>NC_084801.1:9858125-11256250 GCF_963169125.1 Humulus lupulus
CATCAAGCTAGTAGAAAAGAATGTAATTTTTTTACTGTAACATATAATCAAAATTGTTGTAGTGTCTATAAGGCATGAGCTCATTAATAAAAAAAGTTTTCTTTCTTTTTTTACTTTCTGACATATATGTTACGCAATGTGCATTTTCTAGTTTTATAAATACTTATACCATGTAGATCACCTATTCAAATCAAGATTATTGAGAGACCATATCCAAAATGAGAACAACACATTAATAGTTTATATTGCAACTATTATCAAACATTTCATATGCAATTATATTTTCAAAAACTTTATGATAGCATGAATAAAAAAAAAAGGTTCTCATGATAAAATACAAAGAACAATAGATTTTTACAAGCCACACTTTATCAATACAAAAGCTTTTCAATATAAAATAATCAAAGAGTGAAAGAAACATGTATATGTAAACCAATATCTTAAAGGTATTATACTTTGTATCAATGCCAACCAAAACAAAAATAATTCGAAGAATGATGTTAGAAAATTACAGTATGTACCCAAAATGGGGAGTATTGTTTGCCATGCTGAGCCCTCGTTTGTAAATCAAAATCAGATCTAAGAGTCTACAAAATGAAATCATTCAAGCAGATCTAAAACTCATAAAAAACAAACAAAGAGAAGTGCCCGTCCATTTTTGTCCCCACCAATCTCAAAATGTTTGCATCGCTGAAAAATTCCACAAAGATCAAACAATCATCTAATACAATAACCATAATAAAATATAATCCACTATAGTGCAATGT
Source organism: Humulus lupulus (assembly GCF_963169125.1). Lineage (NCBI taxonomy): Eukaryota > Viridiplantae > Streptophyta > Magnoliopsida > Rosales > Cannabaceae > Humulus > Humulus lupulus. The sequence continues at coordinate 9,858,893 of NC_084801.1, forward strand.
ACCATATATTCTATTCCTTATCAATTTGGTTTACGAAACAAATTAAAATCATTAATTGCTCACAATATTTTATAATAACTCTAACTAGAAAGACAATATATGTAGTGTAGAGTCCCAAAATGTTTACTTAGTTAGTTAGTTAGTACTAGTTGTTGTATTTGAGATTTCGTGGATTTAGGTTCAAACTGGGACTTAGTTGGAAACTCATAGCAACAATTATGGATTTTATAAGTTTAACCTATAGTTTAAGAATATTAATTATAACAAAAAGTTTGATTAATATTACTGGTCCTAGATGTATTATTTATTATAACCTAAGGTTTAGATAGAGCCAACACTTGTCATAAGCATGATTATTAAGGAAATAAGTATTTTAATGATAAAATAAAGCAATAGCAGCCTTAGCACCTACCAAAAACTGTTAGGGTCGTATTTTGACTTAGTCAAAGCAGTTATCCAACCTTAATTATGCTGAAAAAGTGCAATTACGTGTTTAAAATATTCACGTATGCAGATATATCGCAGCTGGGAGCTGATATATCGCCTGACGAAGGATACGGAAAACACGTTGATGTTGCACGAATGGACGAACGAAGACTCGGGACTAGGGCAGAGGCGATATATCGCCACATAGGGGCGATATATCGCCCTTAGCAACATTTTTTTAAAAAAAATTATTTTTAATTTTAAAAACAAGCCTTAACTACTTAGACCTACCTCTGAACGTTTTGACCGAGTCTTCAGCCTCTAATTGACGAAAATTCGATTCTTTTTCATTTTAAAATAATTATTTCATTCGAATCAAAATGGGGTTAGTTTCACTTCTTACCTTTATAAATAGGACCTAGTACCCAGCCCTTCCTCTCATTCTTCAAGCTGTGATCAGAGACTCCAAGGTGCTAGTGAGACCATAGAGTGATAAATACTTGGGTTGGGAAAAAGCTTTGCCATTCTTCATCTTTATAAAATACTTGGGAAGTGAGGATTAGTGTATTTTTGGTATTGGAGTTATACCAATCCATAAGGTTAACTAAGGTACTCTTATTCTTTAAGTCCAGTTCTTTAAAACTCTTTAAGTTTTCTTTAGTTCCTTTTATTCAGATCCTAACTTTTGATATTGGTTTTTTTATTAGGTTCTTGAAACTTAAAGATCTTCCTTGGTAAGTTTTGTCTTGAAGGTTTAGTTTCCACAATTATTCTTTACTCTTTAGAAATACTCACCATTTTAATTGTTGGTTTTAGGAGTGTTCCAAGTCCTGCATTTATTCTCAAATATCCCAGTTTTGGTAAGGAAAATAGGATAGAATTTATATGTTCATATGATATGTTATGCTACCTTATGTTATGCTATCTTATGTTATCTTATCTTATCTTATGTTACATTATGTATAGAATATTTATAGACCTTAGGCATATGACTTGTCTAGCTAGCAAGCCCCAATAACTTATGGGCATATGACTTGCTAAACTAGCAAGCCCCACAAATTTAATGGGCATATGAATTGCTTAGTTAACAAGCCCCAAGTAGTATAATGGCCATTGTAGTATTGTATGACATATGTTTATTGTATATGTTTATGATATAATTTATGTATATGTTTTATGTTGTTAGTAGTTTTTCCTTGCTGGGCATTAGGCTCACTCCTTTATTTTTAGTGTGATGCAGGAAATAGATACAAAGGCGGAAGGATTCTTGGAAACTTGGCATGTGTGTTGAGGTGAATGGAGTGAATGGGCTGCATGTCGATTCGAGGGCGACGTTATTTTCTTTAGTCTATTTAAATTACGTTTTATGTATTTTCCGCATTTAGCTTTGTAAACAATTTCATTTAAAGTTATGTTTTATTTTTAAAACAATGAGCTCATTTATGTATTACAAATTTTATTTTAAAGTTTCAATAAAGTTATGAATATTTCTCATGTATGTTCTCTTCAAAGTAGTAGTTATGTCTAGTAGTTTTAATGGTCTAAGTCTTAGAAATAGTTGGGTCATTACATGTAGTTTCTTTTTTATTAATCTTAGAATCCCACAACATCACAACAAAATATTAATCTTTATGGTCATTAAAAATCTTGCTTAAGAAATACTTAAAACAAATTTAGTAGCTCAACCTATTCAGTAGAAACCAATACCCATTTCGCAAGCTTCAACTATTAAAAGGTCATAGACCTCATCAATAGATCTCAAGCCACGTACCTTTGGCACCCCATAAGAGGACCCCATTCGCATCCACCAACTAATTACTATGAACCAACTCCTCTACCACAACTAAGTAAGCATAAATCATACCAAAGCCCCACCAATATTAGTTTTCAAATTCTCTTATAGCATAAAATATAGTTCTCGATACATTTAAGTTATTTACCATATCAATCTGTGCAAATAATAAGATTTATGAACAATTTTAAATCTAACACGCATCTTTAAATAAAACCCACTTTCTAGAATGCTGCTAAGACTCTTCTCAACTACTTTGCCGAGAATATCATTGTTTGCTTAATCCATTTCCACTCTTTTCATCTCCCAAAATCCATTTTAAAAATAATAGGAAAAAAGAAATCATTCCCTTTAAATCCATAAATCATTCCAATAAACTGGTGTCGCAAATTGAAAGGGACCATAAACCAATTGGAAAATTACAAAAAATATTAATAAAAATGCTTCCCTTACCCTAATTTGTACATTTTCTCACATATTACACCAACCTCAGTGTAATGCCCCAACTACTCTAGACTTTGGACCATTAACAAAAACTATACATAGACACTAATCCTTAATAACACTTACAAGTGAAATGATCATAACTTTATTAAAAACTTGTAAAAACAAATGTTAAACTTACATAAAACTCAAAGTACGATATGGGATCCCATTGTTTTAAAATCAAAACATAACATAATTGTAATTAAAAAGGATTACATAAATAAGTGCAAAAAAATACACATAAAACCATAAGTAAAGACTTCATCCTCAAATCGAAATTCTAGGCTCTTTGAATCCATTCCACCTCAATACACATTCCCCAAGCTTCCAAGAACCTTTCCCGCCACTAAAACTATTTTCCTACACATATAAACAAAAAGGAGTGAACCTAATGCCCAGCAAGGAAAATCTAACATATAACCATATACGTAATGTAACATAAAACATATCATAACACTTATGTCACATACATACTATAATGGCCATTATTACTTGGGATCCCATAAACTAAACAAGTCATATGCCTTATTAGATTAGTGGGGCTTGCTAGCTAAGAAAGTCATATGCCCATAATCTATTTGGGGCTTGTTAGTTGTATAGGTCATATGCCCAAGTCTACGAACATACTTAACATAGCATATTACATAACATAAAATCATAAGATAACATATAAAATCATACAACACATAAATCTTATCCTATTTTCCTTACCAAAATTACCGGGATATGAGAACTGATTTGGGACTTTGGAACACTCCTAAAAACCATTTATAATAGGGTGAGTATATTGAAGAAAAGGGATGAAAGTGATGAAGGAACTATACTATCAAAATATACTTACCAAAAACCTTATGCTCAAGAACTGAGATTTCCTATTCAAGAATAAAGAATGAAGTTAGAGGCTGAGTAGAAAACTATAAGAATTTCAAGGAAAACAACACAGAAATGGACTAGAGTTTTTGGAATACCTTGATGACTTATATGACTGATCTAAACCTTGAACCGAAATAAGCTATAAACCTTACTTCCCAAGTGTTTGGTAAGCTTATAGTGATCAAGCTTATAATTCCCAACCCAAGTGTTTACACTCTAGCAACTTGCAGCCTCTGAACTTAGCTTAATAGATGAATAAATGGCTGGGTACTAGGTCCTATTTATAGAGTTTAGGAATGAAAAGATCTTCATTTAACTTGAATAAAAATAATGGCTTTTTAAGTGAAAAATATTTGAATTATCATTCAGCAGAGGCTGAAGACTCGTTCAGAAACATGCTGGACTTATCAAGAGGTTGAAGATTTGAACGGATAATATTTTCAAAATGTTTCAAAATGCCCTGAAGGAGGCGATATATCGCCTGGGCCAGTATGCCCGAGGCAATCGTGCGACGTTTTTTTTTTTCCGTGCTGCGGTATATCGCCCACTATAGCTGCGATATATCAGCATACACTGAATATTTAAACACGAAATTACACATTTTTAGCTTAATTTGAATTGAGTAAACAGCCTTGACTAAGCCCTCTAAGGTTTTCAAAGCTGCTGACTGACCCTAGGATATTCAAATTTTACTCTTAATAAACGTATTCCTCAAAAATACTTAATTACCATAAAACATACACATGACATGTGCTATTATCTTATTGGGTCTTATCTAAACCTTATAATATAATAAATATTACCCTCAATATCAGTCATATTAATCAAACCTTAGGTTAAAATTAATATTCCTAGACTATAGGTTAAACTTAGACAATCTACAAGTGTTACTATGAGTGTCCAAATAAATCCCGGTCTGAACCAAAAATCCACAATCATAACAATAATACTACTATTACTATTATACTACTATCTAACTAGCTAAGTAAAGTTCTTTGGACTCTACACCCAGAATCGGTGAAAACAGGAGAAAGCATACCAATTTGTTACAAAGTCAATCATTAACAAATATGATTCAATATGTTGCATTAATAAATGAAAATGCCAATATCAAGAGAAAGGCAATAATATTAAGTGAACTGATCTACAGAAAAAATAAATAAAACATATTACCTGCAAAATAACCCTGTCCAAATCGAAGTCGAGCCCATCTTCTCTGAAAGCTTCGCCAACCAACTTCCTGTTTTCGTAACCACTAGAGAACTGTAATAGATTGAGAGAGAGAGAGAGAGAGAGATGAGAGGTATCAGTGAGATGGGGAGAGAGAGATACATGAGAGGGAGAGATAAAGATAGAGATGAGAGGGAGTGAGTGAGTGAGTGAGTGAGCGACGAATTTTAGGGTTATTCATGACAAAACACAAGAGAAAATAAATAAAATCAAACACTTAAGAGAATAAAGAGAGAAAGAGAGACACCTTATCTCTCGCTACCTCGCAAGAACCTAACACCATCAAAGAACTGACGGCGACTCTGACAATCTAAGGGTTCGATCCTTGAAAGGTTTTTGAACTTAAACAAGAGCTGAATCCAAGCGTGCAACTGGCTCCATAAATGGAGGACGGAGGTGGCTGGAAAACCCCTCAAATCTCACAGAGGCGCATGACTTCGACAAGCAACCAGCAGTGGAGGATGGTGCGTTCATAGGCGAGGATATTGAGAAAGGTTTCAGTGGTTGCGCTTCCTTGTGGTGTGTCGCGTGCGGCTCCCTAATTGGGAAAAAGTGGTCTAATGGCTTGGTCAGAGACATGAGAGAGGGACAGAAAGGAAAAGTGTGCTATGCGTATATTGAAAACTGACAAGCACCTTAGATCTTCTTTCATTTAGAAGGAGAAAAGGAGGGGATTATTTCCTAAAAAATTATTTCATTTCAAGAGCATTTTTTCACACTTTTCATTTTCTTTTAATTACATTTTTTTTAAATGTCCAAATTAAATGTAGTAGTGCAAAGTATGGGGCAATGATTGACTGTAAGCGCAGATGTGATGCCCCACGTCACTATGGCTACTTTCTGGAATGACGACTACAAACAAACACGAGTCTTTTCAGCGTGCTTTGTCCTCACTTACATGCTTCTTAGGAAAACTTCCCAGGAGGTCACCCATCCCTAGATTACCCCAGGTCAAGCACGCTTAACTTTGTAGTTCTCAAGTGATGGGCTACCGAAAAGAAGATGTATCTTGTTGATATAAGTAGTACCCATCAATCAATTTAAGCCATCTTCAACTATGTAGTCCCATACCTACACAGTCTTAGAATCATCACACTTGACCTTCCCCAGGCGATGTGGGATTGCACAGCTTACCTAGTCTTTCCCCTTACGGATCACGAGATTCTGACTGTTACATTCACCCCCCCTTACGGGCCCGATGTCCCCGTCGGCCACACTTCCAGCTGGGTCAAGGCTCTGATACCATATGTGACGCCCCACGTCACTATGGCTACTTTCTGGAATGACGACTACAAACCAACACGAGTTTTTTCAGCGTGCTTTGTCCTCACTTACATGCTTCTTAGGAAAACTTCCCAGGAGGTCACCCATCCCTAGATTACCCTATGTCAAGCACGCTTAACTTTGTAGTTCTCAAGTGATGGGCTACCGAAAAGAAGATGCATCTTGTTGATATAGGTAGTACCCATCAATCCATTTAAGCCCTCTTCAACTGTGTAGTCCCATACCTACACAGTCTTAGAATCATCACACTTGACCTTCCCCGGGCAGTGTGGGATTGCACAGCTTACCTGGTCTTTCCCCTTACGGATCGCGGGATTCTGACTGTTACAGCAGAATGGTGACCTTTGAACCAGAAGGAGAGGTATCTTTTGTATTTCTGGAGACAGTGAGTGGTCCGCAAGAACCAAGGATTTTGGCACTGAAGGCTAGAGAACTGATTCAAGAAGGTTGTATAGAATTCCTAGGAAACATTGTGGGCACCTCTAGGGTTATGTCGCTTGGGCCGACTGAGACCAGACTGGTATGTGAGTTTCCAGATTTTTTCCCCGCGGACTTGCCAAGGTTGCCACCACACCGGGAGATTGAGTTCGTCATAGAATTGGCGCCAGGGGCGGAGCGAGTATAAAGGACACCTTATAGAATGGCTTCGGCAGAGTTGAAGGAACTGAAGATTCGGTTGGAAGAGTTATTGGATTTAGGATTCATTAGACCAAGTTTCTCTCCATAGGGTGCTCCAGTGCTGTTTGTCAAGAAGAAGGATGGATCCATAAGGATGTGTATTGCCTATAGGGAGTTGAACAAGTTGACCATTAAGAACAAGTACCCACTACCTAGGATCAACAACTTGTTTGACCAGTTACAGGGGAAGACAGTTTTTTCTATGATTGACCTTCGGTCAGGCTACCACCAATTAAGAATTAAAGAGGAGGACATACCAAAGACCGCTTTCCACTCGAGGTATGGACACTATGAATTCCTGGTTATGTCCTTTAGATTAACCAATGCCCCAGCAGCCTTTATAGACTTGATGAATAGGGTTTTCAAGGACTATTTGGACACAAGTTTGTGATCGTAATCATTGACAGCATTACTAGTGTACTCTCAGTCAGAGACAGAGCACGAGCAGCATCTGTGCTTAGTATTACAGCAGTTGAGGGAGCATAGGTTATATGCTAAGTTCAACAAGTGTGAGTTTTGGCTACCACAAGTAACATTTCTGGGTCATATTGTTAGTAAGGAGGGGATCCTAGTTGACCCAAGTAAGATTGAAGTAGTGAGAGATTGGCCTAGGCCGAGCAGTGTACTAGAAGTTAGAAGCTTTCTGGGAATGGCAGGGTACTATCGGCAGTTCGTCGAGGGGTTCTCCAGGATAGCCATACCATTGACCGAATTAATGTAAAAGAAGACTAAGTATGTGTAGATGGATAGGTGTGAGAACAGTTTAGGGAATTTAAGCGACGACTGATCACCACTTTAGTTTTGAGTCTGCCGTCAGACAATGAGAAGTTTGTAATTTATTGTGATGCTTCCAGATAGGGTTTGGGATGATAATAAACATGCACGGTGATGCTAATAAACATGCCTCAATATTCTAACACAACAGTCAAGGGTCAGGCCCTATCAGTATCTCATGCTTCCTATTAACCCAGTAAATAGCAGCTTTCATATTCATTTCAAGCATATAAACACATATACACATTACCAAACCCTGATTTGTGCTTGTCTCTAGCAGTGAATGTACATGTCCAGTCTGTCTTCAGGAACCCTTAAACCTAGGACGCTCTGATACCATGTTGTAACGCCCTGGACAGCCAAGACTGCTACACTGTGTACTTATAAAGGTGAAAGACTTGCTAATCAAGTCATTAATTTAAAAACATGTCACTAAACATGTATGAGCTAGGGTTAAAAAGGTTTTGGTCTTAAAAGCTTCATTTTATATAAGTAAATTTTTATATACATGCAATCCCAAAAGAAACAGAGTTAAAAGTTGGTTTACAGACTTCCAAAAATACATAAATAGTTGTTAGCCATACTAAGGCAAAATAGACAATCTCTGGGTCTCATGTCCTTGCCTAAACCTCAACTGTGGCGGCCAAGCAGCTGTCCATGTACATTCAGCTCGTAGAGCTCTCCAATCAAGGTCGATCAAGCTTGCCCTTGCCTTTACCTGCACCACGTAGCACCCGTGCGCCAAGGCCCAGCAAGAAAACATGTGCAACACAAACAGTAATAACAGATAGCAAACTCACTAAGCATGAACTATCATCAAGTAATCCACATTAATCATTCAGCATATATTCAGAATCATGGATGCAATCAAACACTTATAATATTCTTATCACATAATAATCAGGGCCGACAACTTAGGTCGCACCCCCTGTTTACCCCACTGACTCCGGCTCGCTTAAACCGAGCTCAGTGCATATTAAGCTGTCCTTGGCTACCAGTTGCCAAGTCGCGCCCTGTGCGCTAGTGTAACCCTTGGCACCCTTAGGCCGTTGGTTCACTAATTAGCTTGCATGGCATAATACCATCTATTCAACCATACACAATAGGGAACCCTTAGTCCCATCACATATATTCAACCAGGTGCAGTTTTCTATATCACCTAGCCACAACCAAGGGGAAGGATACCATCAAAAAACTTAAATGAGCTTCTAGACAAAGTTCTAATCTGCAGAACATTGAATTTCACCAAACATGGTAAAAGATTCAATCCCAAGCACCCTAGGTTAAATTCCCAAGCCTAGAATCTCAAAATCCCAAAATCCCTTAAGGGTCGCGGCATTAGCCATCCATGCCAGGGCATGGCCCCCCAATCAAAGACCACCCAATGCCCAAAAACAGGTAAGGGCCGCTGCCCTACTTAGACCATGTCGCGACCCGCCCTCCTTCCTCAGCATCCATCTGCTTCAAAGGGTCGCGGCTCACCAAGAACTATGTTGCGACCCGACCCCTTCGAACCCAGAAAACCACCATTTTTAACTCTCAAACCTCATGCAAACTCACTTGAAACCACCCCAAATCTACAACTCAATTATCCAAAAACTTCCCACAAGATTCCAACAACACAACCCAGTTGAATCCTAGGCTAGGAACCCATCAAAAACCCATTACAATTACTGAAACTTTCTAACCCAAGAACTCAAAACCCAGCCATGTAAAACTCGAATTTAAGCCTCTAAATCATGAATTATAACTTACCTCTTCAGCTGAACTCCTTTTCTAAGCAGAATCCCTATTAATTACCAAGTTTTCCAGCTCCAATTCAACCTTAACATCAATATCACAATCATCTCATTACTCAGTCAAAAACTCAAAGTTTCTAACTTCAAAACACAATTTAATTCTTACCTTAGCCTTGATTAAATGGTCCTTGAACAACCCTTGAGTTGAGCCTCTAAATCCCCACCTCAATTCTCAGAAATTCCCAGCTTGATTCACTAAATTTTCAGTGGTTTCCTCCTTGTTCTTTCCTTGAGAGAGAGGAAAGAAGAGATGAGAAGAAAGTCTAAGTCGGTTTATTTCCTCTGTCTACAACTTTCTATTTTTAGTAAGTTATCCTTATCACTTAGGTCAACCTAAGGTTTGGGGTGTCGGAACCGTCCCCGAGGGCAAAACGGTAAAATTTCCCCAATATTCCCGCCTAGACTTCCTAACCTCAAATATATCTCCATATATTTATTTTCATAACTCGATAGTCTAAATAACTACCCGATACCTAAAATACCCCTGACTTATCCAAAGTCAACTTTTAAGCCCTGTTGTGACTTTTCCCGCTATCTAGCTCCCTAGGATCGCCTCAGGTCGCACGCTGCAGATTTACCCACATAATAATGTGGTTCTCACATTTATAACATTTAATCACAATTCAACATTCATATAATCACACGGGCATTCTTAACATTTAATCATGTATTAAATCAATAAATTCACACATAAACCAATTATGCCCTCCCGACACACTAATCAAGGCCCTTAAGCCATATTAGTGATTTTGGGTCGTTACAATAACCTAACCAAGCTTTGCCAAACACCAAATTGAATACTCAACTTTCAAACCCAAAATCTCAATTGAACCCAATAATAAAATAGATCAGAAAACCAGAGTTCTAATGGTTAGATTCTTACCTCAAGCTCGGTATGAACTCCTCTTCAATGATGGAAAAATACCCTAGATCCTCAACACTTGATTCCCCAGCTTAATTCCTCAAAAGAAGCTTCAAAATTGAAGAAGAAAAGGAGAAGAAACGATGAACGGTTGATGAAGGAAAAGGTGCTCTGTTTTTCTACAGCCTTCTACAGTTTTCTAGTTTAAGTATGGATATATATCCTTTAGGGTAAAAAGACCTAAATGCCCTCAAGTCTAATTAACATCCTGTAGAGTCCAATAATTTTACTTAGCTAGTTAGATAGTAGTAATAGTAATAGTAGTAGTATTTTTATGACTGTGGATTTTGGTTCAGACCGGGATTTAATTGGACACTCATAGTAACACTCGTAGATTTTCTAAGTTTAATCTATAGTTTAAGAATATTAATTTTAACCTAAGGTTTGATTAATATGACTGATATTGATGGTGATATTTATTATATTATAAGGTTTAGTTAGACCCAATAAGAAAGTAACACTTTTCATGTGTATGTTTAATGATAATTAAGTATTTTTGAGGAATAAGTTTATTAAGAGTAATATTTGAATATCCTAGGGTCTATCAGCAGCTTTGAAAACGTTAGAGGACTTAGTCAAGGTTGTTTACTCAATTCAAGTTAAGCTGAAATTGTGCAAATTCGTGTTTAAATATTCAGCGTATGCCGATATATCGCAGCTATAGGGGGCGATATATCGCAGTACGGGGATACGAAAAACACGTAACTTCGCACGATCACCTCGATGAGCCTCGGGCATGCTGGCCCAGGCGATATATCGCCTACAAGGGGCGATATATCGGCTCCCTTGGGTTAATTTTGAATGTTTTTGAAAACGTTCTCTTTTAATCTTTAACCTCTTGATAAGTCCAGCATCTTTCTGACCGAGTCTTCAGCCTCTGCTGAACGATAATTCAAATATTTTTCACCTAAAAAGCCATTATTTTGTTCAACTTAAATGAAGATCTTTTCATTCTTGAACTCTATAAATAAGACCTAGTACCCAGCCATTTATTCATTCATCAAGCTAAGTTCAGAGGCTACAAGCTGCTAGGTTATTTTTGAGAGTGTAAACACTTGGGTTGGGGATTATAAGCTTACCAAACACTTGGGAAGTAAGGATTATAGCACATTTCGGTTCAAGTTTTAGATCGGTCATAGAAGCATTCAAGGTATTCCAAACTCTAGTTCATTTTGGTATTGTTTTCCTTAAGTTCTTATAGTTTTCTACTCAGCACCCTAACTTTATTCTTTATTCTTGGATAGGAAATCCAAGATCTTGAACATAAGGTTTTTGGTAAGTATATTCTTGATGGTATAGTTCGTCCATTCTTATCATTCCTTTTTCTTCAATATACTCTACCTTTCATTGATGGTTTTTAGGAGTGTTCCAAAGTCTCAAACCTGTTCTCATATCCCGGTACTTTTGGTAAAGAAAATAGGATAGGATATTATGCGTTATGCCCACTACAAGAAAATAAGAGTTTTATGACTTTATTTGGGAGACATTGGAAGTCTACAATGTCTCCCAATTGGGGATACGTTGTTGCTAGGGTCATTGTACGTATATATCCCACGTCTCCTATTGGGAGACGTGCCTCACTTCCCACGTCTACCATTGGGAGAGGTTGAAAGTCAAACGTTGACTTTCAACCTCTCCCAGTGGGAGACGTGGGAAGTGACTCACCTCTCCCAATGGGAGACATGGGAAGTCCCTAGGAGACATCCAACGTCTCCCATTGGGAAAGGTGAGTTACTTCCCACGTCTCCCACCTCTCGCAGTGGGAGACATTGAAAGTCTCCCACATTTAAAAAAAATAAATTAAATAAATTTATAATTAATATTATTTTAATTTGATTTAATAATTAATTAAATTGAAATTATTTTAATTTAAATTGATATGATTTTAATATAAATTTAAATTGATTTAATAATCAATTAAATTGAAAGAAAAATATATATTTGTTAGACATATACAAGAAATACAATATTTGTTAGACATATTCAAAATGAACAAATATTGCATTATGTATGAAGAAAGAGGTAAAAAAATAAAAAATAAAACCTATCAACGAGGTCGGTAACTTTGGATTATCGGCAACATATATGTCGCTCATTCTTATCGCAACTCATCAATTTGTGTCTCTGTACATAATGTGCTTGTTAGCTGCAAGAAATATAAAGTAAAATATATTAATTAATTATTTGATTACATTTATAGTTTCAAAAATAATTTGTAAATTTTAATTAATAATATCGTTCTCAAGTAATTTCTGGGACTCGCATGTTCAATCAAATCCTTCAACATCCTCATTAAGTAGTATCCACATGCCACATTGTCCAGTTGGTGTGGACACTAATTATTTAAAAGTATGAGTAATTCATTATTAAATTGAAACTTTTTTAAAAAAATGCATACATATTATTCTACTTAATTATTATAAATGTTCAAAAATTTCTGCTGAAGTTACTTACCTGACGTTGCTTAAAGCGTAGAGTATCAAGGATCTCGACATCAGGAAGATTCATAGAGAAAAAAAGATTGAAAGCGCTGATGATCACTGATACAATCTCCTCACGGTTATTTAGCTCTGAATTCGCCGGATCACAACAATAAACATGATATGCATATGGTGCCAAAATAAGCAACATCCAATGTTCACAGTATAAGAAAAACAAAAAAATTATAGCTCAAATGTTAAACAAAGAAATTATTGATATGGGTCGGAAAAATGACAACTTTTTAAACTTGCCCATGGTTCCAAGGGACAAGCATAACTTGTTCTTTTGATTTTACGTCATTGCAACGTCTGAACAGATTCTGAACACGATCGTCGAATGAACTCCCTTGAGTGGCGACGATATTAGGATTGACAAATAAAAACTTATTTTGGCGACCTTGTTGTACCACATATCTGTAAATGAACCTAATACAAAAATATAAAAAAAAAATTATATGAATGAATAAATCAACCAGGGTAAATTGGTTTCTCGGCATCATTAAGGAGTGTATCAAACTTATTTGGGTCTACTCCTGATCCATAATGTGTGTCGTCAATCATTTCATCTAATGGATCCCAGTTCTCCTTCACTATATTCCTCCTCACTCCTTTTGGTCTACTTGGCAGAGTTGGAGCAATCGGAGCTATCTCCCCATGGTAATACCAAATTGTGTAACTCTTGTCCATCCCATTGAAATATAAGTGTTCTTTAATCTTTTTAAGATCCATCTTTTTAACATTTCCACACTTAAGAAATGGAAAATAAGTAAAATTTGGGTCTTTCACATTTTCTGAACAAAACATTAAGAACAAATCGACCCCGTTCCTATATTCCGCAGATAACCTATTCGCTGACATCCACTGTTTATCCATATATTCTCCTATGTCTATGGAAAAGAAAAGAAACAACACTAAATAAGCATGTGATAAAGTTGTAGGTCTATATAAAACTAATTTTTTATTATCCTAGATAAAATCGGGCAGCATTTCCCCTATAATAGTGACCTAACCATCTGCATGTGAATAACAAAACAAACAATTCAAACAACATACAATAAGTTTCTTTCTTATAGGATGTCTATATTAAACTAATTATTTATTATCCTTGATAAAATCGGGCAGCATTTCTCCTATAATAGTAACATAACCATCTGCATGTGAATAGCAAAACAAACAATTCAAACAGCATTCAATAAGTTTCTTCCTTATAGCTCAGCAGCACACAACCAAATTTCTCAGAACCTACTTCACTAAAACACACAAGTTCTCAACCTTCCGTTATCATCGCAGCACACAATTTTAATCTCATAACCTACTTCACTATGGATGAATATTTAAGATATTCAAACTCCTCTAACATTTGTTTAATAATATTAAAAGTAGAAGTAAGAGAATATATATGTACCTCTTGTAATCAATAATCCAAAAGCTAGCAAAATAACTTCACTTAGTAATCAAATTCGCTATTAAATCCACAAACCAATAAAATTAAATTAATAAATAATAAATAAAATATCACTAAATATCTAGCAATATATAACGTACTATTGTAATTTTAGAAACTTAATTACCTCAAATGTGTGATTGATATAGGAATTTTGATGCAAAATACTCTCTAAAATCTCACCACAAAAATCACAACCTATGAAATTAAATTAATTAATATGTTAAACATTACTAAACAAATATCACTAAATATCTAATAATAGTAAATGATATTGGTAAACAAATAAAAAAAAACCTCAATGTGTCACTAATTATAACATAAACAAAAAATCAATATAAAATTTCATAACCTAAAAACTTAATAATCAACAAAAACATAAAAAATTTCATATATTTATATTTTATAAATTATTTAATAAATTTATTTTAACATAACTATATATATAACAAAATAGTTACAATTTACAAACAAAAAAAAGTTTAAATATATAAAAAATATATCTAAATTTCGAAATAAAAAATGATAAAAATTTAAAAAAATCATTAACATATATACTCTAATGAAATCTATACAATGTGATAGGTTAAATTAAAAAAAAAAAAACTAAAATGACATTAATGTAAAAAAAACTTCCATTAAAAACTAATCCTACAATGTATATAAAATAATGCATAAAATGAAAAATTAACACAAAATCATGTATATTACTCATCCTAATACTAAACCTATGATTTTTTTACCAAATAATTAACTAAAAAGCAAGAAAATTAAAAAAACTTACCTTTAAAACCCTAAAAACGCAGCCCCTTCTCATGTTTTTTGCTCTCGGTTTGTCTCTGGTTCGAATTAGAGGAAGAAGAAGCATATTGGCGATTAAATTGGCAGGGGGGCATCCAATGTCTCCCACTGGGAGACCTGCCATGTGTCCCACGTCTCCCAGTGGGAGATGTTGGATGTACCCATGACCACTTCCCCAACATATTTCCAACGTCTTCCACCATTTTTAATGTCTTCCAATTGTAGCCATTAATATAAATTTTCAATGTCTTACACCATTAGACATTTAAAACCCCTGATAAGTTTTAATGTCTTACACCAATGGTGTAAGACATTGTAGGGAGTCATTGTATATCAAATTTGTTGTAGTGGCCATATGTTATCTTATGATTTATGTGTTATGTTAACTTATGATTTGTGTGTTATGTATGTTTGTAGACTTGGGCATATGACCTGTACAACTAACAAGCCCCAATAAATTTATGGGCATATGACTTGCTTAGCTAGCAAGCCCCACAAATCTAATGGGCATATGACTTGTTTAGTTTATAGGACCCCAAGTAATAATGGCCATTATAGTATATGATATGTTTTAGTATATGTTGATATGAATTTTATGTATATGTTTTATGTGTTAGATTTTCCTTGCTGGGCATTAGGCTTACTCCTTTATGTTTATATGTGCAGGAAAATAGCTTTGGTGGCAGGAAAGGTTCTTGAAAGCTTGGGGGGATGTCTATTAAGGCGAAATAGAATCGAAGGACCGAGCGTTCGATTCGAGGATGAAGTCACTTTAAATTTTATATGTATTTTTCCGCACTTTATTATGTAATCCATGTTATTTAAGATTATGTTATGTTTTTCTTTTAAACCAATGGGATCCCATATCCTACTTTAAATTTTATATCGTTTAACACTTGTTTTTTTTTTCAAGTTTTAAATGAAGTTATGATTATTTCACTTGTAAGTTTTACTAAAAATTAGTGTCTATGTATAGTATTCATTAATGGTCCAAAGTCTAGAGTAGTTGGGTCATTACACATCCTTAATAGCCACCAAGGGCAAATTCGTCCTTTCACACATATCTCGTTAACCATAATTAGCACCCTCCAATTCCCGCTATTCTCAATATCTTCGAATATCAATAATTCATATCCCATTACCCCTTAACTCCCGGCAACACTCTAATCACCAAATTACCCGGGGACTCACCCCGAGCCCCGAATTACTCCCGTTATGACCAAGCCGCTAACTTATACTCAAAATTCATCTCATGCCGAACAGCTCGAACAAATCCACATTATAATGTGGCCTCAATAATAGCTTACCAATATGCACACAAATATACAATCACGCCCTCAACGAGCCAAATTACCAAAATGCCCTCATAACAAAACATATACCCATGTGCATGCATTTATCATCATATAATAATATGATCCACATAACACATGCATATAATTATATAATGGCACAATAAATCAGTTATGGCCCTCCTGGACTCCTAATCAAGGTCCTAAACCTTATTAGGAAATTTTGGTCGTTACAACTATCCCCCCCTTACAGAAATTTCGTCCTCAAAATTTTATCTAATTGCTCGGATATAAATTCCGCACTGTTGATTCCAGTTTCCCAGGTCATTCCTCGATCTCACTGTTTCTAAAACATTACCTTAACTCAAGGTACAATTTTGTTCCTCAAAACCTTTTTTTTTTCTTTCTCATAACTGAACTGGCCACTCCACATAGAATAACTCCATCTTGAGCTGCAGATCCCCGTAACTCAACACATGAGTTTCTCTAACCCATGTCCTCAACATGATGTACATAATACAATGTGTGCAGCCGACCGTGCAAAAACCATTGTTAACTTAAAAGCAACCTAACTGATCGTTTCCAAGATTCAAATGGTCTTGATAATCTAAGGCCCAACTCACCCTTATCTTCTCATCCCTTTTTCCTTGGTGATATCCTAAAGGAAGATACAATATTCTACTTGGAACTCCATATTCATGTTTTCCAATTCAGTAAAACTTTTCAATTTACTTCGAAAAGTGAGCCTCCAAGCTCTAACCTTTGAATAATCTTAATGATCCCCTGAACCACCTCAGGATCCAAATAGACATCTCACTTATCTCATTCCAAAAATTGGATGATATACATTTCCTATTATACCCCAACTCATCAAGTGTTCTTCCAATAGTTGGATAACTCTCTCTCTCTCTGATTTACATCAGTCTGAGAATAATCAACTACACCAGATTCCAATTATATATTCATTGTCTTCCTTAACCCTCCCAAGACCTGGGAGTAAAACAAAGTCCTCATTCGATGAAATAAACTTTGAATTCCATGAAGGCATACTATATATCTCGCATAGAGTTCTGAATACTTATCAGCTGTGTAACTTGCTCTTACTGATAAAAGTGAATTCACCCCAAATGTTGGTCCATAATGACCCAACTATCCCACGCTGACCCACCGTCCTGTCAACCCACTGCGAAACCCATCGTATTGTTTCCTTATTCCCGTTATAAAATACTCAAAGGCTACAATAGCCTTACTAGTTTCTAACACCTTGTCCTGACCTGCTAACAGGTTAAGAGCTTTGTCATATATTCCATTATGTTCCTCTCCATCCTAGGCCACCAATATAAAACCTTCAAATTCTGGTACCTTTTTCCTGATGCCTGGTTGAAAAGACCAAGAGAGTAGTATGGGATTCATCTAGAATTTCCATTTAATTCTAATGTCCATCAGATTCTAGATTCGATCCTTATATTACAGTAAACTTATACTTGACACTGTATAATCCTTAGCTAATACAGCTAAGACTTTGCCTTCAATTCTCCCATATGTGGTTCACTTAACTGTCTTTCTTTAATCCTTTATGTGATAATAATCTCAAGTATCAAATTGGCCATTTAACTCACTAGAAAGTTTATTCTAGTTCTAGTCGGATCCTTTAATCAGCATGATGCATAGATAAATACTTTTTCCTGTCACCGAGGTATCATAGCAACTCACAAACTGATTCTAACCTGTAAAAAGACTCAGAACTCATCCCGAAATATTCCTTGAACTTGGCAAATTTCCAACCAAGAATACATCACAACACCGTCAATCAAGACAATCGCAAATCCAATTCAGATAATCTTTGAATACTTTATTCACCCATTTCACAAAAACAATTTGGCATTGACCAAATCCTCAACACATGACTCAGCATCCCCAGTGCCCTTATCTAATATAATAACAATCTTCTGCCTATCCTTCTCCTTGATCTCTAGCTGGTAATAACCAAATCAAAGATCCCTAGCTATCGCCGATCTCTAGCTGGTAATAACCAGATCAAAGATCTACCTTGAAGAACATCATCCTACTCAATAATTGAGCCTTTAGTTCTTACAGCTTTGTTGAAACCGTTCAATACAGCGCCCTAGATTTGATTCCATCCCTGGCACCAACACAATCACCATTATATCTCTTTGTGTAGATGTACCCTTGACAAATTCCTTGGAAACTTATCTGAAAACTCACAAACTAATCCAGTCTGTCTCGATCCCACTGGTACAACCTAAGTAGTGTCCATCACACTAGCTAAGGTTCTACGAATCCCCCTGCAGTAGATCTCCAACTCTAATTACAAATGGTGTATATACAGCGCCAACTACTGCACGGGTTTCTCCCTTTTAATCCAAGAGTTGCGGTTTAGTACCGCTTATCATCCTCGGATGGATGGAAAGTCTGAGAGGACAA
This sequence comes from Humulus lupulus, assembly GCF_963169125.1. Classification (NCBI taxonomy): domain Eukaryota; kingdom Viridiplantae; phylum Streptophyta; class Magnoliopsida; order Rosales; family Cannabaceae; genus Humulus; species Humulus lupulus. The sequence continues at coordinate 9,877,619 of NC_084801.1, forward strand.
TTTGGATACTGGAGGATATGCTATTAGCCAGTGTCCTGGATTTTGGGAGATCTTAGAATAAGTATCTCCCTTTGATTGAGTTTTCGTACAATAATAGCTATCAGGCGACTATCGGAGTGGCTCCGTATGAGATGTTATATGGGAGGAAGTGCAGATCTCCTATCCATTGGGACGAGACGGGTGAGAGAAGGTATCTTGGTCCTGAGGTCGTTCTAATGACCAATGAGGCGATTGAAAAGATTAGAGCTTGAATGTTTGCCTCCTAAAGTCGCTAAAAGAGTTACTAAGACTTAAGACACAGGAGCGTAGAGTTTCAAGTCGGTGACCATGTATTTCTCAGAGTTTCTCCCTTGAGAGGAGTGAAACAGTTTGGTCTTCGGGGCAAGTTGAGCCCTAGGTTTTTTGGCCCTTTTGAGATTCTAGAACGGGTTGGAGAGGTAGCTTACATATTGGCAATGTGTAGAGTCCAAGAACTTTACTTAGCTAAGATAGATAGTAGTATGATAGTATTTATAGCATTATCTTTGTTACTTTGGATTTTTGGTTCAGACCGGGAGTTATTTGGACACTCATAGTAGTACTTATAGATTTTCTAAGTTTAACCTATAGTTTAAGAATATTAAGTATAACCTAAGGTTTGATTAATGTGACTGATATTAAGGATTATATTATTATATTATAATGTTTAGACATCAACCAATAGGATTTTAAGCACATGTTTTGAATGGTAATTAAGGATTAAGTATTTTTGAGGATTAAATTAAATAAGGGTAAAAGTTTGAATGTATAGGGTCAGTCAGCAGCTTTGAGCACGTTGAGGGCTGAGTCAAGGCTGTTTACTCCATTCAAACTCAGCTAAAAATGTGTAAATTCGTGTTTAAATATTCAGCGTATGCTGATATATCGCAGCTATAGGGGGCGATATATCGCAGCACGTAGATACGGAAAACACGAATCGATGCACGGTCGCCTCGGGAACAAAGGTCCAGGCGATATATCGCCTATAGGGGCGATATATCGCCTCCACCAGCATGAATTCAAATACTTTTGAATTCCTTTCCCTTCAGCCATTCAAACTCCTTCAACAGTCCAGCATCTTCTGAACGAGTCTTCAGCCTCTGCTGAACGATTATTCAAATGATTTTCACCTAAAAAGCCATTATTTTTATTCAAGTAAAATCAAGATATTTTCATTCCCAAACTCTATAAATAGGACCTAGTACCCAGCCATTATTCACCATTTGCTCTAAGTTCAGAGGCTGCTAGTGTTAAGTGAGTGTGAGAGTGTAAACACTTGGTTTGGGGAAAAACTATAAGCTTAAACATCATAAGCTTATCAAACACTTTGGGAAGTGAGTTCTATAGTATTTCGGTGAAGGTTAGAGTGATCTTGCAATCTTTGAGGTAAACCCAAAACTCTAGTTCCTTTCTGTATTTTATGTTATTTCTTTTCTCAAAACCTTCTACTCAGTCCCCTAACCTTATTCTTATTTTGGTTAGGGAATCCAAGCTCTTAAGCATATAAGTTGGTAAGTATGTTTTTATGGTTTAGTCTTTCCATCTCTTTCATTTCATCTCCTCTCTTTAGCCTCACTCTTTCTTATGGTTTTAGGAGTGTTCCAAAAGTCCCAACTCAGTCCATAATCTCGGTAACTTTGGTAAGGAAAATAGGCTAGAATTAATATGTTATGTGCTTATGTTATCTATATGCTTTATGTTATTAATGTGTTATGATATGTATATGTGTATGTTTGTAGGCTTGGGCATATGACCCATATGGCTAACAAGACCCCAAATGGGTTATGGGCATATGACCTACTTAGCTAGTAGGACCCCACTAATCCCATGGGCATATGCTTGTTTAGTCTATGGGACCCCAAGTAATAATGGCCATTATAATAAGTGAATTATGTGTTATGATATGTCTTTACGTTATTATGAAATTATGTTTATGTTTATGACTATGTGTTAGATTTTCCTTGCTGGGCATTAGGCTCATTCCTTTCTGTTTATGTGCAGGAAATAAGCTTTAGAGGCGGAAAGATTCGTGACGCTTAGAGGATGTGTATCGATGGTGAATGGAGTCAAGGGGCCGAGCGTTATTCGATTCGAGGATGTAGTCTTGTTTATGCTTTTATGGTTTTAAATGTATTTTCCGCATTTTCTATGTAACTCTTTTTAGTTTTTAAGTTATTTTGTTTTAAAGACAATGGGTACCCATATCCTACTTATTTTTATGAAAGTAACCTTTGTTTCTACAAGTTTATAATAAATTATGGTATTTCTGCAAAAATGTAAGTTTTATGTATAGATTTGTTAATGGTCCAAATAGTCTAGATTAGTGGGTCGTTACACGATGCCTCTAGCTTTATCTGGGTTTCACAATGTGTTTCATGTATCCATGCTCCAGAAGTATGTATTTGATTGTACGCACGTGCTGAGCTATGAGAATTTGGAGCTGGATTAGGGATTATCGTATCAAGAGAAATAGATTCAGATTCTCGACCGAAAAGATAAAGTCTTGTATAGCAAGACCATCGCCTTAGTAAAAGTGTTGTGGAGGAACAGGAAAGTGGAAGAGGTGACCTAGGAGCTTGAGACAGAGATGCGGGATCCTTATCCAGAGTTATTCAGGTAATTTCGAGGACGAAATTTATGTAAGGATGGGATAATTATAGCGTCCCAAATTTGCTAATAAGGCTTAGGGCCTTTATTAACATGCCTGGAGAGTAATAATTAATTTAATTACGTTAATATGTGAATTTGATGATTATGTGATTATAAATGCATGTTTAGGTAAATTAAATATGCATATGGGCCCCATTTGCCTATTAGGGGTATATTTGTAATTTTAGCCTGTTAAGAGCATAAATGCAATATTTGCGTATGTTGTGATTGATACCACGAGTAAGTGGTGATATATTTATGATACACGATGCGAGACAGTCCTAGGGAGCAGATTAGCTAGAAAGTCACAACGGGGTCAAATACCAAGCTCGGGAGGAGCCGAGGGGTATTTTGGGAATATAATATGTGTTCGAAATTTTTTAAGTAATGGGTAAAAGTCTAGTAATTATTTGGAATGTCAGGATTAAATGGGGATTTATAGGAACACTCGAGGAATTAGCGGGACACGGCAAATGATGGAATTGCCCGTGGCACTTGAGGATTAAGGATGGGCTTAGGGGTACTTTAGACTTTTGGCAAGGGGTATATTGTTGGGGTTTTATGCCCTAATTAAAACCCAAATTCTTTGTAATCTCATTTTATTATCAATAAAAGAATAGAAATCATTTTTTGACTTGGTCAATCACTTTGCTCACATGTTTTATTTTCATGATTATTTGTTTAATATAAACTTCTATTAAATCCCGAGCATATACCTAATCGTATTTATAGTGACGTAATCACAGTGGAATATAAATATGATTATATGTTCAAATTAAGTAAGTCCTAAGATTAGTCAGTGCACATGATTTACACTGACTTCCAATCTACGATATGATCTACTTACACATTACAATGTTATGTTCTTTCCAGAATATTAGCAAAGTAGATAGATCGGATGTATTTGTTACCGATATTAATAGTTGATAAGATAAGTAAACATACTGTTATTATCTATTCTAGTCATATCATATAGTTGACCATAGGTCAATTCAATCTCAATTATGAGTGGTTAGTATTCTAACTGGTTGAATTATTTGAGTTCTTTGACTTGTTCATTACCAGCTTACCCTAAGAACTAGCTCATACTTACATCTTGGAAACTTGGTAGTATAATTGAGTGGGAGTGTTAATCATAGATATGAACATCTATACTTCTGATGAAGAAGTGAAACGATGGTTTCCTTTTAGTTTGGTTAAAGGTGTTAAATGATAGAGATCTCATTTTAGTAATTAAATTAGTTTACTAAAATATCATTTACAAGGAACTAAGTGTTTTAAGGATAAAATACAATGAGGGGTAAAACGGTATTTTAGTCCTGTCTCATTGTAGACTATTTATGGAGGATTGAGTGACAATTATGGTTGTAACAGTGGATAACTAATATCGTATATATATTTGTTATAGAGCGTTCTATGAATTCAAGAGTTAAAGTCCGAGTCTATAGTGGAGTCACGGGGAATTAATAAGTTAGTAAATTTATTTGTTAGATTTATGATAACTCATTGGAGCTTGATTTCATAGGCCCATGGTCCCCATTGTACCCTGGATAAAATTATCTAGATAGTCTCAATTAAATGATTTAATTATCAATTAGAATTATCAAAGTTGACCAGGTCAATTTTGGATAGTTTCACAGAGTTATGTATTTTTTAGAAGAAAAGAGAAATTATGGAAAATTTATTAATTAAGATAAATTGGTATCTAAATTAATAAATAATTTTAAATCAAGGTTCAAATTATAAATAATTAATTTTATAAAGGATTTAAATAATTATGTAATTAATTAAATCAATAGAAAATAATACAGGCCTTGATTTTAAGTCCAATGGGCTTATAATCAAATGAGATATTTCACGGGCCTAAAGCCCGTGATAATTTCGACCTAGGGCTTCAAATTGGCTATTATTTTATTGATTTTTTAATTAAATTAAATGACCTAATTGAGTCTATAAAATCAGTGCTTAGAGATAAGTCAAAACAGACGATAGATAAGTTTAATCACTAGTTTTCTGATAGTTTTAGATTCTCTCTAAACACAAGTCTTTTTCTAAGCCTCTTAGTTATTTTCTCTTCTTCTCTCTGTATCTATCTCATGAATTGGCCACTCTAGTCTAGGTGATTCTAAGGATACTTTGGAAGACTGTGAAGATAATAGAAGATCGATTTAGTTTCTTGATAATACTCTTCGACATAAAAGATACAAGAGTTAGAGAAACTGAAAGAAGGACTCTTTCATTCCGTTGCATATACTGTAAGTATTCTTATCTTGGTTTCTCTTTGAATTCAATTTTAGAAACATGTTCTAGGTTATCTCATATTAATTTGTTTAATATTATATCTACATAAAAATAAATAAAGATCATGTATAAATTTTTCCCAACAACTGGCTCAGAGCAGTTGGTAATCTTTATTTTCATGGATGAACATGTTTAAAATTTGATTATTTGATATGTTTGAATAATTGTATGGTTTTCATGTGTTTTGTGAAGCATATTGATTTAATGTGATTATTAGTAATTTTTAGGTTATTTAGTTGTGTTTTCTATGCTATTAATTTTTATATATGCTTTAATTTTTGTAAAACATGTTGAAAATTAATTAGAAAATTGTTTTAGTTGGAAAAATTGCTCCAAAAATATTTTTGAAATTTTTTTGGCCAGGCCGCCCATGCGCGCACGCCAGCCTGCGCACGCCACCCGCACATGCCCACGTGCACCAGCCACCAGCACGGTGAACAGTACCCACGAGTACTATTTATCCAAAAAAAATGAAAAAATAAATTATTTATAATCAAAACCAAAAATATCTTTTTTGTTTTATCATCTAGAATTGTTTTTTAAAATAATAAGATATTTTTGTTAGTTGATATTTAAATAATTATATATTTTCTACAAATATTCAAATTCAAATTTAAAAATAGAAGCAACTTAATTTTAAATCTTTCAATAAATTAAAATATTATAATTAATAAATCAGATATTTAAAATATTTTCTTTTAAATTCTTGATATTTTTATTAAATCTTTATTTGAAAATATAAATATCTATTTATTCTATAGTTTTTAATATTTAAATTATTGGAAATTTGAAATTTGTTAGTTAGATATTGTAACGCCCTAAAATCCACGAATCGTTACAGTGTGATTTTTAAACAGTATTTTGGTTAAGATAAAACGTTTCATTAGAATGTTTACTATATACATTGGGATCCCAAAAATATAATTTAAAGGTCCATTACAAGAAAATATTTACAACCAGCTGATCTAAGCGACAAACAGGGTGTAACCCTAGTTCCTCTTTCAACCCTCGGTCGTGGCGGTCGAGCAGCCGCATATGTACACATCGTCACCTAAGCTCTCCAACTCAAGGATGGTCCAGCTTTATTTTTCCTTTACCTGCACCACATAGCACCCGTGAGCCAAAGCCCAGCAAGAAAACTCAATATGCTCATGAACAGTCATATCATGACATCAAATCATATCTGGCATGCCTAGCAAATACAGCTCTATTCAAGCATGCAAATAATATGAAAAACATCATATCATGACTAAACAGTCACTGGGCTCGCTGGCCCTAGCGCTTTTAGTTTTCATCAAACTTGAGGTCGATCCGACATTAATGCTCATTTGAGTCATTCAATGCAGATGTCAATTATATCTAATCTTTTATCGGCTTGCGTTAAACATGCTAAGTCTGTCCTTGACTTTTTACTCAATACCAGGTGACTAGTGCTCAGTACTACTGTGAACTTGACAAGTAGGTCATAGTTTCACAACTAATACTGACACCATTGCCAATTCTGACTAGTTAGTCAGAGCCACGCACAAGTAAGCATCGCTACCAGGCATATATCATATGTCAAATATCCAAAGGTAGGGCATTCAGCATGCTTACTTAACAGTTTCTAGCATGATTATGATCATGCACAAACACAGAGACTCAAGCTCTAATCAATCTCATTTTCAATGTTCATGGCATGCCCTAATCACATGTTTCTCGTGCATCACATGCATCACATTTAAACACCCGATATGCCTCAATAATAACCATACACAAGTGAGCAAGATTGCTAAACATTCGATTTGCTATCAATGTTCATATTTAAACATCCAACATGCATCAGGAGTAACCATGCAAGTCACATATGGGGTGCAGTTTTCTTACCTTTGGTCCAAGCACAAGTTACCAATAAACGAGCCACAAGCACGATCCTGATTCCAAGTCCCTAGTGATAACCTCCGATTGAGTTGTTCCCAACTAAACCCTCTGGCCAATAAGCTTCTAATCTTCCCTAGGATCGCTATGCCTTGATCCTCGCTTGAATCCAAGTCCTAGAACTCAAGCTTCCTTCGAAAATGCAATCGGGAGACAAAAATGGAACTTAGAGGGAGAGAGAACTTACTGAACGTTCTTTTTATTTCTTAAAAGGTTACTTCAAGCTTAAGTAGCCTCAAACAAATCCTAACACTCGGGATCCCGAAAACACTCCCGGGGACAAAACAGTCAAAACCTCCAGAATTTCCCCCTAATCTTACTAACTCCCAATTTATCATCAAATACTTATTCCCATTACCTAATATCCCGATAATGCTCTAAATACCCCTTGACTCACTCCGAGTCAAGAATAATTCCCGTTGTGACTTTCCCACTAGCTTACCTCCTAGGATCGTCTCGTGCTAGGTAATAACCCTGGCATAACCAATTAATAATAAAGCACCACACACATATCACATATATGCCAAATATACCCGAAATGGCCAAAATATGAAAATCACCCAATTAATCATAAATGTGTTCACATGCATATTTAATACACCTAAAAATGCATATTATCATTAAATAACATAATGAATCAATTATGGCCCTCCCGGCCTCCTAATCAAGCTCTTAACCCTATTAGGAAATTTGGGGCATTACAACTATCCCTTCCTTACATAAATTTCGTCCTCGAAATTTATCTGAACTACCCAGAATAAGAATTTCGTACAACTGATTCCAGTTCCCAGGTTGTTCCCTCGACCTCAATGTTTCTGTAACATTACCTTACCTCAAGGTACACTTTGTTTATCAAAACTTTATTCTTTTTGTTTTATATCTGGATTGGCTATTTTTTACAGAATAACTTAGCCTCAAATCCCCAGATTCTCATAACTCAACACATGAGTTTCTTTTAACCCATGTCCTCTACATGGAAATACATAATACACTGTACACAACCGACAGCGCCAAAACTGAGGTCAACCCAAAGGCAACTTGACCGGTCCTATCCAAGATTCAAACAGTCATATAAATCTAGGGCTCAACTTGTCCCTATCTCATCACCCATTTCCATGGTGATACTTTAAGGAAGATACAAGCTTCTACCTGGAATTCCATGTTCCTGCATCCCAAATCAGTATAACTTTTCCATTTACTCTGAGAAGCGAGCTTCCAAGCTCCAACCTTTTCCAAAACCTCAATGATCCCCTGAACTACCTCAGGATCCAGATATAATATCTCATTCATCTTATAAGATGCCCTTCCAATAATAATTGGATAACTCTCTCTCTCTCTCTCTGATCTACCATCAGTCTGAGAGTAATAAACTGTGTTAAATTCCAACTATATACTCATCGCCTTCCCTACTCTTTCCAAAACCTAGAAGTAAAAACAGAATCCTCATCTGATAAGATAGACCTTGAATTCCATGAAGGCATACTATCTCTCTCACAAAGAGATCTGAATACTGATCAGCTGTGTTATTTACTCTTATTGTTAGGAATGAACTCACTTGGAATATTGTTCCATGATGACCCAATGCCAACTCATACCAGCCCACTCTCATGGGAAACCTCACCGCGAAACCCATCGCGATGCTTCCTTATTTCCACTATGGAATACTCAGAGGCTACAATGGCCTTACCGATTTTTGATACTCTGTCTTGACCTGCTAATAGGTTAAGAACTTTACCACATATTTCATTATGTCCCTCTCCATTCCAGGCCATCAATATAAAACTTTCAAACTCTGGTACACTGACATGATGCCTGAATGAAGAGAAAACAAGAGTAGCACGAGATTCATCCAGAATCTCCCAATTAACTTCAGTGCCCATCGAATTCCAAATCTAATCCTTATACCACAATAAATTCATACCTGACACTGTACAACTCTGAGCTAATCCAGCTAAGACTTTCCACTCAATCTTTCCCATCTGTGGCTCACTTAAATGTTTTCCTTTTAATCTTCTCTGAGATAGTAATCTCAAGCACAAAACTGACCACCTGGCCCACCAGAAACTTTACTCTAGTTCTGGTCAGATCCTTTAACCAACATGTTGCATAAGCAATCACTTCTCCCTGTCACTTAGGTGTCATAACCACCTACTAACTGATTCTGATCTGCAAGAAGACTTAGAACCATTTCCCAAGGTACATATAATATCCTGCCCATCCAAGGAAACTTTTGCCTACCGAGGCATTCCTTGACCTTGGCAAATCCCCAAGAGATACATCACAATACCATTGTCCAAGACAATCACAAATCCCATTCAAATAATCCTTTGAATGCTCTGTCCATATAATTCAACAAGACGCTCAACATTAATCAAACTCTCAAATCATAACTCAGCACTCCCAGTGCCCTTTTCTGATATAATAGCAAACTTCTGCATATTTTTTTCCTTGATCTCTAGCTGGCACTAACCAGATCAAAGATCCACTTTTGAGAATTCCATCTAACTCAATAACTGAACCTTTGGGTCTTACAACTCTGCTGAAACCATTCAAAACAGTGCCCTAAACCTAATTCCATTTCTGGCACCAATCAAATCACAATTCTATCTTTTCATATAAAGGAAACTGTGGCAAGTTCCCTGGAAGCACATCCAGAAGCTCACAGACTAATCCAGTATGTCCTGATCCCACTAGCACAGCCTAAGTGGTATCCACCACACAAGCTAAGAGTTCTATGCATCTCCCTGTAATAAAACTCTAGATCTCAATACAAATGTCATCAGTATACAAAATCCATGCACATTGCCAACTGTCACCAAGCCTCCCACTCTCAAGCCCAAGGGTTACTATCATTTCCTTGCAATTTAGCATTGCCCTATACTTACTTAACCAATCCATATCCTGAATCATACCAAACCAGTCATAACCAGCTTTATCAAAATCATTAATGGGTCTTTTTCATCATAACCCTACTCATATCTTAAATTACCAATACAGTATTACTTTCCCATCATAACATATCCATGCAATCCTATAATAACTCCATGTTTTCTCTAGATGCAACAAGCAAAGAACAACATGGTACTAAAACCAATCAGCATAACTCAAAATCAGAACTAGACAGCTGACCTGTCACCCCTGAGGAACTAGTCTCAGTCTCAGACTGCATCGGAACGAACACCCGAGCTGGAGTCAAGCTGTCCATCCCCTTTTTCTCATCCTCTCTTGGCCTTGGGAAATTTTTCTTACGATGTCCAAACATTTTACATGAGAAACATGCCCTTGCTTGACATTCTCCTAAATGATGCTTCTTGCATCGAGCACATACTGGATAAGTCTTCCAGCTTTCCTTCTTGCTTGCTCCAATAAATGGAGGTACCACTACCTAAGCTCTGTGCTCTCCAGCACTCTTTTGCCCAATCTAATGTCCTGCGCTCTCAACAGCAAGAGCCTTCTCTACCACCTGAGCATAGGTAGAGACTTCATGCACTGGGGCAACTCTAATGCCCTGAGCTATTCTGGGATTCAATCCCTAAATAAACCTTTTTCTTTCAAGCTGCATCTATGGGTACCAAACCAAAAGAGAACTTGGCCAACCCATCAAATCTGTTAACATACTCGATTACTGATGCCTTTCCCAGAACGAGATTCAGAAAATCATTCACCTTAGCAATCTTGGCTGCATCGCAGTAATACTTTTCATTAAACAGCTGCCTAAATTCTTTCCAATCCATCACAGCTATGTCTCGTGTCTGGGATACCACTTCCCACCATGTCTAGGCATCATCCCGTAATACATATGCAACACAGATCACCCTGTCGTGACCTACTAGCTCCATACTGTCAAGAATTGAACTGATCATGCCCATCCATTGCTTAGCTATGAATGGATCTAGGCCTCCCTCAAAGACTGGAGGGTAATACTCCTGGAATCTTCCACAGATAAATTCCCACCTGCTCTCAACCCTGCCACTCCTGGCAAAACAAAGGAAGAAGTGTTTCCCGACAGGTTCTGCTGTTGCTTCAGACACTTGATCTCTTCCTCATGCCTCTACAATCTTGATTGCAAATCTGTGAACATTTGCTAAAAATTCATAGGAGCAGATGAAGAACTAAAACCCTAGTTGTAACTCCCAGCCTTTGTATAACCATCACCATGCCTCATTATCTGCCTTGGATTTAAACCTACTGATTGAATCTATAGTCAATAACTTGACTGATTAATCATGATGAGCATATTATGAGCTTTCCCCACAGGAACAATCTTACCACACCACAATCACAACCCGCTGCAGTGCTAAAAACATGCCCATGGCATTCATCCATCAATCATAATCCCTACTCTTCCAACATTCACCTCTTGCTTCCAACCCCAACATGCAAATATCACAATTATATATATTCATAGAGCATGTAATCATATGATCACATTTATATATATATATATATTCACGGAGCATATAATCATATAGTCAAGAGCCAGGGTCTTTCAAAATCTCATGCTCCCCAATACACTATGTAGGTAAAGCATTTACATTCTATTTAAGCAGTTAAACACATAACTACAGAAATAGTTACCATTCCCTGAGTAAAGCTATCTTCAGTGATAAGTGTACATGCCCAGCTTGTCTTCAGGAACCATAAACCTTGGCTCGCTCTGATACCAAGTTGTAACGCCCTAAACTCCAGGGACCGTTACGGTGTGCCTTTTAAGCAGTGCTAAACTCACTAATCGAGTCATTTGGCCATAATCATGTAACTAAGTATGATTAGCGGTTTAGGGTAAAATATTTGGTTAAGATATAACGTTTCATTAGAACATTTACTGTATATATTGGGATCCCAAAAATATAATTTAAATGTTCATTACAAGAAAATATTTACAACCAGCTGATCTAAGCGGCAAAACAGGGTGTAACCCTAGTTCCTCTTTCAACCCTCAGTTGTGGCGATCAAGCAGCCGCATATGTACACATCGTCACCTAAGCTCTCCAACTCAAGGATGGTCTAGCTTTCTTTTTCCTTTACCTGCACCACATAGCACCCGTGAGCCAAAGCCCATCAAGAAAACTCAATATGCTCATGAACAGTCATATCATGACATCAAATCATATCTGGCATGCCTAGCAAATATAGCTATATTCAAGCATGCAAATAACCTCAGATAATGCTGGGGAATCTAGGATAAGAAATTCTACCCTCCTGATTGGATGACTATCAAGTCAATCCTAATTAGATGAGTGATTTAACACTTAAGGTTCTGGTAAACCATACTGAGTGACTGACAAGCAAGTCACCACGGGGTTCAGCACCCACAGTCATGCCAATGATGATCATCATGATCATAAAAAGCTTATAGCCCTGAGCAGATGAGTGAATATCACTTTGAGGTCCTGTTAAACCATAATGAGTGACTGGCAAGCAAGTCACTATGGGGCTCGGCATCCATAGCCGTGTGACGGAACAATCACCTGGGCATTCCTGCAATGGCTCTAATCAGATGAGTGAATTAACACTTGAGGTTCTGGTAAACTATACTGAGTGACTGATGGGTAAGTCACTAGCTTAAACAGATGAGTGACTGATGGGTAAGTCACACCGGGCTCGGCACCCATAGCCATGTGACTAAACAGTCACTGGGCTCGCTGACCCTGGCTCTAAATAACTAGGCTTTGGCTAGACAAGCGCTTTTAGTTTTCATCCAACTTGAGGTCGGTCCGGCATTAATGCTCATTTGAGTCATTCAATGCAGATGTCGATTAGATCTAATCTTTTATTAGCTTGTGTTAAACACGATAAGTCCATCCTTGACTTTTTAGTCAATACTAGGTGACCAGTGCCAAGTACTACTGTGAACTTGACAAGTAGGTCGCAGCTTCACAGCTAATACTGACACCATTGCCAATTCTGACTAGTTAGTCAGAGCCACACACAAGTAAGCATCGCTACCAGGCATATATCATATGTCAAATATCCAAAGGTAGGGCATTCAGTATGCTTACTTAACAGTAGCTAGAATAATTATGATCACGCATAAACACAGAGACTCAAGCTCTAATCAATCTCATATTCAATGTTCATGGCATGCCCTAATCACATGTTTCTCGTGCATCACATTTAAACACCTGACATGCCTCAATAATAACCATGCACAAGTGAGCAAGATTGCTAAACATTCAATATGCTATCAATGTTCACATTTAAACATCCAACATGCATCAAGAATAACCATGCATGCCACATATGGGGTGCATTTTTTTTACCTTTGGTCCAAGCACAAGTTACCAATAAACGAGCCACAAGCACGATCCTAATTCCAAGCCCCTAGTGATAACCTCCGATTGAGTTGTTCCCAACTAAATCCTTCGGCTAATAGGCTTCTAATCTTCCCTAGGATCGTTATGCCTCGATCCTTGCTTGAATCTGAGTCCTTGAACTCTAATTTCCTTCGAAAATGCGATCGAGAGACAAAAATGGAACTTAGAGGGAGAGAGAACTTACTAAACGTTCTTTTTATTTCTTAAAGGGTTACTTCAAGCTTAAGTAGCCTCAAAAAAATCCTCACGCTCGGGGTCCCGAAAACACTCCCGGGAACAAAATAGTCAAAACCTCCAGAATTTCCCCCTGATCTTACTAACTCTCAATTTATCATCAAATACTTATTCACATTACCCAATATCCTGATAATGATCTAAATACCCCTTAACTCACTCCAAGTCAAGAATAATTCCTGTTGTGACTTTCCCACTAGCTTACCTCCTAGGATCGTCTCGTGCTAGGTAATAACCCTAGCATAACCAAAAAATAATAAAGCACCACACACATATCACATATATGCCAAATATGCCCGAAATAGCCAAAATATGAAAATCACCCAATTAATCATAAATGGGTTCACATGCATATTTAATACACCTAAACATGCATATTATCATTAAATAACATAATAAATCAATTATGTCCCTCCCGGCCTCATAATCAAGGTCTTAACCTTATTAGGAAATTTGGGGCATTACGGATATTTTCATGAATATTTGAATTTGTTTAAGTGTTTTAAGATATTTTAGGGTTGTTATAACTAATTATATTTTATATTTTTAAATGGTTAAAAATATTAGCTAATTGTTGTAACAACACAAGATATTTTTTTGAAAAACAGTTTAGATATTGATTTTAAAATTTAAAATTGGTTAAATTTTGAAAAATATCATTTTTTTCAGCCAATTAATAAAATATTTTTTAAATAAATGGGATTTAAATTAACTTTTTTTAATTGTTGATAAATCCTATTTAAATTAAATTAATAATTTTTTTCAAATTAACCTAAACCAAGTTGATTGTTGATAAATAAAATTTAAATTAACTATTGTTAATTGTTGATAAATTTCATTTAAATTAACTTATTTTTTGTAAAAATTTAATTAATTTGTATTATTTGATAAATTCTAGATAATAAATTGTGGTATTTTTACAAATGAAATAAATTGTGATATTTTTGCATAAATTCATAGAATTGCTCATATAGTGACATGATTAGGCCCATCCAATTATAACATGTCTGTTTGCACTATATGTGGTATTTTTGCAATTGTGCTTAGATGCTTATAGTGGTCGATATGTTTGTTAGATATATGGTTTTTGCCAAATAAAATATTCATAAATTATAGGTTTTATTTGGGCCCATTAGAAAATTTAAAGTTTAAATTCCTCTCTTGTGAGTGATTCCAGTTGTGAAGGCTCATTTGCTTTGCATGACTATAGTGTGCTTAATCAATTAATAACAATTAATAAAACGAAGGTTTAAAATCCTGTCTTTTGGACCTTGTATGGAAGATTGGGGGCCTTTGTAGTGGGAACAACATGCTGGACCCAGCCCTCCTCCATACAAGCCCAATTGTTAAGGCCCATTTACCTGAGTTGGACTTGATTGTATAGATTCATTATATTAGTTAAACCTAAATATTGATTAACAACAAATTAATTCTAAATTAATTGAATTTGTTTCAATGTGACACTTTAAAATTAATAGGAAACTATAGGAATTTGGTTTTAAAGATATAATTTGTTTAATTTTTTTTTCGGAAAACCATAGTCATTAATTTTCTAAAAATAAATAATAAAAATACTATTTTTTATTTTATAATGAGCTTATTTTAAGAATTATATTCGATCACCACCATTGGTTTAACATAGTCAATAGCTTAATGGGGCCTCGAGGCGCTTTGATTCGTCCCTCTACGGAAGGTGTTCATTAGCTATTTTGACAAAGTTAGATTTCGAAAGATAGATAATTATAGGTCAAATTCTACTAGACTCACCCCTACAGTGACTATTAGGACTAAATCTATGATTATCGAAACTGTGGATCTAGCTCATAAAATAAGAGATTTTGTTTTCTTATTTTGATCGAATAGTAGGTTGTTAATAGTGGTGTCCATTATTAAATGAGTTTACAACTCTATTTAACTAGTGGTATTTTGACTCTCACCAACCAGGACAAGGATATCATAGATTAGTTAAAAACCTAAATAAATAGAGATATGATTGTTTTTGGTATTTTTTTTTCTCATATCTTACATATTTTTGGTATATGTTGTGCTATTTCTTGAAATTTGTGTGAATAGAAGTTTTTTTGAGCAAATATGATTGATTTCTATTTTATTGGTAATTTGTAGTTTTAAGGAAGTATTGTCTGTGTCTACTCCCATCCTTTCTCAACTTTCAATGGAGAAACTCACTGGAGAAAACATCCTTAATTGGAAGCAGAATATCAACATAAAGTTGATTGGTGACAACTCTGTGTTCGTCATGATTGAGGAATCCCTAGAACGAGCATTGTGTCCGAACGTTCGTGATGGCACCGTAAATGCTTGGATATCACCGTCTCTGCACATACGTGATGACACTGTGAATGCTCGGATGGCACCATCTCTAGACGTTCGTAATCAATTCAACTATGGTCTGACACATCTCATGAACAAGCTTCAATTTTTTGAGCCTATTATGGGTGGACCTAGTAAAGGAGGAGAAAATAAGACTACTGATGTTGTTGCTGATCCAGCTAAGGCTGAAGCTAACCAAGCTTCGTCTTCGAAAGCTGGAAACAAGAGAAAGAATGGACAAAACAACAACCCCAAGCCTGCAAAGGATGCAAAGACGAGCACAACCACATGCACGGACGCCTAAGGGGAAGAACATGAAAGGTAAAGATAAGTGCTTTCACTGCAAAGAGAATGGGCATTGGAAATGAGATTGCCCTAAGTTTCTAGCAGTGAAAAACAAAGGTAATGATTATAGTTCATTTATCTTGGAAACGTGTGTTTTAGAGAATGATAAATCCATTTGGATTATTGATTCTGGATCTAATAACCATGTTTGTAATTCTTTACAGCTTCTTGATTCATGGGTGGAAGTGGATGAATGCGGCTTAAAGCTTAGAGTTGGGAATGGAGCGTTCGTTGCGGTCCAAGCTAGAGGAAGAGCTCGTCTGAAGTTCAAAAATAAATACTTAATTTTAAATGATGTATTTTTTATTATGGATTTTAGTAGAAATTTAATTTCAGTTTCCATGTTGCAATTAGAACAATTTGTTATGACTTTCACAAGTTCTAATATATCTATTTCTTTCAATGGCTCACAATTGTGTATTGCATGTTTGGAAAACGGGTTTTATATTTTGCGACCTAACGAACCCCTCACTCTTAACAATGATTTATTCAAAGTAGCTAAACCTAGGACCAACAAATGTCAAAAGACCGATAACGATAATATGAAGTATTTATGGCACTTGAGACTAGGTCACATTGGCTATGATAGGATTCAAAGACTTACAAAGGACAGACCTTTGAGGGAACTCACCTTAGGTGAATTACCTGTCTGTGAATCTTGTCTAGAAGGCAAACTGACCAAGCGTCCATTCTCTGCAAAGGGTGATAGGGTCAAAGAACCACTTGGTCTTGTGTATTCAGATGTTTGTGGACCTTTGAATGTACAAGCCAGTGGTGGTTTTCAGTATTTCGTCACTTTCATTGACAATTACTCTAGATACTCATGTCTTTACCTAATGCATAGGAAATCAGAAACATTTTCAAAGTTTCAGGAATTCCTAACAATGGCTCAAAACCAATTAGGTAAAACGTTAAAGATCTTGCGATCTGATAGGGGTGGAGAATATTTGGATATGCAGTTCCAAGATCATTTAACTGAACTTGGGATTTTATCACAAGTTACTGCCTCAAGTACTCTGCAACAAAATGGTGTAGCGGAACGCCAGAATAGAACTTTATTGGAAATGGTTAAATGCATGCTTAGTTACTCAACTCTGCCAACTTCGTTCTGGGGACATGCAATTGAAACCGCGAATGACATTCTCAACGTCGTGCCGTCAAAATCAATCCACAAAACACATTTAGAACGCTGGAATGGTCGTGAACCTAGTTTATGCCATTATAGAATCTGGGGGTGTCCCGCCCACGTCTTGGGGAAAAAGGAGGGAAAGCTAGAATCGAGAACTGAAGTTTGCATGTTTGTTGGTTATCCTAAAGGTACTCTGGGTGGATTTTTCTATAGTCATTCAGAAAAGAAAGTGTTTACTTCTACGAATGCTACTTTTCTGGAAAATGACTATGTCCAAAACTTCAAACCTCGCAGCAAAGTAGTTTTAGAGGAGATAGTTAAAAAATTGACTCCAACCAATGTTCTATTGTCATCAACGCAAGTTGATGATGAAATTCCCACTCTTCATGTCCAACCGATGCAAGTCGATTTAAATGAAGAAAGTACCACTATTCCTGAGCAAACAGCCACAGAGCCTCGTCATAGTGGGAGGGTTTCTAGGAACCCAATTCTCTATGGTTTGGATGGTGAAACCAATATGGTTGTTGGTGACACTAGTGATGATGATCTGTTTTCTTTCAAATAGACAATTGCTAGCCCTGAAAAGGAACTATGGCTCGAAGCCATGAAACAAGAAATGGAGTCCATGTGCTCAAATTCCATCTGGGATCTTGTGGAAGCATCTAGTGACTTTAGGGTCATTGGGTGCAAGTGGATCTACAAGAAGAAACAATGTGTTGATGTAAATATCGAGACTTATAAAGCTCGATTAGTGGCAAAGGGTTATACCCAAAGAGAAGGCGTGGACTATGAGGAAAATTTTAGTCCGGTAGTTATGCTCAAATCCATTCGCATCCTCCTATCCTCCTCTCGATATAGCCCATCTAAATGACAAAATTGGACAGGTTTCACCGATGAAATTGTCAAATCTATACTGAGAACTATTAACCACGATACAACCTATACCGAAAACATATTTAATGTCATTGGTAGAAGTTTTCCTCTACCAACGAGGATGTACCGACAACTTCCTACTGAGGACATCCTGGCTTCTACCGCCGACTATTGTTCTCGGTATAGCCTCTAATTTCTGTAGTGTTAGCTCAAATCCGGAACAAATGAGTACACCAATACAGCTAAATCTTCATGAGATATCCATCTCTATAACAAGTGTATTTCTCCCTTACACTCTCCCCTGAGCAGTCACTTTCTAACAGTTGTGATACTCAATACAAAACCTAAACCCCGACTAACATCTCTCGTACTCTCTCTCTCTCTCTCTCTCTCTCTCTCTCTCTCTCTCTCTCTCTTCTCTGTTCTTGAGTTTCTTTTTTAACTCGAGCAAGTGAAGACCAAGTCTTAATATATAGACTTCTAAAAGAACTTATTCTTTTATGACTAGTATTGGTTAGAATTTGAAAAAACTAATTCAACATAGATGTTTTTTTTTCATAAAAAGCCTCATTTAAATTTTCATCTAAGGCCCCCAAAAGCTTAAACCGACACTTTTTAAGAGACAAGAACAACCCATTCTTTCTCGTCGCTTGTCAACGAAAGTGAGGAAAAAGGGTTTGTGTTTTTTATTATATAGTTTTTATTTTTTTACGAATTTCATATTTTAATCCCCATTTGTAGATATCGATTAATGGGCTGTGCTACTTTCTCTAGGGTTCGATTTTTCTTCTTTTTGACTTTCAACATTGATTTGGAACCAACGTTATAAGCTACCATATGCTCTTACCTAGCGTGTTAAGTCAAAAAAGCGAAAACTTTACATTATTTGTCTTTGTCGGACGTAAAGATCTTTGCACTTTTACTACATCGATCAATAATATATATGTACACCATTGAAAAACCTTTTTCTTGTAATAGCTAGTCTACAAACAAAATTCCATTTTAGATTAATATATATGAGAATAACAATGAGTTTTCAAGGGTATTGAGAGAGACTATTTTATTATAAGTTTTTTATTAAACCTAAGTTATTTAGACGGAATTCATATATATTGTGGCATATATAAAATAATATTAACTTTTGTAGTTTGGTGAAGATATGGAATATGTCATAAATATATGTATATATATATAATAAATAAATATAGATATCGTATTAATTTATATGAGTGTGCATGTTTGTCAGGCACAAGTTGGTATTTAAAGAAGTTGGCTTAATTCTAAAGAAATTACCAAAAACGTGCAAAGACTAAATAGATAATAGTAGTGGGCATAACAATTTCTTGTGTTCTTGGGTTTCGAAGAAATAGTCCAAGTCGCTTTATTATATTATAATTCATGGCGATAAACCATGTTCAATACAGAATTTCATGAGTAAACAATGAAATAAATTGTAGAAATATTATTGGTATAATTCTCTCTTTCATTTTGGTCAATGATAATAATGTTTCATTAATTTATTCGAAAAACAACCTGTTGATCATGTAAAATACTATCGAATAAATACGATTAGTCTGTTAATTAATTGTGGTCACACACACAACCATGCATACATATATTTAAATACATGTATATTAATTTTTATGAATGTTTTATAATTATATCTAATACAATATTGTTACAACGTTCGAAACTTCATTGAAATTTCCAACGTATGGTCATAAAATATAGGAAGCTTAATTACTTTGACATAACCCTATATTGACTATATATTGTAAGCTTAGTCAATTAGTATATTAAATATATAGTGAATCATAATTAAGTTGAGAGAGAGAACGGGTTTGGTAAATGGATGATGATAGAATTGCTTTGTCATTTATATATATATATATATATATAAAGAAAAAGTAAAAGAAGGGTTAGGAAGATTGTGATAGTAAGCTGCACTTGGATGGTCAAATACAAACTCTTTGGTCAGTGATGAGAGCGACTTGAGCTTACACCTTTTGAAGCAAACCTTTTCTACTTTTCTTTAAGAATCTTCTTATATATGTGTATGTGGAGATTTTAGACCCTATATGGGCTCATATTTATTGAATATCCTTATCAAATTCCACATATATACACATATATTCGCCCTCCAAAATAGTACGAAAGGAATATGTCATGTAACAAAATATAACAATTATATAAATCACTAGCTATGATGGTCAAAGGATCAATTATTTGTGATATTTGTGGGTCCTCTTAGGCTCTTATATTACCAATAATTTTAGTCTCACTGTTGATTGTGATCTGTCCAAACAAAAAGATTTCATTGAATGTAGAAAAGTTGAAAATGAAATATGAAAACATATACTAATGGACCTAAAAGTGGATATTAACTAACCGTTGATGTTGCTTTAGATTTAATACACTCACCTTTATATATATATATATATATACTCTTTTTCAATATCTTTCCAATTATTTGCTTCGACTTCATTATAGTTTTGTAAATTTAGTTGGACACTTGGAGTAAAGAGAATGGATATTATTAGACTATACCAACTAATAAATATCTTGCTTTCCCTAAATTTTATTTAGGGTTTATACTAATTTATAACTCCTATATATGCTGTCTAAATATATGATTTTTGACATTATTGTGTTGTAAAATAGTTCAAAATTGTCCCATTTATTGTAAAAACAAAAATAGAAAATAAACTCATATCAAATGTTTAATTAAACATATTTTATAATATCCAAAGATATATGTTTTGGCTAAATAGCAAATTTAATAATTTTTTTTTTTTGTTACACTGGGAAGTCTTGCGGCCATTTTTTTAAAATTATACAAAAATATTAAAAAAAATATATGAACATGAGATTAATTAAGTTTTATTGTTATAAAATAATCAAATTATAAATTTATAATTTCAATTATTAATTAAATCAATTAATTATTGAATTAATTAAATTAGCAAAATCATTAAATTAAACAAATATTAATAACTTACATAAAATTATAAGTTTGAACTAATGAATATTAAGTAGAAAAATAAAGAAATAAAAATAAGTAAATAAAAACTAATTAAATTCTTATATAAATTGATTAATAAGTAAAAAAAATTAATAAATTCAATAGTTAAATTGAATTATTAATAAAATAAATAAATTTATAAATTTAAACTGATAAATAATTAGTAGAAAAAATTAAATAAGTAAAATAAAGAAGTAATAAATTGTTATAAATAAATTAATTAATAAGAGAATTAATTAAATTAAATAAATAAAGATTTGTAAAATTAAATTTTCATATAAAATTATCAATATAATTAATGATTAATTGAATGAATCGTTACTCATTACAACTTAAAGTAAGAATATTTTCTGAACCAACAATGTTTTTGCAGCCATAAACAACCTAGCTATCTTGTGTTTATTTTTAGGGACAACTTCTAGCAATGATTTACATGCGTTTAGCGATGACAAATGTTGTCGCTAGAAGGATCGTTCTTGGTAGTGTCAAATAGTTTAATTAATTAATGTCTTTATTTATTTATTTAGAGATAATGCAATAATACAATCAAATTAAATACTACTTTTGAACTATACGGCCTTTTTTATTTTCTCTCTTAGAAAAACAATACTTTATTAAAAGAGCAGATCAAGCAAGTATCTCTTTTATATAATAAGTGTGTAGATAACGAAATTTTTTTGTTTTAATGGTTTTTTGTTTTTTTTAATGTTAACTTTAATAGAATATTTTTATATTTAACAGAATATTCTTGTATTTAACGGTAGTTTTTAAATACTTAAACTTAATTAAAATAAAATAAATAATTAAAAAATTAAAATAAGATATTTTTGAGATATTTTACAATAATAATTATTTAAAATTAATAAATAATTAAACAAATTAAAATATGATATTTTTTAGATATTTTACAATGATAATTATTTTAAAATAATAAAATCATACGTTTTATAACTTAAATAAAATTTAATTAAACTTAAACTCACTTATTAGAATAATATTATATTAAACATACAATATAATCTACTGTGAATTAACAACAAATTACTTTTTAAAAAAAACTAGCAAGAAACTTAAATTAAAATTAAGTATAATATTTAATATTACATTAAACATATAATATATAATATCTTATTGTCAGTCCCAAATTAAAAAACTAAAACAAACATAAACTTAAACAAAAATAAATAAATTATTTAATTAAAATATGATATTTATTTCAAAATTTATATAACATTAATATAAATTTAATAAATTCTATAAATAAAACTAAACAAACGTGCATATTGCACGTTATTTGTATCTAGTATATAAATATATATAACAAATAATTTATTGATAAAATGTGGAATGAACTCTATATACAAAGCTTTATTTTAGTATCAAAACTAGAAAATATAACTACGCATCGCGCAGTCTTTTGTAATTATTACAAAATATACATATTTTAAAATACTTTTAGGAGATCGCTACGATATGGATATTTTTTCACCCTACTCGTACAACATGTTCTTTATATGGACACGTGAGGGCGTATTGACCACAATTTTTTTCATAATGGTGTCGATTCTATATCAAACATCTTGCAAGTTTTTGTAAAATTCTGAATAATTAAAATACCGAAAACAAAGTTCAAAAAATTTGTTGTACGTGTGCTTTTATTTTTATTATTATTATCATTATTATACGCTTTACATAATTTTTTTTATAAAAAATCTAAATTATGTATATGGAAATTTATATTTTGTGTAAGACTTATTTTGGGCGATTACCCGTTTGAACCCTTTAGTTTTAAAAATTAACTTTTAGAACTCGTGTTTTGTCAAAATGTTAAATATAGGATTGGATATATCGATTATTTGAACATTGTATTTTGGCCGATTATCCGTTTTGACCCTTTATTTTTATAATTTAACATTTGGACCATATATTTATTCAAAAGGTTAAAAATTATTTATAAAAATTAAATTATATATAATTTATGTTTTTTGTAAAGGTTCACATCATTTTGAACCTTGTATTTTAGCTGATTACCCATTGGGACTTTTATTTTTTAAAATTAACTTGTGGACCTCAAGTTTTGTCAAAATGTTAAAAATAAGAATAGATAGATCGATTATTTGAACACAATACTTTGGCTGATTACTCGTTTTAACTCTTTATTTTTAAAAATTAACCTTTGGACTATGTATTTATTCAAAGTGTTAAAAATTCTTTATAGAATGTAAATTATATAAATATATGTAATTTATGTTTTACTTAAGGGTTCACACCATTTTGAACTTTGTATTTTAGCCGATTACCCGTTTGGACTCTTTATTGTTAAAAATTGACATTTGGATCTCGTATTTTGTCAACAGGTTATAAATAAAAATAGATAGATTATTTATTTATTTATTATTATATATAGATATAAATATTATAATTTGAATTTATACATTTTGTAATTCAACTATATATATTTAACGTAATTTTATATTTGTTTATATATACTAATATGATATATATACATAAACTAACAATTTTAGATATACAATTTATATAATTGTGTGCAATTTAAGTGTGTTCCAATCATTACTCATAATATATAGATATAGATTAACATAATAGAGTGTCTATGTTTTTGTATGTATATTTAAACTTTTTTTTTTTTTAAATTCTAACCATTTTGTTATATATATAGTTATTATGTTAAAATAAATTTATTAAATAATTTTAAAAATATAAATATATGCAAAAATTTATGTTTTTGTTGATTATTGAGATTTTAGGTTATGAAATTTTTTATTGATTTTTTGTTTAGGTTATAATTAGTGGCTCATTGGAGTTTTTTTTTATTTGTTTACCAATCAATTACTTATTAGGAATTTAGTGATATTTGTTTAGTAATGTTTAACATATTAATTAATTTAATTTCGTAGGTTGTGATTTTGGTGGTGAGATTTTAGAGAGTACTTTGCATCAAAACTTCTATAACTATCAATCACACATTTGAGGTAATTAAGTTTCTAAAATTATAATAATAAGTTATATATTGCTAGATATTTAGTGATATTTTATTTATTATTTATTAATTTATTTATATTGGTTTGTGGATTTAATAGCGAATTCGATTACTACTTGAAGTAATTTTGCTAGCTTTTGAATTATTAATTGCAAGAGGTAAATATATATTCTCTTACTTCTACTTTTAATATTATTAAACAAATGTTAGAAGAGTTTGAATATCTTAAATATTCATCCATAGTGAAGTAGGTTCTGAGATTAAAATTGTGTGCTGCGGTGATAACGGAAGGTTGAGAACTTGTATGTATTAGTGAAGTAGGTTCTGAGAAATTTGACTGTGTGCTGCGGAGCTATAAGGAAGAAACTTATTGTATGTTGTTTGAATTGTTTGTTTTGCTATTCACATGTAGATGGTTAGGTCACTATTATAGGGGAAATGTTGCCCGATTTTATCTAGGATAATAAACAATTAATTTTATATAGGCATTCTATAAGGAAGAAACTTATTGTATGTTGTTTGAATTGTTTGTTTTGTTATTCACATGCAGATGGTTAGGTCACTATTATAGGGGAAATGCTGCCCGATATTATTTAGGATAATAAACGATTAGTTGAGAACGGGCATTACTTGATTGAACATTCGAGTCCCAGGCATTACTTGAGAACGGTATTATTAATTAAAATTTACAAATTATTTTTGAAACTATAAATGTAATCAAATAATTAATTAATATATTTTACTTTATATTTCTTGCAGCTAACAAGCACATCATATACAGAGGCACAAATTGATGAGTTGCGACAAGAATGGGCGACATATATGTCGCCGATAATCCAAAGTTACCGACCTCGTTGATAGGTTTTTTTTTAATTTTTTAACTCTTTCTTCATACACAATGCAATATTTGTTCATTTTGAATATTTCTAACAAATATTGTATTTCTTATATATATCTAACAAATATATTTTTTTATTTCAATTTAAATTAATATTATTTCAATTTAATTAATTTAAATTTAGATTAAAATAATTTCAATTTAAATTAATATTATTTAAATTTAATTAATTATTAAATTAATTTCAATTTAGATTAAAATAATTTCAATTTAAATTAATATTATTTCAATTTAAATTAATATTATTTCAATTTAAATTAATATTATTTCAATTTAATTAATTATTAAATCAAATTAAAATAATATTAATTATAAATTTATTTAATTTATTTTTTTTAAATGTGGGAGACTTTCAATGTCTCCCGTTGGGAGAGGTGGGAGACTTCCCACGTCTCCCAATAGGAGAGGTGGAAAGTCAAATGTTGACTTTCCACCTCTCCCATTGGGAGACGTGGGAAGTGACTCACCTCTCCCAATGGGAGACGTGGGATGTCTCCTAGGGACTTCCCACGTCTCCCATTGGGAGAGGTGAGTCACTTCCCACGTCTCCCAATGGGAGAGGTGGAAAGTCAACGTTTGACTTTCCACCTCTCCCAGTGGGAGACGTGGGAAGTGAGGCACGTCTCCCAATGGGAGACGTGGGATATATACCTACAATGACCCTAGCAACAACGTCTCACTAAGTGGGAGACATTGTAGACTTCCAATGTCTCCCAATTAAAGTCATAAAACCTCTATTTTGTTGTAGTGACACCATATAATCTTTTATATACCGCTTCAAAAATTTTATTTTATTAGTATATTATGTAGTATATATTTGTAATTTTTTTTATTATTTTATTTTTAATTAGTTTATTAGGTATTTAATTCAAAAAATATCTTATTTAAATATCTAAAAAAATAACGTTTAATGTAGTTTTTGTTTTAAAAATATAATAAAAAAATTATATTAAAGGAGAAAATAGAAAAAATAGTTTGGAGTAATTTTAGAGTGCCACATTATCTCCTTGAAACTCTCCTTTATATATATATATATATATAGATGGTGAATTTTTTAACTAATTAAGAAACTTGACAGTTAAAAATCTTAGTCTCAAAAAATAGTATGATCGGATTTATTAGGTGATTAATTCAATACTTTTGGTCACAATATATATTTCATTGATATATATGACAAAAATACTAGTGTAATTTTATTATTACTCAAAATTTGGGTTATTTTTTCAAAGAAATAATTAATTAATTCTAGAAATGTAGATCCTTCAAAAATAAAAAATGAAACCATTAATAAATATTATTTATACTATCTATTATTAATTGACACTTTTGAGTTGGGTAGAAACGCAAGCTAATCGATCGCCTATATATTATATGTATGCATTTACCTTAGAAATTAGAAACTCTATCTTCATATCTTAAAATATATATATATTTATAAAAGCATGCAAAAGTTGTCTTAGATGTATTGTTAATTAATCAACATGTTTGGCAAACACTCTAATAATAAAGAATTTAAAAGCACGTGAATTGATGAATTTGTTTGGAAAAAAAATGATGATAATAGTAATTAAATATATATATGAATGCATGACCAAACGCACGCAGCATGCTAATCTTTATTCACCTCACCGAAAGTGAAAA
This sequence comes from Humulus lupulus, assembly GCF_963169125.1. Lineage (NCBI taxonomy): Eukaryota > Viridiplantae > Streptophyta > Magnoliopsida > Rosales > Cannabaceae > Humulus > Humulus lupulus. The sequence continues at coordinate 9,904,295 of NC_084801.1, forward strand.
ACAAAGTCAAAAAGGAGCTCTGTTAGTTTAGACTTTAACTCATGTTTGAATTCTCAAACCCTAGCCATATATATAAATATATATATATTATGGTTTGATAATATTATTGTCGAAGCATGCATATAAAAAATGAAGAGAATCAGAACTACTTAGATTCTTAAAATGAAAAATAGTCAAGTTGTTGATGATATCGAAATTTAATTTTGGCATGCATAATGAGCTCTGAAAATATATATTTTTTTTACATTCTGTCTAACTTTTGTCTATGTTTCTTGGTACATGTTCCTGCTAGGTTATATATAAATATATATATATTAGATATTGCTCCAACTAGTAGCTAGGAACTTTTGTTAATTAACTATGCATTAGTTGCTATTATTATGTTATAATTAATTTGTCAAAAAAAAAAAAAAATGTTGCCATAAGAACAATGCCTATATGTGTGGCGAGCGTAAAGTTAGCATAGGCCACATAGCATTTAAACATTGGTCTATTACGTTAATTATTTTCAGCTTTTCGGAAATGAATTGATTATAGATAGTAAGGTGCACCAATTAAAAGAAGATAAATTAATCATGCAAATTTTTTAATCCACATTTGGAGCATTTTCGGTTCAGCATAATTGATATAAGGCATATACTCTAGGATATACCATAATTTAGTATCGGGTTCACGTATATTTTAATGTAATTAAAATATGTGAAATTTGATATTAGCTTGCATCAATAACGATACAGTATATTTGGTACCTTAAGTATTCTTCAGTATTTATGCACCAATAGCGAATAATATTTCTCTTTTTTATGTTTTGCTATAAAAATACCTAATAATATACATGAAATAACATTTTATGATTGGGTTAAAATATTCTATATTATTTATTAAATAACATTGTTATAGGACATCTTAGTGTCAAACGCCACCTTACATTGATGCAATTAAGTATCATATTATAATAAATAAGATTTAATTAATTTAAAAATATTTTATAGCATTAATTGTGAGTACGTGATGTCTCTGCTATAAAACCCCATTGATAATTAAAGAACTGGCATGTCACACTAGTAAAAATATTATATGATGTGTCACGCTCAAATAATCATTTATGACAAGAGAAAAAAAATTATTTAGAATCAATATTATATATTTATTTTCTAAAAATTAAAAAACTTTCATTTTAAAGGGTTTATATAATTTTGACTTCATTAGTTTTTATTATTTACTAATTTGGACCCTTGATGTCAAATAATTATTTGTAGGACTCTTTATTAAGCCAAAAAAAAATAACAAACAAACAATGGTGCACTAGCTCAAAATTTAGTTGAAAATTTTTAAAATAGACCAAAACGATATTATGAAGCCAAATTTGGCCAAAATATTTACGAATATGACTAAAATACTCATGATTTTATAAATTTATTAATTAAATTAAAATAAATGGAATAAAACCTTGATTGGTTAAAAACTTGAAAATATTTGAAATAAAATTATAACAAAATTAATTTGTTTTTGTTTTGTTTGATATTACAATTATTTTTAAGTTATTAAATAATAAGGGTTTCAATCTATTTTATTTTTATTTAATGAATAAATTTATGAAATCGGTGTTATTTTAGTCATATTTTAATTTATTTTAATCAAACTTGAATTTAGTGGACCATTTTTTATTTTTGGACAAAACAAGAGGTCTAAAAGAAAAAAAAAATTAGCTACTACTATTGTGTTGGTATTAATTGAGTAAATTAAAGATACGCAACGGTGAATTGGCTCATTTTATTAATATCAGTCAAGATCATATATATATTTATATATATTAAATCACATATAATCAGATTAGAGATTACATCTTATAGCCTTTCAAATGTCATCAGATCTTTTTGTATAAAATCAACGATCTTCCTATCCAAATTCTGAAAACTCACATCTTGATCTTCCATATCAATTCTCAAATACACAAGGATGTGTGTGGGCACGTAGGATTCAAAATATTGATTTATGACCCTTTAGATGTACTCAACACATGAGATCTAGAAATGTTTGATAGAGAGAAGAGGAATTGAATAGTTTTCAGGTTTGTCACTTCTGTTTCAGAGAGAAGGTATGACAGTCTATGAAAAAATAACTTCTTTTAAAAAGTATTGCTTCTTTTCAGGTTTATAAAAATAATTAACTAATTTAATTAATCTTTATTTTAATAAAAAAAACTAATGAGTTACTACCTCATTTAATTATTTAATTTAAATCATATTTAAAATAATAATTAAATAAAACAAATTATTTGAAATTCAAATCCCAGATATAGGAAATCATTATGTGTGGCGCCACACTCACTATATAGTGAGTGTATCGACCACACCATTAGGATTATCCCTAATTTTGCTCATTTGTTTCTTTAATTGATATTTAAGACAATATATTTATTCGAAAATAAACATCAATTAATTCAAAATTAATTTTATCTTAAAATATCAATTTTAAATAAATATATTATTCTAAATAAGATAATTATTAATCTCTATTTATATATTAATTAAACAAGATTAATATTTATTTTAACATATAGTTTTTCAAAATAAATACTATATAGTTAAATAATTAATTAATTCGTAATTAATAAATTGCCCATAACTATCACATAATTATTCCATTGCCATAGAAAATTAATTTATTACAATTAAGTCCTTCTCTCTACAAATCTTTATTTTGACATCCTTACCCTTGAAAGTGTAGGACAGAGGTGATCTGGGGACCATGACCTATAATACGAAGCTCCAATAAACCAGATTATTAATTAAACTCTTTAATCCAATGATCTTATTTATTAATTCCATGGTTACTCCACGATAAATATGGAATTACACTCTAAGTATTTATAGAATTATATTTACAGAGTTTTCTCTTGTAGTCCATTAATATAATCAATAAATGTAGTTTTGTCCTCCATTTATTCATTCATTAATTAGAGTTGGTCAAGACTATCGTTTTACCCTTCTAATTACCTCTTGATCCTTAAGTACCATTAATTCACTAGTGAATAATTAATCTATAATAAAATTATATATTTGAGTTCAATAACTATTTAGTTCTAGAAGTAACCCTTAAGGGAACCAATATTCGATCCGTTAGGAAAGTATGGATTTCATTATTGTAATTCATGTTCGCAGTCATTGATGATATTGAATCTCCAAAAGAAAAGTTATTAGTCTTATTATACTAAGAAACCTTAACGAATGAATCAAAATATCAAATAAACACAAAGAAGGGTTCATGAATACTCAAGATTTAGACTAATCTACAAATGATCATCTATTATGCTAAGAATTAAATTTTTATGTCAAACGACAAGTTTATAAAGATAATTAATTCTTATCGGTCATGTCATATCACTACAACAAAACAGGTTATTACCAGCGGAGCCTTCTGCCGGTAATAATATCGCCGGTAATTGTGGTTATTACCGGCAGACTGATACTCTGCCAGTAATAAATTAATACTGGTGGATTATTAGGGGTGGACTCCGCCGGTGTACAAAGCAGTCAACATCGCATTTGACTCATTTAATATCAGTAGGTCCTGCCCTTGTTAATCTGCCGATAATTAATTAATATTTTTTTAAATATATTAAAATATAATAATTCATTTAATAATATATAAATTATAATAATTATTGAAATATAATTAAATTTAACATAAATGAAAATTAATTATTAATAACACAATTAATATTCATCAAACAAAATTACATATAAACTAATCATAAAATAAACATAATAAAATATCAATTGCCTTAATTTAATTAAAAAAACGTAAACTAATTATTATTGTTTGGATCGGGCCAACTAGGAGAAAAAAATTCATTAACATTCTGGTCAATATCTTCACCAATGTTAGGACGCGACAATGGTGGTGAAGCAAACTGTGGTCACTACAAGAAATAAGCTCATTGCCGGCGCAATTCCGAATTGCGCCGGCAAAAATCAACCCTTTTACCGGCGCAATTCGGGGTTGCGCCGGCAAAGGAGTTGGTTTTAAAAAATGGCAGCACTTTTGCCAGCGCAACCCCGAATTGCGCCGACAAAAATTCCATCAGATTTTCAAAATAAACCCATAAAAAATTTTCGGCGCATTTCACCTAACACGCCGGCAAAAGTCAAACGTGTTTTTTTAAATTTTCACACGTTTCAAAGAAGGTAGGTGGGCATACTTTTGCCGGCGCGTTTCGTTGCGCCGGCAAAAGTCGTAATAAGTAAAACGACACCGTTTTGTAGTAGGATTTTTAAAATACTTTTGCCAGCGCATTTTTAGACTTTTGCCGGCGCAACGAAACGCGCCGGCAAAAGTCATAACGATAATACCCAGCCGCGAGCCTCCTTCTTCCCCATTTCAGTGCTATTTTTCAGAAATAAAGCTTCTCTCTCTCTCTCCTCTGTGATAATCACTCCGACCACCGTGAGCCATAATCCTACCGTGGCTCAACTCATTTTGTGAAGCTTCTCTCTCAAGGTTAGTAAATCAAATGAGAAATTTTTTAACATTTTTGGATTTTTTTCTCTATATTTTGTTTTGTAATTGTATTTTTTTTGTTATTCTCTCCCTATAAACAGTTGTGTTGTAGCTCCTCTCGGTGAAACAAGTCCAAAAAAGTTAGTTTATATATATATATTTATATATATATATATATTTCGGTTTATATATATATATGTTTATATCTGATTATATATATATATTAATTTATATATATCAGTTTATATATATATTTATATATCCGAATGTATATATATATATTTAAATTTATCTTTTTTTTATATATATGTACATATGTTTGTTTATGGATATATGTTTATGTATATTTGTAAATGTGTGTCTATATTTGTTTATTTAATGTTAAATTTTTTTAGAAAATTGATTAATATAAATGTATGTGTGTGATATTTGGTATTATAATTATATTTTTCTGTTAAAAAAATAGATAAATATGTGTAGTTTTATAAAAATGAGATTAATAATGAAAAAGAAAATATGATTTTAGTATTTATTAAAAAAAAATTGATTTGAGTATGTATATTTTTTAATTTTAATGCTTAATATGTATATTAAAAAATTGATTAGATTATGTATATTAAAAAAATATATATTATATTTTTTATATTAAATATTATTTTTTTATAAATATTTACTAAATAAATTGTTTTGATGTTACTGATATAAAAAGATTTGATATATGTTATTAATCTTGGTTTATGTTGTGCATGTTATGAGAATGTTCTGTATATTGCTCTGGGAATATTCTGGTTATATATGTGTTTAATTTGTAGGTTTTTCAATTTTTGGGATAGTTTGAAATATAGTCGTTATGCTGCCCAAATTTTGTTGGAGTTAGTAAAATTAATAAAAGTTTAATATTTAATTAAATAAAAATTTAAGTATAATTAAAAATTCATCAAAAAAATAATTTTTAACTATAATTTAAATAAAATAAAATTGCCAATCATAATAATTAATAATTAATAATTAATTTTAACATTAATATTAGATGTTTTGTAATTGAAAAAGTTAAAAATATAAATGATTTAATAAAATATAAATATAATAAAATTGTTATTGATTAAGTAAATAATCCAATACAAATTGAAGAATTTAATAAAAAATTACAAAATGAAATTAATGTATAATTAAATTAATTTTAAATTAAAAGTAATAAATAAGTAAATGTTAAAGTAGACTAGTCAACGGACACGTGGCACTACATGATTGGTCTACATTGTTATTATTCTTTAAATAATTTTTAATTTAACAAAAAATAAAATTTATATTTTTTAAAAAAAAATTCAAAAAAAATTTCAACTTAAGATTAAGTATGAAAAATACATTTTTTTTAAAAATTTAATTTTATATTGTTAATATCCTCAAATTTTATAATTTATTATTATTATTATTATTAAAATCTTCCTATTTATCATTTTGTCTACTTTTTTTCAATTAGAGATTAAGTAATTTTGTTTGAAATCTAAGCAATAATTTAAGATTAAATATTTTTTTTTACTTAATCCTAAATAATTGATTAAAAGCAACAAATTTGATTTTTTTTTTGTAAAAAATGAAAAAAAAAATTATTTTTTGTTACCTTTAAATTGGAAAACAATAAATTGGATTTTTTTAAAAAAATATAAAATGATTTTTTTTATGAAAAATTATTTAAAATAATAATAATGTGTACCAATCATGTGGTGCCACGTGTCATTTAAGTGTTAGTAAGTTTTAAGTTTGAGTAATTTAGCCGCAAATATCTCTATAAATAATTATTTTTGCCAGGGATAGGATATTATTATCAGTTAGTGATAATTAGGGAGACAAACAGTCATGAAATACTTTGACTATCATTTCCCTCATTTTAAGACTATTATTAATATTTTCTTAATTATTTCGCTTAAAGATGGCGAGCGACAGGAGCTGGATGAGTGCGAGGAATCGTTGGTCTCTGGAGTATAGAAATGGTGTTAAGGAGTTCTTCGATATCGCCAAAAATCAGTTGAACGATCGGGGTTTGGTTCGCTGTCCGTGCAAGAAATGTGGGAATGTTAAGTTCCAGCCTATAAAAGCAATTTCGATGCATTTATTCAACAATGGCATCGTACAATCCTACAAAGTGTGGCATTACCATGGAGAGGCGCTGCCGTCGCCACCAGCTGTGGTACGAGATCATGATAGAGATGAGATAGCGGATATCCTGGAGGATGTTTACGCTGAAGATGACGTTCCTGCTGAAAACTATACTGATCCTCCCCAAGATGATCCTCAACATCGTGACAAGTATGACAATTTATTTAAGGAGATGTCAAGTGAACTGTACCCGGGTTGCCGAAAGTATTCCGCGTTGAACTTCTTGGTGAAGCTGATGCATCTCAAAGTTATTAACAAGTGCAGCAATCATTACTTTGATGGTTTGCTGGAATTGTTAGTCGACGCTATGCCTGACGGAACAATTTTACCTAAGTCTAACTATGAGGCGAAGGCAAAGTTGCGGAGTATTGGATTGGGATATGAGTCCATCGATGCTTGCAAGCATGACTGTGCACTGTTTTGGAAGGAGAATGCGAATTTTGAATTCTGTCCAGTTTGTGGTGAGTGTCGCTGGCAAGATAATCGTGGGAACGGGAAGAAAGTGGCCCATAAGGTCATGCGATACTTTCCGTTGACGCCAAGATTGAAAAGGCTGTACAGTTCCAGATATACTGCAGAGGATATGAGATGGCACTATTCTAAAAGGCCAAGGGAAGATGGTGTGATGAGGCACCCCGCTGACAGTAAGGCGTGGAAGCACCTTGATGAGTTGTACCCATCTTTCGCAGTCGAACCTCGAAATGTTAGGCTTGGGTTGGCTACAGATGGTTTCAATCCTTTTGGGAACATGAGCAACTCTTACAGCATGTGGCTTGTGATACTTGTCCGATACAACTTGCCGCCGTGGAAGTGCATGAAACCACAGTCATTAATGTTGTCTATTCTAATTCCAGGTCCTTCTTCACCTGGAAAAGATATCGATGTCTATATGAGACCTTTGGTTGACGATTTGAAGGAGTTATGGGTGAATGGTGTCAAGACACGAGATGCATACAATAGTACCTTGTTCAATATGCGTGCAACAATCTTGTGGACCATTAACGACTACCCAGCTTATGCTATGATGTCTAGGTGGAGCACAAAAGGGTACAAGGCGTGTCCCACATGCAATGAAGAAACTTCCTCTGTAGGGATTAGAAGTAAAATTGCATACATTGGCCATAGGAGGTTTCTTGATATGGATCATGAATGGAGGAGCAAACGAGCACTATTCGACGGTAACAAGGAACTTAGGCCACCACTGAAAGATTACTCCGGTGATGATGTGTTGAAGCAATTAGAGAATTTGCTGATTAGACATCCTGGGAAACACAAAGAATTTGGTGGTGTGAAACGCAAAAGGGTTCCGATTGAACTTAATTGGTCGAAGAAGAGCATATTTTTCGAGCTTGATTATTGGAAGGAGTTATTGTTGAGGCATAATTTGGACGTAATGCACATTGAGAAGAATGTTTGCGACAGTGTCTTGGGAACTTTGTTGAACTTAGAGGGAAAATCTAAAGACACTGACAAGGCAAGACTTGATCTAGCAGACATGAAAATTAGGGAAAAACTCCACCTCCGCAAAGAGGGAAACAAGTGGAAGAAACTGCATGCCAGTTACACCCTCAGTGTCCCGGAGCGTCGAGTTTTCTGTGAATTTGTGAAGTTAGTTGAATTCCCGGACGGTTTTGCTGCAAACCTTTCGAAGAATGTCAATGTCAATGATGGCAAGATAATTGGGCTGAAATCACACGATTGGCACGTGTTGTTTCAGCAGTTGTTGCCCACCGCAATTAGGTCGTTTTTGGTTCCTGAAGTTCGGACGCCAATTATTGAGTTGTGCGGTTTTTTCAAAAAACTTTGTGCACGAACTTTGAATGTGAAAGACCTTGAGAAGATGGAGACAGACATTATCACCATTTTATGCAAGTTGGAAATGATATTTCCTCCAGCATTTTTCGACATTATGGTACATTTGGTTTTGCATCTTCCGAAAGAGGCAATTCTTGGTGGTCCCGTGCACTTTAGGTGGATGTATCCCATTGAACGTTCGATGGCAGTTTATAAACAGTATGTAAGAAATCGTGCACGTCCGGAAGGTTCAATCGCATAAGCTTACGTGGTGAACGAGGCTTTAACCTTTTGCTCAATGTACCTGCAGGGGGTTGAGACTCGATTCAATTGACCTGAGAGGAATGACGATCGCGTTGAATCCCAACCAAATCGGGAATATTCTATTTATAAGGCTGTTGGTCGTCCATTTGGTAAGAAATAAAGTATGCTCCTCAATCCGCAGTTAAAGCAAAAGGCTGAGTGGTATATCTTGAACAATTGTGCCGAAATTAAGGAGTACCTTAGGTGTGTTTTCTAGTATTTTTTCAATAATGATGTTTGGTTTATATACCGAGTAAATGCCAAAATCATAATATTGTTGTTCATTTGTAGTGAGCGTGTGGATGAATTAAGAAAACGAGGGGGCTCGAATCTTGAAGTTCAACAAGAAACTGATTTTCCTCAGTGGTTCAAAGAAAGAGTATGTATATTAGTCAATTCTTTTCTGAAACCCCACTTAATCAATCCAAAACTAACTTTCAATGTTAATGTTGATAGGTGAACGGTTTGCATGAGTCAACACCTACTGAAGTGAATAATGAATTGTATGCTCTCGCAAACAAATCAAGCGGCACTGTGTATTCATATCCAGGGATGATAGTGAATGGTGTGAAATTTGTGACTCGTGGTCGTGATATGAAGCTTAAAACACAAAATTGCGATGTAATGGTGCCAAGTAAGGAAGGAGTGAACTACTATGGAGTTTTGGAAGAAGTAATTGAATTGTCCTACTTGATGGGTTACAGTGTTGTCCTATTCAAGTGTAGAAGGTTCAATACAAGTAGAATTAAAGTGGAATCCAATTTTACGAGCGTATATGTGGAAGAAGAATGTTATAAAGATGATCATTTCGTTCTCGCATCTCAAGCGAAGTTGGTGTATTATCTTTGAGATGTGAAAAATGGGGATGATTGGAGGCTCGTTAATGAATACATTCCAAGGAATGTATGGGATTTCTCAAATTCCGATGTTGATGATACTGAGACCACAAATGATATACCAATATTGCAAGAAGTTAATTCTTCTTCATTTCAGTTGTGGGTAGAACTTCCAATTTTTGATAATCTTCAGTATGATCGGGTTGATGTCAATGCCACTGAAGTGTACAACGTCGATGATTTGGTTGGCGAAGGTTCAGATGAATTTGTTGTCAATGATGAAGTTGAATTTGAAGACGACACGTTGGCCGAGTATGAAGACGATGAGGATGAAGATAATGTTCTAGTTGATAGTGATAGTGATGTTCGTAATGATGTTATAGTTAGTGATGATGAGGACAGTGATATGTAATTTAAACAAGTGTATGTAACTTTTTATTTAATTCAATGAAAACTTTATTTATTATCATTAATTAATGATAGTATCAGATACAGGTACACACGCACTTATTGGATGCTTTGGGGATAGTCAATGTATTCATGTACTGGTACTCATTTTTTCAATATATTTGATGAAATATATTGAAAAAATGGGTAGTCGCACATGTCTGCTTACTATCTCCAAGGGATCTACTAGGTCGGAATAGGGTAGGTTGGGAAAGACAATGAGTAATAAAATGTTAATTCAATAACAAAAAACAATAGTGATGCACCTAGTGGATGCCTTGGGGATAGTCAATGTATTCATGTCCTGGTACTCATTTTTTCAAGATATTTGATGAAATATCTTGAAAAAATGAGTATTAGCACATGTCTGCTTACTATCTCCAAGGGATCCACTAGGTCGGAATAGGGTAGGTTGGGAAAGACAATAAGTAATAAAATGTTAATTTAATAACAAAAAACAATAGTGATGCACCTAGTGGATGCCTTGGGGATAATTAATGTATTCATGTAGTGGTTCTCATTTTTTCAAGATGTTTGAGAAACATCTTGAAGAAATGAGAATGACTACATGACTGGTTACTATCTCCAAGGGATCCACTAGGTCGGAATAGGGTAAGTTGGGAAAGACAATAAGTAATAAAATGTTAATTTAATAACAAAAAACAATAGTGATGCACCTAGTGGATGCTTTGGGGATAATTACTGTATTCATGTAGTGGTTCTCATTTTTTCAAGATGTTTGAGGAACATTTTTAAAAAATGAGGAGAAGTACATGACTCCTTACTATCTCCAAGGGATCCACTAGGTCGGAATAGGGTAGGTTTGGAAATACCATAATGAATAAATATTAATTTTATAACAAAAAACAACAGACATACATAATTTGAATTAGTTAATTAATGAATATTTTAATGTAGAATGGCCGAAACAAGTAATGACACGGGTGGTGGCTCCAAGAGAGGCAGGGGAGCTTATTACGGTGCCAATATCGAGAAGGAGATGGCCATCAAAAAAGTTAGTCATTTGAAAGTAGAGTTTGATGAAGAAACTGGAAAAGCTATTCAAAAGTACGGCAAATGGTTCAACAATTCCATGGCTCGTTATTTGCGTAGCACCGTACCCCCAACTACACTAGCTTGGGAACAAGTAAAACCAGCTGATATCGAAGTTATTCGAAAGAGACTATCTGTAAGCATTTTTTAAACCTTTAATAACTCATTATTAAATATTTTGTCTATCTTCATAATATTTTAACAAATTCCAATTTTAATTGTGATTTTAGGAAAAATTCATTTATCCAGAAGACAATCCAGTAATCAACGATGCCATGGTAAGACAAATGCAAAAATATCTGACTGATTGGCGCCACACGATGAAGAAACACTGGGTAGATGTTGGAGGAGAGGTGGACAATGAGAGAGCGAAGTCAAAACCTTTTGTGTCGATTACTTCTTCTGATTGGGCAATTCTGTGTGATTTTTGAGCTTCTGATTCTCACCAGGTATGCCGTAGATTTTACATTAATTTTTAATTATAAAATTACAATTTAGATTAATGAGTACTGTTTTCTTTTTTAAGCGTATATCGAAGAAAAATAAAGAAGCTCAAGCTAAAATGACCATACCAGGAGGACACGGTTCCAAATCTATCGTTGCCCATGTTTATGATCACGTAAATTATAATAACCTATATTCTTACATTTACGAAAATATTATAAATGTCACAATGTTTAAATAATTTGCTTTTTTAGATGGACCCATCTACTAGCCAGCTCCCGAGCATGATCGACACATTCGAGCACCTCCACAAGAAGAAGGATAAGTGGATTAGTGATGCAACGGCGACAAAACATGTAAGTTGCATAACCTTAACTAATTTATGATCATTTAACTTAAAAAAAGTTTAGTAAATAGTTAATAAATATTAATTATTAATTGGTTGTTGTCAATTAGTAATTATTAATTAAATTTTTAACAATGAAATCTTTATAATCTATGTGCCAATATTTTTATGATTAATGATTGTGGACTAAGATAAAAAACAAAAAAAAAATGTAATTAATGTTGTCCCCGTATCAGGGAGCTTGTGGACTAAAGTAAATTTGGTCATGAAAATCCATATCTGAATAAAAAACATGCAAATATAGTTGATGTATATGTTTGGAGACGTAAATTCCCCATTAATGGAATTAACTGCACTTACCGTATATATCAACAACATCTTCATGATTTTGATTCAGATATGGATTTTTATGACCAAATTTACTTTAGCCCACTTGCTCCCTGATACGGGAACAAAATTAATTACATTATTTTTTAATCACTGGTCTGCAGTCATTAATGATAGGATGTTGGCAGATAGATAATAAAGTTATATTTTATATGTTGTTATATTAAAAATTTATAAGTTAGGTTTTCAAATAATGTTATATTGGAATTCAAAATACGTGCTTTTTATTGTGCAAAATGAGATGACCGAGCGTCGGGCATCGCAGAGTACGGCCCCTGTATCATCTGCTGCTTCTTGTGTCGGCGATAATGTCGACGGTCATTTCCCGCCTGATATGGATATTGTCACGGATGTCCTTGGACCCCGCTCGCGTTATAAGAAAGGGTTTGGGGGGTTGCCTAGGTTGAAGGCAATTGGCGCAAAGAGGGCAGCATCTTCATCAACTTCTCAAATGTCCGGGCAATTGCCACCTGAAATGGACAGCTTTTTCAAGCGAACTGAGGACATTATGCTAGAAAATCATAACCTAAAAAAGCATAATACTAAACTTAAGAGTTGTCAACGGCGTCAAGATCTCATGCTCAGTGCTTTGTTAAAGCAGGTTGGTGAATTGGCTCCTGGTTTTACTGTTGACTTACCAGACCAGGATTCGGACGATGACGATGATGCTGACGGGGGCGGGAATGATGAGGCATGCAGTACTCATTTGTAGAACTTTTTTTCTATTTATTTAAAGTTTAATTTATGAGACATTTATTTTACTAAATTACTTTTATATTTTCAAGTTTGGTGGAGACAATAAATATTAATAGTTGTAATTTTTTATTTATAAAATTTTAATTTTATTTCTAATTAAATAATATTACTAAAAAATTAAATAATTATTAATATATTAAAATTGAAAATTATTAATTAATATTAATATATTGAAAATAATATTAGTAATTTAATCAAAATTATTATTTTAAAAATACTTTTACCGGCGCAAAATTACGTCGGCAAAAAGTTTCGATCTTAACTTCACATATACACCTTTCCCGCGCGCAAAAATGCGCCACTAAAAAAGTCAACTTTTGCCGGTGCATTATTACGCCGCTAAAAGTGTTTTCCACAACATCGTGACAAAATTTTTTACCAGCGGATCCTTATTTTTACCGGCGTATTTTTTCGTCGCCAAAAAAGATCATTGTCGGCGCATTACATTTGCGTCGGAAAAAGTGAAATTAGCGATGGAGATACGACGCGATTCTTTGCCGGCGCAAAATTGCGTCGGCAAAAACTCCCTGGGTTTTGCCGGCGCAAATTTGCGCGGCAAAAGTCCCCTTTTTTGTAGTGGGTGTTGGTGGGGAAGGGTAATAAGTTTGTAGAGATTATTGCAAAGATGATCCAAAATGAGTCCCCAAACTCAAGATGCCTAGGATGTGACGTCTGAGATCCTGCAGGGACGTTATTATTTAATAAACAAAATAATATTTTTTCTTAAACTAATTTATTATTTATTTAATTAATTATTATTAACTTTTTAAACTCTTATTAAATATAATTATCAATTTCTATATTCAACTAATTTATAACAATTTAATATTAAATGATGTTATTTAATAAAAAAATTAATAATTTTTCTTAAACTAATTTATTATTTATTTAATTAATTATTATTAATTTTTTCAACATTTATTAAATAAAATTATAAAATTCTACATTAAAATAATTTATTACTATTTAATATTAGATAATTTTATTTAATAAACATATTAATGTTTTTTTAAATAATTTATTATTTTTTTAATTAAATTATTAAAAAATAACTTATTTTTTAATTAATTATTTATTCATAATTTTTTTAATTTGTAATAATAATAATAACAATTTTATAAATTAATTATTATTTAAACTTTAGACTAACTTTTTTAATAATTACATAAATTTTATTAATATTTTTCATTCATTATTTTATTAATTATATTTTAAACTTATTAATTTGATAATTATTGATAAATTTTAAAATTAAATTAGTACTTACTTAACTTAAATAATTATAAAATTATATCATAAGTTAATCAAATTATTATAACAACTTACACTAAACTTTTTTAATTATTTATTTAATAACAGAGAAAATAAATCAAAACTTATCATTTCTGTGTCAATATCCCTATCATTGATGCTTGTGGTCAACAACCATCAATCATAAGGATATCATGCCAAAAAAAATATAGAGTAATTTCTAATCAACTACTAATATATTTGTTTAATCATTTTTAGTTAATGATAAAAATACTAATTAACTCTAATTATATAATATTCATTACAATTTAAATTTCTCTTTATGTTGACATAACATAGAACAAAAAAATTTAAACTAGTTTACTTAATTAAATTTCACGAAAAATTCGGCAGCATAACAGTTTAACACAACCATTTCAAAAAAATTTAAATTATGCCCTCAGAAAATCCCATAACATTTATAATAACACATAAAATATTTATAACTAACCAAATTCTATTATTTTAATTTTTTTTCTCTTTTAAATTTTAAAAACTCAAACATATATAAAATTTCTAACACATACACAAAATAATATATACATAAATTACATAAAAACATACTTTTCCATTGATTTCACAGCGAAGCGGCGACAGTGGCAGCGGACCTTGGACACAAAAATAGAATATGTTAGAAATTTAAACAAAAATTAAGAAAATTAAACAATAAAATTAAAATTTTAAAACACATATCATGGGGAGTGTGGGGTGCCATGGGTGTGGAGGGCTCAAGTGGAGGGGCTCGGGAGGGGGTGTCGTGGGTGTGGAGGGGCTCGGGTGGGGGGTTTCATGGATGTGGAGGGGCTCGGATTCAAGAGGGTGGGCGGATGATGGAGACTAGGGCGGAGAACAAGGGCTCGGGGGCAGAGAAGACAGAGAGAAATGGGAAAAGGGAAAACTGATGAAAAGGGCGTTGGGATCTTTTATATAGAAGATTATTAGAGGCAGAGGTCCGCCGCTACTAATGGGTTCCCGCCGGTATAAAAAAAAATTGTCAGAATTACCCATTATTAGCGGCGGAATCCCGCCGCTATTAAAATAACAATCAGAATTATACATTATTAGCGGCAGGAAGTCTGCCACTAATAATGTGTTGGACCCGCCACTATAATGTATTAGCAGCGGGCAGTCCGCCGCTAATAATTTGTGGATCCGCTACTAATACCCATTCAAATGAATGCCCGGGAAAACTCCCACACTTTTCTTCTTCTTTATTAGCGGTGGATCTTCCGCTGCTAATAGTTTTTTGTCCGCCGTTAATGCTTTTTTTAAATAAAAAACTTTATTAGCGACAGACCCATAGCCCTCTTATTAGAGGCAGATTCAGGTCTGCCTCTAATGCATTCGCCCCTAATATTGGTATTTCTTGTAGTGTATATAAACTCTATTATATACAACACATTTACTAAGATGTCTATCCACATCAGTAATCTGAATCTAGATAACTTGCAACCCGTATGCTTACTATAATATGTTACTGAATATTTTATTCATTATATATGATCTTAATTCTCTCGTACTAAGAAAAGATCATATTCTCATTAATGAATAATTATTTTTTTTGATATTATCATATAATTAATTCAAACAATAATTATTGTTTACCGAGTCTTTTGGAAACTAGAATTATAAGAGTTAAGAGAGCGTAGAAAGCAAAGAGCATAGATTATCACACTAGGAATTTTACGTGGTTGAGGCGTTAAAGAGCCTTAGTCCACAAGTCGATTGTATTAGAGCTTTTAGGAGCTTAAGTAATGAGATCTCTGTGAATTTGAGTAGAATGTATGCTTACCAGAGAGAAATCAGATCCCTTTTCTCAACGCACAACTGTTCATATTTATAGGCAGTTGAGTGCTCTAGGTTTGGGCCGGATTAATTCGGGCCCAATAAGAGTATACACACTATTTTCTCGCTGATGGAGGCTTAATACAAATGATTTTAATAAATAAGATTCACTAATTAAAGCCCACTGGGCCGGCCTAAGCGTAACCACGCTATAAGACTGACAACAATACGCAGCTTCAGTCTGGTTCACGTGGGCTTCGCAGGAGATCCGAGACAGGATCCGTCAAAGTAGTGGCTGACAGTTCTGCAATGACGGCATACATTCCGTATGTAACCTCTTCTACAAGTTAGTTATGGAGACACAACTCCGTGTTTCTCGGAGTGTAGTCAGTATCGGGGACCACTTATCATTCCCAACCTGGGTGCTTGGTCTGGGTTCGTTTACTAACATCCCTCTTGATTTGCCAGGACCCTAGTTCATTTACCAGGATCCGGGTTTATACACTATCATCTTGATCAATTCTTAGACTTGAGGAAACATTTTCTTCATCGCACTGCGGTTAACATCGGACATGGGGTCCGGGAAGATGAAAGACGCCGGCTTCATGGTCCCGGCTTTTTTCTTGGGACAATGTGTGGGCTTTACTGGTAATTGGATTGCTTAGACTTACTCATGCCCCGTTTATTGGGCCTGACCTGGGCCTTAAATCCCTTCAAGGTGGCCCACGAACTCAATATGTGGAGCCGTGAATGTTGGGAAGAAACGGGGATAACAATTATAATATTCAAATATAATAAAATTATTCTTTTTATTTAATTCAATATAATATATTTATATGCTTTTAGGTCATTAATCCAAACATGCCAGTGGTGCTAGTTTGCGTGTTGGTCGTGTTATGGCCAAGAGGGGAGTACTTTTCCCTATTAGTGGACATGGGTTGTTTACTAGTGGTAGGACTTCCTTTGTAGTAGAATAAACATTATTCTCTCAGCCTTAAGATCTAGTTCGACTCAGGTGGCGTGAGTTTCTTCTTCTATTTGGAAGTTATTTGTGTCTCCAACAGTTAGTTTTTGGATGGGCTTGGTCCTTGGTTTTGTGTTAATGCTCAGTAACACAAGTCTTAAACTACAAGCCAAGTTTCGACCATGATTTTTTCACTTTCTGGAAAAATCTCTTTGAAATATAAGTTGAGTTCTTTCTCTTAGCTTTCCATATCTTTTCAAATCATTGAATTCTGAGTTATATCGAGAGATTTATTGTCAAAATATTGTCGCTAAACGCTGTAGAGTTTTTACGAGTTGAAGTTCTCGACCACCAACCCCGCACCCAAAAAGTAGCGCAACCGCGCCCGACGCCGACAAAGAACAAAAAAATAAGTTTCATCACTCTAAGGTTGGAGCACTATAAATACATCTTATAAGCACGTTTTGGAGAGTTGTTGGTGCCTTAGTGATGGAGCAACACATTGGAGGATAGTGGAGAGAAGGTTAGGATTCATCTTAGGTTTTTTCTTTCTTCTTTATGCACTCTTATATTTATATCATGAACTAAACATCTTTTCTAAGATTTTTAATGTAGTCACTTGAACCTCTATTATTAGTTATGATGATTTTATGATTTCTTCTTGATCTTTGTATTGAATTAATTATTTACACTACAAGAATTTCATGTATTAGCGGCGGGGGACTCCGCCGCTAATAAGGTCTAAATCTGCCGCTAATACACCGCGCCTAAATATTTGTCGCTAATAATGATTATTAGCGACGGACTGACACACCCGCCGCTAATAATCATTTATTAGTGGCAGGTATTAGCGGCGGAGCCCGCCGCTAATAACTTTTTCAGAGGCATTATTATTAGCCGCGGGGTCTGCCGCTAATATTGTTTTTGTAATATTTTTTTAAATAAATTAATATTTATTAAATTTAATTATTTTTAAAAATAATTTATAATATAGTTTAACAAAAATAAACATTTAATTAATTTAAACATAACTAACATTAAAATTAATATAAATAGTTTTAATATTTATCAACCTAGTAAATATCGCTATTGTCATTAAAAATAAATAAAGTATTAATTCAGTCCAAATATATAAACTAGTAACTAAATAAAATCATTAAGATTAATATTGAAATTGCCCTCATCTTCAACATTTTGGTTTGGCTGTGAGGACGATGGCTGTGGCCGTGGCTGTGGCGGTGAGGGTGACGGTTGTGGCTGTGGCGGTGAAGGAATATAAGGTGGGTGTGATGATTGTCCGAGCGTGATGTCCCCAAACTGATCTCGAGGCTGTGGCTGTGGCTACGACCCGCCTCCAACCTCCCCATATCTAACATTAAGTAGTGGAGGCTGCATCGATCCTCCTGGAAAATTGGTAAAGCTAAAATATAGTGGAGGAGACTGGGAAGAGGGTCCAAAAGTGTATTGGTTTTGATACTGAGGAGGTTTTTGCGACGACACATGTGGCAGATACATTGGGTGAGGCTGGTACAGCTGCTGTGGCGGATACTGTGAAGGAGGGTGGAACTGCTGCTGTGAAGGAGGCTGATACTGCTGTGAAGGAGGCTGATACTGCTGCTGTGAAGGAGGCTGGTACTGCTGTTGTGGCGGTGTGTGAAGGTCAGGATTGGCAGTGTTACTCTGAGAAGACGAACCACCTTCGGATTGTGGTGGCAAATTCCTCTGCATAAAACTGTCAAACATTGGGTCATACAGTTTACTGGGATGCTCAGGTACCACAGTCTCAAACGTCTCACGAATTGCCTTCATCATCATAGCCATAATTTTCATATCTTCATTAGGCGTAGCAGCAGTATTTGCTTGGGACTGACTTTGATCTGTAGAGCTAGAGGATGTCTTTTTTGCCTTCCTTTTCGCCCTATAACCCACTCTTCTTTGGTAGTCAGATCTCTCCCCGGGTACTTTACTTAGTATCTCGTATTGATCGACTGAGGATGAATCAACGCCAGATACATTTAGAGATGTCTCACTCTACTGTTGACTTTGCCTCTCAAGTTGTGTCCTCTGAACCTCTGCCGCCATTTTTTCCTGTATAAAGATAACATTATAAACAAAAATTAGAAACAAGAAAACAATACTATTAACTTACATAATCTTGTTGAGCTGCCTCATTGACAAAAGATTTTGTCGATTTTCTCATATGAGCATCCCTCCAAGTATCAACAACATGCGCATCCGGGTTCTCCTATACAAATGCAAACAAAATGTTTCAGAATGTGTTATTTTATAAAATTAAATCAACATCTTCACTTACATATTGGTGACGCTTAGCTGCCAATGACTTTGTGCGTTGTGTTGTTACATACTTCATTTGTCTTCTGTTTACTTGATTTTTAGTGGAACGAGCCAAAAATCTTTCGCTCAAAAACATTTTACAAATAAGCTGCCAAGCCTTTTTAGTGCAATGGTCAGGTGGCTTAGAGAGGGCATTCCCCAAATCTTCTGGTCCAGCATAATGATTTTGGAAGTGTCTATGTCTATAGTTCTTTCTCTCGCGATATCTTTCCCCCATCTCCTTGTTGACAGTTGCCAGAACTGACTCACGTTGTGGATGACCGTCTATATTATAGTAATACTGCATTAAGAAAAAAAATATTAGATAACTTTGTAAATAATGGAATTAAATAATGAAAAGTACAAGATTTGTAATTTTTTTACCCTCATACGATCAAGCACTTGATCCTTAAACTGTTGAGGTACATCAGCAAAACCCAAATAATGGCCCGGACACAAAATGGAAACTAGAGTGCCCAACATGCTAATAAAATCTTGATCCTCCTGCCCAACCACTTTGTTGGTCACAGGATCAAACTCTAGATCCAATGGTTTCCCAGCTTTTTTCCTTCGTTCTTCAAGAACATTATTACTAGCAAGGCCACGACCTTTTCTTCTCGTCGGCGGGGCTTTAAAATTTATTAACAATAATCACTATTAGTATTGATGTTATATTTATCTAACAATATAATTTCTAAAAATAATTTTGATATGCAATATTTAACCTGACTCGCAAGATGATGGTACCCTAGAAGGATCTGGCGGGTCTTGACCCCCACCATCTCCGCCATGATAAGTAGCTATATCAGCTGACATTATACTTCAGTTTAAAATTTATTAGTTAGTAATTAGCATTAAAATAGAAGTATATCACATTGAATTCATAATAATAATAATTACAAAAAAAAACTTCATTATATTTAAATATATAGTTCTGTTACACAAATAGAAAAATCTAAACAGAGTAATCACTATCATTTCCATCAGTAATCGGAGACACATTTTCATCTTCACAAAGCTCAAATATCTTATATTATAATTCCAAAAAAAAACTTCATTATATTTAAATACATAGTTATGTTACACAAATAGAAAAAAACTAAACAGAGTAATCACTATCATTTCCATCAGTAATCGAAGACACATTTTTATCTTCACAAAGCTCAACAAACAATTCATCTTCTACATCTGCAACGTCCTCATGTTCTGACATATCAGCTTCGTCATCACCCTCTTCAACAGCTCCAACATATGCAACAGGTTGATCAGATTGCATAATCAACTCTCCGAGGTCCACAGTCAATACAAAATTTGATGAACTTGTTTCATGTACAATATCAATAACATCATTAACCTCATCAGAATTGTCCTTAATGTCCCAAATCTGTCGATGATTCACATCTTCTACAACTTTCCAATCACGACCTCTAAGTAAATCATCGAGATAGAAAACTTGCTTAGCTTGAGTAGCAAGTATGTACGACTCATCTTTGTACCATTCACCATTGACGTTTATAGTGGTGATATTATTTTCAATGACTGTTTTCTTCATTCTTGGATTTGAATTTAAACCATTTGCACCGAAATAATGCCACTGAATATGCACCAATGAAAGAAAGTATCACTGCTTCTTCAAGCGTGCCGTAATAATTAAAACCTTCTGTTCCGGCAACAGACACTCCACTATTCTGTGTTGTGCGCTTTTTGTCTCGATCGTGTGCAATAAATCGAACACCATTGACTATACAACCTAGGTAAAAGGTTGACAAATGATCTGACCCAGATGCTAAAGCTAACAGTTCATCACCATTTTCCAAAGACCCAAGCTTGTGCAAGTCATATATCTAAATATATAAAATGATATTAGATTCACAAAATATACCATTAATAAAATCACTGTTCAAAGTTCAAAGCTACATTTTCATGAAACCACGAACGAAATTTTTTCCTATGCAAACGATCATGTCTGGCATTAGTGGTGTCCTTAGATTTATCATTGTCTAAGATGGTGCCAAGGAGACTATCACACACATTCTTCTCAACATGCATGACATCTATATTGTGTTTTAATTTGTTTGTACACCAATACTCAAGCTTGTAAAAAATACTTTTTTTCCTCCAATTACCTTCATCTACTCCTCTTTTACGTTTCACACCCCCAAACTGGACATGTTTTCCTGGGACTTGCGCTGGAAGAGCATTAACTTGTTCTAGTATATCCTCACAAGTAAACCATCTCAGAGGACGTCTTCTCTCAACTTCTCCATCGAACTCTTTGTCTCTTCTCATTCGATGAGTACTTGGCAAGAATCTTCTGTGACCAACGTAAGATGTCTTACCGATCACTCGGATGGAAGTTGTGTCCTCATTACACGTAGGACAAGCTTTGTATCCCTGACCACTCCATCCAGACAAACTACTGCGAGCTGGAAAATTGTTCACTGTCCACAAAAGGGCTGCCCGCATCTTGAACATCCTGTTGGTCGTACTATCTCTTGTATCAACTCCGTTAACCCACAGATCCTTTAACTCATCCACCAATGGTCTCAGAAATACATCCATGTCCTTACCGGGTGATTTTGGCCCAAGAATAAGGAGGGTCAACATGAAATAATTTTCTTTCATGCACAACCAAGGTGGCAGATTATAGTTTGCCAACACCACAGGCCACATGCTGTATTTCTCAATACATGTGCTCGAACTACATCTAAACATTCAAATCTATTATTATTGCATCTCACACACGGGCACCTAATTATTCCATCAGAATCTTTATGTTCCGACGCCATCCTCAAAAAAGCTTGCAGACCATTCCAATATTCTTGACAACCACGATTTCTCAATGTTGTCCAAGTCTTGTCAATCGCCATCTAAAGTGTTATAAGAGTGTGAGTTTTAGTAATGTGAATAGAAATGGATAACAAAGGAGATTTGTTATCATTTTTGAAATCTTATACAATATTATAATATCTTATGCTATTTTATGATGTTTTATTAGATAATGTTATTTATAAACAAATTAATTTTTTTTCCTAGACTATAATTTATTATTTATTCATAATTTTTAAATATAATTTATATTAAAATTAAATTATTAAAAATTATTAAATTATTAAAAATTAATCAAAAAATAAATTATTATTTATATAATTATTTATTCATACTTTTTTATACTTTTATTAAATATAATTATCAATTTCTATATTCATGTAATTTATAACTATTTAATATTAGATAATGTTATTGTAGAGTCCAAGAACTTTACTTAGCTAGTTAGATAGTAGTATTATAGTAATTATAGTATTATCTTTATGACTTTGGATTTTTGGTTCAAACCGGGATTTATTTGGACACTCGTAGTAGTACTTATAGATTTTCTAAGTTTAACCTATAGTTTAAGAATATTAATTTTAACCTAAGGTTTGATTAATATGACTGATATTGAGGATAATATTTATTATACTATAAGGTTTAGATAAGAACCAATAGGAAAATAGCACATGTTAAGTATTGGTTTAATAATGATTAAGTATTTTGAGGATTTAATTTATTAAGGTTAAAATTTGAATACTCTAAGGTCAGTCAGCAGCTTTGAAAACGTTTAAGAGCTTAGTCAAGGCTGTTTAATCAATTCAAATTAAGATAAAAATGTTTAATTTCGTGTTTAAATAATCAGTGTATGCCGATATATCGCAGCTATAGGGGGCGATATATCGCAGCACGAAGATACGAAACGATGCACGACTGCCTCGGGCATACTGGCCCAGGCGATATATCGCCTACAGGGGGCGATATATCGCCCCTCTCAGCCTATTTTGAATGTTTTTGAAATCATTTTCCATTCAACCCTTCAACCTCTTGATAAGTCCAGCACCTTTCTGAACGAGTCTTCAGCCTCTGCTGAACGATAATTCATATTATTTTCACTTAAAAAGCCATTATTTTTATTCAAGTTAAATGAAGATCTCTTCATTCCTAAACTCTATAAATAGAACCTAGTACCCAGCCATTATTCATCTTTTACTCTAAGTTCAGAGGCTGCAAGTTGCTAGGTGAGTGTGAGAGTGTAAACACTTGGGTTGGGAATCATAAGCTTGATCATCTTAAGCTTATCAAAACACTTGGGAAGTAAGATTTTATAGCATTTCGGTTCAAGGTTTAGATCGGTCTTATAAGTCTTCAAGGTAACCCAAACTCTAGTTCGTTTCTGTGCTTTTTCTTTAAAAGTTCTCATAGTCTTCTACTCATTCTAACCTTATTCTTATTTTGGTTAGGAAATCTAAGTTCTTAAGCAAAAGGTTTTGGTAAGTATATTTTTAAAAGTATAGTTCCTTCATCTCTTTCATCTCTTTTTCTTCAATAGACTCACCCTTTCATAAATGGTTTTTAGGAGTGTTCCAAAGTCCCAACTCTGTCCTCATATCCTGGTATTTTGGTAAGGAAAATAGGATAGAATTTATATGTTATATGCTTTTTATATGTTATCTTATGTTTTTATGTTATGAAATATATTATGTTATGTATGTTTGTAGGCTTGGGCATATGACCCATATGACTAACAAGCCCGAAATGGATTTTGGGCATATGACCTGCTTAGCTAGTAGGACCCCACTAATCTAATGGGCATATGACTTGTTTAGTCTATGGGACCCCAAGTAATAATGGCCATTATAGTATGTGTATGATATAAGTGTTATGTTATGTTTTTATGTTTTTTATGAAATTTATGTATATGGCTTATGTGTTAGATTTTTCCTTGCTGGGCATTAGGCTCACTCCTTTTTGTTTATATGTGCAGGAAAATAGTCTTAGTGGCGGGAAAGGTTCTTGGAAGCTTGGAAAATGTGTATTGAGGTCGAATGGATTCAAGAGCCGAGCGTTACGATTCGAGGATGTAGTTTTGTTTTTATGGTTTTTACATGTATTTTTCCGCACTTGTTATGTAATCCCTTTTTATTTTAAATTATGTTTGTTTTGTTTTTAAAACAATGGGATCCCATATCCTAACTTAAATTTTATGTAAGTTTAACTCTTATTTTTACAAGTTTCTTAATAAATTTATGGTATTTTCACTTGTAAGTTTTATTAAGGATTAGTATGTATAGTTTTCGTTAATAGTCCAAAAATCTAGAGTAGTTGGGTCATTACAGTTATTCAATAAACAAATTAAATTATATAATTTAATTAGATATTATTTAATTAATTAAATTAATAAAAAATAATTAAAAATAAATTATTATTTATTCATAATTTTTTAAAATTTTATTAAATATAATTATCAATTTTTATATTCATGTAATTTATATTAAACAATGTTATTCAATAAACAAATTAAATTAAATTAATTAATTAATTAATATTATATCAAAATTTTATAATTTAATTAATTAAATTATTAAAAATTAATCAAAAAATAAATTATTATTTATATAATTATTTATTCTTAATTTTTTATACTTTTATTAAATATAATTAGCAATTTCTATATTTATGTAATTTAAACCTATTTAATTATTTTTTATTATTTAATTAATTAAATTAATAAAAAATAATTAAAAATAAATTATTATTTATTCATAATTTTTTAATTTGTAATAATAATAATAATTTTATAAATTAATTATTATTTGACTTTAAGGCTAATTTTTTTAAAAAAAAATTAGATAAATTTTATTAATCTTTATCATTCATTATTTTATTAATAATATTTTAAACTTATTATTTCTGTGTCAATATCCCTGTAATCGATGGTTGTATTCAACAACCATCAATCACAAGTATACCGGGACAGAGAAAATAAATTAACTTCTAATTAACTACTAATTAATTTTTTAATAATTTTCAATTAATTATAATAATACTAATTAACTAAATTATATAACATTCATTACAATTCTCATTATGTTGACATAACATATAACAAAAAAAAACTATTTTACTTAATTAAATTTCACAAAAAACATAAAGCAACATACTAATATTTTTTTTAATTATAAACTCATAAATAAAAAAACCACCAATTCAATTGATTAAAAAAAACTTAATCAAATCATAAAATCTACAACTTTCTAACTGTTGACGCCGTTTTTCGTCAACAGATAAAAGAAGAGCACAAAAACAATGAATGACAATGGCCAAACGAAACAAACAAATCAAACACACGATTTTTTACGTGGTTCAGCAGTTAAATCTGTCTAGTCCACGAGTCTCTGTTATTAATCTCAAGATTATCTCTGAAAAATTCTTTAGTATGAATTCTCCAGAGTTTTCTCTCAAGGATCAGAATTTCGGTCATTTACAATGGTGCATGGCTTCTCTATTTATAGAGAAGGATGCAGAATACTATCCCACATATTTTGGGTAGTTACTCTTTTGTGAATAAAATAAATGGCTTTAAATGCCTATAATCAGATATAAAAGGAAACGCCCCTGAAGACCAGGAAACGCATAACTGACCAAATAATATCTCACGATTCTTGGGGATTTACATTAATAAATGAGGATTACATCTCATATTTATAACACTTGTAAATATTCAAGGTGATTATCGCGTATCTCTAAGGCTTTAGCATCTCAGGTCTCACGTCTTTGTTCGAGCTAATGGCATCTTCCGAGATCACGTGTCTTTCGAGATCGTACGTACATCTAGCTCGAGACCCCCGGTCCGAAGTCGTCCCCGAAGATGAGTGTGTTCTCGGAGCTACCTTTCGAGATCGAGATCGTTTCGAGCTCATATATTCGAGGTCATATATCGTACTTTGCAGGCTCGATATACAATCCTGGAGCATACTTCAATCCTTACGAGACCATTTATTGCGAATCCATCTTTCGAGGTCATACTTATCGTGGCTCGAAATCTGGGTATAACATCTTGCCCCCTCAAAAGTATTTGTTCGAATCCTAAGAGAAGGAAACTTTTCAACTACTTTCTCTGAGAACTGTACCGTCACACCTTTGAAAATGGACACGCGTCAGCTGGGTATTGCTCATTTTAGGTACTTGAGTACCTTGGAAACACGCCCACGATCGTCCGTCTGACAACTTTTCGGCGCCTTCTTGTCATTGATCCCCATCCGTTCGATCTAGTGAGGATTTTATTCAACGCTCCTGATTAATTCCGTTCTCCCACCTATATATACAAGACCCCGCTTCATCTTCTCCTTCACTTTTGTTCCTCGTCTGCAAGAGAAGAAGAAAAACATCCCCAGAAACCCCTTGCCACAGTTTCTACTCTGTGCATGTTCTCTCGGCCAAAGAAACGCAGGAATCCTGGTCTGTTCGAGTCAGTGAGTTCTTTCTTGCAACCTCTTCTTCAGTCGACGATTTCTCTGCAATCACCATCACTGTGTAAGTATGCTATTTTTGTTTTCAGTTTTTTATCCATACTGTTCTTATTGTGTATGCTAGTTTACGTTCTTAGCATAATAAGATAGGGGGTTTCATTTCGATAGGCTTTCAAGTTTCTTAGACTTCCCCTGCTGGATTTCGCATCACTGGTTTATATCCAGTTTTAACGTTTGAGCAAAGTTTCAATTTTCTGGGTTTTGAAAATTTTAGGCCATGTTTCTTGTCTAATAAGTTTTCGGGTAAAAACCCTTGTCCTTGACAAATGCACGAAAACCAAGAATACCCTTTCTGGTTAACCGCCACCTATCTTTCCCTTGAATCTCGGGATTTTCAAAAAATCTTCCACGCTCCTTTTCTCTCCCGTGGAACACACGCTCTGACTCTTTAGTAAGGGTCTCAATATTTAATTTCTTGTTCCTAAATCCCCGAGCTCATACCATCGAGCTCGTGATTCTTGCATGCATGGCCCTCACCATTTTTTCTTTCTCGTTAGATGTCACAGAATCTGGAAAAACGGTGGGGGTCACTACGAGCCATCCCTTACGAGCCTAAATATCCGAGCCCAGAATCGTTGTTCGTCCGAAATCAGCGTCAGATACAAGAATACGAGCTTGCGCGCGAGCAAGAGGACACTCGAGCCCACTATTGCCGTCAGATAGACGAGGTAATTGAAAAGAAGAGAAAAGTTCTTCGGGAGGCCATCTATCCGGAGCCCAACCCAGGACCTAGGCCAATTCCCTCGACCCTGCGTTAAAAGTCACAGTTGCATATCATCCAGGGGAACTCCAATTTTCTTTAATGGCGGAACCTTCGTCCTCGCAGCCTCGGAGAGAGATGTTCGAAGCCGAGCTCTACCAGAGCTCGGTTACCACCACCGACCAAATAACTGACATTTTGGCCCTCCATGGCCTTAGTTCGCTGGACACCCTGAAGTGCCGAGCTCCCGCTAGTCATGAACAGAGCTGTTTCGCCCCTGGGGGCCGCGATGTCAGTGTGAAATATGCGGCCTGGAGCCAGGAACATATAAGGGCAGGAGCTCTGCTGCCCTTGAAGTCCTTTTTCAGAGACTTCACTGATTTCGTTGGGTTGGCTCCATTCCAACTCAACACCAATTCGTACAGGGTGCTATCTGCCCTGAGGTCCTTGTTCCACGAGCTGGGGTGGGAAGGACCTTCACCTCAAGAGATCTTATATCTCTTTTGTTTGAAAAGTAACCCCTCCCGAGCTCGGGGAGGAGATGGTTTTTATTATCTTTTGAGCTACCCCAAAGAGACGAAGATTTTTGAAGATCTTCCAAACCACCCTCCTGACTCCAAAAAGGCTTTTTTCTGGACAGACGGTTTGTCCCTGTCTCGACATCGTTCGTTTAGGCGGATTCGTAAGTACTCTTATTACTTTTATTATTATATATTTTTTTTAGCTCGGAATTTTAGCCCTTAAGACCATACTTAGCTGAAATGTGTCTCACTTTTCAGCTAATTTTAAGCGTCCCTCCCCCACCAAGACAATGAGGGAGCACAGAGAGGCCTTGCTCCGACTTCCTTATGGCAGGAGGTCTCTTTCGTATCTTCTTCAAGAGGGCAAGCTCCGAGCCTGTGGGTTGTTGGGAGAAGGCCAGTCAACCTCTGACTGGTCTAATAAAAAATACGAACGTTGGGAGGAGGTGCCCCTGCCTACAGGCGCCCTTCCTCCGAGGAGAGAGAGGAGGCCAACACTCCCAATTCGTCTGAGGAGTCCGCGGTCCGGGAATGAGGCCAATGATGAAGCCTCGAGCTCGGACTCAGATGAAGGTAAAGTCCTCCCTACCTCGAGGATGTGGTCCCCCACACTACTAGAACACAGGCCCAATAGGTTAGTCTCGTGCCCACAGGATAGATACCACTTCTACATATGGAGTTGGGTAGACGACTGTGTCCATAGGTTCGATAGTGGGCTCGGGAAATATGATACCATGTACACCACGGACGAGGTGTGGAATGGGATAGCGGTGCAGTACGGGACCAATGACTATAGGGACCTCTCGAGGTTATCCCCTACTTATAGGGCAGGCACTCCCCCTGCCTCCTCTGAAGACGGGGGAATTTCATGGTCCCCAAGCTCGAGCTCGGGGGAGAGTTCCAGTTAGGTTTCCTCCATCATCACTCTGTGTCTGATACCGAAATTACTTGATGTACATTTCTCTTTTACTGACTCAGTGTTGTGACTTGTGCAGGCGAGATGGACTCCGACCTCGACGCCCTTATCGACAATGCAGGCGCCAAGAGGAGCAAACGCCCCAGGGCAGGGTCGCAGAAGACCAGCCAGCCGGGGAAAGGCTCCAAGAGATCTAAGAAAACGCCTCCTCCTCCCCCGCCGGCTTCGAGCTCTACTGCTACGTCGACTGGCCAGATCAGCGCCCCCACGACGATGCCTTCCTCGCAGGCCGTCGTCGCTGCGGTGGCACCGGCCTCGCAGGCTGGTATCCCTGTCGTGGTCGAATCCCAACCTCCTGTGGCGGGTCAAACGTCTTCTGCTCAGCTCGCCAAGAGACCTTCTGCTTCTCGAGCTCAGAAGCTAACCATCTCCACCCATATGGACTCATATGTGGTGGATAACGCTGCCGGACCTCATGGATCTACGCTGATTTCGGATGTCTTGTCCCGGATCGGCCAGAGCTACGGCAGTTTCGAGGCTCCTCAGTGGCAGTGCCTAACTGGCACCCGAGACCGCACTGTCCTGTACGAGAAGAGTATCGAGCACACTGCCGCAGTAAGTATCCTTCTATATTCCTTTTGCTTACATTCATATTGTCCTGAGGCTAATGGTGGTTTCTTCCTTTTTTCAGGCTCTTGCCTTCACTGCCCAGCTCAATTACGAGCTGAACAACGAGATCCATTCGAGCAAGACTCATGCTCAAGAGGAGAGGGACCTCCACCTTAGAGCGAACGACGATCTGAAGGCGGCGAATACTAAGCTCGAGGCAGTGGTTAAGGAGCGTGAGGATATGGCCAAGGAGCTCGGAAAGCTGAAAACTGAACTCGAGGAGAAAAAGAAAGATAACATCCAGCTTCGGGAGACCAAAAAGAAGCTCGAAGAGGACAAGGCCGCCACCTTCGACTTCATAGAGGATGTCAAAGCTCGCCTTACTGCCGAGTACAAAGAAAAGAAGGAAAAGGCGGTTGACTCAGCCATGTACCGGATGTGGGCTTATAACAAAGAGCTGGACACCAGCTTCTTGGGTCCCCACGAGGCACCGCTTCTTGAACGATGGAATGCCCGGCTCGAGAAGGAAGAGGCTGAACGGCTTGAGAAGGAGAAGGCTGAGCAGCTCGAGAAGGAAAAGGCTGCTCCGGGCACCGTTTCGGAGGAAGCTCAGGAGGATAGCCATGCTATTCGTCCTGAGGCGTCCGGTGCCACTGATGCTGAGAAGGCCAAGGAGACTCCTCTCTCTTGAATCTGACCTCGGGGAGATCAGTTATCGGGGCTGCGTCCCCTTATTTCTGTAACTATTTTAATATATGCCCACGGGGCTGATACAATTTCTTTTACCATTCTTTTATATGCTTTACATTTCTTGGCTCGAAATATTTTGCATATTTTTAAATTGATGAACCGGTTATGTTTATTTATTCATACAAACATAGTTTGGACTTGGGCTCGAAATTCGATGCATTCATGCATAGTTTATTCGAATTATCCGCTTCCGACCTCGTTACTTATCAAGGTCGGATATTACTTTAACCATGAACTTGAAAGTACTTATATGGTATGTAATATGAATGATTTGGTTATCTTTTTAGTCACTTTTCCTCATCCTCAGTATTTTGCCTCCGAGGTTATGAGTTCGAAACTATTTTTCTTTAAAATATTCCAGCCTCGATCTCGACATATTTCGCAATAGGTTTAGGCTCCCATTTATCATCGATCGATAATTTGGCTGGTTTGTTCCAAACCTGTTGTGTTTGCACATCTGGTTAACTCCAAATATTTTAGGTTCTTGATGGTCGGTTATATCCGATCTATCTAAGCTCGCGTATTTGGTCATATCCAAATACTTTGTTTTTGATAATTCGGTTATGTCCGAACTATCTAAGATCGCGTATTTGGTTATATCCAAATACTTTGTTTTTGATAATTCGGTTATGTCCGAACTATCTAAGATCGTGTATTTGGTTACATCCAAATACTTTATGCTTTGGATAATTCGGTTATGTCCGAACTATCTAAATCGCGTACTTGGTTACATCCAAATACTTTATATATATTTTTTATATTTTATATTTTTTAAGCTGGTGGTATGTATACCAATGATGCCCCCTTAATATCCTATGAGTGTGACCATAGGTTATTAAATTAAGGGAGATTGCAAAAATAAAAATACATTACATGTGAAACAAAGCAGACCTTTTATTTGATGAAATTCAGAAACAGACAAACAAACAAACAAACTAGTACAGATAGAAATTCATGGTTACAGGCAACACTCCCTACACTATTGATAATATGGTCTAAGGTGTTCACCATTCCATGCTCGTGGTATCAGGCTCCCATCTAATCTCGCAAGTTTGTATACGCCAGGTCGGATGACTGATTCTATCTGGTATGGTCCTTCCCAGTTTGGCCCGAGCACTCCAGCTGCTGGATCTCAGGTTGCTAAGAATACGCGTCTCAAAATCAGGTCTCCCACTCCGAACTTTCGATCTCGAACCCTTTTATTGAAATATCTTGTGGTTCGTTGCTGGTAAGCAGCATTTCTCAGCTGAGCCTCTTCCCTTTTTTCTTCGATCAAGTCTAGGGTTTCTTCGAGCCGAGTGTGATTTGAATCCTGATCGTAAATTTGAGTTCGAATCGTTGGGATTTCGACCTCGATGGGCAACATTGCCTCGCATCCGTACGCTAGAGAGAACGGGGCATGTCCCGTTGATGTCCGAGCTGTAGTTCTATATCCCCAAAGGACTTGAGGTAATTCCTCTGGCCATCGTCCCTTTGCCTCCTCCAACTTCTTCTTTAGAGAACTCTTGAGGGTTTTGTTAATGGCTTCGACCTGACCATTCGCTTGAGGGTGAGCCACTGATGAAAAACTCTTTATTATACCGTTCTTGTCACAAAAGTTGGTGAATAAGTCGCAATCGAACTGGGTTCCGTTATCAGATACAATCTTTCTTGGTACTCCATATCGACATACGATGTTCTTTACCATGAAATCAAGGATCTTTTTCGAAGTTATGGTCGCCAATGGTTCAGCCTCTGTCCATTTTGTGAAGTAATCAACGGCGACCACAGCATATTTTACTCCGCCTTTGCCAGTTGGGAGTGAGCCTATGAGGTCGATGCCCCATACCGTGAAAGGCCATGGGGATGTCAACATGGTCAGTTCGGAAGGTGGAGCTCAGGGTATCGTTGCGAATCTCTGGCATTTGTCGCACTTTTTCATGTACTCGAAAGAGTCCGTTTTAATGGTTGGCCAGAAATATCCTTGGCGTATAATCTTCTTGGACATGCTATGCCCCCCGGTATGATCTCCGCAGAACCCTTCATGAATTTCTGCAATGATCTTTTTAGTTTCGGGAGGAGTTACACATCTAAGCAGCGGCATGGAGTACCCTCTTCTGTATAACTTTCCATCCAGAATGGTGTAACGAGGAAGTTGATACATCAACCTTCGAGCTTGATTTCGATCTCTTGGAAGAATTCCATTTTCGAGATAATCAACTATTGGACTCATCCAGGTTGGTTCTGTTTCAATCATACACACATCTTCCTCGTCTGGCTCAGTAATGCTGGGTGCTGATAGGTGTTCTACGGGTATAACATTCAGCTCTTCATTTTCGGCGGAAGTGGCGAGCCGAGCTAAGGCATCTGCATTTGAGTTTTGTTCTCGGGGAACCTGTTCGATTGCATAAAACTCGAAATACTCTAATGCGGATTTTTCCTTCGCCAGATAAGCTGCCATTCTTGTGCCACGAGCCTGGTATTCCCCCAAGATTTGATTAACCCCGAGCTGGGAGTCGCTGTAGCAATGTATAGCTTTGGCCTTGAGCTCTTTTGCTATTCGTAGTCCCGCAAGTAGAGCCTCGTATTCAGCTTCATTATTAGATGCTTTAAAACCAAATCTTAAAGCAGAGTGAAATTTGCTCCCTGCAGGAGTGATCAGAATAACTCCTGCCCCCGCTCCATTTTCATTTGACGAGCCGTCGACGTAAAGTTTCCACAGCTCGTGGGCCGTGGTTATTACCTCGTCGTCAGCTATACCAGTGCACTCCACTATGAAGTCTGCCAAGGCTTGTGCCTTAATGGTCGTTCTTGGATGGTAAGTGATCTCGAACTGTCCGAGCTCAACAGCCCATTTAAGGAGCCGACCTGACGCCTCTGGTTTAGACAGGACTTGCCTAAGTGGTTGATCTGTCAGTACATGGATGGGATGTGCTTGAAAGTAGGGGCGGAGCTTGCGAGATGAGTGGATTAGGCTGAGGGCAAGCTTTTCCATCAATGGATATCTTGACTCTGCCCCCAGTAATCTTTTGCTGATGTAATAGACGGGTTTATGCAATTTCTCTTCTTCTCGAACGAGCACCGCGCTTATCGCGTGTTCGGTAGTTGAGAGGTATAGGAGCAATACTTCTCCCGTCTCAGGCTTCGATAGGATGGGCGGTTCAGCTAAGTGCTTTTTGAGCTCCTGAAAGGCCAGCTCGCACTCCTCTGTCCATTCAAACTTCTTACTTCCTTTCAATAAGTTGAAGAATGGAAGGCCTCGATCCGTTGACTTCGAGATGAATCTGCCCAGGGCGGCCATCCTGCCAGTCAAGCTTTGGACATCTTTATGCTTCCGAGGTGAAGGCATATCAATCAGGGCCTTTATTTTGTCGGGATTAGCCTCGATCCCTCGAGAGTTGACACTAAAGCCCAGAAATTTTCCCGAAGATACCCCAAAAGTGCACTTCTGAGGATTTAGCTTCATATTGTATTTCCTGAGTACGCCAAAGCACTCTTCGAGATCATCAACATGGTTCTTGTTAAGTTGAGACTTTACAAGCATGTCATCAACATAAACTTCCATGTTGTTCCCTATTTGTTCTAAAAACATCATGTTTACGAGCCGCTGGTACGTGGCTCCAGCATTCTTGAGTCCGAATGGCATGACATTGTAGCAGTAGAGCCCTTTATCTGTGATGAAGCTCGTATGCTCTTGGTCGAGGGCATGCATGGGAATCTGGTTATATCCAGAATAGGCATCCATGAACGACATCAGGCCATGCCCCGCCGTGGCATCCACGAGCTGGTCAATTCTTGGCAGCGGAAAACAGTCTTTTGGGCAGGCCTTGTTGGGGTCTGAGTAGTCAATGCAGGTTCTCCACATCCCATTGGGCTTCGGGACCAACACTGGATTGGCTACCCAGTCAGGGTAAAAAGCGTCCCTAATGAAATTGTTTGCTTTCAGCCTGTCAACTTCCTCCTTTAGTGCTTTCTTTCTGTCTTCGTCCAGCTATCTTCGCTTTTGTTGCTTCGGGGGAAAGCTTTTGTCTATATTCAATGCGTGGCTCGCTACATTCGGGCTTATCCCCACCATGTCTGAGTGTGACCATGTGAAGACATCCTGGTTTTTCTTCAGAAATCAAATTAATTGCTATTTTGCCTCGTCTTGGAGGTGTTTTCCGACCTTCACCTTCTTTGAGGGATCAGCTGCCTCGAGCTGAACTTCTTCGAGCTCCTCCAAAGGTTGGAGGTCAACTTTTTCCTCGATCCTCGGATCGATCTCCTCATCAATTTCCAAAACCGTCCCATCTTTATTTTGTATGATAACGAGTGCCTGAGCGCTCGTTTGTTTCTTTCCCCTCAAAGAAATGCTATAGTACTCCCTTCCTGCCAATTGATCTCCTTTTAAAGTCCCGACCCCGCTTGGGGTTGGGAACTTAAGGGCCAGGTGCCTCACAGATGACACTGCCCCCAGCCCGACCAGGGCGGGTCTCCCGAGCAGTACATTGTAGGCAGATGGTAAATCTACCACCACGAACTCCATCATCTTGGTCACCGAGACTGGATAGTCTCCCAAGGTCACGGGGAGTTCAATGGATCCCATACAAGCAGTCCCTTCTCCTGAAAAGCCGTACAAAGTAGTTGCACATGCCTTCAGGTCGCGAAGGGAGAGTCCCATTTTCTCGAGGGTCGCCTTATAAAGAATGTTGACCGACCTCCCATTATCTATGAGAACTCAGCGGACTCTCTTGTTGGCAAGCTGAAGGGTAATAACCAATGGGTCATGATGAGGGAACTGAACATGAGATGCGTCCTCCTCAGTGAATGTTATCGGTTGCGTTTCAACCCTTTGGCTTTTTGGTGCCCTAGGTTCGGGTTCATAAGGAGACCCGTCCCCTGTCTTCAACTCGTTAACGTATCGCTTTTGAGCATTTCTGCCCCCTCCCACGAGATGAGGCCCTCCCGAGATGGTTATTACATCCTCTCCATCAATCGGCGGGGGCCTGTCTT
Source organism: Humulus lupulus (assembly GCF_963169125.1). Lineage (NCBI taxonomy): Eukaryota > Viridiplantae > Streptophyta > Magnoliopsida > Rosales > Cannabaceae > Humulus > Humulus lupulus. The sequence goes on from NC_084801.1 coordinate 9,939,504, forward strand.
CCTCCCGAGATCGGGAGTTATTATTTTGTGCCGTCGAAGGCGCGGCTACTCTCTGACTCGCAGTAGTCTGTCCAGTACTCTGGTTTTTGACGTACTGCCGGAAATAACCTCTCGAGATCAACCCCTCGATCTCGTCCTTCAGCTGTCGACATTCATCAGTGGTGTGTCCGGTGTCTCTATGGAACCGGCAATACTTACTGGAAGCCTTTTTGACTTTTGATTTCTCATTGGGTCCGGACGCCTGAAGGGGACCTGGTTTTCATTAGCCAGGTATATGTTTTCCCGAGACTCGTTGAGTTCGGTGTGTACTTTATATACGGAGAAATACCTTTCTCCTTTCTTTTTCTTTCCTCCTTCAGCCTCGGGGTTATTTCCCTCGCTCTTTTTCCTCTTGGAGGGATTCTCCGAGGTAGGCTGTGGAGCTGCTTGGTCAGCCGAGGTTGAGGCGGAGTTAATGTTTATCGTTGTAGTTTCGGTCTGCGAGGTCGCCTTCAGCGTTGACCTCGCCTCCTCTACATTGACAAATCTCTGCGCCCGTCTGTTAAACTCGGTTATTGACCTCACCGGTTTCCCTTGCATGTCATCCCAAAGGGCACTTTCGGGTAACACACCAGCTCGGATAGCCATCAGGTGCCCACTGTCATCCACATCTCGAGCCCGTGCGACCTCTAGATTAAATCTTGTCAGGTAGCTTTTCAGTGTTTCGCCCCGCTGTTGTCGGACGTTAGTCAAAGTGGATGCCTCTGGTCTGACTCCCATCATGGCTCGGAACTGCTTCTTGAAGTCTCTAGACAACTGATCCCATGAATTTATCGAGTGCCTCTTGTACTTTTCGAACCAACTCTTAGCAGGTCCGGCCAATGATGTTGGAAACAACATACACCTGAGCTCGTAACCCACGTTACTAGCTCTCATAATAGTGTTGAATGTATTCAGGTGACTGCATGGGTCGGTTTTTCCTTCAAACGCTGGGACGTGAGGAATCCGGAACCCTTGAGGAAATTGAGTGATAGAAATATTTGGAGCAAACGGCTCGAGCTCCTCGTCAGAGTCCTCATACCGACCGTTCCCTCGTTCATTCTTTAAAAGCCTAAAGGCTTTTTCGAGCTGATCAATCCTTTCTTGGACTGGGTCCTTAGGAGGTGTCTGGAATTGACAGTCATTGATCATGATCCCAGGCTCGCGTCTCCGTGAGGGATCTCTACGCCCATTTAGGTGATTCCTTAGGTCCGGATTTGTCTGATCTCCCTTCCCCCTGATCTGATTCAGATGATTCCGCAGGTCAGGACGGATCTTGCGGCTTCCAGTATTTTTACGACCTCGGTCGCGTTTACTGACGGACCTGGTCTCTCCGGACTCGTCACTGGTGAAACTCATTGATCGGTCATTTCGAGATGGGTTCTTCCCATGTCGCCTTGTCTCCGCAGTGCGAGACCGGGACGTCTGACTTCTCTCAGATTGTGCGCCTCTCCGCTCCTGGAAAGTCTCCCTGTGTCCTTGTCCATCCCCCGTACGCCCTTGATCCTGATTCCGAACAGGTTGAGCGTTTCTGCGGGGAGGTGAAGGATATCTTATGGGAGATGGAGGGAACCGTATAGGCGACGGTGGCTGCCTCCCTTGCCTCGGCCTAGAGGGTCCAGAATTTGCCCGAGATGGGTCAGTCGCGTTCGGTGCGCTACCAGGAACCTGAGTCCGAGCCTCGGTAGGAGCTCGGTTATTCTCAGTTCCTGCAGGCGCTTCCACAGGTGGATTAGGCGGGACCCGAGCTCGGGTACTCCTCTGGGGCCTAGGAGGAGCAGATGGCTCTACTGGTGCCGGAGGTTGAGTCGGCCTCCTCGTGGCAGCATCTTTTCGTGGTCGTCTACGGGGCCTCCGGGGAGGAACATGCACGTCCCTTGGAGGAGGGACTTGGTTTTCGCGCGAAGGCGGGGGCTGAGCCACCTGCGCCTCCGCGGCCATCCTAGTCAACTCCTCATTCCGTTTGTTGGCTTCTGCCAATAGTTGTTTCAACTGCCGGTTTTCCAGTTCTACAATAGGAACGTAACGTTCAGGATTGTAGTACATATCCTCATCTATTGGTGGAGGCGGTGGTCCCCGGGAATCGGAGGACCCACTTCTCTCCTCAGACTCCGGGTTCTCCATTGGTTGTTTTCCAGGACGCCTTGGGTAGCTTTCGTCAGGGGTGTTCTGATTGTTTATAGCCATGAATCTCTTAGGGATGAATGTTTGAGGCTCTCAATGAAAGCACCAAACTGTTGACGCCGTTTTTCTTCAACAGATAAAAGAAGAGCACAAAAACAATGAATGACAATGGCCAAACGAAACAAACAAATCAAACACATGATTTTTTACGTGGTTCAGCAGTTAAATCTGTCTAGTCCACGAGTCTCTGTTATTAATCTCAAGATTATCTCTGAAAAATTCTTTAGTATGAATTCTCTAGAGTTTTCTCTCAAGGATCAGAATTTCGGTCCTTTACAATGGTGCATGGCTTCTCTATTTATAGAGAAGGATGCATAATACTATCCCACATATTTTGGGTAGTTACTCTTTTGTGAATAAAATAAATGGCTTTAAATGCCTATAATCAGATATAAAAGGAAACGCCCTTGAAGACCAGGAAACGCATAACTGACCAAATAATATCCCACGATTCTTGGGGATTTACATTAATAAATGAGGATTACATCTCATATTTATAACACTTGTAAATATTCAAGGTGATTATCGCATATCTCTAAGGCTTTAGCATCTCAGGTCTCACGTCTTTGTTCGAGCTAATGGCATCTTCCGAGATCACGTGTCCCATACTATAAAATCTACCAAAGTTTTCTCATACCTAAATATCAAGACAGGGTTTAGGGCTAGGAAATCTAGAGTAGCTCTACACTTCAGCAGTAAACTACCAAAAACAATATCTACATATTGAATTATGGAAAAAAAAATTAAAATAAACCCAGTAAAATATAGTATAACTGAGCATAAATAAACATTTCTTGATCCATAAAAAAATTGGTCGATTCATTCCACTAAAAAGCAGAGAGAACAAAATCACACAGCCATATATACAAGTACACAATTATATACAAACTTTATAACCAAGAACAATATGACAAACCCAACCCTTGTGCTAACTCCATTAGATGTACATACATGAGAAAAAAAGAACTAATCCAATAGAGAAAACTGAATCCAAACAATTGCTCAAGAACCTTCTGATATCTACCTTTGAATATCTAACACCTAACAAAACCTACAAGAAATATGATTTTTTTCATAACAGTATGTTTGCAATACAAGAAAAAACTTTCAAAGTGTGACAGATAAAACTCCAAACCCTCATAAAATTTCAGTATAACCAGGGAGTAACCAAAATTTGACTCAAAACAAACAAGTAGCATTGTTAGCATTTTCTAATATTTATGAAACAATGTAAAAACAAATACAAACAGCCACATCAAAATTTCCAGAAAAAGAAAAGAAAAGTTAATAAGGTAAATGCACCAAGTCAGACTTGAACATTGCCTCGCAAGCACCATAAAGAGACTCAAATGCGGAGCAGTTCCCTGCATAAATATGATTTACTTTGTTTACAAATAAGTCCTCAAGTAAGAAACTCAAAACCCAAATGGAGATCACAAACAACCAGAATACTTTATAGAAACATACAAAGTCCCTAAAATCGACCCATATAACCATTCAGAACAAAAAAGGCCATGAACAAAAAATAACTACATTACACCAATGAAAGACATAAGGAGTCAAAAATTACCTTTGGCCGGACGGAAATGAAGCAAGCTCTCCCTGCAAAACATATATATATATATTAGTAATCTTTAAGCAAATCAATCCTAGATATCAAAAAAAAATACACACTTGTCTAACCTGTTGTTGCCGAGGGGACCCGAGGGACCGTTCCGTTCGTTCGTTCGTTCCGCCTGAGAGAGAGAAGAGGAGAGGAGAAATGAGAGAGGTAGAAGAGAAGAGAAGAGAAGGGAAACTTAGAGAAAGGAAATGGGCTGTGAAATTTTTAAACCGTAAGGGTATCAGCGGCGGGACCCGCCGCTATTATTATAGTCCGTCGCTAATAATACTATTACCGACGGGGACTCCGCCGCCAAATAAAGAGATTACCCGCTCCTAATACCATCAGCGGCGGGTAGTCTGCCGCTAATAATACTACAGCCGCCGCTAATAAATATTAAAAAATAAAACCCCTTTGTTTCTCGGGCATTTCATTACTGTATTAGCGGCGGGTAGTCTGCCGCTAATGGTAGGACATCCGCCGCTAATATATAATAATATATATATTTTAAACAAATCAATACTTTATTAGCGGCGGACAGGTCCGCCGCTAATAGCATTTATTGTTGTAGTGTTAATTTATGTTTAATGTTTGTGAGTGATTGATCACCTTTCACATGAATTATAATTTTGATTCGAGAAGTGAGAATTGAATATGCTATAATTAAATAATCATAAATGCATATTGGATGAGAATATTTGTATGGTTTGTGTAGCTTTTGGTTTTTTAATCTTATTGTCTTTTGTATGTTAGAATGATCACATAGATGTAGAAAGTTTCACATATAAATTATGTTCTTATATCTTGAGAAAGAATAGGCTATTGTAAACTCGCCATCATTATAGGAAAAAGAATTATAAAATATTATTATCGAAATAATATAGTGGATAGCTGATGAATTTAAATGCCCTAGGTTTTCATACATTGAGTTTTATTGTAGGTTTTCATCCGTTGAGTTTTATTGTTATTTATTTTTTTACAATTTTTTTTATATATTTCTTTATTTGATTGCTTAAATTTCTCAATGATAATATTTGTTTTATGTAAAACCCTTGATTGGCTAACTTAAATTAGACAAAATATTTTAATAATTCATGTAGAAAATCAGGTGGAGTATCCTTGATTGGTCTGTGATTGATTTGGAGTATTCACTGATGTGTTTTGAAATATACTGAAGAGGACGACGATGACATTAACTACAATTGAGTAGCACTGTAACGCCCTACTACCCAGGGACCATTACGCTGTGTATTTTAAACAGTGCTAAACTCGCTAAACGAGTCATTTAGGCATAATCGTGTAACTAAATGTATTAACGGTTTAGGGTTAGAAAATTTGGTCAAAGATACAATGTTTCACTAAAACATTTACTGTATACATTGGGATCCCAAAATACATTTAAAAGGTTAATTACAATCAAAGATTTACAACCAGCCGACCTAAGCGGCAAAATAGGGTTTAACCCTAGAACCTCTTTAAACCCCCGACCGTGGTGGTCGAGCAGCCGCATATGTACACATCGTCACCTAAACTCTCCAACTCAAGGATGGTCTAGTTTTCTTTTACCTTTACCTGCACCACATAGCACCCGTTAGCCGAGGCTCAGCAAGAAAACTCAAACATGTTCATAATCAGATAATAACATGTCACCAAATCATAAAAAGCATGCCTATCAGTAATAACCTTATTCATGCAGCATGCAGGCAAGTACAAATAAATGTTTATGGAGTCCTGCGCCCTGAGTAGATGACTAATAAGTCTCTCTGGGGACCTAAACCCTGAACAGATGACTAATAAGTCTCTCTAGGGACCTGCACTCTGAACAGATGACTAATAAGTCTCTTTGGGGACCGGTGCCCTGCATAGATGACTAATAAGTCTCCATGGGGGTCTTGCACCCTGAACATATGACTAATAATTCTCTCTGGGGTCTTGCACCCTGAACAGATGACTAATAAGTCTCTCTAGGGTCTAGCACCCTGAACAGATGACTAATAAGTCTCTCTCGGTTCATGCGCCCTAAACAGATGACTAATAAGTCTCTCTGGGGTCCTGCGCCCTAAGCCATGTGACATTCCAATCAACTGAGCCTTTTAGCCCTGGCTCTAAGTAACTAGCCTTAGGCTAGCCAAGCGCTTTAGTTTTCTTCGACCAATAGGTCGGTCAAGCATTTAATGCTCTTGTTGATTAGATCTAATCATTTCGGTCTGCGTTAAAAATGTTAATGCCGCTCTTGACTCATAAGTCAATTCCATACGATCAATGCTCAGTACTATTGCCGAGCATGATTGATAAGTTAGAGCTTCACGACCAGTATTTAACACCATTGTCGTTTCTTAACTAATAAGTCAGTGCTTCCTCAATGAGGTAATGCAAACAAACATATATCATATGTCAAGTATCCAGATGTAAGGCATTCAGCATGCTTAATAAATAATCACAAGCATAATCATAATCATGCACAATTACAGAGACTCAAGCTCTGATCAATTCCATATTCAACAATCATGACATGTCGTAACCACATGTATCACATGCATCACATACTGGGTGCAGTTTTCTTACCTTTGGTCAAAGCACAGGTTACCAATAAACGACCCTCAAGCACGATCCTGTTTCCAAGCCCCTAGCGACAACCTAGTCACAACCATAATATAAAATCCCATCAAGACAAGTAAATAAATACTTATGGATTGAGTCCTAGCCTATGGGATGTCAAATCCTACCCAACTGAGTAGTAGGATCGACCCTAAGCCCTTAGAGTTAAGTTCCCATGACTAAAAACCAAATATGGCCAAAAAATGCATAGGCGGGTCGTGACTTGCCTCCCTGATAGAGAGCCCTCTGCCTGGGCTTCAGGGTGCGGGTCGCGACTTTGCCCTCTAGAGTCGCAGCGCGCCACCCAGGCATTCCCCTCTTGGTTCTGGGTTCACTCAGGTCGCGACCCAACCACGAACCCAGCCATTTTCTTAGCTTTTTCCCATTTACAATCCTCCAAAACCTATCCAAACATATCCAAATCCCAAAAACAAAGTCCTCAAACATCCCATTGGCCCAAAACCATCAAAACCCAAATCTCAAACCATCCAAAAACTCATCAAAACATAAAATCCAATCAAAGCTTAAAAACTCGAAAACTCAAAACTTGGATTACCTCTGATTAAGTCATTTCCCAATTAAATCCTCTAGCTAATAAGCTTCTAATCTTCCCAAGAGTAGCTATGTCTCGATCATTGCTTGAATCCGAGTCCTAATACTCGAGTTTCATTCGAAAATGCGAACGGTGTCAAAAAGGGAACGGGAGAGAGATAGAACGTTCTTTTTTATTTCTGACAAGTTACTTCGAGCTTAAGTAACCTCAAGCAAATCCTAATTCTTGAGGTCCCAAACACGCCCCCGGGGTAAAATAGTCAAAATTCCCTTAATTCCCTCTTGATCTCACTAACTCTCATTATATCATCAAATAATCATTCTCATTACCTAATATATCCCGGTAATATGTTAAATACCCAATATACCCATTGACTCACTCCGAGTCAAGTATGGGTCCTGTTGTGACTTTCCTACTAGCTTGCTCCCTAGGATCGTCTCGTGCCGAGTAACCCAAACATATTCACATAGTAATATAGAACCACACACATACCACATATATGCCAAATATACCCATAATGGCCAAATTACAAAAACTGTCATTTTAAACAGAAATGGGCCCACATGCATGTTTAATACACCAAACACATGCATATAAAGTAATATTAAAATATTACTCACATAATCACATAATAATACACATAAATATCATATAATCACATAATTCCATAATTTTCCATCCTAGCCCCTTAATCAAGGCCCTAAACCTTATTAGAAAATTTGGGACGTTACAAGCGCATTGAATGATAGGAAAGTTTTATTTTCCTTTTCCTTTTATTTAAACATTGGGAATAATGTTTAGATTATGTTTGGGGGAAGATATTTGATTTTTATTACTTTGCTCATTGCAGATATCTTAGTTTGTTTTGTTTATGTTTAGCTTCTGTTTGAGTTTTGTTAGGTTTAGGTGCTAATGTGAATCAAATTAATGGATATTTAAGTGTTGAGAACATGTGAATGTTTTGTTGTATAATATGATGAAAATGATGTTGTTGCTGTAGTTTGTGTGCTTGGTTTAAATGTTTCTTTGTTTTGCTTGGGTTCACAACACATAATTGAGCAATTAATCATGATTTTTAAGTTGTTGTTACTTGGAGAAGATTCATGGTTGCTGAAATTGTTTTAAGAAAGAAAAATAATTATCCTAAAACTTGTTTGATCAATACTTGAGACGAAATCCTAGACAATGCTTAATTATATTTAATAAGTCATAAAACACCAAAATAATACTTAACATCCATCATTCCTCATTCCTAACTTTTACATAGCTAATTAAGAGATACCAACCATAATTAAGGTTCCGAATCAAACACATAAACAATGTTCAAAAGATAGGACTATGGCAATAAATGGAACTAGGTTAAATCACATTGGCTCCCCCAACAATTCACCTTATCCACATTCGCATCACTGGTTTCCTGGAATGGGAGAGATATAGGGGGTGAGCTTATAAAGCCTAGTAGGAAAACAACTAATATCACAGAATCAAGTTTAATAAAAATTTCTACATGATTAGCTTTAAAAATAAAACATACACCATCATGTATAAACCAAAAATAGTGGGAAACCACAAGTAATCACAAGAAACAAGCTACACGTACACATCACACCATCCACTAGATCCCTAGTTCCTGTTACCCACTATAGAAAAACCGACATCCTAAACCAGGTAGCCAGACCTGATAACCACCACAAGAGGGAGGCTCGGAACACTTCATGTATACAGATGCTGGGTTCTTCACACCTACATGTGAGTAAATACTTGATCTACCTCTGATGACACAGAGACTAGGTCTTGCAACAACAACGTGACAAATCATGATCACTATGACTTTCGTCGATATAACCAAAAGCAGGTAACTAGAATAACAAAAGAGTATATTTCATTTATTTTAAAAATTAGGCAGCATAACGCCTGCATAAGAATAAAACCCAAAAATTATAACCTGCATAGATAAGTATACAAAAATATATTTGGCACTCGGTGCTCTCAGAATAGTTCAGAAAACATGCAGATTAAGTTTTCTTTATAAATAAATTTTTTAGAATATGTCTAATGGTATTCGATACATATAAAACAATTCCAAGAACCAAGTTGAGTTCCTACCTCTTTAGGATTGTTGTCCTATGTTCAAAGCGACGCTCTTAAGCCCCTTATTCCTGGGTTCCAAGTAGTTTAGCCCGCTTCAAAGTCACTTTATCCTACAATCCTCAATTGAACAAATAATTATCATCATCGTAATGTACTCTCCAAACCGAGTCCAATGACATGTAGCATTATAACATTTAAAGACAATAAAAAATATCACCTCAACCGCGCACAGTGGTTGTTCGCAGTGGCCGGTCGTGGTACTCTAGCAACGGTGACAAAAATTAACTTTCTATTTATCAAAATGATCATCTCGATGAGTACATCACAAAATTTTTCCCAAATGACCCCCAATGTTGTTGGAAAATGCTTCCAAAGGGGCGGAGATGCCCAAAATATCGTTGGAGAAAAGTGGTGAGTTGACTGGAATTGTTTGGTGGGAAATATTCCTCTCATGATGCTGATTCCAACAGTACAAACCACTCGTCAAATGGAGGTTGGAGTTGGCCAGAATGTCGCCTCAAAGTTTTGATGGCGAAACTTCGGAGCTTTCCTACAATTGCGTCTTAGCTCCGACTGCCACCAAACTTCTAGGTTATTGTCGTCGCCGGTTAGGGAAGCAGTAGCTTTGGCGCGTGTCAGAAACGAAGGTCGGCGATGGTTGGATCTGTAACTTGCTATGCAATGCCTCAGAGAGAGAAGAGAGAGAAAGGAAAGAAAGAAAAAAAAAAGGAAAGAAGAAGAGAATGTCGGGGAGGGAGAAGGAGAGAAAAATGAGGAGTGTATTTGACTCTTGACTCAGTGGGTTCCACCCATTAATAAAACTATTATTTTATAGGGTTTATACATTTTTGGACTCTGTGTTTTTTCCCATTACCTGTTTGGACCCTGTGTTTTGACAAATTATTTTTTGGACCCTGTGTTTTGACAAATTATTTTTTGGACCCTATGTTTTGTAAAATAGTTAAAATAGAACCCTAAACTTAATTTTGATGAAGAAAAAATTGAATATAACAACACATTTTTTAAGCAGAATGGTTTTATTTTTGTTCTGAATTGTTAGTTTGGTAAATTATTTGTGATTTTAGTTGAGAAAACATTGATTAAAATCGGGTTTAGGGTTCTATTTTAACCATTTTACAAAACATAGGGTCCAAAAAGTAATTTATCAAAACACAGGGTCCAAACAGGTAATAGGAAAAAACACAGGGTCCAAAAAGATATAAACCCTATTTTATAATGTAAAAACTGATTGAGTCTTTACATAGTTACTCCTTTTTATTCTAATATGAATATTTTGTTTGTTTGACACCTGTAAATGAGCTTATTTGAAGACTTCGTTCTCTTTTGTTCTCTTTTCTTTTCTTAAGTTATAGAATGAGCATATGAATTTCTGTTTAAGGAAGATTTGTAATAGAGGATGATGATGAAAAAAAATGTGTAGTCAACAAAAGAGAGAAAAAAAATAAAAAGAGAGTGAGTGAGATGAAAGAAAAAAAAATTAATTAATTACAATCTTTATGTATTCATAACGAAATAAGTTTGAGGGAGTATAGTTGGACTGAATTGTCCGATATTGTCCCACCTATGGGAGTTTCCAATGCTCCAGTTCAGATTGGTTTGAGTGCCAAATGGCGGACTGCAGTCTATATGAACAACTTTAGAACAGCTACACAATTTTTTTATTTTTTGTTTGGGTGTTTTATATATGTTTTATGTTTGACAATTTTCTAGGTGCCTATTGTTGATCGCTGGTACTATGTTGTGCTGTGTTCGATTGTTGTTGAGTGTGAATTAGTTATTACATTCCACATAATTTATTATTAGTTACTTAATTGATTATGGTTTATACCAAATGAGTTTTGCAAAAACAAAAAATTATTTCAACTTTAATATCTTTGTAAACTCATAAATTTTCATCCTATTGTAATATACATATTTTTTTTAACTTTTAAAATATTTTTAAGATGTCCTTGTTTTTACTTTTAGTGTTTATAATGGGAGTTTGGTTTGGTAGTAATGGAAATATTAAATCTAAACCATATTTGATAAAATTTATATTAGAGTGTTTGGTATGAGGTTTAGGCATGTGAGAGTAGAATTAGAGGTAGATAGATTAAGAATATGTGAAACTCAAGTGTTCAAAGGAGTTAAGATTACCCTAAGGGAGTGTTTGATATGGGTTAAAGTAAATGTGGGAATGAGAATCTAAATCCCTTCCTATGTTTAGTTCAAATTTGAAGAGGGTAAAGTTAATAATTTATGTGAGCCACACGTGTATTTTAAGGATAAAGTGAACATTTTTGTACACAAAAGTTTAATATTACCTTAATCCTAAGTCCATCTACACTTTCCAAGACAACTCAACTACTCAACACTCCCTAAAATCAAACTAAAAAATAGGATCCACTTGGAAATACAAACCCCCAGACTATCAAAAATAAATTTACCAAGCATGGAATACATTTGACATTCTCATTCCTACCAAACTAAATCTCAGTACCAAACACTATTTTAATGGCTTGAGAGTTTATGTTTTCAAGTAGGTCCTATTTTTTAGTTTGATTTAAGGTAATTTTAACATCTTTTAAACACTTAAGTTTTACATCTCTTAATCTAAAATTCATCTGACTCTACTTCTACCGACTCAAACCTCACAAACACTTGTTTTAGTCTATAAATTGGTTGCTGCAGCCAACCAAACGTAACAACGTTTTATTACGTAGTTAAATTTAATTAAAATAAATAAATAAATAAATTAATTAGTATTACTATTGCTGAAATAATAATAATTTTATTTTGACACAAAAAAAAATTATTTAGTGTTACTGTAAAAACAGAACTTTGAGTACACCACCCTCCCCAGATAATCAGTTATATGCTTTTCACGTATGTCATTGTGGGAAAAAGAGTTGTTTTAATGATGTAATAAATTTGTGTTATACTCTTTTTCAGAAAAGCACAGATTATTAGTATTTCATGATTATTTTAATTTTTAATTCATCCACATGCATTATTTTATACGATATTTTCCTCAAATTACACACCCAATTTTATAGACAACATATTTCGAGTCCTCATGCACAACTCCCATTATAAAAATCTAGTGGATATTATATAATATTCTATATATTTATTAAAAAAAAAGAAGAGGTGAGCTGTAAGAAGTACAAGTTTAGAAATTTGACATTTATGAGGTCCACATCATAAGTTGATAAATAACATTTACATAGGAAATTTGAGAGATCTTTTGAAGAGTACATATATACACATAATGACATGATGATGATTATGATGAACAAATTTCATTAATGGCAAGAAAAAGAGAAGATGTGTCAAAATATGTGTTGACAATGGTAAAAGGGCAAAGATCAAATGTTTTTATAATATTATTAATAGATAATTATTATTATTATTATTATTATGAAATTGGAATTTAATATAACATATATTTGTACGGAATTTTGATATATCTAAAAAGAGGAGAGGTTGTTGTTGTTGATATAGTTGTTACATTTAAACCAAGCAAAAGTTGAAAAGATACAAAGTAGAAAGAGAAAGATAAATAAAGAACAACCTATTCATTTTTCCAACTATGGAAAGTTGAGTCAACTATTTCCAAACCTAGCTATGTTGAACACATTTTTTTAACCAAAAAGAAAACCCTAATATATATATTATATATTTTCATATATATAATTTTTTTTTTTTTTTTTGCTAACTTGGATGAGAGAGGGATTTTGACCCAAACAAACAAGAAACAAGAACAAACAACTTGTTCAACGAGGATTAATATCAGATTTTTCAAAGAGTCCTAGCCTATTATCAGCAAGCCTTGACTTATAAGCAGACTTTTTATATTCCCACCATGTGAACTCTTTGTACAAACTCTCTTCTCCTTCACCCACCAAGCTAGCCAATGGTGCTATTTTCTCACTCAAAGGTGGTCCTCCAAAAAATATCATCGAAAGCCTTGTTTTTCTTGGGTCAGCCAAAACTCTATGCTTTAAGCTCTTAAATTTTCCATTAGTCAATACCTGCACCAAATAACAATAAAAGTAAATTTAATTTGATCCAAATTATGGAACAATGTTATTTATTTATAAAGTAACATTATTTTTTTCACACCAAAGTTGACAACCGACTTATGTTTTAACACATGGTGAAATTTACTCAATCTGACTCTGCCATGTGACATATACTGACCGGACGCGTCCGTACAAAAATAAATAAAAATGTAATTTTGTGAAAAAATTAAAAAAAAAAAAAGAGAAATGGGATAGAGAGAAACTGGATGAAACAGAGTAATGAACCACTGAAGAAACTTTTAAATGGAGAAAAACAACAAGAGGACTGTATGGACTGGCCACTAAGATGATTGATTTGACCGCAGAAAATTCCTGAATAAAAAAGGGGAATTGTTGTTTTTTTTAAAAAAAGAAAAGAAAATAGAATTTGGACACTGTTTTCTTCTACTTTTGGGATTGAAATTGGGGTTGGTTTTAGTTATGTTTTTATTTTATTTTTGTACCTGTAGAGAATCACCAACGTTGATGAAGAAAGAGTTTTGATCAGCTGGAACAGAGAGCCAAGCTCCATCTTTGAGACTGATTTGGAATCCTGATGTGTTGTTCGATCTCAAGACAGATATGATTTGTGGGTCTGTGTGCTCCCCAAACCCAATCAAATTCCTACCACTCAAAGCTCCAAGCTCCGGACATGGTGGATAGTGATTCAGTCTGAAACACGAGTCACTCTTCTCATCTCTCAACATCTTACTCAGTACATTTCTCGGCTCGATTCTCAATCCATCAGCCATCAATTCCAGTATCTCAAACGACATCTTTTTCACCGCAGCGATGTAATTCTCCACAGCCGACCTATACAAACGACAATGAAACAAACAACAACAGATAAGAGTTTTTGGGTGAGAAAAAAACAGGGGTGGGGATGCTCTGTTTTCCTCTGTTGAAAATTTTTACCGGAAAATCTCCGGGTTTTCCCGGAAAGTGAAGAGAGATTTTTGAGAGATGATGTCCGGGTTAGTATTGAGGAGGATGTATTCAATCCAACCCACATCGCCGTTCGGGCCAATTCTCTTGCTGCCGTAGCCAAATGGGTCGGGAGGACCAGCTCTGTCTTTTTCAGACTGAGGGAGGTTGAAGAAGTTGAAAGCCTCAGCTTCGAGATTGTTCATGAACTCCATTGGGACACCATGGTTGACGACCTTGAAGAAGCCGAAGTCCTCACAAGCTCTGACTATGGAGGTTTTAGCATCTGGGTGGGAGAGGTCGACCACGGGAATTTCGTTAAAGTAAGTAGCTGGAGGCTTGTATGTTTTGATATGGGAGAAATGGTCTAATGCTGGCCGAGACAGAACCACCATGGTTTCGTTTTCTGATTGTTTGGTTCTCGAGAAAAAGAAGAGAAAGCAAGAAAGAAAGAAGAGGGAGATTTTCTATTTGGTTTGAAGAGAGGTTGATGAGAATGAATGGGCTTTTAAAGGGATGATGAGTGAGAAACGCAAATGCATGAGAAGAAGAAGAAGAAGGGACCAAAGGCGTTACTAACTATAATGAGAAGCCATCTGGCAATTCAGTGTCTTCCTAATCCTTAGCATTTATTCCATCGAGCGAGAGAGAAATTTGCCTTGTTATATTATTTCCATAAAATAATAATTTAATTATTTTCTCATTTACTATTTTTTTACAAAATAGTCACTCACTTTTTAGAATCTAGATCACATGTTATTGAAATTCTCTATTAATTATCACCCTGTTTTTTTTTTTTACGAGTTAGTATTACCCTGGTTTACAAAAAAAAAAGGGAAAAAGAAAATACCATATTAACACAAGAAATTTCATAAGAAATGGAGTATTTTAATAATAATAAATAACATATTATAAGTCGTTGCTTTTTATAAGTCAATTATTATTATTAATAATTATATTATTATTATTAAATGAAATGAATGATGAAAATAACGTAGTGTTTTGAAAGAGAATAGGAAATAAATAGCATCGTTTTTAGTAGAGTGCTTTAATGATGTACTGACAATTTTTAACGGAAGAGCGGAGATAGACTCGCTATGTTGTATACATGTTATGTTATGTTATGCATCTATGTATATATGTACCACGTGACATGACTTAATATATATTTTCATAATTACGTTTTTCTCTTTTTTTTTTTTATATTTTATTATAAATAAAATATTTGTCGACAACAAATAGTAATATAGTGAAACACACGAAGGCAAGGGTTATCTCTCTGGAAAACGATTGGAAAACCGGAATTTTAAAAGTTAGTTTGTGAAATGAAAATTTAAATTTATAGTTTTAAAATATATTTTTAAAAATGTGATAGGCTCAAAATTCGTAAATTGTTTTTTAATTTTAAAAAATTGAATATGTAATTAGTAAATAATCTTAAAATATAAAATAGTGATAGATTTATAAGATTTTAAGATATAATAATTTGAATTGAGAGAAAATATAAAAATAATGTTTTTTATTTTATAATATAAAGTTAAAATTAATATTTAAATTGAGAATTTGAAATAAATAATTAATTAAATATTTATGTGAGCCCTACTATTTTTTAATTTTAGAAATTATAAAATTAAATTTAGATTTACTACCAATTAAGCCCCAATGAGTAAGTTTCATTAGGGTTTATAGCTTTACTAATCATATGATTTGTTTGATTAGGGTTTTCCAATTCTTTTATTTTCGATTGATAACAAATAAATAAAAGAGTAATGAAATAATGATATCATTTTTTTTATTATGAAAAAGAAGATGAAAATTACTAGGTATGATGCAAATTTCGAAACGAATTTGATTCTAGGCAATTAAATATATAATAGATTTAGCGTTACAAATTCCAAATTTTTTCAACGTATGTCTTCATTCAAAGGCTCATTAATGCCTATATAGGTTGACAACACGTCTAATTGGTCCATATTTATTAATTATATATATGTGTATTAATTCATAGCAATTATTAATTGATTGATAAATATAAAAGGGAGAATGTTTATTCTTCTTCTTCTTGTTCTATATATTTAAATTTCTTTACACGACGTACCTAATTAGAAAAAATTTACTCATGATTAATTGTCTATTCATTCATTTTAAAAAATCTTTGATGCATTTCTTCATATATATATTGTAAACGTGGCGTAAACGTGTAATATTGTAAAATCGATTTGGAATATATATATATATATACATAGATTATGACTGTCACGTTTATATATTTTTTTTCTTTCTTAAAAATAATGGAGTATTTCCTCTTTAGATTATCTTAGCTAGTGCATGTATCATTCTGTCATTTCATTTTTAAAAATTAGTTTGACTAATATAATTTCCATATATTTCAAATCATGGAAAAAAAACTGTGGAATTATTACTATTATATATATATATATTTATATATAAGAATTTTTTTAGTAGGGGAATTATTTTTGTCCTAGGAGTATTTTTTTTTTGGTATTTAGAAAAATTATAACTAATTTTTTTTTTGGTATTTGAAGAAATTATGACGTACATTAAAGTTATAACATGCATCCTGCTAATTTTCAGGAAATTTCAAATAATTTACGGTGCTGAAATCAGAATTCAAACAGTCAGTTACACGCTTGCTTGATTTTTTTTTTATACGAGTGAAACTGTTTGAACTCTAATTTTTTTACTGTAAATTCATTAGAATTTCTTGAAAATTGTCGTGATAGCTGTTATAATTATAATGAACGCTATTATATATATATATATGACAATTCTTCCATAGGGACTTCACTTTAAACCCTACCGGTAGGGCTTTCAGTATTTCTCGACCTGTGAACAGTTTTCGACGCGACTTTTTTTTATGACCATGTATATTGTAGCTATTTAGAGCATACTGCAAATTTTCAAAAAATTCCGAATAGTTTACAGTACCAAAAACTAGGTTCAAATATGTTGTTACACGCGTGACTAATTTTTTTTATGCGCATAGAAAACAACATGTTTGAACCTAGTTTTTAGTAGTGTAAACTATTCGGAATTTTCTGAAAATTTGCAGGATGCTCTAAATAGCTACAATATACACGGTCATAAAAAAAATCGCACCGAAAACTGTTCACGGGTTGTAAACACTGAGAGCCCTACCAGTAGGGCTTAAAGTGGAACCCCTATAGGAGAATTCCCCTATATATATATATATATATATATATATATACACGAAGCTTCTTAGATAGGGACATTATTTTTGCTCCTACCATAGGGGTATTTTCAATTTTCGGTACTTGAATAAATTATAACCCAATTTTTTTTTTATGATAATGTATATGATATTTATTGGATGCATCCCGCCAATTTTTCAGGAAATTGTGAATAATTTACAGTGCCAAAATCAGAGTTTAAATAATCTGTTTTCTACTCGTATAAAAACAATCCGGATGTCTGCAACTGACTGTTTTAACTCTGATTTTGACACTGTAAATTATTCATAATTTTTCAAAAATTGACGAAAAGTCTTTTCTAACTACAATGTACGTTATCATACAAAAAAAAATTGGTTATAATTTCTCCAAATACTGAAAATAAAAAATATTTATACAGTAGGGACAAAAATATGCCCCATATAGCTAAAAAAATTTCTATATATATTATCATATATGACGATATATAGATTTAAAGAATGGAATTAACTCATGCATATTATTTTATGATGTTATACTTGTTTTTATGTTTTATTGATAAACTTTATTTTTAAATACAATTTTTATTCGTTTGTACTAAATTTTTATTTTATTTATGAACGAAAGAGAGAAAATTTCTCATCATACTATTTCTTTTAGCATATATATCTTACAAATATTTACTAGCTAATATTTATTTATTATTTTTTTTCTTTCTCTTCTTTATTTATATTTATTTAATTAAATATTATAATATGGCATATTAATTGATACATTTATATAATTTTCAATCCTATATTAAAATAAAATTATGAATGTAGTTTTTTTTTCTAAAGATACACATACTATAAATGAGATGCCTAAAGTATGTATAATTTTATACCAAAATTACATCAATCAATGGTGAATAAAATTACTTATAATATACGAATGAGCTGGTCTCCAAAAGAAGTAGATGAATATATAAATATATATAGTTCTGACAACAAAATATATAAATATAGTACTCAAAATCACCTCTGGTAAAACATGGAAAATAAAGCAAATACTAAGAGTTGTCAAACCACATTACATAGAGTTGATTTTCCTTATACGTCGAAAGGTTTAAATCTCTGACCTGTTCAAATATTGCTAGAAAAAATCTAGACCCTTTCTCGACCATTTAAAGCACCAGATTTCTTTTCCTTTCAAAACACTTATATATATATTTATGATAATTTTTCTACATAGCTTCAATTTAAGTCTTATTTACAGGCTTCTTAATGTTTTTGAGTGAATAATTTTTTATGCGATCTTTTTTATGACCGTGTATAATGTAGGTATTTAGAGTATCCTGCAAATTTTCAGAAAATTTCAAATAGTTTACAGTACCGAAAACTAAATTCAAACTTGTTGTTTTTCATGTGCATAAAAAAAATTAGTCACGAGTCCAACAACATATTTGAACTTAGTTTTCAGTATTGTAAACTATTTGAAATTTTCTGAAAATTTGCAGGATATTCTAAATAGCTACAATATACACGGTCATAAAAAAATCGCGCCAAAAACTATTCACGAATTAAAAATACTGAAAATCCTACCAGTAGAACTTAAATTGAAGTATCTATAAAAAAATTCCCCAATATACATATAGTTCATTACACTAAATCCTACTCTACTTTTTCTCTGACGAAATTAAAAATGGTCAATTCAGGAAAATTGGCTGCTCTTGAAGATGGAACTTTATTGGCAAAAGTTCTGGGCCCTTATTCTCTTGTTCTTGTTCAATTGGGGTATTATATGTTATTTTTTATACATGAATATATATATATGCACTCTAATATTATAGTCATATATATAAATAGTGGGGAATTTGTTTATAGGGTTTTATTTTAAGCCTTACCGATAGGGCTTTTAGTGTTCTCAATCCTTGAACAGCTTTTGGTGCGATTTTTTTTATGACCGTGTATATTGTAGCTATTTAGAGCATCCTGCAAATTTTTCAAAAAAATCCAAATAGTTTACAATACTAAAAACTAGGTTCAAATATGTTGTTGCACGCGTGGCTAATTTTTTTTATGCGCATGGTAAACATGTTTGAACCTAATTTTCGATACTGTAAACTATTTGAAATTTTCTGAAAATTTACAAGATACTCTAAATATTTATAATATACACAGTTATAAAAAAATCATGCTGAAAACTAGTAGGACTTAAAATGAAGCACTTAAATATATATATATATGGCTTTTTGTAATTGTTCACTTCTTTGTGTCCAAATCATCTATACTCGTTGCACTTTACACAATTAATTTCTTGCAAAAATATATCGAATCTGACCCATTTTTGTACTGGTTTTCCTTCTTGCATAAAGAGAAGAGATTATATATATTTTTTAAACGTTGGAGATATGAGAGTCACTCCCTTACCAATCCCATCCCATCCCATCTTGTAAGTTTTAACCCCACAGAGGTTGGCATTTTAGGCCCACTTAATACATTTGTCTGGTTAAAATCAAAATATTGTCCACCATGGAACTCACTCTACACATATATATATATATATAATTTTATCCATTTTTTTCTTCTAACAATTCGTAATAAACATTGTCTAATATTACTACACGTCTCTCTTTATAAAGAAAAGATTTCAATTTGTGGTGTCCCTCCCAAATGTCTAATAATAATAATTATAATAATTATAACTTATAATATTGGAGGAATTAAATAATGTATTCTCTCACCAATATTATAAATGGGGACGTATATTTTAAAATAAATCCAAAAAAAAAAAAGAAAAATAATGTTTGATTTGCAAAAAAAATTCTAGTCGCCAACATATGCAATTGATGTGGTCCACATTTTTTTTTTAGAATGATTAATAAAAATCATGATACATTATTGAGAGTAAATTTTCACTACCACTCATCAAATAATTACAACCAAAACATTTTAACTAAAATAATTGGAAACAAGATATATATTTATATATATAGTGACTAAAATAATTGGTGATACTGATGATGTACTGGAATCTTTATCTTATTTTCTTTTGCTTATATATGATATATGATATATATAGGGCAGTGGCTACGGAAGTAGTGGGGGAAGTAGTTGGTTAGGGTACATAATAATGCACTTACAGGTTCCTATCGATAAGTAGATTTTTGTGTCGACAAGGGAAAGTTAGTAATATAATAGCATATTTATAGAGAGAGAGAGTAAAATGTTAGTAAGTACTGAGAAACATCTTGTCAATAATTGTCACAAGCAATGAGAATGGCCAAAAATGCAGCGAAGATAGATAAGGATTAGCTTTGGCTCTATAGCTCTCTATAGCTCTCTTAGCTGTGTACTACCTTGCTAGCTAAGCTAAGCTAGTATCGCACATGACCTATAAGTACCTATGTTGGTACTCTTTAGATTTATTTCGTACTATATATATCTTTATATGTATATAGACGTAATATGAAAATGTTACTGATTTTGGGGGTGTCTGGTTCCCAAAAACCCGGGAAAAAAAATATTACAAAATGAGCCTACTACGTACTACTATGACTATTCTATACATGTCTTTATTATATCTATAATTATATATATATCCATATATATATATAATATAATGAATTTGAATATCATCACGAGTGAGAATAAGAAAGATGGGGACGACCCTAGGTAGCTTCACTATTGTTAGGTAGAAAAGATCAATAGCCAAGCCAGAAAACAATAAATTATTATTATTATTATTATTATTATTATAAGGTCCTTAATTAATTTTATATATTAGAATAATAAATTTGAATTTAAATTTAATATATATATATATATAATTGGCTCGAGAGACTTCTAGTGTGTTCTATTCCTCTCAGTCTACTATAATTCTTCTAGCAATGATATATCCGACCAAACAAATCCTGTTTTTTTTAGTATAATTAATCAAGAATATTGTTAATACCAATAAAATGAATTTGTTCTCATAATTTGCATGTTACTGATACTTAAAGACAAAGTTAGTGGATGCATATGTGTTTATTTGTATGTTTTTTTTTTGTGTGTGATTATTTTATATGATAATAATAATAAAAATGTATATACTATGGCCGTTTTGTTGGAAAATTAAAACTCTTTCTCCCTGCCTCAAAACTTTTTGACTTTTCTCAACTCTCTATCTCTTAATCTGACCCTCTTGGGCCACTCCGTGACATTTGACTTTTGACTTTCTCCTTGCATTTTTATGGTAAGATTGGTTTTTGTGGTCGACCAATCTAGATTTATTTTGTTGTTGCTTTCATAGTTTTTGTGTTTTATAATGTAAGAATTTGTTAAGTAACATTAGGTTTAGGTCATGATCTTTTAAATGTATTAGTGTTCTATTTTTAGTACTCTTTATGGACCTCAAGATAATAATGGTTCTTTTCAAACACCAACTTTATATTAAATCTCTTACAAATCTATTTCTCTCACTATTTTTTGAACCAAATATCCTTATATAAGATCATGAATTATTACTTGGCTTATTTATAATAACTACAAAAACGAGACTTTTAAGTTGGGTTTTAAACATTTTTCCAAGCCATGTAAAAACATTAAATAACCGACGTTATATGTAAAGGTATAGTGAAAATAAATGTAAATTTAACATCATTTGTCACATGACAACCGACGTTAAAAGGATTCATAATTTTTGTCTTTTTTTTTATTTTAATTTTTGGTTTCTTAGAGACCAATTAAAGCCCATTTTTTATTTTTAAAATTTTATTTTATAAAGAGAGTATGAAAAAATGGTTCACTTGCAGACTAAAGAATATATTAGCTAAAAAGGTTATTAATTATTAAACAAAATAATGATTCATTCACGGGTCACAATTAGCTAAAAGTACATTTACATGATAAAAAAAAAAACTATTTAGAATCTAAAACGAGAACATCGCAGTCCTAGGCTTTGGCAGATATATATTAGATGCTAAATGCCACATAGTAAAATCAATATATATCTTCAATAGATCACCAACAAAGAAGAGGAGGCCACCAGATAAGATGGAGCAATATATGTTTTTGCATAGGCTTGCAATTGAACGATAGAGTGAAAGAGACAATGCGAGGAGAAGATCGGACCATCAATAAATGTTGCTTTTTTATTTTTCTTTTAACGTTTACTTAGTATTTTATTTTTATTTTTAGTATCTTATTTATTGTTAGCATTAAAATTTTACTTTTTATTTACTTTTTTTTGTCATTACTTATTACTACATTATTATTTTTAGTATTTTATTTATCATTGACATTAAATGTAGACATTTTTATATGTATGTGTATTGGAGCACAATTATAAAAATTGTGCTAAATATGTCATTTAATAATTTTTTGTACTAAATTTAGCATTATTTTTACATCTTGCATTTGATATGGTCTAAAAATTTCCTTCAAAATTGAAAGCTTTTACATCAGTTATATACCAAAATCGACGTAAAAGGCTAAGTTTTGATGTCAATTCTAGTACATAATGTCACATAAACTCTTAATATGTGTAGAACATTACAAAATTGGCCGACATAAATGATATTTTATGTCGGTTTTTGGTACATTATTCGTAAAAATAGATTTTTATTTTACGACCAAACATAAATGTCATTGTTTGTGGTAATGATTGTTAATTAGTTTTGAGTTGCACACCCAATAGACTAGGGGTGTTCACAAAATACACAATCTATAAACCAATCCACACGATCCAATGCAATTTAATCCGCAAAATGCAGATATCCGCACCTGTGCGGATTGGAAAATCTAAAATCCGCATGCACTTTAACTTGTAAAAGTAACCGATCCGATCCAATCCAATCCACATATATTTATATATATATTTTAAAAATTATAAATATATATAAAAAATTATTATTTTAAATATTTATAAATAATAATATTAATATTTAAAAAATAAAAAATATAATATTTTTAAATAATTGTCTTCTTGAAAAGTTATGTGATTGCTTAATTTATATATATATATATATTTATTTTGTTGTTAGATTTAAGCCTCAAGGAGCTTCATGTTATGTGTAATTGAAGCTTGTTATATAGTTATTGGATATTTAAATTTAAAAAGAATATTTTATTTCAATACTTACATGATTTATTGGTTATGAGAAAAAAAATATACATAGTTTAGTGAAAATTATTAAATAATTTAATATTAAAAAATCCACACTAAAATAATTGATCAAATCGGCACTATTGTGGATTGGATTGAATTTGAGTTGTTATGCAAATTGAATTGGATCTAAAATATGAAATCTGCACTTAATGCGGTTCAGATAAATTATGAGCAAAATAGTGTGGATTTGATTGGAAGAACACCCGTGCAATAGACCTTAATATAATATGAGAGTCTAATAATTCAAATAAACTTCAGATACAAAATAATACTGAGCTCAAAGGGCCACTAGATCTGGTTAAAGATTAGTCATCAGAAAAAGCTATCGTCTTGAGAACACTTATTAGAGTGGTGTCCTACATCAAGTAGACATTATTATAATAATACATTTATAAGAGCATACATTATTCTAGTGACTATTAATTAATTAATTTTAACATAATTTACGTTTGCAATAATTAAAAAATTTAGAAGATAAGATGCTGTAGGTTGGTTAATTATATGTGAAATACTTTAAAAAAACATGATCCTAAGAAAAGATATTGGTCAACTCCATTTTTTATTTTATTATTTATATATGGAAATATTACGGTGTTGGTAAAAGTTGATTTTCGTATGAGGATAGTTATAAATTCTATTTTTTCACTATCACAATGTATATTATAGTCATTTAGAACATCCCACAAATTTTCAAGAAATTCTGAATAATTTACTGTGTCGAAAACAATGTTCAAATAGTCAAATTTTCTACGCGTGTGTTTTTGAGTGCACGAGTGCAACAAACTGTTTGAACCTTGTTTTTGGTACCATAAATTATTCGAAATTTCTTGAAACTTTGTGGGATGTTCTAAATGACTACAATATACACTGTCATAATTAAAAATTGGAATTTATAGCTATCCACCTGCCGAAATCAACTTTTGTCAATACTGGTGTTGACAAAAAAACTGCCAACACCATAGTCGTTCCCACGTATATATTTTTGTTAATAAGATTTATATACCTCAATTTTTAAATTTTTAAAGAAGAGAAACAATCTATCCAAATAAGTTCTCTGTCCACCCTAAGAGCATGCACAACTAATCAATCCTATTGGTCGAACAACAAACATAAATCAGGAATACTCCCGGAAGATTGGACAACAAATTTGCAATATCCTCTAACAAATATCCTAAGTCATTGAAAGAAGATCTATTAGAGAAAGCAGTCACAACAGCTAACACATTCTGATTCAACAACATGCAATGAAAGACTACGTGAAGGATCTAATCCAACGCCACCATTAAAGCTACACATTTTGTATGTATAATAACAGTAAGGTAGCCTGCAAAATAAAACAACATACAAATACAACATTAAATATATATTGAATAATTGGCAGCAAAACCCTCATATCTTTACATTTTGCTACACTTAACTCCCTATTTTTTTACGGTAAAATCTCTCACTACTACAAAAATAGCCATTTGCGTCAATTCCCAACTGTCACAATTGATTTTTTGCGTCAGTTTTAGAAGTGACGCGAAATCTCATAACGCAAACCAACCTGACATTTGCGTTAGTAGAGCAATGACGCAAACCTAACATTTGTGCCAGTTCTACACTGACACAAACACTAACATTTGTGACAGTTTTGCACTGTCACAAATGCTCGTTGTGACAGTGCCCAACTGACACAAACCACCTTAATTAAAAAAAATCAAAATCAAATCTCAAAATCCAGATTTAAAAAATAAATAAATTCATACATTATTCAAAAAAAAAAAAATAGTGCAACCAAATTCTGAAATATACAACGTAGAAATGTAAAAGCAATAATACGTTATCAAAACTTCATTAACAACAAAAGCAACAATTTACAAGCCATTAACACAAAAAAAATTAAACTTTATACAATCAACCGAACTTCTTTTACAATTTTTTATAAACTTAGCTACAAAAATTTAGAAAAAAATTACAATAATGTTGAGACCCAATCTGTCCAAGCCACCACTGCCATTGCTTGCCACCACCTAAGTTATCTAAAGAACCACCACCACCACCAATAACCTCTTGACAAAACGAAACCCAAGCAGAGGCAAAAAAAAAAATGTTAACAATACAAAAACTATCAAGAACATGATTGAAAAAAAATATATAGAAAAATAGCCCCCAAGCCTCATCACCCAAACCCAGCCCCGAGCCCCCTGTCTTCATAGCCCAGACCCAAACCCCTTAGCCCCATGACTCCCCGACCTCACAACACACAAAGAGAGAGAAAGAGAGATTAAGAGAGACGTACCTAGAGCTAAGCCCTTGCTGTAAGTCCCGAGCCCTCGCCAAGAAGCCTGAGCCCTGCCAAGATCCCCGAGCTACACCGTCGCCAAGACCCCCGAGCCTTGCCGTCGCGTCATTTTCCTGGTTTCCAAAATCCCACCATGAGTGAGGGAGAGAAAGAGAGAGAACCCATGAGGGAGAGACAGAATGAGAGAGAGGTCGAAATAGAGAGAGAGAGAGAGAGAGAGAGAGAGAGAGAGAAAAGAGAGGCTGAAGAAAATTTGGTTAAGAACTAAATGGGCTTCGGCCCAGATATTTTTTTTTTAATATAAACACATTTGCATCAGTGGGGCGCTGATGCAAATGACGAGGTCTGTGTTAGTGCCCCACTGACGCAAACTCTCCCCTTAACAGTGTCACGAGCCACTGATGCAAACGATCCTCAATAACGACGTCAGTGTTACAACTGATGCAAATACCATTTCATTTGTGGCAGTGTCCAACTGCCATAAATGGTAAATCTTAGTCAACGGCGTCAGTCAACTATGTTGACTGACACAAAATATGTATTTTGGTGTAGTGTCTCAATCTACGATTCCGTTAGTAAATCTAATGTCTCTCATTTGTTGTGGCTATTAAATGCCAGCATGGACACATGTGTCCATAATCTATTAGGCCACATGTTAAATACTTAATTATTTATTTAAAATATATTTCTAAAATAAATTTAATTAATTAAAACAATTGAAATAAAAAACATCATAAAGTAACAATTCCATAACAACAAAAAACAACTAATAATTAAAAGATATAACTAAAATCAATTTTTAAACAAATAACTATTTAACCTAAAATCCTAAAATCTAAAATTACACTTTTTCTCCCCTTCTCTTCTTCTTCTTGTATCATCCACCTTTTAGCATCAAAGGAGGTCTGACCGAAGACAGATGGAGAGACGAAGCTTCCTACGTTTTTGTGCAACATCGAGTGGGGAGGCGGAGCTTTGTGTGGCGTTGTGCACGACTCATGATGGGGAGGCGAAGCTTCATTGGCGAACGAATCTAGCGAGGCTTCGATTTGGGTTGGCTCAGAGCTTTGACAAGCTTTGATCTGAGCAAGGCTTCAAAACTTGTGTTGAGGATGAAGCTAGAGGCTAGGCTGAAACGAGATCCAGCCCCGACGACGAGACCATCTTGTTGTAGCTCCTCGACATCTTCTTTGGTGTAGCGCCTCGGTAACTCCAACTGATTTGGTTTTGAGGTTGGATTTTTTTATTGAATGTTAGTGTAAAATTGAGATTGATTGTGCAATTGACTTCCCCAA
Organism: Humulus lupulus; assembly: GCF_963169125.1. Lineage (NCBI taxonomy): Eukaryota > Viridiplantae > Streptophyta > Magnoliopsida > Rosales > Cannabaceae > Humulus > Humulus lupulus. Next base: position 9,966,438 of record NC_084801.1, read on the forward strand.
TCTCATGCATTTGATGTTTTCAAATTGATTGTGTATTAAATATGAAAGTTTTTCTAATCTGGGTTTTGTACGAGTATGTGTTCTTGGGTTCGAATTCTTGGTTTGATTCAGATTTAACTATGGTGTTTGGACTATATATGGGGGGTTTTCATATATATTTTGATGGTGTGATATATTGTGATGGTGTGAAATATTGTAACTGTTTTGATTTCCATTTTGAGTTTGGATGATCACTTGGGATTTTGAATGAATTTTTATTCTTTGATTTTTTTTTAAACAAGGTTGAAGATGAAATTGGGTTTGGTGTTCTTCCTATGAATTAGCTTTTTTTTTTTTAATGTTTAATCTTTTATAAAAGATGCTTTTAAATATATATTTTTTTATAATTTTTATTAGTCCATATTAATTTTTTAAATAAAAAATAAAATTTTCATATAAAATTAATTTAAGAATTGCCCCATCTGTAATTTATTCTAAAATTAATTAGAATGATTATTTATTAATGACCTAAACAATCCATGTTGGCAGTTAACAACCACAACAAATACAAATTTTGGATTTACTAACAGAACTGTAGATTGGAAGGTTTTACCGTAATAAAGGATTAAGTATAGCAAAATGTAAAGATAAGAGGTAGTTTTGCCGCCAATATTATAAATATATATTTAGATATATACATTTATATAGAACCATCACACAATAAGGAACAAATTATAAACAAACCAAATGGATGGTAATCCTGTTGGTTTGGTAATACACATACTAATTTATAAACAATATATGAATATCTTTCTCCATTTGAATTTTGAATAATGACTCCAATATCAATAGTTTTGGTATGCTTATCAATTGACGCATCACCATTTATTTTATGTTAACCCATAAAAGAGGGACACCCATTAAGGAGGTAAACTTGCTCTTAAAAGGAAAAAAAATACATATATTGACCATCAACATTTTTATTTTCTTTCTAGAATTGTTAATATAGCAACATGATTTATTAGGGTTTTTGAGTTTTTTGTTGAGACTAATAAAAATAGAAAAATGATTATAAGAATGGTAATGGTTATGAGAGTAGGATGTGTAGAATTAAAATGAAAAAAATTATTATGCAGTAAAATGAAAATATGTTAGAATAGTAGAAAAATCATTCTATTTAGATGACGATATATCATATGTAAGATATCAAACAAAATTATTCCATTCTTGTGCTTTCAAACAAGCCTAAGTGTTATGATGTACACAATTGATCTATATTTTTATATTCAACTGCCAAGTTTGAGTTGGCCATTGGTTGCCAACTTAATCATTATAAAAAGCATCAAATTCAAATAGAAATCTTGTGGGTTTTTCAACTGCTTTTACATAATTAATGATAAGGGCCTTTTTAATAGTGCAAATAAAAATGAAACAAAATCAACTAATAATCAAGTACTTTAGCAATTTCTTTTCTTTAATTATCATTATCATTACTCTGATTTATGAATATTATCTTAGCAAAAACAGATTAAAACACAATTAATATCAGATGGTAGGCTGACATGACATAACCTTTGATGAAAGCGGCGTAGATACGGCCAGCAGCTTTCAACCAAATCAAAGCTACAAATTTTGCACTATAAGATTCAGTGGATATGAAAATAAAATTATATATATAGATATACACATATATAATTATGTAAGAGACTTTTTGGTATTATCAATTGAAAATTTAATAGTATGTAATAAATGTGGATTTGTTGGTGATAAGTAACTCTCAAGAGATTTGAACTCGAGTCGTTTTCTTTAGAGGCATTAGTCCCCCACTACTTACCCATCTCCTTATCCATAGCTAATCAAATGAGAAAACATCTAAGAATTTCTTTTTATCAAGTACAATAGATATTCCTTTTAAATGAACCACAAACTATAGCAAGCTAGTGCTTTCAAGCTAGCTATACAAATTAAATGAGAGTTTGATTATTGAGAACATAAAGGAAGAAAAAAGGATCCATATGTTTAGAATCACGTTCTTATGATTTGATTAAATGGTCAATAATAATAAAGACACTTTATACATATATATGTGCATATATTATATGTTTAGCTCAATGCATGGAGAATCATTAATTAACTACACCACTGCAAAATAAGAATATTATATCATTTTAAAAACAATATATATATGAGCTTTATAAGAATTTTAGAAAATTTATTTTGTGGCCCATGAATTAGAGTCTATTTGTTTTCAAGAATCTCCCCCCCAATCTATATTTATTCAATAATATATATGAGATGATTTCGTTTCCCTACTTAAAGTGATCTAAATATGGGCGCCGTGGTAAGTTATCTTACTGCTATATCATTTTCAAAATGATGCAAAATATCTTTCGTGTGGAAGGATTTCCACCCGGTTTTAAAAAAGTGACGTGGAAAGTAGTATTCCATGTCGCTTTGAACATTAATGCGAGACTTCATAGTTAATATTTTTTAATACAATAGTTGCATCAATATGCACATTTATCTTTTTTAAAAAAAATTAACCTGCAATACCATTGCAAAATAAAAGCTATATTCAACATATAATTTGGAGAAAAAAGCAATACAATACCATTTTCTAAGAAAAAAATCAGTATTAATTCATTTACTATGAGCATTATTAAACATAAAAAATCAAAATAAAAAATATAAAAGATATACCACTACTACAAATTGGCTTTCTAAGACCATTTAAAATGGTCTTAAATATTTTTCATGACCCATATAGTTAAAAGCAGGGATTTTTAATGACCCATAAAATGGGTCATGAAAATTGGTCCAGTACATTGGGACCATTTTTCATGACCCGACATGAATTATAACTTTTCATGACTATTTTATGGGCTATGAAAAGTGTGCTGGGAGTACATTTCATATCTTTTTAAAATTGATGTAAATTGTTTTTATTTTTATGTTTTTTGTACATATTTCCCGTCCAATTATATTGGATGTGAATCATATATATATATATATATAAATATATAGGGAAATTTGCTATTATATACTAAAAAATTAAATAAGTTAAAAAATTAAACTCAAAAAATAAATATAGGAAAGTTATCCTACTTTTTCAATTTCTTCCCCAAATTACCCCTCACTTTTCAACTTCCCCCCATTTTCTCTAACTCCCTTCTCTCTCCTCCTTCTCTAACTCCCTTCTCTCTCTCTCTCTTGCTCTCTCTCTCTCAGACCAAAAAAAACCACCACGGCTTGCAGTCAGCCGGACCTTCACCCACCACGACCTCAGCCAGAGCTCAGCCGGACCTCCCACACACTCAACCGACCTCCACATTCATTTTTCTCACCCAAAGCAATGGGTAAGTGTTTTTTATGCAAAATATTGTTGGCTTTTGTTATATTTAGTGTAAGTTGTATGGATCTGCACATTGTTGGTTGTATTTTGTCTATTTTGCGTTCTGAAATGAAAGTAGACTATGCTCCGTTTTCTGCGTTTTTCGTTTTTTTGCGATTTTTGAACGATAAATTGCGATTTTGTGCGATTTCTACCAAAGTCAGAGGTTAGGGATGAAACTATGCGACATTTGAACGATGCCATTGCGATTTTGTGCGATGTTATGTGTGGAAAAAACTAAGTATTTTTGGGCGATTTGTGGGCGACTTTATCTGTGTGCGATACTTGTGCGATGCCTGTGCGATATCATTGCGATTTTGTTTGTATTAATTTTGTCCAAAATTTCTTGTGATAGTTGTGCGACTTTGTGCGATGTTTTTGCGATATTGAACGATATGTGTGCGATTTTAAATTTGTACGACTCTATTTGTACCTTTTTCTGATTTTAAATTTTTTTGTTTGTGACAGATTCAACTGTATTTGTGCCTGTATTGTATGATAGTGTTTGGGCTGTCGAGGGTTTCAACTGGGTATTCAATTCCCCAACAAGTAAGACGTTGATGTTTGACATTGACACTACTCTGGAAAAGTTGCGTGAAGTTTTGTACGAAGAGTTGGATGTGGATCCTTTGGTGTATGAACTGAAATTAGAAGTGTGTTAAATTTGGGCGATATTGTGCGATTATTTAGGGAAATAATGATAGTTTATGGCATTTGTGTTGTTTTGCGATATTGAGCAATATTGAGCGATATTGAGCTATTTAAGTGACAGTCAAGGTACTCATAGTTTTAGCGATCTTTGTGCGATTATATTGGATAGGTTTTGCGATTTTAATTTAAAAATCTTATACATTTTTTCTACGATTCATTGCGATGTTTGTGCGATTCATAATTGTAGTTTTGCGAGTTTTTTGCGAGTTCTTTTGCGACATTTGTGCGATTAATAATAATTCCTATTTTTAAAAATGCAGATGGCTCCAGAGCTCGTTCTCCCATTGTCCGGGCATTTTCCAGGACGTATTACCTACAGAGAGAATGGGTACTTCAGTGCTATAAAGGATAAGTTCGAAGCCTTTAAGTTGACTGATAAGGTGAAGGAAAGTCCATTCGGATCTTTTTGGAATGCCAGTATTCTTCAATTCTCCGGGGTGATTGTGCATCAACTGTTATTGAGGAAAAAGAAGGTCAGTGAAGTTAAAAACGATGAAGTGTGGTTTTACGTGGGTAAAACGGAAGCCAGATTTGGGAGGTCTGAGTTCAGTTTGATCACAGGCCTAAAGATGAGCGGTGGCCCCTCGACAGCAGAATTGAATACATGTAACAGACTTCTAATTTGTACGATATTGAACGATATGTGTGCGATTTTAAATTTGTACGACTTTATTTGTACTTTTTTCTGATTTGAAAGGCACTTGGTGCCTTTCATGTACATGTAACAAACTTCTAATTTCAGTTCATACACCAAAGGATCCACATCCAACTCTTCATACAAAACTTCACGCAACTTTTCCAGAGTAGTGTCAATGTCAAACATCAACGTCTTACTTGTTGGGGAATTGAATACCCAGTTGAAACCCTCAACAGCACAAACACCATCATACAATACAGGCACAAATACAATTGAATCTGTCACAAACAAAAAAAAATTAAATCAGAAAAAAGTACAAATAAAGTCGTACAAATTTAAAATCGCAAAAACATCGCACAAAGTCGCACAACTATCGCAAGAAATTTTGGACAAAATTAATACAGACAAAATCGCAATGATATCGTACAGGCATCGCACAAGTATCGCACGCAGATAAAGTCGCCCAAAAATCGCCCAAAAATACTTAGTTTTGCCACACATATAACATCGCACAAAATCGCAATGACATCGTTCAAATGTCGCATAGTTTCATCCCTAACCTCTGACTTTGGTAGAAATCGCACAAAATCGCAATTTATCGTTCAAAAATCGCAAAAAAACGATAAAACCCAGAAAAAAACGCAGAAAACGGAGCATAGTCTGCTTTCATTTCAGAACACAAAATGGACAAAATTCAACCAACAATGTGCAAATCCATACAACTTACACTAAATATAACAAAAGCCAACAATATTTTGCATAAAAAACACTTACCCATTGCTTTTGGGTGAGAAAAATGAATGTGGAGGTCGGTTGAGTGTGTGGGAGGTCCAGCTGAGGTTTGGCTGAGGTCGTGGTGGGTGGAGGTCCGGCTGACTGCAAGTCGTGGTGGTTTTTTTTGGTCTGAGAGAGAGAGAGCAAGAGAGAGAGAGAGAGAAGGGAGTTAGAGAAGGAGGAGAGAGAAGGGAGTTAGAGAAAATGGGGGAAGTTGAAAAGTGAGGGGTAATTTAGGGAAGAAATTGAAAAAATAGGATAACTTTCCTGTGTTTATTTTTTGGGTTTAATTTTTTAACTTGTTTAATTTTTAGCATATAATAGCAAATTTCCCAATATATATTGCTATTTAAATTATCTAATATATATTTTAATTAATATAAATATATATAATTTTTTAAAATAAAAATTTTCATTAATATGAAATAGTATACCATATTTTTTAGAAATAAAACTAATACAAACAATCATTAAAAAAAACAAACAAATACAAACAATGATTTTGAACTAATGGTAACATATCTCGTGCCCATTCTCCATTCATCTCATCAAGTTGTATTTTAGTATATCTGCGTTTGTTGAGCTACGAAAAATAAAATGAAAATATATTAATGAAATAAATTATTAATTACTATTAATTTTATTGTTTTAATATAATAATCTTTGAACATTTACTTACCCCATTCAAATAACTTTTACGGTATGGAGGTTGAACAAAATCCTTCATCATCCTTATTATGAAGAATCCACATTTCACATAGCCCCTTTGTGACACTAATAATAAAAAAAATTGAGTTAATTAAATAATTTCATAAAATTTAAAAATTTAAACTATTGAAATTGAAAACAAACTATTGAAATTAAAATTAAAGTTCCAATATGTAACGTCATGGATAGCCAAGACCGTTACACTGTATGTTTTAAATAATGTTAGACTCTCTAAACGAGTTTCTTGGCCATAAACGTGTAACTAAACAAGATTAACAGTTTAGGGTTAAATTTTTTGGTCAAAATGAATAACCGTTTCATTAAAATGTTTATGTTCATACATGGGATCCAAAAATAACGTTTAAAAGGCTAATTACAGTTCAAAAGTTACAACCAGCCGACCTAAGCGAAAAAATAAGGTTTGACCCTAGTGCCTCTGAGAAACCCAGACTGTGGTCGTTGAGCAACCGCATATGTACACGTCGTCGCCGAAGCTCTCCAACTCATGGCTGGTCCAGCTTCCATTTTCCCTTACCTGCACCACATAACACCCATGAGCCAAGGCTCAATAAGAAAAGTTAAACATGGGCATAAGCAGTTAATAGCATATAGAATCATAGTAAGCATGCCTAGTAGTAAAAACCCAACTCATGCATGCATTCTATTCAAATAAGTGACTATAGCGTCACAATGGGGCCCGTTGCCCTAAGTATGTGACCATAAAGTCACCCCGGGGCCGTTGCCCTAAATAAGTGACTAATAAGCCATACCGAGGCTTGGTTCCCTAAGATATGGGGCTATAGAGTCACCCCGAGGCCCACTGCCCTATCTTTTGTATAACCAGCCTTAGAGCTGGCCCAGTGTACCTGGCGATGTAATTTTCCAACGACCATAAGGTCGGTCAAGCGTATATCACGCTCCTGATTAGGCCTAACCATAACAACCAACGCTCAACGCGATATTATCACTGTTGACTTATAACTCAATGCTTTTCAATCAGATAATGCAAATAAGCATACACCATTTAACAGTTATTCAGATACAGAGTATTCAAGCATGCTTAATCAAACAATCATAAGCATATCATAATCATGTACATTTACAGGGGTTCGAGCCCTAATCATAACTATATCTAGCAACCTGGCCGAGCCCTGATCACATACATCACGTATTGGGTGCAAATTTCTTACCTCTGGTCCAAGCACAAATTAATTAACAATGAACCCTAAGCACGATCTTGTCCCGAGCCCTAGCGGTACCCTAGTCACAACCATGATAAACGACATTTATCAATATTGAGTAAATAAGGTTTCTGGATCGAGTCCCAGCCTCTAGGACCTCGAATTTCGGCCAATTCTCCCAATTAGCGTCGCACCGCCCCCTGATGAGTCGCAAGGCGTCTCAAGTCAGAGAGCCCCCTGCCTTAATCCCACGGATGCGTGCCGCGGCGCAACCCCGAAGGGTCGCAGTGCGCCTATGTGATTCAGAGAGCCACTTGGGCCCTGGGTTCACGCGGCTCGCGGCGGGACCCCAATAACCCAGTTTTTGTTGGGAATAGTGTCCTAAAAACAATTGTAGTTGACAAATGTTTTAAATGAAATAAATAATTGAATTGAATTGAATTATTATATATATAGACTATGTCCGATATTATGTTGATAATATTAAGTAAATATCAGAAAATTCCAAAGTTTATCTATGTGGTCTTAATCTCATATTGGTACGAGAGGATCGAGATTAAGATAATAAACTTAAAACAATTCGCACTGAAATAGAGTTATGAAATGTTTAGATTAGTTACTGCTAGTACGGTTCGCTAATATTATGAATATAAGTGACCTAGATCCGAGTCACTAGTGTAGTAGGACACTTAAGTGAATGTACTTTATATATAGTGATATATAGAACTCGACCAGATGTGATTTGTTAATACTTATTTAAACAATGTTTCTTGGTATTAATCAAACTCATAAAACGATGATCATATACACGATAATCTTAATCCTGAGGTTGCTATGAACACCTATATATGTCATCTGATCATTTGATTCATGCATTAAAGTTTGTCAAAATGATCGGCCTAAGAACAATTGTTTTGGGGACTCAATGATATATATGGCTGGAGCATAGTTTAACAGAACTGGAATCTATACATTCTTATAAATTGAATAATGGTTCCCTATTGGGTTGACTTTTAGAACTGAAAATGTTACGAGCCCTCACGTCGCAAACTTGTTGTGACACAACCTTCACTAGTAAAGTCAATGGTACTTTAGGAACAAGATATAACTAAATAGTAAAATAGTAATTTTATTCCCTTTTAATTATGAATCATTAATAGAGGATTAACATTGTATGTAATGATTATATCAATGGACACTTTATTCTTTAATAAAGTACTATGTAAATATATGTCTATAATTATCAAGAGTTCAATCTCATATTTATAGTGTAGTAATTATGAGATTAATAAATATGATTATTTAATCAAAGAGCTTTGATTAATAATCTAATATTCATTGGAGCTTGACATTATAGGTTAATAGGTCCCTAGGGTGGTTGTATCAACACTGTATCAAGGTAAGAGTTGATACAAGGGTAAAACTATAATTTGGAAATTTGAGAAGAATTTTATTATTCGAGTCAAGTATACAATTATATGATAATTGAAGTTAAATAATTAATTTGGAATTAATTATTAAAAATTTTAAAATATGTTTATTAATTTAAATATATAATTTTCAAAATTCATATATATAAATAAATAAATGAAATTTTGAAATTAATTATTTTATTTGAGGGGAGAAAATAAAATTTGTAAGTCAAAAATAGTTTTTGATTTATTGAATTTTGAAAGATGATGATAATGATGATTATCAATTTGAATTTTGAATTTAAAATTTAAATTTTGAAATATGGATGTCATCTTTTCCTTAAAAAGATAAATACCTTATTTTGTGTAAGATTGATTTTAGTTAAATAAAAAAAAGAAAATGAAATATCCCTAAAAAGAGAATGTAGCAGTTCACACATGACACAGTCCAGGGAATGTGCCATGCGTGTAGCACTGCACTTATATTGTATTAGTGTTGTTTTTATTTTATTTTTTTAATTAATTAATAATTTGAAAATAGATTTTTTTTTAAATTGTATAAGTTAGATATTTACCTAAATCAATTCTTATCGTTATTATGATATTATTATTATATTACTATTATTATTAGGAATAATAAGGTAATAGAATAACATATATATATATGATATAGAATAATAAGAAGAAAATACATACAAGAGAATAGTTTTCAGAAATTTTGTCAGACAAAAAGATTATCTACTTCTTCTTTATCTAAACATTTCTCAGATCATAATCCAAGTTCTCATATGTTGAGAAATACTTGTGATTTCTAAATTACAAACTCATGTTTTCTATGTGCTTACACACATCTTGAGGTGTAGAGAACACTCCGGAAGATCGTGGTTTAAGTACTCAAAGCATTGGATAGGAAGATCGATATATATACAAAAAGACTCAAAGACACTTAATAGGCTTCAAGAGGTAAATACTCATGTTCTTGAATATTTATGTATATGTTTATATGATATATAAATATATTGTATATTTATATATATGTTGCATGATTAATAATATTGTATGTTAATGTTTCTGTCTGGATGTTTTCTTGATCATATAAACTGTTTATATGAGAAATGAAATTTTTTGTTGTTGTATACATTGGGCCCACCACGCCTATTCCCCTACGTACTTTGATTGTTTTTCCAAGCCAATTTCCTCCTAATCCACCCCAAGGCAGTCCCAAAGCCACAATTGAGTCCCAAAGCATCATCAACACATTATCACCATCAAAACCCAACCTTAAACCCAATCAAACCCCATCAAAACTCAAAATCATCACCTTGAGCCTCAAAGCTCAAGAACACTCTTAGAACCAAATCAAAATTAATCAAAACAAGGTTTACAACCTTACCTCAATTGTGAATTATGACCTCCTAGCTGCAGTTAATCCAATTCTAGCCTCAAGCCTTCAAGCTTCGAAGCCTTAAACTCCACTAATCTTCCTCACAAATCCAAGCCAACATAGAGAGAGAGAGAGAGAGAAGCTGAGAATGTTTCTTGGTTCTGAATTGGCTGAGTATATCTCTCTTTTAGGCAAGTAATGACTAAAATACCCCTTGCCCTTTAGCTTACTCTCTAACGCCCTCAAGGGAAAAACTATCATTGCCACCTTTCCTGCTAATCCAAATTAATTCCTCATGATTCTCGTTACTTCTAATATCCTCCAATAATTACCAAATAATTTCCCATTATCCAATAAATCCCGGTAGTATACAAAATTACTAAAATACCCCTAGGCTCACCCCAAGTTGGGTATTTGACTCTGTTATGACTAAACCGCTAACTTGTTCCCTAGGATCGCCTCCTGCCGAATAACCCAAATATATCCACATAATAATGTGGTCTCAATCATATAACACACACATATATATACATTCAAATACGCCCTCAATGGGCCAAAAATTACAAAAATGCCTTTCTAATAAGAAACGGGCCCACATGCATGCTTAATACACCTAGACATGCAAATACAGTCATATTATAATATAACTCACATAATTCATATAATCATACATATCGTCACATAATAATGCAATTAAATCAATTATTTTCCTTCTGCCCCCTAATCAAGGCACTAAGCCTTAGTAGGAAAATTGGGGCGTTACACAATTACATACTTTTAGTTGTTGAATAGTTGGTTTAGGTGGGACTTGTAAATTTTTAGACCTTAAGTAGTGATCATAAGCGTTGATCATTGTCTCATATTATATGCCAATGAACATTTTTTTTTTTTGCCTCATAAAAGGACATCGACATCACAATTAGGCAACCAATCCTTCAAAAAATTTAGTAAATTTGTTACACTTCAATCACTCCAGTCGTGTTTAGCTTTCAAGTTGTACACCCTAAGGAGCGTTGATAAGTTTATAAATTTTTACAACCTGGGTAAATCGTTTTCTTAGTGTCACTAAGAAGTGTCTCAAACTTAATTGGGTCTACTGATGATCCATAACTTGCATCATCAATCATTTCATCTAATGGATCTTGAAACACCTCTTCCATACCATTCTTCCTTGTTTCATTAATCCTATGAGGGGGATCTACTCTACTTGGGGGTAGAGCTGTAAATGCGGGCCAGACTTTCTAGCACGGCATGAAACCGCCATGAGTACAACATGACATGAAAAAATATGGGCATGGGCTAGGCACGACACGAATTGAAAATTGGCACGTCAAGACATGGGCCTGAGCACGGCACGACACGACAAGCTCGAGGGCACGACATGAAAGCACAAACAAACTAGGCCGAAAGCATGACACGATAAAAAGCCCGATATTTTGACATTAATAATCATAATAAATTTTTATTTGTCAATTATTAATAAATTAAAATGATAATAGAAGTCTTATTTTTCTCAATGTTTATATTTTTATAATTATATTAATCTATTTTAAGATTTTTGAGTTAAATTTTTTAGCATTTCTTAGTAGGTATTAAAATTTTAATAATTTTCTTTGATATAATTTTGTGTAAAATATTGTTAAAAAGTATATAAAAATATCTAAAATTATAATTTAAACAAAGAAATGTATTTGGCTTCGTGGTAAGTCCATTGATGGTTAAAGAGGAGGTGGATGGTTCAATTTTCCATCCTCACATTTTTTTGCAATAATAAAGTGGGCCTGAATATAGAAAGTGGGCCGGCCCGACACGACATGGTCTGGGCCCATGGGCCGTGTTGGGCCTACTCTTTAAAAAATGGCCCCGCCTGGCCCGGCCCGAATTTATTGGAGGCACGAAAATGTGGGCCGGGCCGGGCTGAGTCGGCCCACATTTACAACTCTACTTGGGGGTCTCTCCCCATGACTATACCAAACCGTATAACTTTTGTCGATACCATTACAAATATAAGTGCTCCTTGATCTTGTTGAAATTCATCTTTTTTATATTTCCATACTTAAGACATCTACAAAATGTATAATTTGAGTCTCCCCCATTTCCCAAACAAAATAATACGAAATTGAAAAAATATCAAATAAATAACACTACAACCAAAACACATATGCAATAAGATAATATGTATATATATATATATATATTTATATATATAAATCTAGAAAAAATTGGGCAACATCTCCCCTATAATAGTGACCTAACCATCTGTTAATTACAAAACAAACAACACAAACAAATCAAACAGCAAACAGTAAGTGTCTTCCTTCTATCACCGCAGCACACAAACAAAGAATTCCTGGAACTACTTAACTAAAACATGCAAGTTATCAACCTTCCGTTATCACCGCAACACACAACTTTTAACCCCGAACCTCCTTCACTACGGATAAATATTTAAGATATTCAAACTCCTCTAATATTGATATATATAATACAAATTAGTAAAATAATTAAGAAAAAGATATGTATGTACCTTGATCTCACTTCGAATGCACACGAGCTAATTAATTTTAAAGTAGTCTTAATCCTTGCCAAGGCGATCCACAACCTAAATTTAGAATAAATTAAACATCTATAACTTTTCTTACATATATTTATTAATTAATGTCTAAAAACTAACTATTCTATTTATGAAAATAATGCCTAAAATAACTAATTATTCTATTCATGAAAATAATGTCTAAATAACTAATTATTATATTTACTGTAGCCAACAAAAATATATAAAAGTAAACACAATCAATTCATAAAGCATAACTTATCAATTAAATAAACTTTGTTTTTAAAATTCTTTTATTTTTCTCATTTAAATTAATTTTTGGAACAAAATAAGAATACTATCAATAAAAATACAAAATTAAGAAAAACAAAATCATATATAGCAATCTAAGTGTTCAAGAACCCCTATTCTATAAAACTCTCAAACTATCAATTTCTTATCCACAACTCAAACACATTATACTCTCTAATAATCAAAATATAATAACAAAATAACTAAATACACTACTTCTTAAACATAACACAAGCAATAATAATAATAAAAAAATACCTTCAAATGCTTGGATTGGAGCTGAAAATCACACTCCAATGACAAAAATCGCACCTCAAGAGAGAACCCCTTTCTCTAACTATAAACCCTAAAAAAATAAATTTCACCTCATAAACACATTTATAAATTATCACTTAAACATAACCCAATCAGTAATAATTAAAAAAAAATACATTCAAATGCTCATATTGGAGCTGAAAATCACACTCCAATGCCAAAAATCGTACCTCAAGAGAAAACCCCTTTCTCTAACTATAAACCCTAAAAAAATCAATTTCACCCCATAAACACATTATACATTATTACTTAAATATAACTCAATCAATAATAATTCAAAACATACCTAAAAATGCTTAGATTGGAGCTCCAAATCGCCGATAATGGTGAGAATGTCGTTTGCTTTCGCTGTTGGGTTCTCTATTTCGCTCGTGCCTAAGAGAGAAAATGCAGCTGCGAGGACTTTATGCTAAAAAAAATATGGGCACGTGCCTTTTACGTCCCTTTTTCGGGACATTGAACACGTCTCCCGTCACTTATAAAGGGACAGAAAATTAATCCCTATTTTTTTGAACAAAAATCCCCACACGCCAAATATCTCCTACATAAATAAAATAAAATACTTTTCATGACCCATTTTACATTTAATTTCCCATTAAAATAGACTTGGTAAAATGCATTTCATGACCCAAAAAAAGGGACATGAAATAAATCCTAAACCTTTTAATGACCCGCTTTTAATTATGGGTCATTATATGTGTATATTGTAGTAGTGTACTTAAGAATTTTTGGGTTTGTTATAGTCTCTTGATTCTCCCCAAAAATAACTGTATATGACTAACAAACCTCAAAAAAGGAAAATTAAAGTTCAAGCTATAAATAACAAGAACAAAAAATTATCAAAATCAAAATCATCGGTCACCAAAAAAGAAAAATAATATCAGACAAAACAAGAAGAAACAAAGCAATAATATTTGAAGAATAGGCTTTTGCATAATCTCATTGAGATTCATCGAGCATGCTTCAAACCCACCATTGCTCATTCACTGATTTATCAAAGAAGAAAAAAAGTTGAAGATATAGGATCAGAGCCATAAATGATTTTCGAGAAAAATCGAATGGTCAACAAACTCACGGGCATTACAAAAAAAAAAAAATTAACTCAATATCATCTTGTTACCACAAAATTTTAAAGGTTAGACTTAATTTTATCATAAAAATTGGAGAAAAGAGCTTGATTTCGTTAAAAAAAAAGGACCTAGAATGGTTTAGAAAAGAGAGCTTGTACGTGACAACATTTTGGATGACGTAATAAGCTTCCACTACTTTGATAGTGACATGAAATGTGTTATGTATTGCTTAATTACAACATGATATCGTAAAATTTAATTTTTTCATCTTGTCGTTTCTTTCTATGTTTTCATATCGCCTTGTAAGCAACATGGAATATGTTTTGCATTACTTACAAAGAAATGTTAAAACTCTTGCATGTCACATTGTTTCTTCTAACAAAAAGTGACACAAAAAAGAAAAATGAGGGTCAAATTTTTGTAGTGCTATATTGGGAAAGAAATTTAATATTTGGTGAATTTATGGAATTACATCTTTGAGTGTACAAAGTAACAATAATAATATTGGTCAAAATTCAAACAAAAATGTTAATAATGTGCCAATTGCTTGAGAGGCTATATATTTAAAGTGGAAGAATTTAATAATAATAAAAAATATCTGAATTGAGCAGTTTAGACAGTTCAAGATAAACACTATTTATTGGTCACATATGCATGAGTGATATTTAAACGAGCATATATATATTAATTTATTTATTGATTAATTTCAACAATTCCGGTCCTTGTAACAATTAGTGTGCATGAATATATATCTTCTTTTGGAAGTGAGAACATTTTTGGGTTTACAAGGTATTAATTGAGATTTTGATTATATTATTATTTTTCCATGAAGAGTAATATATATTTTCATACACATATATAACTTTCAGGGTGGGTTATTGATTACTCTTTGAATATATATATATATTGACTAATAAGTTTTCCCATGTAAATATGCTTAATTAGTGGATCACATATATTAACATTTATAGTTAATTATATATAATATGTTTTAATGTCTATCACGGTACCGACCTCAATTTCCTGTTTTGCTTCCATAAGAAAGCACAATAAAATATAAACGTAGAAATGACGTACGATAGTCTAATGATCATAAATGGAGGTACATAATTTAGCTATTTAATAATTAATAATTGTGTGTGGTTTATGTAAATTCTATACATTAATTAAAAAAAAAAACTATACTTGTTAAATTTTGAAATCAAAATTAAACAACAATTAACTATAGTATATACATATATGTATGGTATATATATGCATGTCGAATATTACAATATTTCCCTTTTTTTTTTCTTTAAATGTAAAAATAAATAGTTGAAACTTTCAAACTAAGACTAGACAATATGTAATTTGACCAAAATTAAAAGCAGCATGGTACTGCCTGTGATAAATGAACATTAATTGATTTCCCAGTCACTTTTTACTGCAACCACTGTAAAAAAATTCTGCCTGATCGATCAAAGAAACATGGAGGTCAGCTCTAGCTATTTTTAATTTAAATTCCTATTATTTTTTTTTATTTTTTTCAGGAGAAAATAAAGGAAATAAAAAATAATAAGGATTATATTGTGTGGCAGGGAAGAACAGTGTGTGTATATATGTATATATGTATATGGAATAAGTCTATCTAAGACTTTGAGACCTGACTTTGAAATAATATATAGGGCTGTATCCGAGTGTCAGTGACTTTTTTTATCTTCATACAAAAAGTGGGTTACTCTGGAAACTGGCCTTGGACCATCAATGGATCTTTAATATAAGACGTAACTGTTAGAAAATGACTCAAAACGAATAATAAAAATTCTAGAAAAATAAAAGAGAGAGAGAGATACACACAGCATTATATTTGGTGTTAACATCATCTCTGTCACACTCTTAAGAAACGAAATACATAAATATATATATATATATTTATGTTATGTTGAATTATTGTCGACCCCGTAAAAGAGACTAACAAGAACAAGACCTAGCCAAAAAAATGTTGAAAAAAATTGATGATAATAATATAATATTATTATTAAAAATTATAGATGAAAATATAATACATATTATTATCATGAACGGTAAATCTAATCTACATTATTATCGTTTATTCCGAGTGAGATAGAGACTGCGACAAATTGTTGGTTTATTTATATATTAAATAATAATTTAGAAATTAATTATGTGCATGATCTAAACAAAGTTTAATAATTAATTATTTTAATTTATTTATTGCAATACGAAACAGTTAGTGCTTACACAATTTAGATGGTTTTTAGAGGGAAGACTTTATATTATTAGACATAATTTAATTTTGAACATTTGTATGTTTTAATGTAATGATATTAAACACAATAATTGGTCTTTTGAACTGATGATCTCTTGCAAAGAAACAATGAGACAATGGTGATAACCCAATAAGCCACTGTCGTTCTAGGGATCAAATGAAGAATGTTTATCTTCCTATGATGGAGGGAAAATGAAAATTAAAAGAGCATAATGATAGGGTTTGTTGACACTTATGAGAGCCAAATTCAATTAAAGACAAACAAATTCAAAGTAGTATTACATTTCATGTTAATTAACACGGAACATGTGCGTCATGATTTATAGGGTTCCAGTTCAGAATTAATTGAATAGAAGGAGTCGTTTGATATGAGGAGTTCCACAGTTTTCATATTACTCGGAAAGTTGAAGAGAGTAATCTGATAGTGGAAACTTACATCACTGTGTTTGGTTGTGCACTGTAATTATATTTATGATTTCTGGGAATATTACTTTTTGTTTTCAGTTGGTTGTGTACAAGAATATTTCATGTTTTCATATTTTCATAAAATTAATATAATAATATATTTCATCAAAATAATAAATAATATAATTATAAATAACAAATGATATTTTAAAAAATTACCAAATTTTCCTTAGATTATAATTTATAAACAAATTTACTCATGAAATATTTGTTTAGGAGAATTAAAAATTACATTTATTAAATACCCGAATCAAATATAATTTTTAAAAATACAAAAATACCCTTATTTTATTTTTAATAATATTTCATTTGCTATTTTAAACTAAAGTAATGATATAAAGGCTTTACATATCAATTTCTTTAAATAAACAAACATTATTTATCATTTTATAGTTTGATATATGTATATTTATTTTTATATTATAAGCTTCAAAAATAAAATAAGTCATTAACTAAAAAATTATTGGTTTAAGATTTTTTTTTAAAAAATAATAATTTTGAAGTGTTTCACTTAAACCTAGAATCAGAAAAAGTTAAAACCCCTAGAGTACAGTTTCCTAGGTTAGAAAAATTCAAACCCAGTACCAAACATGAGAAAATGTTCAGATTCTCATTCCTCCAGATTCCTGCATACCAAATAACGACCACTAAGTAGTATGTGTTAATATCCTCACATCTACTCGATATGTGGGATACTCTTACATATGTCGTCTCCAAATGGTGACTCTTTTCGAGCACCAATTTTGAACCAAATATCTAGCAACTATATTAGCTCTATTGTTTTGTGACAGATGCTTAATTGATTTACACTACAAGAAAAAGGTCTCTCAGTGGCGACTGTATCAGCGGCGACACAAGGTCACCGCGAATAATAGTTATTAGCGGTGCCAAAGCACTGTCGCCGCCACTTGAGAATACGCACGCTGATGATGGTTGCAGCAAATAAAAACTTGTTATTTGCGGCAACCCTATCGTCGCTAATATTGTACGAATTTTTTGTGGGAAAAATGGGTGGTTAACTTATTATCTAAATATTTAAATTTTTACAAGAACGGTGTCGTTTTTTAATTTGCGGCAACACCTGTCACTACTAAAAGTGACCTCGATAAATCATAAAGGTATCGTGTCCTTCCTCTTCTTTCTTTCATTGTGACCTCGAAACCAGATAGACGCCCCAACCGCCCCCAAACCCAAAACTAGATGCCCTCGCTTCGTTGTACGCCAGCCCTCGCCCCGTCGTACATCACCCCCTCCACTAGCATACCCCTACCGTCGACCCTGTCCCCTTCTTTACTCGAAATCCCCTTTCTAGAGGGGATTTTCTCCCTCCACCACCGCACCACCTGAGCCCACCCCTCCACCGCCGTCCGCACCACCCGAGCCCACCCCTCCTTCATTTTCCCTCTTCCTTCTCCTTATAATTTTTCCCTAAATTCCTAACCTCCACTGCCGAACCAGGTTT
Organism: Humulus lupulus; assembly: GCF_963169125.1. Classification (NCBI taxonomy): domain Eukaryota; kingdom Viridiplantae; phylum Streptophyta; class Magnoliopsida; order Rosales; family Cannabaceae; genus Humulus; species Humulus lupulus. Next base: position 9,985,041 of record NC_084801.1, read on the forward strand.
GTTTGTTTTATTTTCAATTTTTTATTTTATTTAAATTTCAAATTTGTAGATATGTGTACATTTGTGTGTATATGTGTATAAATTTCTGATTTGATTTTAATTACTAATTTTGGTTTTGGTTGTTGATTGTAGAAAATAAACGCTTTCTATTGGAGTGTTGTTGGTGTTCAAGTCTCTACTGCACGGTATATACCAAGGTTTGTTTTTAAGAAAAATTCTATTTTTATTGTTTTTAATCTGATATACATATGTGAATATGTATTATTTTTTATTAGATTGTTCTATGTATGTATTAATTTGGGTGTATGTATTTGTATTTAATATTGGGAATTTAAGAAATATTAGTTGTATGTAGATTTTATATGTGAACTTGAAATATAACTTTTATGATTTTGGTTAATAATATATGAATTTGAAAGATTAGTGTTTCAATTTGGTTTATGATATGTGTTTATGGTGTATGTTGAAAAGTTTATTGTTATTAATATGTATATTGTGAACTGTTCTGCGAATTTCTGAGTGTTAATTGCAGGGTTTAAAATTTTGGGATAGGTTAAAATACATTTTTTATGCTGTCGAAATTTTGGTAGAGTTAGGAGAAATAATTATAATACTAATTGATTAAAAAAAAATTATTTAAAAAAAAAATGATACAAAAAATTGAGGCGTCGTGGTTTGTGGGTCAGGTGGGGGGTGGGGGCGGGGCCGGGGGTCCGGGTTGGGGTTTGGGATTCGAGGTCGGGGTTGGGTTCGGGGTCAGGGTTGTGGTCGGGGTCATGTGTGAAGGGTCGGGGGCGGGGTCAGGGTCGGGGTCAGGGGTCGAGTGTTGGAGTTTGGAATAAGATAATTAAATAATAAAATTTTAATTTCTTAATTAATAATATAATTAAATAATAAAGTATTGATTTAATAATTAATAAGATAAGTAAATAATAAAATTATTAATTAAATAATAATAATTACAATATGAATTGAATAAAACTAAACTCAACTAAGTTGTACTTCATAAATACATAAGTAATTGTATATTAACATTTAATTTTAACCTTTTTACAATAAATTTAAAATGTGTGACATCATATGATTGAGCTAATCATAAGACTTCATAAGTCATCATAAAATGTTTTGACAAAATATTTTATTTTTGTTATTTTTCTCTTTGGTCATAAAATTTTATTACCGAAGATAGGATAGAAGGGTTATAAATTATCACCTAGTGATAATATTTTCTTTATTATTTCTAATCACGAAAAGCCTTAGATCCGTTCGGAGAAGCCTTAAATATGCTTCTCCAAATTATCCAGGACGGTATGTGTCCGCATGGATAGTGTGAGTTTGTTATATACTTATAATTTGATCTATTACTCATTTTATTGTTTCGTTAGTAGAGATTTTGATATATGTCTCCTTATTTGTTCTTGTAAGTGGGCATACTTAATATTAGTTTGCCCACTTATGAGAACCATAAGGAGGTGCTGCCGAAATTTTTACACAAACAAAACAATGAAAAGAGTGTAGATTAAATTATATGTATACTACAAACCTGAATAGGATAGATTCTTTACCCTTTTAAAAGTGGAGTGAAAAGATGGATTAGAGCACTTACACACACATAGTCAGTTTTACTTAATGATATTTTACTTTTGTACCATAGATGACGATTGATAAGAGTTGGATGACAATGAGAAATTGTCACAACGATGCTTATTGGAACGGTCTCCAAGCCTTCTTGAGAATGGCGAAAGAACACGTAGATTGTGACAGAAGGATCCCATGTCCGTGTGTTAGATGGTCTAATGCTAGATTGCAAACTGTGGATACGGTGGAGGCTCATGTATTTGATTGGGGTTTTTAAGAAAATTATCAAAAGTGGATTTACCTTGGGGAAGCGGAAGTAGGTGTCCCCGATGAGGTAGTCGAGGACAATGAAGACATAGATGAGATGAGAGATGTTGTTGAAAATTTTGTATTGCCTAAAAATGCAGACAAAGCAGATGGTGTGGAAGGTAGTCGCATGGGTCAATATTACGATGAGTTGTTCGATGAGATTGAAGTTGAGTTGTATTCAGGGTGCGATTGGATATCATCTCTAAATTTTTTAGCAAAGTTGATGCACATGAAAGTGAGGGGGAAGTGCCCTAACAACTCATTTGATGAATTGTTAAGTTATTGAAGTTTGCATTTTCAAAAGATAATAAAATTCCCACAACACACTATAAGGCTAAAAAGACACTAAGCAAGTTAGGATTGGGATACCAGTCGATCCATGTGTGTAAATATGATTGCTGTTTATTTTACAATGAGCATACAAGTAAAGATTCATGTCCGGTGTGTGGGAGTAGTATATGGATCAATGAAAAGACGAGAGGGAAAATGCTTCCACATAAGGTCATTCTTTATTTTTCGCTAACTCCCAGATTAAAACAAATGTACAGTTCAAGGCATACAATGAATGGCATGTTATGGCATCATATAGGGAGATCGAAAAACGATGGGGTGATGTGTCATCCGGTTGATGGGTCTGCGTGGAAGGATTTCGACACCAAACATCCTGAGTTTGCAAAAGATCCAAGAAAAGTCCGTCTTGGTTTGGCTGCCGATGGGTTTAAACCATTCGGAAACATGAGTTTCTCGTACAACATGTGACCTGTGGTGTTGACAAACTATAATTTCCTGCCCTGGCTGTGCATGAAGGAGGAGTATTTCATGTTGACTATACTTATTCCTGGGCCAAAATCACCAGGTAAGGACATGGATGTATTTTTGTGGTCGTTGGTGGATGAGTTGAAAGACTTGTGGAATAATGGGGTGGATACAAGAGATGGCAGAAAAAACCAAATTGTTTAAGATGTGTGCTGCGCTCCCATGGACAGTTAACGATTTTCCAGCTCGTAGTGGTTTGTCTGGATGGAACGGGTAGGGATACAAAGCTTGTTCAACGTGCAATGAAGAAACTTCGTCGATGCGAGTAATTGGAAAGACGTCTTATGTTGGTCATCAATGTTTCTTGAAAAAAAATCACAAATATAGAAAGGACAAAGAATTCAACGACATGGTTGAGATAAGAGATCCTCCAACTAAGTTCACTTGTGAACAAATTTTAGAACAAGTCAACAGTATTTCTCCTCGAGTTCCCGGTAAACATGATATGTTTGAGGGTGTGAAGCACAAACAAGATGTCAGAGAAAGTAACTGGAGGTAAAAAGTATCTTCTTTGAACTTGAGTACTGGAGCTCGAACATGTTAAAACATAATATAGATGTGATGAATGTGTGAGAAGAATGTGTGCGACAATCTTCTTGGAAATTTGTTGGATAATGATAAGTCCAAGGACACTAATAATGCAAGACATGATCTAAAGAACATGGATTTGGGAAATCATTGTGGATTTATGATGATGAGAACAAAGATTATTAAAGCCACATGCTCTGTATGTCTTGACCCCTGATCAGCGACAAGAATTCCTCTAATTTCTTAAAGGCATAAAGCTCCCTGATGGATTTTGCTCTAATTTGAAGAAGAAAGTATATGAGAATGACTCAAACATTGTTGGATTGAAATCTCATGACTGTCATGTTATCGTGCAATGTTTACTTGTAGTTGGTGTACGAAAGTTTCTCCCAAAATTCATAGCAAACACAATAATAGAATTTTGCGCTTTCTTCAAACAATTATGCTCAAGGACACTTAACATAAACGTTATGGAGAAGGAAAAATATGCCATGATTATAATTCTATGCAAGATGAAGTTGATTTTCCCTCTAGCATTCTTTGACATAATGATCCATCTAGTTTTGCACTTTCCTGATGAAGCTATTATGGGAGGTCCTGTCTTTATGAGATGGATGTGTCATTTCGAAAGGTACATGAAAAAATTGAAAAACTATGTGAGGAATAAGGCTCGTCTGGAAGGATCCATAGCCAAATGATACGTTACAGATGAGGCTTTGACATTTTGTTCCATGTATTTCAAAGGTGTGGAAACAAAATTTAATAAGTCTGATGAGAATGAAGATACACCTTATGTGGATCGACATCTCGTAGTGTTTCAATCTCAGTGTCGTCTACTCAGTAAGGGAACTCTTGTGCCTCTCGACGAGAAGACTCGGAACACAGCTGAGTGGTTCATTAAAGAGAACTCTCCTGAAATTGAAGAGTATTTATAGTATGTTTATTAAAGTTAAATATTCTCATTCTTCAGATTCCAATATTTTTCATCTTCAAAATTGTTAATGTATGTTAATACACATGGAACACATGCGTGAGATTCAAGAAAGGGATCCATTTGCTAACCATAAGCTATTACAGAAGAAAGAGTTTCGATCATGGTTTCATAAGAAAGTAATTTCTACTTAGCAAGGTGTTTATTGCTAATAAATTAAATCTAGTAGTTGAAATTTCTCATTACAATTTTTTTTGTGGTTTAGATATATGACTTGCACCAGCTTAGGTCATTAGAATACGGGGATGAGTTGCTAGCCTTAGCGTATGGATCTGATATAATAGCCTACTCATATGAAGCATGTACAGTGAATGAGGTTCAATTTCTCATATACAATCGAGATCGAAATCGCACCACTCAAAATAGTGGAGCTTCTGTTGTTGGGATTGAAGGTTTTAACTATTACGGGCAACTTGAAAGAATACTAGAGTTGTCTTTTTCTGGTGCCTATTCGGTTATGTTGTTTCGATGTAAATGGTTCAACACGGATTAGAAAAAGAAGAAAGCATTTACCAAAAATAACATCACTAGTATCAATGTCATCGGTGAGTGGTATAGAGATGAACCGTTTATACTTGCGAGTCAAGCAAAACAAGTTTTCTATATCGATGATCTTGTTAGGGGACGAGATTAGAAAATAGTTCCAGAAGTGAATCATCACCAAGTTTGGGACATTCCGGATGACCCAGATATGATTAGCAACATTGGTGTGGTGCACGATACTAATTCAACCAATTTGTATTGAGTGTCGATCTTGGAGAATTGGTTGTGCAACAATCTGATCAACCAACAACACATGTTGAAACCCCTCAGTGGCCTTAAATTTTCAGGATGATGATGATTTTATTAATGACGACAAAGATGATATGTCGGAAGACTTAGAAGAAGCAGATGAGGAGGATGAATTGCTTATTGACCTTAGTGATGATAATGTTGGGCATTTGTCCCCAGTAGATGTAAACTTAATCAATGATGATAGTTATTATTCTACTTAGATATTTATATCTTTGTTTGTAAAACTTTATATTAAGAAATATAATACACGTTTTTTAGTATATTGATTCCAAAAATTTATATATAAGTCTACATGTTTAAACTAACCAATTTTTTTTTGTACTAACTATAAAATGTCATTAGATGTGGCGAGAGCGCACGGGGGAGATGCAGGCGATGATCCTCCCCCAGATCCTAGTAGGATCTCCACTTCATGCGAGTCAGGTATTTTTTTTTGTCTGTCTAACATGCTAATGTTGTTTATTTGTTAAAATCATAATATTTTTAATTTTTTTTATTAAAACAAATACAACAGCCCCACCAAAGAAAAATGGTCGTGGCACGAACATTGGAAAAGATCTCGAGGCCGGAAGTAGAAAAGTTGGTCATCCATTGGAGCTAACATTTGATCCATACTCGTACAAGGTTGTGGGGACCGAGCATGCAGATTTTGTCCGCCTCGTCGGCACCCATGTCTCACAGAGAATTCCTGGATATTTTGATGCATGGGAAGGAGTGCCTAAGGAATTCAAAGACTTAGTGAAAATAAAATATTAAGGTCAGTAATTTATATTAATTGTTACTACTAAATAGTGTCTTTTAAGGTGACCAATTTATTTAATCAATTATTAATATATTTTCTTTTCAATGTAGTTGTATTATCAAATAGATGGTCGACCAGATTACGAATGGTGTATAGATGGTATTGAGAGAGAGATGAAAGATCGATACTGCGATAGGAAAACAAAAAGACATTGCCATTTTTCATCACATTACAATGGACCTGAGGATTGGGACAAAATCCTAGAAAACCCATGTCAGAATGTTAGCAAGGACGAGTGGAAAAAGATTTGTGAGTTATTCATCAATCCCCGTTGGGTGGAGCGCTAAAAAAAGAATAAGGATAACAGAGCGTAGCAGAAGTATGCAACCACAGAGGGTTCAAAATCGTTGGCAGCCCGCCGTTACGAGAAAGTAAGGAAAAAAATTAACGCAATTAATTTTAATTAAATTATAGGTTATCTAACCATATGGTCATATTTTTTTAGAAGAACCCGGATCTTATTAAGGATTGGAAGTATTATCACTGGAAGAAAGAGATGAAGCAATTTGTCAACGAAGCTGCTCAAGAAGATTATGTAAGTTTACTTAAATATATTTGTGTTATTCTTAGAATTCGGTTTTTTTAATCCTACTAACATTTTCTTTAAAACAGGAAAAATTGAAGGCTAATTTTATGGCGCAAAGTCAACAGACATCTGCTATTGAATCAAACGAGGATGGTTCTTCCTCAGTTGACCATATCCAGATCCTAGAAAAAGTACTGGGACTAGGCGCGGTCACAGGCAAGGATTGGGCCTCAAATTGAGGGGGACGGGGCCATCCTCTAGTCAGCCCTCTCAAAACACCCAATCTCAGGCGCCTCCTCAACAATCACCTGGTGAATATGGTGAGTTGGTGGAGACAAAAAAGAAATTGACTGACTGAGCAAGTCAATTTCATGTCTCAAAATCTTCCCAGTGGACCTAATGTGCAAGTTCAGCCTCCACAAAATTCTTCGTCTCAACCCTCGATCTTGCCGGACACGTCTGCAGCTTCATCTTCTCATCAACCCCCAGTCCATCCATTCCTGTACGGAGCACCACCACTGCCTTCGTTCCAACCCATGGGATTGTCTTACATGTTTGGAACAGTACCATCACAACCTCAACAAAATTATCCTTACATGTTTGGTGCATCATCGACACAGCCTCCGCCATATCCTTACTACCAGTTTGGAGCAAGATCACCAATCGTACCTCCACAGTATCATGGCCACAGCCGCCACAGCCACCCTAGCCGCCACATCCACCACGGGGTAACGGTACGGACGACACTACTAATTTAGGAGAGGACGGGTAGTATGTTATTGTACTTTAATTGTAATGGATACATTTTATTGTTTTATCATTATGGATGGTTTATAATATTTTAATTTTCAATTATTTATATTTCATTATTACAATTTTTAAAAAATAAAATAAAATGCACATTAGTGGCGACACAGTTCGCCCCTGATATTCACACAGTCCCCACAAATAATTTCATGGAACAAGCCACTTCGACACAAATCTTCGACGACTTTTTAGACATTACTGGTGACACTGTGTTGCCGCTGATAATGTATATCAGCAGCGAGGTGAAATGTTGCTGCTGATAGAGATTTTAGGCACAACTTTTCTGCGGGGACGTAGTTGCGGCGACATGTCGTCGCTGATTAGTATCAGCGGCAACATGTTAGGCTTTCAGCAACGATAGGAGTCACCGCTGATTTTTTTTTCTTGTAGTGTTATTGGGCTCCAATAGCATTTTAATTAAGATTCATATAAGAATTTGATTCAAAACTAATTGACAATGAGTAGAGTAATCCATGATTTTATAAGTGTATAATATTCTCACATCTATGCTATATGAGACACTTTTATAATTTATGTTAACATCCATGATGTTTTAACTCATACACAATTATTGGTAATAAGTGAAATTACCCATTGTCTTATAAGTGTGTTTTTAAGTGTGTGAGCATCCTCATATCTATTCAATGGACACTTTTATATGTCTCCTTAAGAAAGTTACTTGAAAAAGCACCAACCTCTTGAATGTGATCTCTAAGGCTCTTTTGACTTACTATTGTTTTGGACTAGGTGTTGTAATGCCCCGAAATTCTTAATGCGGTTTAATGGCTGGATTAGTAGGCCGGGAGAGCCATAACTGTTTAATTATGCCATTAATTGATAATATGCATGTTTATGTGAATTATATTAATATGTTGTTAAATGTATGCATGTGGGTCCACATTTCATGACAGGGGTGTTTTGGTAATTTGGCCCGTTGAGGGAATAATTGTATATTTGTATGCATGTCGGTGATATATTGTTGAGACCACATTATAATGTGGGTTTGTTTGAGCTATTCGGCATGAGACGATCTTGGAATATTGATTAGCGGTCTAGTCATAACAGGTTTAAGTTCGGGGCTCGGGATGAGTCTCGGGGTGATTATAATGATTAGAACGTTGCCAGGAATTAAAGGGTAACGAGATGTGAATTATTGGTGTTTGAGATTATTGAGAATAGCGGGAATTAGAGAGCGTTAATTATGATTAACGAGATAGGTGGAAAATGCCAATTTTGCCCTTGGGAGCCTTTGGAAACCTTTAATTGACCTAGGGGTATAATGGTCTTTTTACCCCTAGGATAGATATAAGCCATTTATGGCTGTAGAAATGAAGAGAAACATAGTATATTCAAGAGCTTACCCGTACCTTCCGTCTCCTCCATTCTCTTGTGATTTTTGAGCCATAATTGAGGATTCAAGCTTGGGAAGTAAGCCTTGGGAGTTTGGGAGAGTGTTCTACCATTGAAGAGCATCACAATCTGAGTTTGAGGTAAGTTTCTAGCCACTAGTACCCTGGTTTGCTCTGTTTCAGTTTTAGTTTTCAGCTTATGGTTTTGATATGGGAAGTTGGAATTAATGGAAGTTTTGGTTGGTGTTTAACTTGGGTTTTGATGAGGGTGTGATGTAGATCAAGTTTAGGGGTTGTATTGGATGTTTGGGTGGTGTTTTGGTCTGGTTTGGAGGCTTGGTTTCAAGGAAATCGCAAGGGGGAAAAAAACCAGAGTTTTGGCTGAAGTATGGGTTGGGCTGTGGCATGGCTAGGGAGGGTCGTGGCTCATGCTGGGTGCTGAAGGAGGTCGTCTCTATTTGAGGGGCAGGCCGCAGCATGGCCAGGGAGGACCGCGGCCCTTAGTGGCATTTTGGCCAGAAATAAGTTTTTGGCTCGGGGATGCTAGCCTTAGGCCTCGGGATCAATCCTACTACCCGGTTTAGTAGGATTTGATGTCTCGAAGGCTAGGTTTTGGTTTGGGAACCTTTGTTATTCATTTTATTGATGGAATCCCATAATTGGTTATGACCAGGTAACCGCTAAGGGACAAAAAGACAGGTCGTTCTCAAGGGTCGTTCTCATATTAATTCTCGCTCGAGCCTGAGGTAAGAAAACTGCAACCTGTATATGTGACATGCATGATTATTGTTGAGGCATGTTGGTTGATAAATGTGGACATTGAATGCATATTAAATGCTAGCGAATATTGTTTACTTGTATATGGTACTGACTAGTCAGGGACACTGACCTAAGAGTCAGAAACGGCATAAGCGTCCTTAACGCAAGGTCGAATGAAGATTAGATTTAATCGATATCAGCATTGAATGACTCTAAGGCATTAATGCTGGACCGACCCTAAGGTCGATGAAACCTATAAGCGCTTGGCTAGTCTAAGACTAGTTACTCAGAGCCAGGGCCAAAGGCCTAGGTGACTGCTTGTCACATGGCTAGGGAACAGAGTTCCATAGTTATGACTCTATAGTCACGAGGAAGGTTATGTTGGTGACTAATCATCATGCACCTATCTTGTTTAAGCTAGTGAAAGGTTCACTTATCTGTAAAGCCCCGGTGACCCTATCGTCACAAGGCTAAAGGGAACTATACCCAACTTAGTGACTTTTGCGACTGTCACCCATCTGTTTAGGACTGAAAGTCCTGAATGATTATTATGATCATTGTTGATATTATATCACGCTATATTGTGTTTTCTTGCTGGGCCTTGGATCATGGGTGCTATGTGGTGCAGGTAAAGGGAAATAAAAGCTCACCCAGTGTAACGCCCCAAACTCCAGGGACCGTTACGGTGTGCCTTGTAAACAGTGCTAAGCTCGCTAATCGAGTCATTTGGCCAAAATCATGAACTAAGTATGATTAGCGATTTAGGGATTAAACCTTTTGGTTAAGATGTAACGTTTCACTAGAACGTTTAATATATACATTGGGATCCCGAAAATATAATTTCAGAGTTTATTACAGAAAATATTTACAACAGGCCGTTCTAAGCGGCAAAACAGGGTTCAACCCTAGTTCCACTTTAAACCTCGGCCGTGGCGGACGAGCAGCTGCATATGTACACGTTATCACCTAAGCTCTCCAACTCAAGGATGGTCTAGCTTCCTCTTGCCTTTACCTGCACCACATAGCACCCGTGAGCCGAAGCCCAGCAAGAAAACATAACACTCTACACAAACATTATCAAATGATTATCATTATAATCACACTGAGCATAAACTTTCAAAACAACGAGTGAACATCACATGATTCAAGAGGGAGAGTGGCTGCTAGGTAAGCCACTAGCCTCCAGGTACTTATTTCATTCATCGACCCTCGGGGTCGGTCTGGCATTAATGCTCTTTGAGTCATTCAATGCTGATGGTTGATTAGATCTAATCTTCGTTGGCTTGCGTGAACCACGCTAAGACCGTTCTGACTAATAAGTCAGCGCTATGTGACCAGTGTCCAGTATCACTGCCGAACTTGACTAATAAGTCACAGCTTCACAGCTGATACTAACACCTTTGCCAATTCTAACTGATGAGTCAGTGCAACGTGACCAGTGCCCAGTACCACTGCCGAACCTGACTAATGAGTCACAGCTTCACAGTTGATACTAGCACCTTTGCCAAATCTAACTAATTAGTTAGTACCATGCACAAGTAAGCAATGCTATCAATATGTATCATATGTCAGTTATCCAAGAATAGAGCATTCAGCATGCTTACTAAACAGTTGCTAGCATAATCATGATCATGCACAAACCCAGAGGCTCAAGCTCTGACCAATCTCATATTCATCATTCATGGCATGCCCTAGTCACATGTTTCTCGTGCATCTCATGCATCACATTTAATCACCCAGCATGCCTCAATGACAATCATATACAAATGGGCAAGATTTCCAAGCATTCATTATGCTATCAATGTTTACATTTAAACATCCAACATGCATCAATCATAGCCATGCATGTCACACACGGGGTGCAGTTTTCTTACCTTGGGTTCGAGCGAGAATTAATAAAAGAAACGACCTTTGAGAACGATCAGCTTTTAGTCCTTTAGCGGTCACCTAGTCATAACCAAACATATAGGATACCATTAATAAAAATGACCAACACAAGTTCCCAAATCAATATCCAGCCTCCGGAACATCAATCCCCACTTAACCAGGTACTAGGTTCAACCCCGAGGCCTAAGGCTTGAATCCCCAAGCTAAAAACATGTTTTTGGGCTAGAAGGTCACTAAGGGCCGCGGCCCTCCCCTGCTGCGCCGCAGCGCGCCCTGAAACAGAGAGGGTTTCCCCCTGCCAGACGCCTTGAGCCGCGGCGCACCACAGCCATGCCGCGGCTCAATACCCAGAATTCCCAAAATGGCAGCACGCACCACCCACTCTCCCCTGTGTTTTCCTCTCATACCAACCCTACAAACCAACTCAAAACCTCCTCCAAACACTCATTTAAACCTCCATACACCACCCATAACCTCCCATCATCAAAACCCAATCATACCATCAATCAAAACCCCTTTAAATCCATACTTCCATCAAGAATCAAAGGCTGAGAATTTAAAGATCAAAACAGAGCATAACCTGAAACAAGTGACTAAAACTCACCTTGAAACCAGTTTGAACCTTCCTTAATAGCTAAACCAGGTCCACAACTTCAGCCCTTTGAATTCCTAGCTCAAAACCTCAAGATGGCCTCAAGAACACCAAAGAAGAATGAAGGGAAGGTAGTGTACGGGAAGGGAAGTGGATAACCTCTGTTATGTTCTGTCCTTCTACAGCCCTCCTATGTTATATATATCCAAAACCTTAAATGACTAAAATACCCTTAAGCCATCAAAAGCCTCTAAAACCACTTCAAGGGTAAAATTGTCCTTTCCAACCTATACCGTTAATCATAATTAACGCTCTCCAATTCCCGCCAATCTCAATATCCTCAAACACCAATAATTCATGTCCCATTACCCTAAAATCCCCGGTAACGCTATAATCATTAATATCACCCCGAGACTCACCCCGAGCCCCGAACTTAAACCCCTTTATGACTAGACCGAACACTTACATCTCATGATCGTCTCATGCTGAAAAGCTCGAACCAATCCACCCTATAATGTGGCTATATTAATTAATCTCAACCATGCACCCAAAATATACAATTACGCCCACAGTGGCCAAATTACCCTCATAATTAACACATGAACCCATATGCATGCATTCACCATCATATAATAATATAATTCATGTAAACATGCATATAATCATTAAATACTATAATAAATCAATTATGGCCCTCCCGGCCTCCTAATCAAGGTCCTAAAACCTTATTAGGAATTTTGGGGCATTACACCCAGCCTTGAGTGGAGAGCTTAGGTGGTGATATGTACATATGTGGCTGCTTGACCACCACGGCCAATGAGTTCTCAGAGGAACTTGGGGGTTTACCCTATTTTTGTCGCTTAGGACGGCGGGTTTGTAAATTTGAAACATTAATGACCATTTTGAGTTGTAAATAACTTGTTAATATTTTTATGGGCCCACGAACAGTTTTATGTATTTAATAAAATATATCATTTCCTTTTATATTGTTTTTCCACCTTAGTTTGTTAATAACACTTAGATGCACGTTTTTAACCAAAGGACTCGGGTAGCGGGTCAAATTTCCGGTTCACCGTTCACTGTAACTGTTCTGGGGTAACCAGGGCGTTACAGGTGTTCACTAAGCAAATGGGCTCTGATACCATAATATTATTATACTATACGAGATTTTTGAAAACTCTAGCTAACTTAATCATCGAAGTGTATTTTTGTTGGTACCTGTAGAGGCTTCTATGATCTTTCCTAACAAATGGATTGATTTTTCATAGCGAACATAATCTAAATTTATAAAAGGAGGTCATTAATTCTTGAATATTTAGATCTAACACACTGTACTCATAAAATCTTGTGATAATTATTATAATAAAATCACTTTCTGAAACTACTTACTATTCAATTTCTATTGAAGACATCTATGTGTGAATAAGAGACATGATTAATGACTTAAAAAATAAACTATTATAACTCCATATTATTGATGAATACTCAGTTTGTTCATCAGTCTTGTTATGGAAAATACTCTATAGCTTGAAGACAAGCTCACACTACAAAATAAGAAGAAGGTTTTTGGCATCAGTTTACAACTAAGGCCAATATAATTTAGATTTGAAATTTAAAACACCACACTAATTTTGATTATTTTAGGGTTTTAAATTTCAAAATTTTAAAGCCTCGCCAATAACTACTAAATAATCTAATATAAATGGTTAATAATGAGTAAAAACTTGATGGGAATGCTAATTTTTAAGCTAAAATTAATAATAATAAAAAGAATACCTTCGGTGGCTCAAAAATAGCGTTATGCTCCATGGGGAAAGAGAGAAATAATGAAAGGTGATCGATTGCGAAGAAAAAAATTGACGAATTTTGGACCTATTTTTTTTTACTCTTGTAGACTTACACTTGTAACCAAAACACAAATAATAAAAGCGTCACTCCGACCCTAATTCCTCTAGTGTCCACTTATATATAATGTCGATCGATGCTATTGATTTATGCCAGGCTACGACGCAAATTCAATGATTTGTAGTAGTGTCCTAGATATTTTTTTACCCTGGGCTTTGTGACACTAATTGATTAGGTACATGGACATGTAATTAATTTTAACATTACTGTCAATAAAAAAAAGTAATTTAACTTGGGGTGGACTCGTCCTCGAGCTTCACCATCTTATTATGCTCAAAATTAACCTAGCTCCATGGGGATTCGTGATACCAACATAGCTCTCTACAACGATTAATTCTTGTTTTTAATTTTTTTTTTTTTATTATAGAGCACTAAAGAGGAATTGACTAGTCATACTTAAAGTGGGATATTGTCCTATAGAAAGATTTTCTCACGATATGTTATTTATGCTTCACTCTAAGTTTGTTGGATGTAGATCGAATAGAAAAAGAAGAGACAAAAACTAACTAATAAGTTATTGGCATATCCAAGAAATAAAGTCTGGTCACATACCTAATAAACTTTCTATGGAGACAGTACAAAAGAAAAAACCACAATAATCGCTCAAAAAACTTAAGTTAAAACCTGACCTAAAAACTTACTTGGAAAAATCTACAATCCTATCTGATCAGTGATCTTTCATGTAATTAATTATATGCTCAGAAAACCAACATAGAAAGTACACAAATTTATGAATGTGATAAACTACAAAATATATCTACACCATTAATTAATTATAATATATTTCATGCAAGTACAAATGCAAAGTGTTACCAATTAGGTGAAATCAATTAATTACAATATATATATATATATATCTATATACTTGAATACACGAATTTCCATCTTTTTTTTTGTGAATTTATCAGTGGTTTTTTTGTGGGCTTGTATTTTTTTTTCTTTTATAAATTTAAATAATAATAATAATAAGTAATTTTTTTTACGTTCTCGTTTGAAATAATTTACTGCATGGTATTGCCCCATTGATGAGAATGAGAAGCCGTTGTCACTACAGCTCTGCATTAAATTAGATTCCCACTTTTTTGTTTGGCCAACCAACAAGCTATTGTCCATTTTATTTTATTTATTATTTAAATTCCTTTTTCATTGATACCAACACACAAACTGCACACACGTGTTAAAATTAGTGATTAAAAAAATGTTTGGAAAATGAGAAATTATCTGGCAGAATCTTCTTCAGACACGTGTATAGTTGGGGGGCACATTTGGATAATGATAGGTTGTGGCGTGGTCGATTCTCATTCGTGGAATACCAAATAATTATTGTCACACTACTTTGTACCGCAATTATATGGTATGTTCATTATTATCGAATCAGAATCCAAGTGAGTGTATAAATATATATATATATAAACATATATATACGCACGCGTGTATGTACAAACATCATATATATATAATTACACTGCCATACATACATATGTTATATATGAGCTTTAAATTGACGATTGTTAATAACTCCGACACACTATGACTTTTCCATGGTGGCTATCTCACTCTTGGGTCCCATTTTTTAATAGAGATCAATGACTGTATATACATACATATATATATATATTTATGTCATTATAGCTGGTAGTACTAATCTACTGTTGATAGTGAAGTGTGATCATATTCATATTCATGCAACATCAACGGCCAAGATCGTTTTCTTTAATGGAACTGAAGAATATGGATAGATGCTTACAAAGTTTCATTTTTGATGTTAAATTCAACGTATGTATTTTTATTATATTATTATAAGTTTAGTAAATTTCACAATCACGTGATGTAAGAGATCGAGTATTTGTGTATGTAAATAATTGTGTTGAATCTAACAATAATAATGGACATTAAAGTGTAGGTCTCACGTTGAATAGAAATTACATAATCAATATGTATATATATATATATATATATAGTCTTATAATAAGACGTACGTAAGTACGTAGTATAGTCTATTTTTAGATGTTGTGTCACGTAGATTTTTGTGAAGATCGATCGATATATATATATATATATACTCTTGTTGTGTGTGGTGTTTATTGATTTTAATATCCCACGTCAAAGGGTTGATGAAATGTCAATGTAAATGAACATTGGCAATAATAATGTGCAAAAATTGCTAGGACGTAAAGATGTGTGGACCAAATTATAATGCAAGTATTCACTACATGAATATGTAATCTTCAAAATTCCATTGATCCATCGATTATTATTTTCTCAGAAAAAGAAAGTGTCTTACGTTAATTGCACTGATTAGGACATTCCAATTCAACTATTTGTGTATAGTTTTTAACATGTATATATGGAGTAAGAAAGAGAATGCTAACATTGCTGGATTCCATTAATATATTTTTCTATTATTTCGCTAACACATTGTAAATCAATTCAAAAATACAAATCTAACTTTAACTAGCTGTAGACCAAAAAAGATTATAATTATAATATATACTAGGAGAGACATATAATATTATGAGAAACAAATTGTGAGTGAATATATATTATGCTATATATCTTTAGCACACTAAAAATCAATATGTGATATTAATGCAAAAATTAATATTTCATTAATGATTATTTATATTTATTGAAAATACACCAAAAGTAATAATTTTATTTTATATTTATTGTTGATAGTTAAAGATAGTAATAAAATAATAAAGTAAAAAGTCTAGCATTTAATGATGATGGATAAATATAATACTAGAATAATAAAAACTGCATAAAAAGTAAATAAAGAGGGTAGAATTTATGATAATGCAAAATATGCATCATACTAGTATATTGTATGCCAATTTTATCACAACTTTTAATATGTGTCAAATTTGACACTATTTTTAGCACACCATTATAGCAACTCTTTTACAAAATAAATTATAATTTTAGCAATGCATCACTAATTTAGTAGTCTATTGAAGATTTGCTGACAAAATAGTACACTGAACACATCAACATCAGTTTCACTGTGAACCCTACATTATTTCTTTTTTCATTTAGAAAAAGTCACTTGTGTAATCATCAAAATGATATTTTCTTCATTTTTTAAAAAAAAAAATCTTAATATATAAAAATTTATGTATAATGTATGAATGAAGGTGGTGGGGCATATTATTCAGGCCCCTGTTTGTTTGATGATATATGTGCTTAAAGCTGCTACTGAATGCAATATAGCAGAATGTGAATAGTCATATATAGGTTCATATAATTGGAATCAAATTTTCGTAAAGGCTAAAGTACCACTAGCATATGGCAGCCACACCAGGGCCAACCTATGAAAAGCGATAGAACATATATATATATAAGTATATATATATAATATATATGTGTATATTATAAATAATATACCAATATATATATATATAAATACTTGTCAATAATATTGCCAGCACTCCTTATAGTGATAGAACTACACTATTATTGATCATATATCTTCTTGCTAAGGTGTTAGAGGTCTTTATTGGTTCCTTCTATTCCACCTCTATTGTTATATTTATGGCTAGTTTCATTAATATGTGTCTTGTACACATTCGTAAAAATATATGTATATATTAAATATTGAAGTTTATTAGTTACACAACAGGAACTGTTATTTTATTAGTTTTTTTTTTCTTGGTCTTTTATGATTGTATACGTACATGTTATTAACTGATATTTTGAAGGGTTTCGATCTCTGGTCCCAAATCAATCCAAAAGGGAAAAAAAAAAATCTGGTTAACTTAGCAATCAAGTTCATGACATGTGTGTCTAAAACTAGCTAGTCTTCGCACAATATCATTGGATGTGTAATCAATCATTGCAAATTTTAAATCATATATGGAGTATTTTGTATGTACGTATGAACTTGTAAACCACAATTTTTGTAAGGATAATATAAAGATGGGCTTATACAAGTGTATATTATTTCCTTCCACACAGTAGCTGTACGTACTATCATATATCGCTATCATAAACTTTTTTCTTTTCTCAAGATTTCATTCGTTGTATTATCGATTTTATGTATAAATATTCAATATAATTCATGGTACAATTGTTGTCATAGTGGTCCCGACACTATAAAGAATTATTTACCATTGTCTAAGACACCAATTTATGACCATAGAATGGTAGTGGTATAGTGGTAAAGAATGACCTACTAAAACTTTTATTATTTTGGTTATTCAAGTGAATTCTACTAGGGAAATTTCACTATTCATGCTAGTGTCTATTATTACAAAAAAATACCACAACTATTAGCTATTTCATTTGGATGCTAAACATTCCTCATCTACCCAAAATGCCCCTCCTATTTTTCTACCCAATTTTTTTTTACATCTATACACTCGGTTTCTCTTTCGCTCACAAGAAACCTCAACTTCCCAACGAACCCAACCCCCATCGAACCCCAATACTGTCGAACCCCAACCCTTGTCGAGCCCCATACCCCGTCGAATGAAGGGTTCGGGGACGATGGCTGGGATTTATTACTGGGCGAACCATTTGCGTTAGTGCACAACTGACGGTAACGACTTGTTTGCGTCAATTCCCAACTGGCGCAAACACGACGTTACTGTCAGTTCCCCACTGACGCAAATAGTGACGTTAACGACATTAGTTGGCCACTGATGCAAACTTCGCCAACTAACAACGTCAGTGTTACCACTAACGCAAAATCCATTGCATTTGTGGCAGTGCTCAACTACCACAAATGTTGATTCTCGGTCAATGGCGTTAGTCAATTGCGTTGACTGATGCATTTGACTGACACAAAAGGGATATTTTGGTGTAGTGGTTTTATCAATAAATGACAAATTGTTATTATTTTACTAATTTTTATTTTATTGTTTAATTAAAATATGTAGCGGTTGTCGCGAAAAAAAGAAGTCGGTCTCGATCCAAAAATTTGTAGCAGCTCGTCAATACAATAAAGGTCCGTTGGCTCTACAATTTGATGTGAAGGAGGAAACCTACAAAGCAGTTGGCGATTTTGGGACATTGTTCACGAGACTTATTGGTAATCTTATTGGTCTCCATGTCCCATTATATTATGACTTGTGGCAGAGTGTTCCGGACGAGCACAAGATAAGATTGATGTAAAAGATTGAGGTAAATTTATCAACTTAGTCACATGTAATGTTTTTTTTTTTATAATTTCCAAATTCTAACCAATTTAATTTTTTTTGAAGGAATTTTTCATTCTTCCCTGAGCTCTCCCTGAATAGCGAATGATAGAGACTGGGATTGAGTGAGAGTTTTAGGATCACTACAAGGATAGAAAAGGTCGCAAGAAAAAACACTTCGATGAACATGGAGGGTATGATGATATCGAGACAACCAGAAAGAATCCACGGGAGGACATGGACAACGAGAGTTGGCAGAAGTTGGTTGACTTTTTCACCACTTCACAGTTCATGGCACGCTCAAAGGCAAATGCTGCCAATAGAGCAAAACATAAGTATCCATGGATCGACCTCTTATGCTTCTGCTCGATTTAAGAAGGTAAATAAAAATATATAGATAATTTCAAATATTTTTAGTTATCTTAATAATAATTTCAATATTTAACTGATATATTGTTACATTTTGTTTTCTAAAGATGAATCTTCAGACTAAGGAACATCCTAGCATTATTGATACATTCCATTACATGCACAATCATCTGACACGTGGATGAGTGAACACGAATGTTAAGGATGCATATGTAAGTAACTTTCTAAATTTTGTATATATGTTTATTATTTAATTATATTAGGTATTAATTGTCTTGTTTCTAAACTGCAGGATGTCTTGCAACAAGAAGTCCAAACACAATCCCAATACCAATCCAATCCCAATCTAAATCTTCTGCAGAAAGTGCCTCTGTCAATTAGACACAAGTCATCTCAAATGTACTTGGTCAACGTTGTGGCCACAATCGAGGTATTGGATATAAGTTGAAGGGCACTAGCTAGTACCTTTGCCTCAGGCGCCACCATATCCTCTTCACAATTAGAGGCATCACCATTTATGTCCACCACAGTCGGCCCTTCAATGGTACCAGCTGAGGTTTTCCAGTCCATGGTTCAACACTTTAGTCAAGTCATTATGACCTAGAACAAAAACTTTCAGCAAATGCAACAATTTATGCAAGCTACAAATCTGAACATCCAAGCTCTACAATTTCAGCCTGTCAACTTGGACATGAATATGATACAGTCCATGATGGCGAACTTTCCAGGCTCGGGCCAATTTCCATCACAGCAGGCACAACCACCACAGCCACCACAACAGTCCGACGATGATGATGACTTTGAGATTAATTTAGATGCCATTTAGTTAGGTTATATTATTCTTTTGAACTTATTAATATGTTGTGTTGTTTTTTTTTGGAGACTATACTGCTTATGTTTTGTATTTTACATTTTGGCGACTATACTAATTTTAAATTGGTTTTATTTATTTAATTAAAATTTAATATTTTATTAAATAAATTTTAATTAATAAAATTAATTCATTTTTCTTTTAAAAAATTATATACCTATATCGACGACCTGCCATTGCAGTAAGGTGCTCGTTGAACACGATAATATGAGATTTCGTGATCCTACGGTGACGACTTGTCGTCGTTGTAGGTATATAAACCCATACACTCTACAACAAAGACTTGTTGTCGCTGTAAATGTTGGTGGTCGACGGACCTACAGACCTACAACGACGTCGTTTTGGCGATGAGGTAGACCTACAGCGACGACTTCTTGATCTACAGCGAAAACAATATTTTTCTTGTAGTGAGTGTGTTTTCGCATTATGCGGATCTCGTGCAACTTTTTTTTTAATTGGGCTTACTATTTGGGTCGGTGTAGATCGAATGTCCGCTAGGGATATAACTCATGATACCATGACAAGAATCATGGAGTTTCATCTAAAAACCAATTGGTCATTAGTGAAGTTACTCATGTTCTTATTAATGATTCAATATTTTTACACGTGTTCCATGTGTGAGACACTATACTCCAATAGGGAGGAAATGTTTGAACTCAAAATTGCTTCATTGATAGATGGAGGAATAATGAGAATGAAAAAAAAAAAAGAAAATGAAACCATAAATAGAATCATAACAGTACTCTACAAATAATTCAAGTAAAAATCCTAAAAAAAAAAAAAAAACAATATTTTTTTTCCATTGTGGTACGGCAATTTGTTACCGTGTATATAATTGATTTGTCACAAAGCCGATTAATGTTAACCATTTCTAATTGTCTCTTCGATGATTCTATAGCAGCTAGAGAAAATGAAAATGAGACAAAATAATATTTGGATTGATTTATAATGACACATGCATTTACTATGTCGTGTGATGATAAAAACTAGAAATTAATAAAATCATAGTGAAGGAACTGAAAAGGGAACGAAGTACTATGAAAGTGTATTAAATTATTAAAAATTTAAGACTCGAATAAGAACAAGATTAATTAGTCCTACTAACACATTTACCAATGTCAGAAAGAAAATAAGGGATTCCAACTAGACACTATATATAAAATTTGATTGGTTATGAGAATTCTCTCAAGTATTTTGGTTATTATGAAATTAGAGGATATTTGTAAAATTAATTCAACTACCAATTTAATATTATTGAAGTATACGAAACTTGGAATAATGTATTCCTATACAATTTTTTACAATTATATAACCATTTTTTTTGTGAAATTTATATATTAAATTATTTGAAAATTAATTATCAACTTATGCAATCTCTATTACTATTCTATCTCACTAAGCAAATGAGATCTAAAGTGTAATTTTTACATATTAAGTGTGGTAAAGAGTAATAAAAAATATAATTTGCAAAGAGTTTAAAAGCATAACTCTTTTTATACTAATTATCATGTAAAAGTAATGGTGATATATTTAATTAAAGAAAAGAAATTAAGTGCCAAAAAAAATCATCAATTTTTTTTTTATAAATTACTTTTTTTTAACAATTTGTTACTAATTTTTTGTACTTGCAAAAGTAAAATGTTAACTAATATATTAAGCCATGGCACATTCTATAGCCTTCAAATTTTTATTTCCAAGTAAGTTTTAAAATAACCAGAAAATTGGCGATGTGTTCTAGCTAAATTCCTAGTATGGCTTCTTCTAGTTTACTTCGGTCGGTTGCCAACTGCCTTTATCTATGGTACTAGAGCTTTATAAATATATATATATATATATATATTAATATAATATTGCGATATGTACTATCTACTTGACAAGAAACTAAGTATAGAAAGCAACCAGCTATAACTCAATTTATAAGTACAATAAGTTCTTATAATATATATTAAATATTTGTATAATATCTAGATTAATAAGTTTTTTGTATCTACTATTTAGAGGGGATTGACTTATTCAGCTCTCTCCAACCATATGCGACATTTTATTTATAAAAACAATAATAATTAAGTTTAGAAATTGGCTAGAAAAATGTGGAATATCAAATATCAAATGTGGAATATCTAACAAGTTGGTTACCTCATTGATCTTTACATAATTAATCCAAAGAGACAAAACCAAAAAAATTAAGACTTCATTAGTGATGGTATATATAGCTATCACAACAAGAGATCAACTCACTAATCTCATTATAATTCGTACGTACTATATTAGAATATATATGTATTATATATATATATATATTGATGAGAAATTAATGTTTTCAATCTTGGCGGTTTCGTTGTGTTGTTTTTAACTTAAGATTTATGTTGTTTTCTCATTATTGTCCCAACACTGATATTTCTCTGCCTTTTTCTATATTCTCTATCATTGTTATAAATTTCGTCATTCTATCTCGTCGTTTTCTCATTTTATTTTTTTCCTTAAAACTATGAAAATTGAAGGAATCTATATATGATCTTCTTAGTTGTGATTTACCGCGATTTGAGTTTTTTGTTTTCGTTTGTTTGTTTCGCATAATAAGAAAGTTATGTTACACCATGTTTTGTATTTTTTCTCTTTCTTAATTTCCTAGTTTACTTTTTGGTTCATTATTTTCGATGATTTTCTTTCAAGTTGTAAATTCTGATAATTCATTTTGATAGATTTGACGACTTTATATTATATTTATTGTGATCGCTGTACGTGATATTCTACATATATTGCATTATTAGTTTTCTCGGTGGAGGTGGAATTTTATCGAAAGAAGACGATGATCGACCAAAAGAAATAAATAATTAACTAAAGAAAATTTTTGTATCTAAAATTTATCTTCAAATTATTAGAATTTTATGTAGACTAATATATTCTCAAATGTTATTCCATAATCACAATCATTAATTGTAGTACCTAATACAGTCGATAACCATAATTAGATGATTAACACTTATTGATTACATTAGAATGGTGACACTCCAATAACCATAAACTGATTCATTAAGCTTTAGTTCACCACTGCTACGTTCGCTAGGTCTGTTAGGCCCAAGAGCCCAATATATCTCTTAGGATATTAATGGTGGGTATGTAGAACATAATATAGGGTGAGTGGTATTAAGAAAATAGAGATGGGGTTGCTCTCAATGACTTTCTATAAAATCTATTGCACTTGATCTTGTGTGTGTTTTGGCAGGTAGTGAAAGTGTGGAAATGGCTCATAAAAGGATGAACATTATGAGAGATATATACTTATTGTTCTCTAATTAATACCCTAAATAAGTATTCTTGGATTGATTGTGTATAATTTATTGTGTGCATTTACTGTGAACAATAAGATGCTCATATTGTATTTACAAACTAACACGAATATTAAGGCATAATCCTAGTATTTTGGAATGAATATTGGCTGATAATAATTATTTTGCTTGCCCAATGTGTATGTACGTAACCATACAAAGTACAAACCCTATTTATTTTCCGTACGGATAAACAAAAAAAAAACATTTTGATTTATAACACTATATAATATATATTTATATTATACGTCTTCGTTAAAACCTAAACGAAAAAATATATATATTAATATTAATATTATATATGTCTCTGAGTTAGTCGATAAAATGTACACGCAATGAGAAGTAAACTTAAGCAACACATCTCTTTTCCATGAATATAAGAACTCTATAGCTAACACGCGCATGCATACGTGAAATTTGATTCAATTATTAGGGCATAGATGCCAATTATTATGAATAAACGAAGCAAAAAAGATTTATAAAATAACTAAATCAATTAACATTTCGATCAACAAGAAAAGAAAAAAAAAACATAATAATATAATAATTAAAATGCTTTGGTTATAGCTTCTAGTTCTAACCCTAAGGTAAAACCATTGGCTTATTGCCCACTGTATTTGCCCACTGTATAGTATTAATATATATATATATATATTTATATCAGGTCTGTCTCATCGAAATAATATAAAATATCAATTAATCTAATAAGGGAGATGAATCACTTTATTTGTCATAAATTGTTGTTGTTGTTACTCACATAAAACTCGTGCATAATATTTCTAGGGCATACATGTATACAACTTCTTAGAGCATATCTCTAGCCAAAAATATTTTCGGTGCATGGATTGTATTTAATTATTACTCCAAAGTATTCTAAAAGGTGTGTTAAATTTGATATAAGATATAGTATATGTCAAATTTGATACAACAATTAATATCATTTTTTATTTATCATAATACTACTAATTCATTAATTAACAATTAATAATCATTTTTTTACAATAAAAAATAAAAAAATAGTTATTTTTTTTGTATATTATCAATAAATATTAAATGAATTGTGTTGATTTTTTTTTTATTAATTTGCATCTTGTATATTGGATTATAATTATAAATATTGAGCCCAATATAGTAGTGAGTCACAAAATTTACATTTTGCATTTCAGATGATCTTGATAATCAAATGACGTTAATTATTGCTGATATAGTCTATACCAACTAAATTTGAAATTGTGAATATTTAGAAAATATATATATATATATATATTAGCATCAATATCCACATACCATATTCAAAAAATTTAATACTTGTATTCACAGCATCCACACGTATACCAATATTTGAGATAGAGGCGTCATAGCACGATATTCCAAATTACGTGGGCACAAGATAAAAAATCTAAAGTACGTGCGTAGATGATTGTGATGAGTCATCTATAAACTAGGGCGTGCTTGAGAATTATAGTGACACATGGTTGAGGCTCCAGTAGTACCTACTATAAATATATATATATAATTAATAATATACACACATTATAAACTTGATTCCAAAACCACTCCTCAACTTATTATAACTACTTTCATTATAAGTCAATCATGATTCTTCAATATTAAGAAAAAGCCTCAAACTTGAGTATAGAATTTGATCACATCATGATCATCTTTCTGCGCGTTTTCACTTGGAGATATTTTTTTTAGATGAAACTCTTGTCGTTTGTATATTTGATCAATATCCTATTACTTATAATATTAGTCGCACAAGCTAAGTCTCTGCGTACCAACATTTACGAGGAAGATCCCTATGACATGGGCATAGGTATATATATATATATGTATATATTTAGATATGAGAACATATGAATAGGGTTAAACTCCCATGTGGGCCATCACGTGCAGTGGCACAGAAAAGGGTTTCCAATGGCACTATAAATAAGCTGAACTCATCACGTGAGGTTGTCCATTTGGAGCTCTTCTATTGGCCAATTTTTCATATTTCCTTGTGATCGACCTGTATGACTAGGCCTCATCTCTTAGCTAGGCTCCATCGAATTGAGTTGAAATTCTTGTATTCAACCATGAAAATGGTTTTTTTTTAAAAAATTTCCCATTATTGTACAAGTATTTATAAAATTATCTACTTCTTATTTAGTAGCACTACAACAATTAATGCCATTTGCGGCGTAACTATTAGCGGCAGACTATTGCAGAGGTTATTAGTAGCGGACTAGGAGTCTGCTGCTAATAATGTATTGATTATTTTAAAAATATTATAATATCTATTAGCCGCTAATATACCAAAGAAAATTATAATGCCCCGAAATCCCTAATGAAGTTTAATGGTTGGATTAGTAGGCTAGGAGGGCCATAATTGATTTATTATAAAATTAAATGATTATATGCATATTTATGTGAATTATATTATAATATGATGTTAAATGCATGCATGTGGGTCCACATTTTATTATAAGGGAATTTTGGTAATTTGGCTCGTTTATGTCATATTTGTATATTTTGGTGCATGTTTGTGATTTATGGAAGAGATTCCATTATTATGTGGATATGTTCGAGCTATTCGACATGAGACGATCTTAGGATGCAAGTTAGCGGTTTTGTCATAACTAGGTTAATTATTGGGATATTGGATAATGAGAATGATTATTTGATGATATATTGGGAGTTAGTGAGATCAGGAAGAAATTATGAGAGTTTTGACTATTTTATCCCCAGGGACGTTATAGGGACCCCAAGCATTAGGATTTACTTGAGGTTACTTAAGCTTGAAGTAACCTGTCAAAAGAAAAACTACGTTCAACACCTTTTCTCTGGCACCCGTTATCCTTTTTGACCGTTCGTCGCAATTTCAAAGGAAACTTGAGTTTTAGGACTCAGATTCAAGTGAGGATCGAGGCATAGCGATCCTAGGAAAGATTAGAAGCTTTTTAACCGGAGGATTTAGCGGGAAACAACTCAATTAGAGGTAATCCAAGCTTTAAGTTTTAAGTTTTTGAGTTTCTAAGTTTTGAATTGGATTTTATGTGTTGATGAGTTTTTGATTCGTTTGAGCCTCGGGATTTGATGATTTTGGATCATTGGGATGTTTTGGAACTATGATTTTTTGATTTGGAGATGTTTGGGTAGGTTTTTGGAAGGATTTAAAAGTGGAAAATCGGAGTTATGGCTGAGTTTCAAGGTGGGGCCGTGACCCTGTTCTTCGGCGTTGCGACCCGCGCTTGGTGCAGGTTCCTGAGGCTGGCGCCTCTGTTATGGCTGGGGGCCGCAGCTCAGTGTGGTGGTGCCGTGACACTTAAGGGTTTTTGTGGCCAAAGTAGTCTTTTGATCATGGGAACTCAAACCTTAGGCCTCGGGATTGTTCCTACTACCTGGTTTAGTAGGATTTGATGTCCCGGAGGCTGGGTCTTGGTCAGGGAACCATTTGTTACTCATTTTGTTAATGGAGGTTATATTTGGTTATGACTAGGTAACCGCTAAGGAATCAAAAGGTTGATCGTTCTTAAGGGTCGATCTTTTACTATTTCTCGCTCGAACTAGAGGTAAGAAAACTGCACCCCAGATGTGACATGCATGGTTATAAATTAGGCATGTTGATTATTAAATGTGGACATGGATTGCATATCAAATGCTTAGCAAATCTTGCTAACTTGTGAATGGCACTGACTTACTAGTCATAATTGGCAATGGTGTCAGAACTAGCTATGAAGCTGTGACTTGCTAGTCAAGTTCGACAGTAGTTTTGCGCATTGGTCGTGAGTTACTGACCTAAGAGTCAGGAGCGGCATAAGCTTCATGAACGCAGAGCCGATGAAAGATTAGATCTAATCGATATCTGCATTGAATGACTCATCATGAGCATTAATGTCAGATCGACCCCAAGTTCGATGAATCATTAAAAGTGCTTGCCTAGTTATATGGCTAGTTACTTAGAGCCAGGGCCAGAAGGCCCAGGTGACCCTATCGCCACATGGCTAAAGGGTACGAAACCCACAATTGTGACTCTATGGTCACTCCCTTGGTTTACATTGGTGACTCGCTCATCGGTCACATATCATGTTAAACCTAGTGACTCGATCACTCATTTGTAAAGGGTGCGGATCCCAAGTTAATGACTTATACATCTGTCACTCATCAGTTTAGGACTATAAGTCCTGGATGATTATCATGATCATTGTGTAGTATTATATTTATGCAGTATTGATTTTTCTTGCTGGGCTTTGGCTCATGGGTGCTATGTTGTGCAGGTAAAGGGAAAGAAAAGCTCACCCAGTGTAATGCCCCAAATTTCCTAATAAGGTTTAGGACCTTGATTAGGAGGCCGGGAGGGCTATAATTGGTTTATTATGATATTTAATGATTATATGCATGTTTATGTGAATTATATTATTATATGATGGTGAATGCATGCATATGGGCTCATATATTTTAAATGCAAGGGCATTTTGGTAATTTGGCCGTTGGGGGTGTGATTGTGTAATTCTATGCATATGGGTGAATTATATTTTTACCACATTATATGTGGATTGGTTCGAGCCACTCGACGTGGGACGATCATGGGAAAGCAAGTTTTCGGTCTAGTCATAACGGGATTAAGTTCAGGGCTCGGGGTTTACCCTTGGGAGTGTTTAGAAGCTTTTAAATTGGCCTAGGGGCATTATGGTCTTTTGACCTTAAGGATTTATATCAGCTTTGAGTGTTTAGAAGGCTGTGGAAAATAGAGTGAAACAGAGCCTTATCTCCTTCTCTCCCGTACAAAGTTTCTCCTTCATCCTCCTTTCAATTTTTGAGAGCCAATTGTAGAACAAGCTACGGAAATTAAAGCTTGGGGATTCTAGACCTAGCTCAGCCATTGGGAAGGTTTCAAACCAACTTAAGGTAAGGAATTAAGTCTGAGTTTTGAGCTATACCCTGTTTCTTTCTATTAAGTTTCAGCTTGTGATTTTGATGTGTTAGTTAGGAATTAATGGGAGTTTAATTGATGTTTAACTTGGGTTTTGATGTGGGTGAGTTATGGGTGATGTTTAGAGGTTTAAATGAGTGTTTGGAAGAGGTTTTGAGTTGAGTTGAAGGGCTGGTTTGAGAGGGAAAACACAGGGGAGTTTGCTGGTGCGTTGCTGGTTTTTGGGCTGATCTGGGTAATGAGCCGCGGCCTGTCTATGGTGTGCTGCGGCCTGTGTTGGCTTTAAAGGTGAAAATGGCTCTGTCAGGAGGGTGAGCCGCGGCATGGCTCTGGTGAGCCGCGGCCCATCAGGGCAGATTTGACCAAAATTGTGTTTTTAGCCTAGGGATGCTTGCCATAGGCCTCGAGGTTGAACCTAGTACCCAGGTAAGTGGGGATTGATGTCCCGGAGGCTAGATATTGGTTTGGGAACTTATGTTGATCATTTTTAATGATTATACCTTATATTTTGGTTATGACTAGGTGACTGCTAAAGGACTAAAAGCTGATCGTTCTCAAAGGCCGTTTCTTTTATTAATTCTCGCTCGAACCCAAGGTAAGAAAACTGCACCCCATATGTGACATGCATGGCTATGATTGATGCATGTTGGATGTTTAAATGTAAACATTGATAGCATAATGAATGCCTGGCAATCTTGCCCATTTGCATATGATTATTATTGAGGCATGCTGGATGATTAAGTGTGATGCATGTGATGCACGAGAAACATATGATTAGGGCATGCCATGAATGATGAATATGAGATTGGCCAGAGCTTGAGTCTCTGGGTTTGTGCATGATCATGATTATGCTAGCAACTTTTTAGTAATCATGCTGAATGCCCTATTCTTGGATAACTGACATATGATACATATTGATAGCATTGTTTACTTGTGCATGGTACTAACTAATTAGTCAGATTTGGCAAAGGGGCTAGTATCAACTGTGAAGCTGTGACTCATTAGTCAGGTTCGGCAGTGGTACTGGGCACTGGTCACGTTGCACTGACTCGTCAGTCAGAATTGGCAAAGGTGTTAGTATCAGCTGTGAAGCTGTGACTTATTAGTCATGTTCGGCAGTGATACTGGACACTGGTCACATAGCGCTGACTTATTAGTCAGAACGGCCTTAGCGTGGATCACACAAACCAACGGAAATTAGATCTAATCGACCATCAGCATTGAATGACTCAAAGAGCATTAATGTCAGACCGACCGTGAGGGTCAATGAATGAAATAAGAACTTAGAGGCTAGTCGCTTACCTAGCAGCCACTCTCCCTCTTGAATCATGTGATGTTCACTCATTGGTTTGAAAGCTTTACGCTCAGTGTGATTATAATGATAATCATTTGATAATGTTTATGTATAGTGTTATGTTTTCTTGCTGGGCTTCGGCTCACGGGTGCTATGTGGTGCAGGTAAAGGCAAGAGGAAGCTAGACCATCCTTGAGTTGAAGAGTTTAGGTGATGATGTGTACATATGCAGCTGCTCGTCCGCCACGGCCGAGGTTTAAAGTGGAACTAGGGTTGAACCCTGTTTTGCCGCTTAGAACGGCCTGTTGTAAATATTTTCTGCAATAGACTTTGAAACTTTATTTTCGGGATCCCAATGTATATATTAAACGTTCTAGTGAAACGTTACATCCTAACCAAAGTTTTTAATTCCTAAACTGCTAATCACACTTAGTTTCACGATTTTGGCCAAATGACTCGATTAGCGAGTTTAGCACTGTTTACAAGGCACACCGTAACGGTCCCTGGAGTTTGGGGCGTTACACCCAGCCTTGAGTGGAGAGCTTAGGTGGCGATGTGTACATATGCGGCCGCTTGACCACCACGACCAAGGAGTTCTTTGAGGAACTAGGGGGTTTACCCTATTTTTGCCGCTTAGGTCGGCGGGTTGTAAATTTCAAACTGTAATGACCATTTTGGATTGTAAATAACTTGTATATGTTTTTATAGGCCCATGAACAGTTTTATATTTTAAATAAAATATATCCTTTCTTTTTTATTGGTTTTACACCTTAACCTATTAATAACATCTAGATGCACGTTTATAACCAAAGTAACTCGATTAACAAGTTAAGCACAGTTCAAAGATAACCGTAACAGTCTTGGAGTAACCAGGGCGTTACAACTTGGTATCAGAGTGTGCCAAGGTTTAGGGTTCCTATAGACTGGCGGGGCATGTACACTCGTCACTGAAGTCAAGTTCGACTCATGGTTGGGTAACTATTTATATGGTTATATATTTAGCTGTTTAAATATATTATAAATGCTTTACCTATTTACATGAGACACCATGTTAAGGCTATGCCTTGAATGCTGCATTATTAGTAATAATGTGTTTACTAGTACTGATATTGCCAGGACATACTTACTAGTATTGTTTATTGTGAACTATTATTTGATACATGTTAAATGCTAAATGCTATAATCATGTATCCATCTGTATATTTGTATAACTGTGGAATATGTGTGATTATCTGCTTGTTCTTGGACTGTTAGGCGGCAAGAGGTTTAGTTGTTACTACTTGACTGGCCGATTGACTATTGCAGCAAGGTTAAGTTGATAAGAATGATTCCAAGACAAAAAGATTCATCAGCTGGCCAAGAAGATCAAGGCTAGGATAATAGACAGGGTCAGGAAAATGACCAAAATCAGATTCCACAGCCAGCTCCTGAAAACTGGCAGTAGTTGTTTGCAGATCAGCAGGCCACAGTATTGAGGAAGGGAGAAGAACTCCGCCTCCTAAGACTACAGTAGATCCCTGCAGGTACCAATGTACCTGAGGCGCCACCTGTATCAATGCCAATAGTTGAACAGTTGCCTGAGGTTGGTAGTAAATGAGAGCCTCTCTATGAAAGGCAGTGCAGATCCTGCAAAATCATAATAATGGATGAGTATGATTACCACTATCCTCGACTTTATGAGGGTGACTAGTAATTAAAGGGTGGCCTATGCCACGTATATGTTTCAGGAGGATGCCCGAATCTGGTGGGAGGTTGTATCCCAGACTAGGATTGTTAATGCCCTGAGTTGGGAAGAATTTCAGACTCTGTTCAACGAGAAGTATTATAATGATGCCATCAGGGCGGCAAAAGCTAAGGAATTTATTAGGCTACTTCAGGGGAGCTTGTCAGTGACTGAGTATACCCTGAAGTTTGATCGATTGGAAAATTTTTCCATGGAATTGGTACCCACTAATGGGACCAGAAGGGAGAGATTTCTCTAGGGGCTACAACCAAGATTAACCCGAGATGTTTACATTACCACTGTGGCAGGGGTTTCTACCTATGCACAGGTGGTCGAGAAGGCACTCACAGCTGAGAGTGCAGAAAACAAAATCTGGCGGGACAGCGCAGCTAGAAAGGAGTTCAGGAGAACAGGTTCTCCATTTTTGGGTTTTGGTAGGGGGGAGGCCCCAATGATCAGAAGAGGAAGGTTCCTGACACATTACCAGCTCTAGGTCCTGACAGGCGACCACGAGGTATTACAATGGGTCGTTAGGGTGGCAGTGAAGCCTAGAAGACTTATCCTAAATGCTCTAGGTGCAAGAGGCGCATATGGGAGAGTGTAGGGCAAGGGCCTACTTTTTATGTGGAGTAGTGGGCCATCTCAAGAAAGATTTCCCTAAGGCAAGAAGAGAAGAACCGAGGAAAGTGAAGAGCTTGGCCTTAGCTCGAGTGTTCGCCTTGACACAAGCAGAAGCTGAGGCTTCTCCCTCAGTTGTATCTTTGCCAGTGATAGTGGAAGGCAGAGAGTTAATAGTGGACTTGATAGAGTTATCATGACTGACTTTGACATGATCTTGGGTATGGACTGATTAGCAAAGTATGGGGCAACCATTGATTGTAGAAGGAAGATGGTCACCTTTGAGCCTGAAGGTGAGGATCCTTTTGTGTTTGTTGGTATTATGCATGGACCTCGCATACCTATGATTTCTGCATTGAGGGCTAGAGACCTAATGCAAGGAGGCTGCATAGGATTCTTAGCCATGGTGGTTGATACCACTAAGGTTGTGCTAGTGAGACCAGAAGAAACTAGATTAGTCTGTGAATTCTTGGATGTGTTTCCAATAGATTTTCCAGGATTGCCACCTCACAGAGAGGTTGAGTTTGTGATAGAATTGGCCCCAGGAACGGAGCCAGTGTCTAAAGCACCTTACAGAATGGCCCCAACTTAGTTGAAAGAATTGAAAGTACAGTTACAAGAGCTGTTGGATTTGGGTTTTATAGACCTAGTTTCTCACCTTGGGGAGCGCCAGTTCTGTTTGTGAAAAAAGAAAGATGGTTCTCCGAGGATGTGTATTGATTACATAGAACTGAATAAGTTGACAATTAAAAACAAGTATCCTCTGCCCAGGATAGATGATTTATTTGATTAACTGCAAGGTAAACAAGTATTTTCAAAGAAGACCTTCGTTCTGGTTATCATCAGTTGAGGGTTAAGGAGAGAGACATACCAAAGACTGCTTTTCGAGTTCTTAGTCATGTCCTTTGGATTGACTAATGCCCTAGCAGCTTTCATGGATTTAATGAACAGCGTGTTCAAGGATTATCTGGACTAGTTTGTGATCATCTTCATTGATGATATTCTGGTATATTCTCAGTCAGAGCCAGAGCATAAGCATCATTTGAGGTTGGTTCTACAAAAACTGAAGGAACACATATTGTTTGCAAAGTTCAAGAAGTGTGGATTTTGGTTATCTCAGGTGTCTTTCCTTGGGACACATTGTCAGTAAGGAGGGGATTAAGGTAGATCCAGCAAAGATAGAGGCAGTCAGAGATTGGCCAAGGCCAAAGAATGCTTCTGAGGTTAGAAGTTTTCTTAGATTGGCAGGTTATTATAGGCGTTTCGTGGAAGGGTTCTCTAAGATTGCTACTTCAATGACTGAGCTGACACGTAAGAATCATAAGTTTGTGTGGTCAAACAAGTGTGATAACAGCTTCCAGGAACTGAAGCAGAGATTAATTACAGCTCCAATTCTGAGCCTTCCAACAGATCAGAAGAAGTTTGTGATTTACTGTGATGCTTTAAGCCGGAAGGGTCCGGGACAGATTTATGGTGAGAGGTTGATAGCCAAAGAGTTAGCAGAGGATATGACTAGAGCTGGTATAGAGTTGCTGGTGGGCCAGTTGGCCAATATTACGCTATAGTCTACACTGTTGGAGAGAATCAAAGAGGGTCAGTTGGCTGATCCACAACTGATAAAGATCAGAGAGGATGTTTTAGCTGGAGTGTCCAAAGATTATACAGTGTCTGATATGGGCTGGTTGAGATACAAGGGTCAGATATGTGTTCTTTTAGACATTGCATTGAGGCGAGAGATTCTGGATGAATCTCGAGATTCTGGATGAATCTCATAATACTCCTTATTCTTTACATCCATGCACCACGAAGATGTATCAGGATGTGAGATCGCTGTATTGGTGGCCTGGGATGAAGAGGGATGTAGTGAAATATGTAGCTAAGTGCTTGACATGTCAACAGGTCAAGGCTTAGCATCAGAGGCCAGCAGGGTTATTGCAGCCTCTAGACATTCTAGAGTGGAAATAGGAAGACATCACGATGGATTTCGTGGTGGGATTACCCAGGACTGTTGGTCAACATGATTCTATTTGGGTTATCATGGATCGATATACCAAATCAGCTCACTTTCTTCTAGTGAGGACTACTCATATAGTTGATTAGTATGCATATCTCCATGTAAGAGAGATCGTGCGGCTCCATGGAGCACCGAGGTCGATCGTGTCAGATCGGGACCCTACTTTTACTTCCAAGTTCTGGGGAAGCTTACAGGAAGCCATGGGAACACAGTTAAAGTTTAGTACTGCTTATAATACTCAGACAGATGGACAATCTGATAAGACGATCCAGATATTAGAAGACATGCTGCGGGCATGTGTGTTGGACTTTGGTGGGTCCTGGAGTAAGTGTCTACCTTTTATAGAGTTTTCCTACAACAACAGTTATCAGTCTACTATTGGAGTTCACCTTATGAAATGTTGTATGGTAGGAAATGTACATCTCTCATTTATTGGTATAAGATAGGTGAAAGGAGATACTTGGGTCCTGAGGCAGTTCAGAGGACCAATGAGGCCATTGAGAAGATTAGAGCTAGGATGCTTACTTCTCAAAGCATACAGAAAATTTATGCCAATCCCAAATGTAGGAACGTGGAGTTCCAGGTAGGAGACTATGTTTTCCAAAGAGTTTCACCATGGAAAGGGATGAGAAGATTTGGGAAAAAGGGCAAGCTGAGCCCAAGATATGTAGGTCCATTTGAGATCCTGGAAAGGATTGGTTAGGTGGCTTACAGATTGGCCTTATCTCCAGCATTGTCAGCTGTGCATATTGTGTTTCATGTTTCAACTCTTCGGAGGTATATATCTGATGTGACTCATGTTTTGAGTATGAAGATCTGGAGCTTGAGGCGGATCTCTCCTATGAGGAACAGTCAGTTTAGATACTTGACAGAAAGGACAAGCTCCTCAGAAATAAGACAATACCTTTGGTTAAGGTATTATGGAGGAGCAGGAAGGTTGAGGAAGCGACCTGGGAGCTAGAGCCAGACATGCAGAATCAGTATCCCGTGCTGTTCAGGTAAATTTCGAGGACGAAATATCTGTAAGGAGGGGATAGTTGTAATGCCCTGAAATCCCAAATGAAGTTTAATGGTTGGATTAGTAGGCCGGGAGGGCCATAATTGATTTATTATATCATTAAATTATTATATGCATGTTTATGTGAATTATATTATAATATGATGTTAAATGCATGCATGTGGCTCCACATTTTATTATAAGGGTATTTTGGCAATTTGGTTTGTTGCGGGCATATTTGTATATTTTGGTGCATGTTTGTGATTTATGGATGAGATCCCATTATTATGTGGATATGTTCGAGCTATTCGGCATGAGACTGTAATGCCCTGAAATCCCTCATGAAGTTTAATGGCCGAATTAGTAGGCTAGGAGGGCCATAACTGTTTAATTATGACATTAAATGATAATATGCATGTTTATGTGAATTATATTATAATATGATGTTATATGCATGCATGTGGGTCCACATTTGATTATTAGGGTGTTTTGGCAATTTGGTCCGTTTAGGGCATATTTGTATATTTGGGTGCATATTGTGATTTGTGAATGAGATCCCATTATTACGGAGATATTGTAATGCCCTGGATAGCCAATACCGCTACACTATGTAAGTATAAAGGTGCGGGACTTGCTAATCAAGTCGTTTAGTTAAAAACGTGTCACTAACCATGAAAGTGCTGGGGTTAAAAAGGTTTTGGTTTACACTTTATATCATTAAACAGTTTTACACATGGGATCCCAAAAAGAAACAGTGTTTAAAAGTTGGTTTACAAAATCTCAAAAAATTATAGACAATCATCAATCATACTAAGGCAAAATAAACATTTTCGGTTCTCTCGTCCATGCTTTCCTCTCAACCGTGGCGGCTGAGCAGTCGATCATGTACATTCAGCTCACAGAGCTCTCCAAATCAGGGCTGATCAAGTTTGCCCTTGCCTTTACCCACACCACGTAGCACCCGTGAGCCAATGCCCAGCAAGAAAACATAATACACATCACAAACAATATTAGCAAACAATTAATCCCTTAAGCATGATTAAGCACTCAATACTCATATTAACCCTATAGCATGTATTCAGAATCAAGGATACAAATGAACATCATTAATAATCAGATTACATAATAATCAGGGCCAACGCCTTAGGCCGCACCCTATGTTTACTCCACTGACTTCGACCCGCTTAAACCGAGCTCAGTGCATAATAAGCTGTCCTCGGTTGCCAGTGGCCGAGCCGCGCCCTATGCGCTAGTTTAACCTTGGCACACTTAGGCCATCGGTTTACTATTTACATGGCGTAATACCATTCTTTCAAGCACACATATTAGGGATCTCTTAGTCCCGCTACAAATACATAATCAGGTGCAGTTTTCTTACCTTTAATTTCTATGTTCACTGTTTACGAGCGACGTCCCTCGAGCACGATCCGTTTCCCGAGCCCTAGCTTTAACACCTAATCACAAACATGATAATAGACTCCATTAATATCCAAATAAAGGTTTTCGGGTACAAAACTAGCTTCCAGGAAATCGAATTCCACCAAGCACGGTGGCGAAGTCAATCCCAAGCTCCCTAGACTAGTTTCCCGTGCTTTAAACCCCTAAATGTTCAAGTATGAACCTAAGGGTTGCGGCCCTTGAAACCTAGCCGCGGCCCTGCCCTAAAATAGAACCAAACCCATCCCTAGAAGCAGACACGCACTGCGGCCCTGCCTTTGGGCGCCGCTCACCTCTGGCTCATTTGCATCCTAGGGCCGCAGAGCTCTAGAACAGAGCCACGACCCTTCCCTTCGTGCCCAGAAACTACACCATTTCCAACATCTAAACCTCATCCAAAATCATCCCAAAGCTCCCTAATTCAAAACCAATTAATCCCAACACTTTTAGAATGACTCTAACAACATAATTCAACATAAATCCTAGCTAAAAACTCATTAAAATCCCATTTTCAATTTATGAAACTCAAGAACTTAAAACACCAAAACCAGTCATACAAAATCCGAATTTAAACTTCCAAATCACAAATTGGAGCTTACCTCTTCTGCTGAACCACTTCCTTGACAAATTCCTGAGCTAAAACCTAAGCTCTCAGCTTCAATTCAGCCCTTACACAACAAAATCACAAATACCTCAATACTCAACCAAAAACTTAGAATTCTAACCCTCAAAAACACAATTCAATTCTTACCTTAGTTTATGGTTGAATTCCCTAGCTGAAACTGAGCTATTTCCTCAAAGTTCTATCCTCAATTCACTGAATTCCCAGCTGAATTCACCTTGGTTTTTCCCTAGTTTTCTTGAGAGAGAAGAGAGAGAGAGAAAAAGGCTGAGAATAAAGGGTTGGTCTACTTTTTTTTTTTTTTTTTCTGCCTGTTTCTATTTTGGCTAAGTCTAACCTTGGTTACTTAGGTCATTCCCGAGGATTGGGGTGCCGGAAACGTCCTCGAGGGTAAAACAGTAAAATTCCCCAATATTCCCGACTAGACTTCCTAACCTCAAATATATCTCCATATATTTATTTCCATAACCCGATAGTCTAAATAACTACCCAATACCTAAAATACCCCTGACTTATCCAAAGTCAAACTTTGAGCCTCGGTGTGATCTTTTCCCGCAATCTAGCTCCCTAGGATTGCCTCAAGTCGTACTCTGCAAACCTGCCCACATAATAATGTGGTTCTCACAAATACTATATATATATATCACATTTATATTCATATAATCATACGAGCATTAATATCATATAATTTTTCATTTAAATCAATAAACTCATTCAATTCACTTATATTTCAATTATGCCCACCCGACACACTAATCAAGGCCCTTAAGCCTTATTAGCAAATTTGGGGTCGTTACAACTATTCACCCCTAATGAGAATTTTTTCCTCGAAATTTACCTGAATAACTCGGGATACTTATCTTGCATTGCTGATTCGAGCTCCCAGGTCGCCTCCTCGACCTTGCTATTTCTCCACAATACTTTAACTAACGGAATTGTCTTATTCCGTAAAACTTTATCCTTCCGATCCAAAATCTGAACTGGTCGCTCTTCATAGGACAAATCTGTCTGTAACTCTAAGTCCTCATACTTCAGCACATGTGTTATATCTGAAACATACTTTCGCAACATGGAGACATGGAATACATTATGAACTCCTGATAGTGACGGTGGTAAGGCCAACCTATAAGCCACATGTCCAATCCTCTCCAGGATCTCGAAAGGTCCAACAAACTGAGGGCTCAACTTGCCCTTTACCCCAAATATCCTCACCCTCTCAATGGTGAGACTCGCAGAAACACGTGGTCCCCAACCTGGAACTCCACGTCTCTACGCTTAGGATCAGCATAGTTTTTCTGTCTACTCTGCGAAGCAAGCATTCTAGCTTGAATCTTCTCAATAGCCTCACTGGTCTTCTAAACCATGTCTGGCCCCAAATACCTTCTCTAACCCATCTCATCCCAATGAATGGGTGATCTGCACTTCCTTCCATATAACATCTCGTAAGGAGCCACTCCAATCGTGGTTTGGTAACTGTTGTTATATGAGAATTCGATCAATGGAAGATACCTACTCCAAGATCCCTCGAAATCAATCACACACGCCCTAAGCATGTCCTCCAATACTTGAATCATCCTCTCAGACTGTCCGTCAGTCTGAGGGTGAAAAGCTGTGCTAAACTTCAACTGAGTCCCCATGGCTCTCTGTAGAGCTCCCCAAAACTTGGAGGTAAAGATAAGGTCTCGATCAGATACAATAGACTTTGGAACCCCATGGAGACTGCATACTGTTCCACTGTATAGGTCGACTTCACTAGAAGAAAATGAGCTGACTTGGTGTATCTGTCTACTATCACCCACACCGAAACACAAAGTCCCACTATCCTGGGTAAGCCTCCCACAAAATCCATCGTGATTTCCTCCCACTTCCATTTTGGGATCCCAAAGGCTGAAGCAATCCCGCTGGTCGCTGATGCTGACATGTCAAACATCTAGACACATACTCTACCACATCCTTCTTCATCCCGTGCCACCAGTATAATGCCTGTAGATCCTGATACATCTTCGTGGTACCCGGATGAAGCGAGTATGGCGTAGTGTGACACTAATCTAGTATTTCACGTCTGATTCCTGTATCATCTGGCACACAAATCCGCCCCTGATACCGAAGCAACCCAACCTCAGAAAGAGAATAGTCCTTAGCTACTCCCGCTAAGACATTCTCTCTAATCTCCTGTAACTGAGCGTCTACCAGCTGTCCTTCTCTAATCCGTTCTAGCAGGGTCGACTGCAGAGTAATATTGGCCAACCGGCCTACCACCAATTCTATCCCTGCTCTAATCATCTCATCAGCTAATCTTCTTGAGATCTGGGTGGAACTATACCATTGTCCTAGACCCCTCATACTCAATGCATCTGCCACCACATTGGCTTTCCCTGGATGGTAAATGATATCACAATCATAATCCTTAACCAGCTCTAGCCAACGCCTCTGTCTCATGTTTAGATCCTTCTGAGTGAAGAGATATTTCAAAATTTTATGGTTGGTGTATATCTCGCACTTCTCCCCATACAAGTAATGTCGCCAAACCTTCAGCGTGAATACCACTGCTGCCAGCTCCAAATCATGAGTAGGATACCGCTGCTCATACTCCTTCAGCTACCGCGATGCACAGGCTGTAACTTTCTCATTCTGCATCAGCACACAGTCTAAACCTATCCTTGATGCATCACAGTAGACTACAAACTTTCCTTCCTCTGAAGGAAGACTCAGCACAAGTGCAGAAATAAGTCCTCGCTTCAACTCTTGGAAACTGTTCTCATACTTCTCTGACCAAACAAACTTCTGATTCTTCCTTGTCAACTCTGTCATTGGTGAAGCGAACTTTGAGAATCCCTCAATGAACCGCCAGTAATAACCCGCTAACCCAAGGAAACTCCTCACCTGCAAAGGCATTCCTTGGCCTCAGCCAATCTTTTACTGCTTCTACCTTGGACGGATCCACCTTAATCCCCTCTGCGCCAACTATATGCCCAAGAAAAGTCACCTCCTGCAACCAAAACTCACACTTCTTAAACTTGACGTATAACTGATGCTCCCTTAACCTCTGTAAAACCTGTCGAAGATGGTGCTCATGCTATACCTCTGAACTAGAGTATACCAAGATGTCGTCGATGAAGACAATGACGAATTGATCCAAGAAGTCCTTGAACACCCTGTTCATCAGATCCATAAAAGCTGCTGGGACATTGGTCAAACCAAAAGACATGAACAAAAACTCATAGTGCCCATACCGTGTTTGAAAGGTCGTCTTTGGCATATCCTCATCTTTCATCCTCAGCTGGTGATAACCAGATTGAAGATCAATCTTCGAGAACACCTTCTTTCCCTGCAGCTGATCAAACAAGTCATCAATCCTTAGTAGAGGGTACTTATTCTTTATGGTCAACTTGTTCAATTCTTGTTAGTCTATACACATCCTCAACGTCTCGTCCTTCTTCTTAATCAATAACACTGGAGCGCCCCATGGTGAGTAGCTTGGTCTAATAAACCCTAAATCCAGAAGTTCTTGCAACTGTATCTTCAATTCTGTTGGTGCCATCCTATATGGTGCCCGTGATACTGGTTCTGTCCCTAGTGCTAACTCAATCTCAAACTGAATCTCCCTGTGTGGCAGCAACCTCAGTAGATCCTCAAGAAATACGGCTAAGACCTCACACACCAATCTGGTCTCTCTCGGCCCTGCCGGCATAACCCTAGTAGTATCCACTACACTGGCCAGAAAACCTATGCATCCTCCCTGCAACAAGTCTCTGGCTCTCAATGCTGAAATCATGGGTACGCGGGGTCCAGACACCGCACCCACAAAAACAAAAGGATCCTCGCCCTCAAGCTCGAAAGTCACCATCTTCTTCCTGCAGTCAATAGTAGCCCCATACCTAACCAACCAGTCCATCCCCAGAATCATAACAAAATCCTCCATATCTAATTCAATCAAATCTACAGAAAGTTCCCTACTATCAACCATCACTGGCAATGCCCTAATTCATCTTCTAGAAATTACCAGTTCCCCTATAGGCAATAAGGTCCCAAACCCCGCAGTCTGATATTCACTAGGTCTACACAACCTATCCATCACTTTACTAGAAACAAAGGAATGTGTAGCACCAGAATCAATCAATACAGTTAAAGGAGTGCCGGCGCTAGAAAGCTGACCTGTCACTAAAGAGGGACTAGCCTCCGCCTCTGCCAACGTCAAAGTGAATACTCGAGCTGGAGTCAAGCTATCCACATTCCATGCTTCACCTTTCTTCACTGTTGGGCAGTCTTTCCTGAGATATCCCACTGTTCCGCACACAAAACAAGCTTTGGTCCGACATTCGCCCAAATGACGCCTTCTACACCTCGGGTACTTTGGATAGGTCCACCATGCCTCGCTGCCACCTTAACGGCCACCCTGACCACCCCAACCCCTCCTGTCAGGACCCCCAGCAGTCGAAGTGTCAGGAGTCTTTCTCTTTAAGTCACTGGGGCCTCCGCCCCTACCTGTTCCTAAATAAGGAGGTACCACTCTGTGGCCCTCGCGTCTCACCGCACTTTCTTTCCAAATCTTGTTCTCCGCTCCCTCAGCAGTAAGAGCCTTTTTAGCGGCCTGTGCATACGTTGTTCCTCCAGGGACCGTTGTAATTCTAACATCTCAGGCTATCATAGCGTTAAGCCCCCTGATAAATC
Source organism: Humulus lupulus (assembly GCF_963169125.1). Taxonomy (NCBI): domain Eukaryota; kingdom Viridiplantae; phylum Streptophyta; class Magnoliopsida; order Rosales; family Cannabaceae; genus Humulus; species Humulus lupulus. Next base: position 10,026,680 of record NC_084801.1, read on the forward strand.
TATCCTGCCTAGCAGCATCAGTAGGTACAAGGTTTGGTTCGAACTTCGCAAGTCTATCAAATTTCAGGGCATATTGTGTAACAGTCATATTGCCCTGCACCAAACCCACGAACTCATTAACTTTTGCTGCCCTGATGGCAACATTGTAGTATTTCTGACTGAACAAGTCTCTGAAACCTTCCCAACTCAAAGCAGTAACATCCCTGGTCTGCGATGCCACTTCCCACCAGATGCGGACATCCTCTCTCAACATATAAGTGGCACATGCCACTCTATCATGCCCCTTTACTATCATGAAATCCAGAATTGTAGTAATCATGGTTAGCCATTGCTCGGCTTTCAATGGATCAGGTCCACCCTCAAAGATCGGGGGCTGCTATTTCCTGAACCGCTCATACAACGGTTCCCATCTGTTCCCAACCTCTCCTGACTGCACAACTGGTACCACTACAGGTGGTACAATAGGGGCAGCACTCCTCGATGGAGCCTGTTGTCGCAGTAAGCAAATCTGTTCATCCTGGCTCTATAATCGAGCCTGCATATCTGCCATGAGTTGCTCCCAGTTCTCAGGGACTGGTGGAGGATCCTTGCCCTGGTCATCACCCTCGATCCCATACCTAGTGCCGGCTAGTCGTGTAGATTTTCTTGGACACATAGCTATCCAAGTCAATCTACAATCAACGACTCAACAATCAGACCATGATGACAGGGTAAAAAGCTTCTCCAAAATCCACCAATGGAACATAACCACACACAAACATTCAAATTATAGGCGTTCATCCACATGCACTTGCTGCTAATAAGCATGCTCCAAAATTATCATACCAAAGCTAAGATAAAAGCATTCACTAATATACAATATATAGTTAATCATTCAGATCTTCATTTACATGCAATGCGATGCTAATAAGCATGCCTTAGTATTCTCATACAGCAGTCAAGGGCCAGGCCCTATCAGTATCTCATGCTTCCTAATAATCCAACAGATAACAACAATCATAGTTCATTCCAAGCATATAAGCACATATACACGTTACCAAACCTTGAATCGAGCTTGTCTCTAACAGTGAATGTACATGTCCAGCCGGTCTTCAGGAACCCATAAACCTAGGACACTCTGATACCAAGTAGTAACGCCCTAGATAGCCAAGACCGCTACACTGTGTACATATAAAGGTGCAGGACTTGCTAATCAAGTCGTTTAGTTAAAAACGTGTCACTAACCATGAAAGTGCTAGGGTTAAAAAGGTTTTGGTCTCAAAAGTTACACTTTATATCATTAAACAGTTTTACACATGGGATCCTAAAAAGAAGCAATGTTTAAAAGTTGGTTTACAAAATCTCAAAAAATTATAAACAGTCATCAACCATACTAAGGCAAAATAAACATTTCTGGTTCTCTTATCCCTGCTTTCCTCTCAACCATGGCGGCTGAGCAGCCAGTCATATACACTCAGCTCTCAGAGCTCTCCAAATTAGGGCTGATCAAGTTTGCCCTTGCCTTTACCTTCACCACGTAGCACCCGTGAGCCAAGGCCCAATAAGAAAACATAACACATCACAAACAGTATTAGCAAACAATTAATCCCTTAAGCATGATTAAGCACTCAATACTCATATTAACCCTATAGCATGTATTCAGAATCAAGGATACAAATGAGCATCATTAATAATCAGGGCCGAAAACTTAGGCCACACCCTCTGTTTACCCCACTGACTCTAGCCTGCTTAAACCGAGCTTAGTGCATAATAAGCTGTCCTCGGCTACCAGTGGCCGAGCCACGCCCTGTGCGCTAGTTTAACCTTGGCATGCTTAGGCCATTGGTTTACTATTTACATGGCGTAATACCATTTTTTCAAGCACACATATTAGGGAACTCTTAGCCCCGTTACAAATACACAACCGGGTGCAGTTTCTTACCTTTAATTTCTACGTTCACTGTTTACGAGCGATGTCCCTCGAGCAAGATTCGTTTCCCGAGCCCTAGCTTTAACACCTAATCACAAACACGATAATGGACTCCATTAATATCAAAATAAAGGTTTTTGGGCACAAAACTCGCTTCTGGGAAATCAAATTCCACCAAGCACGGTGGCGAAGTCGATCCCGAGCTCCCTAGACTAGTTCCCCGTGCTTTAAAACCCTAAATGTTCAAGTATGAACCTAAGGGATGCGGCCCTTGAAACCTAGCCGCGGCCCTACCCTAAAACAAAACTGTAACGCCCTACTACCTTAGAGTCGTTACTAAGTGCGTTTAAAATAGAAATCGTGCTTTTTGACTGACTCTAAGTGGTTTCTAAAACCAAAAGTGTGGATAAATCAGAATTTAAGGTTGTACTCTTTTAAAAAGTTCAACTTCATTGAAAACGTTAAATATAAAACATCTAGGATCCCAAAATAAGGTATTACAAAATATTTACAACTCAAAAATATTTTTACACCAGGTTAACTATCAAAAGAATGGGTTAATACAACCATTTACAAAAAAACCCAACCAAAGCAGTCAGGCAGGCCGAACATGTACGCGCCGCCCCCACGCTCTCCATACTCATGGCCGGTTGACTGACTCCTTGCTTTTACCTGCCACACGGAGCACCCGTGAGCCGAAGCCCAGCAAAAAAACCCAAATAGTACATAACATATGCAAATATATAGCTGGCATAATTCACTGATAAATAGGGAAACCATCAGATTAAACAATCACGGCCATGCCGCCCTAGAGGCCTTACCAAAGCTTGGGGTCTCGGTCCACACCGTAGGATAACTCATGTATCCCTTAGGTCCCACCCTGGCTATAGCATCCCATGTGCTGAGCGTTACTTCTGGCCCCACTGCCGTACCCGACCTTGCCGTTCATTCCATTATAATCACACATATAATACATTATGAAATAACCATTTAAACATACAATAGTTCATCTAAGATTACACATTTGCACACAATACAATCTAGGGCCGTGCCCTGCAATCACACAGTGGGCCCATGCCTTATTCTCGGGTGTTCCGGTTTTCTTACCTGTATCCCGAGCTTTCCGATGCACCACGGTCACGAGCACGGTCCTCTAGCACGAGCCTCTCCGAAATCCTAGTCACAACACACATAAGACACTTTTAACAACTTTAAACGAGCTTCCAGGCCAAGTTCTAGTACTCGTAATGTTGAACTTCACCAAACATGGTAAAAGACTCAACCCCGAGCACCCTAGGTTAAATTCCCAAGCCTAAAATCTCAAAATCCCAAAATCCCTTAAGCGCCGCGGCATAGGCCACCCATGCCGCGGCATGGCCCCCAAAGGCTCAAAAACAGGTAAGGGCCACGGCATTGCTTGGGCCATGCCGCGGCCCGCCCTTCTCCTTCAGCATGCCACTTCTTCGAAGGCCCGCGGCTCACCAAGAACCATGCCGCGGCCCGACCCTTCGAACCCAGAAAAAACCCACCATTTTACTCTTCAAACCTCACCTTAAACCATCCTAAACACATATCTCAACCACAAAACTCAATTCCAAACTTCATATGAACAATCTAACAACCTATAGACACTAGAATCAAGATCAAAACATCAACACACCCAAGATCCACACCTTTGTTCTTAAATTTCAGCAACTAACCCAAAACTTAACAATGCTTAGCTTAGGCATTAAATTCCTCAAATCAAAACAGAACCCAAACTTAAATGTGTATAAAACCCTTACCTCAAATGGAGAATCCACACAAAGCTTCCTTGATCTCCTCCTAGACTCCCACTTCTCCTTCTCTTCTTCTTCTTGCCCTAACCTTTCTTTCTTCTTGTTTTTCTTCTCTTCTAATTTGATCAAAACACCCAAATGCCCAATGCCCCAAACCGTGCCCCCCTATATCCCAGCTTCCATTTGTCTATTACCCTTGCCAAAAGACCATTTTACCCCTTCTTAATAATCCTTCCTAACTAAACCTTCAAGGGCACTTAAGTCTTTACACTTCTATTTCAATTCTATCACTTTCTATCTTAAAACTTGTTACCCAAAGCAGTTACTAACGGTTACACAAGTTACTCAGTCGCCAAAGCCATAACCATAAGTTCTCCCTTCAACTTACGAAACTCCTAAAGTACCCCTAGGCTCCTCCCGAGCCGGGTACAACATCCCGTTGTGACTTTTAGACTAATTGGCTCACTAGGACCGTCTCGATGCGTGCATCCTGATAAAAACACCACACTCACATGGCACAATTCACATAATACAATTATCACAGTTATGCCCTAACATGGCCAGATTACAGTCATGCTCATTCTAAGACAATCAGGTCTACATGCATACTAATTCACATAGTCATGCCTCTCAAATAATCAAATAGTCATATAACGTGCAATAAGTCATAATCATGCATTAAACTCATAAAAGTCACACACAAAGTCCCATTATGCCCTCTAGGCACACTACTCCAGGCCCTTAAGCCTAATAGTGAAATTGGGGTCGTTACAAAAACCAAACCCATCCCTGGAAGCAGACACGCACCACGGCCCTGCCTTTGGGCACCGCGGCACTCACCTCTGGCTGAGCCCCCTGGCTCCTTTGCATCCTAGGGTCGCATCGCTCTAGAACAGAGCTGCGGTCCTTCCCTTTGTGCCCAGAAACTACACCATTTCCAACATCTAAACCTCATCCAAAATCATCCCAAAGCTCCCTAATTCAAAACCAAATAATCCCAACACTTTTACAATGACTCTAACAACATAATTCAATAGAAAACCTAGCTAAAAACTCATTAAAATCCCATTTTCAATTTCTGACACTCAAGAACATAAAACACCAAAACCAGTCATACAAAATCCGAATTTAAACTTCCAAATCACGAATTGGAGCTTACCTCTTCTGCTGAACCACTTCCTTGACAAATTCATGAGCTAAAACCTAAGCTCCCAGCTTCAATTCAGCCCTTAAACAACAAAATCACAAATACCTCAATACTTAGCCAAAAACTCAGAATTCCAAGCCTCAAAAACACAATTCAATTTTTACCTTAGTTTATGGTTGAATTACCTTGCTGAAACTGAGCTATTTCCTCAAAGCTCTGTCCTCAATTCACTGAATTCCTAGCTGAATTCACCTTGGTTTTTCCCTAGTTTTCTTGAGAGAGAAGAGAGAGAGAAAAGGTCTGAGAATAAAGGGTGGGTCTATGTTTTTTTTTTTGTTATACCAGGTTCTATTTTGGCTAAATCTAACATTGGTTACTTAGGTTATTCTCGAGGCTCGGGGTGCCGGAAACGTCCCCGAGGGAAAAACGGTAAAATTCCCCAATATTCCTGCCTAGACTTCCTAACCTCAAATATGTCTCCATATATTTATTTCCATAACCCGATAGTCTAAATAAATATCCAATACCTAAAATACCCCTGACTTATCCAAAGTCAAACTTTGAGCCCCAGTGTGATCTTTTCCCGCTATCTAGCTCCCTAGGATCGCCTCAAGTCGTACTCTGCAAACCTGCCCACATAATAATCTGGTTGTCACAAATACTATATATATGTCGCATTTACATTCATATAATCATACGAGCATTATTATCATATAATTATGCATTAAAATCAATAAAATCATTCAATTCACTTATATTTCAATTATGCCTTCCCGACACACTAATCAAGGCCCTTAAGCCTAGCTTTCTATAGAGCAGAAACTTTATCTCTTAAAGCCTTTTTCAGTCAAGGAAATAAAAGTAGCTTTGTTTAGTATTCCTAGCTCTAAGTCGCCTGGTCCAAACGGGTATGGGTCTGGTTTTTCAAATCAGTGTGGAAGCATATAGGTCAGGACATCTGCACAGCAATCACTCATGGCTTCACCACAAACCAGTTTTCGCAAGAGCTTCACGAAACCTCTCTGTCCCTGATACCTAAAGTCCCAAACCCAGCTAGAGCATCTGATTATAGACCCATAGCTTGTTGTTCAACCCTGTACAAGGTCATAGCTAAGCTGTTATGTTCCAGGATTTCTGTGGTGCTCCCTCAAATCATTCAAGTTAATCAAGGTGCATTTGTTCGTGGTAGATCCATTGCTCATAATATCATGATTCTTCAAGACTTAATTAGGAATTATGGTAGAGCTAATACCTCTCCGCGGTGCGCGATTAAAATTGACATTAGTAAGGCTTATGATACGGTTGATTAGCAGTTTTTGGAGAATCTGTTGAAGGCCTACTGTTTTCCTTCAAAGTTTATTGGCTGGGTTATGAAGTGTGTCATGAGTTCTTCTTACTCTTTGTAGATTAATGGTAGGGTCCAATGCAAATTCAAGGGGGGAAAAGGTTTGCGCTAAGGGGACCCAATGTCCCCTCTTCTATTTGTTCTCATCATGGAATACATGACTAGATGCCTTCAACTTGGTGCCAACTCCTCTGCTTTTCGGTTTCACCCCTTATGTAAGAGTTTGAAGCTTATTAACCTTTGTTTTGCAGACGATGTGATCCTGTTTTGCAAGGGGTCTGTATCGACAGTGACAGTCCTAAAGGCTTCTCTTGAAGAGTTTAGTGAGGCTTCTGGGCTTACTATTAATTCTAAGAAGTCTCAAATATATTTTGGTGGGGTTGTAGAAGCTGTTAGATCAGAGATATTGGAGGTTATTCATCTGTCAGCAGGCTCTTTTCCCCTGCATTAACTTGGGGTTCCTCTAAGACCTACTAAGTGGAAGCATGTTGATTGCGAAATTATTATCCAAAGATGAGAACTAAACATTTTACATGGTCTAGTAAGCATTTATCTTATGCTGGCATATTGCTTCTCATTCAAACTGTCCTATTTGGTTTGAGAAATTACTGGATGTCAGTGTTTACCTTACCTCAAAGCATCATTAAGGAAATTGAGAAATTATGTAGACAATTCCTTTGGGGGGGCCTCGGGAACCAGAAGTAAGCTTCATTCAGCTTCTTGGCATCAAGTGTGCCTGCCTAAGGCTTATGGTGGGCTTGATCTTAGGGATGGCACTAGCTGGAATAGAGCTCTCTTGGCACGGTATGTATGGGCTGTCTCTACAAAGTAAGACTCTCTTTGGGTGAAGTGGATCCAGCATATTTACCTAAAGGGGGCTAACTTTTGGGAGTATGAGTTGAAACAAGACAGTAGCTGGTATTGGCGCAAGCTATGCCACCTTAGGAAGAGATTCAATGAGCAAGAGATTCAGGCTGCTGGTATTTCTGGGATTTTCAAACCTGCTAAGCTGTATAACAGCTTCCTAAACCAGCATTTGGTTGACTATAAAAGAGCAGTTTGGAGCCGTACTATTATTCCTAAACACGGTTTGTTATGTGGATGGTAGTGAACTCTTTTCTTTTAACTAGGGACAACCTGGCTAAACGCAATATTCTTCTAGACAGCCTACTGTGCCCTGTCTGCAAAGACCAGTGGGAGAGCCACCACCACTTGTTTTTTGACTGCTGCCTTTCAAAGAGAGTTCTTTCTTGCATATTTTCTTGGCTTGGGTACCATGCTTGGGCTTCTAGTTACTCAGACTGGACTAGGGGGCTCTCTCTTAGTCTGTATAACAGTTTTAGCCTGATTATTAACTTGGTTCTTGAAGCTGTGATTTACCAAATTTGGAGGAATAGGAATAGGTGCATATATGATGGATATTCTTTATCAAAAATTTGTATAGCTAAAGAAGTAATGATAGATGTTAAATACAGATTATATAGTGTTCCTATTAGGAAGGCTCTTCCTCACCTTAAGCAATTCTTAAGGAAAATTTCTTGTTTGTAATGAGGATGTAGCTGGTTGGTTTTTGCTGGTTTCCGGTTGGGCTTAGTTCCCTTGTTTGTACATGTCTGTTTGATCAATGAAGGAATTCTTCTTGACCAAAAAAGATATATTCGAGCTATTCGGCATGAGACGGTCTTATATTGAGAATTAGCGGTTTTGTCATAACGAGGTCAATTATTGGGTAATGAGAATGTTAGTTTGATGATAAATTGGGAGTATTTGAGATCAAGAGGAGATTCTGGGAGTTTTGACTATAATATCCACTTGGGTGTTTTTGGGACCCCGAGCACTAGGTTTTATTTGAGGTTACTTAAGCTTGAAGTAGCTTGTCAGATAAAACCGTATGTTAGAAAATACTTTCTCCCTCTTTCGTTAGTTCGTTTTACCGTTCGAAGCATTTTTGAAGAAATCTTGAGTTCTAGGAGTCAGAATCAAGCGAGGATTGAGGCATAGTGATCCTAGGAAAGATTACAAGCTTCTCGACCGAAGGATTTGACGGAAAATAACCCAATCAAATGTAATCTAAGTTTTAAGTTTTGAGTTTTTAGAGTTTCTAAGCTTTGAATTGGATTTTGTGAATTGTCGAGCTTTTAGTTTGTTTGAGCCTTAGGTTTTTGTGGTTTTGGACCATTGGGAAGCTTGGGAACTTTGATTTTTGAATTTGGAAGTGTTTAGACATGTTTTTGGAGGATTTGGAATGAAGAAAACCGAGTTTGGGATGGTTCTGGGTTGGGGGCCGCGACCCTGTTCTTGGTGTGCCGCGGCCCTAGCTCGAAGAAGCAAGTGACAGGTTTTGCTCTGGCTGGGCGCTGTGGCCCTTGCTTCAGATGTGGCTGAGGGCCACGGCTCTTGACCAATTTTGAGCCCGTTTGTGTGTTTTGACCCTGGGAATATAGTTTTAGGCCTCGGGATTGTTCCTACTACCCGGATTAGTTTGGATTGATGTCTCGGAGGCTAGATATTTGGTTCGGGAACCTGTGTTGTTCATTTTTATTTATGGTGTCCCATATTTGGTTATGACTAGGTGATCGCTAAAGGACTAAAAGTTGATCGTTCTCAAGGGTCATTCTTTTATTCATTCTAGCTCGAATCTGTGGTAAGAAAACTGCACCCTGTGTATATATGACATGCATGAATTCTATTGAGGCATGTTGGTTGATAAATGTGGACATTGATTGCATATTAAATGCTAGCGGATTTTATTTACTTGTATATGGCATTGATTAGTCAGGGACGGCACTAGCCGCATATTACTGACCTGAGAGTCGGAAATAGTATAAGCGTCCTGAACTCAGGGCCGATTAAAGATTAGATCTAATCGATATCAGCATTGAATGACTCTAAAGCATTAATGCTGGACCGACCCTAAGGTCTGTGAAACTTATAAGCGCTTGACTAGTCTAAGCTAGTTACTCAGAGCCAGGGCTGAAGGCCTAGGTGACAGCTTGTCACATGGCTAGGGAGCGGAATCCCATGGTTATGACTCTATGGTCATGAGGTAGGTTATGTTGGTGACTAGTCATCATGCACCTATCCTGTTTAAGCTAGTGAATGGTTCACTTATTTCTAAAAGTCCTGGTGACCCTATCGTCACATGGCTAATGGGAACGAGACCCACTTTAGTGACTTTTGCAACTGTCACTCATCTGTTTTGGACTGAAATTCCTGAATGATTATTATGATCATTGTTGATATTATATTCATGCTATATTATGTTTTCTTGATGGGCTTTGGCTCATGGGTTCTATGTGGTGCAGGTAAAGGGAAAGAAAAGCTCACCCAACCTTGAGTGGAGAGCTTAGGTGGTGATGTGTACATATGCGGTTGCTTGACCACAACGGCCAAGAAGTTCTTAGAGGAACTAGGGGGTTTACCCTAATTTTTTCCGCTTAGGTCGGCGGGTTTGTAAATTTGAAACAGTAATGACCATTTTGAGTTGTAAATAACTTGTAAATGTTCGGGTGGGCCCATGAACAATTTTTAATAAAATATATCCTTCCTTTTTGATTGATTTTCACCTTAACATGTTAATGCCATTTAGAATCACGTTTTTAACCAAAGGACTCGGGTAACGAGTTAAATTTTCAGTTCACCGTAGCGGTCCCGGGGTAACCGGGGCGTTAAAGAGACGATCTTAGGATGCAAGTTAGCGGTTTTTTCATAACGAGGTCAATTATTGGGATATTGGATAATGGGAATGATTATTTGATGATATATTGGGAGTTAGTGATATCAGGAGGAAATTTTTGGAGTTTTGACTATTTTACCCTCGATGACGTTTTAGGGACCCCGAGCATTAGGATTTACTTGAGGTTACTTATGCTTGAAGTAACCTGTCAAAAGAAAAACTACGTTCAACACCTTTTCTCTGGCACCCGTTATCCTTTTTGACCATTCGTCACAACTTTGAAGGAAACTTGAGTTTTAGGACTCGGATTCAAGTAAGGATCGAGGCATAGTGATCCTAGGAAAGATTAGAAGCTTTTTAATCGGAGGATTTAGCGGGAAACAACTCAATCAGAGGTAATCCAAGCTTTAAGTTTTGAGTTTTTGAGTTTCTAAGCTTTGAATTGGATTTTATGTGTTGATGAGTTTTTGATTCGTTTGAGCCTCGTGATTTGATGATTTTGGATCATTGGGATGTTTGGGAACTTTGATTTTTGGATTTGGAGATTTTTGGGTAGGTTTTTGGAATGATTTAGAAGTGGAAAATCGGGGTTATGGATAAGTTTCAAGGTGAGGCCGCGACCTTGTTCTTGGGCACTGGGGCCCGAGCTTGGTGTAGGTGGGCGATGGAGTTGAAGGGGCCTGGGGGCCGCGACGTTGGGGAAGGAGGGCCACAACGCTTGGTCCAGGTACCTAAGGCTAGCGCCTCTATTATGGCTAGGGGCCGCGACTTAGTGTGGTGGTGCCGCGACACTTAAGGGTTTTTGTGCTGGGACATTTCTTGAATTTTGCTGATTTACCTCAACAGTTTAAGGATCAAGTGCTTTATCGTATCAGGGTAAAAAATTACAAATCTTATGCTTTACATTATTTATTTGCATTATTTACAAAGTCATCTAATTTTTTTTCTTAATGCAGTATTACTATAATATAGATGGTCATCCACAACGTGAGTCAGTTTTGGAAACTGTCTATAAGGAGATGGGCGAAAGATATTGCGAGAGAAAGAACATCAGACATAAACACTTCAAAAATCATTACACTGGACCAGAAGATTGGGAGAATGTCCCCTCTAAGCCACCTAACCATTGCACTAAGGAGACTTGGAAAAATATTTGTGAGTTGTCTTTTAGTGAAAGATTTTTGGCTCGCTCCGCTAAAAACCAAACAAGTAGAAAACAAATGAAGTATGTAACAACACAAGACACAAAATCGTTGGCAGCTAAGCGTCACGAATATGTAAGTGAATATGTTAACTTATTTTTATAAAATAACACATTCTAAAATATTTTGTTTACATTTGTATAGGGGAACCCAGATGCGCATGTTGTTGATACTTGGAGGGATGTTCAAATGAAAAAATCGACAAAATTTTTTGCCAACGAGGCAACTCAACAAGATTATGTAAATGAATATTATTGTTTTGTTGTTTCTAATGTTTTTATTTTTTGTTTATAATGTTTTCTTTATACAGGAAAAATGGCGGCGAAGCTTCAAATGTCACAATTTGATAGGCAGACTCAACAGCAGAGTGAGGGGTTGGTAATGTATCTAGCATTAATTTGTCCCCCGGTCGATCAATACAAGATACTTGTGGAGAGATTTGACTATCAAAGTGGAGTGGGTTATAAGGTGAAAGGGAAAGCGAGAAAGAGAACCTCTAGCTCTACAGATCAAACTCAGTCCCAAGCACATACTGCTCCTACGCCTAATGAAGATATGACTACTATGGCTCTGATGATGAAGGCAATGCGTGAGACGATTCAGATGGTGGTACCTCAACAACCCAGTAATCTGTATGACCCACGGTTTGACAATTTTCTACAGACATATTTGCCATCACAATCTGAAGGTGGTACGTCTTCTCAGAGTAACACCACCTATCTTGACCTTCGTACATTGCCACAACAGCAGTACCAACCTCCTCCATAGTATCTGCCACATGTGCCGTCGCGACAACCTCCGCATTATCAAAATCAGTACATGTTTGGACGCTCTTCCCAGTCTCCACTATATTTTAACTTTACCAATTTTCAAGGAGGATCGATGCAGCATCCGCTATCTAATGTTAAGTATGGAGAGGTTGGAGGTTCATCGCAGCAGCCATATGTTAGATATTGTGAGTTTGGGGGCGGGTCGCAACAACCTTTTTTATCTACCCCGATACAACCACAGCCTCGGGATTAGTTTGGGGACCTCATACTTGGACAATCTTCACAGCAGTTGTAATGCCCCGAAATTCCTAATAAGGTTTAGGACCTTGATTAGGAGGCCGGAAGGGCCATAATTGATTTATTGTGTTATTAAATGATAATATCCATGTTTAGGTGTATTAAATATGCATGTGGACCCATTTATGAGTAATTGGGTGATTTTCATATTTTGGCCATTTCGGGCATATTTGGCATATATGTGATATGTGTGTGGTGCTTTATTATTGTTTGGTTATGCTAGGGTTACTCAGCACAAGAAGATCCTAGGAGGTAAGCTAGTGGGAAAGTCACAACGGGATTTATGCTTGAACTCGGAGTGAGTCAAGGGGTATTTAGTGCGTTACCGGGTTATTGGGTAATGGGAATACATATTTGGTGATAAATTGGAAGTTAGTAAGATTAGGGGAAAATTCTGGAGGTTTTGACTATTTTGTCCCCGGGAGTGTTTTCGGGACCCCGAGCGTTAGGATTTGTTTGAAGCTACTTAAGCTTGAAGCAACCTTTTAAGAAATAAAAAGAATGTTTTGTACGTTCTCTCTCCCTCAAAGTTCCATTTTCGTTCCCGGTCGCATTTTCGAAGGTATCTTGAGTTCTAGGACTCGGATTCAAGCGAGGATCGAGGCATAGAAATCCTAGGGAAGAATAGAAGCTTATTAGACAGAGGATTTAGTTGGAAACAACTCAATCAAAGGCAATCTAAGTTTTGAGTTTTGAGTTTTTAGAGTTTCTAAGCTTTGAATTGGATTTTGTGAATCATTGAGTTTTTGGTTTGTTTGAGCCTCAGGTTTTGGTGGTTTTGGACCATTGGGAAGTTTGGGAACTTTGATTTCTAGATTTGGAGATGTTTGGATATGTTTTTTTGGAGGTTTTAAAAGGTTGAAAACAGAGAAAAATGGCTGGCCCGAAGTTGGGCCGCGATCCTGTTCTTGGGTGCCGTGGCCCTAGCTTGAAGAAGCAGGTGCCAGGTTTTGGTCTGGCTAAGCGCCGCGGCCCTTGCTTCAGTTTTGGCTGGGGGCTGCGGCTCTTGACCAGTTTTGAGCTTGTTTGTGTGTTTTGACCCCGGGAACATGGTTTTAAGCCTCGGGATTGTTCCTACTACCCAGATTAGTGAGGATTGATGTCTCGGAGGCTAGGTCTTGGTTTCAGGATTGGTTTTAGAACTTGAACTCATTGGATCACCATTTGTGGTTGTGACTAGGTTATCACTAGAGGCTTGGAATTGAGATCGTGCTTGTGGCTTGTTTATTGGTAACCTGTGCTTGGACCAAAGGTAAGAAAACTGCACCCCATATGTGACATGCATTGTCATTCTTAATGCATGTTGGATGTTTAACTGTGATGCATGTGATGCACGAGAAACATGTGTTTAGGGCATGCCATGAATATTGAATATGAGATTGTTCAGAGCTTGAGTCTCTGTGTTTGTGCATGATCATAATTATGCTAGCAATTGTTAAGTAAGCATATTGAATGCCCTACATTTGGATATTTGACATATGATATATGCCTGGTAGCATTGCTTACTTGTGCATGGCACTGACTCATTAGTCAGGGATTGACAGTGGTGTCAGTATTAACTGTGAAGCTGTGACTCATTAGTCAAGTTCGGCAGTACACTACAACAAATTTGATATACAATGACTCCCTACAATGTCTTACACCATTGGTGTAAGACATTAAAACTTATCAGGGATTTTAAATGTCTAATGGTGTAAGACATTGAAAGTTTATATTAATGACTACAATTGGAAGACATTAAAAATGGTGGAAGACGTTGGAAGTAGGCTGGGGAAGTGTTCATGGGTACATCCAACGTCTCCCACAGGGAGACATGGGAGACGTTGGATGTACAGGGGAGTACATCCAACGTCTCCCAATGGGAGACGCTGGATGTCTCCACTTATAAAACACCACATATCAGCCTTCTTCCTCATACAACCCGAGAGCAAACCAGAGAGGAGGGAAACCGAATTGGGCAAATTGGGGCTGTGTTTTTAGGGTTCTAAGGTAAGTTTTTTTTTTTAAATTTTCTTGATTTTTAGTTAATTATTTTGCAAATAAATCATAGGTTTTGCATTAGGATGAGTAATATACATGATTTTGTGTTAGTTTTACATTTTTATGCATTTTTTCATATACATTGTAGGATTTTGTGGTTTTTTCATGGAAGTTTTTTAGGGATTTATGATTTTTTAGTTTTTTTTTTTAATTTAACCTATCACATTGTATAGAATTCATTAAAGTATATATGTTCATGATTTTTTTTAAAATTTTTATCATTTTTTATTTCGAAATTTAGATATATTTTTGTATATTTGAATTTTTTTTAAAATTGTAACTATTTTGTTATATATATAGTTATGTTAAAATAAATTTATTAAATAATTTATAAAATATAAATATATGAAAATTTTTATGTTTTTGTTGATTATTAAGTTTTTAGGTTATGAAATTTTATATTGATTTTTTGTTGAGGTTATAATTAGTGGCACATTGGGATTTTTTTTATTTGTTTACCAATATCATTTACTATTATTAGATATTTAGTGATATTTGTTTAGTAATGTTTAACATATTAATTAATTTAATTTCATAGGTTGTGATTTTTGTGGTGAGATTTTAGAGAGTATTTTGCATCAAAATTCCTATATCAATCACACATTTGAGGTAATTAAGTTTCTAAAATTACAATAATACGTTATATATTGCTAGATATTTAGTGAAGTTTTATTTATTATTTATTAATTTAATTTTATTGGTTTGTGGATTTAATAGCGAATTTGATTACTGAGTGAAGTAATTTTGGTAGCTTTTGGATTATTGATTGCAAGAGGTACATATATATTCTCTTACTTCTACTTTTAATATTATTAAACAAATGTTAGAGGAGTTTGAATATCTTAAATATTCATCCATAGTGAAGTAAATATTTTCTTGTAATATTTGCCGCTTAGATCGGCTGGTTGTAAATATTTTCTGGTAATAGACTTTTAAATTATATTTATGGGATCCCAATGTATACAGTAAACGTTCTAGTGAAATGTTACATCTTAACCAAAAATTTTAATCCCTAAACCGCTAATCATACTTAGTTACACGATTTTGGCCAAATGACTCGATTAGCGAGTTTAGCACTGTTTACAAGGCACACCGTAACGGTCCCTGGGGTATTCGGGCGTTACAACAGCCTTATATTCCTTCATCGCCAGAGACACAGCCGCCGCCCTCACCACCACTACCACCGCCACCGCCACAGCCATAGCCACAGCCACAGCAAAATGTTGAAGATGAGGATAATTACAATAACCTTAATGATTTTATTTAGTTATTAGTTTATGTATTTTTATTAAATTAATAGTGTATTTATTTTTAATGACAATAGCAATATTAGCTAGTTTGATAAATATTAAAATTATATATTAATTTTAATGTTAGTTATGTTTAAATTAATTAATTGGTTATTTTGTTAAAACTTATTATGAATTATTTTTAAAATTAATTAAATTCAATAAATATTAATTTGTTTAAAATTATTTATTGAAATATATAATAAAAACATTATTAGTGGTGGACCTCGCGACTAATATTGTCCCCTCTGACACAGGTATTAGCAGCTGGTTCCTTCGCTATTGACCGCCGGTAATAATCATTATTAGCGACCAATAATTCACAGTGGGGCATTAGTGGCGGAGCCCCACCGCTAATACTAATTAGCGGCGGACCCAAACCTTATTAGCAGCGGACCTTCCTGATGCTTATAGCCTTTATTCTTGTTGTGTTGTACAATTCTATAAATGATATTCGTACGAGGTCGATGCATACATATGCTGTATATCCACAATATAATGTTATATTGAATGTTAAGCGCGTAAGTGCAGGGGGGTACGTTTTCTTCAATTCTTTCTTTTAATATAAGAAATATATTAATTGGAATGTGATAAAATTATATATGTGAATGGTTTAATTGGATTTAGCAGCCAAATAAATAATAAGTGAAACGAAATATTTGGGCTCACTTATGAAGTATTTTGCCACGTACATATTTTTTGCTTCACAATACAATAATATAATGATAAAACATGTTGTGAGTTTTACATACAACTCATTTACATGTCAGGTACTCTAATAAATTATACACAGTTTGGCAAGATCTCTGAGTTGTTTTTTGGGTAAAGAGTGTTCCCCCAATTTTAATTTATTAACAACGTTAGTTTTTCACTGTTAGTCACTAATGGTTGATGAACTAATTTGTCCAAAAAAAAAAAAAAAAAATCAGGAACCAATTTGCCAATAAAACTAATTAAACTTATGGAATAATAATTAAGGTTCATTTTTTTTTCTTTTCTTTTTTGTTTGAAGGGGGTGTCATATAGTTTATTATTTTCTTCCATCTTAATACAATATATATATATATATATATATATTTATAGATATTAAGCTAGAATTTTACTAAAATTGCCTATGTAGTTCCATTCTATTTTTTTTTTATTTCGAAAATAGAATCGCACCATTCTAATTGCTCATTAAAAACATTGACTAAAATTATAATGATTCAAAATGTTTCCATATAATATTTTTACTATATTATTTTTGATAAATTAATATTTTTTAAATAATTTTTTTTACATAAATATCATTATCATTATCATTAATATAAGCATCTTATTTATATTTATTTTATAAAATTGTATATTTTTGTACACCTAATTCGAATTTTATCCTTGGCAGTTATCAAACAATAAAATTATACATCATAATAACTAATCTTAAAATTATAATAATGTAAAAATAAGACTATTTTTATTTTATTATTAAAATAAACTTTTTCAACTATATCTTTTACCCCAAATATTAAATATCTCAACATACCAGTATGATTAATTTTTCTATATCATATTTTTAAAACTATATAAATTTTGAACAATATCTTATTATAAACGTAAAATTAATTTTTTTTTGGCAAGTTGATTCCAAACTGTTTTTAACAATTTTGTTCCCCAATTTTGATTTTCTCGGTAGCAATAGTCCTCCACATTAGTGATTCATAGCGGAGGACTAACACTATCAAGAAATCAAAATTGGGAACCACTTCACCAAAAATAAAAGCTCGAGGAGCTTGCCAAACTATGTATAGTTGGCGACCTGCTGTGCACATAAGCCTACACATACCATTATCATATACTATTTAGACATGGAAAAATGTGGTGTATATACAATATTTTTTCGGGGGGATGGAAATGAAAGTGTGGAAATTAATATCAAGCTAAAAGAATTGAATCTTTACTAACTAAATCTCAGGTTGCCACTAAAAAAAGCTATCATTCAGTGACAATATTTTTGTCACAATATAATTATTTTGTGATTAAAGGTCACAAATTATGTGTGACTAATATAAAAAATTTGGTCACAAATTATCACTTTCACTATCGCTAGTGTAATTTTAGTCATTACATATTATATATAGTAAAACAAATTATTGTGATTAAAAATACATTGTAACTAGTATTTTTAGTCAAAGACATTAATATTTTAGTGTTGACATAGGCATAAGGATGTGTTTTTACTCACAAATTTTTTAATTCCTACCAAGTCCTACCAGCCCCGAGCAATAATAATCTCCTTTATACATATGTATATATTATTTTACATTTTTGTATTTTACTTCTAGACCTATTTATTTATTTATTTATTTGGTAAATAAGAAATTTTCATATATCAAAACAATATTACATCAAACAACTCTCCCAAAAAGATGGCCAAAACAGAGGAAAAGACTATACAGTTAAGTCTCCCAACCAAATCCTATCTTTTCCAGTAATTTTTTGACTATGTAAAAGAATATTACTTCTAGCTTTAACTTCTTTTCTAACTTGCATTATTGTACAATGTAAAGCCACAACTTTAACTTCTAGACCTATTTATTACACTCATGTAGTTTTAATATATATGAAATTACATTTAGTCTTTTACCAAACAATACAAATTACACAAGTCGTTCCTGAATTTATGGGCCCTAATCAAAAATGTGATTTTTATAAAATCTTAAAGAAAATGGTATTTTTCAAAATTTAGGATTTTTTTGGTATATATACTTTCGAAAAAAAATTGGGCCCTTTTAACTTGAATGCCATGGGAATAGAACTAGCGTACCTATGCTTAGGGCTGGCCTACAGATTTTTAAACAATTTTTTTTTTTTATCAAAATTAACTTTAATAAGATGGTAATACCATCCATTTATCTACTTGAAAGTATTTTTGTATTTTGAAATATTTTATAAAATTGTTCAAAAGATTTTATTTAATTCGCGTCCAAGAACTATGGGAAAGTGATCTAACTACTTGTGAAATTGGTTCTAAGCACCATCATTATGGCATGCAACAAGAGAACAAGACAAGAATTAAGATGAATATAATGATCAATAGCAACTTTCGGAACAAGTGATAGTCCATTTATATTTTGAAACAATAGAGATGACAAGTAGGCTTGATACAATTAGAATTGTTGTTCAAAAAACTATATTTCTAACCTCGCATAAGAGATTGCTTGAAACTTCTACATTGGTGGAATGAGTTTGGGATTAACAAATATTGGTCTTCAAACAAGTCAACTTTCTTGATGAAGATCTTGAAGATAACTAATAATCTTTTGTGAGTTAGAGAGAGATGGATTTTTAGAGAAAGTGGATAATGATCAATTCACTAAAATCTCATATGAACACCTTAAATAGTGTAGAAACTATCATTAGTGTTAACTAATGAGTTTAGAGTATTTTAAATCATTTTTAAATACTTACAACAAAAGTCAATCCACTTATATTGGCTTTAGTAAAATTGTTATTGTTTTTGGACCTCTTTCTAACACTTTACTAGAGGAATTCTAGCCTCGTACACATGCAAAACATTGTCTATATAAATACTAAAGTAAAACTTTTCCTGCATTGGAAAAGGAACTAGTAAACATTAGGTATAACTATATATTTTAATTCTTAATATGATTGGATAGGAAAAACTATAAGGTGAAAACGTGTAATGTTTTTGAACATATTTTTAGTACATATATATATCATTAATTCATTACTCATATATATGTAATGTAGTATTCATTCTATCATTTTTGAATTCTTTCTCAATTAGAAAGCACTAAAATAAAAGGGACAAACTGAGCGCTGCCGGAGTGAAAAAAGAAGATGTTATTGCTGAAGTAGTTGAAGAAGACGTTGCCCGACTCCTTCGAAGCCGCCGAGCAAAACAAAAATAAAGGGAGGAGAGAACACTTTAGAAGATGAGTATATATATATCTTTTCTGTATATTAAGGAATACGAAAAGATCTGAATATGGTAATAAAGAATGAAAATGGGCAGTAGTTGGAACACACTCAATTCACACGTCAAATATGTTGATATATGGGTCGACATTATATAACCATATAAAATAAAATTTGAAATACAAGGATCTAATATTGATATTAATTTCTAACCTTAGCCTATAGAGTCCCGTAAAAAAAACTAACATGAGCATTCCGGGTCATAATATTACACGAAATGGCTCTTGCAATAGAGTTAATGTCAATAACTCCCGAGGACTTAGATAACATAGCCCATTTAGCAAGATTGTGGGCAAAGAAATTAGACAGTCTAGAAATAAACATATAAGAGTAGAGCCAGAAAATAATGAAGAAGGGATTCTAATATGTTTGTGTGAAAGTTTGGCAATGTGAAGGCCAAGTCGAGCATCCATGGCTTCTCCAACAAGAGCATTAGAAGCAGGCACATGCTCAGTGACCGCCCATAAGACTTCCTCAGAAGAAGATCTGGCAATATAGCACTGAAGACCATCTGGTCCAACCCAACCCAACCCAACCACTGCATCGAATCCAGCGTGATAGAAGCAAATAACAGGAAGTGGTCTGCATTGATTCCTAACACGTGATATGTTGTTTTTTTACTTACGTATTTGTTTGGTTCTTTCTATCACGTGTTGAATATAGAGCAATCAATCAATCTCTCACGTCACGTCTTCTCTTACCAAATCTCTCGGTAATACAGAAAAAAGAAAAAAACAGAATTGAAATCTATTTTGAAAATAGAATAATTATGATAAGAATTAACCATAATATTAATATTAAAGTAGAGATTTGAGCATTACTTTTTGAAACTCTTTTACATTATTACTGATCTAAATAGAAATCGAAAACATTATCCTATTCCATACATAGAGATGCAATAAGAAAACCAAATTGATTTTCATGCTGTCTTACACAAATCCCAAAGAATAAACTTTCCATGCTGTCTTAAACCATTCTTAGATGAGGCTAGCTAATATATTGATTTTCATACTCCAGTTCCTTTAATTTACTATGGTCTATAGCCAATTATTCAAAGCTTGAGTTTGGTTGTTTGAAGTCTTTGTTTTTTGCTGATACCCTATGAAAACCTCTTAAAACAAACTTTGTGTAGTTTCCAACCTAGGATAACGATTTGATTTTCAAAGCAAGAATCACTGCATATATCAATCTATCAATATGACGGTCCAATTAATAATCTGCATTGTTATGTTAAACTAAAAGTGAAATCTATGATATGAATTATTTTTTATTACAGTATATATGGTGTAGTATTATATACCAAGCCAAAAATATTAGAGTACATGGACAAACCTTGAACTATTTATTATAAATTAACTTTGGTTTTCAGGTTATGCTGATTTCTCCATTTTTTAGTGACACATTACTGATTTTTATTCTTTCACATTTGCTGGCAAAGATCTCTGCTTCCAGCTTTTGAATCTGCAGAAACATGTTCTTTAGCAGAGGGTATATGTAGGCAAGTAACACAGGGATTCCATGTGGTGAATTGTTACAACAGTTGCAATCCTTTTTGGTTCAATAATGAGCTAGTACAGTAATTTGCTAGTTTATAATTTTTAAAAAGCATAGTGACATGTCTTTTTCCTGGCTAATAAGGTCTTTTTCACTATGTTACATTAAAAGGTAAAGTTTTCACTCAGGAACATTTTTTATTTGTTACCATGTAACTGCTCATTAATCTTACTTAGCTATGAAATTTTAGACCAATAATGTCATTACAACTTCTGAAATTCCGTTTCTAGTAATTACCAAATTAATTAAACCATGAATTAATTAAAATGCGGAATGGTAATTAATTGTTTACACAGAAAGCAGTTCTGTCGGGACAGAATCCGAACTTGTCACGACAGAACTGAACACAATAAATAGACAGTGCAAAAATTAAAGAACACAGCGAATTTTTACAAGGTTCAGAAACCATTTCAGATAACCTACTCCTTGGGGCCACGCCCAGAGAATAAACCAATTAGTAAAGAAACAAAGTGTACAAAAGCATTGACTTAAACAATGTAAGACTCCCTCTTAAACTATTGCCGCAATCTTGTTGTACTATTATCTACGAATCTGGTTTGATGAAACGTTGATTCTCTTGAACTCCCTTCAAAGAACAGCGAGTGCACACTTCCTCCCGAAGTGAGACTTAGATCGAATCCTCTCCCGAAAATCCTTATGAACACGTTCACAATAGACACTATTTGATTACAATGGACTAGATAGATATCCACAAGTACACTCAGCACTCTCACAAAGATTAATGTGAACAAACTTAATCTCTACAAATAAACACACTCTTCAAAATAGCATAACGTTTACAAATATTCAAAATGGAAGAGGTGAAAATTCCAAAGGCCTTGGCAAGGTATTTATAGGCAAGGAAATCGTCCAAGGCCATCATTTTCTGGTATCTTTGAAATCAATTTGCGAATTCCTTTGATTAAGGAAATTAGCCAGCCAGATGCATTCTGTGTCGACGGAAAAGGAAACTGATGAGTCAGCAACGTAGTCAGTCTCATCTGGCAGAACAAACATGATCATTTCTTTTGACCATGTTCATTTTCGGCACCTTCTTTATTTCCAGAATAGACATAATCCCATATAATCCCTGAAAATAATCTCAAGATATTTGCACAATATATTTTTACCAAAAATTGATTATTTGAGATAAATAAGGCAACAAATATATTCACACTTAAAGATATTTTCATACTAGAAAATCAGCTGAATCATTAGATAAAGAATCAATATGGATATGCTACTAATTTTTCCTTAATAACTTTAAAATATTTTTTCTAAAATAAAGTTAGCCAATAAAAGACTTTACAACTTCAATATTGCAGACCATGCTTTCTAAGGCTTTTGCAGCAGAGTGCAGTGTTACGTTTTACAACATTTCAGCATCAACCTTTGGCAGTAAATGACTTGGTGTGTAAAAGTGAAGCAATTTCTTTGTCATATATAGTTTCTTGTAAAACAGTATGCTCTTAATATCACAATGCAAGAGCAAATTAACTTTCTTAACATGGTAAAATTATATCTTTGAGGACTTAGTATGCAATGAGTTTGTTTTCACAAGGGAAGTAAATATTATTAGTCTTTGAAACATAATCATGCAGTCATTATCTGAGTATGCAGTGCATTTACATTGCAAGTGATTCTGAGAAGTTAGTGAAGGTGCTATTTGAGGTGGCAAGGCACTATGCTCCATCGACCATATTCATTGATGAAATTGATGCAATTATTAGTAACTTTGTTGATATTTCTCACTAATGCTATCAAATGCATAACTAGGCTATTTAATTGAATATTTTATTCTGTTCTGTATTGGTTAACTTACTCGATTATAGTATGACAAAAGTCATGGGTTTCATCAAAAAATCAATTGGTGATTAATGGAGTTACTATGTCTTACTAATAGTTTAATATTCTTACACTTCATGTGAGACACCATATTCTACTATCCCTTCAAGATTATGGTTATTTTTGCTCACAAATCTTGAATCACCAGATGACAAATGGTCTGTCTTAGCTCGCTTATTTTTTAATCTCAAGTGTCTTTTTGCAATTTTCACTATGCGGATCTCATGCAGTTTTTTTTAATTTGGTTCACTATTTGGAACGGTGTGGGTCGAATGTCCACTAGGGATATGACTCATGATACCATGACAAGAATCATGAGGTTCTATTTAAAAATCAATTAGAGATTAGTGGAGTTACACGTGCTCTTATTAATAGTTTAATATTTTTACATTTTTTTTGGGACACCATACTTCAATCCGTGAAGTTATAAGTTCTGAGATATGCCCATGTCAAGTTGGTTTTTGTGGATATATCTCAAACATTGTTCACTTGTTTGCATGCAAGTGCAATAGAAGTAAAGTCTTTTATAGCACTTGGTTACGACATTTATCCCTTCTTTGGATCCTTTTTACATGGCATTGCAATACAAGTAATGTCTAACTCTTTTGCAGTTGTTTTTTCTTTCTTTCTCACTGTGTCTATTTTCATTAACTTCAATAAAAACATCTTGGTGCCTCTTCTGAAACTTTGAAAGTTTGAGCTGGGGTGGGCATGTGCACCGGAAACTGAAAAGCATGGAAGTAAAGTCGAGTTGAATTCAAAAGATGCCAACGTGTTTTCTATTCTGCCAAAAAAGAAATGTACATAAAAGAAATAAAAATGAAGTATCAATCTCCTTCCATTCTAGCAAAAATAAGCGTACATTAAAAAAAAGTGTCAATCTTTTGAAGTAACTAATCCCAATTGCCTATTTTCGTATTTAGATTGAGTAGAGGCAAACACAGATGTGGTAGGCAAAGAAGCAGAATCAGAAACAGATTGAGGATTAATGCTAGAAGAGCCAAAATATACTTGTTTGGTATGAGCCTTTTTTGGGCTCATTTTTCGGTACTATTCACTTTTTGGAGCTTCTCCTCATCTCTGCAAGAGCTTGCTTAGGATATTCAATTGGGAAGTTATTGAAAGAAAATTTTATGTAGACTAGTATAAAACTAAATTTAATGTCCCATAATTGGATGGTTGTAGCATTTTTCTAAATAATTAGTTGGTCTCCTTGTACACATCCTTTACACTATATAATATAATATATTGTAGTGAGTTCATTTGGCCACTAACACTCCATAACCTAATAACTAAGCCCAATTCTAAGTTATTCTACTTGTTGATATACTCTTTAATCAAATTAAATGCATGGTTACTATAACAAACTATTGAGTTATTGTTTTATACTAATTCTGATTTCAACCATTGGTATTAGATACTCTGCATTTGATTTTAAAATTATTTATATGAAATTTTAATTTTGGGCATTTTGATATAAAATGAAGCTACTGTAATATTTGAATGGTGATTATAATATTTGAAGATACTCTTTGGCTTTTTTTTCTCCCTTATTTTGCATGCATCACAGAGCCGAATTTAAGGTGCTTTGCAGTAGAAAAATGGCTTAATTTTTTTAATTTTGGACATGTTTTTCTAGGCATTTTTGGTTCGAATAAACACCATGGATCTCTTAGAAATGTTTAGAGGAGTGCTTCTCCATTTTTCTAGACTAAAAACAGTGGTTGAAGGGCCTCTTTCCAGTTGGGTTGCACACCCGATCATCTTCACCCTTAGCAAACGATGTGTCGTATTCTTGTCGAACGATATTGTCATTTTAGGGAGACAACATGTCGTTTAGGCCTATTTTGGCCATTTTATTCCAAAATTAATTTCCTAATTATTAGTGACATTGTTGTAACAATTTTATTATTGTTTTTTTTTGTGCGTAATTGTTAATTGTGAGTTTCACTACAGGAAAAAGGGGCATTAGCGATGACTTTTTTCGTCGCCAGAAGGGGAATTATCGTCGCTAGAGGTTTCAGCGACGATATGGTCGTCGCTATTTGTCATCGCTAAAGCCCGGTCGCTAATTGTTTTTTATTAGCGATGATTCTAAAAATGTCGTCACTAGAGGCTCTAGCGACGACAAATGTTGTCGCTAGAGCCCCTTAAATTTCGTCGCTGGAGGGCTTCATTTTTTCGTATTTGTGTTTGCTCTAGCGTCAGTTGTCGTCGCTAGAGCCTTCACTTTTTAGTTTTTTTCGTTTTCTTTTTTTCTATAATTATTATATATTTTATTTGATCTTTTTTATTGAAACATAAATAAATCTAATTAAATTTAATAATCATAAAAATTTATAAATATAATGTTCCAATAAAATAAAGTCAAGTCTAAATAATGTAGAATGTCATATATAATATTTTCCTAAAGTTACATAGAATATAAAGTCATAAATAATGTTCTCCAGCATCCTATTGAGTAGGAGGTGTCGGATCCTGACCATCACCTGGCTGAGAAGATCCAGAACCTGAGGCTCCACCAAGCCTAGCCATGTACTCCTCAACGATTCAGAGACGTTGGACCACATCCCGCATCTCTTGTGCAGTAGGGGGCGGTGACGGTGGTTGAAGTGTGTCAGTCACTTCACGTTCCGCCCTCAAGCGAATCCTATGACCAAGTTCTGTCTGATGGCCTCGACGGTGTCCAAAGACTGTCTCAACAAGGGCAATGTCGTCCACCTCTATTGTGGCAGTACTCGCACTGGAGGTGGTCGTAGAAGATTATGTCTGTTGAGTTTGACGTACCTCCATCAAATTTTCCTGTATTATTGAATTGTTAATACAACTATTACAAATTTACAAAGTAAGAAAAATATAAAATATATACAATTACTTACATAGTTATCACGCGCTACTTGACTGACCCAACCTCTCCCTTATTTATATTTAGTATCCATCCAAGTTTTTTGAACGCATGAGAGATGGCCAGTTTGCATATCGCGCTAATATACAAAAATTATTGAGAAATTTAATACAAATATCTGAATTTTTTTTTAAAATTTAATAAGAAAAAATAACTTCTTATAACGAAGAGCTGGCGTAGACTGCGATCCTTGGAAGTTATTTTGTTTTTGTTCTGCTCGATTCGCAGCGTTAATCTCAGAGCGCCTCTACAAAATGACATTGTGTTAATTATATATATGTTATATTAACAAAACTAAATTAAAAAGAAATTTTACCTTCACTTCAGGTCGATCAAAATAATCAAGCGCCTTCTTCCATTTTTCTTCTACCAAACCATCAGGAACATGTCTCCGACCATGCTTCTTTATGTGAGTAGATAGATCATTTTTCCATTCTGAGTAACAATCAGCACAAGATTGTTGAATTCCGAGAAGAATGCAACTTCGGTGCTCTGCCCCATAGCGAGTGAGACCAATATCGAATAAATCATCCTAAATTAAAATAAATTAAGTTAATTAGTCAAATTTAACATTAAATTCAACAAAATACAAAAGATAAGAAATAAATTACCTGTAGATGAGGAAATATTCGATCCCTAACTTCCTTTGGTACTTTATACCATCGATCATAGTCGGGATCGACATATTGTCGAATGAGAAGGCCGATCTCCTGAGACAAATTGTGGGAATATTCACCAATTTCCTTGTACGTCTTTCCTCGAACATCCCATTCAAGGGGTAATGGTCTACCTAAGGCAACCCTAGCCTCTCGGGTTGATATCCCTTTGTTGATGCCACGCCTTTTTATTGCAGGCACTATTATTTTACAAGTGCATAATATTAAATTATACATCTATAGTTATAAGGTTAATTTATGAATAAAAACAGTAGATAGTGCATGAATTACCTCTCTCACAGTCAGCCTCTATATGTGTTGGATCTCGAGGAGGATCTGCCCCGCCATCATCTCCGTGTTGTCGCATTACCGCAGAAGACATATCTAATAAATTTAAATATAATGATATATATGTGTGCATATAATAAAATGTTGACAAATAAAGATAAACATAAATAATATGGTTATCCATAAATAATAAGTGCAAACAATCTTTGAATGCAAAAATTACAACTTAATCATCACTATAATATTCATTATCACTATCATTCTCATTTTCTTCTACATTATCTTCTTCTAAGTCCATCTCTTCATCTTCATCGACCGTCTCCTCTTCCTCTTCATCTCCCTCTTGATCAACAGGAGTATCTACATTGACAATATATGGCGGTTGATCTCTACGACAAAAATTGAATTTTGGCAACAGACCAAGATCGACAAACAATTGGAAATCAGATGATATTGTGTCATGCATAACATCTATTTCAATGGGATCCAACTGTTCATCAGCTGCTGGGATGTCCCACACATTTTTATGATGAAATTCTTCAACAATTTTCCAATCCCGGTCATTTTTCAAATCATCAAGATAGAAAATTTGTTTTGCCTGAGTTGCTAAGATAAACTTGTCATCTTTGTACCACTCAAAATTAGTAAATATACTAGTTATACTATTTTCATGCTTCATCCTACTCTAGGTAGGATCTGTATCAAACCATTTACACTTAAATAATACAACAGAACAACCAGCAAGGTATGACATCACTTTTACCTCTTCTAATTGCCCGTAGAAATTTTTGTTGTCTACTTCGGGTACTAAGACACCACTGTTTTGAGTTTTCAAATTTTTATCTCTATCATAACAAAAAAATCGAACTCCATTGACAATACACCTAGTGTATGAAGAAACAAGATTAGAGGAGCCGCTTGCTAAGGAGAATAACTCTTCAGAAGCTTCTGCAGATCCCGCTTGTCGAAGATTGTAAAACTTATTGTAAAACCATGTGGGGAACTCCTTTTTCTGTAATTGATCTAGGTTTTCAGTACCACTAGATAAAATGATCTACTTGTGCTCTCTACACAGATAAAATGTGAAAGACTTAAAAAATTTGAAAGATAAATGGAAGAGTAGATAAATATATTGTTAGTGTGATCAAAGTACTTACTGAATATATGGGAGAATCTCAATGCAATTGTTGAGAATGTACCACTCAATAGTTTTTTTAAGTTCATCGTCCAAAGTTGTTAATGTCTTCTTACCGATCAGACGACCATGAAATTGAAACACGGACAACTTCTTTATTGCATCAACATTTCTATCTGGACGATTAAACCTTGTTTCCACCCCTTTGAAGTACATAGAACAGAATGTTAATGCTTCATCGACGACATAACCCTCAGCTATGGACCCCCCAGGACGAGCTTTATTACGCACATAATGTTTCAATTTTTTCATGTATCTCTCAAAGGGATACATCCACCTCATGTGTACTGGACCTCCATCTATTGCTTCTTGAGGCAAATGTATCATTAGGTGAACCATAACATCAAAAAACGCTGGCGAAAAAATGATTTATAGTCTGCAAAGAATTTCAACAATTGATGTTTTCACTTTCTCCAAATTAGAAACAATCAGAATTCTAGCACAAATAATATTGAAGAAAGTGCACAAGTCAATGATGGTCTTGGCAATAGGTTTTTTTAGGAATGAATGAACACCAATTGGCAAAAGACGTTGCAATATGACATGACAATCGTGGGATTTCAACCCAGTAATCTTATTGTCATTTTCAATCACATTCTTCCTTAGATTAGATGCAAACCCATCTGGAAATTTGACTGATTTCAAAAATCGACAAAACTTATGCCGATTTTTAGGAATAAATGTGTATTTCGCTGCTGGCTTTTCCATTCGATCATTTACCATTCTCAGATGCAATTCTGGCCTTATCTTCATCTTCTCCAAATCTACTCTAGTGCTAATTGTATCTTTGGTCTTATTTTCCAACCCGACTATTGTGCCAACTAAGCTGTCGCATACATTTTTCTCAACATGCATGACGTCTAGGTTGTGTCGCAACTTCATATTTGCCCAATATGGGAGCTCAAAGAAAATACTTTTTTTACGCCAACCAACTTGCTCTTTTGTGCATTTCTTTTTTTGTCCAATGTAGCTAACATGCTTACCAGGAAGAGATCCAGGCATAAAATTCATTTGTGTGAAAATAGCTTCAGTGTTAAATTCCTCTGGAGGTGGTCTTTTCTCAACTGAACCATATAACTTCTTTTTTCTAATTTGGTGTCCCATTGGTAAAAAATGTCTGTGACTGTAAAATGCAACCTTATTTTGCAAATGAACAGATGGTGTTGATACATTGCAAGTAGGACAAGCAGTGTAACCTTGACCACTCCATCCAGAAAGACTACTCCTTGCTGGAAAATCATTTATAGTCCACAATAAAGATGATTGAAGCTTAAAAAAGTTACCATCAACAACATCCCGAGTCTGAACACCATTCACCCATAATTCCTTCAACTCATCAACCAATGGCCTTAAGAAAACATTAAAATCTTTTCCAGGTGAATGTGGACCAAGAATTAATAAAGTCAGCATAAAGTTAGTCTCTTTCATGCATAACCACGGTGGCAAGTTGTAAGTCGTTAACACAACAAGCCACATGCTATAAGACAAACTCATATTTCCAAAAGGATTGAATCCATCAGTAGCCAATCCAAGGCGCACATTCCTAGGTTCCATTGCAAACGCTGGATTGCTACGGTCAAAATCCTTCCATTCTTTCCCATCTGCAGGATGACGCATGACACCATCTTCTTTAACACGCCCTTCATGATGCCATCTCATATGTTGAGAAATGTGCCTTGACGCGTATTTTCACATCAACCGAGGGGTCAATGGAAAATAACGCATAAATTTTCGGGGCACTTTCTTCCCCTTGGTATTTTTATCCACCCAATGATCCTCCCCAAAAATTGGACACTTGGATTTTCTTGCAATTTCCTTCCAAAACAACGCACAATCATGCTTACAAACATGGATTAACTCGTAACCCAAACCCAATTTCCTCATCAACCTCTTCGCCGCATAATGTGACTTTGAAAAACCCATCACAAAATTTAAACATAATCGATTATAAAAAAGAAAAGGGACAAGAAAGCAAACCTGAGGAGTCCAACAAAAAGAAGATAGAACACTGCAAAGAGAACCCAAACAATACATGATTAAGTTACTTAAGAAGAAAAGTCATACCCAAACAAGATAGAGAAGAAGGGTCTGGAAAGTAAAGAAAATACACCTAAAATATATATATATTTATACATATACCTGTGAATGTCGAGAGGAAGATCGAAGAGCTTGGGGAAGCCGTCTACGATGGAGCTGCCCAAGATCAGAGCTGTCAGCAAGAATCATAAGCCAATATATACATAGACACACATAAGAACATATCATATTGATCATTGTTTAAATACGAAAAGAACAAAACAAACAGACTTATTGAACTTGCAAATCAAACATTATTTAGACCTTCCAATATATATATATATATTCCTTCAAGGATCAAAACTGAACCTTGAGTCTTTATTATTCAAATCTAAATCAGTAAATCATTATCATCATACATGCATAAGATTAAATTAAGTAATACTAACATAAATCATTTCATAAATTAAAACATTGCATAAACCACACAAAAAAGCGCAAAGTAACCAAAATATAACCAGACTTGATAATTAGGAGATCACAAACAAGTGTCTGGTCGTGGGTTTAGTACTCTTACAATCCGGAGCTACTCTGAGCCAGAGACCGGAGCTACTCTGAGCCAGAGAAAGAGAGAGGCAGTGAGAAAAAAAAAGAACAAAATTAAACCAAAACTCACCACTCCAAACATACATATATGCATATATATATATATGTGTGTGCAAAATAGAGAGAGACCCGAGAGTGCCGTGGGTCACAAAAGAAAAAAAAACATTTATAAATAAATAAACTAAATATATATATACCTTAATATATATATATATATGCATACGGAAATGGGAAGAGTCGAAAAAAAATTATCTTAGTAATATACACCTGAATATATATGTACAGAGGGAAATGGAATGGAAAGAGTAGGGAAAAAAAACAAATTACTGAAGAAGAAGAAGTAAATCAGAAAAAAAAAAAATTAAAAACAAGAAGTGAGGGAGGGAGAACATACCTTGCGCCAACTGAGGGAGGGAGAAATGGGAGTGTGAGCTGAAGAATGGTCTCTCCGTTTGAGGGTTTCGGTTTGGGTCTGAAAGTAAAAGGAGATGACCAAAGCTGCCCAAGAAAAAAACTGAGAAAATGAAGCAAATGAAGAAAAAACTGAGGGTTTCTCTGGGTTTCAGATTTGGGTTTTGTGCGTTTTCTGCCTTTGGGATTTACAAGGGAGGAAAGAGAGGCAAAAGTGTGAAACAGGTGGAGGGAAATGAAATATTTTTTAGGGTATTTTGTTTTGATTCGCGCGAAAAAATTAGGGAAAGCTAGACGCGTGCCTTTAAGCACTTCTAGCGACGAAATTTTCAAAGTCGTCGCTAGAACTGTGGTCGCTAGAAATCTTTATTTTTGTAGTGTCTATTTAATTATGTTTTTTTTTGGGGTTTTGATTTTGTTTTCTGAAAACCTTTTTTTTTTTTCAATACATAATAAAAATAGCTTTATAAACATCATAATCTCACAAATTTTGTACTGTATTAATTTTCTTAAGCATATTTATATGAAGTATTTGTGATTCTTATTACATAAATTTTGTTTCAAGATATTTCATATTTTCTAGCACCATCATTGTTGGTTATATGATAATTACGTATGTTTTTATGCTCACTTATGGTGAGTCGCATGCAAAATTATATCTCATATTAGGCCAATTTTTAGCATATTTATATTATTTTTAGTATGCCATTAATTATGTGTGGAACAAAATTTCATAACTTTGATATTTGATCATAAAAATCATTGGCATATATTGACAGTATTCTTACATTTGTTATTGTTCATTTTGATGCATTTTGTAATAATTATTTACTTATTTGAATAACTATAGATAAATTTTGTAAAATATATTTGGCCTTTATTGATGATTGTGATATTTGTAAAACCACATCTTTTTAAAATGAAAATTTCCGTCAAAAGTTGATTCTTTAAATTGGTAAGCTAATGGATCATAATAAACACTACTAGAAATATAAGCTTTTACTTCGGTTTTTATATTGAGCATACAAAAAAACTGAAGTAAAAACATTTTCAAACTCTTTTACTTCGCTTTTGAATTTGGCTCTTTGAAAAAAATTACATACTACTTTGCTTTTTTTTAAAAACGAAGTTAAAAATTGAAAGTGAAGAGGGCCATGTTTGGTTGCACATGCCCGTGACTTATGTTTAGAGATAATAAAGATGTGAAAAAATGGCCAAGTCAAACGCGTCCCTTGTGCACATTTTACTTCGGTTTTTAGGTAAAAACCGAAGTAGAAAGTGCACTTTCCACTTCGATTTTTACCTAAAAACCGAAGTAAAAGGTGCACAACCCAGCTACTTCGGTTTTTAGGTAAAAACCGAAGTAGAAAGTGCATTTTCTAAAAACCGAAGTAAAAGTGTTATATAACCCTCTTCCCCACTCGAACAGTCATATCCCTCTCTCTCCACTGTACAAAAAAACCCCAAAACCTCCATTAACAACCGTGAGCCAACACCCATTTTCATTCTCCAAACTTTTTTTTTTGTTTTTTCTTTATTTCTTACCACTTTTCTTCATTATAAACCGAAGTATAGCCCCAAAATCCTTTTTTTTTTTTTTTTTTTTTTTAGAGAAAAAAAATACATTTGGTCATGGGTATTAGTTCTCATGGTTTCTTGTCGGATTTTGACCGGAGTTTTGTTATTGCAAGGTGTTTTTGAGCTTCAAAATAGGTATGGATTACTAAAATATGGTTTTGATGATAATTTTTTATTTTTCTATGTTTTTTTTTATTATTCCGAATTTTATAATTAAAATTATTAATATTTTGTTAACTTTTCTAATTATTTATTTATTTTGTTAAGTTAAATAATGTGATAAAAATTTGGGTTATTATAAATATATATATATGTGTATATTAGTAAATTTTAGAAATTGTGACAAGAGATGAATTTGCTTTTTAAATATTTGAAAAAAATAAATAGCTTGAAGATGATCAAAGTGTTATTCATTAGTTTCTATAACTAGTTTGATTTTTTTTTATTTATTGGTTTGATAATTAATTATGTAAGTAATGTTTTAGTAGGGTCGTCGATTTAGTGGTGAACTTTGTTGTTCATTTCGGGTGAATTGAAGAGTAATATTGAAGGTTAGTTATTTTTTTTTTTATTTATATTACTACAAGATTTATGTATAAAGATAAGGCTAATTAAATCATGCATATTGGATTTAGTGAAAGTTATGTTTGACAAATAGTGAAGTAGGCTCTGGGAAATTTTCGTGCTGTGGTGATATAAGGATGGATTCAT
Source organism: Humulus lupulus (assembly GCF_963169125.1). Lineage (NCBI taxonomy): Eukaryota > Viridiplantae > Streptophyta > Magnoliopsida > Rosales > Cannabaceae > Humulus > Humulus lupulus. Next base: position 10,059,876 of record NC_084801.1, read on the forward strand.
TTATGCTTGATTATTGTGTTTGTTTGTGCTGTTATTATAAGAAATTATGAAATTACAGTATGCTATAGAAACAGAGGATACTCTGCCGAATTTTTTAAAAATTTTATAAGATTAGAACCTAATAATGATAGATTCATTTATGCTTGATTATTGTGTTTGTTTGTGTTGTTTTTATAGGAAATTATGAAATTGCGGTATGCTATAGAAATAGAGGATACTCTGCCAAATTTTTTTATAAATTTTATAAGACTAGAACCTAATAATGATGGATTCATCTATGCTTGATTATTGTGTTTGTTTGTATTGGTTTCATAGGTAATTATGAAATTACGGTATGTTATAGAAACAGAGGAAACTCTGTCGATTTTTTTAAAAAATTTATAAGACTAGAACCTAATATAAGTTTTTTTTTCTAACTTATTAGGAATTTAATATTGTTATTAGTATGGATAAATCATGGATGCTTGAGAGGAGAGAAACATCACAATTTCAATATGGATTCAACAAATTTTTAGAGTTTTGCCTAAAGAATTGTAGTGATCCACAAAAAATCTGTTGTCCTTGTATCGATTGTGGTAATGGAGTAAAGGGGAATATTACCATGATAAAGGATCATGTATTTTGTCGGGAATTTGATATAAGTTATAGTAAATGGTATTGGCATGGAGAATTATTAAATGACGACCGATATCCATTAGGTAGGCGAGGTGTAGATGATTTTGAGAGTAATGATTTTGATGATCATCCTATAGAATTGCTTGATGAAGCACAAGAAGAGTTTTTTCATAATCCAGAAAAATTTGATAGTATGGTTAGAGATGCAGATAGACAATTGTTCAGTGGTTGCAATAAACTAAGATTGCCAACAATGTTTAAATTTTATAACATAAAAGCAGAAAATGGAGTTAGTGATAAGTGTTTTAGTCAATTTTTAGTTGCTTTCAAGGAGATTTTGCCGCTAGAAAATTGTTTTCCGGAGTCTACATATGAAGTAAAGAAAACATTAAGTTTGATAGGGTTGAAGTATGAGAAGATTCATGCATGTCTGAATGATTGTATTTTATATCGTAAGGAGTATGCAGACATGGACACTTGCCCAGAATGTGGTTTATCACGGTACAAACCTAACAAAAGTAAGGAGATTAGGAAACTTATTCCTCAGAAAGTGCTATGGTACTTACCTTTGATTTCGCGGCTGAAACGATTATATCGAAGTGCATAACACTCTAAGAACTTAATATGGCACGAGACTGGACGAGTGAAAAATGGTAAACTCCGGCATCCTGCAGATTCATATGAAGAAGGTAGATTATATCAATCCAGAATTCAAAAATGAACCAAGACATCTTCGTCTCGGTTTAGCTGCTGATGGAGTAAACCCACATAGATCTCTTATTAGTAGGCATAGTTCATGGCCTGTCTTCCTGGTTATGTACAATCTTCCTCCTTGGTTGGTCATGAAAAGGAAGTTTATGATGCTTTCATTAATGATTTCAGGCCCAAAACAACCAGGACACGATATCAATGTTTATTTGGCACCATTAATTGATGATTTGAAAGAGTTGTATGGAAATGGTGTTAAGACATATGATGGTTTTAAAAAAAGAAGTTTTTAATTTGAAAGTGGTGTTGTTATGGACTGTTAATGATTTTCCAGCATATGGTAACCTATCAGGTTTGAGCACAAAAGGTTACCAAGCTTGTCCAATTTGTTGCACCAACACAAGGGCCCGTCGCTTGTCAAATGGACGCAAAATATGTTATATGGGTCATAGACGATATTTTCATTTAAGTCATCTCGACAGAAATAAAGAAAAAACATTTGATGGTATTGTGGAACGAGACCTTGCTCCTTTGCCATTGTCAGGTGAGAAAATTCTTAAGGAAGTAGAAAAAGTTGACTTTAGGTATGGGAAGAAGAATAAAAACAAAAAAATTCAATGGATGTTTTCAAAGAAAATCAATTTTCTTTCAACTTCCTTACTGGAAAGATTTACTCATTAGACATTGCTTGGATGTCATGCACATAGAAAAAAATGTATGTGAAAGTATAATCGGTACATTACTTGATATCCCAGGTAAAAACAAAGATGGTTTGTCTAGTCGTTTAGATCTTGTTGAGATGGGTATAAGACACCGCTTGGCACCTGAAGAAAAAGGTAAACACACATATTTGCCTCCTGCTTGTTTTACATTGTCTAAAGAAGAGAAGCAAGCCATATGTCAATCATTGGCAGAGATGAAAGGGCCTGATGGTTATTCATTGAATGTTCGAAACTTGGTTTCTATGCAAGATTTGAAGTTAATTGGAATGAAATCACATGATTGTCATATATTAATGCAACAATTACTTCCAATTGCCATTCGGTTAGTTTTACTAAAAAGAGTTCGAGATAGTGTGACAAGTGTGTGAAACTTCTTTAATCAACTATGCGAAAAAGAATTGGAAATGAAGAAGTTGAATGCATTGCATGATGAAATAGTCGAAACTTTATGCAAGCTTGAAAAATATTTTCCACCATCTTTTTTTGACATCATGATACATTTGATGGTCCATTTAGTAAGAGAAGCGAAGTTGTGTGGGCCAGTTTGGGCGAGATGGATGTATCCATTTGAAAGGAATATGAAGGTGTTGAAAGGATATGTACTTAATCACCATCGCCCTGAAGCTTGTATGATTGAGTGTTATTTAGCAGAAGAAGTTGTGGAATTTTGTTCAGAGTACATGGTTGGAATCGACACAATCAGAATTAGCAAACCACAGAATAACTCGAATAGAGTTGATAGAGGATTACGAGGGAAAGGAACAGTAGTGACCATATCTCGTGCAGAATTAGATCAAGCTCATTTAGTTGTGTTGGAAAACAATCCTGAGGTTCACCCATATATAACGTAAGTTATAAATTTAATAAACATTATGCTCATTTTTATGTATAATTGAAATTTTAATGTTGTAATTTGTATTTGCGGTGAGCACATGGAGTTATGACAATCAATGATTCCAAACAAGGTTAAAAATAAACATAAATGGATTATAGATGAGCATCATAAAACATTTAGTCGATGGTTGAAAAATACTATTCTAGCAAGGTTGGGAGAAGAAAACCATGGAGTGTCGATAGAGTTAAAATGCATATCATTTGGAGCACCATGCTTACATTGTTGGAGGAAAAAGAAATCACACAAAGTCAAGAGATGATGCTCGAATGGTTCAAAATAGTGGAGTAAGTATTGTTGTAGAAGCAATGCATTTCGCTAGTGCAAAAGACAATAATCCAGTAACTGGCACTATGACATATTATGGGGTTGTTGAAGAAATATGGGAGCTTGATTATTCCTTATTTCAAATTCCCCTTCTCAAGTGTTCTTGGGTGGACAACAATGTTGGGGTTAGAATTGATGAACTTGGATTCACTATGGTTGATTTAAGTAAGAAAGGTCACAAGAATGATCCTTTCATCATGGCTACCCAAGCAAAACAAGTGTTTTACATAACTGATCCTACTGATGATAAATGGTCAGTTGTTTTATGAACCCCAGAAAGATAGTTTATAGAAGATGAAAATGACAAAGTCAACGATGATTTGTTTCATGATAATTTTATTGTTGGACAACCAATACATGAGCAAGTTGAGCAAATCCATAATTTCAATGAAGATGATGATGATGGGGAATACATTAGAAATGATATTAGAGACGGAATATGGGTAGATTGTGAATCAACCAAGAAAAGAAAATGTGTTCAGTGAGTAATGTATTCGTTTTTATGTTAAATATGTATTTATTTATGTCATAATTGTAACGTTAATTCTTGTTTATGTGCAGATGAAAAATTCTGAAGGGGAGAACACACCAAATAGGCGAGGCCCAACAAAGAAGAACAATATCAATAATAAAAAAGCTAAGGGAATAAAGAGAAATATTAAGTTTAATGATAAAGGTCAATCTATAGGGAAAGCATATAGCGAGATGCAATCGTACCTTGGAGTTAAAACTAGGAGAACAGTCTCTCTCAATTATAAGGATTGGAGACAAGTCCCACAATAATTGAATAATAGAATATGGGAGAATGTATATGTAAGAAAATATTTTAATTACTTTAATATATTGATCATTTTCGTGAATTACTTTGCATTTCATTAATCATTTTCTTTCTGTTTCACGGTGGCTTTAACATTCCAGAAAATTGGAAACCAGAATTAATTAAATGTGCGGGAAGAATGATGAGAGATTTTAAGACCAACATCACTAGTGACTACATCTACCATTTGGCAAAAGACGGTCTGATAGATGAACTTCAATTCATTCCTAATAAATATCCAGAACTTGACCTAGAAGATTGGAGGACCTTTGTTAGCCACCGTTTATCTCCTAAGTTTACGGTACTATTATGTATATCTATTACATATATGATTTATTAGTCTTGAAGTATTAATAATTGCTTAAAATCTTACCGTTACTTATTTTATGTAGGCTTTGTGAGAAGCACAACGTGAAAGAGCTCTCAAATATACTTTGAGGCATCGTACATCTCGTAGAGAGCTTGCCAATGTTAGAGAGGACTTGGTAAGTAATTCACAACACTGTTTTACAATGGTCAACCTGTTATGAAGAATATTGCACTCACCAACTTTAATTAATTGTTGTATGTTGTAGAAAAATGAACTAGGTGTGGCAGATGTAGAATGGTACCAAGTTTGGATAAGAGCACGAGACAAGAAGAAGGTTCTTGTCACAGATTTGGACAAACAAATTGAAGCAATAATTGTAAGTGGTTTCAAGCAAGTATTTTAAAGTAATGTAGGAATGATAAAGTTCTTATAAGTTACTAATATATGCGATCACTGGTTTGTTTGACAGAATGAGCTGAAAGAAAAAGTTAGTAGTGGAGAAATCATTGCAAAGGGTCAGAATGACATATTAACACAAGCTTTAGGGACACCTGAGCACCCAGGCTGTGTTAGAGCACTTGGGTATGATATTATTTTTTATTTGTTGCATTTAACTTCATTCTACAATATTTTAGTTTTTAAATAATGGGGTTGATTATTGTAGGTCATTTGCGAAGATTTCGTCCGTCTTTGGAAGAAAACCAAAAATAGCAATAGAAATGGCTGATGTTGTTCGTAAGAAAGATGCAGAAATTGCGAGGCTCAGAGCAGAACTTAAAGCTTTAAAGGAGGAAAAAGCTAAACAAGCAGGTGGGATAGATGATATGGATGAACACGACAACGATGACAAGCAGAATGACGAAGAATATCACACACCGTACATGCAGGATGACGTGCCTCCATAATTTACAAATGATGTGTTACTTTGTTAAGATAATATTCATAATGTGGTGGCAGAGGGTGTTATCATTGATGGGGTGGGTCCACTGACTATTCATGGTCTTCAACTGACAGACGAATACGCGAGGGTGCGAGTCACCAAGATGTTACAAGAGGATGCTGAAATCCCATGTTCTGTTGGGGAGATACGCTATGTTCGAGATACCTATGACGTATTCATTCCTTGGCCAAAAGAATTAGTTATGACTGATCAGGTATAAAATAATTCTTTAATTTTTTACCTATTAAAATATTTGTTGGTCTATTATTTTAATAATATTTTTACTTGATGTTGCGTAGGGTCCTCTAAAAAAGAAACCTCCTATGTCAAAAAGCCCATCCAAGGATAAGACAAACAATAATTCTCTGACTAACCCACATCTGTCATCAGATGGGTCTCACGTCAATCCAGAAAACACTATGACCGAAGGCCAACCATTTGTCGATCACATCATGAATCGCATCTATGTTAGCCTTTAGTTTATGGTGAGAGAATTTTACAGAGTTAAGGGAATAAACACAGTCTTCTCAATTCCAGTGGACCCATCATTCATGAATCGCGAGTCAATCTTTATAACTTCAGAGGATGTGGAACAAGTTGCTACTTTGCATATGATTGGAGGCTCAACAATGATATTCGGACTAAGGTATCCCTTCAACTAATTCTTTGGAATGATATGAAATTTAGAATGGTTATGAGTAATGCTCTGTGATCTGTTGCAAATTTTCATAGTAAATTGAATGTTTACAGGTTTGGGTAGTCCTATTTATAGGGGAAGCTCTGTCGAAATTTTTCAAAAATATTTAACAAGAAAATTTTGCAGATGCATTTCGGAGTCCCTATTTCCAAATCAGCGTGTCTTTTACAAGTTTTTTGACATTGAGCGTCTTAACATTAATAATGTTAACGGTGTAGAACGATCAACTATTGACTTGGCAAATTGGTTGATGGCCATGGATAGAGTTGGTAAACTATACTTTATACCTTGGAACATACAGTAAGAAATACTATAAACTTTTCTTATTTGATTATTCATATATTTAAAATTTAATTATTTTATTTAACACGCTTATTATTTTAGGGATTGCTATGCCAAAAGGAAAAACCGTGTTCTTGGATCCACTGAAAGCACACAAACGTCATGAAGAGATTGATTTAATGATAATGAGGTAAGTTTTAAATTTTTAAAAATATTTCTTAATATGCAACACCTATTACATTTTAATAAATTTTATTAATTTTATTTTTAAATAGTGCATATTATGAGGCTTCTTCCAATGAATTACTCGGCAATCCTACAAAGATATTCAATGTTTCATGTCCAAGACAACCACAAAGTCATGAATGTGGTTTTTATGTGTTGAAGTACATTAGAGATCTTGTACGGGCACAAATGCAATAGAAACCTTAAAAGAAAAAGTAAGTTCATTTTTTATAACTTATTTTGGTATCGATAATCTATAAAATTAATTTATATTTATTAATTTTACAGTTTGATGGGAAGAAGCAATATTGTGATATTGCAGACCTTTTGCCAATCCAACACGAATGGTTAGGTCGATTGATGACATACATTTATTAGTAAGCCTATTTTGTTTATAAATTCGTTTAGTTGTAAGTTTAGTTTTATGTAAATGTATTAATGTTAAGACTAGCTATCTTACTTAAATACTTGTGATTTAGATGCTTATGTTTGACATTTCTAATTAATGAAAGCTAGCATATTTTCATTAAAAAAAATTCTTAACCAATTCGAATTGTAAAAATATATATAACTATAAATTCATATAATTAGGCCGTTGAAAAAAAATTAGGCCAAAAAATATATATATATAATTACACCATTTGAAAAAATTAGGCAAAAAAAATATATATATATATAAAAAGAATTGAGCCATTTAAAAATAATCATAAATAATTATTAAAAAAAAAGGGCACTTTCTACTTCGGTTTTTAGGTAAAAACCGAAGTAAAAGGTGTACTTTCCACTTCGGTTTTTACCTAAAAACTGAAGTACAAAGTCCCTTGCTGGGCACTTTCTACTTCGGTTTAGGTAAAAACCGAAGTAGAAAGTGCCCAGGATGGATGCGTACCCCACTTTTTACTTTGGTTATTATGTAAAAATCGAAGTAGAAAGTGGGGATTCTACTTCGATTTTTAACTACTTTTTACTTCGCTCTGAACTACTGCGGTTGCGAATTTTAGCGAAAACTAAAGTAAATCAAGCTTAAAAACTAAAGTAAAAGCCATTTTTTCATGTAGTGAAAACACACAGAGTTGTGTCAACTGAGGTTTTTATTATTATAAGTTAACAAGACTTATAAATCTTAAACCTAGACGGCTCTGATACCAAGTTGTAACACCCTGGATAACCAAGACCGTTACACTGTGTGTTTAAGATAGTGCAAGACTTGCTAATCAAGTCGTTTGTACATAATTGTGTTTCAAAAGTCAATTGACAGATTAGGATTAAAAAAATTTGATCATAAAATGGTTGATTTTCATTAAAATAAGAGTTTGATACATGGGATCCCAAAAATAAGGTTTAGATGGCGGATACAACCCTTAACAATTAATACAACAATAGCCAGTCTAAATGGCCGAAATACAAGTTTAAGCTCTAGTCCCTGTAATTCCCTTGGCCGTGGCGGCCGAACAGCTACCGATGTAATCACCGCCCCCAAAGCTCTCCAACTCGTGGCTGGTCCAGCTATCCTTTGCCTTTAACTGCACCACGTAGCACCTGTGAGCCAAGGCTAAGCAAGAAAACCATAATCAACGCGCATAGATAACAATAGAAAGTGCATAGTAAACTTTAGATCAACTAGTTCAACCAACAACAAAGTATAAGCAATAAATTAGGCAACAGTAGACACATACTTCCAAACATATAATTCAATCTTTAATACAAATATTTAGGTGTCGGCGCCCTTAGGTCGAGCCCTCTGGTTATTTAGCTAATCTTGGCTCGCTTAGGCCGAGCTGCGTTCAGTACGCTTAACATCAGCCTTGACTCCCTTAGGACGTACTTTCCCATCACACAAAATAGATATATGGGCTACAGAGCACATATGTTCATTTACAGGGAATCTCGGTCCCATTCACAACTTGGGTGCAGTTTTCTTACCTCAAGTCCTGAGCGGAGGATGTGGAGCGGTCCCAAGCACGATCCTTAATCCCGAGCCTTAACGGTAACCCTAGTCACAAGCAACAATGGATAACTATCAAAATCTAATCCAATTAAATGTTTTGGAATCAAATACTAGCCTCTGAGACCTTGAATTCAACTAAACTGGGTAGTAGAGTTGGTCCTGAGTGCTTAGGTTTAAGTCCTCGAGCCTAAAAACTAACCTTGGCTATGCCTGCCTAGGTGGGCCACGACCTGGCAATAAGGGCCACAGCGCGCCTCAAGTTAGAGGTGCCAGCCTTTTATTCCAGGGGAAGGCAGATCGCGACTTGCCTTCTAGGGTCGCGACGTGCCCACAAGTCAGAAAGCCCCCTAGGGCCTTCTGGGGCACGCGGGCCGCGGTGCCCATGAACTGGGTCACAGCGCGCCCCCGTTAACCCAGAAATCCCTGGGTTTCTCTGCATTTTTCCCCAGCTTAGTTCATCAAAAATCTAACCTAACATACACCAGAACCAGAATTGACCACTATATCACAATAGCCTACTTAGAGCATCACAACCTCCTAAAATTCTAACCCAAAGTCCTTCTAAAAATCCAGATGTTCATCAAAATCCCCTTTGAAACTTAGAAGCTACAAACACTTAAACTAACAACAAAATTCTACCATTAATTCACAGCTGAAACCTTACCTTAAAGATGGATTTGCCCCTAAGCTGCACCTCCAACACTTCTGGCTTCAATCCTTCAGTCTCCAAACTTCAATTTCCTAAGCCTTCTCTTCCAAAGCTTCAAAACTCTCAAGGCACAAGAGAGAGAGAGAGAGAGAGAGAGAGAGAGAGAGAGAGAGAGAATGTGAGTGAGAGGTAGAGAGAGAGAGGTGAGAGTTTGAGAAAATCCTAGTGGTTCTGATTGTTTCCTAGAATCTCAGCCGAGTATAGCTTTTAACCAAAAGACCAAAATACCCCTCAAGATAACTCAACCCCTTTCTTTCCCTTAAGAGCAAAACGGTCATTTGCCCCGTTTCCCTCTAATTCCTCGAGTCGTCTTACAAATTACTAATTAATCTCGACATACCCAACTAATTACCAAATACTTACTCGTTAAATCCCCAAATATTCTCTAAGTTCCCAGAATACCCCTAGGAATACCCCGAGTCAGGTATTAAACCTCGCTCTGACTATTCCGCTAATCCGCTCACTGGGATCGCCGTGAGCCGAATACTGAAAATATATCCACATAATAATGTGTTCTCAACCATTTAACACATATATTCGCATTTATTCCCTCAACGGGCCAAAATTACATATATGCCCTTATAAAAAAACGGGCGCACATGCATATTTAATACTCATAAACATGCATATAAATATATTCATATTATCATACAAATCATGCATGCCACATAGTCACGCATTTGATCAATTAATCCCGCATATATCCAATTATGCCCTCCTGACATGCTAATCAAGACAAAAGCCATATTAGTATTTTTGGGACGTTACAACTATTCCTTCCTACTGAGAATTTCATCCCCGAAATTTACCTAAATAACTTGAGATACTGATCACACATAGCCGACTCTAGCTTCCAGGTCACTTCCTCGACCTTGCTATTCCTCCATAAAACTTTGACTAAAGGAATCGTCTTGTTCCTCAGAACCTTATCCTTCCTATCTAGGATCTGAACTGGTTGCTCCTCATACGATAAATCGGTCTGTAATTCCAGATCCTCATATCCCAATACATGGGTCGCATTCGAGACATACTTCTGAAGCATTGAGATATGGAATACGTCGTGAACTCCTGATAATGACAGTAGCAGAGCCAATTTGTAGGCTACGTGCCTGTTCTTCTCCGGGATCTCAAAAGGACCTACAAATCTAGGGCTCAACTTGCCCTTTTTCCCAAATCTCCTCACCCCTCGCAATGGCACAGAAACACGTGGTCCCCCACCTGGAACTCCACATCCTTACGCTTAGGATTAGCATAGCTTTTCTGTCTGTTCTACGAAGCGAACATTCGAGCTCGAATCTTCCAAATAGCTTCATTAGTCTTCTAAACCATCTCCGGTCCAAAATACTTCCTCTCTCCCATGTCATCCCAATGAATGGGTGATCTACACTTCCTTCCATATAACATCTCGTATGGAGCTACTCCAATCATAGATTGATAACTATTGTTGTACGAAAACTCAATCAGCGGGAGGTACTTACTCCAAGACCCCTCGAAGTCTAACACACATGCTCTAAGTATGTCCTCCAATATCTGGATCATCCTTTCAGACTGTCCATCTGTCTGAGGATGAAAGGTTGTACTCAACTTCAACTGAGTTCCCATAGCCTTCTGTAAACCACCCCAAAACTTGGAGGTAAATATGGGATCTTGGTCCGATACTATAGATTTAGGAACTCCATGGAGACGTACAATTTCCCTCACATACAACTCCGCGTACTAATCCACAGTATAGGTCATCCTCACTGGCAAAAAGTGAGCTAACTTGGTGTACCTGTCTACTATCATCCACACGGAGTAATGTTGCCCCACCGTCCTAGGTAAACCTCTAAAAAAATACATAGTAATATCTTCCCACTTCCATTCGGGAATACCTAAAGATTGTAGCAATCCCACTGGTCGCTGGTGTTCAGCCTTTACCTGCTGACAGGTTAAACACTTGGCTACATATTCAACCATGTCCTTCTTCATCCCAGGCCACCAATATAAAGTCCGTAGATCCTGATACATCTTTGTGGAGCCTAGATGGAGTGAGTATGGTGTAGTATGAGATTCATCAAGTATCTCTCGTCTAATACCCATATCCATCGAAACACAGATCTTATCCTTGTACCGCAGTAAACCCGTCTCTGAAATGGAATAATCCTTAGCCACTCCAGCTAGGACATTCCCTCTAACCTCCTGCAACTGTGCATTATCCACCTAACCCTCTCTTATCCTCTCCAAGAGGGTAGACTATAAACTAATATTTGTCAACTGACCCACAACCAACTCTATCCTCGCTTTAGTCATCTCCTCGGCTAATTCCTTCAATATCTGCTTCGAACAAAACAACTATCTTGGGCCCCTTCGGCTCAAAGCATCTGCCACTACATTGGCTTTTCCTTGGTGGTAAAGGATGTCGCAGTCATAGTCCATCACTAATTCTAGCCAATGTCTCTATCTCATATTTAAGTCCTTCTGGATGAAGAAATACTTCAAACTCTTATGATTGGTGTATATCTCGCACTTCTCTCCATATAAATAATGTCGCCATACTTTCAGTGCGAACACCACCGCTACCAGTTCCAAATCATGGGCAGGGTACCGCTGCTCATATTCCTTCAGCTGCCACGACGCATAGCAATGCCTTCTCATTCTGCATCAACACGCATCCTAACCCCAGTCTCGATGCCTCACAGTACACTACAAACTTCCCTCCCTCCGAAGGAAGACTTAACATGGGAGTAGTAATCAATCGTCGCTTTAACTTCTAGAAACTACCCTCACATTTGTTTGACCATGTGAACCTTAGATTCTTCCGCGTCAACTCAGTCAACAGTGTGGCAATCTTTGAAAACCCCTCCATGAATTGTCTGTAATATCTGGCTAGTCCAAGGAAACTCCTAACCTCCGAGGCATTCCTTGGCCTTTGCCAATCCCTAGCCGCTTCTACCTTGGTCGGATCCACCTTAATCCCATGTCCACTAACAATGTGTCCAAGGAATGTTAAATCTGGTAATCAGAACTCACACTTCTTAAACTTAGCATACAACTGATGCTCCCTCAACCTCTGCAATACCAGTTGGAGATGTTGCTCATGCTCTACCTCTGAGCTGGAGTAAACTAGGATGTCGTCGTTGAAGACAATCACAAACTAATCCAAGAAGTCCTTGAACACCCTGTTCATCAGATCCATGAACTCTGCTGGGGCATTGGTCAAACCAAACGACATGACCAAGAACTCATAATGCCCATACCTCGTGTAGAATGTCATCTTCAGAATATCCTCGTCCTTGATTCTCAGCTGGTGATAACCAGATCAAAGATCAATCTTCGAGAATATCGTCTTACCCTGCAGCTGATTGAACAGGTCATCTATCCTCGATAGGGGATACTTGTTCTTGATAGTCAACTTGTTTAACTCCCTCTAGTCTATACACATTCTTGGAGTCCCATCCTTCTTCTTCAAATAAAAATGGAGCACCCCATGGCGAGTAGCTAGGTCTGATGAATCCCAAATCCAATAATTCATGTAACTGTATCTTCAAATCTTTTAGCTCTGCTGGAGCCATTCTATATGGTGCCCTCGACATTGGTTCTATACCTAGCGCTAACTCAATGACAAACTGAATTTCCCCGTGCAGCGGCAACCCCAGTAAATCCTCAGGAAACACATCCAAGAACTCGCATACCAGTCTAGTCTCTCCCGGCCCCACTGGCGTAACTCTAGTGGTATCCACCACACTACCTAGAAAACCTATACAACCTCCTTGTAATATGTCCCTAACCCTTAAAGACGATATCCTTGGGATGCAGGGTCCGTGCATAGTACCCACAAAAACAAAGGGGTCCTCACCCTCTAGCTCGAAAGTCGCCATTTTCTTCCTACAGTCTATAGTGGCTACATATCTGATTGGACAATCATCCCCAAAATCAAATCAAAATCATCCATACCCAACTCTATCAAATCTACTAATAGCTCCCTACTATCCACTATCACTTGCAGTGCTCTAATCCATCTTCTAGAAACTACCAGCCCCCTATAGGCAGTATAGTCCCAAACCCCGCAGTATAATACTCACTAGATCTACACATTCCATCAAGCACTTTACTAGAAACAAATAAATGTGTAGCACCAGAGTCAATTATCAATACATTATATGAAGAATCAGCGCTAGAAAGCTGACCTGTCACTATCGAGGGACTAGCCTCAGCCTCAGCCTTTGCCTGTGTCAAGGCGAACACTCGAGCTAAAGTCAAGTTGTCCGCCTTCCTTGGTTCCTCATTCTTCAACATTAGGAAATCCCTCTTGTGGTGTCAAATCACCCAGCACAAGTAACAAGACTTTGCCTACCATTCGCCCAGATGGCGCTTCCTACATCTAACACACTCTGGATAGCTCCTCCATGACTCACCGCCTCCCTGACGGCCACCCTGGGCACCCCGACCCCTTCTATCAGGACCAACAGTGGTCTAGGTGTCAGGGGTCATCCTCTTCTGATCACTGGGGCCTCCGCCCTACCAGACCCTGTAAATGGAGGCATTGCCCTACGATCATCCCATTTCTCAATGTTTTCCCTCCAACTCTTGTTCTCTGCCTCATCACTGTGAGGGCCTTCTCCACCGCTTGGGCATAAGTCGTCTCCCCAAGTACTGATTTGATCCTCACATCTCGGGCTATCATAGCATTAAGCCCTTGAACAAACCTGTTGTGTCTAGCTACATCTGTAGTCACTAGATCTAGTGCATACTTCGCTATCTTGTCAAATTTTAGGGCATACTCAGTAAATGTCATATTTCCCTATACCAACCTAGTGAACTCATTCACCTTTACCGCCCTGATGACAATATTGTAATATTTTTTGTTGAAAAAATCTCTGAACTTATTCCAACTTAAAGCGGAAACGTTTCAAGTCTGGGATGCCACCTTCCACCAAACGCAGGCATCCTCTCTAAGCATATAGGTGGCACAGGCCACCTTGTCATTACCTTCCACCCTCATAATATCCAGGATGGAAGTGATCATACTCATCCATTGTTCAGCCTTAAGTGGATCTGGTCCTCCCTCAAATATTGGGGGATGTTGTCTCCTAAATGTTTCATAAGTGGCTCCCACCTGTTCCAATCTCAGGCAGGTATACATCTGGTACCACAACAGGTGGCAAGTTAGGTGCAACACTCCCTGGCGAAGCCTGCTGCCTCAGAAGGTGAATCTCTTCCTCCTGACTCTAAAGTCTAGCTTACATATCAGCAAGCAACTGCTACTAGTTCTCAGGGACTAGAGGAGGGTTCTGGCCCTCCTCATCATCTATAGCCCCGACCTCGGTGTCGTCTAGTCGAATGGATCGCCTTGGATGCATAACTATCCAAGTTTATCTGTAATCAACGACTCGGCTGGTCAGGCAATGATAACATGTTTATGTTCATTCCATGGTCCAATGCCAAAACTCTACCAACAATACACAATCATAGTGAAAACATGCATTTAAACAATTATTCACATACAATAGCAATGATAATAAGCACGCCTTATCATATTCACATAGCAGTCAAGGGCCAGGCCCTATAAGCATATCTCATGCTTCCTAATAAACGTGCAGATAAAACATTTATATTTCACTTGAACATTAAAACACACAATAACATATATGGTTACCAAACCCTGAGTCGAGCTTGTCTTTAGCGGCGAGTGTACATGCCTAGCTGGTCTTTAGGAACCCTTAAAACCTAGACGACTCTGATAGCAAGTTGTAACACCCTCGATAACCAAGACCATTACACTGTGTGTTTAAGATAGTGCAAGACTTGCTAATCAAGTCGTTTGTACATAAATGTGTTTCAAAAGTCAACTGGCAGGTTAGGGTTAAAAGATTTTGATCGTAAAATAGTTGATTTTCATTAAAATTAGAGTTTGATACATGGGATCCCCAAAATAAGGTTTACATGGCGGATACAACCCTCAACAGTTAATACAACAGTAGCCAGTCTAAATGGCCAAAATACAAGTTTGAGCTCTAGTCCCTGTAATTCCCTCAGCCGTGGCGGCCGAGCAGCTACCGATGTACACACCGCCCCCAAAACTCTTTAACTCATGGGTTGTCCAGCTTTCCTTTTTCTTTAACTGCACCACATAGCACCCGTGAGCCAAGGCTCAGCAAGAAAACCATAATCAACACGCATAGATAACAATAGAAAGTGCATAGTAAACTTTAGATCAACTAGTTCAACCAACAACAAAGTACAAGCAATAAATTTGGCAACAGTAGACACATACTTCCAAACATATAATTTAATCTTTAATACAAATATTTAGGTGTCGGTGTCCTTAGGCCGAGCCCTCTGATTATTTAGCTGATCCCTGCTCGCTTAGGTGGAGCTACGTCCTGTGCAACAACGTTGTATGGATTTTCAGGAGAAGGGATTGCCAACACGGGATCCATTGAGCTCCTTGTAAATTTGGGAGACTATCCAGTCTCGGTGACCAAGATGATGAAATTTATAGGGGTGGACACCCCGTCGAGAATTTATGTTTTGAAACTTCATGGAATCTGGGCTAGAAACAGCCCTCAATAACTTGGACTTGCTCTTAAACAATTTTGACCGAGTTCTGGGCATCTGTTGAGCATGAAATTCAATTTTTATTCATTTTAAAAGGAGTTAGTTTCACTCCTTGAACTCTATAAATAGGAGCCTTCACTCATCCATTTGCATCATCTTTCAAACACTTCTCAGAGCCTCCAAGCTGCTAAATTCGTTCTAGAGAGAAACACGAGGGTTTTGGGGTTAAAAGTTTTCAAATCTAAGTTTTTCTAGACACTTGGGAAGTAAGCTAGAGTGTGATTTCGGTATTGAGATGTAGATCGAAGTTCTAAGCTATCTAAGGTACTCTTAATCCTTAAGTTTAGCTCATTACGGTTCCTCTTATTCTTTTCTTTTTCTTCAAATCCTAACTTGTTATAATGGATTTTGGTTAGGTGTTTGATTTTCCTTGAAACTTATGGTTTTCAGTAAGTTCTTATCTTGATGGTTTAGATCTTCTTTTCATCCTCTTTTGTTTAGGAAACTTATGGTTTTACTGTTTGGTTTTAGGAGTTTCCAATCCCGCACTTGTCTCCAATACCCTGGTTTTGGTTGTTATGATTATGTTTATATGCTATGTGTGTGTATGTATGTATGTATGTATGTATGTATGTATGTATGTATGTATGTATGTATGTATGTATGTATGTATGTATGTATGTATGTATGTATGTATGTATGTATGTATGTATGTATGTATGTATGTATGTATGTATGTATGTATGTATGTATGTATGCATGCATGCATGCATGTATGTATGTATGTATGTATGTATGTATGTATGTATGTATGTATGTATGTATGTATGTATGTATGTATGTAAGTAAGTATGTATGTATGTATGTATGTATGTATGTATGTATGTATGTATGTATGTATGTATGTATGTAGTCGCTTGGGAAATATGGTTGCTTAGATAGAAAATAAGCAAATCCTGTGATTTTTATCATTATCGTAGACTATAGTTGTGTTTAAACCTACCTCTAAATAGTAGCAAGAGGACCTAGATGGTTTCTATCCCATACTACGATAATGAGTTAATGGTCACTAATTTGTAGTCTTATGTTTTATGTTTTTACGTCTTATGTTTTATGTTATGCTTTAGTAGTTTTTCCTTACTAGGCATTAGGCTCATTCCTTTTTATTTAGATGGTGCAGGTAAATGAATATGGAAGGCGGGACGGATTCTAGGAGGCTTTGGCATATGTATTTGGAGAGGACTAAAAGAATGGACTGGTGGAATCGATCGAGGATGACATTGATATTTGAGTCTTTTATTTATGTATTTATGATTTCCGCATTTAGTATTTGAACAATTAAATAAAGGTTTTGTTTCTTTATGATTTTATGTAATAACAATGGGATCCCGTATTTTGGATTTTCTATAATAAAGTTCTATTCATTTATGTATATATATATATCAAACGGATAGTAGTATGTCTTAGTAGTTTTTAAAGGTTCGAGTCCTTTTAGTTAGTTGGGTCTTTACAGTTGGTACCAGAGCCAAGGTTCATATGCATGAAGCTCTCCTTGATACACACGCAAAAGCTCTAAATCTAACCGCCAATATAAGTGTTTATGTTATGAATATTATGTTTATGTTTATTTCTAACGTTTTAGTCATTAGGTTTTTAGTCAAAATGAATGGAGCTTTGACTTATCAAGATATCCGAGCCATTAAGGCTGTGAAAAGGATTAGAGAGCCAAGAGATACAATAGGAGTGCTAGAAAGAATCACTCAAAGATTGATCAAAATTCACAAGGAGATAGTTCACCTTCAAATCACTAGGCAAATTATGATGAGAGCCATGGAACAATATGTCCTAGTAATTAGGCTTTTAAAAGATTTTCCTTCTGTAGTTTCCAAATTGGAAGAATTATGGGAAACTATAGATAATGAAGATGACTCACCGGTAGCCATGAGATATTATTTTCTTATACTTAGGTTTACCTATAAGTTTGAGAATCAATTTACAAATGAACAAAAGAAAAACATCTTAATGAATATTCCCCGTGGTAGCTTCGAAGCTTATGATATTGATGATTATGAGGAAATAACTGATGATATGCTAGATGAAGGATCAGATGTAGAAGATCCTGATTTTTTAGAAATTTTACCCTAGTTATTATAGTATTGTGTCTTTATTTGTTTTGAATTATTATTGTAATAAGTGAAAATCTTTTCCAAATGAATAAAGTTGTTATTTTTGAATGGCATGTTTGAGTTTGAATTTTTTTATTTTAATCATAATTAACTTAGAATAAATTCAATAAATAATGGCTGAGTTCGATGAGGGTGGATACAAATCAATGAACTGGGTTCTATATTGAGGAGGCCATAGTAGTGGGGACAATTTTATTGATCCCAACGAGTTTCGAGCCTGATAATTAAGTCATATAGGGTGGTTAGAAACAGACTTAGAAAATAATAAAGATGGCTAAATAGTCTAAGTATAGAAATACACCCTAGTTTATAAAGATGGCTTACATAATTTTTCATAAGAAATCATAACTGATAGGTTCGAGTTATGTTTGCTAAGACTAAGTTTTTTCCTTGAAAACTATTAGGGTAAGCTCTAATGTGTTTTTCTTGACTGTTAGAACTTTGCTGAGATGTCACTCCAAAGGTCTGCACGCACAAACAGCAATGCCCCAGCACCACCAATGAGATTCACGAGGCCCCTCCAGTCCGAAGAAGGGGAAACGTACTACCACTGCTGCTGCTAATACAAATGCACCACCTCCGGTTGACAACAACGCTGAAATTATCCGATTACGGCAACAAGTAGAAGAATTACTGCAGCAACAACGACAACCTCAACCACAACCTCAGCCGCAACCTCAGCCAGCAGCTCAAGCACCCCAGCAAGAGCAAAATGTAGGATATCCATATGGGGGATGGCCGATGGTAAATTATGCGCCTTATCCAGCTAAGTACATAGAGCCAGTCCATGAGCTTTTCCGTAAGAAGCACACTCCAATTTTTGAAGGGACAACCGACCCCTTTGAACGTAAGAATGGCTCAAGAATGTAGAGCCGATTCTGGCACACATGAACCTCGGCAACACGGATCACATATCCTGCATTTCTTCTCTATTAAAAAAGGATGCCAGAATCTGGTGGGATTTGGTACATCAGACTCACGATACGACCACCATGACTTAGGCCAGATTTGTGGAGCTGTTTCACAAAAAGTACTATAACTCGGCAGTCATCGCTACAAGAGTGGAAGAATTTGCCAGTTTGAAACAGGGCAATTTTTTGGTAGTTGAGTATGCTCGGCAAATTGATTGGCTAGCCAAGTTTGCACCAGAGTTGGTCTTGAACGACTACTTAAGGGTTACCAAGTTCACCAGGGGACTCTGATCCAAGATTGAATTAAGGGTCAAGCTTGCAAACCCTAGAACCACTTCTTATGTAGATGTTCTAGAAATGGCTATAGAGGTGGAATGGATCCAATAAAATGTTAGCAAGGAGGAGACAAGCAAGTCAGAACCCAAGCAGTAGAATCAGACTCAGAATGGTCAAAACCACAACAACAACCAGCATAGTAATAATGGGCAGAAAAGAAAGCATCCCGATAATAAGCAGACTACGGACTAGTAATGATAATAATAGGTCGGGTTATATGGAATACCCTCAGTGCTCCAAGTGTCAGAAATGGCATACTGGTGAGTGTCATGCAAATAGCAAGGGTTGCTATAATTGTGGCCAAGAAAGTCATCAAAAAAGAGATTGTCTCAGCTCAAAACAGAAGAAAAAAAGGACAACAAGATGGTTCCAGCCAGAGTCTTCGCCTTGACCCAGGGAGAAGTTGAAACTAGTAACAAGGTGGTCACAGGTCAGCTTCCTATCCTCGAGAATATATGTTCAGTATTGTTTGATTTAGGAGCAACACACTCATATATCTCGTTAAGAATGATAGAGAAATTAGAGAAACCTTGTGAAAGATTTATCACTAGGTTTGTTACGGAACTGCCTTTTGGCGAAATTGTTCTATCATCACGAATAGTACGAGGGATACCGATCATAGTCTAGGGCACGGAGCTAGAAGGAGACATAATAGAGCTAGAAATAAAGGACGTCTACGTAATACTGGGCATGGACTGGTTAGCAAGACATGGCGCAATAATCGACTGTAGATGCAAGCAAGTGACGTTCGAAACCCCTGAGGGTTAGAAACTATGTTTTATGGGAAAGGTTTCAGGAATACGGACACCACTTATCTCTTCTCTCAAAGCTCAGAGGATGAGAGAGAAAGGATGTCATACATTCTTAGCAAGTGTCACGGATGTGGCACAAGAAACATCATTAAAGGTTGGAGACATTCTCATCATAAAAGAATTTCAAGAGATATTTCCTGATGATTTACCAGGGTTACCCCTACTAGGGATATTGACTTCACAATCGAACTAGTACCAGGAACCGAGCCTATCTCAAAGGAACCATACCGGATGGCGCCTACCAAAATCAAGGAGTTGAAAATACAGTTACAAGAGCTCGATTCATCAGATCGAGTGATTCGCCATGGGAGGCACTGTATCTATTTGTGAAGAAGAAGGATGGCAGCATGCAGATGTGTATCGATTATCGTGAGCTGAACAAGGTGACAATTAAGAACAAGCACCCGCTACCCTAGATCGATGACTTATTTGATCAACTCCAAGGAGCAACTGTATTTTCTAAGATTGATCTACGGTCCGGTTATCACTTGCTCAAGGTAAGGGAAGAAGATATACCAAAGACAACTTTTAGAACTCGATACAGACACTACGAGTTTCTAGTTATCTATTTTGGTCTTACCCATGCTCCAGCCGCATTTATGGACTTAATGAACCGGGTCTTCAAGGATTACTTGGACAAATTCATCGTGGTGTTCATTGACGATATTGGTGTACTCCAAGGATGAAGTCGAGCACGAGGAACATTTAAGACTGACCATGCTACAACTAAAGGAGCACCAACTTTATGCCAAGTTCAAGAAATGCAAATTTTGGCTATCACAAGTAGCGTTCCTTGGCCACATAGTATCCAAGGATGGAGTCACAATATACCCAACTAAAGTAGAGGTTATGAAGGATTGGCCAAGACCTAAGAATGCATTAGAAGTTAGAAGTTTTCTCGGGCTAGCAGGCTATTACCGGAGATTTGTAGAAGTCTTTTCTAAGATAGTTACTCCGCTTCCCAACCTAACCCAAAAGCAGAAAATTTAAACTGGATGGATAAATGTCAAGAAAGCTTCCAGTTGCTCAAAGATAAATTGTGTTCAACACCAGTACTTTGCGTACCGACACCCAATGACAAGTTTGTAATATACTGTGATGCGTCTAAGCAAGGTTTAGGTTGTGTGCTTATGCAAAATGACAAGGTGATAGCCTATGCCTCAATAAAGCTGAAGAAATATGAGCAATGCTATCCAACACACGATATGGAGTTGGTGGCGGTGGTCTTTACCCTAAAAATCTGGCGCCACTATCTTTATGGAGAACAGTGTGAGATTTATACCGACCATAAGAGCTTAAAATATTTCTTCACACAAAAGGAGCTTAACATGAGGCAGCGTAGGTGGTTGGAACTAGTAAAGGATTATGTGTAACACCCTGCTACCTTAGAGCCATTACTAAGTGAGTTTAAATCGTGCAATTAACTCGCTAATTGAAGTTTTAAGACAAAAGTGTAATTAAACTATAATCAGAGTCATAAAGTTTGAAAATAAACCTTTTACTAAAAATCATAAAGCGTTTAACATTTGGGATCCCAAAATTCTGTTTAGAAATATTTATAACTCAAAAGTATAATCAGAGTCGGCTAAACGACAAAATAGAATTTGGTACAAAGCATCTCCCAAAAATATCCATGGCCGTGGTAGCCAGATAGACCAGACAAGTACGCACCGCTCATCACGCTCTCCATACTCAAGTTTGATCGACTTTTCCCTTGCCCTTACCTGCACCATAGAGCACCCGTGAGCCAAAGCCCAGCAAAAAAACCCTCACAAGTAGATAACATATGTATATTAAACACTTAACATATAAACAAGCCACCACCAGGCTAAACGCAAATGGCCATGCCGTCCCAGGCACTTTACCAAGCCCTGGGTTCGTGGTCCACACCGTAAGGATATCCCAGGTATCCTTTAGGGTCTCGCCTTGCCAACTCACACTCCGTGTGCTAAACACTGCTCCCAACCCCTTGACATTCTCGACCTTCGCCGTTCCCGGCCCTCACCATTCCCTACCGTCGCTGTTCCCGGCTCTTGCCGTTCATTCATTTATATGTACACATAATATAACTAAACAGATACCTAAAAACATACAAATTCAATCAAAGGGCTACGCCTTGCAACAGAGTCATATAGGATCGAGTCCTACAACACAATCATATAGGGTCGTGCCCTGCAACTCAAGCTCTATGGGAATAGTAGTTTTCTTACCTGTAACCCAAGCTTTCCAAGCACCGATATCCCGAGCACAGTCCCCTAGTCCGAGCTTCGCAGAAAAGCTAGTCACAACACACCAGAAATATTTATCCATCAAGTTCTAATCCATTAAATAACCTTTGGGGTCATAATTCTAGTCTCCGGTACATTGAATTCTATCAATCCGGGTGATAAGATCCAACCCGAGCCTTAACTATTGAATTCCCGAGTCTAAAACCTCTTTAAAACCCAAAAATACACTAAGCATCGCGGCCCTAGGAACTCATGCTGCGGCCCCCAGCTCAACCCGAGGCCCTGCCTCAAATCAGCCTACACGCGCTACGGCTTTTCCTGAAGGATGCCACGGCGCGCCTCCATTTCCAAACGCCACAATGTTCTAAGGGGCCGCGGCTCAGGAAGAACAGCGCCGCGGCCCGACCCCTCGAGCCCAGAAAAACTCACCATTTTTACCACAAAAACTAATCCAATTAACCCCAATATCAAACCAACAATCCAAACCATTAATCACAGAAGCTCTACCATGTTTCCAGTAACAAAACCTAACAAAGAACTAGCTCTAAACCTCATCAATTCTCAAGAATGATCCTTCACCCAACACACATGTAAACTCTAAGAAAAACCAGCAGCTACACAATACAATTCACTGGAATTAAAGCTTACCTTAAGCTGAAGTGAATCCCCAAATCAGTTCTCTAAGCTCCAAGCCTCTAGCTCCCAAAATCCCAGCTGAAATTCCTTAGTCTTTGATTAGATTCACCAAGGTTTCCCCAAGCTTCCAAAGGATGAAACTCCAAGAGAGAGAGAGGCAGAAGGGAGGGTCGGTTCCTTTTTTTTCTTTCTAAAGGCTTATTTTGGTTTTGTTTTATTTAACTCAAGTTCCTAAGGTTACCTCAAGGCTCGGGGTACCAAAAACGTCACCGAGGGCAAAATGGTAAATTTCCCCAATATTCCCTCCTAAACATTCTAACCTCAAATATATCTCCAAATATTTATTTCCATAACCCAATAAAAACATCTAACATCTGAAATACCCCTCGACTTGTCCCGAGTCGGATTTTCGACCCTGTTGTGACTTTCTAGCTAACCGCTCCTTAGGACTGTCTAGGCTCGTGCAACACAGATATATCACAATTATCACATTTGTGCCCTTAACGGACTAAAATTGCAAACATGCCCCTAATAACCAAATTGGGCCCACATGCATATTTAATTCACCTAAACGTGCATCACTAATCACATATTCACACAAATTCACATATTATAACAATAATTCACTTATTGCCCTCCAGGCATGCTAATCATGGCCCTACGCCTTATTAGCAAATTTGGGTCATTACAACTATCCCCTCCTTACAGAAATTTCATCCTCGAAATTACCTGAACAACTCAGGACACCGCTCCTGCATCTCTGTTTCTAGTTCCCACGTCGCCTCCTCAACCTTGTTGTTACTCCACAACACTTTCACCAAGGCGATGGTCTTGCTCCGCAAGAGTTTATCTTTCCGGTCAAGAATCTGAACCGGCTTCTCCTCATAAGACAAATCCTGATCCAGCTCCAAATTCTCATAACTCAGAACATGCGTCAAACGAGATACATACTTCTGAAGCATGGACACGTGAAACACATCATGAAGCCCTGATAAGGCTAGAGGCATTGCCAACCTGTAAGCTACCTCTCCAATCCGTTCCAAAGGGGCCAACAAATCTAGGGCTCAGCTTGCCCCGAACACCAAATCGTTTCACTCACCTCAAAGGTGAAACCCTCAAGAACACATGGTCACCAACCTGAAATTCCACGCTCCTGCGTTTTAGGTCCGAGTAACTCTTCTGGCGACTCTGGGAGGCGAGGATTCGAGCTCTAATCTTCTCAATCGCCTCATTGGTCCTCTGAACCATCTCAGGACCTAAGTACCTCCTCTCACCGGTCTCATCCCAATGGATAGGTGATCTGCACTTTCTCCCATAAAGCATCTCATACGGAGCCACTCTGATAGTCGCCTGATAACTCTTGTTGTATGAGAACTCAATCAAAGGAAGATACTTACTCCAAGATTCCCCAAAATCCAGCACACAGGCTCGTAACATGTCCTCTAGTATCTAAATCGTCCTCTCTGTCTGACTGTCTGTCTGAGGATGTAAGCGGTACTAAACCGTAACTGTGTGCCCATAGCCTTTTGCAGACTTTCCCAAAACTTGGAGGTGAAGGTGGGGACCCTGTCGGATACTATCGACCTTGGAGCCCTATGCAGTCGAACAATTTCCTTCACATATAACATAGCATATTGTTCCACAGTATAAGTTGTCCTGACCAGTAAAAAGTGGGCGGACTTGGTGTACCTATCCACAATCACCCACACCGAGTCATGCTATCCCACGGTCTTTGGCAAACCAACCACGAAGTCCATGGTGATATCTTCCCACTTCCATTCCGGAATCCCTAGAGGCTGCAGCAACCCTGCTGGCCTCTGATGTTCAGCCTTGACCTGCTGACAAGTTAAGCACTTGGCCACATAATCCACCACATCCCTCTTCATGCCCGACCACCAATACAAAGCTCGCAGATCCTGGTACATCTTCATCGTACCTGGATGTAAGGAATAGGGAGTGGTATGCAGTTCATCTAAGATCTCTCGCCGGATATCTGAATCCATCTGAAGATAGATCCGAGCCTTATACTTCAGTAACCTCATCTCCGAGATAGAGAAGTCCTTATCCGCTCCGACTAAGACGTTCTCCCTATAACCCTTCAGCTGGGAATCATTCCCCTGTGCCTCCTTGATCCACTTAAGGAGCCTAGACTGAAGAGTGATGTTAGCTAACCGACCAACCACCAACTCTATACCCACTCTATTCATCTCCTCCGCTAGCTTATCGGATATCTATCACGAACTAAACAATTGTCCTGGGCCTTTCCAACTCAATGCATCAGCCACTACATTAGCCTTCCCAGGATGGTATAGGATGTCACAATCATAATCCTTAACCAACTCTAGCCACCATCTCTGGCGCATATTCAGATCCTTCTGAGTAAAGAAGTACTTCAAAATCTTATGATCGGTGTATATCTCGCACTTCTCACCATATAGATAATGCCCCCAAATCTTAAGTGTGAATACCACCACTGCCAGTTCCAAGTCATGCGTGGGATATCTCTGTTCATACTCCTTTAACTGTCTCGATGCATAGGCTATCACCTTTACAACTTGCATCAGCACACATCCTAAACCCTGTCTGGAAGCATCACAATAAACCACAAACTTTTCATTATCTATTGGTATACTCAACACTGGCGCGGTGATCAGTCGCCGCTTTAACTCTTTGAAACTGTTCTCACATCTGTCTATCCAAACGTACTTTGTCAACTCTGTCAATGGCGTAGCTATCCTGGAGAACCCCTCAACAAATCGTCGATAATACCCTGCCAATCCCAGAAAACTCCTCACTTCAGGAACACTACTCGGTCTAGACCAATCTCTCACTGCCTCAATCTTACTTGGGTCAACAAGAATCCCATCCTTACTGATGATATGACCCATAAATGTAACTTGCGGTAACCAGAATTCGCACTTGCTGAACATAGCATATAACTTATGCTCCCTTAACCACTGCAGTACCAAATGTAAATGCTGCTCATGCTCTGTCTTTGACTGAGAGTACACCAGAATGTCGTTGATGAACACAATCACGAACTTGTCTAAATAGTCCTTGAAAACCATGTTCATCATGTCCATAAAAGTTGCTGGGCCATTGGTTAATCCAAAGGACATAACCAGGAATTCATAGTGTCCATACCTCATGCGGAAAGCAGTCTTCGGTATCTCCTCCTCTTTAATCCTTAACTGATGGTAACCTGACCGAAGATCTATCTTAGAAAACATTGTCCTTCCCTGCAGCTGGTCAAACAAATCATCAATCCTAGGCAGTAGATACTTATTCTTAATGGTCAACTTGTTCAATTCACTGTAGTCAACACACATCCTAAGTGATCCATCCTTCTTCTTTACAAACAACACTGGAGCACCCCATGGCGAGAAACTCGGTCTAATGAACCCAAAATCAAATAACTCCTGCAACTGAATCTTCAACTCCGTCGGAGCCATTCTGTAAGGTGTCCTAGATACTGGCTCCGCCCTTGGTATCCATTCTATAACAAAATCAATCTCCCGCTGCGGCGGCAACCCTGGCAGATCTCCTGGAAATAAATCTGGAAACTCACATACAAATCTGGTCTCCCCCGGTCCAACCGACACAACCCTAGAGGTATCCACAAAATTTTCTAGGAATCCTATGCAACCTCCCTACATTAGGTCTCTAGCCTTCAGTGCTGAAATTATAGGTACCCGCGGTCCACCAGCTACTCCCACAAATACAAAGGGTACCTCCCCTTCCGGTTCAAAGGTCACCATCCTGCGCTTGCAGTCAATCGTTGCCCCATACTTCGATAGCCAATCCATCCCTAGGATCATATTGAAGTCTTCCATCGCAAGCTCAAACAGATCAGCAAACAACTCCCTACCATCCACCTCTACTGGTAAAGCTCTAATCCACCTCCTAGAGACTACCAGTTCCCCAGTCGGCAATAAAGTCTGAAAACCCCTATCATACATAACACTAGGTCTACACAGCTGATCTATCACTCTAGCAGACACAAATGAATGAGTAGCTCCCGAATCAAACAATGCAGTATAAGAAGAACCAGCACTAGAAATCTGACCTGTCACAACTGAGGGGCTAGCCTCCGCCTCAGCCTAAGTCAAAGTAAACACCCTTGCAAGGGCGAGGCTGTCGCCTTGTTTCGGCTCCTCCTTCCTGACTTGTGAGCATTCTTTCTTCAGATGATTGGCACTCCCATAGACAAAGCAAGCCTTAATTCTGCACTCACTCTGATGTCATTGTCTGCACCGAGGACACACTGGAAAACTCCTCCAGTTGTCACTTCCGCCCTGATGGCCACTAGAACCACCCGGTGCCCTCCTATCTGAACTGGGAAGAACAAAGGAATCTGAGGCCTTCCTCTTCTGCTCACTGGAGCCACTACCCCTACTGGATCCAAATAAAGGAGGCACCGTCCTCCTAGCATCACGCCTAACAGCTCTCTCTCTCCAAATCTGGTCCTCGGCCCCCTCAGCGGTAAGGGCCTTGTCCACAACCTGAGCATAGGTAGTAGTCTCTGGGTCTAAAGTGATCTTCACATCACGGGCGATCATAACGTTCAATCCCCGTCCAAATCTATCTCTTCTTATCGCATCTGTCGGCACTAAATCTGGCGCAAACTTCGCCAATCGGTCAAATTTCAGAGCATACTCTGTCACGGTTAACCAATTCTGAGTCAGGTTGATGAACTCATCAACCTTCGCAGCTCGGATTGAAACACTGTAATACTTCTCATTGAAAATGTTCATGAACTCTTCCCAGGTCATAGCTGTCACATTTCTCCTCTAAATTACTACATCCCACCAGATGCGAGCATCCTCTCTGAACATGTAGCTTGCACAAGCTACCCTCTCGTTCCCCTCAACCCTCATAAAATCGAGAATAGAGGAAATCATATTCATCCACTGCTCTGCCCGCAGTGGGTCTGGTCCACCCTCAACGGTGGGAGGATGCTGCTTTCTGAATCTCTTATATAAAGGTTCCCACCTGTTCTCCACAACAGGTTGAACCGGCACTGGCGGCATAATCTGTTGAACTGACAACCCAGTGACCTGTGGAGGGGCCTATTGCCTCAACTGTCGAAGTTCTTCCTCTGTTCGTTGCAGTCTTGCTTCCATTTCGGTAAACATCTGTTGCCAATTCTGTGGGGCAGGTGGAGGGTCCTGACCCTGGTTGTCTTCCTTGGCCCTGCTACCGCGGAGTCTCAATGATTGACGAGGCATCTCAAATATACATGTAATCAACAACGCCGCTCATCAGGCATGATAACAATATCCAAACCACCTCCCAATCACATCAGTCAACCATAAGCAACAATTCACATAACATACCAATAGCATTTAACACTCAACGGGCCACGCCCTGGCATCATGCATATGTTAACTCATTCATCATGCTCTATATGAAATAAAAAAGCAAACAGGGCATTTAAGCACATATTCAAACATATAAGTCAATTATTACCAACCAACCCTGAGTCGAGCTTGTCACTGACAATGAGCGTACATGTTCGGTCATTCTCTAGAAACCATAAACCTTGGCTCGCTCTGATACCAAGTTGTAACGCCCTACTACCTTAGATTCGTTACTAAGTGAGTTTAAATCGTGCAATTAACTCACTAATCGAGGTTTTAAGACAAAAATGTAATTAAAATATA
Organism: Humulus lupulus; assembly: GCF_963169125.1. Lineage (NCBI taxonomy): Eukaryota > Viridiplantae > Streptophyta > Magnoliopsida > Rosales > Cannabaceae > Humulus > Humulus lupulus. Next base: position 10,088,377 of record NC_084801.1, read on the forward strand.
ATCAGAGTCATAAACTTTGAAAATAAACCATTTACTGAAAATCATAAAACGTTTAACATTTGGGATCCCAAAATTCTGATTAGAAATATTTACAACTCAAAAGTATAATCAGAGTCGGCTAAACGACAAAATAGAATTTGGTACAAATCATCTCCCAAAAATATCCCTGGCCGTGGCAGCCAGGCAGACCAGACATGTACGTATTGCTTATCACGCTCTCCATACTCAAGGTTGATCGATTTTTCCCTTGCCCCTACCTGCACCATAGAGCACCCATGAGCCGAAGCCCAGCAAGAAAACCCTCACAAGCAGATAACATATGTATATTAAACACTTAACATATAAACAAGCCACCACCAGGCTAAACGCAAATGGCCATGCCGTCCCAGGCGCTTTACCAAGCCCTGGGTTCGTGGTCCACACCGTAAGGATATCCCAGGTATCCTGTAGGGTCTCGCCTTGCCAACTCACACTCCGTGTGCTAAACACTGCTCCCAACCCCTTGCCATTCTCGACCTTCGCCGTTCCCGGCCCTCACCATTCCTTACCATCGCCGTTCCCAGCTCTTGTCGTTCATTCATTTATATGTACACATAATATAACTAAACAGATACCTAAAAACATAAAAATTCAATCAAAGGGCTACGCCTTGCAACAGAGTCATATAGGGTCGAGTCCTACAACACAATCATATAGGGTCGTGCCCTGCAACTCAAGCTCTATGGGAACAGTAGTTTTCTTACCTGTAACCCAAGCTTTCCAAGCACTGATATCCCGAGCACAGTCCCCTAGTCCGAGCTTTGCAGAAACCCTAGTCACAACACACCAGAAATATTTATCCATCAAGTTCTAATCCATTAAATAACCTTTGGGTCATAATTCTAGTCTTAAGGATATCCCAGGTATCCTTTATGGTTTCGCCCTGGCAACTCGCACTCCGTGTGCTAAACTCTGCTCCTAGCCTCTTGCCGTTCTCGGCCTTCACCGTTCTCGACTCTCGCCATTCCCGGTCGTCGCCATTCCCGGCTCTTGCCGTTCATTCATTTATGTGTACATATAATATAACTAAACAGATACCTAAACACATACAAGTTCAATCAAAGGGCTACGCCCTGCAACACAGTCATATAGGGTCGAGCCCTTCAACACAATCATATAGGTTCGTGCCCTGCAACTCAAGCTCTATGGGAACAGTAGTTTTCTTACCTGTATCCCAAGTTTTCCAAGCATCAATATCCCGAGCACAGTCCCCTAGTCCGAGCCTCGCAGAAACCCTAGTCACAACGCACCAACAATATCCATCCATCAAGTTTTAATCCATTAAATAACCTTTGGGTCACAATTCTAGTCTCCAGTACATTGAATTCTATCAATCCGGGTGATAAGATCCAACCCGAGCCTTAACTATTGAATTCCCAAGTCTAAAACCTCTTTAAAACCCAAAAATACACTAAGCGTCGCGGCCCCTAACTCAACCCGAAACCTTGCCTCAAATCAGCCTACATGTGTCGCGGCCCTTCCTGAAGGGCACCGCAGCGCGCCTCCATTTCCAAACGCCCCCATGTTCTAAGGGGCCGCAGCTCAGCAAGAACAGCGCCGCGGCCCAACCCCTCGAGCCCAATAAAACTCACCATTTTTACCACAAAAACTAATCCAATTAACCCCAAAATCAAACCAACAATCCAAACCATTAATCACAGAAGCTCTACCATGTTTCCAGTAACAAAACCTAATAAAGAACTAGCTCTAAACCTCATCAATTCTCAAGAATGATCCTTCACCCAACACACATGTAAACTCTAAGAAAAACCAGCAGCTACTCAATACAATTCACTGGAATTAAAGCTTACCTTAAGCTGAAGTGAATCTTCAAATCAGTTCTCTAAGCTCCAAGCCTCTAGCTCCCAAAATCCCAGCTGAAATTCCTTAGTCTTTGATTAGATTCACCAAGGTCTCCTCAAGCTTCCAAAGGATGAAACTCCAAGAGAGAGAGAGAGGCAGAAGGGAGGGTCGGTTCCTTTTTTTTTTTTTTTTTTTTTCTAAAGGCTTATTTTGGTTTTGTTTTATTTAACTCAAGTTCCTAAGGTTACCTCAAGGCTCAGGGTACCAAAAACATCACCGAGGACAAAATGGTAAATTTCCCCAATATTCCCTCCTAAACATTCTAACCTCAAATATATCTCCAAATATTTATTTCCATAACCCGATAACCCCATAAAAACATCTAACATCTGAAATACCCCTTAATCGAATTTTCGACCCCGTTGTGACTTTCTAGCTAACCGCTCCCTAAGACTGTCTCGGCTCGTGCAACACAGATATATCACAAGTATATCACAATTATCACATTTATGCCCTCAACGGGCTAAAATTGCAAACATGCCCCTAATAACCAAACAGGGCCCACATGCATATTTAATTCACCTAAACATGCATCACTAATCACATATTCACACAAATTCACATATTATAATAATAATTCACTTATTGCCCTCCAGGCACGCTAATCAAGGCCCTAAGCCTTATTAGAAAATTTGGATCATTACATTATGACTGTGAAATCCTATACCACCTAGGAAAGGTGAATGTATTTTCAGATGCGTTAAGTCGGAAGAGTTATGGAAACCTGGCAACATTATCAAGAATTGAGAAGAAGCTGCAACAGCAAGAGATGGTTAATGTTGGGATAGAAGTAGTCATGGGTCAACTAGCTAACTTTTCCATCCAATCAAGTTTTCTAGATGATATAAGGATCGGTCAAGGGCATGATGACACGTTATTATCACATATGGTCGCAGTCAAAGAAGGCAAGACTACATATTTCTCTATATCAGAACAGGGGTTCTTGAGATATAAGGGTCAGGTATGCATGCCGAATGACCATGGAATTAAGATGAAGATTTTAGAAGAGGCACACACTTCCCCATACTCAGTTCACCCGAGGTCTACCAAGATGACTCACGACCTCAAGGCACTTTATTGGTGGCCGGGAATGAAGAAAGACGTAGCAGAGTATGTGTCCAAATGCCTAATATGCTAGCAAGTAAAGGCAGGACATCAACGACCCGCAGGCTTATTGCAATCGCTTAGTATTCCATAATGGAAGTGGGAAGACATTGTAAAGGACTTCTTGACATGATTACCACGAATAAATAAGCAACACGATTTGGCTTGGGTTATGGTAGATAGACTCACCAAGTCAACTCACTTCTTGCTTGTCAAGACTACGTACATTGTGGACCAGTACGCAGACATCTATGTTCGAGAAATTGTACGACTGCATGGAATTCCTAAGACCATAGTATATGTTAGAGGATCGGTGTTCACATCAAGATTTTGGGGAAGCTTGTAGCAAGCCATGGGTACCAAGCTAAGTCTCAGTACGACATTTCATCCTCAAGCTGACGGACAGTCCAAGCGTACCGTACAAATTTTAGAAGATATGTTGTGCGCTTGTGTACTAGACTTCGAAGGATCGTGGAGTAAGTATTTGCCACTTATAGAATTCTCCTACAATAATATCTACCAAGAAACTATTAGTATGGCACCCTATGAGCTACTTTATGGAAGGAAATGCCGGTCACCGTTACATTAGGATGAGGTAGGAGAAAGACAATGTAACGTCCCAAATTTCCTAATAAGGCTTAGGGCCTTGATTATGGGGCCAGGATGGAAAACTATGGAATTGTGTGTATTATTATGTGATTATATGAGTTATATTATAATATGACTTGATATGCATGTTTAGGTGTATTAAATATGCATGTGGACCCATTTCTATTTAATTGGGCAATTTTCATAATTTGGCCCGTTTTGGGAATATTTGGCATATATGTGATATATGTGTGTGTGATACCACATTAATATGTGAGTATTTTTGGGTTACTCGGCACGAGACAATCGTAGGGAGCAAGCTAGTGGGAAAGTCGCAACGGGATTCACACTTGACTCGGAGTGAGTCAAGGGGTATAATGAGTATTTAGCACATTACTGGGATATTGGGTAGTGGGAATATATATTTGATTATAAATTGGGAGTTAGTGAGATCATGAGAGAATTCTGCAAATTTTGACTATTTTACCCCGGGGGCGTTTTTGGGACCCTGAGCATTAGGATTTGCTTGAGGTTACTTAAGCTCGAAGTAACCTGTCAGAAATAAAAAGAACGTTCAGAACTTAACTCTAAGTTTTCAAAGGAAACTCGAGTTTTAGGACTTGGATTCAAGCAAGGATCGAGGCATAGCGATTCTAGGGAAGATTAGAAGCTTATTAGCTGGAGGATTTAGTTGGGAAACGACTCAATCAGAGGTAATCCAAGTTTTAAGTTTTAACTTTTCAAGATTTTAAGCTATGATTGGATTTTATGTTTTTATGAGTTTATGGATGGGTTGAGATTTGGGTTTTTGTGGTTTTGGATCATTTGGATGTTTGGGAACTTTGATTTTGGGATTTGGATATGTTTGGATAGTTTTTTGGAGGATTTGAAATGGGGAAAAATGAAGGAAATGGATGGGTTTGTGGTAAAGTCGCGACATTGTTCTAGCAAGTCGGACCTGGATGAACCTAGAACCAGGAGGAGTCTGCCTGAGGGGTGCGCACCACTCAAGAGTGCCAAGTCGCGGCTCGCACCCTGAAGCTAGGCAGAGGCTCTCTATCAGGGAGGCAAGTCACGACCTGCCTGTGCATCTTTGACCAAGTTTGGTTTTAGTCATGGGAACTTAACTCTAAGGGCTTGGGATCGATCTTACTACCCAGTTTGGTAGGATTCGATGTCCCGGTGGCTAGGATTCGGTCCGAAAGTATTTATTTACTAATTTTTTATGGGATTCTATATTATGGTTGTGACTAACTTGTCGCTAGGGGCTTGGAACAGGATCGTGCTTGAGGGTCGTTTATTGGTAACCTGTGCTTGGACCAAAAGTAAGAAAACTGCACCTAGTATGTGATGCATGTGATACATGTGAATACGACATGGTAGGAATGTTGAATATGGAATTGATCAGAGCTTGAGTCTCTGTAATTGTGCACGATTATGATTATGCTTGTGATTATTGATTACGCATGTTGAATGCCTTATGTCTTGATATTTGACATATGATATATGTCTGTTTGCATCATCTCATTGAAGAAGCACTGACTTATTAGTTATGACACAACAATGGTGTTTAGTACTTGTCATGAAGCTCTGACTTATCAGTCATGATCGACAATAGTAGTCAAGAACAACATTAGTGTTCTGATCGTAGGCCGAAATGATTAAATCTAATCAACATAAGCATGGAATGCTTGATCGATCTATTGGTCGAAGAAAAGTAAGCGCTTAGCTAGCCTAAGGCTAGTTACTTAGAGCAAGGGCTAAAAGGCTCAGGAGACTGGAAAGTCACATGGCTTAGGGTGTCGGTCCCCAGAGAGACTCATTAGTCATCTATTTAGGGCGCAAGTCCTCAGAGAGACTCATTAGTCATCTATTCAGGGCGCAGGTTCCCAGAGAGACTCATTAGTTATCTATTCAGGGCACAGGTCCCTAGAGAGAGTCATTAGTCACCCACTCAGGGCGCAGGACCCCATATTAACTTAATAAGTCATCCACTCAGGGCCCAGGACCTCAGATTGACTTGACAGACATCTACTCAGGGCGCAGGACCCCATAATCATTTATTGGTACTTGCCTACAGGCATGAATATTGTTATTACTGCTAGGCATGCTTATCATGATTTGGTGACACGTTATTATTTTCTTATGAGCATTTGTTTGATTTTTCTTGCTGAGCCTCAGCACACGAGTGCTATGTGGTGCAGGTAAAGGTAAAAGAAAGTTGGACCATCCTTGAGTTGGAGAGCTTAGGTGATGATGTGTACATATGTGGCTGCTCGACCACCACAGTCAAGGGTTTAAATAGGAACTAGGGTTAAACTCTATTTTTCCGCTTAGGTCGGCTGGCTGTAAATCGTTTATTATAATTATCCTTTTAAATGTATTTTGGGATCCCAATGTGTACAATAAACATTTTAGTGAAACGTTGTATCTTTGACCAAAAAATTTAACCCTAAAAAATTAATCACACTTAGTTACACGATTATGGCCAAATGACTCACTTAACAAGTTTAGCATTGTTGAAAATACACAGCATAACGGTCCCTAGGTAGTAGGGAGTTAAAGACAACTTCTTGGACCCGAAGTTGTTAGATAGGCTCAAGACGCAATCGAATTGATTATAAAGCGTATGCTCGTTGCTCAAAGTGGGCAAAAGAGTTATGCGGATGGAAAGCGAAGAGATGTGGAATTTAAAGTCGGAGATCAAGTCTTCTTAAGTATATCTCTTATGAAAGGAGTGAAGCGGTTTGGAAAGAATGGCAAACTTAGTCCCTGGTTTATAGATCCTTTTGAGATATTGGACAAGGTGGGAACAGTAGCATATAGATTAGCCCTACCGCCAGCTCTAGCAGATTGCCACAATGTGTTTCACATCTCGATGTTGTGTAGATATGTGTCAGACCCATCCCACGTTCTCAAGTGTGATACGTTAGCACTTCAGAAAGACCTAAGTTATGTGGAACGACTGGTTAGCATCCTAGAGAAGGGGATGAAGGAATTATGGTCCAAGAGTATTCCAATAATCAAGGTCTTATGGAGTAATAGTACAGAATGGGAGGCAATGTGGGAATTGGAGGAAGACATCCGAGCACGATATCTGGAATAGTTTGGTAAGTAACTTTCGGGGATGAAATTCTTTTAAGTAGGGGAGACCTGTAGTGTCTCAAAATTTTACTTAGTTAGATAGTAGTAGCTTGTGCTGTAGTATTTTAGTTTTCGTGGTTATTGGTTCAAGCCGAGATTTATTTGGAAACTCATAGAGATAGTTATGGATTTTATAAGTTTAACCTATAGTTTAGAAATATTAATTTTATCATAAGGTTTGATTATTTAAGCTAGTCCTAGAAATATTATTTATTATAACCTAAGGTTTAGATAGTATAATTAAGAATGTGACATTTGTCACATGTATGTTTATTAAGGATTTTAGATGAATAAATTACTAAAGGATAAACCTAGGAAGTCTAGAACCTTTCCTCAGCTGTTAGGATCTCGTATTACTTAGCCAAAGTGGTTTAAAAAACTTCAAGTATGCTGAAAGTGTGCAAAAATGTGTTTAATATATCAGCGTAAACCGATATATTGCAGCAATAAGGGCTGATATATCGTCTATGATGATACGAAAAATATGTCGATTTCGCTCGAACGAAACCATGGAGCCTCAGGATTACGAAGGAGGCGATATATCGACTCCACTTGCATATTTTGAAACTCCATGGAATTCAAGCTAGAAATAGCCCTAGGCCATGTCCTCTGTGTAACCAACTTTTGAGTTGATCTAGCGTACTCTAGGGCCCTAGGCCCTGTCCTCTGTGTATCTAGCTTTCGAGCTGATCTATAGTACTTGGCGCTAGGTTGTCTTCGACCAATAGATCGGTCATGCGTATGATGCGCTTCTGGTTAGGCTAGATCATATGGACCAGTGCTTAGCACGCTATTGCCCTGCTTGACTAATAAGCTGTTGACGGCGAGAACTCGTCAACTAAGTTGAGTTGGAAGAAACTATCAAGTTAGGATCGTCAATAAAAAAGCTATAGAAATCAAAGCAATAGCTCAAGAATTATGACAAAATAACAATGGAGAAATCAATCAATCTTTCATTAACTCTCAAGCCTTTGCTACAGTAAAACTTCCAACCCCCTTTCAGGTGGTCTTAGAGTTCATTTTATAGTAGGCTCTAATGGCCTTAGGTACATAGTGGTCCAGGAGACCATGGGGTACATAAGTATTATGTCAGGGGAATGGCTTCAGAGGTTGTGGTCGTACATCCAGCACAGGAGCAGGTGTCAGGAGAATGCCTCCACTACTTGTCTGTACCCATGTCTAATGAGTGGTGGCAGGCGTAGTGGCGCAGGAGGTAGTGGTGTCGGCTATGACCTTTGGCCGTAGATGTACGGACCATGACTCTTACCCCAGCAGTCTCACTGGCACTGGTATCCATACTCAGTACTAGGTCGTACAAGTATGTCCCATTCGACTCGTACTGGAGCCTCTAAGCATAGGGGTCTCAAGGTGTAAGGAATGGGACCCTGGGTATGTGTTATGGTCCTGGCGTGAGGTGGAGATCTTGGGTCCTTGGCACGAGATGCCTGAAGCCTTCCGAGATCACTCACGAGTCCGGTTGAAAGGCATGTGGCCTTGACGGATGTCTAAGGATGCGTAGCGAGACGCCCTCCTAACGACCCCCTTGGTGGTGCGCCTCCCTTGGTGCATGGCTCCGCTCACGTGGTCACCAGGTGGCGTGGCTCACATTCCTTCGCGAGGCCCCCTTGGAAGGCCTATTGATGGCGCGACTCTCTGGCTGTTCACGAGGCCCTCCTCCTCACGCGTGGCCAGGGGCGAGATGGCGAGGCGGGGCCACGGGCGAGGCCACTCCGGGGCGAGGCCACTTGAGCCAAGATGGCGAGGCGGGGCCACGGGCGAGGCCACGCCGGGGCTCGAGCGAGGCCACGCCGGGGCTCGGGCCTAGATGGCGAGGCGGGGCCACGAGCGAGGCCACTCCGGGGCGGGGGCCTAGATGGCGAGGCGGGGCCACGGGCGAGGCCACTTGAGCCAAGATGGCGAGGCAGGGCCACAGGCGAGGCCACTTGAGCCAAGATGGCAAGGCGGGGCCACGGGCGAGGCCACTTGAGCCAAGATGGCGAGGCGGGGCCGCGGGCGAGGCCACTTAAGCCAAGATGGCGAGGCGGGGCCACGGGCGAGGCCACTTGAGCCAAGATGGCGAGGCGGGGCCACGGGCGAGGTGCATGGGCGAGATGGGCCTCACGTATGGCCGAGGTGCAGGTGCGTGAGGGGCCTCGCGTATGGCCGAGGTGAGGTGCATGGGCGAGATGGGCCTCGCGAGGCTACTGAGCCTTGGCACCTATGCCTTGCCAATGTGGGCCACCTGGCATCGACTCCACGAGGAACGAACCCAGACTCGTGTCGTGATGGTGCGATGGCTTCCCGAGACGACGGTGGCCCAAGGGCCTTGCCTCGGCCTCATATTTTCTCTTGACGAGATTATGAGCATCAACATAAGCCAATGCCTTATGACCAACATTCAGTGTGTTATTTCCATCCTTGACTAATAAGTCAGTGCCTTTCGACCAACACTCACCATGATAATGTTTTCCTTGACAAATAAGTCAGCGCCTTTCGACCAGCGCTCAGCCTTATTGCCGATCTTGACTAATAAGCGCTAGGATATGTGACTATTAAGTCACCTCAGGTCTCTTAACCATATCCTCTGTATAAGCGTACCTAACGCTTCAGGTTAGCCTAAGCAATACGATTAGCGCACAGCGATATTGCCGCTCTTGACTAATAAGTCAATGCTCTTCCACCTACACTCAGTACTATTGCCGCTCTTGACTGATAAGTCAATGCTCTTCAACCAGCACTCCGCACTATTGTCGCTCATGAATGATAAGTTAGTGCGTCCTCAATGAGGTAATGCAAACAAGCATATATCATATGTCAAATATCCAGATATAAGGCATTCAACATGCTTAATCGATAATCGCAAGCATGCACATCTACAGAGACTCAAGCTATGATAAATTCCATATTCAACATTCATGCCATGCCATAATCACATGTCACATGCATCACATACTGGGTGCAGTTTTCTTACCTTTGGTCAAAGCACAGGTTATCAATAAACGATCCTTGAGCACGATTCTGATTTTGAACCCCTAGCAAATACCTAGTCACACCCATAATATAGAATCCCGTCAAAAACGAGTAAATAAAGACTTACGGACTGAGTCCTAGCTCCGGGACGTCGAATCCTACCAAATCGGGTAGTAGGATCGATCCCGAGCCCTTAGGTTTAAGTTCCCACGGCTAAAAACCTAACATGGTCAAAACTGCCCTTAAGCATCACGGCCCCCCAGCCCTGAGTCGTGGCCTGCCTCCAGACAAAGGCCAAGCCCTTCTTTGCCTGCGCCTCGCGTCGCGGCGTGCCTACCCTGCGTCGCAACCCTAAATGCCAAAACAACAGGCCTCTTCCTTCATCAAGCCTGGGCCGTGGCGCCCAAGAACAAGGTCACGGCCCAACCACGAACCCAGCCAAAACCTTCATTTTCTTCATTTAAAAATCTTCCAAAATCTTATCCGAACATATCCAAATCCCAAAATCAAAGTTCTCAAACATCCCAATGGCCCAAAACCATCAAAACCTAAAATTTAAACAACTTGAAAACTCATCAAAACATAAAATCCAAATTCAAAACTTAAGAAACTTTAGGAAACGAAAACTCAGAAATTCAAAGCTTAAATTACCTCTAACTATGTCGTTTCTCGCTAAATCCTCCGGCTAATAAGCTTCTAATCTTCCATAGAATCATTATGACTCTAACCTTGCTTGAATCTGAGCCCTAAACTTAAGTTTCCTTTGAAAATGTTAACGACGTTAAAAAGGGATAACAAGAGAGAGAGAGAGAGAACGTATTGAACGTTATTTTATGTTTCTGACAGGTTACTTCGAGCTTAAGTAACCTCAAGCAAATCCTAATGCTTAGGTTCCCAAAAACGCCCCCAGGGTAAAATAGTCAAAATTCCCAGAATTCCCTCCTAATCTCACTAACTTCCAATATATCATCAAATAATCATTCCCATTACACAATATCCCGGTAATGTGCTAAATACCTAATACACCCCTTGACTCACTCCGAGTCAAGTATGGGTCTCGTTGTGAGTTTCCCATTAGCTTGCTCCCTAGGATCGTCTCGTGCCGAGTAACCCAAAGATATATATATATCCACATAATAGTGTGGTCTCACACTGTAGAGTCCAAGAACTTTACTTAGCTAGTTAGATAGTAGTATTATAGTATTTATAGCATTATCTTTGTAACTGTGGATTTTTGGTTCAGACCGGGAATTATTTGGACACTCATAGTAGTACTTGTAGATTTTCTAAGTTTAACCTATAGTTTAAGAATATTAATGTTAACCTAAGGTTTGATTATATGACTGATATTAAGGATAATATTTATTATACTATAAGGTTTAGATAAGGACCAATAGGATTTTAAGCACATGTTATGTATGGATGATTAAGGATTAAGTATTTTGAGGATTAAATTTAATAAGGGTAAAAGTTTGAATGCTATAAGGTCAGTCAGCAGCTTTGAATATGTTGAGGGCTTAGTCAAGGCTGTTTACTCCATTCAAACTTAGCTAAAAATGTGTAATTTCGTGTTTAATTAATCAGCGTGTGCCGATATATCGCAGCTATAGAGGGCGATATATCGCCGCACGTAGATACGGAAAACACGAGACGATGCACGACAGCCTCGGGCATACTGGCCCAGGCGATATATCGCCTACAGGGGGCGATATATCGCCTCCTTCAGCATATTTTGAAACATTTTGAATTTGTTTTCCATTCAGCCATTCAACCTCTTGATAAGTCCAGCACCTTTTTGAACGAGTCTTCAGCCTCTGCTGAATGATTATTCAAATTATTTTCACCTAAAAAGCTATTATTTTTATTCAAGTAAAAGTAAGATCCTTTCATTCCTAAACTCTATAAATAGGACCTAGTACCCAACCATTATTCACCTTTTACTCTAAGTTCAGAGGCTGCAAGTGCTAGGAGAGTGTGAGAGTTAAACACTTGGGTGGGGAAATCATAAGCTTGATCATCATAAGCTTATCAAACACTTGGGGAAGTAAGGTTTCATAGTATTTCGGTTCGAGGTTTAGATTGGTCTACAAGTCTTCAAGGTATTTCTACACCCTAGTTCATTGGTATTATGTTATTTTCTTTCTCATAGTCTTCTACTCAGTCTTCTAACCTTATTCTTATTTTGGTTAGGAAATCTAAGAACTTGCACATAAGTTTTTGGTAAGTATGTTTCTCCAAGGTTTAGTCCTTCCATTCCTTTCAATTCTTTTTCTTCAAATCTACTCACCCTGTTATATATGGTTTTAGGAGTGTTCCAAAAGTCCCAACTCTGTCATCACATCCCGGTAACTTTGGTAAGGAAAATAGGATAGAATTCATATGTTATATGTTTTATATGTGTTATCTTATGTTTTTATGTTATGAAATGTGTTATGATATGTATGTATGTAGGCTTGGGCATATGACCCATATGACTAACAAGACCCCAAATAGATTATGGGCATATGACCTACTTAGCTAGTAGGACCCCACTAATCTAATGGGCATATGACTTGTTTAGTCTATGGGACCCCAAGTAATAATGGCCATTATAGTATGTGTATGATATAAGTATTATGTTATGTTCTTATGTTTCTTATGAAATTTATGTATATGAACTATGTGTTAGATTTTTCCTTGCTGGGCATTAGGCTCATTCCTTTTTGTTTATATGTGCAGGAAAATAGGTCTTAGTGGCGGGAAAGGTTCTTGGAAGCTTGGAGAATGTGTATTGAGGCGGAATGGATTCAAGAGCCGAGCGTTATTCGATTCCAGGATGTAGTTTTGTCTTTATGGTTTTTACATGTATTTTCTGCATTTGTTATGTAATCCCGTTTTATTCTAAATAATGTTATGTTTTGTTTTTAAAACAATGGGATCCCATATCGTACTTGAGATTTTATGTAAGTTAACTCTTATTTTTACAAGTTTTCTTAATAAAGTTATGGTATTTTCACTTGTAAGTTTTGTTAAGGGTTAGTATGTATAGTTTTCATAATGGTCCAAAAGTCTAGAGTAGTTGGGTCATTACACACACACACATATATCACAAATATGCCAAATATACCAAAAACGGGCCAAATTACAACAATTGCCCAATTAAATAGAATTGGGCCCACATGCATATTTAATATACTTAAACATGCATATCAAGTCATATTATAATATAACTCACATAATCACATAATGATAGACATAAATATCATATAATCACATAATTTCCATAATTTTCCATCTTGGCCCCCTAATCAAGGCCATGAGCCTTATTAGGAAATTTGGAACATTACAACTATCCCCTCCTTACAAAAATTTCGTCCTCAAAATTCTATCTGAATAGCTCGGAAAATCAATCCCACATAACTGATTCCATTTCCCAGGCTGCTCCCTCGACCTTACTGTTTTTGTATAATACCTTAACCAAAGGTACAACTTTCTTTCTCAAAACCCTATTCTTTCTGTCTCATATATGGACTGGTTATTCCTCACAGGATAACTCAGCCTCCAATTCCAGATCCTCATAACTCAACACATGAGTCTCTTCTAGCACATGTTTCCTCAACATGGAAATATGAAATACATTGTATACGACCGACAATGTCGAAGATAAGGCCAACTTATAAGCCACCTGACCGATCCTCTCCAGGTTTTAAAATGGTCACACAAATCTAGGGCTCAACTTGCCCTTATCTCCTCAGCCATTTCAATGGTGATACTCTAAGGAAAAAAATATATAATCTTCCACTTGGAACTCCATGTTTCTGCATTTCAGATCAACATAACTTTTCTGTCTATTCTAAAAAGTGAGCATCCAAGCTCTAATCTTTTCAATAGCCTCAATGATCCTCTAAACCACCACAAGATCCAAATATAACATCTCACTCATCCCATCCCAGTGATTGAGCGATGTAAATTTCCTACTATACAGCATCTCATATGGTGCCATTTCAATAACTGGATAACTCTCTCTGATTTACCATCAGTCTGAGGATAATAAGTTGTACTGAACTCCAACTGTATACTCATTTCCTTTTGCATCCTTCTCCAAGACTTGGAAGTAAAGACCAGGTCCTCATCTAATAAGATAGACCTCAAATTCCATGAAGGCGTATTATCTCTCTCACAGAGATAACTATCAACTGTATCATTCATCATTACTAATAAAAAGTGAGCTAACTTTATATATCGGTCCATAACTATCCAAACTGAATCACACTGCATAATCCTTAGCTATTTGAGCTAAGACACTCCTCTTAATCCTTTCCATCTGTGGGTCACTCAATTTTTTTCCTTTAATCTTCTCTACAAGAGTAAACTCAATCATAATGTTGACCAACTAGCCCACCAGTAAGTCTACTCCAGTTCTGGTCATATCCTTCAACTAACATGATGCATAGACAATCACCTTTTCTGTCAATGAGATGTCATAATAACTTATAAACTTGTTCTGATCTATAGAAAGACTCAGAACTCTTCCACAAAGCACATGTAATATCCTGCCCATCCAAGGAAACTCCTGACCTCTGAGGCGTTCCTTGGCTTTAGCCAATCTTTGACTGAGAGTATATCACAATACCGTCGATAAAGATGATCACCAATCAATTCAAATAATCTTTGAACACCATATTCACCTAATCCATCAAAATAACTAGGGCATTAATCATATCCACAAGACATAACTCAACACTCCTAGTGCCCATAACTGATATAAAAGGTAGTCTTCTGCATTTTCTTCTCCCTGATCTTTAGTTGGTAATAACTAGATCGAAGATCCACCCTGAAGAATACCGTCTTACTCAATAACTGAACCATTAGTTCCTGCACCTCTGCTGAAGCTGCTCAATATTGTGCCCTTGACCTTGTTCCGTCCCTTGCACCAACCTAATCACCATTCTATCTCTTTGTGTAAAGGTAATCCTAGAAAATCCCTTGGAAACACATCCAAACACTCACAGACTAATCCAGTCTGTTTGGGTCCCACTGGCATGACCTGAGTGGTATCCACCACACTAGCTAAGAGTCATATGCATCCTCCTATAATAGGTCTCTAGCGCTAAGTACATATGTCATACGCATATGGGGTCCATGCACAGTGCCAATAAAGGTTCCTCACCCTCAAGCCCAATGGTTACTATCATTTCCTCATGATCTATCATTGCCCCATACTCGGTTAACCAATCCATCTCCAGGATCATATCGAAGTCGGTTATAACCAACTCTATCAAATCAACCGATGAGTCATTTCCCGCAATAATCTAACTCATCTCTTAAAATTACTAATAGAGTATCAAATTCCCATCATAGCATAACCATGCCTTACTGACATTGCTGTCCACCCCCTCTGTCTTATCCTCCCTTTAATATCCCGATTCCACTTGGTTTCTGGAATTTTAGTGTCAAGTGCCTTACTGACATTGCTGCCCCCAGCCCAATCAAGGTTGGTCTCCCGAGCAAGACGTTGTAGGCCGATGGGGTGTCCACTACTATGAACTTGAACATTTTTGTGATCGAAACTGGATATTCTCCCAATGTTTTTGGGAGCTCAATTGCCCCCGTGCTGGAAATCCCTTCTCCTGAGAATCCATAGAAGGTGGTTGCACAGGCTTTTAAGTCTCGAACAGACATACCCATTTTCTCCAAAGTCACCTTATAAAGGATGTTCACCGAGCTCGTGTTATCAAAAAGTACTCAGTGAACTCTCTTGTTGGTGAGTTGGATGGTAACGATCAATGGGTCATTGTGGGGAAACTGGACATGAGAAGCATCCTCTTCTGTTAAAGTAATAGGTTGGGTTTCAACCCTTTGCTGCTTGGGAGTTTGAGGTTCTGGGACATAAGGAGATCTGTCTCCTGTCTTCAACTCTTGAACATATCTTTTATAAGCATTTCTTCTCATTCCAGCGATATGGGGCCCCCGGCGATGGTTATTACATATTTTCCATCGATTTGGGGAGGTAAATTATCCTCCCTTGCAAGGGGTATGACAACATGAGGTTGTTGAGCAAGTTGGGCCGAAGCTTCCCTCTGGTTAGGCGGAGCTTGCGCCTGGTTATTATTTTTGCTTCAGACATATTGTCCGAGGTAATGTATCCATATCAATCCTTTGATTTTGTCTTTTAGTTGTCTGTATTCCTCAGTCGTGTGACCGATGTCCTAGTGAAACCGACAGTATTTATTTTGATCTCTTTTAGCACATTGCTTCAAGTTGCCTGAATGGAACTTGATTCTCATTTGCCACGTATATATTCTCTTGAATTTCTATGAGCCCGGTATACATTTTATAAATGGAGATATATTTATCTCCATTTTGCTCTTTATTCTTGTCCGCCTCGGGGTTATTTCCTTCATTTTTCTTCTGCGTGGAAGAATTTCCATCAGAAGGTTGGGTCGTGGATGGTGTCGCCAAGGTCGGGGCTGAGTTAATGCTCATCATTGTACTTATTGGGGCCAGAGGTGCTAATTTTAGTGCTAACCTAGCCTCTTCTACATTGATGATCCTTTGAGCCCGAAGAGTGAACTCTGCGATTGTTCGCACCAGCTTTCGTTGTATGTCATCCCAGAGGGACTTCCTGGCATGATTCCTGCTCGAACCATCATTAGGTGGCTACTATCATCAACATTGTGAGCCCAGGCTGCGTCGATGTTGATTCAGGCTGGATATTTCTTGAGTGATTCTGCTAGTTGTTGTTGGAAATTTTCCAAAGAGGAAGTTTTGGCTTCATACTCTTCGTCGCTCAAAATTTCTTTTTGATCTCCTTTGACAATTTCTCTCATGATGAGATTGAATGCCTTCGAAACTTGTCAAACCAAATTTTTGTAGCTTCTGTCAATGTCATTGGGAAGAGCATGCATCTTATCTCCAAGCCAACATTACTAGCTCTCATCACAGTATTGAATTTTCTCAAGTGGTTACCAGGATCGATATTCCCGTTAGATGGTGCCACGTGGGGTATTTTAAACCCACATGGGAATAGTGTGCTCGAAATATGAGGAGCAAAAGGCTCGAGCTCCTCATCTAAGTCGTAGGCTTTTTCTTTATCCTTTCCCTCTCGAAGGAGCATAAACTGCTCCTCGAGCTGATTTATCCTTTCCTAGATTTGATCTACTAAAGGCGGAGCCTACACCACTGTAGGCTGGTTATTATTCCAAGGAACTCCAGCTCCTTGTATTAGTATATGGTTATAATCATTCCCGTATACAGGCTATAAGGGCTCCCTTTGGGCATTTAGATGTGCCCGTAAGTCTAAGTTTTTCTGATTGTATTCCCCCCGGCTCTGTTTCAGGTGGTCTCGAAGGTCGCGACCATTGTTAGGATAATTCTCATGGTATCTCGGTTTGGTGTTATAGAAACTCACTGACCTACTATAGTCTTGACTGCCATCGATAAACCTAACAGTCCTTTGATGTTTTTGTTGGCCATAGTTTCGATGTGGATTGTCCACGTGCACTCTAATCCCAGTTTCTTGTGAGCTCGACATATAACTCCAAAACAGCTGGGGTTGTCTCACCCGTCTATGGCCTTGGTTTGCCCCCATTGGGACCTCGTGATTACTCATTTAATCGGGCTCAGCCTGAGGGTTCCTGTCTCAGCTTGCACTCCTTGTACTTCGGGCAGGCCTCTGAGGTGATCCTTCTCTAGCTCTAGGTCCACTTGGAGCCTGTGGTACATCTCACACTAGTGAAGGATACCTTATTGGAGAGGGTGGTGGCCTTTTATTGTTCGTAGTTGGCCTTGCAGGCTCTAGGTTAGTATTTCGAGCTGCTTGTGGGGGAGCTTGATTATTCCGAGTGTCCGTAGGAATCTCTCTAGTTTGTTTGGTACGTGTCGGGTTTTGAGATGAAACCCTTGACTTGTTAACTCTAGCACTTGCCCTAGCTCTTGCTTGATCCTGTCAGGCTCTTTGCTCGAGGTAGCCGACTAAACCTTCGTGGGGGTGCTTGGTATAAAATCTGGAGAAAAAGTTTGTATCTTATTTCTGTGTATTTTACAACCTAACAAAGAGAATGTATATAGGGGAAATACAATTAATCATTCTAAAGAAACTGAAACGATTAGACTACTAAATCAATGAAATATTAAATACAGAAACTATTCCTATTCATAACTGTTAACACCCCCCCCCCCCAAGCTGGACGGTAGATATTGATAAGTCCAAGCTTGTTTACAAGAAAATCAAATACTCGCTCGGACAACCCCTTTGTTAGAATATCGGCTAGCTATTGCTCTGTATGTACATATCTAATACTTATGATTCCTCCATCAATCTTCTCTTTGATGAAGTGACGATCCACTTCTACATGTTTAGTTCAGTCATGATGTACAGGATTATGTGCAATGCTGATGGTAGACTGATTATCACAATAAAGCTAAATGGGAGCTACATACTCAATTTTTAACTCCTCTAGTAGGCGTTTAATCCAAATTACTTCGCATACTCCATGGGCCATGGCTCTATATTCTGCCTCTGCACTGCTCCTCACAACTACCATTTTCTTTTTACTTTGCCATGTAACTACATTACCCCAAACAATCGTACAATACTGAGATGTAGATTTTCTATCATCAACTGAACCAGCCCAATCTGCATCTGTGAACACTTCAATCTTCCTCTCATTTGTCTTTTTGAAGAAAAGAACTTTTCCTGGTGTTTGCTTGAGATACCTCATAATTCTATATATTGCATTAAGATGTCCCTGACAAGGATTATGCATATATTGGCTGACTAGACTTCCCGCAAAGGCAATGTCAGGTCTAGTATGTGAGAGGTAGATGAGCTTCCCTACTAGTTGTTGGTACCTCCCTTTGTCAACTGGACTTCCTTCAAACATTCTCCTCTTGTCTCCAAGCTCGATTGGAGTTTTGCTGGGCTTGCTACCAAGCATTCCTGTCTCCTTCAAGAGATCGAGAGTGTATTTCCTTTGGGACACAGAAATCCCTCTTTTGCTTCTACCAAATTCCATTCCTAGAAAATACTTGAGAGCACTGAGATCTTTGACTTCGAACTCCTTTTCCAGCCTTTCTTTAATCACACTCATCTCTTCAGTATGGTTGCCAGTAACAATTATGTCATCAACATACACGATCAGAACTGATATTTTCCCTTCGACTGAGTGTTTGATAAATATATTATGGTCAGTCTAACCTTTCACGTATCCAGGCCCCTTGACAACCTTTAGAAAACGATTGAACCATGCTCGAGGAGATTGTTTTAGACCGTAGAGAGATTTGTTTATTTCGCAGACTTTAGTTGAATTGAGAGATTCTTCAAAACCCGGAGGCTGACTCATGTACACCTGTTCTTCCAACTCGCCATTCAAGAAAGAATTTTTTACATCGAGTTGATGCAATTCCCAATCCAAGTTGACTACTAACAAGAGCAATACTCTGATAGTATTGAGTTTCACAAGTGGAGCGAATGTCTCAGTGTAGTCAATTCCATAACTTTGAGTAAATCCCTTGGCAACTAATCGAGCTTTGTACCTCTCAATGGATCCATTTTCATTGTACTTGACTGTAAACACCCATTTGCACCCTATTATCTTCTTATCTGGTGGTAACTCCACCAATCTCCAAGTTCCATTATGTTCAAGTGCTTTTATCTCTTCGAGAACTGCTGCCTTCCATTGAGGAGTATCAAGTGCTTCGTTGATGTTCCTGGGAATCACAATATCTGATAGACTAGAGGTAAAAGCTTTAAATGGAGATGATAATTTTGAATAAGAGATGAATTTCGAAATAGGGTGTTGAGTACAAGATCTAGCTCATTTTCTTAATGCAATATGAATGTCTAGATCTGACTGAGTGTTTGAGGGAGAAGTACCTGAATCATTTGCGGGAAGTGATTCCATCACCGTATCGGGCTCTTGACTGTGATGAGGATTTGTGACCTGTTTATTTCTTCTAGAATACACCCGAATTTGTTTTTGTAAGTCTTGAGGAGGTCTTTCTGTTTCTAAGATGTTCTCAGAAGAAGAAGAAGGATTTATTTTTCCTGGATCTGAAGAGAATGGAGTGTCTAGAAGTTTTTCTGCATCTGAAGAGAATGAAATGTCTAGAGGTAATTCTAAACCCCACGACCACTGAGCTTCTTGCTTGTGATGACTGCTCCCCCTGAAGCAAGGTGGGGGTGAAATATGGAACTTTTTCAAAAAAAGTTCCATCACTTGAGATGTATGATTTTTTTGTGAGTGGTCAATAGCAACGATAACCTTTCTGGGTAGGAGGATAACCCAGGAGCACTGTTTTATTGCTCTAGGATCAAGTTTACTACGATTGTGAGAGTGAACGTGAATAAAGGCAATGCAACCAAAAACTTTGATTGGTAGAGAATTTGAAGAAGTGTGAGGATAGAGTGATTGAAGGACATAATATGGTGTTTTGAATTGAAGGGGGTTAATGAGGTAAGCAGCAGTGAGAACAGCATCGCCCCAAAGATATTTTGGAACATGCATAGTGAACATGAGAGCATGGGCTACTTCTAAGAGGTGGCGATTTTTCCATTCAGCAACCTCATTCTGTTGTGGAGTATCGACACATGAACTTTGATGAACAATCCCATTTTGGAGAAGGTAGGGACCAAGAGTAGTGTTGAAATATTCAGTACCATTGTCGGTACAAAGTATTCTGATAGAGGTTTGAAATTGTGTTTGGATCATATGATGAACGTTTTGAAAAACCTGACATGTATCAAACTTATGCTTAAGCAGATAAACCCAAGTAATATGTGTGTGATCATCAATAAACATAATAAACCAACGCTTACCATGAGAAGTAGAGACCTTGGAGGGTCCCCAAATATCACTATGAACAAGAGAGAAAGGACTAGAATGTGTATACATCCTTGGAGGAAATGAAACGCGTGTATGTTTGGAAAATTGACAGATATCGCATTGAAATTCAGCAACCTTTTTATTGATAAATAAAGATGGAAACAGATGTTTTAAATATAAAAAACTTGGATGCCCAAGTCGACAATGCCATAACATAAAATTGGAAACAGAGTTTGAAACATAAATAGAAAAAGAACTTGGAACTTTGTTGATTGGTTGTTGTCTGTTGAAGAAATAAAGTTCGTCACGAATCCTAGCACTGCCAATCATCCTCCCCGATGATAGATCCTGAAATTGGCAAGAATTGGACACAAATTTAGCAAGGCAATTGTTATCGGAAGTCAATTTGTGAACAGAAATTAAATTGCACTTCAAAGAAGGAACATAAAGAACTGATTTAAGAAGTAAATTAGTAGCAATTTAATGGTGCCAATTCCTGCAATAAGGGATTGAGTGCCATCTGCAATCTTGACACTAGTTTTTTTCGAACAGGGACAATAAGAATCAAACAAATGAGATGAACATGTCATGTGATATGTTGCACCGGAATCGATTATCCACGGAGTTTGGGCAGCAGAAGAGAAATTACCGGAATGTGCCACTAAAGAACTATGAGATTTGGATCCAGATTTGGGTGCCATGGAAGATCGACTCAAGAAAGTATACAACTGTTCAATTTTTGCATTACTGAAGGAAGGGACAGCAGTATTTTTAGTTTCACTCTGAACTTGGTTGGCTTTTTTGTCATTTTGGTGACGAGGAGTCCAGTTTGGTGGTTTTTCGTGAATTTCCCAATAGGTAGACTGGGTGTGACCATGACGTTGGCAATGATCACACCAAGGTCTATCGCCCTTACGGTTAGGTCGAGGATCAGGATTGGATTTGCCAGATGGTGGTGGACCAGTTTTGGAAAGAAAAGCCAAACTTTCAATAGATTGTAGTTCTGGGTTAGTGAGCATGACACGACGGCATGCTTCTTCACGTCTGACCTCAAAGAATGCTTCTTCAGTATCAGGAAATGGAGAGCGAATAACTAGGCGACTTCTTACTTCATCCAAATTGTTGTTCAACCCAGTAAGAAACTTAAAGCTGCGTTCTTTATCTAATAGCTGTCGATAGATTGTGGTGCAGTAAACACACAGAGGTGTGGTATCCAGATACAGATCAAGTTCCTGCCATAAGTCTTGTAAATCCTAAAAATATTGTGTAATAGTTTGATTACCTTGCTTGATCTCTTTGAGTTTGGTGTGGATCTCAAAAATTTGAGAAGCATTACCAAGGTCAGAGTACATTTTTCGGGCAGCATCCCACACATCTTTAGCAGTCTTAAAGAATAAATATTTGCGACTAATTTTATGATCCATTGAATTAATTAGCCACGCAAGAACTATAGAATTTTCAGCTTGCCATACCTTGTACATAGGGTTAGTGGAAGATGGTGTCGGGAGATCACCGATGATGTACCCAAGTTTCCCACGTCCACAAATGACGAGTTTGACTGAATCAGCCCACTGAAGGTAATTTTTTCCATCAAGTTTATGGGTTGTAATATGAAGAGAGTTATTGTCATAGCTATACAGAGAGCCTATAGAACCACCAAACTGAGTTTATGATGGAGGAATAGATCCTCTGGTTTGAGAAGAAACTTCGTCACTAGTCGACATTATTGGGCTGAACGTCTGAACAATTTTTGAAAAAAATTGGCTTAGGCCTAGAACAGTTAGGCTTTAGTCCATAGGAGGTGATAACAATTTCTTAAAAAATGGGCTTGGGCTTAGAACAGTTGGGCTTTGGTCCAAAGGAGGTGAGACCAAGACACTAAGGAAACGAAGGGACGGAGCTTCGTTTGGACAGATTGCAGGTCTGGGGCAGGTGTTGAACGACTTCGCCGGAATGCCTAGAACATCACCGGACTGCTTCGTTGGAGTGCCTAGAGTGTCATCGGACTGCCTCGTTGGAGTGCCTGGAATGTCGCCGAACTGCTTCGAGACATGCAACTGGAAGGAGGGAGGACTTGAGGGTGCTGGAGAGAGACAACCTCGCCTGGAGCATGTTTGAACATCATCGAAGAGCAAAAGAACAATTGCAGAAAGAATGGAAAAAAAACAGAGAGTGGTCAAGAGAGAGAGGGAATTGAGAGCCTTAATGCTCTGATACCATATAAAATCTGGAGAAAAAGATTGTATTTTATTTCTGTGTATTTTACAACCTAACAAAGAGAGTATATATATGGGAAATACAATTAATCATTCTAAAGAAACTAAAACAATTAGACTACTAAATCAATGAAATATTAAAAACAGAAACTATTCCTATTCATAACTGTTAACTATTCCTATTCATAACTGTTAACACTTGGGCTTCAGCCACCCATCTTTCCATCTCCTCATTTAACTGAGTAGCCTTGGCTAATCTCACCCGCAACCTTTGGTTTTCTAATTCCACCCTTGGAACATATCTATCACGATTATAATAATCCTGATTTGGTGGTCTAGAACTTTGACCAAGGTCTCGCGGTTGACCATGATCATGCAGTGTGTTTGACGCACCCCCTTGATCGGGGGTTCAATCATTGATTGGCTGCTTTCCAAGCCTTCGAGGATGCTCTTCAGTGCAAGGAGTGGTTTCCTCAGGAATTCCTAGGAGTGGTCATCCACTTCCCAATCCAGGGATGTTTACAGCAACTATTTTTATAAAACGGGACATTTGAAAGAATACTTAATGCCCTCAATGAAAGCACTAAATTGTTCATGACGTTTTTTGTCAACTAAAATTAAATAAGGGCAATTAAGCACTTATAAACAATAAATGAAGAAAAAAAAGAATGAATATTTTTACGTGGTTCAATAGTTAAATCTACCTACCTCCACGAGTCATTTTTATTGAATAAGTAACCTGCATTTAAAGCTTTGAAAGCGATTTCACAGAACTTTTAGTACTAATTTTGTGTGTAGTCCCCAAATGACTAAATCCAAGCTATTTATAGAACTGGTTTACAGAATATTCTTCCCTTAATTTTAGGGAGGTTACAAGATATCTAATTTAAATTTAAAATACAAATAAATACATCAAAATACAATCAAATATATTAATTAAACAAAAATCCCTTTAAAATAGGGTTGATTACACACGGTTTCAACTAAGCCCACAATTATAGGGATTTATAATAGTGAACACGTTGTTGCTTCAACTCGTCTTCGAGCCTGCAGGATGTTTCAAGCTCAGCGTAACAATAACATTGCCTCCTCATCTATCAGACTTTCAATTCCGTCCTTCGAAGGGAACATTTGCCTTCGAGCTCACATTGCATGCTCGGGTGCCAATGATGTGGCATCTTAAACTGATTAACTATCTGCGAAAGTAATCACATTGAATATCTTTTTACATATTTGATTTCCATACTTGCAAGCCTACATTTCGAGGCTGCTTTTTATATCTTAAAATTTGGGGTGTAACAAATTGTAATTAGAATATTAATTTGGATTTTTTTACTAGTTAAATTATTAGTATTAGATTGTACGTAAACTTGATTTTAAAATATAATTTTAATTTATTTGATTTGCACTTCGAATTTCATTATTTGTTTTGTCAAATAATATATTATTTAAAACATAAAAAGATTATAAACATAAAAGTTCTTGTTCAAAATGTAACGCCCTGATTAGCCAAGACCATTACACTGTGTATTTTAGATAGTGTTTAACTCGTTAACCGAGTCCTTAGGCCATAAACGTGCATCTAAATGTGATTAATGGTCCAAGGTTAAAAATTTCGGTTAAAAGGAATGCATATTTCATTAAAACATTAAACTGTACATGGGAACCCATAATAAATGTTTACAAAGTTGTTTACAGTTCCAAAATGGTCATTACAACTCAAAAGTTACAATCTGTCGACTTAAGCGGCAAAAATAGGGTTAAACCCTAGTTCCTCTCAGAAACCTTGGCTGTGGAGGTCAAGCGACCACATATGTACACGTCGCCACCTAAGCTCTCCAACTCATGGCTACTTTAGCTTTCCTTTTCCCTTACTTGCACCACATAGCACCCATGATCCAAGGCCCATCAAGAAAACTTATACATGCTCATAAGAAGTAAATGAAATGCTATTAAACCATAACCAGCATGCCTAGCAGTAATAACTCTACTCACGCATGCATACCATTCATATAAATGACTACGGTTTCATATGGGGTCAGCTGCCATAAATACATGATTAACTGAATCATATCATGGCCCATTACCCTAATTACATGATTAATGAATCACACTGGGGCTCAGCGCCCTAGGATATGGGACTAATAAGTCACCCTAGGGCTCGTTGCCCTATCCTCTGTATAACAAGCCTTGGAGCTAGCCCAGCGTTCCTGGTGCTTTATTTTTCTATGACCATTGGGTCAGACAAGCGTATGATGTGCTTCTGATTAGATCTAATCATATTGACCAGCGCTCAGCGTGCTATTGCCACCCTTGACTCATAAGTCAATGCTTTACAACCAGCGCTCAGTGTTATTTCCATCCTTGACTGATAAGTCAAAGCTTTACGACCAGCGCTATTGTCTTCCTTGACTAATAAGTCAATGCTTTTATCAAGTATATAATGCTAACGGGCATTCATCATATAACAAATATCCATATACAAAGCATTCAACATGCTCTAATCAATCATTCACAGGCATAATCATAATCATGCGCATTTACAAGGGCCAATGCTCAATCAAAACTATATTCAGCATTCGGGCGAAGCCCTAATCATGTATGTCACATAATAGGTGTAGATTTCTTACCTTAGGTCCAAGTGCAATATAAAATAAGAATGACCCTCGAGCACGATCCTAATCCTGAGCCCCTAGTGGTAACCTAGTCATAACCAAATATAGAATCTCGTCAATAACAAGCAAATAAAGGCTTCTGAACCAAGTCCTAGCCTCCGGGACCTCGAATTCTACCAAATCGGGTAGTAGATTTGATCTTGTTAGGTTTGAAATCCCATCACTAAAACCTAAGGTGGCAACATGTAACCAGGCAGACCGTAACTTGACCTGTGGGTCACGGTGCGCCTCCCAGACAGACAGCCTCTCCCCTAGCTGGAAGGAGACGCGGGCCACGACTTGCCCTTGAGAGTTGCAGCGCTCCTCTTAGGCAGAAACCCCTCTTAGCCCTAGGTTCACACGGGTCATGGCGTCCAAGAATAGGGTCACAGCGCGACCCTACAAACCCAGAACCCCTGTTTTTTCTTCAGCCCAAACTCAACCAAAATCATTCCAAACAATCCCAAAATCATAACTAAATCCCAGTACAACATTATCACCAAACAAGAAGTAAAACCCAAGCTTTAACACACTCAAAACACCACAAAAACTCAAATCCATAACCAAGCTCTCAATCTTAAGAACACCATAAAAATAGATAAATAACTTAAGAATTGAAGCTTAGAATTATTACCTCAATCACTGAATTGTCCCTTAGCTTTACCCAAAAAAGATCCTAGCTTAAACATAGCTCCAATTCTCTTTAAATCCAAGCTTTTCTCAAGAAAATAAAAGAGGGAATGAGAGAGAGAGTATGACCGAGAGAGAGAGAGAGAGAGTGTTCTAATTCTTTCTTTGGTTTTTTTTTTTCTACATCCTTCTACTTGGCTAAGTATAGACAAAGCCCCTAAAAGACCTAAATGCATCCAATAACTTGCCTTCCTATGCCACAAGGTCAAACTTGTCATTAGCCATGTAATTCCCTGGATAACCAAGACTGTTACACTATGTGTTCAAGATAGTGCAAGACTTTCTAATCAATTTGTTTGAATAAAAATGTGTTTCTAAAGTCAACTAACAGGTTAAGGTTAAAATATTTTGATCGTAAAATGGTTGATTTTCATTAGAATAAGAGGTCTATACATGGGATCCCAAAAGTAATGTTTACATGGTGGTTACAACCCTCAAATATGAATACAACAGTTGCTAAATTAAATGGCAAAATACAATTTTTGGCTCTAGTCCCTGTAAATCCCTCGGCCATGGCGGTCGAGCAGCTACCAATGTACACACCGCTCCCAAAGCTCTCCAACTCATGGTTGTTCCAGCTTTCCTTTGCCTTTACCTGCACCACGTAGCACCCGTGAGCCAAGGCTTAGCAAGAAAACCAAATTTAACAAGCATAGATAACAATAGAATGTGCGTAGCAAACTTAAGATCAACTAGGTCAACCAACAACAGAGTACAGGAAATAAATTAGGCAACAGTAAACAGATTCTTCGAACATATAATTTAATCTTAATACAAATATTTAGGTGTTGGTGCCCTTAGGCCGAGCCCTCTGGTTATTTAGGTGATCTCGGCTCGCTTAGGCCGAGCTGCGTTCAACACGCTCAACATCAGCCCTGGCTCCCTTAGGTCATACTTTCACATCACACACATCAGATATACAAGTTGCAGAACACATATGCTCATTTACAGGGGATCTCAGTCCCATTCACAACTCGAGTGTTGTAATAACCAATGTTATTATTTTCTTATAAGCTCCTTAAATGATCTTAGGTTAGATTTAGTTATGACTTGATTTGTGGAATAAAGATTGCTTTAAACTTAAATTATTTAAGTTATGATTTTATGACTTAGAAATAATTATAGTTTGGGTAATTATAATTATTTTAGCATATGATTAAATTAGTCTATAGTTTTATTAAGTATTAAATGCAGATGTTATTTGATGTATTAAGAAGTGAACATGTGGCATTAAACTAAGTCCAAGTATTAGAATTAAAATGAAAACCAAAATAGCTTAGTCTTAGGCTTGACTCAAAAATAGGAAGGATTTGATTGTTTTTAAATTTTAAAGATAGGCAAGATTAGATCTATTTTAATTAAGTGACTATGTGTCAAGAAGAGTTAGATAAATGGGGATTTAAAAGATTTAATTTAAGTTGTCAAATAACTAAGTAGAGATAGTAGTGTGATGGTTGAACTAAGAGTTAGATAAGTAAATGCAGTTTTCGTAACTTTAGGGTGATGTAACTTCGGGCCTAGTTTTGACCTATTTATATTACGATTTTGAAAAAATAGTATTTCTAAAAAGTTGTAGATAATTTAATTAGATATCCAACGGTATAAAAATAGCCTAAAGCTAACTTTTACATCTCCAGCTATGTTAATTTTACTATAGAAGGGTCCAGAGTTACGAGATATAGGATAGTAGTTTGGACTTTGACTAAAGTTTGAACCAAATGGAGACTATGTGGCATACTTGGAGATGGTGTAGCAACAAGAAGGGAGTAAGACTAGGCTGACCAAAACCATATAGTGGAGGGAAGGTTTGATTTTTAAATTTTAAGTTGAATAGTGTGGAGAAAATCAAGGAAGGGAGTTGGGGTTTGAAGCCTATAAATAGAGACTTACCCTTCACCATTTTTCTCACACTCAAAATCTCTCAAAAACCTCTCATATCAAAATCCATAGTCCCAAATGCTCTCTCTATTTTTCCATAAACACTCTACATAGTCATATCCGAAACACTAGTCCTTTTAGTGCTCGGGATCTTTTTCTTCTATTTTCTTTATTTTACCTTAAACACTATTGCCTTTCTAAACCCTATTATAGCTGAAATATTGAACCCCATCAAGCCAATATATAGCCAAAATCTACCCAAGTATCCAAATTCTTGGTGTTGTTTTTGGAGATAGACATTAGAGAGAAGACTCAAGATTTCATCATTTTGGTTCTAGGTTGAAGGTATGAATTTATGAGGTTTAGAAAATTCTTGAAAAGTATAGTTTTATTATAAGCCTCAAATATAAATATCTTATGTTGTATTTAAGGTTGATTGGACATTTTCTATAGCAAGAAATCTCTTCTCTTTCTTTTTCTCTCCACACTCAAGGTAAGGAAAATAGGTTAGATTATATGTGTTATGATATGTTATATATGTATAAAAATATGTTTTATGTTATAGTCACTTGGGTATTATAGTTTCTTAGATAGCAAATCAAATCCCAAGATTTTTATCATTATCGTAGATTAGACTTATGATTTACCCTACCTCGATTAGTAGACAGAGGACCTAGATGGGTTATCATATATTATTTTGTGATCTAACCTACCTTGATTAGTAGACTAAGGACCTAGATGGTTTTATCACATGCTACGGTAATGAGTTAATGGCCATTAATATTGTAGTCCTATGTTTTTTATGATTTACGTATTTGCGTCATATGTTTTATAGTATATGTTTTATGATATAGACTTATGATTTATGATATGTTGTAGTATATTTTCCTTGCTAGGCATTAGGCTTATTCCTTTTAGATTAGATGGTGCAGGAAAATGAGCTTGGAAGGCAGGATGGATTCTTGGCAGCTTTGGCATGTGTATTGGGGATGGACTGAATGGATGGAGTGCTGGAAGTTCAAGGATGAAGTTATTTCAAGTCTTTTATTTTATGTATTTATTTCCGCAATTAGTTTTTGAACAATTAAATAAAGGTTTATGTTTTATGTATTAAACAACGGGATCCCATATTTTGGATTTTTATAATAAAGTTCTATTATTTTATGTATGTATTCCAAAATAGTAGTTATGCTTAGTAGTTTCTAATGGTCTGAGGTCTTTAAGTTAGTTGGGTCATTACAAGTGCAGTTTTCTTACCTCGAGTCCTGAGTGAATGATGTGGAGCGGTCCCGAGCACAATCCTCAATTCTGAGCCTTAACAATAACCCTAGTCACAAGCGACAATGGATAATCTATCAAAACCAATCCAATTAAATGCTTTGGAATAAAATACTAGCCTCTGAAACCTCAAATTCTACTAAACTGTGTAGTAGAATTCATCCCGAGCACTTAGGTTTAAGTCCCCGAGCCTCCCCAAGCCTAAAAACCAATCTTGGCTATGGCTACCTAGGCGGGCCGCGACCTGGCCCCAAGGGTCGTGGCGTGCCCTAAGTCAGAGTTGCCAGCCTCATGTCCTAGGGGGAGGCGGGCCATGACTTGCCCTCTAGGGTCGCCGCACACCCACAAGTCAGCAAGCCCCCAGGGCCTTTTGGGTCATGCGGGTCGCGGCACGCCCCCGTGAACCCTGAAATCCTTGGGTTTTCTGCATTTTCCCCAACCCAAAGCTTCACAATTCAACCTTAAATATATACCCAAACTAAAACTAAGTCCAGAATTCCCCATATCACCTCATAAACAACACACATACAGCCTAAAACACTTGTTCAATCTTCCTTAAATGCCAAATTCATAACCCCCTCAAGTTTCCCTCAACATGATCAAAACCAACTAGAAATTCAACAGCTTAGAACCTAAAATCTTACCTCAGTTAGTAGCTTTAATCCTCAGCTATTACTTGACTGTTCCTAGCTTAATTTCCCCAGACTTCCCATCTAAATCCCCAAGCTTTTCCTTCAAAAAAAAATATCCTTCAACTTCAAAGCACAAGAGAGGAAAAGAAAGAGAGAACGTGAAAGAGAGAGAGAGAGAGAGAGATAGTGTGTAACAACCCAAAATTACTATTAAGGCTTAGGGGCCTTGATTAGTATATCGGGAGGGCATAATTGGTATTTATGTGAATTAATGATAAAATGCATGATGATTATATGATTATGTGAAAATGATTAAATGCATGGTTATGAGAATTATTATGCATGTGGGCCCTGTTTAGTTTATAAGGGCATGTTTGTAATTTTGGTTCGTTGAGGGCATAAATGTAATTATGTGTGATAAATTGTTGAGACCACATTATTATGTGGATATATTTGCACCATATGGCTCGAGACAGTCCTGGCGAGCGGATTGGCGAAATAGCCGCGCTGGGAATTAATACCCGGCTTGGGGAAGCCTAGGGGTATTTTTGGGAATTTAGAGAATATGTTGGGAATTATTGGACAGTGGGTAAATAATTGAAGAATAATTTGATGACGGGATTAAGTGGTAAATATTAGGAACATTTGAGGAATTAGCGGGAATTGGGGAAAATGACCATTTTACCCTTAAGAGTAATGAAGGTACTAAGTTTTATATGGGAGGGCAAAATAGTCTTTTATTAGGTAAGGGATAAAGTCAGTAATATCCTAAGGATTAACCTGAAGGCTTTAGAAGGCTCTCATCTCTTCTTCTACTCTCTCTCACCATCTCACATTTTTCTCTCTCAAGGGAGCCTAAGGGGAAATTCTGATTTTCAAGGAAAAGCTTAAGGAATTCTTGGGGGAAACTTTGAGGAATTGAAGCTTTGAACCAGGGGGAATCAGCTGGGAAATCTAAGAGTATAAGCTCAAGGGTGGAAGGCTAGAGGCTGGTGAGGAGTCAACCATAATTGGGGTAAGTTCCTCTCACTGTTTTTGTTAGAGGATTTTGATTGTTGGGTAGAGGTTTGCTGCTGAATTGGGTGTTAACTTTGGGATCATAGTGTGATTGTTTGTGATTGAATTGAGAGTGTGATATATTATTGAATTGGGATAATGATTGTTGTATAATTGTTAAGGCTTTGGTGATTAGAAATATGGAATCTAAGCTTGAAATTCGTAGATGGTTAGTGTTGAATTGAAGGGAAAATTCAGGGCTTATCTTGAGTGTTCTTGGCTGGGAAGAAGGAGGAAGAAAACCCAGAATTTTCTGGGTCAAAGGGGGGCATGTCGCGACCTAGCCAGGGGTGTCGCGGTGCATGTGGCACTTATGGCCTGGGATGCTCTCTGACTTGGGGTGCGCCGCGACTTTCCTGGCCAAGTCGCGACCCGCCTCCTCTTTGGCTTGGGAGTTTGCTCTCTGACTTGAGGCAAGTCGCGATTTGTTGAACCAAGTCACGATCCACCTGGGAAGTTTGGTCTTGGAAGTATTTCAAGTGTTGTTAGGGCTGGGGGTTCGACCCTAGGTGCTCGGGACAATTTCTACTACCCGGTTTAGTAGAAATTGAGGTTTCGGAGGCTAGTTTTGTTTCCTAGGTATTTTATTGTGATTGGAAGTTGATGGATATCAATTGCCTTGTGAATAGGTTTATCGCCAAGGCTCAAGGCTAAGGACCATGCTTGGAACTAGTTCACCTTCTCCGCTCGGAATCAAAGGTAAGAAAACTGCACCCGGTTATGTGGTTATGTTGGGACTAAGAGTTCCCTATACTTGTATGCAATGTTGTATGATGGTATTATGCCATGTGAGCATGAGATAAACGGCCTAAGAATGTCGAAATTAATATTGGTGCACAGGACGTGGCTCGACCACTGGTAGCTGAGGTTGATTATATAATCACTGAGATCGGCCTAAGTGAGCTGGAGTCAGTGGGATAAACAGAGGGTGCGGCCTAAGGGCATCGACCCTGTATATTGTATGATATGTTTACTGTTGTTAATCTGATGATTATGGCATTTTGAATACTTGGATAATAGATTATTGAATTGTCAATTATTATCGCTGATTATGTGAATGCTATGGACTGCGAAATATTTGGTTATGTTTTAAGAATGATTTGGTTATCGATATTATTTGGTTATGTTCATGCTGTGATATTATGGTTTTCTTGCTGGGCCTCGGCTCACAGGTGCTACATGGTGCAGGTAAATGCAAAGGTAAGATGGATCAACCATGGGTTGGAGAGCTCTAGGGGCGAGGTGTACATTGTCAGCTGCTTGGTCGCCACGGTCGAGGGATTGTACAGGGACGGAAACCTAAAATGTGTATTTTTCCATTAGAGTGGCCTTGATTATTTATAACTTTTGGAAATTTTGTAAATATGTCCTTCAAACCCTGTTTTGGGATCTCATGTACTAAACTTTCATTTTAATGAAACAATCCGTTTATGACCAAAATATTTTAATCCTAACCTATTTATGACTTTAGATTCACATTTTTATTTAAATGATTTGATTAGCAAGTCTTGCACTATTTTAAACACACAGTGTAACGGTCTTGGTTATCCCGGGCGTTACAACTTGGTATCAGAGAGGTCTAGGTTTAAGGGTTCCTAAACATGTACACTCGCTGCTAAAGACAAGCTCGACTCAGGGTTTTGTAATTGAATACATGAGATTAAATGCTTAAGTGCTTGAATGAAAACATGAATGTATTAAGTTGTCTAATTAATAGGGAGCATGAGATACTGATAGGGCCTGGCCCTTGATTTTTGTGTGATGATATTGAGGCATGCTGATTAGCATTGCTATTGCATGTGGGTTAATATTTGGATAATGGTTTGTATACTGATGGTATGTGGTGAATTGTTTAAGATTGAACGTATATATGCTTTATTTGTTTGTGGATTATGGGAGCATGGTAAGTATGAATGTACCTGGTAGCAATGAAATTTGATAACTAAATGCATAGTATCGTAGATTGGTGTTTATTATGCTTTATGTGTGCATGATTATTGTAGTTGTTTGGACCTGGTCGTGGGATGGTTCTGGGTATGAATATCAGGGCTAAGGGGTTTAGTCGGTGACGGTGGATGAATTCAGATTGTTGGTGCTCAGAATGGTTAAATGGACCCTGCATTGTTATAGTGAGGGATACAGATGATAGCTAGGGTTGGAATCCTCCATCTACCCCTGAAATTCACAGCAGACGTTTGCTGGTGTGTGAGTAAGCTGTGAGGTCTGATAGAGGAGACTAGATGGGTGAAACAGCGGGCTTTTTTTGGGAAAGAGCTGCTTTGTATATCATGACAGTAGGATTACCAGTGTTGGTTTAATTTGAGGATATAGACAGATAAGAATTACTGTACGGAAAACTTTAGAAGCATTATTCTTTGGTTTTGAGGAAGGTTTGGAATTGCCTAAGAGTTTATCAGTGGATGGGCATAGCTAATCCCATCCTTGATTATATCAAGATGTTAGGTTGTGACTGAGTGGTTGTGCTAAGTAGTTGTGGCAGAAGGATGCCCGGAAGTGGTACCCCAGACCTGAATGTTGGCATGATGGGTTGGGAGGAACTCAGACAATGATTTGATAAAAGAGATTATTATGACCTAGCTAATTCCCTTAACCAAAAGACCAAAATACCCCTTATATTAACTCAACCTCTTTTATTTCCCATAAGGGCAAAATGGTCATTTGCCCCGTTTCCCACTAATTCCTCGAGTCATCCTACAAATTCCCAATCAATCCCGAAATACCCAACTAATTACCAAATACTTACCCATTACTCAATAAACTCCCAAGTATACGTTAAGCTTCCCAAAATACCCTAGGCTCACCCCGAGCCGGGTATTAAACCCCGTTGTGACTATTCTGCTAATCCGCTCACTAGGATTGCCTTGAGCCGAATACTGTAAATATATCCACATAATAATGTGGTTTCAATCATTTAACACATATAATCAAAATTATGCCCTCAACGGGCCAAAATTTACAAATACGCTCTTTTAAACAGTAGCAGGCCTAAAGGCATATCTAATATCCATAAACATGCATATAAATGTATTCATATTATCATATAAATCATGCATGTCACATAGTCACGTGATTAATCAATTAATCACACATATAACCAATTATGCCCTCCCGACACGCTAATCAAGGCACTAAACCCTATTAGCATTTTTGGGACGTTACAAGCAAATTGTCCCGTTAATCATAATTAACGTCTCACAATTCCTGTTACACCCAATAGCTTCAAACAATTACCAAATAATTTCCCATTACCCGCTCAATCCCAGTAATGTACTAAATACCAAATTACCCTAGGCTCACCCCGAGCCCAGTATTTGACCCCGTTATGACCTAACTGCTAACTTGCCTCCTAGGATCGTCTTGTGCCGAGTAACCCAAAAATATCCACAGAATAATGTGGTCTCACACATATATCACATATATGCACAATATACACAATTATGCCATCAACTGGCCAAAATTACTAAAATGCCCTTCTAATAAGAAACGGGCCCACAAGCATGTAAATACAGCCATATAATAATACAACTCACATAATCATGCATATAATCACATAATAATGCATTTAACCAATTATTGCCCTCCTGGACCCCTAATCAAGGAACTAAGCCTCATTAGGGAATTTAGGACGTTACAACTATCCCATCCTTACAGAAATTTTGTCCTTGAAATTTTACCTGAACAGCTCGGGATACTGACTCTGCATATCTAACTCCAGCTCCCAGGTCGCTTCCTCGGCCTTGCTGTTCCTCCATAACACCTTAACCAAAGGTATAGTTTTGTTTCTCAGGACCTTTTCCTTCATGTCCATTATCTGGACTGCCTGTTCCTCATAGGTGAGATCTGCCTCAAGCTCCAAATCCTCATAACTCAATAAATGAGTCACATCTGACACATATTTCTGTTTCTGAAGAGCTGAAATATGAAATACATTGTGTAAGGCCGACAGTGCCGAAGGTAAAGCCAATCGAATGGCCACCTGACCAATCCTCTCCAGGATCTCAAATGGTCCTGCAAATCTAGGGCTCAGCTTGCCCTTCTTCCCAAATCTTCTCACTCATTTCCATGGTGAGACTCTAAGGAAGACATAGTCTCCCACTTGGAACTCCACGTTCCTACATTTGGGATCAGCATAACTTTTCTGCCTGCTTTGAGAAGCAAGCATCCGAGCTCTGATCTTCTCAATAGCCTCATTGGTCCTCTGAACTACCTCAGGACCCAAGTATCTACTTTCTCCTGTCTCATCCCAATAAATGGGAGATCTACATTTCCTACCATACAACATCTCATAAGGAGCCACACCAATGGTCTACTGAAAGCTGTTATTGTAGGACAACTCTATCAAAGGCAAATACTTACTCCAAGACCCATCAAAATCCAGCACACATGCTCGCAGCATGTCCTCTAGCATCTGAATCGTCCTCTCAGATTGTCCATCTGTCTGAGGATGATAAGCGGTACTGAACTTCAACTACCCATGGCCCTCTACAAACTTTCCCAAAACTTGGAAGTGAATGTGGGGTCCCGATCGGACATAATCGACCCCGGTGCCCCATGAAGGCGCACTATCTCTCTCACATAAAGATCTACATACTGGTTAACTGAATAAGTTGTCCTCACTGGCAAGAAGTGAGATGACTTGGTGTATCGATCCACGATAACCCACACCGAATCATGTTGATCCACAATCTTGGGTAACCCAATCATGAAGTCCATCGTGATGTCCTCCTATATCCACTCTAGGATGTCCAAAGGCTGTAATAGCCCTGTTGTTCTCTTATGCTCAGCCTTGACCTGTTGACATGTCAAGAACTTAGCCACATATTCTGTCACATCCCTCTTCATCCCAGACCACCAATACAGCGATCTCACATCCTGATACATCTTCGTGGTGTTTGGATGCAAATAGTAAGGAGTAGTATGAGATTCATCCAGAATCTCCCATCTGATAACAGCGTCCATCGGAACACAGATCCGACCCTTGTATCTCAACAAGCCCATATCTGACACTGTATAGTCCCTAGACATTCCGGCTACGACGTCCTCTCTTATCTTTGTCAGTTGTGGATCACCCAACTGACCTTCCTTTATTATCTCTAACAGCGTAGACTGTAGCGTAATATTATCCAACTGGCCCACCAGCAACTTTATACCAGCTTTAGTCATATCCTTTGCCAACTCTTTGGATATCAGTCTCGCACTGTATATCTGTCCCGGACCCTCCCAGCTTAAGGCATCTTCCACCACGTTGGTCTTTCCTGGGTGATATAGGATTTCAAAATCATAATCCTTCACCAACTCCAGCCAACATCTTTGTCCCATATTCAGATCTTTCTGTGTGAAAAAGTACTTCAGACTCTTGTGGTCAGTGTATATCTCACACTTCTCCCCATAATGGTAATGCCTCCATACCTTTAATGCAAAGACCACTGCTGTCAACTCTAAACCATGAGTGGGGTATCTCTGTCCATACTCTTTCAACTGGTGTGATGCATAGACAATCACCTTCCCTGAATGCATAAGAACACAACCCAAACCCTGATGTGAGGCATCACAATATATCACAAACTTCTCTTGATCTGTCGGAAGACTCAGAACTGGAGCTGTAATCAATCTCTGCTTCAATTCCTGGAAGTTGTTCTCACACTTGTTTGACCACACAAACTTATGATTCTTGCGTGTTAGTTTAGTCAATGAAGTGGCAATCCTTGAGAAACCTTCCACAAAACACTTCTAATAACCTGCCAACCCAAGGAAACTCCTAATCTAAGAGGCATTCCTTGGCCTTGGACAATCTCTAACTGCCTCAATCTTGGCTGGGTCCACTTTGATCCCCTCCTTACTGACAATATGACCAAGGAAAGTTACCTGAGGTAACCAGTACTCACATTTCTTGAACTTAGCAAACAGTCTATGTTCCCTCGGTCTCTATAAAACCAACCTTGGACGTTGCTCATGTTCTGACTTTGACTAAGAATACCAGAATATCGTCGATAAAGACAATCACTAACCAGTCCAAGTAGTCTTTGAACACCCTACTCATCAAATCCATCAAAGGAGATGGGGCATTAGTCAACCCAAAAGACATGACTAAGAACTCATAATGCCCATATCTAGTACGAAAGGCAATCTTTGGTATATCCCACTCCTTGAACCTCAGCTGGTGATAACCAGATCGAAGATCTATCTTTGAGAATACCATCTTACCCTACAATTGATCAAACAGATTGTTGACGCCATTTTTCGTCAACAGTGAAATAAGAGCACGAAAACAATGATTGGTTATGGCCAAGAATTATATGATAACACAAATGAGATTTTTTACGTGGTTCAGCAGTTAACTCTGCCTAGTCCACGAGTCTTTGTTATTAAAACTTAAGATGATCTCTGGAAATTCTTCAAGAATAAATTCTCCAAAGTTTTCTCTCAAGATCACCAAAATTCGGTCCTTTACAATGGTACATGACCTCTCTATTTATAGAGAAGATTTCATAATATTATCCCACATATTTCGGGAATTTATTCTGTATATATACAAATAAATTTAATGGCATTAAAAGCCTGCAATCCTATATACAAGGAAACGTCCCCTGAAGATCAAGGGGCGTATAACTGAACAATTAATATCCCTTGATTATAGGGGATTTACAGCAATCAATGTAGACCGCGTCTCTCATTGATGATTCACTAAGATATTCAAAGTTATTATCTTATATCGCCAATGCCATATTCACCCAGGTCTCTTATTGACTTTCGAGCTATAGCATCTTCCCGAGATCATGTGACTTCGAGCTCATACTTGTGTCAGGCTTGGAGCCCCTGATCCGAGGCCATCCCGAGAACAGACGTACTTCGATATCTGTCTTTCAAGCTTGTGAGAATCTCGAGGCTACCATCTTCGAAGTCATCTCTGCTTCGTAGGCTCGGTGCCTAGGTTGCGGACACATTCCAGACATTACGAGTCCACTCATTACAAATCCAGCTTTCGAGATCACAATTCTTATGGCTCGAAATCTGGGTGTAACACAGATCATCTATCCTTGGCAAAGGATACTTGTTCTTAATTGTTAACTTATTTAGTTCCTATAGTCTATACACATTCTCAAAGAACCATCCTTCTTCTTTACAAACAGGACTGGTGCACCCCATGGTGAGAAACTGGGTCTAATAAAACCAAAGTCTAACAGCTCCTGCAGTTGTACCTTTAACTCATTTAATTCAGCTGGGGCCATTATGTACGGTGCCCTAGACATTAGCCCTGTCCTTGGTGCCAGTTCAATCACAAATTTCAAGGCATATTCATTCACTGATGAGTTGCCCTGAAGTAATTTGTTGAACTCTTCATCATTTGCCGCCCTGATGGTATCATTGTAATACTTTTCATTAAACAGAATCTGAAACTCTTCCCAATACAAGGCATTAACATTTATGGTCTGAGATATCACTTCCCACCAAATTCGAGCATCCTCCTGAAACATATATGTGGCACAAGCCACCCTCTCATTACCAACCACCCTCATAAAGTCTAGGATGGTGGTAACCATGCTCATCCTTTACCCGGCCTTAGCCGAATCTGCACTACCCTCAAAGACTGGAGGGTGCTGTTTCTTGAATCTTTCATAAAGAGGCTCCCATTTATTCCCAGCCTCTGGCGGCTGCTCAACTGTTGGCACCATCACAGGTGGTGCCTCTGACAAGATTTTCGCTATAGGAACCTGTTGTTGTCCCAGGAGGCAAATCTCTTCTTCCGGCCTCAATATCCTATCTTGCAAATCAACAATCACCTGCTACCAGTTCTCAGGAGCTGGCGGTGGGGTCTGACCCTGGTCATTATCCTGGCACTGTCTATCATTCTGCCCCTAATCTTCCTGGCCAGCAGATGATTCAATCTGCATTGGAAGCATACTTCCAAGCTTATACCTTGTTGAAACAATCAATTTGGCCAGTTAGGTAGTGATAACTACACCTTTCTTCGCTGCACGATCCAAGATCAACATATAACCATTCACATTCAACAGTCATGCTAATAAGCATGTCGATTCATATTCATATTCAAGTCTGGTGCTAATAAGCACTTCCTGATATTCATAAAAACTAACAATTAATGCTAATAAGCACTTTTTGATATTCATAAAAACTAACAATGCTAATAAGCACTTTTATATTTAGTTACTAGCATTTATAACCAAATAAAAATATTAATAAACATTTTCTAGCATACACGTAGCTATGATAGCGCTAACGAGCATTTCCTTTGCATTCACAAGCAATGTCAGTGCTAATAAGGACATCCTTTAAAACCGTGCAGCAGTCAAGGTCCAGGCCCTATCAGCATATCTCATGCTACCTAATAAGGTATACAGATAAGGCATTTATATCTTATTTAAGCAGTTAAACACATAACCACATAAATAGTTATCGAACCCTGAGTCGAGCTTGTCTTTAGTGGCGAGTGTACATGCTCAGCCTGTCTTCAAGAACCCTTAACCTTGGCAGGCTCTGATACCAAGTTGTAACGCCCTGGTTAGTGATAGGATAGATTTTTAATACTTTTTAGCCTTAGTTTTATTATTATTATTATTATATATTTTTAGTTCTTTTTATATGTGGTTGTTGTATTTTTCAGGTTGTCATCTTCAATCAAGAGAAAAATAATAAAAAAGATATTTATTTTAATTGATTGGAGAAATAAAGGAGAATTCAAACTTATTGTTGGGAAAATCTGAGATATTTTGAATCTGAGATAGTTTAGGTATTTTGACCATATCTCCCGACTCAATTATCCGATTTATGGGTTCTTGGTGGCGTTGGAAAGATTATTCAAAGTCCTACGAAATCTTATTTCATAAGAAAAGTCAAATTCGGACATTTATATGGTGATATTTGATCTACAAGATTACGCAAGCTAGAGTTACGAGATTTGAAATTCAAATAAAGATATTTTGGAGCATTATCAACTAACAAATGGAAACATTTAGAAAACTCTTTTCACAACCTTATCACTATGAAAAGAATGTTTTAGACTATTGTAGATCTCTCTCTCTTTCTTCTTGACCACTCTCTATTTTCTCTATTTCTTCTCTTACTTCTTTTTATTCTTTTCCATGAACTAATTTTCTTATCTAGGATTTAATGTAGTCACTTGGATTTCTATTTAATTTAATTATGATGTTCTATTGATTTTTCTTCTTTATTATAATTTATATAATGTGTGTTTAATGCTAGTAAATACTTAATCAATATTTACTTGATTTATGATTTTGATTCAAAATTCAAAAGATGAGAATTGAATATGCTATCATTATATAGACATAGGTTAAATATTGGACGAAAGTACATGTATGACTTGTGTAGACATTAAGTTTCCATGTTTAATGCCTTCTGTATGTTTAAGTTCATCACAGAGATGTAGAAAACCTGCATATAGGTTGAAATCTTATATCTTGAAAAAGAATAGGAATCGATTTATGTTAACCTGATATTAAAATAGGAAGAAAGAAATCTAGAATTTATTAATAAAATTAGTAGAATGAAAAGTTGATGAAATTAACACCCTAGGTCTTTTTAATATTGATTTCCATCTTTAGTTAATTTTGTTCATAATTGTTTATAATTTTTAAAATTCATTCATCTAAACTTTGTTTGCCAAATAGAAATTAAAAGAGCAATTGTTGGTAATTGGAAAATAGTATTCGTGGGAACGATACTCTATTTATCATCTATATTACTTTAATCGATTACGTGCACTTGCATATCATATTTTCACGATCAAGTTTTTGGCGCTGTTGCTGGGGACTAAATTTCCAATATCAAAATTAATTTTTTTTTCTAATTTGGTTTTTATATTTTATATTATTAATATCAATATAATTTATTTTTATTCTAACTTGTTTTTTTTATTATTATTATTTAATTTATGTTTCTTATCTGTGTTTGACTTGAGAGGTAAATAAAAAAAATGCTCCATCAAGATTACATCATGGGTTTTTTCCAACAACACAATGAGCCATTTTACTCCGCTTAGGGGAGATTTAATGAATTGGTGGAGAGATGTTATCACAATTTCTCAAGGGGGTGTCTTACACTTTTCTTTTACAATGGATTAGATAGATGATGCAACAAGATGTTGGGTAAACTATGGAGCAGAAGTAACTGGTGAACCTTTATTAAGAAGATGTCATGATTATATAATGGAGTTGTTGAATGATATGGCAGATTTTGATTACCATTGGCATTGGGATCCTTCACTGCAAGGTTGGAGTCACCAATATCCTCCATTATTCCAAGATCCTAATATTATACCCCAACCATTCAAGCATGAAGAGCATAAACCAGAAATTGAAGAAGTATTGGCTCAATTGAAGAACAATTTAAATTTAATAATGCAGAAGATGGAGTGGTTTAAGGATAATTACTCAAACAATCAAGGTTGTGAGAGTTATTCAAATCCTATAGAAGTGCCAATGGTTGAGCCATTAGAAGAGATTGGGGTGTAAATTTGATGAACAAGAGACCCTTGAAGTTATATTCACTTAAAATTTTACTAAGTTGGATACTTGCTTGGTAGATAATGATTATGGTGTGGTGAATGAAGTAAATTTCATCCATGATCATGAAGTTGTTAAAGAGCAAATCACAAGCATGTTTATGGATAGCCGAGTGGAGAGTGAAAAACAGTTAGAAGGGTTATATGAGGAATTGACAAATGAAGATGAGGAAAATATGATTTTGGAGGATGAGGAAGCACATGCAATCATTGATTTGAGTTCATCAATGGTACAATCATGTATACCTCCAAGGGATCCATATTTTAAATTGATGACACCTTCACTATTCTACATCCTTTATGGGCTACCAAAGTTTTCTCCCCAAGCTCATCACTCAAAGTCTTGTGTTGTTGGACTAACATACAGATTAGATTCATATCTTGCCAAGCTTGAGGGCATTTAAAATAACAACCTTCAAGTTATCTTGTATGACTATTGACGAGGTGACGAATAACTTTATATTGGCAACCTAAGGAGGATAGCAATGAGAGTCACTACAATGGAGCAATTCATTGGATTACAGGGAAGTTTCTTTTCCTTTTCTTTTATTTATACATTGGGGACAATGTTTAGATTAAGTTTGGGGGAAGGGATTTGATTTTTATTGCTTTGCTCATTGTAGATATCTTAGTTTGTTTAAGTTTAAGTTTTATTAGGTTTATATTTATTTTTATGTTTTTTTAGTTCTTGTTTAGAGTGTGAATCAAGTTGACAATGATTAATCAATGATAATATGATTGAACGATGTGTTGTATAAATTGAATGGGAATAAATCTATAAAAATATGTGTGCTTGGTTGAATAGTTGTTTCAATTTTTACTTTGTCCACTTAAATAATTGAGAGCTTAATCATGATTTTTGATAAATTTTGTGTGATTGAATTTTATTTATGCTTGCTGAATTTTTAAAATAAAAATAAGATTGAAATGTTATTCTAGAACTTGTTTGCTTGCTTTTTGAGACTAAATCCTAGATGATGCATGTTTAGGAAGATGATTTAGGCAATTCTTTGGAACGTTTGAGCCTTTCAAACAAACCTTGATTTATTAAATCACTAGTTACCCCATTTTGAGCCTAATTTGATTCTTTTTGTTTGACACTTATTTTGAGCCTATTTGAAATTTTGCTATTATTATTGTCATCTTCCCTTTGATGTATACCATGAGCATATGAAAAGTGATTGAGGGATGGTTTGTAATGGGGTTTATATTTGGAAATTTGTGTCAATAGAAGAAAAAAAATTAAGAGAGAAAGAAAAAAAAATATTGAAAATAAAATACACTCCAATTGAAAATATAAAGAAATAAGTTTGGGGGAGTGTAGTATCATTACAAAAAAAAATGAAATGGAAAAAAGAAAAAAAAAACATTTGTATGAGTTCTCTCTCAAAGCAAGAAAGATTGAGAAATTTGGGATTGTTTTGGGTTCGTGAGTTTGTCATAAGATTGGTTTGTTTAGTTTGTATGCTTATGGTATATTTGAGCCTAGATGACTTTTTCATCTACCTTTACCTAAGCTGTTCAATTATAAGTCATGAAAGTCCTATTGATTTTTTTAGCATGTGTTTTCTACATTAGTGGAGATTAGTAAGTATAACAAGCTTATGGGATAATTATATTAATTTATTGTAATGAAAAAAAATTGGTGAGCATGAAATGATTCAAATAAATTTTATTTATTAATCATGATTTTGAGAGCTTTTATTTTTGTTTGGACTTAAGTGAATTGGAATAATATTTTGACTGAAATTCTGGATTATAAGTTGATTTTCATGAATAATATATAAGCATGTTATTCATAATATTTTGAGGCTTAAATTGTTATTGTTTGCTTGATTCATTTGTGTTGGTTGTTTTAGATTTTTAGTTTGGTTTTTGTTTGTCTTTTGTGTTCTTTACTCGAGGGCGAGTAAAGGTTTAGTTTGGGGGAATTTGATAAGATAGATTTTTAATACTTTTTAGCCTTAGTTTTATTATTTCTTTTTATGTGTGGTTGTTGTATTTTTCAGGTTGTCATTTGTTAAATGGATATTTGATAAATATTTCACAAAATTATTTGAAGTATTACCTTCAATCAAGAGAAAAATAATAAAAAGATATTTATTTGAATTGATTTGAGAAATAAA
Source organism: Humulus lupulus (assembly GCF_963169125.1). Classification (NCBI taxonomy): domain Eukaryota; kingdom Viridiplantae; phylum Streptophyta; class Magnoliopsida; order Rosales; family Cannabaceae; genus Humulus; species Humulus lupulus. The sequence goes on from NC_084801.1 coordinate 10,131,984, forward strand.
GGAGAATTCAAACTTAAATTGTTGGAAAAATCTGAGATATTTTAAATCTGAGATAGTTTCGGTATTTTGACCATATTTCCCAACTCAATTATCCGATTTATGGGTTCTTAGTGGTGTTGGAAATCTTATTCAAAGACCTACGAAAGCTTGTTTCACAAGAAAATTCAAATTCGAACGTTTATGTGGTGATATTTGACCTAAAAGATTACGCAAGCTAGAGTTACGGAATTTAAAAATCAAATAAAGATATTTTGGAGCATTATAATGGAAACATCTATAAAACTTTTTTCATAACCTTATCACTATAAAAAGAATGTTTTAGACTATTTTAGATCTCTCTCTTTCTTCTTGAGCTCTCTCTGTTTTCTCTATTTCTTCTCTTACTTATTTTTCTATTCTTTTCCATTAACTAATTTTCTTATCTAGGGTTTAATGTAGTCACTTGGATTTCTATTTAATTTAATTATGATGTTCTATTGATTTTTCTTCTTTATTTTAATCTATATAATGTGTGTTTAATGCTAGTAAATACTTGATCAATATTTTCTTGATTTATGATTTTGATTCAAAATTCGAAAGATGAGAATTGAATATGATATCATTATATAGACATAGGTTGCATATTGGACGAAAGTACTTATATGACTTGTGTAGTAATTAGGTTTTCATGCTTAATGTCTTCTATATGTTTAAGTTTATCACAGGGATGTAGAAAACCTACATATAGGCTAAGATCTTATATCTTGAAAAAGAATAGGAATCGATTTATGTTAACATGTTATTAGAATAGGAAGAAAGAAATCTAGAATTTATTAATAAAATTAGTAGAATGAAAAATTGATGAAATTAACACCCTAGGTCTTTTTAATATTGATTTCCATCTTTAGTTAATTTTGTTCATGATTGTTTATAATTGTAAATTTAAAATTAAAATTCATTCATCTAAACTTTGTTTGCCAAATAGAAATTAAAAGAACAATTGTTGGTAATTGGAAAATAGTCTTCGTGGGAATGATACTCTATTTATCATCTATATTACTTTAATCGATTACGTGCACGTGCGTATCATATTTTCACGATCAGTTAGCAAAGATCATTACACTGTGTATTTTAAATAGTGATTAACTCGCTAACCGAGTCCTTAGGCCATAAATGTGCATCTAAATGTGATTAATGCTCCAGGGTTAAAAATTTTGGTTAAAAGGAATTGATATTTCATTAAAGCGTCAAACTGTATATGGGATCCCATAATAAACGTTTGCAAAGTTGTTTACAGTTCTAAAATGGTCATTAAAACTCAAAAGTTACAATCCGCCGACCTAAGCAGCAAAAATAAGGTTAAACCCTAGTTCCTCTGAGAAACCTTGGCCATGGTGGTCAAGCGGCCGCAATTGTACACGTTGCTACCTAAGCTCTCCAACTCATGGCTGATCTAGCTTTCCTTTTCCCTTACCTGCACCACATACCACCCATGAGCCAAGGCCCAACAAGAAAACTTATACATGCTCATAAGAAGTAAATGACATGTTATTAAACCATATTCAGCATGCCTAGCAGTAATAACTCTACTCACGCATGCATACCATTCATATAAATAACTACAGTGTCATATGGGGCTAGATGTCATAAATACATGATTAACTGAATCATACTATTGCCCTAATTACATGATTAATGAATCACACTAGGGCTCAGTGCCTTAGGATATGGGACTAATAAGTCACCCCGGGGCCCGTTGCCCTATCCTCTGTATAACCAGCCTTGGAGCTGGCCAAAAATTACTAAAATGTCCTTCTAATAAGAAACGAGCTCGCATGCATGTAAATACAGCCATATAATAATACAACTCACATAATCATGCATATAATCTTATAATAACGCATTTAACCAACTATTGCCCTCTTAGCCCCCTAATCAAGGAACTAAGCCACATTAGGGAATTTGTGACGTTACACAAAATTTCCATCAATACCTATTTTTATCGTTTTTATAATATATAGGTTAAGAAAAAAAAAAATCTTTCATTGTTTGGACAATTTAAATCAAGTCAAGGTCTTTTTTGGAGATCTTTACAATAATATACCTTAAACAAATTTTATATACAAAGGTCTCTTCACTTTTTTTATTTACATAAATCACATAAGATTCTTACTTTATTTTGAAGGAAATAACATGAAACTACCATACTTAAAAGTAATTTATACCTGAATTTGAAGGAAACACTACAACGAAATAGGGGTTTAATGGCTACATAGGAAGAAATGGTAGACATTCAATGCCTCCCCTTATGGGAGACGTTGTTCTGGGGTCATCTTATGTTTGTCTTATGATGACTCGCTAGGGGAGACAATGTCTCCCCAAGGTTTTCTATTTTTTTTATAAAAAAAAATAGTTATTTAATATTTTTAATATACTATTTAATAAAATTAAATTATTATATATATATATGTGTACACCAATTGATATTGATATTCAAATTAAAATTAATTAATAAAACTAAATTAAGATTAACCATTCCCAAATAATTTATTTTTGCATCACACCAAAACTAAATTAATAATTTTGTAAATAAAAAACTAAATTAACAATAACAAAGCTATTCTTTTATTTGTTTGTTTTGTTTATACATATCCACACCAACAACCAAATGAACAATGCACAAATCTAATACACACGGTAGTAAAAAAATGTGAAAATACACAACAATTAACAATACACAAACCAAAATAAAAATTACATATGAAAATTCATAAATGAATCAAAAATATAAAACAAACATTAAATTTGATTCAAACATTTGACGAGATGACTCACATCAATCTCCATGAATATAAAGAGGAGCACTAATCGAAGAAAAAAATGAAATATATTGTAATATTTGTTTGCCTCTGAGTTGCTTTTAAAGGAGGCGGAGGCTTGCACCAACAACAGGCTCGGCAAAGGAAAGAGCTTCACCCACTAGCGTCGACTTCAACGATCTCCAGCGATGGCTACAGCCTCCCACAGCGGCGGGATCACCTGCGTGCCTCCACTGCCAACGACCTACATGAGAAACAAAGACAGATTTAGAGAAATAGAGAAAGGAATATGAGTTTGAGTGACTATTGTTCATTGAGAGTGAAATATGAGAAAAGGCGTCTAGGGTAGAAAGAACGAAAGAGAAAGTGAATGGGAAAGAAAGGGTTTATTATTAATATTAATACTGATAATATATTAAATGTATAAATAAATGTGGGAGTGGGAGGAGAGATAAACGTGGGAGTGAACTTTTTTTTTAAAAAAAAAACCTAACAACTTTATTTTATTTTGTTTTACAAATAAATATATGTATTTATATAAGGGTTTTAATTAGGAAGGAGTCGTAACGTCTCCCACTAGGAGACGTGGGATCCATATGATGTCTCCTAGTGAGAGATGTTACAAGGAAATCCAAGATCGATTAGGTTAGGCCTAGTCCAATTTACAACATCTCTCAATTTTTTTAATGACTTACAATTGTAGTCATAAACAAAAACTTTTAATGTCTTCCCACTTAAGACATTAAAGGCCTCTTCTGACTTTTAATGTTTTAGGGAGTCATTAAAAGTGAAAATTGTTGAAGTGAAAAAATATTTAGGTTTGGTGCACATCCACAAAAAGTGGGATTGTTGCCACATCAGTGTGCAACCCTTTTGTTGACCGCATTTTTGGCCAACAACGTGAGAACGTCAAAAACGACAAACCTTCAAGAGAATTCAAACGACACAGACGGTTTAATAAAGAAAATAAATAACACACACGATTTTTATAGTGGTTCAGCCCCAATATGTTGGTAATAGCCTAATCCACTTATAGATTTGATTATTTTATCTACACTCAAGATCAGATGAACCAGTGTCAACTGAGTTTCTTCAGTGTAAATTCTCATAATACAAAAGAGTTCTCTCTCAAGAAAACGCACTTTCTCTCTCTAGAAAACTCAGACCAAAACTTTAAATTGCCAAAAGTCCTTTTCTGATCCCATAAGCCATGTATTTATAGGCTTAGGATCATACATTGATATCCCTTAGGATCGGGATATTTTATCATTCGTATTATATTTAAATTACAAGAAATATTCAAAATGCAACAGAATCCCCAATTTGTGTGAAGAATGAGAGATTCCCGCGTATGCCCAGACCGATTCTTGTTGAAGTCGTTTCTGGGGATCTTGACGTAGTCTGGTCTACCTGGTTGATGAATATCACTTTCTGGTTGGCCATAGCGCTCTGGTCTAGCATGCCATTTCTCTATTTGGACAGTCATGCACTTGCTGGACATATGCATAAGGACCAAGCCTTTGTCTCTCCTCGGACAAGTGTCTGACCACCCCTTTTGTCTCTCCTCGGTCATGAGTCCGACCAGGCACACCCCTAGCCCAAGTATACGCCTACTTGGATGCATGCGGCTGGCCATCATCTCCTCGAGCTAATGTCCAACCGGACACTTGGAATGCTCCTCAGACTAATGTCTGATCGGACACTTGGACTCCTCCTCGGACTAATGTCCGACCGACCATATCTCCTCGGACTAATGTCCGACCGGACACTCGGACTCCTCTTCAGATGCACTTGGCTCGGACATGCCAGTGCTAGGCAACAAAGTCACTCCTGGTTGGATGTAACTTACCCGGTTGGTCATGACACCTCTTAAGCAGTCAAAACTCTTCATTGATGTACTGGGCTACTTCTAAGCCAGATCACCCAACCATTCCTTGCCACTTGTCATTTCTATTGCCACATCATCATTTTCAAATTTTGGGGATAACATTTGCCCTCCAAGTTTATTATATGATACTTCACATAATAAACTTTTTTCTCCACAGTTGACAGCATTATAAAAAATAACTGTTCATCTTCCCGCCATACAGCAGACCACAACTTACAGACCACGATCACTGCAAATAACTGTCCATGATCGTGGGGAGAAAAAATAGCCCCGGAATGCCAAGGGTCCAAAAATAAGTGTTAACTCCCACTTTTTTTTTCCTTTAAATAACCTATACACTTACACATTCTTCCTTACACAAGAAAATCACATTTTTAAAACCCTTCTTCTTCTTTTTTCTCTCTTGGCCGAAATTCCTTGTCTTCTCCTTCCTTTGGCCGAATCTTCAAGGGACTTCAAGGGGAAGCTCTTCATCTCTTCAAGGAATCTCCAAACAAGTCAAGGGTTCTCCAAAGTTGGGTAAGTCTTCTTCTCCATGCTTTCATATTATTGTTATTTTTTCAAAAAATTTCATGAAAAAAGCATGTTGTGGCCGAAACCCCATTGAGAGTTTTTTCTTGAATTTGCTCATGAATCATATAGATATAATGTGTTGGGTGACTATTTTGATGATGTATGTACTATGGGTAACCCAATACTACCTTCAATTTCATAAGAATCTCAAGAAAATAGGTCAATTTAGCATAAACTATGATTGTGGGTTTTGGGGTTTTTGATGGCATAGAGGGTTTCAAGAACATTGATGAACTTTTCAACTTCTCTATTTTGATCTTGTGTTTGTGTGTTTGGATGAGGAAACATGTTTATGCTAGGGAGTTTAAGCTTTTATTTTTGGATTGGGTTTTATGGTTAGAGTTTGGGTATGAAAAATGGGGTAAGTTTAGAGATATGGCCGATCGGCCACCATTTTTCTGGGTAAATATGTGGTCCGATCAGACCACATATGTACTCCTTGAACCATGTGGATCCCCTCTCCTCGGACACTCCATGTCTGATCGGACCTCCTTGGACCGTTGGTGCTGGGCTCCTCGGACACTCCATGTCCGATTGGACCTCCTCGGACCATTGGTGCTAGGCTCCTCGAAGGTGCATGGCAGCGTAGCTGCTCGGATGGACATACCCAGATGCGTGGCCACTCGGACGCCACTCCGCTCAGACATGAGCCTTGCTGCTCGAACGTCCCTCCTCTCGGACACGGGCCTTGCTGCTGGTCGGATGCTTCGTCATCAGCACTTGGACACTCATGCGCACCTTCTCGGACTCACACGCTCAAGGCATTAGACGCACCACTCGAAGTTAGGCCCCCCTTGGCTTCCCGGACGTTTCTCCTAGGGTGTCTTAGGCACCCGATCGGACCAAGCATGGCATTCTTCATGCTATATTTATTAAACATTTCCTAGGCATCTTTAAGCATCAAAAATCTTTTTTCCATGCATGCTATATTTTTACCACTTAGATAAATTTTTCTAAGTATAAAAATAAATTTTGTTCTTGTTGAATTTTATCTGTATGGTTACTCACCTCCCCATTTTTTATTTATTTTTGTAGATGAATCGCTTTGATTATAGGGGAGGTGACAACCATACGGACTCCGATACATCTATCCTGCAGTCAATCGAGACTCCTCAAAACAGCGATTCCTCATCAAAATCTTCCACCAGTCGTATTCCCGAGGATCGCCTTCGTCGCTTCAAGCGGATCCTTCCCCGTTCAGCCCTGTATTTCCTCCACGAGGAACAGTTTCTTCAACAACCTTCACAGTCGACGATGAGGGTGAAGAAATCTAATAGACTTCCCCAGGACCAAGATCCACAAGTTGCCCGTAGAGCGATGCAAAAGGTGGTGGAACGCGGTGAGGCCCGCACTGCAACTCCTTCAGGATCACCTTCTCAGGAGTTTGCAACCGAGGTCCAGAACTTGGCCATTCAAAAGCCACTGAAGGGGAGAGAAGAACCACCTTCCTGGTTCACTGCCCAGCCTTCAAAACTCAATCCCAAGACATTCCACAAACACATCCAAGCTTTGGGTTTGAGTGGGGTGAACGTGATATGCCCGGGCCCTCACCAGAGAGCCAATAGGCCCGGCGGAGCATACTGCGCCTGGTCCAGACACCACATTCACGCAGGAGCAACACTCCCACTGCACCCTTATTTCCGGTCTATAGCGGATTACTTCAACGTCTCCCCATTCCAGATCGCACCGAATGGGGTCCAGGCACTGTCCGCGCTGTGTATTCTCTACTTTCTGCGAGGTTAGGACGAGCCCACTCCTCATGAGATACACTATTTGTTCAACTTCAGGACTAACCCCAGCCACAAGAACACGGGCTTCTTTCACCTCTTTCACAGGCAAAAGGGGATTACATACCTTAGCGGTATCGCACATAAGTCGAACCCCAGGAAATATTACAGAGAATATTTCCTCACATCAGACATCAAGGCCAACAACTTGGCTTTCACACATGTGGGTCCGTTCCAGCGACCCTTGCCTACTCAAGGGATGTTCAATCGAGCGGAGGCGTTGGCTAGCATGAGTACCGAGGATAAAGACGTGAAAATATTGGTCACTGTAGATTTCCTTCAGATGGTGGGCCTGATACCGTGTGACCAAAATATGATGGTGCAAAGTACCACTGGGGAGAACAACACGACTGATCAGTCCAATGCGGGCACAGAGGTAGTGACTGACCAGTTTTCTCCTTTGCCATCTCCGCTTTCTCATAGACCTGGCGACCTTGTCATTAGGGAGCCTCAGCTTGAACCTCAGCACAGATCTGCCATTCCCGCTCGGTCCGGGAAAGGAAAAGCCATCCAGATTGAGAGAGAACTTAGCTCATCTTCGGACGACGAGGATGATTTCATTGATCAGATTCTCAACTCAGGTCTAGTAGTCATAGGAATATGTTTAATAACTTGGTGATTCGAGACTAATAAAATTGTAGTAGTAATATACTTATTTACATTTTATTATATATATTTTTTTTCTAACGAATCTCATGTTTTCCTCTTTTGCTGACCCAGAGATGTTCAGGCACTACATCGTTCCTCCTGCTCCAAAGAGGAAATCTGGCGAAGTAAGTGGTCTCACTCCCCCGAGGAAGGTCCCGAGGGCAATGCCACCGAGCCAAGGGAGACAACCTGAGGGGTCAGTCACGATCCCGCAGTTGACTCCTTCATCACTTCCTCCATCAGCGAGCCTAACTCCTCCAAGCCCGTCCGGCCCGAGCGAGGCACTCCGAGCTGCTGACACCAAACTCAGGGGGGCAGCTGATCAGACCCTCCATGATGCATCAACGATTCAAGGCTTTGAATCTTTTCCTCGACTCAGTGTTGATGTTGTCCTAGATAGAGGGATTGCTCAGCTGACAAATGTAAGTGCTCTACCACAAGATAGATTGTTACTTACGTTAATGCTTTGTAGTAACTTTTTGTTTTTTATGCAGACGCTTATGACCTTTTGTCATGCCCAGCAGCGATCAGTCGATTACAAGGAGTTGATCAAGGTCCTAAATGATCAACTCATGGAGGCTCGAGCGAAAACGGACGCTCTTCAGTCCAAGCTGGAACAGGTGGAGACGACTGTAACTGAGCAAAAGGAGTCTCTCAAGGGGTTGGCTGATGGGAATGATCAGCTAACCCAAGCCAACAAATCCTTGACTGATCGACTAGACAAACTGACTCATGAGAACGAGGGATTAGCTTGCGAGAACGAGGGACTAATTAGCGAGAATGAAGAGCTGAAGCAAGAGAAAGAGGCCGATCTAACCCGCTACGAGGAGACTTGCTTCAACTGCTTCTACCAGGTGTGGAAGCTAAATAAACCCCTCAAGCTCGACTTTCTAACCGATGAGATCCAGGCAGAGGAGCTCGCCAGATGTGAGGCCAGGGCTGCTAAGGAAGCTGCTAATCCTACTGGCCCTACACCCGCCTCCTCTACACTATCATTCCGAGCGAGAGGAGCAGTTGAAGCCGAGGAGGGGGTTGATCAGCCTACCAGAGCAGCACGCCAGTGACTCCTCATCCTATCAGAGAGCTTCTGCACAACCAGTTGTAGTCCTACGAGTCTTTTATCATAGTTTGTTTTATTTTTTATACTTTTGCTCGTATGATTGAGCTGTTTGGCACTTGCACTTTACTTTTCTTTTTTGGCTAGCTTGAAACTTTTAAGTCTTTTTACACTTAAGACATTACCAGTTTATTGTGAATAGTAAAGTTTCTATATGCCTTAAACTTTCACGTGAGTATTTAGTTTTCTAACTTAGAAATTCTAAACATTTCATAAGTCCATACTAAATATACTTCCTCATGCTCTTATTGCTCTAACATTTTATGAGCATAACTTTTATTATCACACGAATATCTGTTTCTAACTTAAAATTTTAAAAATTCCAAGTTACTTAAGCTTTGTCAAACAAGTTAGCTTAATGGCCTTTTTAGACTTCCAAATTTACAAGTCAGCCCAAAAACAAATATCTTTGCTCGTGCTCTTATTGCCTGTGTTGAAGTGCACGCCAGTATACTCTATGTGCCCCCCAAGTGATTGAGGGTTAAAAAATCCTTGATCACTTGCTACTTGACCGAATTTGTCCGAGCAGTGACTACTCGTGAAACACATAGAATATACAAACATATTTCAGCAGTTAACCACTACAAAAACATGCAACTATTTAAACGTTGGTCTTTCATCTCATGATACCGATCAGTTGAACACTGTCCGGTATATATGTATATCTAGTTTTAGAAGACCTGTTTTGTTTAAATCATAATGACAGTTGAACACTGCCAAGCAAGAATAATCAACACATATGCAAAATTTGTAGCAAGATTCGACCACGCTGCGCGTGATCTCTTTTATTACTCGTAATAATAAATGACAAAACGTGTCTAACAATGAGTTTTAAACAAAATAACATTGTTCAAAATAACATGACTGGTTAGCAAATAGCTAGTTCACAAACAAAAAACTTAAATAACAAGTTAAGCACTTGATACAAAGCTACTACTCTGTAAGCAGTATTTATTGATAATATTTCCTCAAGTGCTCGCCATTCCAGTAATTCCTGATCAGCTCTCCATTTAACCGAGCAGGCTTGTAGGTGCCGGGTGGCAAGACTTGCTCAATTTGATATGGTCCTTCCCAGTTTGGTCCTAGCACACCAACTGCTGGGTCTCTGACAAACACCTTTCTGAGGACCAAATCTCCGACCTGGAACTTTCGATTTCAGACTTTGGAATTGAAGTAGCGCGCCATTTTTTGCTGGTGAGCAGCAACTCTCAGGTTTGCCTCCTCTCTTCTCTCCTCGAGGAAGTCCAAGGATTCTGCTAGCAATTGATGATTCTCCTCTTGGTTGTACATGGTCCTTCTATGAGATGGTGGGTCTATCTCCACAGGTAACATGGCTTCATATCCATATGCCAAAGAAAATGGGGTATGTCCAGTTACTGTCCGAGCAGTAGTCCTTTATGACCAAAGGACTTCTGGTAATTCTTCCGCCCAAGCACCCTTAGCTCGCTCCAGGCGCTTTTTCAGAGTGTCCTTCAGTGTCTTGTTTACCGCTTCAACCTGCCCATTGGCTTGTGGATGGGCTACCGAGGATAAACTTTTTGTGATGCCATGCCGAGTGCAAAAATCGGTAAATATGTCGCTGTCAAATTGGGTGCCGTTGTCAGAAACTATCTTCTTGGGCAGACCATAGCAACATATTATGTTCTTAACCACAAAGTCCAACACTTTCTTCAATGTGATCGTGGCTAATGGTTCGGCCTCAGTCCACTTAGTGAAATAATCTACTGCAACCACTGCAAACTGCACTCCTCCTTTCCCTTTGGGCAACTTCCCGATCAGATCAATACCCCACACTACAAAAGGCCATGGACTTTGCATTTGCTTCAAGACATTTGGGGGCGCTCTGGGCACTTTAGAAAATCTTTGACATTTGTCACACCTCTTCACATATTCCATAGAGTCCTCATTCATGGTAGGCCAGAAAAATCCCTGCCGCAAGATCTTTTTAGATAGACTCTGCCCCCCAGTATGATCTCCACAGAACCCTTCATGCACTTCAACCAATAAATTATTTGACTAGTCGGGCGTTATGCACCTGAGTAGAGGTAGGGAATACCCTCTTCTATACAACACCCCATCCATCATGGTGTACCTAGCAGCTTGCCTCATAATCTTCCTTGCTTCATTACGATCATCTGGGAGGGTCCCTTGCTCAAGATAAGCAATGATGGGAGTCATCCAGGTGTCAGCTATCGTGATCGGCATGGCCTCTTGTTCATCAATGCTTGGCTCCGCCAAGTATTCTACCGGTACTATATTCAGAGTTTCGACATCTTTTGCACTAGCTAGCTTTGCTAGGGCATCTGCATTGGAGTTCTGCTCTCGTGGTACTAGCTTGATGGTATACTCCTCGAACTGTTCTAGCAGATCTTTAGTCTTATTTAAGTTTGCCACCATGCGTAGTCCCCTTGCCTGGTATTCCTCCAAGACTTGGTAAACCACCAATTGGGAATCGCTATTTATTTCCACCGACCGGGCACGTACATCTCTGGCTAGTCGCAAGCCTGCTAGGAGGGCTTCATATTCCGCCTCATTGTTAGAAGCATTGAATCCGAATCTCAGTGCACAATGAATTCGGTGCTTCTCTGGTGTAACCAATATAATTCCAGCTCCTGAATGATGCTCATTAGACGACCCATTAACAAAAAGTTGCCAAGTAGGAAGTTCTTCTTTTTGCCCAGTGACACTCTCTTGCTGGTCGGGAACATCAGCGATTCCGGTACATTCAGCGATGAAATCTGCCAAAGCTTGACCCTTAATAGCAGTCCTCGGCTGGTACTTGATTTCGAATTGGCCTAACTCAACTGCCCATTTAAGTAGCCGACCAGATGACTCCGGCTTCTGTAAGACTTGGCGTAGAGGCTGGTCAGTAAGGACCTTAATGGGGTGTGCTTGGAAGTATGGCCACAATTTTCGTGATGCGAGTACCAAGCAGTAAGCCAACTTCTCGATCACGGGATACCGGGACTCTGCTCCTATCAATCGCTTGCTAACATAGTACACCGGGTGCTGCACTCTATTCTCCTCTCGTACTAAGGCAGCACTAACAGCATGCTCCGTGACTGCTAGGTACAAAAAGAGGTCGTCCCCATCAACTGGCTTAGAAAGAACAGGAGGTTGGGCCAAATGCTCCTTTATGGCCTGGAAAACTTGCTCACATTCTGTCATCCACTCAAACTTCTTGCCTCCTCTAAGCAGGTTAAAAAACGGGACACACTTGTCCGTTGATTTTGAAACGAACCTGCTTAGAGCTGCAATCCGCCCAGTCAAGCTTTGTACATCCTTTATTCTAGCTGGAGACTTCATTTCTATGAAAGCCTTTATCTTTTCTGGGTTTGCCTCTATTCCTCGGGAGTTCACAATAAACCCAAGAAATTTTCCAGAACCCACTCCAAATGAGCACTTGAGTGGGTTTAACTTCATGCTGTACTTTCTCAGTATTGTGAAGCACTCCTCTAAGTCTCGCACGTGCCCTTCAGCTTCCTTTGACTTCACCAGCATATCGTCTACGTACACCTCCATGCTCTTGCCAATTAAGTCGCGAAACATACCATTCACCAAACGCTGATAGGTAGCTCCTGCATTCTTCAATCTAAAGGGCATGACCCTATAGCAGTATAGCCCTATATCTGTTCGGAAGCTGGTATGCTCTTCATCAGGAGGATGCATGTTGATCTGGTTGTACCCCGAATATGCATCCATGAAGGACAATGTCTCATGACCAGAAGTTGCATCTACCAACTGGTCTATTCTTGGCAAAGGAAAGCAATCCTTTGGGCATGCTTTGTTCAGATCAGTAAAATCTACACAAGTCCTCCACTTTCCATTGGGTTTGGGCACCAACACTGGGTTTGAAACCCAGGCAGGGTAGTATGCCTCCCTGATAAACCCATTCTCCTTTAATCGCTCTACCTCCTCCTTAAGAGCTTTTGCTCGATCCTTGTCAAGCAATCTCCTCTTCTGCTGCACTGCTGGATAGCTTTCATCCGCGTTGAGCATGTGGCTGATCACAGTTGGTGAGATACCCACCATATCTTTGTGAGACCAGGCGAAGACATCTTGATTCCTTCGCAAGAATTCTATCAGCTGTGCTCTCACCTCTGCTTTCAACTTTTTTCCAATTTTGATCCCTCTCGTCGGGTCATTCTCATCTATAAGGACCTCCTCTAACTCCTCGGACGGTCCCACTTCACTTTCATAATCCCCAAAGCGAGGATCGAAGTCCCTTCCCTCGCTTTGGGCAATGCCCTATTTGGTGACTTCATCACCGGATGGGGTCTTCTGCTCTTTTAAGCCAAGAGTGCTCTCTTGGTCAAACTCCTCTAACATCTCTTCATCGGTTATAACTGCAAGACTTCGATCAACATCCATCTCGTCCACCTCCTCTCTCTCAACACATACAATCATGTTGCTCTCCTTGGCCCCCTTCTTTGCCTTAGCTACCGAGGCATTATAGCACTCCCTAGCCTCCCTTTGGTCTCCTTGGACACAGCCTATGCCAGCACTGGTCGGGAACTTCATGGAAAGGTTCCAGACTGAAACTACCACATGTAAGTTTGTGAGCAATGGTCGACCAATAACCACATTGTAGGCGGACGGGCAGTCAACAATCAAAAACTCGGTCATTACGGTTTCATGTTTGGGAGCTTCCCCCGTCGTGACTGGCAACTTGATTGTCCCAGTTGGTGACAATCCTTCTCCAGTAAACCCATAAATGACTTGAGAGCACGGATTCAAGTCATTGATAGACAGCTTCATCTTCTCGAAGGATGACTTATAAATAATGTTCACAGAGCTCCCTGTATCGACCAGACATCTCTTCACTTTCATATTAGCAATTTGGACTATCACAACAAGAGGTTCATTGTGAGGATACCTCACGTGTCGAGCATCTTCTTCAGTGAAAGTGAGGGACTCACTTTCATATCTTGGGTTCTTTGGTGGTCGCTCCTCTACTGTCATAATTTCAGAGGTGGATGCCGCACCCAATTCGTGGCGAAGGGTGCGAGCATACCTCTCCCTTGCCTTGTTGCTATCTCCAGCAAGATGTGGTCCTCCACATATAGTATCTAGTATGAAGTCCACAGGTTCAGGTTGTAAAGGTGGGGATCGTTGCCGCTTGAACCCAGGATTGTTGTTGCTCCCCTCTCCTTGGATCTTCTCTGCTCGATACTTTTTTAGCTTCCCCGACCGGAGGAGAAACTCTATCTCATCTTTGAGATGATTACACTCATTCGTGTCGTGACCATAGTCTCCATGGAAGCGACAGAACTTGTTCATATCTCTCTTACTCATCTCCTTCTTGATTGGTGGGGGTTTCCGGTAAGGGACCTCTTGATGACTGGCCAAATATATCTCTGCTCAGCTCGCCGACAGAGTAGTGTAGTTGGTGAATCGAGGTTCATACTTAGTTGGCTTGTCGTTTGGTCCCGACTTAGCCTTCTTCTCATTGTGGCGGTCAGACCCGTTATTCCCACGTTTCTTACCACCACCTTGATCATTCCCACCATTCTTGGGGGGATCATTCGACCCGCTCGGATTGTTCAATCCATTTTCTCCCTTCTCAATTGCATCATCCAACTTCATATACTTGTCTGCCCGGTCTAAAAACTGTTGTAATGTTGAAATTGGATGGCGATGGATGCTGTCCCACAAAGGACTTCGATAGATAATGCCAGAAGAGATCACCACCATATTCCCCTCATCTCCAACCGCAGTAGCTCGGTTAGCTTCTCTCATGAACCTTTGAATGTAGTTCTTGAGAGACTCATCTTTTCCCTGCCTAATATCCACCAAGTGATTGGCATAAACAGGAGGGGTTCGAGCAGTATTAAACTGCCTGCAAAACTCCTTCCTAAAACTTTCCCAAGAAGTGATGGAGTCCGGTTTGAATTTCCAGTACCACTCCTGGGCAATGTCTGACAATGTGGTGGGGAAGACTCTGCAGCGATAGTCATCACTCACCCCAAGCAGCTCCATCTGATCTTCAAACTTCCCAACGTGTCTTACCGGATCTGCCTTTTCTGTATAAACTGGCAGTACCGGTGCTTTGTATTTCGCTGGTGGTTGAGCTGCTCTAATTCGAGCACAAAAAGGGCTGCCACTTCTATGGTCTACTGGATCAATCGCAGCTGGTTGTTTTGACAAACTCTGAACTGCCGCTGTCAAAGCATCAAGCTGGGCTTGAATGCCTGGGGCCACTGCTAGGGACTCATTTTCGGGACCGCCCGGTCGGGTGTTCCTATCCGGCAAACCATCATCGAGTATTTCTACTCGACTGGTAGGACGGATTGGCTCTTGCCCTTCGACCGGGATGGTCCTCCTTCTATCATCAATGACGTCCCTCAAGTCCTTCTGAGCAGTGTGCTTTCCCAACCTATCGAACACCGTACTCTGAGTCTTCTCGGAAGGTTTGCTGGGTGGAACGTGCTCCTTGCCACTACGCTGGTTGGGATGTCGTGGTGGCCTTCCTTTCTGAGCTGGTCGATCCTCTCCTCCTCGATGGTTATTATTATTCTTCTCCTTCGAATGGTTAGTGTGATGACTGTCAGCTTCATCATGCCCATGCCCATCTTTGAAGTGGGAATTCTTATTGCCACGAGGAGCTCTATTGTGCTCCTGCTCAGGAGGTGTTTTCTTGCTGCCTGACTTGTGACTCCCTGACCTGGAAGTCTCTGATCGGTGGCTCCTTGAGGGGGCTTTGGTGTTCCCCCTTTGAGTTGAGGCAGTGCGCGATCGGACTCCATCCTCCTCATGACCAGGTGGGCTACTACCACCTCTGCCTGGTCTATCAGTTTTCTTGTGACCAGCTTCTGTGGTCCTTGCCTCTGGGGTGGCTGCCACTCCAGGTGCAGCCTGGGCATTGGCTCGGGTCAGCTGCGTAGCTGCCTCCAGAGCGAGTGCAGCTTCGCGATGTCGCCTGTCGGCCTCTTCCTGCTGTCGATGGATCTTCTCACTCCTAGCATCCATCTCCCATTTCTACTGCTCGAATGCGGCATTCTGCCTAGCCATTTCCTCAGCAAATGCCTCCTGCCTGGCGTTAAATTGAGCCATCTCCTCCTAGAAGGCGCTCATGGCTTCCTGGAGCTCTTCAACTTCTGGAGCTACATCCTCGAGCATGACTCTAGGCTCAGTTTCACGATCTTGAACGCTAGGACCCTCTAATCTAGCATGCTCCTTAAAGGAGCCCGTCTTCTTGGAGGCTGCATTGGTGTTCTTAGGCGCCATATTGCTTCAGGGATCGTCTGTTCTTCTCTTCAGGCTCTCAATGAAAGCACCAAAATGTTGACCGCGTTTTTGGCCAACGACGTGAGAACGTCAAAAACGACAAACCTTCAAGAGAATTCAAACGACACAGACGGTTTAATAAAGAAAATAAATAACACACACGATTTTTATAGTGGTTCAGCCCCAATATGTTGGTAATAGCCTAATCCACTTATAGATTTGATTATTTTATCTACACTCAAGATCAGATGAACCAGTGTCAACTGAGTTTCTTCAGTGTAAATTCTCATAATACAAAAGAGTTCTCTCTCAAGAAAACGCACTTTCTCTCTCTAGAAAACTCAGACCAAAACTTTAAATTGCCAAAAGTCCTTTTCTGATCCCATAAGCCATGTATTTATAGGCTTAGGATCATACATTGATATCCCTTAGGATCGGGATATTTTATCATTCGTATTATATTTAAATTACAAGAAATATTCAAAATGCAACAGAATCCCCAATTTGTGTGAAGAATGAGAGATTCCCGAGTATGCCCAGACCGATTCTTGTTGAAGTCGTTTCTGGGGATCTTGACGTAGTCTGGTCTACCTGGTTGATGAATATCACTTTCTGGTTGGCCATAGCGCTCTGGTCTAGCATGCCATTTCTCTATTTGGACAGTCATGCACTTGCTGGACATATGCATAAGGACCAAGCCTTTGTCTCTCCTCGAACAAGTGTCCGACCACCCCTTTTGTCTCTCCTCGGTCATGAGTCCGACCAGGCACACCCCTAGCCCAAGTATACGCCTACTTGGATGCATGCGGCTGGCCATCATCTCCTCGAGCTAATGTCCGACCGGACACTTGGAATGCTCCTCGGACTAATGTCCGACCGGACACTTGGACTCCTCCTCGGACTAATGTCCGACTAACCATATCTCCTCAGACTAATGTCCGACCGGACACTCAGACTCCTCCTCGGATGCACTTGGCTCGGACATGCCAGTGCTAGGCAACAAAGTCACTCCTAGTTGGATGTAACTTACCCAGTTGGTCATGACACCTCTTAAGTAGTCAAAACTCTTCATTGATGTACTGGGCTACTTCTAAGCCAGATCACCCAACCATTCCTTGCCACTTGTCATTTCTATTGCCACATCATCATTTTCAAATTTTGGGGATAACACCTTTTTTCCCTTTTTCTGGGTTTTTCAAAAGAAACTAATTGGTTACTTGCAATATTGATAAGCTACCATACGGTTATCTTTTCATAAAAGACTTCATTTTAGATCATGTTATTTCAAATACATTTTGGTTCCCTCTAAGCTTATTTCTAAAACATTAGTTGTCTTAAAATACTGATTAGTTACCTTTACAACTTAGTTTCATTTTTTTTAATAACTTCATTTTTAGGTTATATTGTGGTGTCTTATTATTAAAGAAACTTTTACGTTACCTTCAAGCCTATTTTAGAAACTACTTAGTTACTATAAAGTATAACAAGCTACCATATAACTTATTAGCAAATGATACTATTTATAATACTACATAGTGACTTTTAAATGAAAATTTATAATACACTATTTAATCACCTATGTTATTTACATGTGAAGCATAGTAGTTTTTTTTTATTAACCAAGTAGAAAAGAAATTTAGAAGATATTTTTTAATTATAACAAAAAGTACACATTTTGGTGACACTTAAAGTTAATTTTTGTTTAACCAAATATAAAAGTAACTACACTTTTCAAACACAACACTAAAATGACCCATCCCAATTAATAAAGATACATTTTGGTCTCTTGATTAACCAAGCAAAAAAGAAACTTAGAAATTACTTTTTAAACACAATACAAATATGACCCATATTCTAATCATCTTCTTCAGCGATGGTAAGAAACCTATACTTTCCATATACCTAAGCGACCCCCTTGAAGAGTAGGTTGCAATGGTACCACTCTTGAGCCCAAACGGCCGACGATGTCACTGAAAAAAGCTTCTAAAGCCACAGATATACCCACGAACTCGCTGGAAAACACTGACAATATCGAAGGAGAGGGTGGATGGTTGTGTTCCTTTCAAAAATCTCATTCCAACAATAACACCCCCAAGCCTTAGGGTGGCTGGAGTTGGCCAAAATATGCAATCAAAGTCACACCTCTAGTGACTTTGAATGGTATGCACGACCTCCTCTAGTGACTTATGGAAACAATCTTCAGGCAACGAACTCACTAGCATATCATCTTCCTCCCTGTTTGGGGCATGTAGCAGGTGGTTGGCTAGAGGTTGGAGGCTGGGTTTGACAATTTGAAGAGAGAGAAAGAGTTTTAAAATTGTAAACAGTAGAGAAGAAAATGTTATTATTGTAAATAAAATTGTTACACTCCGATTTCGAGAATGGGAATTTTGATCTCGAAACTCAGGCGTAAGGTGTAAGCTCGAGACTAGCGCAATCGTCATGTGATCAGCAAGTCAAAGACAGTCTCGCTGAGCGGTAAATGTGACAACGTCGGGATTGGTGAGCTCGGGAACTACGTAGTCTCAGAGGTGTTCCGAGGTTATAAGTTAGGCTTGCAACTTGCAGTGGCAATGGTTCAAAACTTGTATAAATTTCTTGATTTATTTCTTGCCCTCAGGCAATACGATTCGAGTTCGAGTATTGTAATCTCGAAGAGGATGGTCTCGTCAACATCACTTGTTGAGAACATAGGTGAACCAAGGTGACGAACTCGCAATAGGTAAACGGTCTTGAAGGTGTGTGAATCTAGCGTCCAAGCTCGCAAGCTGTGTGTAAACATGTATATTGTTGTAAAATACATATGTTTAAGGGATATAATGTAATTTGTTATTAAATCCAAAATATCATGGGATATTACCGCGTACGCAGTAACTAATGCATTTAATGGCATTATTTAAATTGATTTGTAGAATAACTCCTCGAAATTTGTGGGAAGAGATTCGCTAAACCCCTCTATAAATAGAGTGGGACAATTCATTTGTAAGGGACAGAGAAATTGATATTGAGAAAACTCTGTACAATTACTTCCAGAAAGTTATCAGACAATTCCAAGAAGTTAATACACAGACTCGTGGACTAGGCAGATTTTAACTGCTGAACCACGTAAAAAATCGTGTCTATATTATTTGTTTCCTCTGGTATATTTCGTTTAATTGCTCTTCTTCTCTAAGTTGACGAAAAACGGCGTCAACAGTTTGGTGCTTTCATTGAGAGCTATTAAACAAGATGTGAGCCTATTTAGTTAGAAAGCCTCTCAAATCATCAATGACCGCTGCGAGTAACCCCAGTACGGGTGAGCGACCAATGCCCAATATACCTGAGGAGCAGATTCCTCATGCTGAAGATTACCCACGACGGCCTGGAAAGCAGCCCATGGTGGATCCAGATCCTGAAGAAATGAGCGATTCATCCAACTCTCGAGAGCTGCCTGCCCCCAGGCCTGACCAGGATATGTATTACAATCCTAAAAGATATGTTCTAATTGTGGAACTTGAAAATCGCCAACTGCGCAAACAGTTGGCAGAAACAACAAAGCGCAACGAAGAGTTAGCCAGACAGGTTGCTGGCGCCCAGGCACCTCCTTGGAGGCCTTGGGGACGTCCTCGTGGGAGCACAGCCGCCACCAGCATCCCAACCAGTTCAGCCAAGGCCCCGGAGGAGTAACCAGGCTGAGGGTACTACCAACCCGACTGTAGAAGCAAAAACAGGAACGGGAAATAACCGAGCCCCCTTAGTGGCTCGGAACCCGAATCCTGATGTTGCGGAAAACAACCCGGAGCTTGAATAGGAAAATTCGAGACCATCTAGACCCGACAATGGGAGACAGCCACCGTCATTCATAAGACACCCACCATCGCCAATAAAGCACCCCTTGCCAGTCTAGGAGGTTCATCATGTGTTCAACCTTCCCAACATGGTAGGACATATATAAGTTCCATGTCTTATGAACAAACTCCCAAAACATTGGATTCGAGCTCTCATTTTATTGTCCTATACCTCGATTTATCAACTTCAGGCAAGCACTCTTACATAGTTTCCATCTAATGTTCCCAAACAATTCTACATCAAATTCATTGAACCTTTTAGGAATTAGTTTAGTTAATAATTAACAACTTTTTAGGAATTCATACTTCATACCTTAAGCCACTTCCACCTTGGATCGATTAAGGTCTCTAATACTGGTTTAGGTTTCTAAAATTCTTTTTGGCAGCGAATCATTACTCTTAAACATTCATGAAAATATTTGCTAGTAGTTTTTCTTGATCTTTTGAAACTAAAACCAACAAATTAGTTCTTATGGTGGTGTGCTAGAATATATAGGAGCATTGCTAACATCTCCTCGATCGGCACATTTCGTGTCCTCCTTAAATTTTCCCTTGTAGTGAGTATGTTACATAATCTTAGAAAGCTTTGTCTATCCATTCTTAATTGTGAAACACATTTGACATCATTTTCATACACTAAATCATGTAAGTTTTTTATCTGTCTATGTACATACAGTTGTACATACAAACAAAATAACTTATAACATTACAATCAAATTTTGTATCACAATAATAGTTGTTTTCTTTCTTGCTAAACTTAAATGAGTCATTTGTCTGAAAAAATATATATATACAATATGTCAGCATAAAAAATAATACAATTATCATATTCTATATATGTATACATATAAGCTACTTACAAAATGTTAATTCTTAATTTTTTGTATCAAACTTATACAATTTAATCATATATTTGATTAATAGATATTCTATATTCTAGAATGTATAAAGATTTGTGAACTTTCTAAAGGCACGCTATAAAAAGTGTTATGATTTTCAAAACATTAATTTGGATGAATATGTATATAGACATATACTATGCTATTAGATAGTTGAAAATATACATATTAATAAAAGTCACTTCATCGCAATTAATATATTTGAAAAGAATTTACAGAGCTTTAATTACATGAAAGACACCCAATAAGTATTTGAATTAGTGCTCACAATGTTATGTATTTAATGAATATATGTATTTGTGTAAATTAATTAATTACCTTATAAACATTAAATAAAATTGGAAGTTTGCAATAAATATAATTCAAAAGTTTGTATCGAAGCCAGGGTGTGCGTGTGTATTTGTTGATAAGAAAACCATCACATTAGCTAGAATATATTTTTCCGCATAAGTTAGATTTTTTTAAGCTAGATTTTTTTTTAAATGAAAGCTATCGTAGTAGAGTCTTTTAAGAATTTTTTTTTTTTTTTGAAACCTTATCACATAAGGTAGATTTCTAATTTTTTTTTAAAGATATATATATTATTTAAGAAAACACATCAATCGTAAATTAAGCTTTTTAATTATTATTTTTTTAAGAAAACTACATCTTCATTTTCTCCCATAGCATAAGTCAATTTTTTTTAGGTATTATAAAATAAATTCATGGGTACAAGATTCAAGATATAATCAATAAAACAAAAACATACAATGAAATTTAATTGAAATAGCATTCATTCAATGACATTTGAGGGAAAAAAATCAATACAATACACAATACATAAATATAATATACATTAAATCTATCAAAATTAGAATATACATAATTCAAATTGGGAAAAATTCATTACCTGTTGGTAAAAAAAATGTGGCTTTAGAGTGAAAGTAAATCTCTACACAACTTTGATAAAAGGAGACAACGAAATGAAGAAGAAGAAAAGTGAATAGCCTTTTACATTAGGATTAGATGAGATAGATATTTTTAAGGTAGATTTGTCTTTTAACTTTTAATTAATAAAATAAACCTTTACAAGTAATATTTTTCCCCAAAAATGGAACAAGAACTATTCTCATTCATTTCTCCTTTATATGGGTGGGTCCCACAAAATTCTCTTATTAATAATTAATAATAAACAAGTAAATGAGAACTATTACAACACATGTCATTCTCATTATTCTTTAGTAAACATGTCATTAAAGAACAAAACTGAAGAAATATAGTGGGATCTTAAAATTCTAGTACAATATTGAGAGACAATAATGGACAAATACTTACATATCAATATAAGTTTTCAAAGATTCCTTTAAATGCTTTGGTGGTAGTTGAACTTCATGCAACCAAAGGTTTGATCTTTTTGGCTAAGGACCAAAATTTCAAGAGAGTTCTCATTGTTTTTTTACTATTTTATGGCAATTGGAATGATTAAAAATGCCAACAATCAGAATAGAGATCTAAACATTTTGATCAATGACATTAAAAATGAACTTCAAGATCTTATTGTGATGAGATTGTTCACTTTTTAGCAAATTATGCTTTAAACTGTAAAACTTATGTGTTGTAGAAGGATAGGGATTCCCTTGTAATGTACACCAAGCTATTGTTGTTGATATATGCCTCTTCCTCTTTGAGCTTTGTAATTGTTTTGGGGGGGGAGGTTATAGTGACCATTATGAATCGAAAAATATATGAACAATTACAAAAATAATATTAATATTTACAATAATGTTTTTCCAAAATAAAAAGAAAAGAAAGTTTACTTTAATGATGCTCTTTTCTTTTATTTTTAGATAATGAATCGCTCTTCTTCCATATAGAAAATCATTGTTAGATTTTTATCATTATTTTTAGCCATATGGAAATATCACGTTTGTGCTTTTGTCAACAATTATACAATTATATGAACATTGATCAAATAGGTTAAATTACTATTGTTTCGCTAGATCATGAACTTAATTGTAATATTTTATAATTTAGATATCATATTACTAATATGCATGTCATTTAGCGGCTATCATACTAAAAACTTAAAAATAATAACGGTTTCATTTTAATAGTTATAGGATTTAATTTTGGAGATAATAAAAATGTATGAATTAAGATGGTCTAAAAATTAAGTTGTTTATGAAAAAATAACTAATTAGTATCTTATTGACATTGTAAGTAACTAAAAATATGCATTATTTTGCTATAATTTTAAAGTAACTTGTAACTTTCTTTTTTGTCTCTATATAATTCACATGTAAAAAACATAGAGACTAAAACATGTATTATATTTTTTTTAAACAAAAGTTATTATGTAGTATACTAAATAGAATCATTTACTAAATATTGTAACTTGTTATATTATATGGCAATTTATTAAATTCTGAAATAAGCTTGAATGTTACTAAAAGATATCTAAAATAATGAGATACCATAAAATAACCTAAAAATAATTAATTGGTATATTAAGATGTCTACAAATAAGTTTGGAGGTAACCAAAAGTTATCTCAAATATCATGATCTAAAAATAAAGTTTTTTTATACATATAAAAAAGTAACAAATCGATATCTTATTGGTATCGTAAGCAACTAAAATGTCACTTTTTACAACCCAGAAAAATAAAAATAAAAAATTAGGAAGCATGAATTCCCTATTTTTTTTCAAAATCTGGTATACCATGATGACATGACACGATATTTGTGTAATCAAGTTTTTCTAAGGTATTTTTAGAAATAAAGTTACATTATACATATGTAAATTTCCCTTAATTTTATTCATTTACTAATCTTTAGGTCAAATAAGTTTTCCATTAAAAAAATATATATAAAAGGATTATACCATTTTGGACCATGTGTTTTGTCACATTACTTGTTTGAGCCCTTTATTTTGATAAATTATTTTTTGGACCCCATGTTTTGTAAAATAGTTCAAATAGACCCCTAAACCTGATTTTGATCAAAGTTTTTGGAGTTAAAATCATAAATAATTCACCAAACTAACAACTCAGAAAAAAACACACAACTAATCTGCCTAACAACTATTGTTATATTCAATTTTTTTGTTCATCAAAATTGAGTTTAGGGGTTTATTTGAACTATTTTACAAAACACAGGATCTAAAAAATAATTTGTTAAAACTTAGAGTCCAAACAAATAATGAGACAAAAACAGTGTCCAAAATGATATAAACCTTATAAAAAAATGTTGAAATCGCATTTCATTTTTTTTTTCATATTGCTATAGTATCTTTTTTTATACTTAGATGTCATTATTAATTCTTTAAATTCTTTTAAAAATAATATCTCTCTTTCTCTCATACTTTCTTGTTATTTCATATTTAAAATAAATAAAGATTATAAAAAAAAAATTTGAATAGTTTAGGGTGCGAAAAAACTAAATGGTTTGAATGAAATCCAATAAAAAATAAAATAAAGTAAGAATTTTTAGGATGATCAAAAGAGAATATCGCATATATGGTGATGCTGGAACTCTGGAATCTATTTTCTACACATTAAATTATTCATAATTTTCAGAAAATCTCTGGGAGGTTTGATGTAACTAAATTGAACACGATTATGTAAAAAAAAATTCGAGTTTCAACTTATCCATATATGTAAAAATGCATAATTTGGTATAGTACCACAAAAAAATATACAACACCATAGACATTTCCTTAAATAAATAGAGAAATAAGTATGGTGTATTATAAAAATTAAATGTAAATAATAATAATAAAAAAAATTATGACAGTTTGGGTTAGTTTAATTTCACAATGGAACCTCTGCTTTAAAAAAAATATTTTTGAATTATATATTTTGTTAAATAATTAAAAATAGTCCTAAATATGAATTTTGTCAAAATATTTTTGACTTCGGGCTTTATTTACGGTATATTAGAGCTCAGTTTATGGTTAATCAGTTAGGCTTGATTTGTTAGCATTCTTGGTTAACCAATTCTGTTTCATTTTAGTTAGGTTTGTTATCTTTGACTTGGACCTTTCTCAGCATTTATTTAAGCTGATTTGGTCCCCATTTTAACACACTTTTGATATACTTTTTGACTGAATGATAAGTCTTCTTACTCTAATATGGTATCAGTGACCATCTGACCTTTCTTTTCATTTGTTTCCATGGCACGAACAAGAGCTACAAGTCTTCGAAATACAAGCTCCGTTCCTCCTCTTCAGGATCCCTCAACGACTGCTACTGATTCTTCTCTTCCGAATCCTGATGCTCCTCCTCAAGAACCCCTAATTTCTAGGGTTCCGAGTTCTCCCATCCATGTCTTGAACCGTTTCTCTTCGTTCTCTGTTCTTGATCGACCTGCCCATGAAGATGGTAGTAGTCCCTACTTCTTGAGCATAGGAGATCACCCGGTACTTGTTCTTGCCTCTCCTCCCCTCGCAGACAAGAATTTTCAACAATGGAGAAGGGATTTCAAGATTTCCATTCGGGCTAAGAACAAGCTCCCCTTCCTCAACGGAACTCTCCCTCAACCAGCTGAAGATGATCCTCTTCTCAATCAATGGCTTCACTGCAACCACATGGTAATGCCTTGGATACTTCACTCTGTTTCCCCTGACATCAAAAGTAGTATTCTATTCTTGGACAGTGTTGCTGCTATGTGGAATGAACTAAACAGCAGGTTTGATCAAGGCAACAGACCTAAGATCTTCGATCTTCGAACATCTCTCATCAGCCTTCATCAAGGTGATGACTCTGTAAGTTCCTACTTCACTAAACTAAAAGCTATATGGGATGAGATTACTGATTTATGCCCTAGACTTCCATGTACTTGTGCTGCTTCTACTGATTCTCTTGATTTTCTTAACCAAGAACATGTTCTTCAATTTCTCACGGGTTTGAATGAATCTTTTCATGCTGTAAAAGCCCAAATATTATTGATAGATCCATTCCCCTCTCTTTCAAAAGTTTTTTCCATGATTATTCAAGAAGAAAATCAAAGAAGACTTCAGCCATCTCACAACACAACATTCATTGCTGCTGTCCCTCCATCTGTTCCACCTTCTACCTCTCGCACCAAGAAGATGCGTCCCACCTGTACTCATTTTCTCAAACCAGGGCACCTCAAGGAGAAATGTTTTTTCCTTCATGGTTTCCCCCCGGGTTATGGTGATAGATGCAAATCTGATTCTGTCAAGACTAATCAAGTTTCTGTCTCTACTTCTTCACCAAGTGCTCCGATCATTTCACCATCTCAATTGGAACTCAGCCAGCAACTTATTGCTCTGTTAAGTCAACAGCTGCATCATACCTCTTCCCCAAGTGATACTCTTCCTCAAGTATCCAATATCACTGGTAAAATTGTATCTTCTCCTTCTTTTTTTTGGATAGTAGATAGTGGTGCCACACATCATGTTTGCCACTCTACCAAATTTTTTATCTCTTTTACCAATAACATTCTTGATAAATATGTTACTTTATCTGGTACTGATGTTCATGTAAACAAAGACATATTATTAACTGATGTTCTTTACATCCCTGAATTTCGGTTCAATCTTTTTTCTATTTCTGCCTATCTTCACAACAGTCCTAACTCTATTCTCTTTGATCATACTGACTGTTTTCTTCAGGGTCCTCAGCTGACTTCAAAGATTGGGATTGCTAAAAAATAGGCAACCTATTCTTCATTCAGCAAGATCATTCCTTATTACATTCGGGTTCTACCAATTCTTCTCTTTCACATATATCTACTGCTGTACTTACCTCTAGTCATAATAATACTTTGAACACCACATGTAATAATTTGAACCAATGGCACTTTCGCCTTGGTCATTCTTCTGTACAAGTTTCAAAAGCTATCAATAAAAATTTACAATTTTCAGATGCTTCTCAAGATAATGTGTGTTCAATTTGTCATCTTGCTAAACAAAAAAGATTACCTTTCAATCCTCAAAATAATATGGCTGCCTCTCCTTTTGATTTAATTCACTTAGACATTTGGGGTGCATTCCATATCATGAGTTTAGAAGGGTACAAATATTTTCTGACTGTTGTTGATGACCACACAAGATATACTTAGGTTTACATGCTTAAGACTAAATCTGAAGTTCAAACCATTATACCTCAATTTTTTAACCTTGTTGCCACTCAATTTTCGGCTTCTATTAAAGGTATTCGGACTGATAATGCAAAAGAGTTTAATCTTACTACATTTTATGCATTGTTCATTATCACTCATGTGTCGAAAGACCACAACAAAACTATATTGTTGAAAGAAAACATCAACACATTTTAAATGTTGCACGCGCTCTTTTATTTCAATCTCAGTTATCTCTTCCTTATTGGTCATATATTATCAATACAACAGTTTATCTTATCAATAGAACCCCTTCTATGATTCTAAAAAAGAAAACATCATTTGAATTACTTCATAATAAACTTCCTTGTTATGATCATCTTCGTGTGTTTGGTTGTCTTGCTTTTGCCTCTACTTTAGATAGTAAACGACATAAATTTTCTCCAAGGTCCAAACCTTGCATCTTCATTGGTTACCCTCCCGGAATGAAAGCATATATTCTTCTTGACATAGAAAGCCATCAAATTTTTCATTCTCGGGATGTTGTTTTTCATGAGAATATTTTTCCATTTAAAAATAATCTATCTCATCATAACATTGATTCTTTGTTCTTTCAATCCATGTTGCCCAATGCAGGGACTGACTCTTCTTTAGAGCCTGTTTCTTCTCAATCTGAAGCTTCACATCAGCAGCAAGATTCACATATTTCATCACCTATTCCTCATTCGTCTACTTCTGGACGTGTTCTATCACGCCCAAAATATCTTGATGATTATGTTTGTAATCTAACTACCTCTACTGCGCATCCCTTACATGATTTTTTGTCTTATGATAGGCTTAATGAATCTTTTCGGGCTGCCATTCTTGCTGCCAATACTATTATGGAGCCCACTAGCTACAAACTTGCATCTGTCATACATGAATGGCAGCAAGCAATGGCTGTAGAACTCAAGGCTTTAGAAGATAACAACACATGGACAATAGTTTCTCTTCCTCCTGGATATCACACCATAGGCAGCAAGTGGATATACAAAGTAAAATATCAAGCCAATGGCTCCATTGACAAGTATAAAGCTAGATTAGTGGCCAAAGGCTACACCCAAAAACAAGGTATTGATTACATTGACACATTTGCCCCTGTTGCAAAATTTAATACCCTCAAATTATTATTTGCTCTTGCTGCAATAAAAAATTGGTCATTATCTCAGTTAGACATTAACAATGCCTTCCTTCATGGAGACTTAAATGAAAATGTCTACATGAAACTACCAAAGGGTTATCAACCCAAAATACCTTTACCAAACAATGTTGTTTGTAAATTAACCAAGAGTCTATATGGCTTAAAACAAGCCTCAAGACAATGGTACACAAAACTCAGCACATATCTTATTTCAAATGATTTTAAACAATCATATTCTGACAACTCTTTGTTCATCAAGAGTACTTATAACACCTTCATTGCTATATTAATTTATGTTGATGATATAGCTATTGCTTCTAACAATGACTCTGTTGTTTCCTTATTTAAACAACA
This sequence comes from Humulus lupulus, assembly GCF_963169125.1. NCBI lineage: Eukaryota > Viridiplantae > Streptophyta > Magnoliopsida > Rosales > Cannabaceae > Humulus > Humulus lupulus. Next base: position 10,160,343 of record NC_084801.1, read on the forward strand.
ACTAAACTCAGTTTTACGTTTCTTTTTGGGGCTGGAAATTGGGCGCTCAAATAGTTGTATTTCTGTATCTCAGCGCCCTTTTACTTTGCAGCTCTTAAATGACACAGGTTATATGGGCACCAAAGTTTCCTCCACTCCTATGGAGCCAAATACTAAACTCAGTAAGGATGAAGGTCCTCTCTTATCTGATCCTACAGCTTTTAGACGACTAATTGGTAAATTAATTTACTTAACCATAACTCGACCTGACATCTCCTTTGCTGTGAATCATTTAAGTCAATTTTTATCTTCTCCTAGAATGCCTCACATGCAAGCTGCCCATTGTATCCTTCAATACTTAAAGGGTACCTCGGGCCAAGGCCTTTTCTTTCACTCTTCTTCTACACCCCACTTAAGTGCTCATGCTCAATCTAATTATACTTCAGATTTCAGTCTTAAAATTTTTTCAGATGCCGATTGGGGATCTTGTCTTGATACTCGACGCTCAGTTTCAGGCTATTGCATATTCCTTGGCCAATCTCTCATTTCATGGAAGTCCAAAAAGCAAACCACTGTGTCCCGCTCTTCTACTGAAGCTGAATACCGTGCTATGGCTAATGCTACTTGTGAAGTAACGTGGTTGATTCCCTTACTCAAAGACTTCCAAGTCATTCACAACAATCCAGGAATCTTATATTGTGACAGTACCGTTGCAATCCATATATTAGAAAATCTTGTTTTTCATGAGAGAACAAAGCACATCGACATAGACTGTCACATTGTCCGCGACAAAATTCAAGAAGGCTGCATCAAACTCATTCATGTCCCTACAAAGAACAATTTAGCTGACTTGCTCACCAAACCTTTATTTCCAGCTCATTTTAAGGACTTAATATCCAAGATGAAAGTTAAAAACTTGTACATTTCATCTTGAGGGGGTCTATTAGAGTTCAGTTTATGGTTAATCAGTTAGGCTTGGTTTGTTAGCATTCTTGGTTAACCAATTCTGTTTCATTTTAGTTAGGTTTGTTATCTTTGACTTGGACCTTTCTCAGCCTTTATTTAAGCTGATTTGGTCCCCTTGTTTAACACACTTTTGATATACTTTTTGATTGAATGATAAGTCTTCTTACTCTAATACAGTATCATTGACTTAGAAGATGTTTGGATCTCGATCTACATCGATATGTATGGGGTAATATTTGAAAATATTTTCATTCACTAAATTTAAATTTAGTTGACCATTTTAAATCATTTGAAAAAACATATGATCCAAATATATATATATTTTATAACAAATACCCTATTATAAATTAAGTTAAAATAAAGTGATCCAAAATGGTAAAGACTCTAAAATATATATATATAATTTCCATGATGAATTTTAAAAATAGAGTAGATGATTGTGAATTTGGGAATACTAAAAAACTATGGCATTAAATAGGGTTGCTTAGGATTCCAAACCAATCAAATTATCCTGAACTAATCCAATTACAAAAAAAAATTGGATATCCACTTACAAATGGATTGGATTGGATTTAAAAAGTTGGATGCTAATTGAATTGGATCGGTTGTTGGATGACACTCTGAAAATCCAATTAGGAGTCAATCAAATCCAACCTTTATTAAAATATATATCATTGAATATAAATATATTTAATTATGTTAGTTTATATTGGTTGTCACTTAGTATATGTTATTATTGTTGTTGTTTTGATGTTATATTAGCACTTTAGAGATATTATTGTTGTTGTTTTCATGCTATATTAATACTTTAGTTATTGGTTTGAAACTTATTAATTTTAAACTTTAATGGCTGTGCTGTAAACTTAATATTTCAGTTGTAAATGCATCGTGTTAAGGACTTAATGTGGTGATTGTAAGATTTTAATGTAGTATAATTGCTAAATATCGTTATTTTTTTGTATGATTTTTTTGTTGTATACTTTGTTTTTTATAATCTTTTTAATACTTAAATTCAAGTTAAGAAAAAAAACTCATTACAAAAATCTAATTGGATTGGATTTTGAAGCTAAATTATATTGAATTGGAATTGACATTCATTTTTAAAATCTAACATTTAATTAGATTGAATTAATTTGACAAAAAAAAAAATTCCATCAGGGTCGGATTAGCACCCCAGCATTAACTTTCTTAGAATACTCCCAACGACTCCTTTAAAATAGCTATATTCTACAATTATAGCTCAAATGGGATAAAATAGTTCTCCATCAAATGAGCTACTCTAAAATTATTTTAGCTCAATATACTATTCATTATTTACATACAGAGACAACTATTCACTCATTTATAAATATTTTATTATTATTTTTCTAACTTTTCTGTTTGATATTAGGAATAATATTATATTTATTTAGTAATATTTTTAAACTTATATACAATTTATCATTTTATATTTTGTTATAATAATTATATTGAGAATTATTTTTAAATTTTGTATTAATTTATATTTTATTTCTTTTGGAATAATATAAAATAAAGTATAATTATATTTTGATATTATATAAAGATAAATATCATAAATATTAAATAATATAAAGATATTATTGATAATGAGAGAAAAAAAATTAAATGGATAAAAAATATAAAAAAAAATAATATTTAAATGGTATAAATAAAAAATAAAGAAACTGATGTATGGTTTAATGTAAAAGTTAGAGATAAAATAAATGGTTTTATACTTTTTTAGACCTTGTGTTTTGTCTCATTACTTGTTTGGATCCTGTGTTTTGAAAAATTACTTTTTGGACCATATGTTTTATAAAATAGTTAAAATAGAACCCTAAACTCGATTTTGATGAAGAAAAAATTGAATATAACAACACAGTTTTTAAGTAGAATGATTTTATTTTTGTTATGAATTGTTAGTTTGGTAAACTATTTATGATTTTAGCTGAGAAAACATTAACCAAAATTGAGTTTAGGGTTCTATTTTAACCATTTTACAAAACATAGGGTCCAAAAAGTAATTTGTCAAAACATAGGATTCAAACAGATAATGAGACAAAACACAAGGTCCAAAAATTATAAACCCTAAAATAAATAAGGTAGTGTTTTAACGAAGTATTTTAGTGATTAGAGAAAAAGAGAATTGATAAGGGACATCAATGATGCGCAACACTTTAAAAAAGTGACGGTGATATAATTTAATATTAGATCTCATATATTTAAATTTAAAAAATATCATAAAATATGCTAACTAATTATGAAATAACACCGTAGCAATCCTATGAGAAAAATCTTATATTGGATTGGAGTACTCTTAGTTGGAAATATTGAAAGGACAACGACAGCTATAATTTACTCTTATAATAATAATATAATAAAATGAGGCAATAATAAATCTCCCACGTGTTTCTCTTACCAAATATGTATCATCATTGCTCATTCTTTGTAAGTATCATCTAAGTCTAAAGATTCCACTCCTACTCTTTGAGGAGCTGAAGAGAAGTGAAGAGAGAAATTCCACAAATCTCTCTCTCGCGCTCTCTCTCGCGCTCTCTCTCTCTCTAGATTTATCCCAATCAATGGCCGCCGACGAACCATCAATCACTCGCTGGTCCTTCATGGTAACTCTCTTTACTCTCTATTCTTACTTTCTCTCATCTCTGTTTCGTTTCCCCGAAAATAGCTTCAAATCTGCAAACTTTCAGCTTAGTTTGTTTTGGTTAGATTTGACGTGATTCGCAGTAGTGGACTATGTGTTTGTTGAATTATTTTATTTTGGTTTAGATATTGACTTGGAATTTATATATGCTAGTGTTGGATTTTCGGTTCGAATTTGGGAATCTTGATCTGTAATGGATTAGATTGGGTTAAGAATTGTGGATTTATTTCAGCTTATTATGTTTATTTTTAGGATTTTAAAATGTTTTATGATGCCAAGTTTGGTAGAAAGAGGGTGCCGGATTCGCAAAATGGCCATGCAAATGATCAATCCAATGTGAGTAATGGGACTTCTCCGGCAGCCGTGACAAATGGAAGCGCCACCCATGTCAATTCATCTGACTTGGCTATCTATGAACAGTATCGAAACCAGGTATTTTATTTTCATAACGTAATTAATTTGGTATTGTTTTACTAGCTTTCATTGAGGCTTACACGGATTTTGTGTGGTTTGTTTGTAGGGAAGGGGCTCAAATCAGCCAAATGGCGTTATTGCAAACGGAAATGGCCATATACCGTAAGATTTTTGTGATTTGTCACATGTTTACACTGCTAAAACATTGAAAACACATGTTTTGATACTTGTTTCTATCATGTTTTTGTTTGTTACGGTCAATAAAACTGTTGGATTATATTTACTGCTAGAAAAGAGAGCTAGAACTGTAGAACTTTGCGGCCTAGTTAGAGAAACAGAGTTGAACTCCATTTTGTTTAGAGAATTGTAAAAAGAATTAACTATAATACTAATATTAAAGTAGAGATCTAAAATCACTTTTTAATACTCTTGTACATTATTAGTGAGCCCAATAGAAACTGAAGACATTTTTATCCCATATAGATGCAAAAAGAGAACCAAATTGAACTCATGTCCTCAACTTTTACATATATTTTTCCGAAGAATCCACTTTCCATGTTGGTTAGGCCATTCTTAGCCGAGGCTAATATATTTTTTTTCATACTCCAGCTATTCCTATGCATTTCCTTTACTATAGTCTATATCCAATTATTCGAAGCTTGATTTTGGTTTTTTGTCTTTGCTTTTCTGCTGATGAAAACCTCTTGAAAAACAAACTTTGTGTAGTTTCCAACCTACAATAACAACTTGATTTTCAAGCAAGAATCACTACAGATATCAAGCTATTAATATGACAGGCCAATCTGCAGATTTATGTTAAGCATTAAGTGAAATCTATAATATGAGTTATATTTTATTATGGTATAGTGTAGTATTATAGACCTTTAAGACACCGACAGAAACATTAGAGCACATGGACAAACCTTGAACCAATTATAAGAAATTAACATTGATTTTCAGGTTATGCTGATATCTCTTCTTTTCTAGTGACATTACTGATTTTATTCTCACATTTGAAGGCAAAAATCTCTGCTCCCTGCGTTTGAATCTGCAGAAACACGTTCTTTAGCAGAGAGTATATGCAGGTGAGTAACACAGGGCTTTCAAGTGGTGTATTTCTAAAACAATTGCATTCCTTTTTGGTTTATCAATGATGTAAAAGCCTTGCGCATATTTATTTATATGTTTTTCAAAATTTTACATTATGCGGTGCAGGGACATCGTTCGTGGGACTCAAGATGTTACATGGGATAGTATCAAGGGTCTAGAGAATGCCAAACGTTTACTTAAAGAAGCAGTTGTCATGCCAATTAAATATCCCAAGTAGGTCTTGTCACTGAGCACGAGTCTGGCTTGTAAACTTGGGTTTCTTAAAATAAAAAGTTAGCTTGTCGAATTTGTTATGATTTCTATTTGAATAATAATTAGTATAGCTTCAAATTGATTTTCACATCTAGTATTGCGTTTCTTTGTTTGGAATTTGTCTCCATGGCTTCTTTGCTGGATGTCACGGTTGCAACTTAATTTGTTATTGGACCTTGCCTGTTGGCTTTGTGTTTATGTGTGCGTGCTTTACAAATCTGTCACAATAACTATGTGGACCATCAAACAGGACTCCATAAAAATCTATCTACTATCACAATAAATATGTGGACCCCCAAACACTCAATAAAAATCTAGAGCAATCATTATCTGATTTTTTTATGGGAGATTTTTAGCTTCCAATTTGATTGATAAATGTATTATGCATATATCTAAATATATAATTATATATATATATATTGGTAATACAGTGGAGAAAGATCATTCCACAACTAACCTGATTTTCCCTTTTTCTTATATAGGTACTTTACTGGTCTTTTATCACCATGGAAAGGTATTCTCCTTTTTGGCCCTCCCGGAACAGGAAAGGTTTGTGCGTTCTTCAGTTAATTATTGGGTTTTTCCATTCTAACAAGGTCCTTTTCACTATGCTACATTAGAAAATAAATTGTTCACACAGGAACATTATTGATATGTTACTATTTAACTGCTCACTAATCTTACTTAGCTATTGATTTTTAGACAATAAAGTGATTGCAACTTCAATATTGCAGACCATGCTTGCCAAGGCTGTTGCAACTGAGTGTAATACTACTTTTTTCAACATTTCAGCATCATCCGTTGTCAGTAAATGGCGTGGTATGTAATAGTGAAGCAATTCTTTTTGTCATGGTTTCCTTACTTTTGAACAACACAATTCTATTAATATCTCAATGCAGGAACAAACTTTCTTAACATGGTAAAATTATATCACCAAGGACTTATTATTCAATGAGTTTGTTTTCACAAGGGAAGTAAATAGTCTTTTAAACATAATCATGCAGTCATAGTCTTAGTGCATGTCCATTTACATTGCAGGTGATTCTGAGAAGTTAGTGAAGGTGCTATTTGAGGTGGCAAGGCACCATGCTCCATCAACCATATTCATTGATGAAATTGATGCAATTATTAGTCAACGTGGTGAAGCGCGCAGTGAACATGAAGCAAGTAGGCGTTTGAAAACTGAACTTCTCATACAGGTGATATTATTTCTTTTTATTCTAAATCTCTGTTCTCTAGTTTTCTCGATTAGTTGCTTTGTTTTATACGTATCACTGTTAGCATACCTTATTGCATCACTATCTTCAGTAAAGCGTTATACAAGTCCATCATAACTCGCATTATTTGGTTTTGTTTAGTACTAGAAAGTTATGCTTAAACTTGATGACTAGATACCATTAAATTTATTGATGCTCCGGGAAAAGCTATCAAAGGCAACAAAGTTACAAAAATCTAAAGTCCGTAGTTTTACAGCATCCCCATTGTCAATTTATCTTCAAAGGCGTGTAAGCATGTAGGTTTATTCGTCAATATTCTCAGTGGCTGTCTGGTCCCACAGTTAATTGTATTAAACGTTTTATAATCAATGTGTCTACATTTGTAAAATATCAATTGAATTCAATAAGAGTTGACTAACTTGGGTTTGATTATAGATGGATGGTTTGACCCGGACAGATGAACTTGTTTTTGTGTTGGCCGCAACAAATCTTCCCTGGGAACTGGATGCAGCCATGCTCCGCCGTCTTGAGAAACGTGTATCCTTTTCATTATAGTCAAAATATACCTCACTAACGCAATCAAATGCATAACTTGGCTATACTTTTTTTTTTTTTTTGAAAAAGAACTTGGCTATACTATTTAGTTCAATACTGGATAACTTTGCATACAAGCAATGTCTAATGTTGGTTGTATGGTATCTGTTTTCATTAACCATAATAAAAAGATCTTAGTGCCTCTTCCGGAACCAGAAGCAAGAAGAGCTATGGTTGAGGAACTCCTCCCATCAAAGCCTAGTGAAGAGAATCTTCCTTATGATATATTGGTAGAAAAGACAGAAGGTTTCTCCGGTTCGGATATCCGGTTATTGTGCAAAGAAGCGGCCATGCAGCCATTGAGACGATTGATGGCACAACTTGAAGATAAACCTGAAGTGGTGCCTGAGGACGGTAAGTGCCTCATGATTTAAGCTCCCTCTAAAGTCCATTTCCATATCTACTGCCAAGCTAATATTAATCCAATTTGGGTTTTGCAGAACTGCCTAAGGTTGGACCAATCACTCATGAAGATATAGAAGCGGCGCTCAAGAACACGAGGCCGTCTGCTCATCTCCATGCTCACCGCTACGAGAAGTTCAACAGTGACTATGGCAGTCAAATACTCCAATGAAGGCATGATAGAGTTTGTCTCTAATGTTTTTTCTTCATCTATTTATTTTCTACAATAATCATTCTTGGAGCCGGGGAGGGACTATTGAGTGTTGGAACAAGAGAAAAAGTCTTTATGTGCAAATACCAAATAGTGCTTGGTTTTGGTGGTTCTCTGATTTTTTTTTTTATTCAATAGGAAATAGCTTCGTAGCTTGATTTTATGGACTAGGTGGAACTGTTTTTTGATTGTTTGGTGATGTCCTTTCGTGTCATTTAATGAAAGTAGTCACAAATTGTTTGGCTTACTTTACTAGCAAATAGTGCGTGAATTTGTGATGTAAAATATTGCCCATTTTGGTATAATTGTAATTTTATGTATTTAATTCTGTTTGTACTATGAAATTGTTGTGTAAAATTAATATTTTAGTATTTAATAAATTAAAAAAATATATTATGTAATTATTAAATTAGTGAAATATGTAATAAACTGAGCTACAAATATATTATTTAAAGCAATTAAAATATTTAATTTTTATAATTTAATTATTTAATCAAATTTCATATATATTTTTTTTTTCAATAATTTATATAATATATGAGTACGTATAAAAAGTAATTATACATTCTTATATTTTTAAAAATCGATTTTAGTTTTAATAATTTCATTAATAAACTGTTATTTATTTATCGAACAATTTAATTTAATTTTCTTTTTTCAAATTAACCTTTTCCAATTTTTCTAAAATCTTTACCAAACTGAAGTAAAATAAGGAGGATTTCTCCATGTAAAGAACAAATCTGAGTTTTGACGTTTCATTTCTCTTGATCCTCTTTTTCTCTGTTTGATCATATTAATTTGTTTCGTATGCAAAATGCTATAATCCTGAATTCAAGATGCTATAATGTCAGAATGCTATATTATCTACATTTCATACCATATTTAGTATAATATCTATAATTTTTTGGATAATGTAGTACATGTTTAATTTTAATATAATTTCTCTCGCATTCTTTTCTTAATTATTGTTTTATATATTTTCAGCTATCCAACAATAAGTCACTCACATTCTTTTCTAAATTATTGTTTTATATATTTTCAGCTATCCAACAATAAGTAAATTTTGTGTACACTCTACAATTATCATAGGCAGATTCACTTTAAATTTTTGGCATAGGCAGTTTCACTCTAAATTTTTTTGCGTGTTATAATGAGTAATGATATGTGCACCTAAAATATAGATATGATAATTTAGCCTAGCCAATCATATTTATTAAATCCGAGATCCACTATTTTAAAAAATGTTTGAGTATTTGAGTACGATGCACGTATCATTCTAATACATTCTCCAGTTTTATGTTATGAATGCTAGACACAAACTTTCTTGCACATTTTTAAAGCGAGGCCATTCGAGTAAAAAATCACTCAAAACTCGTGTTATGATACTGCAAATCATTCAGAAACGCTCAATTGAAAACTACTTCATAACAAAATGAGTCCTCAAGTGCAAGTTTCTAACAAACTCAGCTTAAACTCGTTCTAAGACATTAGATTTAGAGAGCCAAACTAATAGCAAGTCATAACCAAATCTAAACACAAGACAATATACCAAAATCACTGAAAATCTTTATTCATGAACCCTAGTTAAGCCCTTTCAAAGGATCGGTTGGCTTCCCAGACCTTGCGTCGGTCCATGCTTTCGCAATAGTTCGCTTCATATCCTCATCCCCATCCTCGTACATATTCTACATATCACACAACTCAGGTCACATAATACAATCAAAACATGTGAATTATAATCATATCAGAAAATAATTCAAGCACATTTTCACAATGAAAGTAGAAGAATGACACTGAGACTTTGTTGCAAAATAACTCAAATAATCACAATTGTGATTTACTCCCACAAAATCTGAAGTTTAAGTCTCTCTTAGTTTTAACTACATAGTAATTGCTATAGTATTATGTTCGTAAAATATTGTAGGGTTAAGCGAAATTTTTTGTTAAATATAAAAGGAAAAAAAACACTTTGTTGCAACATAGTCTGGTTGAGCGTGGTTTTGAACAAGATCAAACGTATATGAAAAATATCAATTTGTAAAAACATAGGCATTTTACTTAAAATCACCCTTTCACAAGAATCATATATGATTTGCATAAACAAAATCCCAATAAAATTATTAAGAGAGGAGAAAAAATCCACAAGTTGTTGAACTCAAAACAAGAGAATCTCACCTTCATCAAGTCCATGATTCCTGCCATTGGGTCTCGTTCCTTATCAAGCTTTGGCTTCAGCTGTAAAGATCAAAATAATAATAACAATAATTAAGTTACATAACTGATTATGATTAGCATAATTTCTCAAGTCCCTAATCTAAATCATGAAAATATTACCTTGTCTTCTTTATAGTACAAGTCCAACCAATTTCCCTTGGACGCTTTAATAAGCGTGAGCACAACCCTAGTAGGCTTAACCAACACCTTACACTTCTCAGGGACAATCTCCTTGTTCAGTTTTGGAATAGCACATCGATAATTCTTCCCTTTAACATCATGGAATTTGATATCAAAAGACATGGGCTTGAACTCAGTCTCTAGTCTCTCCTGATCAACTCCCTCTAAAGAGATATATAACTAGAAATGAAAAAAAAACCCATCAATTAGACATATACCCCAAAACAATCATAGGACATTAGTGCAAATAAATCCATAAATTACTTGTTTAATAACATTCTTACCTTGACTTTATCATTATCCTGCTCCCAACTAAACGAACCTAGAGTAATGTAACTCACAGATGGAGTTGAGGGAACCTTGGCCGCAGTTGAGCTATGGGTTGGAGCTTGGGATATTGGTGGTGTGATTTGAGATGTGGGTGCTGTGGCAGCCTCTTTAGACATCTGTTTTTCACAAAAGTCAATACACTTCATTTGTAAAATTTGTTATACTCATATATATAAGAGCCCTCAAATACACACAAAAAGGTCACTCAAACTATATTTAGAACAACGATTTGTTTTATATAAATATATATATGTGTGTGTGTGTTTCAATCTTCCATATACCCTCAATCATGGCCTTCCCCAATCGCCATCTCTCTTTCTAATTTTTCAAAATTGATTTTCATTGGCGAACCGTAAAGAAGCTAAGGTTCTACCTACCGGACTATACATAGAGATTCTGTATACATTATGCGTAAAATCATATATTACTGATATTGTAACGTATTAATCTTCTATTTATTCCTGAAAGGAGAACGTATCCATGTTTACACACATATGATGTATATATACATATTGAGCTCCTTGGACACTATTGTGTGCTATCCAGTAGTAGGATGAAAATAAATACAATCCATATGGAGAGTTTATGCATACGAATATGAATATGTGAGAAAGAAGAGACCTTTTCCAAGTTGCGAATCTCAGAGGAGATGAGATTGAGGACGCGAGGCCTCTTGGCGATGCTCTGGAAATGGCGGAGTTCCTCCAAATCTAGCGCTGCCTCCTCTGCCATCTTACTACTCTTCTTCTAGCACCAAAAACCGTCGTCGATTGGGCGATGATTTTCTCTCAGCAGCTTGTTGTGACCGTACAAGAGAGCAACAATGGAGTCCGGAGCAAGAAAAATGTATAGAGAGAGAATTGGAAGGGTTGTTTGTTTGGAGAAATTCCTAGAACCCTTTGATTTGGAAAGAAAGTTCTGGATTGTACGAAGTTGAGACACGTGTCATTTTCTTTCTTTAACTTCCTGAGTTTTTTTATCCCAATGGTCCCTCACTTCTTACCTTTTTCCGGTAATATACGTTCTTATAATTTTTTACTTTGCTAACTAGCCCCTCATTTTAGTAAGTTTTTATTGAAAGAAAATTTTGTTATACATTTTTTTTTTACGTTGGATGTGGGGGATTTGAATTTGACCCCACTATAAAGTGGATTTAAGGTGGAATAAAATAAAACAATTTTTTTTTTTTTTTTGAGAAATAGACGTAACTTCATTAGAAAATCAATAGAGTTCAAGTTATCAGGAAATGATTGGGTTTAGGGGCATTCCAAATTACTTCATTGTCTAACCCTAGGACAGTTTTTGCTAAATGATGAGCTAAAGTGTTAGTTTGTTTAGGTATGTGAGAAAACCTAGCCAAAGGGATGCAAGACAATGAAATTCTAATCTCATGAATGAGATCAAACAAAGGGGATAAATGGAGATGGTTTTATTAACCAACATAAGAGAATATGTTTCTATGTAAGTAATGGGAAGCTTTGTATGTTGACACCAAATGAGTGTTTGTCTTAATGCTTGAGCTTCCATTATAAGAGAGTTGAAATTGTCTGGCATAGGAATCATGAAACTAGCTTTGACTGATCTTGTGTGGTCTCTGGCTACTACCTCTAACCCAATTTTATTGCTGGTACAATCAATTCCAACATCTACATTAAGCTTGAGGGTTCCTTTATCAAGTGGCTTCCATTTGATATTCTCTCTGTGAATTCTAGAATGATTGTTTTGATGAAATAACTAATTAGCTTGGGCGTCCTTGAAATCTTGAAGGTAGGAGAGAGACCAATCTGCCACCTGTTTTGGATGAGGCTGAGGTTTCTTAAAAATAAATTGTAATGTCATGGATAGTCAAGATCGTTAAACTGTGTGTTTATGAAGGTGCAAGACTTGCTAATCAAGTCATAAAGTTGAAAACGTGGTCATAAAGTCGTATTTAGGTAAAGATTAAAAAGTTTTAGTTATAAACAGATAATTTTTCATATAAAATGAATGTTTAGTACATGGCATTACAACAATTTTTAGTATATATTACATTAAAAAAATGACACATATTTAAAAGTGTTATTAATAAGCAATTAAAAAAAAAACACGGACCCCATATGTGCAAAATTATTTGGTGCCATATGAAATATAACTAGGCGCCAAATGAAAATAAGAGACATGGAAGACACACAGAAAACTTGTCTCAGCCTCCGAACCCCTAAGCCTCCATTGAATCCCTATAATGGGAAGCCAGATAGAAATAAGCTCACAGAAGAGCTCAAGAATCTCCTGAGCTGCCATCATATTCTCTTCCCTGATTATATGCTCTACCTAAAATGACAAAATCCCAATAAGATCAACCATTCAAATATATTCCAAAGTGAAGAAAAAAAAAACCAAAACAAGAAATTATACCCTAATTCTAGCAGTAGCTGTAAACATTAGTACAGATTCACATCAGAATCCAATAACTTATGAAGCAACTCTATAATGAAATCATTTAAATGAAAAGTGTTGCTATGAAAATCAAAGAAAAATTCTCTGTTTGGTTGCTATGAAAATTATGCATTAATTAAGATATTATCGGCAATCAAAAACTTGTTTGTAATAAATAAAGCAATGGTTCTACACACATATATTTCATCTCAAGAAGCAAAATCTTTGTTTGGTTGCTAAGAAAATATATGACAAAAAACTTGGATCCTACTGTCCTAGTTTCCGATCTCATAATTCTCATTAACCCAGAAATCAAAATTGAAATGTCACTATGACGCCCCACGTCACTATGGCTGCTTTCTGGAATGACGACTGGCCCTACAAACCAACACGAGTCTTTTCAGCATGCTTTGTCCTCACTCACATGCTTCCTAGGAAAACTTCCCAGAAGGTCACCCATCCCTAGATTACCCCAGGTCAAGCATGCTTAACTTTGGAGTTCTCAAGTGATGGGCTACCGAAAAGAAGATGCATCTTGTTGATATAGGTAGTACCCATCAATCCATTTAAGCCATCTTCAACTGTGTAGTCCCATACCTACACAGTCTTAGAATCATCACACCTGACCTTCCCCAGGCGGTGTGGGATTGCACAGCTTACGCGGTCTTTCCCCTTACGAATCATGGGATTTTGACTGTCACAATCACCCCCCCTTACGGGCCCAACGTCCCCGTCGGCCACACTTCCGATTGGGTCAAGGCTCTGATACCATTTGTGACGCCCCACGTCACTATGGCTGCTTTCTGGAATGACGACTGGCCCTACAAACCAACACGAGTCTTTTCAGCATGTTTTGTCCTCACTCACATGCTTCCTAGGAAAACTTCCCAAGAGGTCACCCATCCCTAGATTACCCCAGGTCAAGCACGCTTAACTTTGGAGTTCTCAAGTGATGGGCTACCGAAAAGAAGATGCATCTTGTTGATATAGGTAGTACCCATCAATCCATTTAAGCCCTCTTCAACTGTGTAGTCCCATACCTACACAGTCTTAGAATCATCACACTTGACCTTCCCCAGGCGGTGTGGGATTGCATAGCTTACCCGGTATTCTGACTGTCACAGTCACAATTCACTACACAAAATATCTTTACAAAAAAAAAAAAAAAAAAGATACCATTTTGCAATATCTTTCTCAAATGTATAGATTAAGAAGAAGAAAAATAAAGATTTTCAAATAAGAGAAGTTTTGGATCAGTTTAGCATTAGGTATTGATTGTTTGATGTTTTTTTTTACTCATGGTTGTTGTTTCTATTTAATGGAAAAGTTTAAGGGGTTTGCGTTTGTTTTTTTGTGCATGATTTGATCTATTTTTGTTGTTCTTAATCAGGCTGGCCCTTATATGTTTTAGTTGTGGCAATTTGTGTTTTCAGGTCTTTACTTAATCAGGCTGACCCTTATATGTTTTAGTTGTGGCTGTCTGTTTTAGTTCTGAAAAACAAACTTAATTTACAGAAAAAAAAAAGCAAAATAAAATAACATTAAAAAAAATACTAACATGATCTACAACCCATTGTATTGATTTGATGTTTTTTTTTACTCATGGTTGTTGTTTCTATTTAATGGAAAAGGTTAAGGGGTTTGCGTTTGTATTTTTGTGTATGATTTGATCTGTTTTTGTTGTTCTTAATGAGGCTAGCCCTTATATGTTTTAGTTGTGGCTGTTTTTGTTGTTCTTAATGAGGCTGGCCCTTATATATTTCATCTTTCAGGCTTGCCCTTATATATTTCATTAATAGATGAATCCAAGTTTTTTATGTACACATTTGTAAATTTAGCAATACTAGTCTTCATTCTTTCATACTTCCTAAGAAACTTTGTTATAAATCTGTACACCATGAAAAGAAACAATATTTGATGATCAACAAGTGATTCAATCATTTACATGTTGAAATTTGGATGTGGAACTTGTTGTTCTGGCTTGGTTAATGCTTTTAAATTTACTTGGTAATCGATCTTAAGTGCTCATTTTATTCAATATCATACTTATTTCTGTTTCGTTTTTCTTTTAGTAACTTTGATGACATTTTCCTCTAGTATCTTGAAACTAAGATGTTGAGTTTTGGAAGGTCATATATCAAAATGTATCCATTATATATATATAAATTTGTTTGATAATGTTTTTATATATGTAGTAATATTTTTCAATTAAGTAAACTTCATAACAAGTTAAGAAATCATTAGAATGTATAATATGATTTAATAAGAAATCTTATTGTCGTTTTATGTGAAGAAATATTAGCATCGATATCTTATATTGATGTGTGGATCTTTAGTTTTTATTTATTTTTATTTTAATCTGTTTATGATATATTAATTTTAGATTTTAAAGATCATCAAGAATTTATTCAAATTGATTTAATTTTAGAACATTGGAGGATTATATATGATTAAATGAATGGATATTGTTGATACAGATATTTATAATAATATGGGAATAATTGAAACTTTGTAATAGAATGTACATACATGGATATGGTTTAATAATATTTATTCTATGAAAGGGAAAAAACTCATCAATTTAATAATAACAATAAAGTTATTTTCTCTCAAGTCAAACCCAGTCAATAAAGGAATTGACACTACTACAAATATAGGCTTTCTCTGCACTTTTTTTCTAGCATTAAATTAAAAACGCAGAGAAAATGTTCAAATGAGTCTGAAACACGAAGTGGGAAAAAAATAGACTTTTCTCTGCGGTTTTCTATACAAAACTGCAGAGAAAGCCCGTACCCTACATAAAACCCTCGACTCACAGCCTTTACTCATTTTTCTAATTTCTTCTACTTTGGCAGACCCGAGAGGAACGGCGCAACCCTTCTTCCCCAGCCACGGTTAGTGCTCTTTTCACCTTTTTTTTTTAGTTTTTTTTTTTCATTTTCTTCCATATTTAGGCTACAACTCATGTAAATATACATATATATTGATTTGTTTTGAAGTTTTAGGGCAAAAATGAAGATATATTGATTGAGTATAATGTGTTTTGAATGTATGTTTATAGGGTGATTTTCAAGCTTTTTTCCAACATTTTTGAACGTTTGTAAAGGATTAAAAGACATTTTTATTGTTCAAATTAGGTATTGATCACTAAAACTTGATTTTTTTTTGTTTTTTTTAATTATTTTAGTTTTTTGTTATTTTTATATTATTTATCTAGTTTGTATGTATTTTGATTATGTTAATATTAATTATGTTTACTCCTTAACATGTATTGTATTTGACATAATTTTTTATGAAATGTATATATATAATATTAAAAATTAGTTATCAAATTAGGTTATAATATTGAAAATATATATATAATTAGAATTGAAAATAATTATATATAATCGAAATTGAAAAATAAATTTTTTTTTTTATTAAAATGGCTTTCTCTGCGGTTGTATTAACAAAACTGCAGAGAAAGGTACCCTTTTTTTATTCAACACAACCGCAGAGAAAAGTGTGGCTTTTCTCCGTGGTTTTCATACCACTTTTCTCTGTGGTCGAATACACTGCGCTTTTCAATACTCTTGAAAACCGCAGTGTATTAAGTGAAAAAACCGCAGAGAAAGACCTTTTTTGTAGTAGTGTGAAGACGATTATAGTTGACTGAGATCTAATTTTCTTATGATTTTTTTTTCAGTTGGTTTTTCTGATTCTCTTTATATGCTTTTGTTACATTTATTTTCTAATCTTTCAATGATATCTACCCTATGTGACATTTATTTTTCTCACTTAAATGTATATATGAAAATGTCAATGATATTTATATATGAAAATGTCAGTAAATGTGAACTGAATCTAATTTTCTTAGGTTTGATGAAATTTGAACTTTTGGTTCGTATTACTTATATTGGTATGTAATTTTTCTTTCATTTTAGTGGCTTCATTGGATTTCAAATTGGAAGGAAACTTTATTTACAACAGTTTGCAAGAGGTATGTTCTCTTTTATTTTTGTTAAAATATTTTGCAAATGTTAGAGGAGTTTGAATATCTTAGATATTCATCCATAGTGAAGTAGGTCCTGAGATTATTATTATTGTGTGTTGCAGTGATAACGGAAGGTTGAGAACTTGTGTGTCTTAGGGAAGTAGGATCTAAGAAATTTGTGTGCTGCGGCGAGATAAGGAAGA
This sequence comes from Humulus lupulus, assembly GCF_963169125.1. Taxonomy (NCBI): domain Eukaryota; kingdom Viridiplantae; phylum Streptophyta; class Magnoliopsida; order Rosales; family Cannabaceae; genus Humulus; species Humulus lupulus. Next base: position 10,177,465 of record NC_084801.1, read on the forward strand.
AAACTTGTGTGTTGTTTGAATATTTTGAATTGATAATGGTAAATGGTTGGTTAATAAATATGTCTGGAATATTTTTGATTTTATATAGAACCGATGCGGTTTCATCAACTGAGGCGAAACGCAGGTATAGTATTTTAGTCCTAAGTCGAATCTTTTAAACCCTAAAATTCAAGTCTTGCGCTTTTCACCATGGTAGCACAAATCTGTTATAGCATAAGATAATTAAAAAAAGTATAATATAAGACATAAAAGTAGATCAACTAGCAAACATATTATATATGTTTTATAAATATCCTATATATATACACTAATATAGGAAAGAAAACATATATAAAAAATATAAATATTTGTTGACCTATGACTTGAAAATGAATATATGATTGAGGCATATGCCTCACGAGTTTTGAAACGTAAAGGTACTGAGGCGTAAGTTTTGAATAAAATTTGAGAAATGTGAGTTTCGATACTTTTTCTTGGCGCCTTATTATGAAACGAGTTTCGAAACGTAAGTTTCGAACATTTTTTTAAACCATGTTACAGATGAAGCCAAGCAAGCATGATATTGAGAATTTGTGAAACCAAATTCTACATATCATATATATAAACTCTTTCTTTCTACTTGTTGAGTCCATTAATATAAATATATTTTGTATTTTTGCTTAGGTGTGTTAGAACTGGACAATTAAGTTGGTGATCATGTTGGATAAAAATTGGCTACGCTTCAATAGGTAATAAGAATTAGGGATTTAATTAATGCCAACTTAGTAAAATTAGTAACTTATTATATTTGTTACTAATATATTATAAATATGAACTTGTCTTTGAATTGTAGAGCCTCGGATGAGTATAGAGAAGGTGCTAAGAATTTTGTAGACATGGCAGAAAAGCTGGCTGGTTATCTAGAAAAGTTATTGTGTCCATGCAAAGTTTGTCTTGTATGAACACTTAGTCATTTATGGGATTGATCCAACATACAAAATATGGTTTCATCATGGGGAAGAATTATCAATAGATGATGATATAGAGACAATGGAAACCTTTGATTCTGACAACTTGTTTAGGGCTACAAATATTGATGGTTGTGATTTTGAAAGTCATGTAGAAGGTCATGATGATACTTTTATGGAAAAAATAAAAGATGCAGACACTCCATTATATCCACAATGCACTAAATATACTAAGTTATCGTCAATTGTTGCATTGTATAAACTTAAAACTACTAATGGATGGTCCGACAAAAGTTTTAATACATTGTTAAAACTTTTGAATGATATGCTTCCTTTAGATAATTGATCCCCAAGTCTATGTACGAGGTTCAAAAATTTCTTCGATTATTATTTAGGATATGAAAAGATTCATGCATGTGTCAATGATTGTTGTTTGTTTAGAAAAGATAAAGAAAACTTGCAAGAATGTCCAACATGTGGAACTTCACGTTGGATGTCAGATAAACTGACTAAAAAGGTTCGACATGGTGTCCCATCAAAAGTTTTAAGGTACTTTCCTATAATCCCTAGGTTGAAACAAATGTTCATGTATAAAAGAATTTCAAAGGAATTAAGATGGCATCACAACAATAAAAGTTGCGATGGAAAAATGCGTCACCCATGGATTCAGCAGCATGGGAGCTAGTCAATGATAAATGGCCATCATTTTCAAATGAAGAGAGAAATATTAGACTTGGCCTTTCCACAGATGGATTTAACCCATTTAGTAATTTGAGTTCTAAGTATAGTGTTTGGCTTGTATTGTTGGTCATGTACAACTTACCCCCATGGTTATGCATGAAACATGAGAACATTTTATTATCAATGTTAATTCCAGGACCTAAACAACCCTCGAGGCTTCTTGCACAACGTCAGAGCCTGGCCAATTGGTAACTTCCCTGGAGTAAGCTTGGGGATTGCTAGGGGAGAACCCTTAGTAGTAGAAGCAGATCCCTTGGGGATCTGAAGCTTCGACGAAATACACTTCCCATTGTCTGAATCTTCATTAGAGGACTCCTCACACGCCTTCCTCTTCCCTAAGGCATCCTTAGGCAGAGGCACCTATTGAAGAGGTTGGACTTGGAGGGCGTCAGAAGGCGTAGAGGATTGCCCATTGTTATACCCAGATTTCGAGCCATGGTAAATATGACCTCGAAAGTTGGATTCGCAACAAATGGTCTCGTAAGGATTGAAGTATGCTCCAGGAATGTATATCGAGCCTGCAAAGTACGATATATGACCTCGAATATATGATCTTGAAAGGTAGCTCCGAGAACACACTCATCTTCGGGGACGACTTCAAATCAGGGGTCTCGAGCTAGATGTATGTATGATCTCGAAAGAGACGTGATCTCGGGAGATGCCATTAGCTCGAACAATGACGTGAGACCTGGGATGCTAAAGCCTTAGAGATATGCGATAATCACCTTGAATATCTACAAGTATTATAAATATGAGATGTAATCCTCATTTATTAATGTAAATCCCCAAGAATCGTGGGATATTATTTGGTCAGTTATGCGTTTCCTGGTCTTCAGGGACGTTTCCTTTTATATCTGATTATAGGCATTTAAAGCCATTTATTTTATTCACAAAAGAGTAACTACCCAAAATATGTGGGATAGTATTCTGCATCCTTCTCTATAAATAGAGAAGCCATGCACCATTGTAAAGGACCGAAATTCTTATCCTTGAGAGAAAACTCTGAAGAATTCATGCTAAGGAATTTTCAGAGATAATCTTAAGATTAATAACAGAGACTCGTGGACTAGGCAGATTTAACTGCTGAACCACGTAAAAATCGCGTGTTTGATTTGTTTTATTTCGTTTAGCCATTGTCATTCATTGTTTACGTGCTCTTCTTTTACTGTTTGATGAGAAACAGCGTCAACAGTTTGATGCTTTCATTGAGAGCCTTAAGCATTCATCCCTGAGAGATTCATGGCTACAAACAATCAGAACACCCCTGATGAAAGCTACCCAAGGCGTCCTAGAAAACAACCAATGGAAAACCCGGATGCTGAGGAGAGAAGTGGGTCCTCCGATTCCCGGGGACCACCACCTCCACCGAGGGATGAGGGTATGTACTAAACTCCTGAGCGTTACGTTCCTATTGTAGAACTGGAAAACCGGCAATTGAAACAGCTGTTGGCAGAAGCCAACAAACGGAATGAGGAGTTGACTAGGATGGCCGCAGAGGCGCAGGTGGCTCAGCCCCCGCCTCCAAGGGACGTGCATGTTCCTCCCCGAAGGCCCCGTGAACGTCCGCGAAAAGATGCTGCCACAAGGAGGCCGACTCAACCTCCAACACCAGCAGAGCCATCTGCTCCTCCTAGGCCCCAGAGGAGTACTCGAGCTCGGGTCCCGCCTAATCCACCTGTGGAAGTGCCTGTAGGAACTGAGAATAACCGAGCTCCTACCGAGGCTCGGACTCAGGTTCCTGGTAGTGCACCGAACGCGACTGACCCATCTCGGGCAAATTCTGGACCCTCTAGGCCGAGGCAGGGACGGCAGCCACCGTTACCTATACGGTTCCCTCCGTCTCCCATAAGATATCCTTCACCTCCCCGCAGAAACGCTCAACCTGTCCAAGATTAGGATCAAGGGCGTACGGGGGATAGACAAGGACACAGGGAGACTTTCCAGGAGCGGAGAGGCGCACAATCTGAAAGAAGTCAGACGTCCCGGTCTCGCACTGCGGAGACGAGGCGACATGGGAAGAACCCATCACGAAATGACCGATCAATGAGTTTCACCAGTGACGAGTCCGGAGAGACCAAGTCCGTCAGTAAACGCGACCGAGGTCGTAAAAATACTGGAAGCCGCAAGATTCGTCCTGACCTGCGGAATCATCTGAATCAGAGCAGGGGGAAGGGAGATCAGACAAATCCGGACCTAAGGAATCACCTGAATGGGCGTAGAGATCCTTCACGGAGACGCGAGCCTGGAATCATGATCAATGACTGTCAATTCCAGACACCACCTAAGGACCCAGTCCAAGAAAGGATCGATCAGCTCGAAAAAGCCTTTAGGCTTTTAAAGAATGAACGAGGGAATGGTCGATATGAGGACTCTGACGAGGAGCTCGAGCCGTTTGCTCCACATATCTCTAACACTCAATTTCCTCAAGGGTTCCAGATTCCTCACGTCCCAGCGTTTGAAGGAAAAACCGACCCATGCAGTCACCTGAGTACATTCAACACTATTATGAGAGCTAGTAACGTGGGTTACGAGCTCAGGTGCATGTTGTTTCCAACATCATTGGCCGGACCTGCCAAGATTTTGTTCGAAAAGTACAAGAGACACTCGATAACTTCATGGGATCAGTTGTCTAGAGACTTCAAGAAGCAGTTCCGAGCTATGATGGGAGTCAGACCAGAGGCATCCACTTTGACTAACGTCCGACAACAACCGGGCGAAACACTGAAAAGCTATCTGACAAGATTTAATCTAGAGGTCGCCCGAGCTCGAGATGTGGATGACAGTGGGCACCTGATGGCTATCCGAGCTGGTGTTTTACCCGGAAGTGCCCTTTGGGATGACATGCAAGGGAAACCGGTGAGGTCAATAACCGAATTTAACAGACGGGCGTAGAGATTTGTCAATGTAGAGGAGGCGAGGTCAACGCTGAAGGCGACCTCGCAGACCGAAATTACAACGATAAACGTTAACTCCGCCTCAACCTCGGCTGACCCAGCAGCTCCACAGCCTACATCGGAGAATCCCTCCAAGAGGAAAAAGAGCGAGGGAAATAACCCCGAGGCTGAAGGAGGAAAGAAAAAGAATGGAGAAAGGTATTTCTCCGTATATAAAGTACACACCGAACTCAACGAGTCTCGGGAAAACATATACCTGGCTAATGAAAACCAGGTCCCCTTCAGGCGTCCGGACCCAATGAGAAATCAAAAGTCCAAAAGGGATTCCAGTAAGTATTGCCGGTTCCATAGAGACACCGGACACACCACTGATGAATGTCGACAGCTGAAGGACGAGATCGAAGGGTTGATCTCGAGAGGTTATTTTCGGCAGTACGTCAAAAACCAAAGTACTGGACAGACTACTGCGAACCAGAGAGTAGCCGCGCCTTCAACGACACAAAATAATAACTCCCGATCTCGGGAAGAAGGCAGGCCCCCGCCGATAGATGGAGAGGACGTAATAACCATCTCGGGAGGGCCTCATCTCGCGGGAGGGTGCAGAAATGCTCAAAAGCGATACGTTAACGAGTTGAAGACAGGGGACGGGTCTCCTTATGAACCCGAACCTAGGGCACCAAAAAGCCAAAGGGTTGAAACGCAACCGATAACCTTCACTGAGGAGGATGCATCTCATGTTCAGTTCCCTCATCATGATCCATTGGTTATTACTCTTCAGCTTGCCAACAAAAGAGTCTGCCGAGTTCTCATAGATAATGGGAGCTCGGTCAACATTCTTTATAAGGCGACCCTCGAGAAAATGGGACTCTCCCTTCGCGACCTGAAGGCATGTGCAACTACTTTGTATGGCTTTTCAGGAGAAGGGACTGCTTGTATGGGATCCATTGAACTCCCTGTGACCTTGGGAGACTATCCAGTCTCGGTGACCAAGATAATGGAGTTCGTAGTGGTAGATTTACCATCTGCCTACAATGTACTGCTCGGGAGACCCGCCCTGGTCGGGCTGGGGGCAGTGTCATCTGTGAGGCACCTGGCCCTTAAGTTCCCAACCCCAAGCGGGGTCGGGACATTAAAAGGAGATCAATTGGCAGGAAGGGAGTGCTATAGCATTTCTTTGAGGGGAAAGAAACAAACGAGTGCTCAGGCACTCGTTATTATACAAAATAAAGATGGAACGATTTTAGAAATTGACGAGGAAATCGATCCAAGGATTGAGGAGAAAGTTGACCTCGAACCATTGGAAGAGCTCGAAGAAGTTCAACTCAACGAAGCTGATCCCTCGAAGAAGGTGAAGGTCGGAAAACACCTCCAAGACGAAGCAAAATAGCAATTAATTTGCTTTCTGAAGAAAAACCAGGATGTCTTCGCATGGTCACACTCAGACATGGTAGGGATAAGCCCAAATGTTGCGAGCCACGCATTAAACATAGACAAAAGCTTTCCCCCGAAGCAACAAAAGCGAAGGCAGCTGGACGAGGACAGAAAGAAAGCATTAAAGGAGGAGGTTGACAGATTAAAAGCAAACCATTTCATTAGGGATGCTTTTTACCCTAACTGGGTAGCCAATCCAGTGTTGGTCCCAAAGCCCAATGGGACGTGGAGAACCTGTATTGACTACTCGGATCTCAACAAGGCTTGCCCAAAAGATTGTTTTCCGCTGCCAAGAATTGATCAGCTAATGGATGCCACGGCGGGGCATGGCTTGATGTCATTCATGGATGCATATTCTGGATACAACCAGATTCCCATGCATGCCCCCGACCAAGAACATACGAGCTTCATTACAGATAAAGGGCTATACTGTTATAATGTTATGCCGTTTGGGCTCAATAACGCTGGAGCTACATATCAGCGGCTCGTTAACATGATGTTTTCAGAACAAATAGGGAACAACATGGAAGTTTATGTTGATGACATGCTTGTAAAGTCTCAACTTAACAAGAACCATGTTGATGACCTCGAAGAGTGCTTTGGCGTGCTCAGAGAATACAACATGAAGCTAAATCCTCAGAAGTGCACTTTTGGGGAATCTTCGGGAAAATTTTTGGGTTTCATTGTCAACTCTCGTGGAATCGAGGCTAATCCCGACAAAATAAAGGCCCTGATTGATATGCCTTCACCTTGGAAGCATAAAGATGTCCAAAGCTTGACTGGCAGGATGGCCGCCCTGGGCAGATTCATCTCGAAGTCAACGGATCGTGGCCTTCCATTCTTTAACTTATTAAAAGGAAGTAAGAAATTTGAATGGACAGAAGAGTGCGAGCTGACCTTTCAGGAGCTCAAAAGACACCTCGCTGAACCACCCATCCTGTCAAAACCCGAAACGGGAGAGGTATTGTACCTATACCTCTCAACCACCGAACACGCGATAAGCGCGGTGCTCATTCGAGAGGAAGAGAGGGTGCAAAAACCCGTCTATTACATCAGTAAGAGATTACTGGGGGCAGAGTCAAGATATCCATTGATGGAGAGACTCGCCCTCAGTTTAATCCACTCATCTCGCAAGCTCCGCCCCTACTTTCAGGCACATCCCATCCATGTACTGACAGATCAGCCACTTAGGCAAGTCCTATCTAAACCAGAGGCGTCAGGTCTACTCCTTAAATGGGATGTTGAGCTCGGACAGTTCGAGATCACTTACCATCCAAGAACGACCATTAAGGCACAAGCCTTGGCAGACTTCATAGTGGAGTGCACTGGTATAGCCGACGACGAGGTAATAACCACGGCCCACGAGCTGTGGAAACTTTACGTCGACGGATCGTCGAATGAAAATGGAGCGGGGGCAGGAGTTATTCTGATCACTCCTGCAGGGAGCAAATTTCACTCTGCTTTAAGATTTGGCTTTAAAGCATCTAATAATGAAGCTGAGTACGAGGCTCTACTCGCAGGACTACGAATAGCAAAAGAGCTCAAGGCCAAAGCTATACATTGCTACAGCGATTCCCAGCTCGTGGTTAATCAAATCTTGGGAGAGTACCAGGCTCGTGGCACAAGAATGGCAGCTTATCTGGAGAAGGCAAAATCCGCATTGGAGTATTTCGAGTTTTACGCAATCGAACAGGTTCCCCGGGAACAAAACTCAAATGCAGATGCCTTAGCTCGACTCGCCACTTCCGCCGAAAATGAAGAACTGAATGTTGTACCCGTAGAACACCTATCAGCACCCACCATTACTGAGCCAGACAAGGAAAATGTATGTATGATTGAAACAGAACCGACCTGGATGAGTCCAATAGTTGATTATCTCGAAAATGGAATTCTTCCAAAAGATCGGAACCAGGCTCGAAAATTGATGTATCAACTTCCTCGTTACACCATTTTGGACGGAAAGCTATACAGAAGAGGATATTCCATTGATAAGCGTACAAAATGTACGTTTATTTATAACATTTTCAGATTGATTTGGTTGTTTTTCTCAAGAGAAAGTTTCTATTTAATCTGTTTGGTGAACTTGTGCAGTGTGTCGTAATAATTCTGATTTGTTCGAGAATTTGGTTAAATGTTTGTTTTAGTAGCCGAAAATTGGCTAATCTTTGGAAATATGGAACAGGCGATATATCGCCTGTCTTGGGCGATATATCGCCACTTGTGGAATTCCAAAATTCGGATTAAACAGAACGACATCAGAAACTCGCGTTTTCATCGAGAAAATTCACCAGGCGATATATCGCAGTGTATTAGGCGATATATCGGCACGAGGGCATTTTTGGAAATTTTCATGGAAATTCGTAGGTTTTTGGAGATTTTTGTAAAAAGAATAAAAGGAAGATCGGAAGGGACAGAGAGGGGGAAGCATTCTGACGGCAAAGGGAAAGAGACAGAGAAGAATCCACGTTTATTTCGTTTGTGTTTTTTTTTATGTTTTTTTTTAATTTTAGATTGGATGATGAAGTTTAATATTATGAACTAAATTCGTATTTAGAGTATTTTAATGTAGTCACTGGATATTCTATTCGTCTTTAATGTAATTTCTATGAACCTTTGAATTTATGGTTATCTATTGTTCTTATGTTTAATGCTTGTAATTGATTGGCCATCTGTTGCATGATTATTGGTTTTAATTCAATATCTGAAAAGTGAGAATTGGAATAGCTTTAGACAATAGACATAGATTTCAATTTAGAACGAAAGTATCAAATTGGTTTGTGTAGCAATTAGGTTTTTGTTCTTAATGCGGTTTATGTGTAGAATTTATCACAGACATGTAGAAAATTCGCAGGTAAACTGAATATTTTATATCTTGAGAGAGAATAGAATTGTCATTAGTAAACTTGCTATAACCATAGATCACAGAAACATATTAGTTGTATTATTGATTGAATAGAATTGAAGGTTGATGAAATTAGAATACTCTAATCTTTCGCTTATATTAAATTTCGTTAATTAAATTGTGCTTTCTTAGTTTATTGTTCATTGTTAATTGTCATTAAAATTTCATTAGTCAAATAGAAATAAAAGTTTGCTATTGGTAATTATTAGATCAATTCCCTGACGGAACGATAATATATTTCCACTACTATTACTTGTTTATTCAATTGCGTATACTTGCGCAGTAGTAAAAATTCGCAACATCCATGCCACTGCTTAGGTGTGTAACCCCTCCCGAAGCAAAGAAGATCATTGAAGAAATTCATGAAGGGTTCTGCGGAGACCACGCCGGGGGGCATAGCCTGTCCAAGAAGATCATACGTCAAGGATATTTCTGGCCAACCATTAGAACAGACTCTTTTGAGTATGTGAAGAAATGCGACAAATGCCAGAGATTCGCCACGATACCCCGAGCTCCACCATCCGAACTGACCATGTTGACATCCCCATGGCCTTTCGCAGTATGGGGCATCGACCTCATAGGCTCTCTCCCAACTGGAAAAGGCGGAGTGAAATATGCGGTAGTCGCCGTTGATTACTTCACAAAATGGACGGAGGCTGAACCATTGGCAACTATAACTTCGAAAAAGATCCTTGATTTCGTGGTAAAGAAAATCGTATGCCGATACGGAGTACCGAGAAAGATTGTATCCGATAACGGAACCCAGTTCGATTGCGACTTATTCACCAACTTTTGCGAAAAGAACGGCATAATAAAGAGTTTTTCATCAGTGGCTCACCCTCAAGCGAATGGTCAGGTCGAAGCCGTTAACAAAACTCTCAAGAGCTCTCTAAAGAAAAAGTTGGAAGAGGCAAAGGGACGATGGCCCGAAGAATTGCCTCAAGTCCTTTGGGGATATAGGACTACAGCTCGGACATCAACAGGACATACCCCGTTCTCTCTAGCGTACGGCTGCGAGGCAATGTTGCCCATCGAGGTCGAAATCCCGACGATCCGAACTCAAATTTACGATCAGGATTCAAATCATACTCAGCTCGAAGAAACCCTAGATTTGATCGAAGAAAAAAGAGAAGAGGCTCAGCTGAGAAATGCTGCTTACCAGCATCGAACCACAAGATATTTCAATAAGAGGGTTCGAGATCGAAAGTTCGGAGTGGGAGACCTGATTTTGAGACGCGTATTCTTAGCCACCCGAGATCCAGCAGCTGGAGTGCTCGGGCCGAACTGGGAAGGACCATACCAGATAGAGTCAGTCATCCGACCTGGCGTATACAAACTTGCGAGATTAGATGGGAGCTTGATACCGCGAGCATGGAATGGCGAACACCTTAGACCTTACTATCAATAGTGTAGGAAGTGTTGCCTGTAACCATGAATTTGTTTGTTTGTTTTTGAATTTCATCAAATAAAAGGTCTATTTTGTTCCATATGTAATTTCTTTTTATTTTTGCAATCTCTCTTAATTTAATAACCTATGGTCACACTCATAGGATATTAAGGGGGCATCATTGGTATATATACCGTTAGATTAAAAAATAAAAAAAATATATTTATATGAAGTATTTGGAGATAACCAAGTACGCGAGCTTAGATAGTCCGGACATAACCAACTTATCAAAAAGATAAAAGTATTTGGAGATAACCAAGTACGCGAGCCTAGATAACTGAGTTATCAAAAACATGAAGTATTTGGATATAACCAAATACGCGAGCTTAGATAGTTCGGACAAAACCGAACTACCAAAATCCTAAAACGTTTGGAGTTAACCAGATGTGCAAACTTAACAGGTCTGGAACAAACCAGCCAAAAAATTGATCGATGATAAGTAGGAGCCTAAACCTATCACGAGACAAGTCAAGATCGAGGCTGGAATATCTAAGAGAAAAATAGTTTCAAACTCTTAACCTCGGAACAAAAACTGAGGATGAGGAAAAGTGACTAAACAAAAAAAGATATAATCAGATCATTCACATTACATACCATATAAGTACTTTTGAGTTCATGGTTAAAGTAATATCCGACCTTGATGAGTAACGAGGTCGGAAGCGGATAATTCGAATAAACTACGCATGAATGCATCAAATTTCGAGCCCAAATCCAAATTATGTTTGTATGAATAAATAAACATAACCGGTTCATCAATATAAAAATATGCAAAATATTTCGAGCCAAGAAATGTAAAGCATATAAAAGAATGGTAAAAGAAATTGTATCAGCCCCATGGGCATATATTAAAATAGTTACAGAAATAAGGGGACGCAGCCCCGATAACTGATCTCCCCGAGGTCAGATTCAAGGAAAAGGAGTCTCCTTGGCCTTCTCAGCATCAGTGGCACCGGACCCCTCCAGACCAATAGCATGACTATCCTCCTGAGCTTCCTTCGAAGCAGTGCCCGGAGCAGCCTTTTCCTTCTCGAGCTGTTCAGCCTTCTCCTTCTCAAGTCGTTCAGCCTCTTCCTTCTCGAGCCGGGCATTCCATTGTTCAAGAAGCGGCGCCTCGTGGGGACCTAAGAAGCTGGTGTCCAGCTCTTCGTTATAAGCCCACATCCGGTACATGGCTGAGTCGACCGCCTTTTCCTTCTTTTCTTTGTACTCGGCAAGAAGGCGAGTTTTGGCATCCTCTATGATGTCGAAGGTGGCGGCCTTGTCCTCTTCGAGCTTCTTATTGGTCTCCCGAATATGGGTGTTATCTTTCTTTTGCTCCTCGAGTTCAGCTCTCAGCTTTCCGAGCTCCTTGGCCATGTCCTCACGCTCCTTAACCACTGCCTCGAGCTTAGCATTCGCCGCCTTCAGATCGTCGTTCGCTCTAAGGTGGAGGTCCTTCGCCTCTTGAGCATGAGTCCTGCTCGAATGGATCTCGTTGTTCAGCTCGTAATTGAGCTGGGCAGTGAAGGCAATAGCTTGAAAAAAGGAAGAAACCATCGTTAGCCTCAGGTCAGTATGAATGTAAGCAAAAGGAATATAGAAGGATACTTACCGCGGTAGTGTGCTCGATACTCTTCTCATAAAGGACAGTGTGGTCTCGGGTGCCAGTTAGGCACTGCCACTGAGGAGCTTCGAAACTGCCATAGCTCTGGCCGATCCGGGACATAACATCCGAGATCAGCGTAGATCCGTGAGGTTCAGCAGCATTATCCACCACATACGAGTCCATATGGGTGGAGAATGTTAGCTTCTGAACTCAAGAAGCAGAAGGCCTTCTGGAAAGCTGAGCTGAAGACGTTTCGCCCACCACAGGAGGTTGGGACTCAATGGCAGGGGCACCAATCAGCGAGGTCGGTGCGACCGCGGAGATGACGGCCTGCGAGGATGGCATTGTCGTGGAGGCGCTAGCCTGGATAGTCGACGCATCAATAGAGCTCGAAACCGGCGGGGCAAGGGGAGGTGTCTTTTTGGACCTCTTGGAGCCTTTGCCCGGCTGACCGGTCTTCAGTGACCCCGCCCTAGGGCGTTTGCTCCTCTTGGCGCCTGCATTGTCGATAAGGGCGTCGAGGTCGGAGTCCATCTCGCCTGCACAAGTCACAACACAGTGAGTCAGTAAAAGAGAAATGTACATCAAGTAATTTCGGTATCAGACATATAGAGTGATGATAGAAGAAACCTAACTGGAACTCTCCCCCGAGCTCGAGCTTGGGGACCATGAAATTCCCCCGTCTTCAGAGGAGGTGGGGGGAGTGCCTTCCCTATAAGTAGGGGATAACCTCGAGAGGTCCCTATAATCATTGGTCCCGTACTGCACAACTATCCCATTCCACACCTCGTTCGTGGTGTACATGGTATCATATTTCCCGAGCCCACTATCGAACCTATGGACACAGTCGTCTACCCAACTCCATATGTAGAAGTGGTATCTATCCTGGGGGCACGAGACTAACCTATTGGGCCTGTGTTCTAGTAGTGTGGGGGACCACATCCTCGAGGTAGGGAGGACTTTACCTTCATCTGAGTCCGAGCTCGAGGCTTCGTCATTGGCCTCATTCCCGGACCGCGGACTCCTCAGACGGACTGGGAGTGATGGCCTCCTTTCTCTCCTCGGAGGAAGGGCGCCTGTGGGCAGTGGCACCTCCTCCCAGCGTTCATATTTTTTGCTGGACCAATCAGAGGTTGACTGGCCCTCTCCCAACAACCCACAAGCTCGGAGCTTGTCCTCGTGTAATAGATACGAGAGAGACCTCCTGCCATAAGGAAGTTGGAGCAAGGCCTCTCTGTGCCTCATCATTGCTTCATTGGGGGTGGGACGCTTAAAATTAGCTGAAAAGCAAAACACATTTCATCTAAATATGGATTTAAGAACTAAAGTCTCGAGCTCAGGAATAAAAGTAACGAGAATACTTACGAATCCGCCTGAACGAGTAATGTCGAGACAGGGACAGACCGTCTGTCCAGAAGAAGGCCTTCTTGAAATCAGGCGGGTGATTGGGGAGATCCTCAAAAACCTTCGTCTCTTTGGGATAGCTCGAGAGATAGTAAAAACCATCCCCTCCCCGAGCTCGGGAGGGGTTACTTTTCAAACAAAAGAGATATAAAATCTCTTGAGGTGAAGGTCCTTCCCACCTCAGCTCGTGGTACAAGGACCTCAGGGCAGACAGCACCCTGTACAAATTAGTGTTGAGTTGGAACGGTGCCAACCCAACAAAATCAGTAAAGTCTTTGAAAAAAGACTTCAAGGGCAGCAGTGCTCCCGCCCTCATATGTTCTTGGCTCCATGCCGCATATTTTACTGTGGCATCGCGGCCGCCAGGGGCGAAACAGCTCCGTTCTTGACCAGTCGGAGCCCGACACTTCAAGGTGCTTGACAAATGGAGGCCATGGAAGGTAAGGATTTCAGATATTTGGCTAGTTGTGGTAACCGTGCTCCAGTAGAGTTCGGCCTCGAACATCTCCTTCCTCGGCTGCGAGGATGAAGTTTCCCCCATTAATGAAAACTGGAGTTCCCCTGGATGATACGCAACAGTGACCTTTAGCGCAGGGTCGAGGGGAATGGGCCTAGGTCCTAAATTGGGCTCCGGATAGAGGGCCTCCCGAAGAACTCTTCTCTTCTTTTCAATGACCTCGTCTATCTGGCGGCGATAGTGAGCTCGAATGTCTTCTTGCTCGCGTGCAAGCTCGTATTCTCTTATCCGATGTTGGTTCCGGGCGAAGAGCGATTCCGGGCTCGGAGATTTCGGCTCGTAAGGGACTGCCAACAATGACCCCCACCGTCTTTCCAGAATCTGTGACATCTAGTGAGAAAGAAAAAATGGTGAGGGCCATGCATGCAAGAGTCACGAGCTCGATGGAATGAGCTCGGAAATTTAGGAATGAGACTAAATACTAAGACCCTTATTGAAGAGTCAGGGGCGTGTATTCCACGAAAAAGAAAAGGAGTCTGGATAATTTTTTGAAAATCCCGAAATTCAAGGGAAAGGAGAGTGGCGGTTAGCCAGGAAAAGCGTTTTTGGGTTTCGTGCATTTGTCAAAGCCCATGTTTCTATCTGAAAGCTTAATGTACAAGAAACGCTGCCTAAGAATTTCAAAACCCAGAAAATGGGAACCACATTCACACGTCAAAACTGGGTACAAACCAGAGACGAACATCCAGAGTGAAAATCCAGAAAGCATAAAAACCTATCGGTTCAAAACCTCCTATCGTATCATGCTAAGAACATAAACTAGCACACACAGCAAGAACATTTTAAACGAAAAACAAAAACGGCATACTTACACAGTAATGGCGATTGCAGAGAGATCGTCGATTGGAGAAGAGGTTGCATGAAAGAACTCACTGATTCGAACAGACCAGGATTCCTTTGTTTCTTTGGACGAGAAAACATGCACGGAACAGGAACTTTGCAAAGAGGTCTCTGGGCTTGTTTTTTTTTTCTTTTCTTGCTTATGGCGAATGAGGATGAAAGTGAAGAAGATGAAGAGTGGGGCCTTGTATATATAGGTGGGGAAAAGGAATTAATCAGGAGCGTCGAATGAAATCCTCACTAGATCGAACGGATGGGGATCAATGACAAGAAGGCGCCGAAAAGTTGTCAGACGGACGATCGTGGGCGTGTTTCCAAGGTACTCAAGTACCTAAAATGAGCAATACCCAGCTGACGCGTGTCCATTTTCAAAGGTGTGACGGTACAGTTCTCAAGGAAAGTAGTTCAAAAGTTTCCTTCTCTTAGGATTCGAACAAATACTTTTGAGGGGGCAAGATGTTATACCCAGATTTCGAGCCATGGTAAATATGACCTCGAAAGTTGGATTCGCAACAAATGGTCTCATAAGGATTGAAGTATGCTCCAGGATTGTATATTGAGCCTGCAAAGTACGATATATGACCTCGAATATATGATCTCAAAAGGTAGCTCCGAGAACACACTCATCTTCAGGGACGACTTCGAATCAGGGGTCTCGAGCTAGATGTATGTATGATCTCGAAAGAGACGTGATCTCGGGAGATGCCATTAGCTCGAACAATGACGTGAGACCTGGGATGCTAAAGCCTTAGAGATACGCGATAATCACCTTGAATATCTACAAGTATTATAAATATGAGATGTAATCCTCATTTATTAATGTAAATCCCCAAGAATCGTGGGATATTATTTGGTCAGTTATGCGTTTCCTGGTCTTCAGGGACGTTTCCTTTTATATCTGATTATAGGCATTTAAAGCCATTTATTTTATTCACAAAAGAGTAACCACCCAAAATATGTGGGTTAGTATTCTGCATCCTTCTCTATAAATAGAGAAGCCATGCACCATTGTAAAGGACCGAAATTCTGATCCTTGAGAGAAAACTCTGAAGAATTCATGCTAAGGAATTTTCAGAGATAATCTTAAGATTAATAACAGAGACTCGTGGACTAGGCAGATTTAACTGCTGAACCACGTAAAAATCGCGTGTTTGATTTGTTTTATTTCGTTTAGCCATTGTCATTCATTGTTTACGTGCTCTTCTTTTACTATTTTACGAGAAACGGCGTCAACACCCATGTATACGAGAAGATCTGTGCGCCAAAGCAGACTTGTCAGGAGACGATTCTGCAGCAGGAGCTGAACCAGACCCTTCTTTCTTTTTATTCTCTGGGACCCCTTGGCGCTTGGCACATGCAGCAAAGGTCTCAAACACGCCCTCTCATACTAGGTCTTCGACACCGACAAAGTTGAAGAAGCAGGGGGAGACTTCTTCAAAAAAGCTCCCAGCTGTTTCGCGCAGGTAGCTGTTATTTTGCCTAGGGACATCTCGCCCTTCTGCGACCTGACCCGCATGGCCCCAAGATCGGTTTGATCCATAAAGCAGAGTCGGGTCATGATTTGCATGCACTAGGGGTTCATCACATTTCTTATGCTAATGGCATTTTCCTTGGACTCGTGCAAAAACCCCTTCTCTGTCAGCAGGCTCTGTTGCTTAGGACTCATGCTAACCTTAGGCCATGAAAAATCTGATACGAGGAAGTAAAACAGTAATACGCAGAATAAAATTAATAGGCAATCATCCATATATGATTAACTCACACTAAAAGAAAAAAGGAACAAAATAAAAACAAAACTCACCTTTTATGAACACCCTGGCCAAAGGAAAAATTTCTTGAGGCAGAAATTCAAGATACCACGCTCCACCAATGACGAAGAAGTATTTATCCCAATTTCGGTGGGAGCTGTCAAAATCAATAAAGATCTTTCGATCCTTTTTGGGAGAGAGACAGAAGGTCTTCCAAGGTTTTCCCTCTATCGCCTTGTTCGTAGACTTAGTGAAGCATGCGTATATGTCATCTGACTGAATGTCGACATTCCTGAGAGTTCCTATCATCTGAGCGCCAACTATGGATTGGATAGCGTTCGGAAGAAATTGAGAAATGTGAGCTCCAGAGTTTGAAATTACTTGCACCAACAGAGCAGGAAGAGGGAAACAAAGCCATTCGATGTGTCTCAGACTCATATAATAATTTCAGTGGGCTTGAATATATCCTTGAATCGCCATTCCTGAAGTTCAGCGTCCGAAAGCATCCGAACTGTGACGTTATCAGGAATATCAAACGATTTGCGTATGCGTTCATACACATTTTTGTATCCATCGTGATCTATAGGTTCAGGAGATGAACGTGGAGACATGATCGAGAAGATTGAGATGATCGCTGTAAGAGTAGAAGGATGGTTATCTTTAGGGTTTCTTCCCTCCGAGTTCTTTCCTGGGAAATATAGAGTAAAGTTTGAAATGAGAATTATTTTGAATTAGAACTAGTTAAATGAAAAGTAAAATTCCTGAATCGAGTGCTTTACTCGGTAATTGTGTTTGCATTAAATTTCAAATGTAGGTTGTCAGGAGATTGGACGATCGTGTACCTACGAACCGCCTCGATCTACGAAGAATGACAGCTTTGGGCGAAATTTTTGGCATTGAAGAGTCGGCCCAAGGTTCGAGTGAATAAGCATGCCTCATCCGTTCGAAGCTTGGGCCAGGGGGCATTTGTTGAGCCCAAAATATTTGGCCCAAAGTTCTTTCCTCATTTACCGAATATTCAAAATGGATCGTTTTGATCTGCAGAAGCTCCGAAGGCAGAAGCTACTAGTCAGAGGCGGTCTGCGCCTCTGACATCCGAATACCTAATTTAAAATCAACGTATTTTGGAGGGAAATTTAGTTATTTTTCCTCCACCAGTCAAGGGTTCGGTTGAACCAACTAACCACTTTACATTTTTGTTCTATAAATATGAGATTCTTATTCAAACAAAGGCATCAAAAAATTTACTGACTTAGCCATCAGTTTGTCTTTCTTGTAGGTATCCCCGACGAGTCAAAGGCGATCTTCATCACCGGAGCAAGATCGGAAAACCACCTATTGTTGGCTCATACCTCCAATTATAGAAAGGCATATTGGTCGCATCAACAACAACATACTTTTTTCATTGAGAATGTGATGACACTCTGAGCAACTAAGAACAAAAGAAACTAAGAAAATATGAGCTATTTGAATTTTGGTGCCTTTTTATTTTATTCCAGCTAATGTCTTTCTTCGGTGGTCTATGATTGTTGCAGATCTTGCTATATGTTGAGGTATTGGTTCGTTGGCGAGTAGCCTACCACAATCCATATGAGCTTAGACATAACCTGACATAGAAGACCGTTGTTCAAAACCAGACAAAAAGGAAAAACCAACAAATAATTAAAATCCAAATTCTGTCATTTTCACGCACTCTATGCTTGAGGCACTTTCAAATATGAAGGGATTTCATTATTGATTTATCTAATATCTCCAATTAGGAATGAGCATCTGTACCCTTAAAGTTTTAAATTTTATTGTAACCAATACAAGAAAATGGTCAACTTTTCTATCTAGTTCTCCCTATATAATTCCAGCACCACATTCAATAATGTAATACACAGATACCAATTATTGTTAGTCTCTGATCAAAATACTCCCTTCAGTTCAAGTATGCATACCTTGAGAAAGTTTCATTAGCATAATGCATATGCATTATGAGTTTTCATACTTATTAAATTCAAGTTAGTGACAAGACCTTTGAGCTTTGTGTTAATCTAGAAGAGCCCACTTTGGCTGCGCCTGCAGAGGAGACAGAGAAGGGTCTCTGCTTCCTCTCCAACCTTGACTAGAATACAACCGTGATTGTTCGCACTATCTACTGCTTCAAATCAGATTCGAAGGGCTATGAGGAAGCTGAGGAAGTTATCAAGAAGGCCTTGTCAAATGTTTTAGTTCTAGCTGGAAGGTTAACTATTAGTTCAGCAGGGAAAATGATAAGTGAATTGTATTGGGGAAGGTGTTGTTTTTTTTAGGCTGAAGCTAACTGTTCTATTGAAGAGATTGGTGACATAACAAAGCCTGATCCTAAAAGCTGGTTTATGAGATTCCTGATGCCAAAAACATACTCGAGATTCCTCCTCTAGTTGCTCAGGGTTTGCATAACTTGAATGTTTTCATTAGTTTTTACTTGTAGATTTGAGTATTTGAAGTTTCATTAACTAGAATTCAAATAAGATAACGTATGTGATTTGATTTGAGCTTTTCCATGATTCATTTTTTTATGAAAATGAATGACAAGGATTGATTAACAGTGTTCCAGCTATGAAGTTCAAGTATTATAACAAAAAAGTTTCTTCTTTTTTGTGGAATGAGTTTAGTTATATCAGAGTTCACTTCTTAAGTTTATCTTTCTTTTTTACAATGGTCTTATTTTTAAACTACACGTGACTAAGTTCAAACGAGGAGGCTTTGTACTTGGGCTATATGCATGAACCATAGTATGTTTGATGGGATTGGAGCTATGGAATTTGTGAACTCATGGGGTGAGACTGCAAGAGGCTTACCCTTAAATGTCTCTCTCCAATTCTAGATAGAAGCATACTTTAAGCAAGTAACCCTCCAAAAATAGAGTATTCTCATGATGAATTCAGCGAGTTTCAAGATATCTCAGTTAGAAACCAGCAAGCTCTGTGAGGAAGAAATGCTTTATAGGTCCTGTTTCAATCCTGAAAACTTGAACAACTTCAGAAAAAAGCCAGAGAAGATGACGTTCAAGACAAGTGCACAACATCTGAATCACTCTCAGCCTTTGTATGGAGAGCGAGAACTGAGTCACTAAAGATACAACCTGATCAGAACACAAAGCTCCTGTTTGCTGTTATTGGCTGGTCTAAATTTGAGTCACCAATCCCAAAAGGAGATTCGATGTTAAATAAACGAATGCTTTCTGCTTCAAATCCACTATCTTTCGCGGTTGACCAAGTTCAAAAGGCAGTTAATATGGTTAATGATAGTACTTAAAAGAGCTCTGCTATTGATTACTTTGAAATGACAAGAGCCAGGCCTTCTCTTGCTGTAACTCTTTTGATCACAACTTGGTCTTACACCAATGATTTCGGTTGGGGAGAGCCTTCCATACCAGGAAGTGACCAAGTTCAAGAAGTGATTTCGTTCCTCTCACATGGGAAAAAGAGGAAAAACATAAATGTTTTATTGGGTTTGGCAGAATCATCCATGAAAGTCTTTGCAGAACTAATGCAGATTTGAACTATATCTATCTATATGTTACCTATGAACCTCTTTTGAGGCATTATCTGATACACCAGCCCAACTAGTAAGCCCAATTGCTCTGGACCCGAACTGTGAATGGGCCACAACCCAACCAAGAGGTTACCAGCATTGAAGAAGGAAACAAGGAGGTTGAACACAGCAAGGGAAGAGCACGCGTGAAGCCAAGGTGGATGAGGGACTACGTGATGTTCTTGGAGCGTTGAGAGGAGAGAGAGAGAGAGAGAGAAGTAACCGATTCAGTTAGGGGAGAGATAATTGTAATAACAGTATAAATAGTTAATTGTAAACAATGGGATTTTTTAAGTTGATTAATGAAATAGCTTTGTGCTGGTGGAGACTAGCTCTGTCTCGAAGAGAGCCGTTCATTACTGGTGCTTTCATTGATTTGCCTTACCATGAAGAACGACGAAATTGCAGCTCTTCTGCAAGCATTGGACCTCAAATGGGAGCAACAGTCGGAAGCCCAAATGGAGAATTTCAAACTTCTTCTGGAGCAACACATCGCGAAAACAGAGGAGAAGTTCGCTCAGGTATCTCAATCTTCTTCTCCAAGCTCTGGTCGGGAGGGGAGTACTGGCCGGGAATCGGGGCTTGTGGGGGGACGCCGTTCGGACACTGAAATAGATACAAGGGATATGAACTCGATTCTCAAAACTCTGCGAGTCAAGATACCTCGGTTTGATGGTTCGGGTGTGGATGATTGGGTCTATAAGATCAACAAGTTTTTTGATCTCCATCGTGTGGAACCTGCGATGCGGCTATCTGTGGTCGTCTTTCACTTGGATGGGGCACCATCATCCTAGTTTCAGTGGATGGAAAAGGGAGGATCATTTGTCGACTGGGAGACCTTTCTTCGAGCATTACAGTTGCGTTTTGGAACATCTATTTACGATGACCCCTTGGGTCGAATTTCCAAACTAACTCAGACTGGTAGAGTGTCGGATTACCGTGCGGAGTTTAAATCACTTATGCCAAGGATTACAGGAGTCCAAGAATCTATGTTTCTGAATTTTTTTATTTGGGGACTAAAGTTGTAGATTAGGCGGGAGCTCTTGATGGCCAAACCACTTGATATTGCTGATGCTATGGCTAAGGCCCAATTGTTTGAGGATCGACATGATGATTTGATGGGTCAGGGACGTGTTGATTTCGGCCGCTCGGGGTGGACACAACGCACGGGAGCAACATTCCACGAACCAGTAGCTGCCTCACCATCAACGGTAAAACACAACCCAGTTTCCACAAGAGGCATTTCCTCGAAATCCAGTAGCCCAGGTAATCAACAATTGCCCATCAAACGACTGTCTCCTGCTAAGATTAAGGATCGTAGAGATAGAGGACTTTGCTTCACTTGTGACGAGAAATTCAATTTCGGGCATAAATGTAAAAATCGAATGCTCATTTTGTGTGGACAAGAAGACGATGACTGCGAGACAGATATGGAGGCCGAATTGCAGGAGATAGAAGAGATAACTGAGGAAGAAGTGAGCCTCAACTCCCTTTCGAATTCAATGAACCCGAGGATCTTCCGTATTATGGCAAAACACGGTTCCGAAGTATTGGAGGTCCTTATTGACACAGGCAGCAACAACAACTTCATTCAGGAGGCCTTGGTAGCTAAGTTGAACCTGCCTTGTGAGGATACTAAACGGTTTCGGGTGTATATGGGTAATGGAAACTTTTTACTGTGTTCCAAAGTTTGTAAGGGAGCTGAGTTGATTCTCCAAGGGCATCGTTTTGAGGTTGATTTGTTTGTGTTGCCCATTTGCAGGTTGGATGTAGTTTTGGGGATGCAATGGTTACAAACGCTAGGACCCTGTATACACGATCACAATGCGCTAACAATGGAATTCTCTTGGCAGGGAAAGATAGTGAAGTTTGCTGGCTCAACCGATACCTCCCCACAGCGACTCTCTTACACGCAGTTTCACGCCTTGCTACGGGACAGCGAGGTTCAAGATGTGTATAAGGTGGCCCCATTGTCAGAGAAACCGACTTGTGGGGGTGAGGAATTAGGGGAATTGGAGACTCACTTTCCAGCACAAGGAAAGGGATTACTCAGTGAGTTTTCAGAGGTCTTTGCCGAGCTAACACAACTGCCTCCTTATCGAGGAATCGATCATCGAATTTTCTTACAACCCGGTTCAAAACCAGTCAACGTGAGGCCCTACCGTTACCCATATTTTCAAAAGGACATAATAGAAAAGCTCATCAAGGAAATGAGTGATTTGGGGTTTATTAGGCCAAGCACCAGTCCTTACTCGTCCCCGGTATTGTTGGTTAAGAAAAAAGACGGATCATGGCAATTTTGCATAGACTACCGAGCACTTAATGAGATTACAGTCAAAGACAGATTTCCCATACCAACAATAGATGAATTGCTCGATGAATTGGGAGCTGCAGAATTTTTCTCAAAACTAGATCTTAGAGCCGGGTACCACCAGATTCGAATGAATCGCAACGACATCCACAAGACCGCCTTTCGTACCCACGAAGGCCACTATGAGTTCATTGTCATGCCCTTCGGTCTCACAAATGCCCCCTCAACATTTCAGGCAGCGATGAATCAATTGTTCAGACCTCACCTTCGGCACTTTGTTATTGTTTTTTTGACGACATACTGGTTTACAGTAACACAGTTCAGGAGAAAATTGACCACCTTCGATCGGTGCTGCAGTTGTTAAAAGATCACAACTATTTCGTCAAAGGCAATAAGTGTCAATTCTTTCAGACAACTATTGAATATCTGGGACATTTGGTATCATCACGAGGTGTGAGAGCCGATCCGGCCAAGATCACAGCCATGGTAGAATGGCCGGTACCGAAAATAGTTAAGCAACTGAGGGGATTTCTTGGGCTCATAGGGTACTACCGCAGATTTGTCGCACAATACGCCACCATTGCCGCCCCCCTCACGGAGATGTTAAAGAAAGACAACTTCAAATGG
Organism: Humulus lupulus; assembly: GCF_963169125.1. Taxonomy (NCBI): domain Eukaryota; kingdom Viridiplantae; phylum Streptophyta; class Magnoliopsida; order Rosales; family Cannabaceae; genus Humulus; species Humulus lupulus. The sequence goes on from NC_084801.1 coordinate 10,200,420, forward strand.
ACAACCGAAGCTGCTATGGCCTTTGATACTCTTAAGTCGAAGATGACAGAGACACCCGTTTTACGGCTTCCAGACTTTTCCAAGGAGTTTATCATTGAGACTAATGCATCAAATGTCAGAATTGGCGGAGTATTGATGTAAGAGGGACATCCAGTCGCGTTTTTCAGTAAGAAGTTGGGACCACGGTTCGCAGGGGCTTCAGCGTATAGTTGGGAAATGAGGGCCATTGTTGAGGCTGTGACTAAATGGAGACAATACCTATTGGGTCAGCATTTCACCATCCGCACGGATCATAAAAGCTTGAGGGAGCTGCTTACACAAGTGATTCAAACCCCCGAGCAGCAGCAATTCCTCTGTAAATTGTTGGGTTTCCAGTTCTCTATTGAGTATAAGGCAGGTAGCGCGAACTCAGCGGTAGTCGCCTTGTCTCGAAGGCACGAAGGGGTACAGTCAACCGTTTACATGGCAGTAAGTTCGGGCTGTTTCGACTTTCTGGATACACTGAAACAGGAAAATATAATTTGCCCAGATTTGAGGAGGTTACATGACCAGTGGGACAAGGGCGAATTGGAGAGGGGATTGTACACCATACGTGACGGAATACTGTATTTCAGACACAAATTCTTCATAAGCGCACACTCTAGTTTGAAACCTCAATTACTACAAGAATTTTATGCATCTTTGAGTGGAGGGCACGCGGGTGTCGAAAGAACATACCGACGGCTGGGAGCAAATTTTTACTGGGTGGGTATGCGTAAGGAGGTACGCCAATTTGTTCAGGCTTGTTTTGTTTGCCAGACGATGAAGTATTCCCCAGCTGCCCCATATGGACTACTACAGCCACTAGAGCTGCCCGAGAGAGTCTGGGAGGATTTGGCAATGGACTTCATTGTTGGGCTACCAAATTCCAACGGGATCACAAACATTCTGGTTGTCATTGATCGTTTGATGAAATACGCTCATTTCGACGCTTTGCCTAACCACTATACAGCCACGAAAGTTGCAGAACTCTTCACAAATATGGTGATTCGTTTACATGGATTACCTCGCACAATTCTTTCAGACCGGGATCCAATTTTTACAAGTGCCTTTTGGCAGAAGTTATTTGAGTTGATGGGCACTAAACTCAAAATGAGCTCCGCATATCACCCGCAAACAGATGGACAAACGGAGGTCACTAACCGTTACTTAGAACAGTATCTCAGAGCTTTCACAGCGGAGAATCCCAAGAAGTGGAGTCGGTTTCTGTCTTGGGCAGAATATCACTACAATACTAGTTTCCATTCATCAATTGGCATGACACCTTTCCAAGCAGTTTACGGTCGCCTGCCTCCAACGATTCCGGCTTATACACGGGGAGAGACGTCCATCTAAGCGGTAGAGGAAGACCTCCTTTCACGTGATAACATCCTCCAGCAACTGCGCATTAATTTGCAGCAAGCCCAAAATCGCATGAAGCAGAAAGCTGATAGGAAAAGAACCGATATTGAGTTTAACATAGGGGATTTGGTGCTTGTCAAGTTGCAACCATATCGACAGACTACAGTTGCTCACCACTTGAATTCGAAGTTGTGCCGTAGGTACTTTGGACCATTTGAAGTAATCGGCAAAGTAGGTCCAGTAGCATACGCTCAAACTACCACCTGGTAGTCGCATTCACCCAACATTCCACGTTTCACTGCTCAAACCATACATTGGAGACACACCTCGGCGATACTTTCCTTTACCAAAATTGAGCGTGGCAAACCACCCCCTTATGACTCCCTCGGCAATCTTGGCTACTAGAACTATAAGGATGAATGACAAGGAGGTCCGGCAGGTCTTGGTGCAGTGGACTTTGAGCTCACTTGAAGACGCCACTTGGGAAGACTTTTCCAAATTCGTGAAGCTATACAATCTGACCAACCTTGAGGACAAGGTTGTTTTCAGAGAAGGGGACAGTGATACACCAGCCCAACTGTAAGCCTAATTGCTCTGGACCCAAACTATGAATGGGCCACAACCCAAGGAACAATAGAGGAGCAGCCCAACCAAGAGGTTACCAACATTGAAGAAGGAAACAAGGAGGTTGAACGCAGCAAGGGAAGAGCACGCGTGAAGCCAAGGCTGATGAGGGACTACGTGATGCTCTTGAAGCGTTGAGAGGAGAGAGAGAGAGAAGTAACCGATTCGGTTAGGGGAGATATAATTGTAATAAGAGTATAAATAGTTAATTGTAAACAATGGGATTTTTTAAGTTGATTAATGAAATAGCTTTGTGCTGGTGGAGACTAGCTCTGTCTCAAAGAGAGCCCTGCATTATTATCTATTGAACAATGTATCATTAGTAGGATCCCAGGCCTTGGATTTGGTTGGAAAAGGAATAAGGTCTTATTATTCATCAATTCAATGAAAAAAAATTGATTACTCTCTTGAACACCAAGGCTCTGTGACTGAACTTGCAAAACCATTTTCTTATTTGTCTTTCCATTTTGTAATTTTCTTAACTCTTTATCTTCTCCTGTATCCCATGAAATTTTAATTATTATACTTTTTTTCTTTTATAGGCTATGATAACTGCTTATACTCGAAAAATGTTATTAAATTCATATTATTAAGTATACTGCTTTGTGTCATGGTGAATTTGTATTACCATAAAATAGTATAATGGAATAATACTAGCAGAATTAGATGTTCTTTACTCGTACTCTCTTTTTAGCATAGATTCAAATTTTCATTTTGTTTTCTACTCAAGATTAATGAATGGGCCAATCAAAGTACCTTGGATATGATATCTTGTTTGATATCTGGTTGTTCAATTATATCATATCATAATATATTCAACTTGTAAGTAGATATAAAGTATGCATACCCACAAAACAAAAAAAGCAAAATAATAAGCATGAAATCATTTTAACGAACCAGTAATAAAATTCTAAATGGAAACCCAAATAAACTAATAAATATTCCAAAAATACAAAGTACTAGAACACCAAAATAACACTACTAAAATTAAGAGGAAGAGATCGAATTAATCAGCCAAGAACCATACTTTGAAGAAGTAAAGACAAAAGCTTGTGCCTTATTTGTTAACTTAGGAAGATACTCTCACCATAAGTAGCAAAGTAGAAAACCTACTCCCATGGACATATATTTTGGACCCTTCCACTATCACTCCTGGGATCATAAAAGGCCAGAGTACTACGAGATTTTGATTCGAGTAAGAGGTTACCATTATGTGATACACCTAATGGCTGGAATGTATTTCTAGGAGAGGATGGCAAAGATCGGTTAACCATGTCCAAAGAAATATGTTTAGTCCAAGAATTTGAGACACCATATTTCTTCATGACCCATATCTCAATACATGATGACCATAATGATGGTGAAGTGAGCAGAGATAGGCAGCCACACAAGTTATAAATACCTCTAACCAAATTTAAAGATGAAGGGGGATTAATGAGCTTAAATTGCTCGCTACTTAGATCAAAAGCTACTACCCCATCAGAAAACATCTTAACCAAATTTTCTTGTCTAAGTTGTGGCGTACAATAGTGATTGGCCAATGAATAGAGCCGCTAACAACAACGGAAGTCGTACCATTGATCGAAAAGATACGCAACATGGTAGAATCATAATCTTGATCTGAGGAAAACAGGTCAGGCATGACCATAGTTTTCCATGAATTGCTTTTCAAACTATACACTGAAACTTGCTCGAGTGTTTTGTAAAAATGCTCACATGTTTGAAAGAGGTTACTACACTTGCGTGTTTTTGTATCTTTACCTCCACACGCAGCCACCACTTTGAAATCATTGGTCAATGGTTCGTACCCAAAGCCATACAGAGTAAGTAGTGGAGAAAAACTACCAGGTTCAAATGGAGTATATGGGGATGGAGGGAGTTTCTTATGCTTTTCGATTGTTGGGTTCCAAAGATAAACACAATTATGAATTTTTTCTACCCAACAAATCAAACCATAAGGACTACCCACAAAGGCCATTGCCATATTCTCCCTCCTCAACTTGTAAATGGGGAATACCTTAGACCAAATCTCATGGAAGTTTTCCGATCTACGGAATGAGCATAACATTCCACAATATTCGTAAGGCTATTTAGGATTTTTACCCCCCAAACTATTACCACTACCGTATCGTGCCCCCTAATTTTTTCAGGCCGTTAAAAATTCCCCCCGAAATATTCACAGTAATGTAAAGAAGGACTTCCCTTAACTTTCAACACATGTGGCTAACAAAAGGCTGACATGGCTCTTTACATGCTGATGTGTCTTGGCCATATCAGCGTCATGTGTGTAATTTTAAATTAAAAAATCTATAATCATATTAAAAATTAATGAATTAAACACTAAAAAATAGAATTAATAAATTAAACCATTTTTTATACATTAAAAAAATAAAAACCATATTTAAAAACAATAAAATTACATTGGTTACGAGCTTAGATGCATGCTCTTCCGACCACGCTCACCGAACCAGGAAAAAGTTGGTTTGATAAATTTCGAAAGCATTCAATCCATTCTTGGGATCAACTGTCCAAAGAGTTCAAGAAGCAGTTCCAAGCTGCAAGGAGCATCAAACCTAAAGCTTCGACCCTGACCAACGTGAGACAACAACCAAGTGAATCACTGAAGAGTTACCTGGCAAGGTTCCATATAGAAGCAGCTCGAGCTCGAAACATCGATGATACCGGTCATCTCATGGCTGTACGAACTGGAGTACTACCAGGGAGCCCTCTTTGGGATGATATACAATAGAAGCCTGTGAGAACAATAGTCGAGTTTACTACTCAAGCACAGAGGTTTGTCAATGTAGAAGAGGCAAGATCAGCTCTTAAGCTGGCTCCGCCACCATCAATAACTACAACGACAAACATTAACTCTGCCACGACCTCAGTTGCGCCTTCCACAGCATAACCGTCTGGAGACAATTCTTCCAAGAGGAAGAAGAATGATGGAGACAACCCTGATAAGGACGGGGGAAAGAAAAAGAAATGAGATAAACACTTCTCTATTTATATCGTGTATACTGAGCTCACAGATACACGTGAGAACATATTTGTCATGAATGAGAACCAGGTTCCTTTCAGGCGACCTAAGAGAATGAGAAATCAATGAGTCAAGAGGGATTCAAATAAGTTCTGTAGATTCCACAGAGATGTAGTACATACGATTGAGGAATGCAGAGCACTTAAAGACGAGATCGAAGGCTTGATCTCGAGAGGCTACCTCAGGCAATATGTCTGGAACCAGAATCAAGCCCAAGCTCCACCTAATCAAATGGCAACTCCGGCCCATCCTACCCAACAACCTGCAGCACCACCTGTCAGGGAGGATCATCGACCTCCCCCAATCGACAATAACTATCGCGGGAGGTCCGCACATCGCAGAATCGAGCATAAATGCCCAGAAGAGATATGTACATGAGCTCAAAACAGGAGATGGATCTCCCTACGTACCCGAACCTCGAGCTCCGAAACAACAAATGGTAGAATCCCAACCAATAAATTTCACCAAAGATGACACTTCACACGTCCAGTTTCCTCATAATGATCCCCTGGTCATAATGTTCCAGCTCGCCAACAAGAGGGTTCTCCGAGTCCTAATTGATAATGGGAGCTCGGTCAACATCCTTTACAAAGCGACTTTGGAAAAGATGGGACTGACAATTCGAGACCTCAAAGCATGTGCCACAACATAATATGGATTCTCAGGAGAGGGAATTTCAAGCACAGGGTCCATCGAACTCTCAGTAACCTTGGGAGACTATCCAGTCTCGGTAACCAAGATGTTGGAATTCATTGTCGTGGACACTCCATCGACTATAATGTTCTGCTCGGGAGACCAGCCTTGATCGGCTGGGGGCAGCCACATTTGTTAGGCACTTGACCCTCAAGTTCCCAACACCTAGCGGTATCGGTACATTGAGAGGCGATCAGCTAGCAGCTCGGGAATGCTACAACATCTCCATGAAGGGTAAAGGCCAGGCTAGTGGGCATGCCTTGGTCATTATTGAGGAGACCAATGAGAAAATTTACGAGGTCAAAGATGAAATAGACCCTAGAGTGGAAGAGGATAGGGCCAAACTCAGACCCATTGAAGAGCTAGAAGACATTCAGCTCGATGAGAAAGACTTCACTAAGGTGGTGAAGATTGGGAATAATCTCACAAAGGAAGAAAAATAGCAACAAATCTACTTCTTAAGCGAAAATCAAAATGTGTTTGCGTGGTCACACTCAGATATGACTGGGATCAATCCCAATGTTGCGGATTTTATAGCTACGCAAGTATACCTAATCGCAATTTGTAATAAATCTCGATAAGAACGAGTATCGTTCCATGAAGACTGATTTATCAATTACCAAATAATTAATTTCTAGTGTCTATTTGGCTAATGAAAACTGGATTTGTGAAAATTGAAAACAAGAAAACAGAAATAAATGAAAATTGCAAAAATCAAATAATAACAAGAACACAAGGATTAAATTCACTATGAAACAATTAGGAACCCTAATCTTCTCTACTATCCACTCTATTATTCTTTAATGCAAGTACTACTGGAATTCTTCTCACTGAAATGATAGGCAACCAAAGTGTTATCTATCCGGGTTAAGAAATAGTAAACTTGACCTAATGTGAATTCCCTGTATTTCTATGGTCAATTCAAACAATAGGAAGCAATGAATACAGCCCTAAATCACATAAACCAATTTGATACTCTCGTTCTAAATTGAAATCTATGTCTATTCAATTTTAGCATATTTAAATCTCACTTTTCAGATTTTGATTCAAATTCATAAATCATTGTAAAATGTAAAATGTGTGCGGTCAATCACATACACAATAAACCCAAATTGAATAGATTTCAGATGAAGAAGAAATAGATAAATCAATTAAATCATAATAGAGTTTCAAGATAGTCAATTAGAAAACATAAATAACAATTTAGTTCATAAACATGACTAAATCAAATATAAACATAGAATTTAACATAGTCTAAATCAAAAGGTAAAGAAAAAGAACTCTAGGTTTTTGTTTCTTCTCTAGCCTCCTTCTTGCTTAATCTGATCTCCTTCTCCTAAAAATGTCATTAAGGAAGATTTTATAGACCCTAATTAATTTTTGCATGAAAAGACAAAATTGCCCCTGAAAATTCCCCAAAATTCTGTTTCCGTACAGACCCTAGCACTGGGGCGCCACGAGATAGCGCTGAGGCACTGTATATTAATCACAAAACACGTTTCTGGAAAATTTATAGCGCTTGGGCGCTACTTTATACAGAATAAAACTGAACTCGTCCCGAACAGCCTGCAACGTCATCTCATTGTATTTTGATCATAACTCTTTCGATATAATTCTGAATTGAATGATTCAAAAAGCTATGGAAAACTAAGAAAAAATTATACAACTTATATTTATAGAAGTATTTCCAAAAAGTGAAGAAAGCATTGTCAAAATGCGGCTTGAAGTCTCAAACTTGTGTTATAAAGCATAAACGACATGTGTTGAGCATCTTCAATGTAGTATTTTCCACACATAATGTCTTGAAACTTAACAATCAACACTAAATCCATCTTATTCATCATATTTAACATGTTTCTTCTTATCTCACTCCATATTATGTACTTGACCATTAAAACCTGAAACAAGAAGAAAACAAGCATAAATCTGCACTAAACAATCTTAAATAACTAAAAACATAACATAAAACAATCTCTAAAACAAACATAAAATGAACCTAACACCCAATATTATAAGCCATGCATTAAATATCAACAATAGCTTCCCTCCTAATGTAATGACCCAACTACTCTAGACTTTGGACCATTAATGAAAACTACACATAGACCCTATTCCTTAACAAAACTTACAAGTGAAAAGATCATAACTTTATTAAAACTTGTAAAAACAAATTTTAAACTTACATAAAATCTCAAGTAGGATATGGGATCCCATTGTTTTAAAAACAAAACATAACATAATGGTAATTAAAAAGAGATTGCATATATAAGTGCGGAAAAATACACATAAAACCATAAGTAAAGACTTCATCCTCGAATCAAAACTCTCGGCTCTTTGAATCCATTCTGCCTCAATACACATTCCCAAAGCTTCCAAGAACCTTTCCCGCCACTAAAGCTATTTTCCTGCACATATAAACATAAAAGGAGTGAGCCTAATGCCCAGCAAGGAAAATATAACACATAAACCATATACATAAATTTCATAAAGAAACATAAAACATATCATAACACTTATGTCACATACATACTATAATGGCCATTATTACTTGGGGTCCCATAAACTAAACAAGTCATATGCCCATTAGATTAGTGGGGTCTTGCTAGCTAAGTAAGTCATATGCCCATAATCTATTTGGGGCTTGTTAGTTGTATAGGTCATATGCCCAAGTCTACAAGCATACTTAACATAGCAATTTTCATAACACATATTCATAAGATAACATATAACACATAAATCCTATCCTATTTTCCTTACCAAAATAACTGAGATATGAGAACTGATTTGGGACCTTGGAACACTCCTAAAAACCATTTATAATAGGGTGAGTATATTGAAGAAAAGGGATTAAACTGATGAAGGAACTATACTATCAAAATATACTTACCAAAAACCTTGTGCTCAAGAACTTTGATTTCCTAACCAAAAATAGGAATAAGGTTAGAATGAGTAGAAGACTATGAGAACTTTAAAGAATATAATACAGAAATGGACTAGAGTTTGGGATACCTTGAGTACTTCTATGATCAATCTAAACCTTGAACCGAAATGTGAATAGAACCTTACTTCCCAAGTGTTTGGTAAGCTTATAGTGATCAAGCTTATAATTCCCAACCCAAGTGTTTACACTCTCACACTAACCTAGCAACTTGCAGCCTCTGAACTTAGAGTAATAGATGAATAAATGGCTAGGTACTAGGTCCTATTTATAGAGTTTAGGAATGAAAAGATCTTCATTTAACTTGAATAAAAATAATGGCTTTTTAAATGAAAATCATTTGAATTATCGTTCAGCAGAGGCTGAAGACTCGTTCAGAAAGATGCTGGACTTATCAAGAGGTTAAGGATTTGAATGAGAATGTTTTTGAAAACTTTCAAAAATTCACTGAAGGAGGCGATATATCGCCCCCTGTAGGCGATATATCACCTGGGCCAGTATGCCCGAGGCAATCGTGCAACGTTTCATGTTTTTCGTATCTTCGTGCTGCGATATATCGCCCCCTATAGCTGCGATATATCGGCATACGCTGAATATTTAAACACGAAATTACACATTTTTAGCTTAATTTGAATTGAGTAAACAGCCTTGACTAAGCCCTTTAACGTTTTCAAAGCTGCTGATTGACCCTATGATATTCAAATTTTAACCTTAATAAATTTAATCATCAAAATACTTAATCATTATTAAACATACACATGACATGTGCTGTTATCTTATTGGGTCTTATCTAAACCTTATAATATAATAAATATTACCCTCAATATCAGTCATATTAATCAAACCTTAGGTTAAAATTAATATTCCTAAACTATGGGTTAAACTTAGAAAATCTAAAAGTACTACTATGAGTGTCCAAATAAATCCCGGTTTGAACCAAAAATCCACAATCATAACAATAATACTACTATTACTATTATACTACTATCTAACTAGCTAAGTAAAGTTCTTTGGACTCTACACCTAAACAACAAAAAAGAAGACCCCTTGATGATGAGAGGAAGAAAGCCTTGAAAGAGGAGGTTGACAGGCTGAAAGCAAATCTATTTATCAGAGATGCTTTCTACCCTGAATGGACATCTAACCCAGTTTTGGTCCCGAAACTAAACAGCAAGTGGCGAACTTGCATAGATTATTCGGACCTTAACAAAGCATGCCTAAAAGACTACTTCCCTCTGCCTGGAATAGATCAGCTCGTGGATGCCACCTCAGGTCATGACATCATGTCGTTCATTGATGCATATTCTAGATATAACCAGATAACCATGCATGCACCTGACGAGGAACATACGAGCATCATGATAGATGATGGACCCAAAATGGGTACGTTTTAAATATTTAAATCGCAAGCGAACAAATCGTATATATAGTATAGAGTTCGTGTAAGCAAGGATGTCAAACCCAAATGAGTTGTCTAAAATAAAAAAGAAAACTATTTTAAACCAACATTATTAAACTCTAACCTAGCTCCAAAAATTGATGATGAGATATTGTGACAAGAAAATCAAATATAGGCAATAATAAGGAAATTAAAGACAATATATATAACTAAATTAATAATTGTAAACAAGATGGTAGAAGAAAGATTATTAAGATAATAGAATCCACAAAATATAAGTTCAACAATATTTATAAGTACATCGATTCCCAAGTTTTATTAATAGTGGAAATTAATCAAACTATCACTTATTCAAATTAGATATTCTATTTAAGCACAAGTTATTATAGAATTGTAGGATTTATCTTAATTTTTAAAATTATAATTTCAAAGTATTTGATGTAAATCAATCTAATGAAATAACAAATAAATCAATAAAAATTATTTATAAGGCAAAACATAATATTTATATTCTAAGAATTTAATGTGCGCAATTTAATGTCGCACCTTAATAAAAGAATATTATGATTTTGCACAAATGAAAGACAACGTGTAAATATATGCTAACAATAAAAATACATGATATTTAAGATGAAAGAAGATATTTGAAGAAGAAAAATCCATAAACTTTGTTGCACAAATGGGAAATCAACATACAAAATAAATACTATTTTGTTACATATTGTTTCATCATCTCCTTAATAATCTTAAAAAGATTAGAAACTCATAACTGGAACAACAAATACAAACTAAAAATTACAAACATAAATAGGAAAATTTGGAGGAGGAACCTCCAAATTTTTCCTCTAAAAACTCATAGAAAAACGACCAAAAAGAAGAAAAAGATGAAGAGAATGGAGTGGTCTTGAAAGTGTAGCAATTGTGTAGTGTAACCTCCTTCTTAAAATAGTCTCTCAATCCCTTATTTATAGCTGAAAATGATCAATTAATTTAATCAATTTTTAATAAATAAACTGATTAAAATAATTTTTTAGTAAGAAATATTATGGAAAATATGGATTAAAAAGAGTTAAAATGAATAAATGAGGTGTTAGGGAATAAAAAGGGTGTACAATGATTAAGGAATGGGGTAAAATATATATTAATGGAGAAAAGGGTTATATTTGTGTGGAAAAATTGGGGTAATTTCGAATTTGAATTGGTATCAGCACATGGGGGACCCACTAGAATTTTCTATGCATTTTTCGGATAAAAAAAGTGAGGTGTCGCATGATTATTGGCTCAAAATGGTATTTTATTGTGCTTTGCATGTGGTGGGACCCGTAACTCATTTCTTCAGTTGCTGCTCCGCAAGGGGAAAATTGTTGCTTTCGGATTGGGCGAGGCTGGCGGCGGTGGCACACAGACTCGACAGCTGGCGCGAGGAGAGGGCTTCGGGGGACAGCGCCTGTTGGTAGGGCCCGTCCGTGTCAGTGCTCCAGGCGGCTCCAGGCGTGCTGCTCCAGGCTTGCGGCGGCTGGTCGGCTCATGGGGTACAGTTGGGCAAACGACTTGGGCTTGTGGGCCTAGTGGAGGAGAAAGGGCCCAATCTGCGACTGGGCCAGGGGCTGGGTTGTGGTGGCTACTGCTGGGCCGAGGTGGGGGCAGAAAATATGTGGGCTTCAGAAATGACACTTTGTAAACCTGAAACATCCAGAAGACTATTGAAGTGGGTCGTCGAACTCGCGCAATTCGAGATCACATATAACCCAAGAACGACAATAAAAGGCCAGGCTCTAGCTTAATTTATAGTCGAATGTACAAAATCACCAACGAAGAGGTCATAACCCCAGCACGCGAGTTGTGGAGACTTTATGTCAATGGATCTTCAAACGAGAATGGATCGGGGCAGGGATAATCCTAATAAAACCTTCAGGAAACAGGTTTTACTCGGCCTTAAGATTTGGCTTTGAGGCTTCTAACAATGAGGTCGAATACGAAGTACTATTGGCAGGACTTTGAATAGCATCCGAGCTTAAAGCAAAGACTATTCATTATTACAGTGACTCTCAACTAGTAGTCAACCAAGTCCTAGGAGAGTACCAGGCTCGGGGCACAAACATGACAGCATACTTGGAAAAAATCAAGGCAGCATTTGAACGATTCGAGTTTTACGCAATCGAGCAAATACCGCGAGAACAAAACTCGAATGTAGATGCTCTAGCTCGACTCGCAACAACCAAGGAGGTCGACACATTAAACGCGGTACCAGTCGAATGTTAGGGTTTTATGCCCTAATTAAAACCAAATTTCTTTGTAATCTCATTTTATTATCAATAAAATAATATAAATCATTTTTGATTTGGTCAATCACTTTGCTCACATGTTTTATTTTAATGATTATTTGTTTAATATAAACTTATATTAAATCATGAGCATATAGCTAATCATATTTATAGTGACGTAATCACAGCGGAATATAAATATGATTATATGTTCAAAATAAGATAGTCCTAAGATTAGCCAGTGCTCAGGATTTACACTAACTTGTCAATCTACGATATAATCTACTTACACATTGTAGTGTTATGTTCTTTCTAGAACATTAGCAAAGTAGATAAGATCGAATGTATTTGTTACATTGGATTGGACCGATATTGACTTTAGATAGATAAGCAAATGTACCGTTATTATCTAATATAGTCATATCATAATTGACCATAGGTCAATTCAATCTCAATTCGGTGTGGTTAGTGTTCTAATTGATTGTATTATTCAAGTCCTTTGATTTGTTCGTTACCAGCTTACCCTACGGACTAGCCCATACTTACATCTTGGGGATTTGAGTGGGAGTGTTAATCATAGATATGAACATCTATAACTTCTAGATTAAGAAGTGAAATGAAAATCACCTTATAGCTTGGTTCAACGCGTTGAATGATTGAGTACTCATTTCTGTTATTAAAGTTCACGGGAAAATCATTTACAAGGAACTTGGTGGTATTTAAGGAAAAAATACAACGAGGGGTAAAACAATTATTTGTACCCAATTTAGTTGTAGATCATCTATAGATGATTGAATGAAAAACATAGTTGTAATAATGAATAACGTATTTACTTTAAGTGTAAAGCGTTTTATGAATTCAAGAGTTCAATTATGAATCTATAGTGGAGTCATGATGAATTAATAAGGTAGTGAAATTATTCGTAAATAAATTCATGGTAATTTATCGGAGCTTGATTTCATGTATCCATGGTCCTCGCATCACCTTTGAATAAATCATCCAGAACGTCTCAATTAATTGATTTAATTACCAATTAGGATTTTTAAAGTTGACTATGTCAATTTTGGAAAAAATTATAAAGATGTGTGATTTAGAGAATAAAAGATAATACTGAGCATATTTATTAATAATGAAAAATTGGTGTTAATATTAATAAATAATATTTAATTAAGTTTCAAATTATAAATAGTTAATTTGAATAAGGATTTAATTAACTAATTATTAAATGTATAAATAAAAGGATCTTGAATTTGAAGCCATTGAGCCTTAAATTTAAGACACATATCATGAGCCCAACCCATATGGCGTGAGTCAGCCATGATGGAGCTTTATTTATATTTTAATTTTAATTAATTTAAATAAGAAAAATAAGTCCATGGATGTGTCTATAAATAGTGTTATAGCTAGGGTTTTCGGTTTGAAAAAACATGAGTCGTTAGACAACAAGAGTAAGTCACAGAAAACTCTAGAATCACACTCTTCTAGCCACTCTCTCTTCTTCTTTTATAGATTTATATCTCATGTGTTGAGAACCAGCCCACACTAGTTCTAGGTTGATCAAAGGATTGGTGAGGAAGACTATGTTGTTGATCTAGTTCAATCTCTTGATAATACGCTGCTACAGAAAGAAATCAAGGGTTAGAGAGAATGAAAGAAAGAGTTGTTCCAATTCCACTGCGTAAAAGTAAGATTCTTAAACACTGTTATTTGATTTATTTTATGAAATTCATTATAAACATGTTTCTAGGTTGTTTTATATGTTAATTTGTCTAATATATGAAACATACATGAAAATATTTATGATCCTGTAAAATGTATTCCCAACATCGAATTCCTACCAGAGCCAAGCATAACCGAGCCTGACGAGGTCGAGGTTGAAATGATAGACCCGCAATCTACTTGGATGACCCCAATTATTGACTACCTCGAAACCGAGAGCTTACCTACAGATCGGAACGAGGCTCGAAAGTTAATGTACAAGACTCCAAGAAACACTATCTTGGAAGGAAAATTGTACAGAAGAGGATGCTCAATGCCATTATTTTCAATAATTGGAGAGAAACATCGTGAAGTATATTTTCAATCTCATTATATATTGGCCCCTCATACAAGTCAGTTTTAGTTGGGGTTTCTATTTCAATCAGTTTCCTTTCTTTATTGCTTGATTTCGTTAATAAAAGATTTTCTATGGAGTATTCCATCAAGATATACTACTACCCTTTAGGTCATGTTTTTGCTTTGGTTGAGCATCTTTTATAATTTCCCTTGCTTTTTACCAACTTCGTTTTTTTTTGGGGCCTGCTTTCTTTCATAAAGTTTAGGCCTATACCATTTTACTCCACACCACGATTCGTTCTCAATGATCAACAATTGTGTCATGGATAACCTCGACCAATAGGTTCATAGTCTTAGCAAGAAAAAATAGACAATGTATAGAGTCAATACCACACACCAGAGAACCTCATGCCCCTTAACAATGCTCAATCATCCCATCCCTTACACATATTTTGTTAGTTTTTGGTATTATCTATAGATGAGATACTCTGAAGTTCCATCTGCAAATGTGTTTTCATTCTCAAATTGGAAGCCAAATTCTTATCCAATTCATGTTTTGCAGCCAAGAGTTGAGACTTCATCATCTCAGCTGCAGCTATTTCAGAATTATTACTGTATCCATTGTTGCCTTGAAATTTCACAAAGCTCTTTTGCAACTGAAATTTTTGGATCTGATATCAATTGTCAATGCCAAATCAAATATAGTACAAGTAGAAAAAGAAGAAGAAGAATGATCAAGAATTTTACCTGACTGAGGCAGATTTTCAAATTCTGTACTCGCGTTCTTAATTCCAAACCAAATCCCTCCGCCTTTTGTTTGAACTCTTTCATTTCAGAGATCTTTGACTCGTAGAACTGGTCTTTCTGCTTCTCCAACTCCTCCAGATCCGCTACTTCATTCATCAAATCCCTAAGATTGTAAAATCAAAGCCAATCAAGATATCGATCGAGAAATTAATCGCTCGCAGGAATATGGATTTTTTTTTTTTTTTACCTCAGCTGTTTTGAATAGATTTCGTAATTGGAATCGATCGTTTCGATCTCGGATTTGAGAGCTAAGATTTTGAAATTTTGGACGGCGATTTTCTGATCGAGCACAAAGCACCTCTGTTCCGTGGCCCTGATCTCCGCCAGCTTCGATGCCAGGACCAGAGACTTGCTCGATTCCAACTCTTTCTCTGCCTGCGGAATGGTAAATTTTCATCTTCCTTTGGCAACCAAGATAGTGCAGGAAAATCAAAGAATGAACATAAGAGATTGTGAAAACTAGTAAAGAATCAATCTCTCCATTAATTACAGAGTGAAATAGAGAGTAAGAAAGAGTACCTGGAGAAGAGAGAGACGTTTGTTTCGATCAAACTCCATACGTTCAAGCCGTTCATGGAAGGCCTCGGAAAACGCCATAGTTGAGAATTGAGTCCGAAAGAATCGAGTGCTCAGCGAAGTACTCAAAACAGTTTACTATTTATAGGTGGAAGTTTCTGTTTGGCTGCTGAGATTGGCGCCATTTCCGTCAGCAGCTTATAAGTTCTTCTACGGCTATACCATCTATGTACTTGGTAGAGTGACACAAAAAGATTTATATCACCAGAGTACAGGTACCCAATTTTTAAAAAGAGTACAACTTAGTTAACCAAATTTTATTTTGTATTACTCCTCAAACCTACTAAATAAATGTGTATCACACGTATCATTTTAGATAGAAAATAATTTATCCAATGTGCAACAAAAATCGATTTATTACCCAGTTAATTACAGAAGAAATAACTGGACTATAAATTGATTTCTGCTGGGCCATAAATCGTTGTCTGTTACGCATTCTGTAAACAATTTTCCAACTAAAAAGATCTATATGATAGGATGAACATTTGACCCGCAAAACTTGAAAACTTGCACAACCCGCAAAACCTATTTTTTGGCAAAACCCGCCGATTTCGAGTCTAATCTGATCCAAACCCAACAGTGGTCAGGTTGGGTTTGGGTTCTAAAAATAAAGGATCACAGTTTTGGGTTAACAAAAAAAAAAACTAATTTTGATTTTGAAATGAAATATGAAAGTGTGAAAGTGAAACCCTAAAAAAACACAAAAACCCAAAAACTCTTCTTTCTCTCCCGACCCTCACCTCTTGGCTCTCAACTTCTCCTCTCATGCACGTAGGTCGGTGGCCACAACCACGCACCACCAGCCAAGCTCAGAGGCTCAGGCCTCACCACCACCATTTCTCTCCCTCCCTCACCTTTCGCACAATCACACGACCTCACCCTTTCTCTCCTTCACTTCTTTCTATCTCTCACTTGGCTCACACACTCACCGGCCCAGCCCACGGTCACCCCTCCGTCGCTGGCGCAGGACCCAGCTGCAGGCGCAGCCACCCAGCCGAGGTAACAGAGCACCCAACCCATGGTGAGCAGGTCTTTTGATCTTTTCTTTGTTTTTTAATCTCACATTTTGTCTTTGTATAATATGTATCTATGTGTATGTATATGTATATATATAATGTACTCACTATGGATTTAAATTCTAGTACAAAATTTTCCTATGTGTGTGTGACAGTGTCTATTGTGTGTGTGTGTGTGAATTTGGCAAAAACAAAAACAAATAGCTATTGTTTCAGTTCTTGAGAGTTAATTTCATTGAAAGAAGTAATATCAAGGTTGGTTATTCTTGATGTTTGGATCTTTTTTACTTGAATTGAATATTATGGCTTGTGCACATGCTTTTAGGTTACAATGTTTAATGCTAAAAGTCATGATCATATGCTGAAATTTTAGTGACAATTAACTATTTTTGTGAATTTACAGATTTGAGTGAAAGCGGACTAGTCTAAAGTCATTGCTTCTACTTTGAAACTTGAGGTAAATCTATTATCTTTGTTATATTGAATTATAATAAATAGGCTTATGTGAATGTGTGTTGCCTTTTTATAGTGGATTATAGACTTGTGTGCTGCCCCGTTGTAGTGGATATTAGGCTTGTTGTGTGTTGCCCTGTTGTAGTGGATATTAGACTTGTGTGTTGCCTTGTTGTAGTGGATTATAGGCTTGTGTGCTGCCATGTTGTAGTGGATATTATGCTTGTTGTGTGTTGCATTGTTGTAGTGGATATTAGGCTTGTTGTGTGATGCTCTGTTAATTAGTTTTTTTTCTTAAATATGTTGTATTAGGCAATGGATATTGATGAGGTAGATGAAACTCCTCCTTTGATAGATGATCAAATCACCTTTCACTCAGATTGAAAAACCCTACTGATAAGGGTAAAAAAACTTGGGCTAGATAGAGGGGTAAACCTCTTATTCCTCTTGAAAAAAAGGAAAAAAGGTCATATGTTTGGGATCATTTTACTAAGGAATATCTTCCTCCCCCGACAGATCCTAACGAAGAGACTCCTCCCCCGAAGTGTATGTGTAATTCGAGGGTGAAGGGTTCAAAAGATTTCTCAAAACACTGCAACCTAGGTTTGAGATGCCTTCTCGAATGATTGTTGTCAAGTATGTTTTGAAATTATATAAGGAGGAGAAGGTGACATTGAAAAATATTTTGAGACGTGAGAGGATATTGATTACTACTGATTCTTGGACTTCCATTCAAAATTTGAATTGCATGGTCATCGCTGCACAATGGATTGATAATGCTTGGGAGTATCGAAAAAGAATTATCAATTTTTGCCAAGTGGTAGATCATAAAGGGGAAACCATTGGCAAAGAGATTGAGCTATGTCTGAATGAATGGGGCATCTCTAAGTTGTCTACCATTATGGTAGACAATGCATCATCTAATGATGTTGTCATTAGATACTTGAAGAGGAAGTTCAAAGAGAAAGAGAAGAGACTTATTTTGGATGGAAAGTTCTTACATATGAGGCATTGCGCTCATATAGTGAACCTAATTGTCACTAAAGGGTTGAAGGAAAAACATGAGTCAATTGCCGCAATTATAAATGTTGTGAGATTTGTTAGGTCTTTCCCATCTATGCTTAAAAATTTTAAGGAGTGTGTGATGGAGAAAAGGATTGAATGTAAAGGACTTTTGTGTTTAAATGTCCCAACAAGGTGGAACTCCACATTCCTAATGCTTAATTGTGCAATGAAATTTCATAAGGCATTTGAGAGAATTGAATCAGATACAAATTATATGAAATATTTTGAAGAGGTTGACAAAGATGGAAAGCCAAAGAAAAGACCCCCCACTGATGTTGATTGGGATAATGCTTCAATGTTTGTGAGATTTTTGGACACTTTTTATGAAGTGACATTTAAGTTTAGTGGATCTACTTACGTTACTGCAAATAAGTACTTCATTGAGATTTGCAATATGCAATAGGAGTTGTATGACTTAGCACTTGATGATGATTAGGACGAGTTGTTGGGGATAATGGCAAAGAGCATGAAACTAAAGTATGACAAGTATTGGGTAAATCTTGATGAATGTAACGAAGCAATTCTCATTGCCTTGGTTCTTGACCCAAGATACAAGCTTAAGTATCTTATTAATTGCTTTAGTGCTACTTATGATGAGATGACGTGCGCTCAGATGGTGAAAAGGGTAGAGCAAACAATACAGACAATGTTTGATCAATATAATGAGACAGAATCAAGTCTTCATCCATCGACATCAATGACTTAGCAACAATCTCAATCTATTGTTAGTGGTTCCTCCACGTTCGTCATGCCTTGTAATGCCCTACTCTCTTAGAGTTGTTACCATGTGATTTTATAAATGTGATATTAGCTCGCTAATCGAGGTTTTAGGTTAAAAAGTGTGATTAAGTCAAAATAAAGACTCATTTGATGAACATTAAGTATAAAGAGTTGGTCATTCATTAAAATTCGTAAAAATGTTACATTGGGATCCCAAAATACTGTTTTGAAATACATTTACAACCCAAAGGTATGGTACAGTCGACCTAAGCGACAAAATCGAATGTTTACCACGTGTTCCTCAAAATAATCCATGTCGTGGCGGCCAGGTAGGCCAAACATGTACACACCGCTCCATGCCCTCCAACTCACGGTAGTTAGACATTTTCCTTGCCCTTACCTACACCATAAAGCACCCGTGAGTTGAGGCCTAGCAAGAGAACTTCAAGCACAACATACAATAATATATTTATACAAATACATACTTAATCAAACAACAAACATTTACGAGCTCCTATTAGAATTCACAACAACACAACACTATAACAGCACAATAACACAATGGGATAACAGCCTAATATTATAGTAGCACAATAGTATAGTAATACAATAGCACAATAATACAATAACAGCACAATATCACAGCTGCAAAGTAACACAGCAACACAGTAGCATAACTGCGGCCTTTGCCGATCGAGGTGTACTATCAGACACCAAATTCGCAGCCTTAACCAAACAAGTGTGTACAACACCCTAGAGGGTCTCACCCTGGCGGCATGCACTCAGCATGCTTATCACCGATCTCGGCCCCTTGCCGCTCCCGGCTCTTGCTGCTTCCGGCTCTTGCGGCTCCTGGCTCTTGCCGCTCCCGACTCTTGCTGCTCCTGGCTCTTGCTGCTTCCGGCTCTTACCGATCAGTCATAATCACATGTATGACATAGAAAATATAACCAATACATATACCACTATACTCCACACAACTCTACGAGTACAAACAGTTGTCTTACCTTGTGTCCCGATGTAATGACCAAAATTTCCTAATAAAGCTTAGGGCCTTGATTAAGAGGTCGGGAGGGCCATAATTGATTTATAATGCAATTAAATAATTATATGCATGTTTAGGTGTATTAACTATGCATGTGAACCTATTTCTGATTAATTGGGTGATTTTCATATTTTGGTCATTTCGGGTATATTTGGCATATATGTGGCATGTGTGTGGTGCTTCATTATTATTTGGTTATGCTAGGGTTACTCTGTACGAGACGATCCTAGGAGGCAAGCTAGTGGGAAAGTCACAACGAGATTCATACTTGATTCAAAGTGAGTCAAGGGATATTTAGCACATTACCGGGTTATTGGGTTATGGGAATAAATATTTGATGATAATTTGGGAGTTAGTGAGATCAGGGAGAAATTATGAGAGTTTTGACTATTTTACCCCCAGGGGCGTTTTCGGGACCCCGAGCAATAGGATTTGCTTGAGGCTACTTAAGCTTGAAGTAACCTGTTAAGAAATTAAAAGAACGTTCAGAATGTTCTCTCTCCCTCAAAGTCCAATTTTCGACACCCGATCACATTTTCGAAGGAAACTTGAGTTCTAGGACTCGGATTCAAGCAAGGATCGAGGCATATCGATTCTAGGGAAGATTAGAAGCTTATTAGCCAGAGGATTTAGTGAGAAACGACATAATCAGAGGTAATCCAAGTTTTAAGTTCTTAATTTTTAAAGTTATTAAGCTTGGATTGGATTTTGTATTTTGATGAGTTTTTGGATGAATTGAAGCTTGGTTTTTTTTTTGGTTTTGGGAGATTAGGATGTTTGGGAACTTTAATTTTGAGATTTGGATAGGTTGGGGTCAGTTTTGGAGCTTTGAAGCTCGAAGAACATGAAGCTGAGAACCCAGATTTCTGGGTTAGGCACTGTAGTGCTAGGGTGGTAGCGCTACAGCGCTAAGTTCTCTATCTAGGGGATTCTAATTCTATTTGTAGCGCTGTAGCGCCCAAAGGTAGCTTTTTAGCGCTACACAACCTTCAAAATGTTGTTTTCTTTTTATACTTTTTGGGGTTTTGACCCGAGGGCTCGGGGGATGATTCCACCATCTTGTTTGGTGGAATTGGAGGTCCCGAGAGCGCGGGATTGGTCCCGGGGTTGGGTTTTGGAACTTGAACTCATTGAAACACCGTTTATGGTTATGACTAGGTTATCGCTAGGGGATTGGAAACAACATCGTGCTTGTGGCTCATTTATTGGTAACCTGTGCGTGGACCAAAGGTAAGAAAACTGCACCCAGTATGTGATGCATGTGATGCATGAGATACATGTGATTAGGGCATGACATGAATATTGAATATGAGATTGATTAGAGCTTGAGTCTCTGTAATTGTGCATGATCATTATTGTGCTAGTGATTGTTAAGTAAGCATACTGAATGCCCTACGTTTGGATATTTTACATGTGATATATGCCTGGTTGCATTGCTTACTTGTGTATGACACTAACCCATGAGTTAGAAATCGGCATGAGTCGTATGGTATTGGCTTAAAAGTCAAGAATGGAATTAATATGTTCAACACAAGCCGAAATGATTAGATCTAATCAACATAAGCATCGAATGAATCATCATGAGCATTAATGCTTGACCGACCTCAAGTTCGTTGAAAACTCAAAGCGCTTGTCTAGCCTAAAGGCTAGTTAGAGCCAGGGCCAAAAGGCTCAGGTAACTGCATCGTCACATGGCTATGGGTGCTGAGCCCAAGTTCGTGACTCACTCATCAGTCACTTATCTGATTAGGGTGCAAAGCCCAAAAATAGTGACTCTTTAGTCACCTATCTAGGGTGCGGAGCCCAAAGTGTGACTCACTCGTCTGATTAAGGCTACAAGCCCCAGCATGATTACCAGAATCTCAAAGTGTTAATCACTCATCTGATTTGGGCAACAAGCCCCAATATGATTATCAAAATCATAAAGTGTTATCCACTCATCTGATTAGGGTGCAAAAACCCAAGTTTATGACTCCATAGTCACTCATCTGATTAGCACAATCATTTACTTGGACTTGCTTGCATGCACGAATAGGGCAATTATTGCTAGGCATGCCTATTATGATTTAGTAACATGTTATTACTGTTCATGAGCATATTGAGTTTTCTTACTGAGCTTCGGCTCACGGGTGCTATGTGGAGCAGGTAAAGGCAAAAGAAAGCTGGACTATCCTTGAGTTGGAGAGCTTAGGTGACGATGTGTACATATGCAGCTGCTAGACCGCCACGACCGAGGGTTTAAAAAGGAACTAGGGTTAAACCCTATTTTTCCGCTTAGGTCGGCTGGTTATAAATATTTTCAAAGTGAGCGTGGAACTCAGATTTCCTAAAAGCATATGTCGCATTGTACATCAACACATGACAATGATCATTCTTGAATTTAGCAACCACATTCATACTAATGTGGTGATAGCAAGCACCGTGATAGACATTGGGGAAAATAGTTTCCAAGGTATGTGTAATACTTCCATGCCTGTCAGATACAAACGCCAGGTCATCAACTTCCCCAATCGCTTCCTTTAGCTTTGACATGAAATACTTCTAAGAATCATGATTCTCACTATCCACAATACCAAATGCAACTAGATATAGATGGTTATTTGCATCCAGTGCGACTGCAGATAAAATTTGCCCACTGTATTTTGTCTTTAAAAAAGTGTCGTCCACACATAACACACGACGACATGTACGAAACCCTCTTATACTAACTCCGAGTGAGCAAAAAACAATATTTGAACCGATCCTCCTCAGTGACAAAATCTGTCAACGTCCCGGGATTTTTCTGTTGAAGCATGAACAAGTATGACGGTAACTTCTGGTAGGATGCTTCCAGTGTCCCTCTGACATAAGAAAGAGCTTTCTCTCGACATCTCCAAGCTTTTCCATATGACAACTCAATGCCATAATCATTCTTATTTTCTTCTCTTATGTTGTTTTCCATTTACGCACTCGATCCAGTCTGATATTTTTTCTTTATGCAATGACCAATAACCCAAGGTGCAACTTGGCGATGGCCTTTATGTCGAAGGTCAAGTGAGCAAGTGTGTTTATTGGTGAAACAAGTTATCTCGAACATATCAGATTTATGCATTCTCTTCCTCCTCAATCTCCACCCAAAATCAGGATCCTTACAAGTGATATACCAAACTTGAGTACCTGACTTCTTCACCACAAACTCGAAGTTTTGCTTCATTGCATACAAGTGTGCCTTCGTCTTCAACTATAACTTGTTCTCAAAAACCCTCCCAACTTCTATTACTCCACAACTCACTCCAGATAACGTGGGGATAACATAAGAGGGGCATGGGATATCTTCATCAGTATATGTCGGGGAACTCCATCTATTTATATTGTCTTCTGTAGTTGAACAACTGCTCTCTGAGTCAGGAGAACTGTGTCCTTGGATTTCTTGACGTCTTGGAAAGGGTCACACATTTAAATTATCCACTTGCTCCACAGGTAGCATCGACAACCAATCCTTGGAGTTATCATCAGAACCACTGCACCCCTGAACTTTTTCATTATCATCACCCAAATGGGCAACTGGATCGCCATTGACATAAGGCCCGTACTCATACTGTAACGCCCTATATAACCAAGACTGTTACACTGTGTGTTTGAAATAGTGCGAGACTTGCTAATCAAGTCATTTAAATAAAAATGCGAATCTAACGACATAAACAGATTAGGTTTAAAAGATTTTTGTTATAAACGAATAATTTTCATTAAAATAAATGTTTGGTACACGGGATCCTAAATCAGGGTTTAAATAACATAATTACAGAATTTCCAAATCTTATAAATAATTAAGCCACTCTAATGGCAAAATACACATTTTAGGTTTCCGTTCCTGTACAATCCCTCGACCGTGGCGGCCGAGCAGCTGACAATGTACACCTCGCCCCCAGAGCTCTCCAACCCATGGTTGAACCATCTTACCATTGCCTTTACCTGCACCACGTAGCACTCGTGAGCCGAGGCCCAGCAAGAAAACATAATGTCATAGCACAATCAATATCAATAACCAAGTAGTTCACAGAGGATAACCAAATGATTTACAAGACATTAATCAATTACCCAGCAAGTCATAGCATTCATACAATCCCGGGCATCAGTCAATAACCAATGATCTAGTTCCAAATATTCAGCATATCATATACATCAAATTAACAATAGTATACATGTCAAGCAACAACTAGGGTCGACGCCCGTAGGTCTCACCCTCTATTTAATCCACTGTCTTTGGCTCGCTTAGGCCAAGCCCAATGTTCACCCCACTGACTCCGGCCCGCTTAAACCGAGCTCAGTGATTATTAAGCTGTCCTCAGCTACCAATGGCTGAGCCGCGCCCTATGCGCAAGAATTGGTCCCGACACTCTTAGGCCGTTTATCACATGTCTCCATGGCATAATACCACCTCATGACATTCATACAATTATAGGGAACTCTTAGTCCCAATATATTCACATTGTTTATCATAATCATATAACAGTGCATACAAACATAGGGAACACTTAGTCCCATCCTATCCACATAAACAGGTGCAGTTTTCTTACCTTTAATTCCAAGTGCTTTGATTAAGAAAGACAACCCCCGAGCACGATCCTGCCCCTAGCCCAAGCGTACACCTAGTCACAACCATGATAAAGGATTCCAACAATAATTGTATAAGGGTTTCCGGATAGAGCTCTAACCTTCGGGACATCAAATTCCACCAAACACAGTAGTGGAATCGATCCCGAGCACCCAAGGTTAGGTCCCCGCGCCTAAAACCTCCCCAAGGCCAAAATTTCCCTTAAGAGCCACGGCCGTAGCCCTCCATGTCGCGGCCTGCCCCTAACCAGAGGCCTAGCCTCCTCAGGCAGCAGACACGGGCCGCTGCCCTAATCTTCCCATGTCGCGGCCCGCCCTTCTTCCTGGCACACATCTGCTTTGAAGGGCTGTGACACACCAAGAACTGAGCCGCGGCCTGACCCCTTCGAACCCAGAAAATCCACTATTTATAACTCTTAAACCTCACTCAAATCCATCCAATTTCATCCTAATGATATAATCCAATTACCACAAACATTCTAACATGTTTTCATCAACATAACCCAACAAAAATCTAGTCTAGAAACTCATCAAAATAATATTTTAATCTTCAAACCCATAATCTCAAAAACTCCTTAGAACATGTAGTAATTCCCAAAAATTTAGATGCTAAATCCTTATTAAAGGCTTACCTTTATTGAAGAGCAAGTCCACCAACTAGTTGTTGAGTTAATTCCCAAGCCTTAGCCCCAATTTTATCTTCAAAATCAAGAACCCAAAATACTTAGAACTCAGCCCAAATCTACATAATCAAATGACCAAAACTGTAATTCAAGCCTTACCTCTACTCCTATTGAATTCCTTAGCTAAACTGAGCTAATCCCCAAAGCTTCCAACTCAAATCTCTGAGTTTCCAGCCAATACTCCCTTGATTTCACTGATTTCCTTGAGAGAAGAGGGAAGGGTCGGTTTAGGTGTTTCTACTATTTTCCTGACTTTGTTTTATCTATCCCTAGTTACTTAAGTTAATCCCTAGGCTCGGGGTAACAAAAACGTCCCCGAGGGAAAAATGGTAAATTTCCCCAATATTCCCACCTAGGCTTCCTAACCTCAAATATATCTCCAATTATTTATTTCCATAACTCGATAGCCCAAATAACTGTCTAATACCCAAAATACCCCATTGACTCGCCCCGAGTCAAGTATCGGGTCCTGTTGTGACTTTCCCACTACTTGCTCCCTAGGATCGGCTCGTGCCGAATGCTACAAATATAAATATATCCACATAATAATGTGGTCTCAACAATTTATCTTAAATAGTCTCATTTATGCCCTAATGGGCAAAAATTACAGTTATGCCCTTACAAGCCAAACAGGGCCCACATGCTTATCCAATATTCATAAGCACGCATTCACATAATCTTGCATTCTCACCACTAATTCACATAACTTCCAATTATGCCCTCTCGGCACACTAATCAAGGCCCTTAAGCCTTATTAGTAATTTTGGGTCGTTACAACTATTCCCTCCTTATAATGATTTCGTCCTCGAAATTTACTTGAACACATCAGATAGAAAAACATCGTACCTCTGACTACAATTCCCAAGGTCCAACGCCTCTACTTTTACTCCTCGATAACACTCTTACATGAGTAACAATCTTGGTCCACAAGATCTTTTCTGATAACTATACTTTCGTTAACCTCTGCTTGCACCAAAAAACTGCTAAAACTCCAGGGTCTGTTTAGTTTACAATGATCGCTTCATTGTCTTATCATCAATACCATAAATAACTATGAGTCATCACCCCTACCAGGGTGAGACCAGCTTATAGGCCCCCCTGGCCTAACCCTTGGTACAACCTCAATATTCTTGTCGAATCGGGAGTCAGAACTCCCCTTTCTTTCCTTGAATATCATATTTTTTTTTCTTGTATGCACTTACTTGGAGAGATACAAATCTCTCATCCTGGAACTTTGTAATCCAAAGTTAACAATTTACAAGTTCTTATGTCCTTTCAAATAGGCAGACACTCCTGCCTTATTAAGAATTCCAACAATCTCTTTGGTTTTCCCCCCTGAACCAATATTGAACCGTAGTATCCCCTATCTTTCACTTCTTTACTTCACATAGTATTCCTTGCTTTTTATCTTACCATGTCCTATGCCGTGTCACCTTAGCTGTACTCCAGCATTCATCTCCGTGACTATCTCATCAAGGATTACACTTTCCTTAATATCCCATGTATTCACACACTCAACGCTTAATCCCTTAAAATAACTGTTAAGTCTTCAGATTTCTATTCCATCTGCAATCAATCAATAATTCCAAGTTCCCACTCCATTTTCCTCGTTCTCTAGTTTCTTTCCACAGCTTCGAAGACTATAGGGTTCAACTCAGCATTACCAATGCTCTGCCCCATTACCAGTTCTTACGAACCAAATTGCATTAACGCATTCAGTTGAGCTACAACCTTCCCTGTCCAATCACCTTACTTATAGTCTAATGTGGTCCATTTCTATGATCCACCACCATATCACTTTACCTTTCAATATTCGAGCATACTAAATTCTGTCACTCGCTCAAACCTCCCGGTAAAACATGCTCTATGAGGTGGAACGATATCCACTTAGAATTCCCATCTCCACGCCAAATTCCCATTGGACCACTCATCCGATCCTTGTACCCTAACTCGTATTACCTTGACAGGGTTCTTCCCTGTCTCCACCAAAACCATCACTTTGGATTCCATTGTCCAAAGGAATACGTACCTGTTCATCACCACACACTAATGATATACCAATCTCTATCGTTACCTTGTCCATTCCATTACGTTTCACTAAATCTTGGTCTCGGGGTTATCTTTCTTACAAATGTCCAAACGCTCAAATACCTTATGCTATGCATACACTGCCAACTTATCGTTCCATGTATGTCGGCCACGTTCCCATTCTTTCACCTCCTGCGAGGCTTGAACCATTCTCTCGTCAGCCTGTGCCTGGCGCGTCTCAGCCTGTGATGTATCACTCACAATCTCACATCTTTACCAAGAATCAGGTCATTCATGCTACCCTTCTGTATTCAACCATAACACGCATATTCCTACATCACCAAGCGCTAATCAATTCTCACCCTGTCTTATGAGCTTCTGATCTGACACTATCCATTCAGTCTAACTTCAAACTTTACTGTCCTTCTAATCTCTGGTGTAGTCGCCTTCGAAGATACTTACGTAGTAGATGACATGTTTACCGGTCTTGTTGTGCTCCCTATCCTTCCGACATTTTCCAGTAGCTTCTCTGTGGCTTCAGATCAAATCTCTTCATACCTGTCCCCTCTTCTTCTTGTAGCATTATTCTGAATACCCCTTGCGAGACCCAACTGACACTTCCTGGAGCCTTATCTGTGACCCTGCTTCCTTAGTACTAACATCATTAGTGTAGTAGTCGTTCCATATCTTCCATATCCGAAGAACATATCAAAAAATGCAAAAAAAAAATTCACACTCAACACTAGAACAGTTTGAATCTAATATCTAACCATGACATTTCATATTCACAAGTAGATAGAATGAGAGGATACTTACCCATGATTTTTTCTCTTCAAAAACGCCAAGAATGACAATTTATTCACATGAAATGAAACTTCCAGATCCGAGTAGTCCAAATATTGCAGGTCGGTTCAGTATATTCGACAATGGTATTTGGGTTGCTGTGAAAATGGCCGTGAATGATGGAGGAGAGAGAGAGAGATAGAGAGAAAGAAATGTGTGAAGTGTTAAATGTGAGATTTTTAACTGATAAGAGTATTTTTATCCAAAATAGGAGAGGGGGCGCATTAGTGGGAGAATTCTTACGATGGCATGTTAAAAAATTTTACTATATTATGATCCATATAGTGAAAATTTTCCCATACAAAAAGGTGAAAACTATTACACATATCTCACGCCCAAACTATTCTTCTTCTACACAGTATTTATACATTATTATTTATTATATGTTGCAGCTTCTTGAAGAAAATAAGTACTTCTTAAAAGAAATTGTATAGACCTTGGTCCCACAACAAAATAAATTAAAGAATATATTACCTGCTACCACCGGTTTTACATACTGGTTAAGTTTATTTTATTAAAATATTATATGAAAGTGAGATTATATTTGTAAATGCAAACGATTCTTGATAGTTTATTTTGTATTTTGAAACTCTAACCAACTATATTCACGCAAAAGAAACACATTAACTCGTACCAAAAACACATTTTCTTCAAAGAAAACACATATATTCATTCAAAAGAAACGACAAAAAAAATTATGATAGAAATAGTTTTTTTAAGCCCAGATAAAGATGTAAATTCCAAATCGAAGAATACAAAATATATATATATATATATATATATACATCGCTAATTCAAGAATCCATATATGCATAGTTCTTATATGAATTGAAGTTGAACCATCACTAACAATACCAAAAGGAGTAATTGAGCGAGGGGATGTATACAAATCAACCGATAATCCTAGTCATTTTTTTCATATACACACAACTTAAAAAATTATGCTTCTTATATATATAACATGATATCATATTTCATACAAGAACATGTTAAAGTAACAAGCCTATATATGGTCACACCAAGCATAATATAATCAATTAAAGAAAAATAATTGGCATTCTCCGTTTCTTGTATATATGCCCATGCATCAGGTTATTCATAAATATTATAAACATGCAGCCAGCCAAAGTCTGAGACATATGCCTGTATAAAAGTTACATGAAACACAAGACTGCCAAACTTACTTAAGTCTAGTCTTTACAACCTATTGTGCTAATATTAAAATTTACCATGGAGTTCAAAGAAGCAACGAACAGTAGCTTGATCCTCGACTGAAGCTGAGTACCGGCCTGTTGCTTCAACAGATGCCGAGGTGAGATGGATCACATCTCTTCTTAGTGAACTTAGTTTTACATCCTCACAACAACCGGTCATCTTATGTGATAATGTGGGTGCAACAAATCTCTGCTCCAATCCGGTCTTCCATTCTCACATGAAACATGTGGCGCTTGATTTTTATTTCATTGGTGAACAAGTTCAAGATGGCATCTTACGAGTCACACATGTCTCTTCGACAGATCAACTAGCCGATACACTCACCAAACCATTACCCCGCATGCGTTTTCAAGACTTGCTACATAAGATTGGTCTCACCTCAAGGAGCTCCAACTTGCGGGGGCATAATAGAGAATTAAAATAATGTGTTTAATTATTTTAATATCTAATTCTCCTAATATTTTAACTGAACCAATTCTTTAGTCATTAGTTTTATATTAATTCTTTTTATAATTAGATTAACGTGTTACTAGTTATTTAGTTATAACAAATTGATTTTTATGTAATTTTAGTCATTAAAGGCTTATGTCATTGTTCATTTACTATATGCTTCTATAGCTGGAAGATTAACAGAGTGCAATTAAGTCAAGTAATAAAGTGCGATCGAACCCAAAAACCAAATCAAAATTGAGCTTGAACAGAGTGTTCTCATCAGAAACCTGTAGGGAAGGAAGGGTTATAACTGATAAAGAATGTAATTGTGCCACTGATATCCTTATGTATTATGATTGAGACACCCATGAAAGCTTGAAGAAAATTGAGGAATTTGAGAAGGAAAGCTAAGTATTTGCAGCAACAGTTTGGGTGCCCCATGTTTACTTCTGCAAATTGAGATTAAAAAAAAAAGCCTAAACTTGATGCTAGTGGAGAGATCCGACTATGTAAATATTTTTGAGGACCCAAGAAAAATAATAGTGCAGACCAAAACAGGGGATGTTGATAAGAACACTATCATCTAAACAAATTAGAAGCCAACAGATAACTTAGCTCTCTTTCTTTGGTGGAGAAGTTAAAATTTATCAACTTTTTTTATTTTCTTACTCATCGATGATAAATGGTATCAAAAATTTTGTACCTTATAACTACCCCTATTTTATTATCTGAAATTGTCAGGCAATGTCAGTATTGCCTGTGTACTTTTCAAAGATTTCTCCTAACCACACGATCTCTATAAAAAGATTTAGCGGTTGTAATTGCATAACTAACTTTAAATTGTCACCATTGGATTATAAACAACCCATTAGGGTTTCATTGGTTCGTGATTAGAAAACTGTATTTTTGAAAAGTGAGATTCTGAAATGAAAATCTGAATTTAGTGACTAAAACATATTTCTGAAAATGTGATTAGTTTAATATCTGTAAACTGTTTTTGAGTTTTAAAATATTGAATCTGTGATTGGTATTAAATTTGAATGTATAATTGGTTCAACTAAATCTGAATATTATTTTAATTTTATATATTCTGTATACATAGGTTGTATAATATTAAATTTTAATTTATCAGTAGATTTAATTAAGTAAAATTTAATAATATTGATAAATTAAAATTTAATAATATTCCATTGATTAAATTCCTAAATTTGTTTCAGTATATAAATGCTTTATTGCTTCAGTATATATATATATACATATATATATGGGAATTCTCCTATAGGGGCTTCACTTTAAGCCCTACCGGTGGGGCTCTGAGTGTTCCCGACCCGTGAACAGTTTTCGGTGCGATTTTTTTTATGACTGTGTATATTGTAGCTATTTAGGGCATCTGCAAATTTTCAGAAAATTCCGAATAGTTTACAATATCGAAAACTAGGTTCAAACATGTTGTTGCACGCGTGACTAATTTTTTTTATGCGCGTGGAAAACAACATATTTGAACCTAGTTTTCGGTACTGTAAACTATTCAAAATTTTCTGAAAATTTGTAAGATGCTCTAAATAGCTACAATATACATGGTCATAAAAAGAACTGCGCCGAAAACTGTTCAAGGGTCGAGAAACAGTGAAAGCCCTACCGGTAGGGCTTAAAGTGAAGCCCCTATAAGAGAATTGTCATATATATATATATTTATATACATGGAAGACTTCTCAATGGTTACTACCCATAGATGTGTACTAACAATTATGATAATGTGGCAACATAGTGACTTGGTATCGTAAGTCACTAACAAATAAATATTTTTTTTTCTACAATAATTTCGAATTTAGTTTTTTTTTATCATAATTAATATTGTTTCCAACTAATGAGAAACACTAGCTATATTTAGAAATTGACATACATTTGATAAATGAAAAGTTTACAATATTATATTTTCATAATAAATACATGTTTTTCGTCAGGTAACCCTTCTAAAAATTTGAAAAAATCAAAATTTATGTTTAGAAATATTAATTAACAATTATAAATATGGATCATTGATTTTAATCTAATAATATTAAAGTAATCATCCATATATAGTAATCATTAAAAATACACTCATATATATATAAATATATATTATATATTCTAACACACATTAAAAGTAAGTCACAGTGAAAAAATTGAAAAATAGAGAAAACAATGTAATTTTGTTTTAGGAAATAACTAACCATTCATAGATTATTGTGGGTCCACTTATTTTTAGTTTTTGGAAACATAAAATTGAATTTTAATCAGATACCAATCACACCCTTAGACGCCTAAGATTACCAACTTGTTAGAGATATTTGTATTGTCTCCATGAAAAATAGAAATATTATTATAACTTTATGTAAAAAAATACAAGAACACAATGATTGATTAATTAATATTACAACTCAATACTCAAAATACAAAATAGATGTAAACAAATAATAGATGAAGAGAATGATAAGGACTACAACTGTAAAACAAAAAATACAAATAAATATGTAAAGATAAAATAGAAGATAAAAGCAATGGTAAAAGAAATAACAAGAACAAAAAAATAAAACACTCCCACTCACACAACCAAAGTAAAGAGCATTAGGGATCACCAACTTGAACAAGGTTTACAACATTTGTCCAAAAGCTTATTTCCCCATATGTCAAGCACTAAGGGATTCTCTCAATATTGGAAATAGTTCTATAGAATAATCAAGCATTTTGGTGTATTTCTAGTCGAGTGCTCTAGTGGATAGAAATAGAGTTGTCTTACAAGTGAGCCTTAGGCTTCTATTTATAGAGTTTTGAGACACCTATTGAATTTCAAATTCCACCAACTTCCATGGCTGTTACCAATAATTAATTTGATGTTTATGGAATTAAAAAAGAGTTTGGGAAGTTATTTGGGGTGTTAGAACCATTTAAAGTGGAAAAACAGGTTGAAAATTGGCTAAACACATCTCTAGCCGTGGCCACTAGCATGTCTGGCTGCGACCGTGGCTCACTGTCCCCCAGGTCGCGGCCACCAATGCTCCTGGCCGCGGCCACAAGCCATTTTCAGCTAAAAAATGTAATTTTTCCAAAACATCCCAAATCATTTCCCACATAATTTTGTAACCTCCAAACACTTAATGAGAGTTAAAAACATGTCTCCAACAGTCATATTTCATAATGGCTGTGTGAAATTTAATCTCAAATGTGTAACATACAATCTACACATTATTGGATAATATTTGGAAGTTATAATTTTAAACTGATTTTGTAACTCTAAAATATATCATATTTTGGCATACACATGTATTTAATTTTATAACTCTCAATAATATTTTACAAGGTATAATAAATTACATTTATATGTCATATTATTTAATCTAACGTTATTATATTATATGAAATAATATAAAATTGACTCTTTCTCACAAGTGGCAACGTTTTTCCCTAGTGATCTATCATAATTTTTTAGGTTTGAGATCTTGCAGGTATCCTCATTCCCGAGACACGTGGCAGGCAGGGCTTTTACCCATAACAAAATCGAATATATTTCTTATAATGGTTCGTAACACTTTTTTTTAAACTTGCCTTAGGTGTACCTGGTATTAAGAAATGTTTTACTTTATAATTGTATTTTCATTTTCGTCATCGTGTTGTCCTATTTTCAAACTTTTTTCATTTCAACAACTATTCTATTACTTATAGGCTTATCCTAACAAAAATACCATTTTCATTAAGCTTATTAGTAATAAATATATAAGATAATTCTTCTACAGATGTTTCATTTTAAGTCCTACCAGTAGGACTCTCAGTGTTTCTCGACCCGTGAATAGTTTTCAGCGTGATTTTTTTTATGACCGTGTATATTGTAGCTATTTAGAGCATCCTGCAAATTTTCATAAAATTTCGAATAGTTTACAGTACCGAAAACTAGGTTCAAATATGTTGTTTTCCACTCGCATGAAAAAAATCAGTCATGCGTGCAACATATTTGATGTTAGTTTTCAGTATTGTAAACTATTTGGAACTTTCTAAAAATTTGCAGATGCTCTAAATAGCTACAATATACACGATCATAAAAAAAAATTGCGCCGAAAACTGTTCACGAATCGAGAACACTGAGAGCCCTACTGGTAAAATTTAAAGTGAAACCCCTATAAAAAAAAAAAATCTCCTAAATATATATAGTTCCAAAAAATATATTAATGTATTGGCATGACCGAACTTTTTGACTTCATTAATGTGTTAATTAGCTAAGTAGCCACCTTATTATTAAACAACAATTAATCCCTAAAATTAAGGTCCAAAAGAATGTCTACCCAAAATACAAAAAGTGGTTCAAGGGAATCTTATCTCAACTGTTGAAAAACTTCTTAATTAACAAAAGAAAGATGCTACTTTATAAAAAGTAGTTTCTTCTACAAATTATGCTGCTTAATAAAAAGGTATTAAAAAAAACTACTCATGATTATCTCCGGACAAAGTGATCATAATTCTCATCAAAATATTGCTCCCACTCAAACATTATACTTATTTATAATATGAATAGATGTAATCATAATTCTCGAGAAATTAACTGCCGTTAGCTATAGTCTCATGGCTACTATAATATAAATATATATGAAATTTTTTTTGGGAGTGATTGTTTTTAATCACTATCGATAGTTATTTTTAGTATTTTCGATATATTGATAAGTTGTAACACTATTTTTGTAGTTATATGAAATCTCTCATAAATTTTCAGAAAATCTTGAATATTTTTTTATGCCAAAATTAGGATTTAAATAGCCTCACTATTACAAAAAAAAGATTTTATCTACGGTTTTTTTACTTAATACATTGCGTTTTTCGATAGTATTGAAAAATACAGTGTATTCGACCGTAGAGAAAAGTGGTACGCCAATCGAGGAGAAAAGCCACATCTTTCTCTGCAGTTATGATAAGCCAACTGCGGAGAAAAGCCACTTTTCTCTGCGGTTGTCACTACAAGAATAAATGCTATTAGCAGCGTAATTATTAGCGGCGGACCTGGTCCGCCTGTATTATTCAGTCTATTAGCGGCGGACCCGACTTGGGGTCCGCCGCTAATAATAAGTGAGTATTTATAAAAAATATAAAAAAATCTATTAGCGGCACACATTATCTATATTAGTGGCGGATAATCCGCTGCTAATATACTAAATTAAAAGCCCGGGAAAAGTTTTTAACTTTTATTAGCGGCGGATAATTACCTATATTAGAGGCGGACAACCCGCCGCTATTAATATTAGAGGCGGGGAATTACCTTTGTTAGCGGCGGGGAATTCACCTTTGTTAGCGACGGGAAAGACTAATAGCGACGATCCCCCGCCGCTAATGATTATGTAGAGGTTAAAAATTGCACCGCACCTTTCTTCTTCGCGTCCGTTCTCTTCTCCTGCCTTCGCACAGCTTCTCTGTCTTCTCCTGCCTTCGCACAGCTTCTCCGCACCGCACCGAGCAGGTTCGTACCAGATCTCTCTCACTTTTCAACTCCATTTCTCTTTCTCTATTTCGCCTCTTAGACTCTACATTGAGAGTATTCTAACAATCTGTTTCGTTGCAGATCGAGAAGGCGTTTCTTAAGCAACCCAAGGTGTTTCTAAGGTATATTGTAGAACAAAAAGAAACATTTTTCGTCTATATTTATGTATTCAAGTTTGTACATTTATATTTTAGTTTTTTTTTATTTTTTTATATAATCAATATTTCAGCTCCAAGAAATCTTCCAAGGGGAAGAGACCTGGAAAGGGAGGGAATCGTTTCTGGAAGAGCGTTGGATTGGGTTTTAAGACCCCCAAGGAAGCCATTGATGGTATTCTTTCTCTGTACACATTCATAATTAAATATGTAAATGTGCTTACTTGTTTTTCTTTCGGCATATATTTTGTTTAAATCTGTATTTAGTGTTTACTTCTTTTTTCGTCGGCATATATAAGCTTAAAAAATGAATAAAACGTTAGATTATTGAAGTGCCGGCTATTTTTGGAATCTAAAGAGGGAGACTACTGCTTGAACGCATGCAATGAATGATTGAGTAGGGGTGTAGGTTGAGTGTTCTGCTTCCATGGAGTATTTGGTTCCATTAATCGTTGAACTAACCTAGTAATTTGTTATAGTTTTCTACTTTTCTGGCTTTCAAAGATTTATGTGTTATTTCTTTGTCCATGAGAGGTTTCTGTGTTATTTCTTTATCCATGAGAGGTTTATGTCTGATAAATGTTATTTGATACCTGTAGCCTTACATTTTATGTATGGAAAATTTTAGGTTCTTGTAAAGAAGTACCAGACAAATTTTAGGATTACTGAACCACGAAATCATTACTGATTTTCCACTGTTAAGAATCACATATTCTCTTTATGTGAAATAAACTGAATAAGGGAAATTTTAGGATTACTGAACCACGAAATCATTACTGATAAATGTTATTCTCTTTATGTATATTCCCTTTTATAATTTGTCTAAATAGTGCAAGTTGTAAAATGGTTTGGCAGTGACTTTTGTATTCTCTGTTTTGGCAGTGACTTTGGTTTTGGTTTTGGCAGTGAATCACATATATAACTTTGGGTTTGGCAGTGAGTGGCTGTCATTTTCGGATTACACTTGGTGTCATTTTCAGAGGTATTTTTTTATGATATATGTTGATATCGATATTTTGGACTACTCTCATTGATGTATTTTGATTTTAGATTTTATATTTGGTACTTTGTTGCTGAATTGTTGTTACTCAGTTTTGGCTTTGTGTTCCTGGTCTCTCTTTATTTGAAATAATTTTTTTAATACTCATAATGCTCTATGTTTGTTTGGATTTATTGAAAATTTAGAAGGCTTTTTACAAAAATAATGTCACATATTTCTAAAACATTTTTTTTAATTTGGTATTTTATTTACCACGTTTTAAAATAAAAAAAAAATTATGTCACATTTCTTGTGGTTAATGTTTAAAGTCCATCATTTTTAAAAAAAAAAAACTTTTTGCTTTTGAAATAAAAACTTTAGCAAAAAGACTAATATTTGAGAGGATTGACACAAAGATTTTAGATTTTGTCCCCTACTACCTGAAAAAAAAAAAAAAAAAAAACTCTTGCATTGAACATGTTTCACAAAAATTGAACAATAATTAATTTGTAAAATTATTATAATTATAATTTGTAAAAATAGAACAAAAAAAATAATTAGTAGTTAATTAGAAGTTAATTTATTTTCTCTGTCCTGGTATGCTTGTGATTGATGGTTGTTGACTACAACCATCAATTACAGGGATATCGGCACAAAAATGATAAGTTTAAAATATTATTAATAAAATAATGAATGATAAATATTAATAAAATTTATCTAATTATTTAAAAAAAAATTAGTCTAAAAGTCAAATAAAAATTAATTTGTAAAATTATTATTATTATTATAACAAATTAAAAAAATTATGAATAAATAATAATTTATTTTAAATTATTTTTTATTAATTTAATTAATTAAATAATAAAAGTTTGATATAATATTATCAAATTAAATAATTTAATTTAATTTATTTATTGAATAACATTATCTAATATTAAATAGTTATAAATTACATGAATATAGAAATTGATAATTATATTTAATAAAAGTTTAAAAAAATTAAGAATAAATAATTATATAAATAATAATTTATTTTTTGATTAATTTTTAATAATTTAATTAATTAAATAATAAAATTTTGATATAATATTATCTAATTAAATAATTTAATTTAATTTGTTTATTGAATAACATTATCTAATATTAAATAGTTATAAATTACATGAATATAGAAATTGATAATTATATTTAATAAAAGTTTAAAAAATTAAGGATAAATAATTATATAAATAATAATTTATTTTTTGATTAATTTTTAATAATTTAATTAATTAAATAATAAAAGTTTGATATAATATTATCTAATTAAATAATTTAATTTAATTTGTTTATTGAATAACATTATCTAATATTAAATAGTTATAATTTATTTTTTGACTAATTTTTAATAATTTAATTAATTAAATAACATTATCTAATAATGTTCTAGTAATAATGTCGTGGCCTTACTAGTAATAATGTTCTTGAAGAACGAAGGAAAAAAGCTGGGAAACCATTGGATCTAGAGGTTGATCCTATGACCAACAAAGTGGTTGGGCAGGAGGATCAAGCTTTTATTCGCATGTTGGGCACTCTAGTTACCATTTTGTGTCCGGGACATTATTTGGATATGGCGGAACATCAGCAAAATCCAGAGTCAGTTCTGGCAACTGTCAACAAGGATATGACAGAAAGATATCGTGAGAGAAAGAACAATAGACATAGACACTTCAAAAATCATTATGCTGGACTAGAAGATTTGGAGAATGTCCTCTCTAAGCCACCTGGCCATTGCACTAAGGAGGCTTGGCAGAATATTTGTGAAATGTTTTTGAGCAAAAGATTTTTGGCTCGTTCCGCTAAAAATCAAGCAAACAGAAAACAAATGAAGTATATGTAACAACACAAGGCACAAAGTCGTTGGCAGCTAAGCGTCACCAATATGTAAGTGAAGATGTTAATTTAATTTTATAAAATAACACATTCTGAAACATTTTGTTTACATTTGTATAGGAGAACCCAGATGCGCATGTTGTTGATACTTGGAGGGATGCTCATATGAGAAAATCGACAAAATCTTTTGTCAATGAGGCAGCTCAACAAGATTATGTAAGTGAATAGTATTGTTTTCTTGTTTATAATGTTTCTAATTTTTGTTCATAATGTTATCTTTATACAGGAAAAAATGGCGGCAAAGGTTCAGAGGTCATAGCTTGAGAGGCAAAGTCAACAGCAGAGTGAGGCATCTCTAAATGTATCTGGTGTTGATTCATCCCCGGTCGATTAATACGAGATACTAAGTAAAGTACTTGGGGAGAGATCTGACTACCAAAGAGGAGTGGGTTATAGGGCGAAAGGGAAGGCAAAAAAGACATCCTCTAGCTCTACAGATCAAAGTCAGTCCCAAGCAAATACTGCTGCTACGCCTAATGAAGATATGACTATTATGGCTCTGATGATGAAGGCAATTCGTGAGACGTTTCAATCTGTGGTACCTGAGCATCCCAGTAAACTGTATGACCCAAGGTTTGACAGTTTTCTGCAGAGGTATTTGCCACCACAATCCGAAGGTGATTCGTCTTCTCAGAGTAACACTGCCAATCCTGACCTTCATACACCGCCACAAAAGCAGTACCAGCCTCCTTCACAGCAGCAGTTCCAGCCTCCTTCACAGTATCCACCCCAGCAGCTGTACCAGCCTCACCCAATGTATCCGCCACATGTGTCGTCGCAACAACCTCCTCATTATCAAAACCAATACACTTTTGGATGCTCTTCCTAGTCTCCTCCACTATATTTTAGCTTTACTGATTTTCCAGGAGGATCGATGCAGCCTCTGCTACCTAATGTTAGATATGGGGAGGTTGGAGGCGGATCGCAGCCACAGCCTCGAGATCAGTTTGGGGACCTCACGCTCGGACGATCATCACAGCCACCTTATATTCCTTCACCACCACAGCCACAGCCACAGCCGTCACCCTCACCGCCACCACCACCGCCACAGTCGTCGTCCTCACAGCCAAACCAAAATGTTGAAGATGAGGACAATTTCAATATTAATCTTAATGATTTTACTTAGTTACTAGTTTATGTATTTGGATTGAATTAATATTGTATTTATTTTTAATGACAATAGCGATATTTATTAGGTTGATAAATATTAAAACTATTCACATTAATTTTAATGTTAGTTATATTTAAATTAATTAAATGTTTATTTTTGTTAAACTATATTATGAATTATTTTTTAAAATAATTAAATTTAATAAATATTAATTTATTTCAAATAAATTTTAAAAAATATTATAGAAACAATATTAGCGGCGGACCCCGCGGCTAATGATAATGCCTCTGACAAAGGTATTAGCGGCGGGCTCCGCCGCTAATATTATACTATTAGCGGCAGGTGTGTCAGTCCATCGCTAATAATCATTATTAGCGACTAATATTTAGACGCAGTTTATTAGCGGCGGAGTCTCGCCACTAATAACAATTAGCGGTGGAGGCCCTCGCCGCTAATGTATGAATATCTTGTAGTGTGTGATAAGCCAACCGTGGAGAAAAGCCACCTTTCTCTACGGTTGGCTTATCACAATTGCAGAGAAAAGTGGCTTTTCTCCACAGTTGGCTTATCACAACCGCAGAGAAAGCCTTGAAATAAAAATAAAAAATTTCAATTTCGATTATATAATTATTTTGAATTCTGATTATATATATTTTTTCAAAATTCTAACCTAGCATTTTTAATAAAAAAATTAATTTTCAATTTTAATTATATATATTTATTTTCAATAGTATAACGTAATTTGTTAAATTGTTATATATACATTTCATAACTAATACAAAATAATTGGCTAATAATGAATCAATGAATTTAATCTTTCTAACCAATATAAGTTAACACTTTAATCTTACATACATATGAAAACTTAGATTTCATAAATAAATGACATTAATCTTGCTAACCAATCACTTTGTAGTGGTAGTAGATCATCTTTGACATTATATTCATTTTTGTCAAACCACTGCAAAATTGAAAAGTTAATATAGATTAGATAATTAAATATTATATCTAGTTTTTCTTAAACAAAAAATAGTTTAAAATATAACATACTTTCATCTTGATAACTTCTGCCGGATTCAGTGCATTTACAAGATCATAAATGTATCTTAGTACATAATAACCACATTCATGACTTTCAGGTTGTTTTGGATAAGAACCTCTCAGCAATTTTGTAAATGTGCCGATGTATTCATTTTCCAAACATTGTGCGTGTGCTCTACAAAAATTAAAATTAATTAAATACATATTATACTCTCAACTTTTAAAAATTAACAATGCATACATTACAATTGAAGAACTTACTTTTCCATAACCTCCTTAATTATTGGTTGAGATTTATGATTTTTTAAAGGTTCTAAAATTATGGTCATCCCCCGCATCATCACGAGCACCAACATCCAATGTCAACTAAAACAATAATAAATTATGATTATTATAAAATTAAAATTCAACCATAGTAGTGATAATATTTAAGTAGTTCGTTCTTACTCAACAATTTAAGGAATAAAATATATTTGGCCTCGTCTATCCATAGTCATCATCCATTTGGCTATAAGATCCACCGTATAATTTTTACTTTCATCATTGCCAATAGAAAGATGTTCGATGTAAAAAAATTTGTATAATTGTCGTGAATATGGGTGCATGCTTTCCCAAATGCATCTATAGAATCAATCATTCATATTACATTTTCAATTAATAAATTAATATCGTAAAAAAAAATTGGACAGAGTTTCCTGATCGAATAACAATAAAAAATAATTGTTGCATCAACACATGACAGTCATGTGATTTCATACCCATCAGCTTCAAATCTCCCTTGGATACCAAGTTGCGAATGTTGGATGAATAGTCATCAGGCACTTTCATCTCTGCAAATGATTTACATACAACTTTTTTCTCTTCTCTGGACAACATGAAACAAGCAGGAGGTAAATATGTGTGTTTACCTTTCTGTTCAGGTGCTAAATCAGTTCGTATACCCATTTCAACAAGATCTAAATGACTAGTTAAACCATCCTTAGTTTTATCAGGAATATCAAGTAATGTACCTATAATACTTTTGCACACATTTTTTTTCTATATGCATGACATCCAAACAATGTCAAACAAGTAAATCTTTTCAGTAAGGGAGACGAAAAAAAATTGATTTCCTTTGGAAACATCAATTACTTTCTTATTTTTCTGCATTTTTCCATACTTGAAAATCAATTTTCTCTAACTCCTTAAGAATTTGTTGCCCCGAAAGTGGCAAATGAGCAACACCTTGTTCTTTATCACCATCAAATGCTTTTTTTTTCCCCTATAATGATGATTTAGGGGCAAATATCGTCTATGACCCATATAATAAATTTTGTGCCAATTCGACAGACGAATAGCCCTTGTGTTAGTGCAACATATTAGACATCCCTGGTAACATTTTGTGCTTAACCCTGATAGATTACCATAAGCTAGGAAATCATTAACAGTCCACAATAAAACAACTTTTAAGTTAAAGACTTCTTTCTTAAAACTGCCATATGCCTCAACACCATTTTCATACAAATATTTCAAATCATTAATTAATGGTGCCAAATAAACATCTATATCGTGTCCCGGTTGTTTTGGGCCTGAAATCATTAACGTGAGCATCAAAAACTTTTGTCTCGTCACTAACCACGGAGGAAGATTGTACAAAACAAGGAAGACAGACTACGAACTATGCCTACTACTTATAGATTTATGTGGATTTATACCTTCAGCAGCTAGACCTAGACGAAGATGTCTTGCTTCAGTTTTAAATTCTAGATTTAAGTTATTAACTTTTTTCCAAGCCTGCGAATCTGCAGGATGTTGAAGTTTACCATCTTTCACTCGCCTAGTTTCATGCCATATTAAGTTTTCAGAGTGTTCTACACTTCAATATAATTGCTTAAGCCGCGGGATCAAAGGCAAGTACCACATCACTTTCTGAGGAATAAGTTTCCTAATCTCCTTACTCTTGTTAGGTTTGT
Organism: Humulus lupulus; assembly: GCF_963169125.1. NCBI lineage: Eukaryota > Viridiplantae > Streptophyta > Magnoliopsida > Rosales > Cannabaceae > Humulus > Humulus lupulus. Next base: position 10,242,959 of record NC_084801.1, read on the forward strand.
AGCGGGGTGAATCACATTCTGGGCAAGTGTCCATGTCTGCATACTCTTTACGATATAACACACAATAATTCGGACATGCATGGATCTTCTCATACTTCAAGCCTATGCAATTTAAAGTTTTCTTCACTTCATACGGAGACTCAGGGAAGCAATTATCTGACGGCAAAATCTCTTTAAAAGCAGCTAAAATTTGAATAAAACATTTATCGCTAACTCCATTTTCTGCTTTTATGTTGTAAAATTTTACCATTGTTGGTAATCTTTGTTTTAGATAACCATTGAATACTGGTTTATTTGCATCCCTAACCAATTTATCGAATTTTGAAGGATCATCAACAAACTCTTCTTGTGCTTCATCGAGCAATTCCATAGGATGATCGTCAAAATCACTATAACTCAAATCATCAATCCCTCGCCTCCCGAATGGATATGGATTATTATTTTTCAATGATTCCCCATGCCAATACCATGTACGATAACTTGTATCAAATCCCTGACAAAATACATTATTTTTTATCATAGTAATATTTCCTTTTGATCCATTACCACAATCTATACATGGACAATGAATTCTTTTCAGATCACTACAATTTGTTTGGCAAAATTCTAAAAATTGGTTGAATCCGTCCTTAAATTGTTGTGTTTCTCTATTCTCAAGAATCCATGACTTATCCATAATGATAATATCTACCTAATTCCTAAGTTGATAATGAAAAGAAAATTAATATTGTAATTGAAAAAATTATGTTCAATTAATAAATTATAAAATGAAATGGGCAGAGTTTCATTTATTTCTATAACATATCCAAAATTTATATATATTTACAATTTCAACATAAACAAAAATAGAATTATTACATATATTAACTTCTAAAACATGTTCAATTAACATCATTAAAAAAAAATTAGGTAGAGTTTCCTCTGTATTTATAGCATATCCCAAGTTATCTACCTATAAATTCACATCAAACAAAACATATAACAAACAACATGCATGTTCTCAACCATAAGTCACCGCAACACACACATAATTCGCAGAACCTACTTCACTAAGACATACATGTTATCAACCTTCTGTTATCTCTGCAGCACACAATTTTATCTTAGAACCTACTTCACTACGGATGAATATCTAATATATTCAAACTCTTCTAACAATAGTTTGTAAATATATATATATATAAATTAAGTTGTAATTATTACTCACCTTCAAAATTAATCTTCAACAATTTAAACACACCTCACACTCAAACAAATATTTCTTACAATAAAAATTTAAACATTAGTAAATATATGGTAATTAACAAAAATATACTATAAAAAAATCATTACCTAAATAATATACAAAATTATGTGATTAATATAAAAAATTACATAAATAACATTATAATAAATAAAATAATACAAAAAATACCCTAAAACTGAAATATACATTAAAAAAATCAAATTTTAGTGATCAATACATGTTTTAAACAATGAAAATGTCTTCTAATCCTATATAAACTTTAAAAAATGCTAGAAAAAACTTTGAAAATAACCCTATAAACATACATTGAAACCCCCATTAAACTCACTCAATATTTCTTCATTTTTACCCTAAAACTTTAAAATAAATCAATATTAAGTATATTTACATGATTTCAAGCTTTAATATGCAAGAAAATGAAAACAAAAACAAAAAAAATGGACAAAATGGGGCTTACTCGTGGCTGGGGATGGTGGTGGAGCCGCGCGGTGTGCCTCTGCGAATGTGGGAGGGAAAGGTAGGGTCTCGGTCAGATGAAGGAGGGGAGAAGGGTTTTCTCCGCAGTTATATGTCCAAAACCATAGAGAAAAGTGCCTCACTTCAAACTTTTCACTGCGTTTTTTTAAAACCGCAATAAAATAGGGCGCAGACATTAAATATAATTTTTTCGACTCTTTCAAACATTTTCTCTGTGTTTTTTATTTATTGTTGAAAAAAAAACAGCAGAGAAAGCCTATATTTGTAATATTGCCTATTGCATGTGCGTATAAATATTGAAACAAGCACGCGTACAAAAAACTCTTTGAGCCTTGATTTCAGCATCCTAAATTATTTGGAATTTCTTAAAAATTTGTGGGAGGTCCCTTGTAACGACATTATACACCTTCATGTAAAAACAATTAGAGATACAACTTATTTATGTACCAAAAATACTAAAACTACCTATGGGTAATGATTATTTTTAATCACTACTATAGCGGTGCCTATATATATATATATATAGGGAAATTCTCTTATAGGAGCTTCATTTTAAGCCCTACCGGCAGGGCTCTCAGTGTTCTCTAACCATGAACAGTTTTCGGTGCAATTTTTTTTATGAACGTGTATATTGTAGCTATTTAGAGCTTCCTGCAAATTTTCAGAAAATTCTGAATAGTTTACAGTACCGAAAACTAAGTTCAAACATGTTGTTGCACGAGTGATTAATTTTTTTTATGCGCGTGGAAACAACATGTTTGAATCTAGTTTTCAGTACTGTAAATTAATAACAACAACAACAACAACAATAATAATAATAATAAAATATTTTACCAAATATTTTTTTTCTTCAGAAATGGTCGACATCTTGCCTATTAAACTAAATATTATTTCGAAGGGTTTATACATATTTAGACCCTGTGTTTTGTCTCATTACCTGTTTGGACCCTGTGTTTTCACAAATTACTTTTTGGACCCTATGTTTTCTATAATAGTTCAATTAGACTCAAAAACCTGATTTTGATCAAAGTTTTTTGAACTAAAATCACAAATAATTCATCAAATTAATAATTCAGAACAAAAATACAGTCATTCTACCTAAGAACTGTATTGTTATATTCAATTTTTTGTTCATCAAAATTAGGTTTAGAGACATATTTGAATCATTTTACAAAATATAGAGTCAAAAAAATAATTTGTCAAAACACAAAATCCAAACAAAAAATAAGAAAAAACACTAAATTTAAACAAGTATACACCCTATTTCGAAATATTCTATATCTATCTAGGAAACTATTTTACGAAGAAAGATTTCTAGATGCCCTTTTTTTATATAATTATTTGTAAAATAATCATAAATGACATTTGTCTAATCCATAGAAATACTCCTAGCCTAGGAAACTATTTTAGAAAGAAAGGTCTATTTTTTAAATTGTTCTTACTGTTCTACAATATATATAAAGAATAATATGACACGTAAGGAGAGTAGAAAGCTGAATGTGTAGTAATAGGTAGGTGACCAGGATACAACAACTTTAAGACTTTTATGGCCACACAGGCGCGCCCACGCACTACTTTCCAACTTTGAGTCATATAATAACACATCAGCACTCCAAACATACACTTATATATTATATATAATGACACGTCTTTATATATAATATTTATGTACAGTACACTACTTTAAAAGCGAGCCCTAAAAACGTTTTTAGGACTCGTGGGCTTTTATTTTGAGAACCTTAAAAGCTGATGTTTTTTAAGACTCGCACTAAAAGAATATTTTCAGGACTCGCATTGCGAGTCCTAAAATGTTTTATTTTTAATTTTTTAAAAATTAAATGGTAGCCAAAGCTCCTGCTGAAGCTCTAACAGTGACGGCGGCACCACCACCCCACGGTGGTGGTTCGTTCCGATCCTTTAGTGAGTTTTGAAGCCCAAAGCACAAGAAATGCAATGCAGTGGTGGTGGTCATTTGGCTCAGGGTGGCTAGAGGTGGTCGGAAAATGCCCAAAATGTTTCGGAAACCCACATGGTTGTCGAACTTTGGAGGCTCCGTCGACTAGGCTAGGGGGCGCGTGAGGCTAGGGGCTACCAGGGTTGGGGGTTTCGGGGGCTGAGGAACACAGTGGGCCGACACGTGTAGGCAATGGGTGGCCGGAGAGCCGCTGTAAGTGGCTGGGCAGTGGGGTTTCGTGAGAGAAACCCACAAAAGTTTTCAAACTTGGAGGCTCTGTCGACTAGGCTTGGAGGGGCGTGAGGCCATGGGCTTGCCGGGCTGGGGGTTTCGGGGGTCAGATCACTGTCTAAAGATTATTTTTAAAACTCGTATCCAAGTCAGAGTCCTTCAAAATAATGTTCTAAAAATATATTTTTTGAGTAGTGGTAATACTCATAAGACAATTATGGGACAATGACACGCCGATTACCATTCATTATGTACAAATCGACGCCACACTCTCTCTTTTCTCTTTACACATCTCATATATTCATGCTCAGTCACATCATTCTGCCGACAGCATATATAAAATAAATATTTAGGTATTTATTTTTTCAATTGTAATCCATTCATTTTTTCTTTTAAAAGGAAAAAAAAAACTGTGGTCATAATTTCGTACTCCGCTTATTCACAAAGCATGTTTTATGCCATTAATCTGTGGTCATAATTACAATCTTAAGGGGAGCCTTAAAAATTAGTTGTTAATTTTCTTTTTATGGAGGTGATATGAGGCACTATCTTGCTTTGATGACTTGGATTAGGATTGTGTGCAACATACTTAATCTTTTCAAATGGCTTTGCATGAAAGACATTCCTTGATCTCAAGACGACAGTAATTGATGGTAAATACCTTTTATTTTTACTTTATGCTTTTTTTTTTACATCAAAACCTTCCAATTCTCCATTCCTTTAGCAAATAGAGACATTCCATTTGTCTTGGCTCTTAACAATCAGCATTGACAGATGTAGTCATCTTAAGCCCATCCACATCATTAATTCTTAATTATTTCAAATTAAAAAATCAATAAATATATTTAAATCAATTAAAATTAATAAAATAAATTTTTTATTTAAAATAGATTAATTAAAATTATAAAAAAACATAAAAAACTAAAAAAAAAAAAAGAATCTGAACTAAAATTAAAACCTAAAAAATAAACGCTATTTTTTCTCTTTCTCTCTCTTTTTCTCTTCCTTTCTCTTCTTCTTCTTCTTCTCACTGCCAAATCCCTTCCCCTCATTCCATGCCGCTGCCATTAGGGGTGTACGTTGGTTTAATTGGTCGGGTTATAGCATATTTTAAGTAATCCAATGTAAATATTGGGTTGCAAACATTCAACTGTAACTCGCCCAAATAATAAAAAAAAAATTAACCCGCCCAATGATTTTGGCGGTTTGGTTGGGTTAACCTGTTAAACTGATCTTCAACATTTTTTTTAAAATTTCAAATAATCAACTTCAATAAAACTAAAAGTATAGTCTTGTAAAAAAAAAATATAGTATACATCTTTTAAGCTTAAAAATATTATATTCTAAATTCATGGTTAAAAGTATAGAATTTCATTATCTTTATTTTTTTAAAAAGATAATTTATGTAATATTATATAATATATATATTTATATGTATGTATAAAAAAAACTCATATTTGGTGTATTTGGTTTATTTGGGTAATTTGGGTGGGTTGAAATATTTTCTAACCTGCCCAATTTTTAGATTGGGTGGTTTAAATTTTCGTTGGGTTATCTGAGTCCTAGCTGCCATTGATGACACCTCGTTTGCTTCCTCCCAGGCCTTGGACCCCACTGTTGTCGCTGCGTTTCTACCTTTCCTCGTGATAGTTCTCTCGCTAGTGTTGCCATAGGGTATTGAGGTCGACAGGGCGAGCAAGGGCATGCAGGTGCTGGTGAGGCTCCTGGTGAAGGAGAAGAAAGGGCTTTGTTGTGGCCACTGTGAGGGCTGGAGTTAAGTACTTCAGGGTTTTGGTAGGTTTTTGTGATTTGGTGGATTGGGTCTCTGTGAAATCGGGATTTGATATGTTGGTCATATTGGGATTGGAATTTCGTGGCTGGCGTCGTGGGAGAGATTTGGGGTTTGGCGAGGTTGGGGCCTCGTTGTTGTCATTTGTTTTCGAGCTTGTTGGTTGCGAACCCAGGTGGGATAAAGAAGAAGAAGAAGAAGAAGAGGAGAATGAGAAATTAATATTGATTTTTTTTTTATTTTTAATATATTTTTCTAGTTTTAAATGTATTTTTATGTAAAAATTTTAATATATTTTTAATAAAATATTATTTTTAATTAATTTAAATATCTTTATTGATTTTTTAGTTTAAAATAATAAAAATTAATGATGTGGCTTTGGTTTAAAATAACCACATCTATCCATGCTCGCTGTTAATGGCCAAAACAAAATAAAACCGTCTATGTACTACCAGAATAATAGATTGAGAGATTTTGTCATTAAAAAAAAAGGAGTTAAGTGTAGTATAAAAGTAAAAATAATGGAGTTTTACAAAAAATTACTCTCTCAACAATGTGTATTAGAAAATTTTAATTTTAGTTTTTGTATTAGATTAATTTAATGTTGACAATATTTATTACAATATAATTAATATATAAAAAAACAAAAAGAATATTTCTTACAATATATGTATATTTATTTGTTTTATTACAATAAAATAAACTATAATATATGATTGGTTTTTTTTTTCCTATCCAAAATAGAATTTCCTTGCGAATATTCTATAGATTTGGAGTGATTTACTATTGATTTCGATTGGCGGCTTTTACATCGATATCAATTATTTTTCTAAAGAATTAGCACGTTATGGATAAGGTTAGTCAACAAAGGACTACTTAATCTTTGAAATTGGTAGTATACGTCTCCAATAAGATTGGACACGAAATTTATTAAATAATAATAAAAAAACAACAAAAACTCAATTGGGAAGTTATTTAATAATTTGCATGGACCTTATTTTTTTATCTTATTATTTGTGTTGGAATTTATATATTTTTTTAGATAATGTATTTTATAAAATATTTCAAACATACTTTTGAATCCCATTTTGATTAAAAGATTTTTGAGCTAAAATTACAAATAATTTATCAAATTAATAATTTTGAACAAAAAAATAATTATTTTATTTAAAAGTTGTATTGTTATATTTAATTTTTTGTTCATCAAAATTGAATTTAGATGTCTAATTAAATTATTTTATAAAATATAAAGTTCAAAAAATGATTTATATTAAAATATAGTGATAAGGCAAAATAATGAGTATAAAATGATATAATCCCTAATTTGTAATATATTGGTATATATATACAATCACATATCACGTTGAATTGAAAAGAAAATTAAATAAACATCACTCTCTCGTAGGTAAATATTTTCAAAAAGTTGACTGAATCTAGTTGAATGTACAGCATTTAGGGAATAATCAATAAAAATATATACATATATAAATTCAATAATTAAGCCACACAACTACACAATACAAAATTTGACTCTATATATCCGTGTCTAAGTAAAACACTAATTATAATACAAAAATTCAAGCCTAGCTATAAACCTGCTTTGACAGATCTATAACAAGGGACATAGAACCGACCAAGATGTAGATGGTTTATTAATTAATTAATTCTATGAATTAATTAATTATTTAATTTAAAATTTTTGGGTGGTACTAAAGGAATATTCAGTCACACAAACATTAATTCGTCATAGCAATATATTCTTTGATGGATACGCACTCACAAAACAGATCATTAACATTTTTTAATTGTCATTACGTATATTATTTACATTAATCAACGACTAATCCCTTTATTCAATAATTTGAGCATTATTAATAAAAGTACAAAATATATATACATGTTATGGAGTAATATCCTAAGTAATTTTTGTTATGCCATTAATACATTCTCACTATATATATTTATATAAAAAATTTATATGATAGTAGATATATATATATATATATATATTTAATAATCCCTTGATATAAATTATTTTTCTCAGGAATTTATGGAGAATTACCGTGAGAATTCATTACTTTTATAGAGAGATTTGGAGTTGCATATTCTAAAATAGCATTATTCGCTTGACATAATGATAGAAATTATCCCAAAATATTATTCTTAAACTCGAACTTTAAAAGGACAAAAAAAAAAGTACTACAATCTTATGCATAAACTTCTATTTTTTATAAGATAAAATAGCACCAAAACCAACAAAAACGAAAAGAAAAAATTAACTCTTCCCCAAACCATAGATCCAATGAACAAAAAAGAAAAAGGAAAGTTTGCCTTTTAGATATTTTAATCAAATTTGAACATGAAAGTAATGAAAGTGAAAAAGATTAATGATAATGAAAATTTAAGAGAGATAGAGAGGACGAAATAGAAAAATGATTAAAAGAAAGAGAAAGCAAGATAGAGCTACAACACTAAAAGTGAAAAAGAGTGAAAGAATGTGAAAAAAATTAGGATTAGAAATAATAAAAAAAAAGAATTTATTTAAGGGTAGGTAACCATTTGGTACTTTATATTTTTACAAAGTATCATTCTGATACCTTATGTTTACAATAATACTTATTTGGTACTCTGTATTTTGAAATCGTACATATTTGATACCCTGTATTATAAAATCATACATTTTTAGTACCCTAAACTTAAATTTAATTAAATTTTTTTTACCAATCTAGTCAAAGTGCTCTCAATTATATGAGTTTTAAATTTAAATTTAATTAATTATAGACATATAACCGATGACAGTTTAGTTATATCGACAAGAAATTATCTATCAAATATGAATCTAGGGTACTAAATATGTATGATTTTAAAATATAAGGTACCATATGAACATTATTGAAAACAGAGAATACTAAAACGATAATTTGTAAAAATACAGTGTACCTAAATGAGTAAATACCCTTTATTTAAAAAGAATTTCCTAAAAAAATATGGTGCGAAAATTTTATTTTTTCTAATATAGGAAGGACAAGTCCGGAGAATTTTTTATTCTTTTATAATTGAAATAACCTTTCACGGCAATCCTAAAATATTTTACATTTTTATATGGTCATGCATAACCATACTATAGTAATTTTACATATTTTCCCAGAAAGAGAATGTGCCAAGTTCGAAACATAAACATTTTTTTTTTGTCATAAGTAATGAGTTAAATATAGGAGTAATGATATGTACACCTAAAATATATAAGTAAATATTAAGCATAAATGATATAACAGCTTACCTTAGTCAACACAGATATTCTGATGCACGTATCATTATGCTACATATACATAACCTAATTAACCGTCTTCATATATAATACCAATATATATATATATTATATAAAGAAAGTATAAGCACATGGTAAATGGGTTAGGGGCACCTAATCTATAATATATAAGATATGGTATGGTATCCCAGTAAGAAGGACGTGTAAAATAGCCAAAAGAGAACCAACAAAACGCCGATCGAGCTACACCAATATCGATCTTTTGCAAATCATATATACATACATAGGAGGAATAAGTGTCCACACTTCAAACCAACCAAGATGACCCCCAAAAGCAACATTTCATTAAACAACATTATTATTTCAATTCCCTATTCTTCTTTTCCAAATCTTTATTTCTTTCTTTCTTTCCTCCAGAACCAGATGGTACAAAAGAACAGTATAAATTAATAAAAACACTACTACTACTATACTATATAGTCTGAGATGACGAAAAAGAAATTTTATTGGGTGGGGTCTGAAAAAGTATAAGGCTGCATGTGCACCACGTTAGCTGATGTCAAATAGCTAGACCATAAATCCTCATCCTCATCAGGTTTTACTAAGGCTGACCTTAGATTGTCTGCTCTTCTTCTCTAATTTATTTATTTAATAAATGAACAAATAAACTAAAAAAGCTAAAAGATGAAAGATGAAAGATGAAAGATGAAAGCTCCTTTGTATAAAGGAAAAAACCCTAATGACCAATGCTGACGGTTATTGATTTATAGCTTGGCCAGAAAGAATAAAGCTGGACCGCCCATTGTCCGCTTAAGGATAATAAAAACAATAACTTACACACACACATTTATATAAATATATATATATATATATATACACACACTTTATAATAACCATATAATAATAACATGTTCATTATTATCATCTCAAATTTTTATTATTTTTTTAAAGACAGAAATAAAGCAAGTAGTCTCTCTGCTATGCTAGCTAGCTTGGACTTAATAAGAAAACAATCTTTTCGTGATATTTTTTTATTTTTTTTAGAATAGGTTTTACTTTAAGCCCTAACAGTAATGCTCTCAGTGTTTCTCGACTCGTAAACAGTATTCGGCGTGATTTTTTTTTATGACTATGTATATTGTAGCTATTTAGAGCATCCTACAAATTTTCAAAAAATTTCGAATAATTTACAATACTGAAAACTAAGTTCAAACATATTGTTTTCCACGCGCATAAAAAAAATTAATCACGCGTGCAACAATATGTTTGAACTTAGTTTTCGGTACTGTAAATTATTCAGAATTTTTTAAAAATTTGCAGATGCTCTAAATAGCTACAATACACACGGTCATAAAAATAATCTTGCTGAAAACTGTTCACGAGTCGAGAACACTGAGAACTCAACCAATAAGGCTTAAAGTGAAATTTCCTATATTTATATATATACATATATTAATATGATCAGGAAACAGTGTTATGGATTCCACGTTCAAAAAGAAGAACTTTCTTTGCAACCAATTAGGAATAATGAATTATATATCTTAAATTAATAATAATAAAAGTTTATTTCTTTTCTTTTCTTTCTTTTTTTCTTTCTCATATATAATAATAATAATAATAATAATAATAATAATAATGACAAATATTTAAGAAGAATCGAATTTGATCGAGATATAATAAATTGTTTTACGATAATAATACATTCTTCCACAATGATTTTGCTAGCTAGATTTTACAACAACTACTCGTAAAAATAATGATGAATTTGGCTGCATGCAGATTAATTTCTCTCTCTCTCTAACAAGAAAATAATTGGTAAAAGTCATCATACGAGAACATTTTCTTCTAGCTTGACGATCATTCATTATGCCGACGGTTGAGATCAATTAGGCCTCGCTGTAAATGAAATTATAGCCGTCTGATGAGGTCATGGGCCCACTGAAGTAGTACAATATTTTTTTGTTTGTTAAGAGATTAATTAGATCAAGTAATAATAATAATACGTACACACCAATAGTAATTAATGCATGGTGGTTTTTCTTTTTCTTTGTGCCAAATGCAAATCTTGGTTTTGAGAGGAGTACTCTATAATTTGTGGCCAAGACCCCAAATCTCTCTCTCTCTCTCTAAATCTTTTTTTTTTTTTTTTAATTTTTATGAAAGAGTAATATATATTTATATACATGAAGTGATGGAACAACCAAATTATTGGCTTAAAATGGTCTTCTCATAAAAACTTGGAAGGTCAGCAAATACACAAACATGATCCAGAACACCAGGCTTTGATTATCCATTTTAGCTGCCTGTTTCACAATAAAATTCCATATATAGTGGAAAACCAAATAAGGAATGAAAGAAAAACAATCAGATCACTGTCTATATAAAATTTAATAAAATAAAATTAAAAAAAAATTAAGTATATTATTGATCATGTAAACAGTACATTTTATTCACTTTGGTCTATTTACACTTTCTTCTTCTAATAATAATATAAAATAATACACATATTATTCTTGAATTTTGGACTGTATTTTATTAATTCCCTTAATAAACATTCATTTGTATGGTCCCTATAAATTTTTGAAGAATATTATTTGGCTAAAACCTTAAAAACTGTACAAACATTATAAACAACGTGTTTGGTTGCATTTTCATTTTTTTCTTCTTCTCGAGCTTCGAACATTAAAAGTTTATCTATATATATATGTCACAATTTAACCCTTAAAATATATGTATATATATATTTGTTAATTTTTTACCTTATTTGAAGCTGAAGAAGTAAGAGAAATAGAAGCAGAAGAAGTTGACGTAGTAGCCAAGGCCGACAAACCCACGTTATAAGCCATTGTCATATCTGGTTGAAACAAACCATAGTTTCTTTCCGATGTGGGACCAGGTTTCATGTCTTCATTGAACAAAGCGAACAAGTAAACCTCAAGCCTCATATTGGGTCTCAAAGGAGTCCCTTCATTCGCCAACTGTCTCCTCAGAAGGTTCCGGTTAAACATCGCCGCGTTCTCCACCGTGGCTCCGATCTCATTCGAGTCACCCTTCGACGGCCAACCCGTTTCCGACACCCGAACCTCGATCGCACTGAAACCCATTCTCGCCATGGCGAAGATGATCGCGTCCACCTGCGCGTACAACATGTTGTCGTAACGTAGCTTCGTGTACGGGTCGACCATGCCGGTGTTCGGGTTGAACAGAACGTAGTCCAGCGAGACCAGGGTCGGGTCGCCTTTGTAAGCGAAGTAAGGGTAGGCATTGATCCAAAACGGTGCGTTTGTGGACTGAAGGAACTTCAGGAGCTGCAGAATTACGGTATTGACCTCGGTCTTGAATGTTCCGGCGGAAGGAGGGTAGGAGTTTTCGAGGACAGCCAGGGAACTCGGTGTGGAGACTTTGATGTACGTGTCGAGACCTAATTGGGCCAAGGCGGAGTGAATGCTGACCATGGCTGGGACGAGGTAGGTGACGAACGACGAGGAGCTATCGTCGGTGAAAACCTCGTTGCCCACAGCAATTCCGGTGATCCGCGTCGCAGGGTAGTACGGCTTGATGTGAGTCGTGACCCATTGGAGCGCTTGTTGTGGGTCCATTAACTGGGACAGCATTTGATTCTCTACGGTCACGATTATCTCAACGTTGGAGTTAGCGAATGCGGTCAGGACTTCTGGATTGGTGTCGTAAATTCTAGTTTTGGTTACTTTGAGAGAACTCAATAGGTCCAACACCTTGGCTGGTGGTGGTAGGTTATTAGCCACTTGACCATAGTTGATTCCCAACGACATAACACCTAAAACACAAGAATATACAATAATAATATTAATTAGTTTAGAGTACTAGAGTAATAATCAAGAGAAAATAAATAAAACCCAGAATGTAAAATGATAAAGGGTACCTGAAAAGCTGAGAGATAGTGCCATAACAAGAAGAATATCAAGAACAAGGGTAGTGGCATTTCTGTAAATAAAAGTTGCCATCTTGAGAAAGAGAAATTTTTTTGGTTGTGTACCGAAAGAGAAGAGAATAGAGATTAATAGGGAGAAATTAGTGATCAATTCCTTTCTTTTCTTCTATGGAAATATTCTTGGTCTCTGCCTATTAATTAGCTTGCCTTGGAGAAGAAGTTGATGTCTTTGGCTTGGCCGTTGTTAACCTCCTGACTGGTTTTTATATATGTGTATGTGTGTGTATATATATATATAAAAATATTTGAGATATGATGTATATGGGTTTTGTCAATTTGGCTTGAAGTGGTTTCTTTTGTACTGGCTTGTCTCTTTCCAACGCTAAGCCAACTCTCTTCTATATAGCTAAATTCACGTGTGAAAAGACTATAATGTCCATGGCCGCTTTCTTCACATAAAAGTAAAGGGTAATCTCACAAGGTTGGTTTGGCTACATTTATAAAAAAAAGGAGAAGCAATTTGGGGATCCTAAAACTGAGAAAAAGGAAAAGAAAAAAAAACTTCTATGTTTTCCTTCCTTTACATATATATAATATGATTATTTTGGTTTTAGAATATATAATTATAATAAGGTAAATCTAATATATATGAGACGCTAACCATTAGTTTTAATAGTAACTAAATCTTAGAGATTCCATTACCTTTAGGTAGGAGCACTATTTGACCTTTCAAGAATATTATTGTACACTTTTTCTTGTCATAGGTAAATAGAAAATGAAGACTGAAATTGTTGAAGGTTGTTGACCTATATATATATATGTTGGGTATTTTTATGGTGCAACTCACAAAAAGAGGTGGACCACTGCAATTTTTTTTTTGTTTCCCCCGTGAATGGTTTTCAGCGTGAATTTCTTTATGTCAATGTATATTGTAGTTATTTAGAGTATCCTGTAAATTTTCAGAAAATTCTTAATAGTTTACAGTACTGAAAATAAGATTCAAATAAATTATTGCACCAGAAACTTTTTTTATGTGTGTGGAAAATAATATGTTTAAACATTATTTTTGTTACTCTAAATTATTTGAAATTTTTTGAAAATTTACAGACTAAATAACTATAATATGTACGGTCATAAAAAAATATGTCAAAAACTGTTCACGGGGTCCAAAAAAAAAAAATACACCGATGCACCTCTTTTTGTGAGTTGCACCAAAAAAATTCCCTATATATTTATCCTCTAAAGATGAATCTATGGAATAATATTTATAAAAAGATCACAATTTAATTAATGGGATTTGTACTATAAATTCGCTGAGTAAGTTGGTAATAATCTAATAATCATGTTACTTTTTTTTTCCTTTCACTTTTATGTCTTTTTCATCCTTATTATTAGAATAATAAATCTCAAATTGTCGCCCAGTTGATATATGATTAAAAGAATAAATTAACCCTATAGCTAATTAATCAGACTCACAAGTTGAATCACATTTTAATTTTTAATTTTTTTTAATTCAATTACGTTTTTTCTTTTTTATGCTTAGCTCAATCGACGACACAGTACGCAGTACTACTCTTATACACTTTTTTTTTATTTTTATTTCTTTTCTCTTTCGGTATAATTATTGATCTGTCTAGCACTATAGTACATCATTCTTATTCATTCATTATTATTAATAATAAATCAAATTATTAAAAGAAAGAATTAATTATTGTATAATTTTTGTATTGTTGAAAGTATATATTAAATACATTCCCCCTAATACTTTTAAAAAATATGCATAAACTATATAAATAATATATATATATATATATGGAGCTAATTTGTCATGATATATCTGCACTATGACTCCAGGCTATGAATGTATGTATAATTATTAGAAAAATCCATGATTTGAATCATCAAAATCAACAAAGCGACATAGTTGAAATCTGGTAGTTTGTTTTTTTAGGTCCGAAACAGATCGAATATATGGAAATGAAATAATTAATAAGGTCGTATATTAATAAATAAAAATAAAAAATAAAAATAAACACAATCATTCACATTATATGGATCAATATACTTTTAAAATAAATTTATAACTATAATTTAATTAGAAGGGGTCGGTACTACACTATTTCGAAAAGGTGTAACATAAAATATTGTTATAGATTTGCACAGTATCTCAATCATTCAGTCTTTAGAATGAAGCAAATAATTAATATAAATTTATAATTATATATATTTATATAATTATATAATAGTCTCTTTAATTAATTAGGACGGTTTTGTGGTGGCTTGTTTTTAAGGTAAGTGTTTGTGCGTTATTTACTATTTTAGTTTTCATCTAAGCAAAGGCTTCTGAGAACAATAACTGGTTATACCGTACGTAAGTTTAGCATGCAAATAATAATAATAATAATAATAATAATAATAATAATAATAATAATAATAATAATGATGATGATGATGATGATCACATTGACCTTCCATATTTGTAAGGTATATATATATATTTATATATAAAATGGTTACACCTTTTATAATAAGTAAGAGAGAAGATCTAGCTATAAAAACCTCCAAACAAAAATTGAATATACCTAACCTAGGACAGACATAGAATCAAACCTTCCGAAAAGAACAAAATATATATATGTACATTAATTAATATATAAATTATATTTATATAAATCGCCAAAGAAAACAAAGATCAACAAAAAAAACTTAGCTGTTTTTTAATAACTTAATTATTATTTAAATAACTTCTTTCAAATATTGAAATAATAATATTTTGCATAACTTATAATATTGCATATATTTTTTTTTAATTATTATGTTTACACATAGGATAATAACACTATACATATAATAAAATTGGTTGAATTTGGGATATGAAAATTAGCGAAGTTGATGTTTTCTCTGGTTTTTAGAAACACCTATAGGATCGTTGTCTTTAAAATTATCAACAAAAAAAAAAGTAAAAAATGAGATCAAAAGACGAGTAAAGAAAATACATAAAAATAACTAATTAGTATGATTCAATAGGTTTTTAAGTATTGCTAAAAGACACCAATACTTATTGGTGTAATTTAGTATTGATAATTATACATTTTAATTTAAAATATATGAAGCTTGGTACTAAATTATATCAATCAATTTAAGGTGTTATATTGAGCACCATGAGTTTGTTATAATCTCTTTTAATTTAAAAAAAAGAAAGAAAGCAGATTGGTCGAAATAGCTAATCGCAATTGGTTTATATGTATTATAGATCATATTGTCTACTACTTCCACCTAAATATAATATGAAAAAGAGAAACATAATCGTTGATTAATATATATTAAAAATGGAATAAAAGTAGCTAAAAGCTTTTATTATAGAATAAACATGATTAATTTAACTTTGATATACATATAAGATAAGAGCGAACTTCTCAACCAGATACGTAATATTGACATATATGTTATATACATCCAATATATGTATATATAAATAATTCAAAGGTTGACAAATTACGTCATTTTTAGGCAAAGAAAAAGAAAGTGGAGCAATTAAGGATAAAGTTAGTCAGTGTTTGGTACGTAAGTGGATAAGGGAATTGGAACCAATACGTGGGAATGATGAGACTCGTTATGTAAAGGTTCTTGTCTTAAAGATACATTTTGATCGATTTGCTTCTTTATTATCTTTCATGTGTGTATATATATATATATATTTATATATATATCATAATTTTACGGTGCATACCTCCGTACTTTTTGTGGATTTTGAGTCGTGAATAGTTTTGAGAGTAATTTTTTTTATGATTGTGTATATTGTAATTATTTAGAATATTCTACAAATTTTTAAGAAATTTTAAATAATTTACAATATTGGAAACTAGATTCAAATAGATTATTTTCTATATGCATAAAAAAAATTAATCATGTGTGCAACAACATGTTTGAACCTAATTTTTAGTACTGGAAATTTGCAAAATAATTTAAATAACTACAATAAACATTGCCATAAAAAAAAATCATACCGAAAACCAAAAAGTATGCACCATGCACCATAGAAGTATCATATAGGATAATTCTATATAGATATATATTACTAATTATAGGGTCAATATCAAGAAACACAAAAACACAGCCACCATTTCAGCTTGTTTTTATGTATACAGAAAGAAGGCTCAAATTAGTCTTTGAAAATGTACAGTCAAATAAAGTTTCTGTCTCTGTTTTACACCACATGCACATATATATATATATATGTATAATATTTATATATTTATATTTGTATGTATGGGTGGCTTATATAGTTTGGCCAGAGTGTGGAAAGTAAGACGGTTATAATTCATCTCTTATTGACCATCTTATTAAGCCACATCTTTATATCACTTCAACTAAACCATAGACTATACTCACTGTTTCCAATAACAAAACCAAAACTAATATATAAATAAAGTAAAAAATATATATATTTTTAATTTTAAAAGGGTCGATATAAATTTAAGTTTTACTGGTAGGGCTCTCAGTGTTTACAACCCGTGAACAGTTTTTGTCGCAATTTTTTTTATGACCGTGTATATTGTAGCTATTTAGAGCATCCTGCAAATTTTCAGAAAATTTCGAATAGTTTACAGTACCGAAAACTAGGTTCAAACATATTGTTGCATGTGTGACTAATTTTTTTTATGCGCGTAGAAAACATCATGTTTGAACCTAGTTTTCGATACTCTAAACTATTCGGAATTTTCTGAAAATTTACAGGATGTTCTAAATAGCTACAATATACACGGTCATAAAAAAATGATGTGCCGAAAACTGTTCACAGGACGAGAAACACTGAAAGCCCTACCGGTAGGGCTTAAAGTGAAGCCCTATAAAAGAATTGTCCTAAATTTATATTAATTTTTTTTTTATAAAAAATACATTGTAATAGTACAGAAAATTATATTAGGAATGTATTGGCCTGATCTAGTCTGCTAATTCTACAATGTTGATTATAAATAGTGAAGTTACTTATATTGTTATAAATGATATATTATTTTTATACGTTTTCCATACGGATACCATACTTAAATAAATTATACTATTTAATAATGTAAAAAAGAACATACCATCGAAATTAATTCACAAAAAAGAAAAAAGAAAAAGACAAAATAAGCATGACACGTTAGATCCTTAAATAATTATCACTCGATTGATTCTTAATATTTCTAGTTCAAATAAAATAAAGTACAAGAAACAATTGTCGAGTTAATTATAGATGTGTAAGATTATTATTTATATATGTACAGAATTAGGTTGTAAGTTCGTGAGAAGTTTCTCGTCTCAATTATGAGTTGAAAATTTGAATTGAAATTTGAAGTTTCTTAGGAGCTCAGTAATCTTTTTGGAACTACACTAAAAAGTTTTAATTAATATTACAAGTATGTCTAAATTTCTAATATGCATTGAACCCTAAAAAGTTGGGGATTCAGAGAAGTCACAATCTAGAATATATAGCCGGCAAAGAATAATGGTCATATATTTTTGTTGTGTTGGCAAGAAAAGTTGTACGTGTAAAATTAATTACACCTACTTCGTAGAAATGGGTTCAAATAAAAGTGTTTTCTGGTCTTAATGATTTGGATTATCACCTTTGAATAATTAGGTCTATATATATATTTTTGACTAATAATATATAAGTACAATATATAGACTATATATATATATGGATCATATTATCCATATTAGTTATTATATATATATTATATACTTCCACTACTAGCGCCGCGCCCTGCTCAAACAAATATATATATCATAAGAAAACTCAAATGAAACATAAAAAACGTGTAATATTAAGTTCTCCACGTACGTTCCACGTATCATAAACACAACTTTTTCTTGGTGAACATTTACTTTTTCATAGATTACTAAGACCAACAACTATTCCACATTCAAAATTATTAATACTTGTCCTTTTTTTTAAAAATTCAAATAATAATATATGCTGCAAAAACATTCAATGAAGTTTAAGTAATGGATCACGATACATGATGGTGATGATCACTAGTTATAATGTATGTTATTAAGTACTTTTTTCATATGTATTATTACGGTTTTTGGCCTTACTAGTTCTTAAATTTATTAAATTGTGACAGTTTGGTCCTTGAATTCCTATAGCTCAACCTGCCAGCTGTGTTTCAATTAAGGATTATTTGAGAGGCTCTCGTCATTTTTCTTCTTCTCTAATAACTTTCAAACGAGCATAATTAATAACAACAGTAAAAATACTATTTTGGTTCCTTTGTTTTGACCAAATACGTGATTGACTTTTATGTTTTGTTAAATGACAATTCGAACATTTTGTTTTACAAAATAGTATCTTATACTCAATTTTAATAAAAAAAATTCAAATATAATATTTCATTCTCAGTAACTCGACCACTTTCTATACTTCTATGTACGTATAATTTTTTTTGGGATCGATTATTGTGAATGTGCATTGTACGTAATATTGCATTAATATACAACATTGTTGGCTTAGCATACATTGCTCAAATGATATTGTATATTGTTCACAAAATGCAACATATTCATTCGGAAAAAGAAGTACATCCAAAACCTATAAATATAAATATACTTGGAAAAGTATTTCATAATATTTTTATCTTGTTTACTTGATTGTAGTAAGCAGTGCTATGCACAGAACAACACCACGTCCCAAAGTAGATACCATGGCAGAAGAGATTCTTATTTTAACAGATTGTTGTTTTTGGGTCCAAAAGAGAAGATTCTTAACAGTAGTACGTACGTTGACACTGAACAGTGTTTATACGTATAAATTATAACTTCACTGCCTAAACCTAAAAGTTTATGTGTATGTATGGTTCCTTTGGTTGTTCCTCCGAGGGAACATATATTGTTATTTATTATTATTATTATTATATAATCACCAAAAAAGCAATGTCTAAATCCTGGCAGATCTGACATAAATAGGGCAGTTATGAGACAAAAAAGACCCAACAAAACAAAAAGAATTGAAAACATTAAAATACCGAAATTTCCTTCTTAGTTAAGTTTTTCTATAAATAAATAAACTCTCAAAAAACCAAAGGATCTTGTTTTTCAGAGGTGAAAAGTAGATCGAATCAACAATTTATTATTGAGGTATATTGATGATAGAGGAGAGAGAGAGTGTGTTAGGAATAACACATTTCCAATATTTTGAAAGAATAAATAGTATTTTTGCACATTAATTATGTTCAGTATATTACTCAGCCCTTGAATGGTTTTTTATGTTAAAAATTGCTCAAAATTTTGTACGATATTGAAATATTGAGATTTCTGTTAGATTTCGTCCTAGATGACTAACGTAGTGATGATGCGACATTTTGTATGTTGATGTGACACTATCATATGTAGAATAATTAGCAATTTTGCCTATCAAGCTTTGACCACTACCAAATTGTGCCTATTTTATTAAAACTAATTTAATATATTTTTTTAAGAGAACCTAATTTTTTTCTTAAAAATAATAATTATATCCTTAAAATTTTTTAAAAATCATTTTAAAAGATTAAAAAAAATAAAAAATACTAAAAGTTTCAAATTAATTAAACAAATTATCAAATACTCAAAAATTAAAAATCTAATTAATAACAAATATTTTTTTACTTTTTATTTTCTTTTACGGTATAAAATAAATATATCTTAAAATAAAAATTAAAAATAGATCATAAAACAAAGTTTGTTCCCCTTTGTCCTCCTCCTCTTAAATTAATTTTTTTTATTTAAGTCTTTCGTCTCTCGTCCTCCTATTTAAATAAATATTTTTTCTTTGTTTTAGTATTTATTTTAAATTTTCATTCTAAAATAGATTTATTTTATATTGTGAAAGAAAAGAAAAAGTAAAAGTAAAAGTAAAAATGAGTTATTTGTTATTAATTCAATTTTTAATTTTTTTAAGAATTTAATTATTATTTTTAGAAAAAAAATTAAATCTTTTTTAATGCAAGGGGTATTATTTGGTAGCGGTCAAAGTTCGGGGGGAAAATTGCTAATTATTCTACACATGACAGTGTCACATCAACATAGAAAATGACACTTCATCAATCTGTTAGCCACCTAAGACGAATTCTAACAAAAATCTCATATTTCAGTAACGTACATAGTTCGAGGGAAACTTTTAACTTCATGAATTATTCAAAGGGCACGATCATATAGTGGTCATAGTTCGGGGCAAACATACTATTTATTCTTTTTGAAACACAAAAATTGGAACTATCGTATAATGTTTAACTTACTTATTTAACTTATTAGTAACCTAATTGTCAACTACATAGAGAAAAATGTTATGGGTATGTACTAGGCCTCACAAATAATACATTTGTGGAGTTATATAAAAAATTACAAATATGTAGGCTTTGGATTTTGTCTTTTTTTAAAAAAAAAAAAAAAGAAAACAAAATGAATCTTGTAATGTACTGTAGGTTTTATTTTATGTACTTAATTAAATTATGATTTAGTGTTGGTTTGATGTACTTAAGTTTCCATTGATTAATAACCACACTACAAGAAAAAGACTTTATAATGACGACATCTATTGCAACGATTCCAAAGTTAACACTATATACAACAATGACTCGTCAACAACACGCAAGCAGGGCCTCAAAATTCCTGGAACCGAGTAACAGAAATTTGGAGAGAACAAGAGGCGGGAGCTGACTCTACGGCGACGACATGTCGTTACTGTAAGGTCATCGTCGGAAAAAAAGAGAGGGAAATATGTTTGTCTATGGCGACGACATGTCGTCGCTGTAGGATGAGGAGGGAACTAAATCGCCCAGAGTTGGTTGCCTATTTTTCACTTCTTATAGCAACGACATGTCGTCACTGTAGCATCCTCATAAAAAAAAATAAGTGAAATATGTTTGTCTAAAGAGACGACATGTCGTCGCTGTAGGATAGGGGAGGGAACTTAACCGCCAAGAGTTGGTTGCCTATTTTCACTCCCTACAGCGACGACAAGTCATCGCAATAGGGTCAGAAAAAAAACGGTGGGAAAGTGGACCGCCAAAAATTTCACTGCCTATAGCGACGATATGACTGGACGTGTAGCACACAAAAGGATTCATGTACTATACACTATCCTACAACGACAACATGTCGTCGCTGTAGGGTGTCACCGTTTGAGTGAAATGGTGAGTTTGATATCAGTGATGACATTCTTGTACTCTATAGTGACGACACGTCGCCGCTATAGAGTCAGTCGATATAACTCCCCAGCCTGAGCATTCTTCTTCATTTTCTGCAAAAAAAAATTGAAAAACCAGAGTGCATCCGAGCCTTCTTCATCGATCCGAGCCTATTTGCTGCAATTTTTGCCTTGTTTTGGTAATCTAATATCATTTTCTTTGTATTTGTATGGTTTAAAATGTATTTTTTTGTTAGTATATGTTTGTAAGTTTTTGTGGTTATTTAGATTTTGGTAAAAATGAGTTTTTGAGTTTTTTATGTTTGTTTTTTTTCCAGATAATAGAGGAATCTGCTTGGGTATTGCTCAGATTGTAGAGATGATCCCTTGGGTATTGTTTTTAATTGTATTTTTTTTTTGTGATTGATGAATGTATTGATGTATGTTTAATTTATATTTTATAGGTGTGTGGTTAGTTATTTTAGATGGTGTTAATTTTTTTTCAGATTCGTTTTAAAGACTTAAAGGATTATTGGAAGTATATTTGTTTGTTAATTTGATTATATTTGTATTTTTTAAGATGAAAGTTGTATATTTATTTATTTATGTTTTAAGAAAATATGAATGTATGTTATAAAAAAATGTTAGGTTAGATGATATAATTTTTTTAATTGTATGTAGGTTTGATAAATCCATGTTAGATGATTAATGTTATTTGAGATTATAGTTTATAAGTAAATGTTGATGAATTTATTGATAAATCATGTTAAGATTTTGTATTATTTGTTTATAATATGTTTTTTTTTTTGTTGATGTGAGAATTTAAATGATTTTATGCAATTTTATGTTTGCTCTAGGACTGGTTTTTTAGTTTATATGCAGATTTTAAATTTTGGGATAGGTTAGATTACAGTCGTTATGCTACCAAATTTTTTGTAGATTTAGAAAAACTAAACATTACAAAATAGTTTTAAAGTTAGTGTGATTAAAATTTTTAATTAATAAATTTTAAATCAATTAATAAAATTTAATTATAAATTATAAAGTGTAAATTAAAATAATAATTTTACAAGTATAAAACTTTATTAATATTTTTTTTATAAAATAAGTAGAAATTAAAATAATTTAATGGTAAATTAATAAATTTGTAATTAAATATTTGTTTATTTAATTACTTTTATAATATATTTATAAAATTTGATAATATATGTAGATAAAATAAGTAATTAAGTTAACTTTACTCTTAAAATTAAGTTAAGATTAAAATAATAAAACTTTATTGTTGTTTTAAAACAAATAAAAAGTGAAAATTATATTAAGAATTTGATAATTATTAAATAACATAATAATAATTATAATTAAATATTTAATTATATAACGAAACTTTATAATACATTCATAACTAACAATAATATATATATATATATATTCATATAATTTGATAATATATATTCATAAAATTTAATAATTTATTCATAAGATTTCATAATTTACTTGAAAAAATTAGTGTTTTGGTGATAAAAAATGATTAGCAAATAAATGTAGTTTTTTAGGATTATCACATTGTGATAATTTATTTTCCACTTGAATCGGTTATGACGATTGATAAGAGTTGGATAATTAATAGATGACATAACTCTGATGAGTTTTGGAATGGTCTTCAAACATTTATACAAATGGGCAAGAATCATGTGAATGCTTCGGTAAAAGTCAGATGCCCATGTGTTCAGTGTGTCAATATCCTGAATCAGAAAAACTGGATGTGGTGGAGGCTCACATACACATATATGAGTTTCTGCAATGATATGTGAAGTGGACCTACCACGATGAAGTTGATATGCCTCTAGTAGTGGACGACGAGGCTCTAATGACTGATGAGATGATTGACATCATTAATGATGTTATTGGCGAACAAAGACACTAACGAAGAAGGCGTAAATGAAGGAATTTCAGATGGTGGTGGAAATAGTGCGGAGAATCAGTTTGATGACTTGTTTCAAAAGGTCGAAGCTGAGTTATACCCTGGTTGTACTTTGTTGTCTTCCTTGAACTTCTTGGCGAAGATGATGCACATGAAGATTATGAATAAATGGAAAAATAGTTCATTTGATGAACTTTTGAAGTTTATGAATTTTGCATTCTCGAAGGAGAATAAGATTTCGGCATCATTCTATGAGTCTAAGAAAAAAAATGAGGAAGTTAGGGTTAAGTTATCAATCAATTCATGCTTGCAAGTACGACTGTTGTTTGTTCTAGAAGGAGAATTCCCAAAACCAGAGTTGTCTTGTTTGCGGTGAGATCCGATTGGTTGACAAAGACACAAAGGGGAAAATAGTTTCCCACAAAGTGTTGCAGTACTTCCCTTTGACTCCTAGGCTTAAGTGTCTTTATGGTTCAAGACAAACAACAAATGATATGACTTGGCATAGTACGAGACGTCGAAAGAAGATGGTCTGATGCACCATCTTGTTGATGGGGGTGTGATTAGTGCTCAAAAATATCATTTTATTAGTTTTAAAGTTTAAAATAAATTAAGTTTTAATTAATATTTTCATGAATTTATTGTAATATATTTTATATTTGAAAATATTAATCTTAATTTATTTTGTGTTCAATTTTCAGGAAATAAAATGTATTTTTGACACAAACAAAAAGAAAAAAAATATAATTGAAAAAATGATGATAAAGTGGAATTTTTGAAGGTGACATAGGCCCAAAAGCTGAGCTCAAATAGCCCAAGCCCAAGTTTTCAGCAAGTGCCCACGCTGCCACATGGCAGCCTTCCATTCGCATAGCAAAGCCACGTGAAGCCGAGTCGTTCCTCTAGCAGCCGACATGTGTCCCCTTCCAGCCACCCGCCTGACGCAAGCCAGCCACTCCAGCCAACCCGCACGCCTGCCACTCCACCTGACACCTGCCACGATCCTGCGCGCCTGCCAAGCTGACACGTGTCCCCACGCAGCTTGTGACTCGCCAGCCAGCTGTCCCCACGCCGCCTGCCATGTTTCCCATTCCACTGCCACCTTTTTGGTCGAGCCACTCATCGCACGACACATGGCTCCATGTCCCCCACTCCACCAGCAGCCACTTGTCCCATTTTCATATACTTTTTGAGCCATTTCCCATTTCTTTTGTGCACGATTTTACACATTTTGGGTCTTATTTCCACTATAAATAGAGAACCAAATGTAGGGAAAAAAACATCAGATTTTAGAGTGGAAAAAAGACACTTTGTTATTTTGTTTATTTTCTTATTTCTAGCTTAGTTTTGCTTGTTTTAGGTGACAAAAATGAGTGAACTATTTTAGAAATATTGGTGAGGTTAGAGTGTAGTTGTTGTACGTCTCATTCTCAATAGTGATATTGATTCTTCTTATGCTTCATTTCCATATCTCATTAATTATTTTGTTCTCATCTTCTAATTTCTTTTCTAAAATTATTTAGTATCTTTTACATAAGTTCAGTCATGCTTTTCTTATGTAACTTAGATTGTTAATTTATTTTGGTATATTTGTTATATTGTATGCCTTTTACTGCATTCTGCCAGTGGTATTTTGTTGCTCTTGGATATATAATATGGTATGTTATGTGTTGACCCTCGTTTTGGTCAACTGACACGGAGTCAAATGCTTGATGTGATGGGAAGTGTTGAAATAGATCTAATGGAAAGAACAGTAAACGACACAACAAATTATAGTGGTTTGGCCCCACGAAATGGTAATGACCTACGTCTACTTAAGCTATTATTGATATTAATTCTCAAAGGAGTGATCAAAGAACTAGGGTTCTTCGAGTTTCACAAGCCTTAGAGGGATGAACGATACACTCGAAAGATAATAGCTATAATCCTCTTGTAAAGAAAAAACTCAAATCAACCAAAAGTCCATTCCTTGAGCTATTTCTCTCTATTTATAGGCTCAAGGAGGATTACATGAATTAGTTACAAATATTCTTTCCTAAATAATCAGATCATGGGAGATAATCTCAGATATGATTACAATTGCACACGATCATCTCAAAATACACAGAGTATACGACCAGGTTGGTCGTATGTGAAACCCAAATGTTATGCCAGGGGAATCGCACTGGTCGATGGTCGAACAGAACCTCTGCCAGGTGTCAGCCACATGTTAAAAATGTCCGCCACGTCATCCATGCCTACTTTTTGGATAACATTTGCCCCCCAAGTTTATTTATTACGACCAGCAATAAATAAACTTTTTAGCAAAACGACCCTTCGATTACCCCACCAAATCTGTTTGAGTAGTTTGTGTCTCCTTGGAAAAAGTGACCTACTCACGTCTAATCATGCCTTTTCTGTTCCCAAGCAATCCTATGATGGCTATCACTCTTCCCCACGCCTTGAAAAAAGGAAACTTATGATTATCTCTTTTTCTGTATCTCAGGCGATATATATAACTTCCAGAACTTCCTTTTCCCTTTTTACAAGCTAATTTTCTATCAAGAACTCTTCCAAGAACCCCCAAGTCAGAACTCAGAACCTCTTTGAAGATCATCCTTCGTCGTTCCAGGAATCGGCTGTTCGCACACCTACATTTGGAATCTCTCCAGAACTCCACAATCTTCGTCTAGGTAAGCTTCAGAACTTTTGCATCCTTTACTTTGCTGTGCATGCCGATTTAAGCTAGTTTTTTAGGCTCTGATATTGCACTGTGTTCTTGGGTAGAGATGCATGAAAATGGAGTGTTTGTCGAGTGATACTAGATATGGTGGCGTATATTTGTCATTTAGGATTTATGAATCTGTTTGATAGTCGAGATCATAAATTTAGGACGTAAAATCGAAGTAAAAATTCGATTTTTATACTAGTTGAAAAACTGGGTTTTTCCCGCCCTTACTGAAGTCGAAAAAGCCTTTTCAGAAAAAACTTTTTGCTTTCACTTTTTGATTTATTTTTTCAAACTGTTCGTATGAAAATTTTAGTTTTTTGTTAGAATGCTGCTGTATAAAAGTTAGACTTTTATATACGAGCAGCGTTATTCTAACCAACTTGCCCTTGCCATGTACATTCCGCTCGCAGAGCTCTCCAATCAAGGCTGATCCAACTTGTCATTGACTTTACCTGTACCACGTAGCACCCGTGAGCCAAGGCCCAGTAAGAAAACATGAAACGCAACACAATCGATAATATCATACAGTAAAATTCACTAAGCATGAACTCTCATCAAATAATCCATACCAATAACCCTCAGCATATATTCAGAGTCAAAGATGCAATCAAACACTTATAACATTCATATCACATAATATTCAGGGACGACAACTTAGGCCGCACCCTCTTTTTATCCCACTAACTCCGGCCCGCTTAAACCGAGCTCAGTGCATATTAAATTGTCCTCGGCTACCAGTGGTCGAGCCGCGCCCTGTGCGCTAGTGTAACCCTTGGCACCCTTAGGCCGTTGGTTCACTAAATGGCTTGCATGTCATAATACCATCTTTTCAAGCATTCACAATAGAGAACCCTTAGTACCGTCACATTTATTTAACCAGGTGCAGTTTTCTTACCTTTAGTCTTTACGGTTTTGGGATTACGAGCAACACCCCTCAAGCACGATCCGTTCCCGAGCCTAAGCCTTTATCACCTAGTCATAACCAAAGTATAGGGCCTCATTAATACTCAAGTTAGGGTTTCCGGTTACAAAACTAACTTTCGGGAAAACAAATCCTACCAAGCACGGTGGTGGAATGGTTCCCAAGCTTTCCAGGCTTGATCTAAGCCCTTAAAAACCCTAAAAGATCAAGTGCACAACTAAGGGCTGCGACCCTTGAAGCTTAGTCGCGACCCTAGCCTCAAAACAGAACCAAGGACCACCCTAGCAAAGACACGCGCTGCGGTCCTTGCAATGGGCGCCGCGGCGCTCACCCCTAGCCGAGCCTCCTTGGCTCATCTTCATCCTAGGGCCGCAGTGCTCTAGAACAGAGCCGCAGCCCTTCCCTTCAAGCCCAGAAAACCCACCATTTCAAAGCTCAAAACCTTAGCCAAATCCACCCCTAAGCTACCTACTTCAACACCCAACATTACCAAAACTCATAGACCAACTCAAGCCACACAATTCAACAGAAACTCAACCCAAAACTCATAGAAATCCCACTCTCAATCACTGAAACTTTAAGAACAAAACCACTCATTTTAACCAGTCAAAAACTCAAACCCAAATCATTAATTCATGGAGTAAAGCTTACCTTATTAACAGAACCCTTCCTCTATCCAAAATCCAGCTGATTCCCAAGTTTCCCAGCTCAATTCCACCCTAACCATCAATTGAATAATAACCTCAATAATCCAGCTGAAGCTTAAGGTTAAATTTCAGAAGAACACATGGATTAAACCCTTACCTTAGCCTTGATTTAGTTCTTGAGTAGGTCTTGAACTAAGCCTCAAGAATTCAGCTTAATCTCTCAATGATTTCCCAGATTTTCTCTGTTTTCTTGTGTGGTTTTTCCCCAAGTTCCTTTCCTTTGTTTTCCTTGAGAGAGAGGAGAGAAGAGCTGAAGGAGAGAGTTTAAGTCGGTTTATTTTCTTCTAAGGGTTTCCTAAACTTTGTCTTACTTGTTAAATTAATCCCAAGGCTCGGGGTGCCGGAACCGTCCCCGAGGCCAAAAAGGTAAAATCTCCCAATATTCCCACATAGACATCCTAACCTCAAATATATCTCCATATATTTATTTTCATGACCCGATAGTCTAAATCACTACCCGATGCTTAAAATACCCCTGACTTGTCCAAAGTCAATTATTAAATCCCGTTGTGACTTTTCCCGCTATCTAGCTCTAGCATCGCCTTGAGTCGTGCTCTGCAGACCTACCCACATTATAATGTGGTTCTCACATATATCACATATTTATTTCATATTATCACATAATATCGTCAATTATCATATACACACAATTGAGCACATAATTACACATTTAAATCAATAATATTCATTCTAATCCCATTTATGCCCTCCCAGCACACTAATCAAGGCCCTTAAGCCTTATTAGCGAATTTGGGTCGTTACAAGTTAAACTTCCTAATGGCTTCGGTTCAAATTTCTCTAAGAAAGTAACTAACAATGATGGCAACAAGTTTTCTACTTGGAAGATCCTTCAAGAAACATAAATTGTAAGGTAGTAGAACAAGTCAATCATCGAAAGATTTTGAATCATCAAAGTATCGATGATGATAACGAGGTTGATGTCGTGCATGATAGCACTTCATCAAATTTTGTACTCATTGTGGAATTAGGAGAGTTGACGATTATGCAATTGGATTGACCTAGTCATACTTGCATAATTGGGGAAACGTCTCGATCTGTTCCTGATGTGGATGATGATTTCATCAATGACGATGATGATGGCAAAATTAGTGAAAATGATTTAGAAAATATAGATGATGATGTAGGAATCGACATTGATGAGGAATAATATTTTCTTATGCATATTCTTATTGTATGTATAATGTGTATGTTTTAATTTCAAGACTTTTCAATCAATATATGACTTTTCTCAACAATGTTTGTTTTTCAATAGTTTCAAATGCATTACTGAAATTATTTAAGTTATGTAATTAACCTCCAACTATAATTGATTTTAAGTTAATAATTATTTAAACTACAAAGATATGTTTGCTACTCTTGCTCGTTCTCATGGTGGTGATGGAGCGGGTGATTCTCCTCCGGATCTCACACGAGTTCTTACTTCTTGTGAGACAGGAAATATACTACAATTAGTCTATCTTTTATCAATAAATGGCAAATTGTAATTATTTTATTCAATTTTATTTTATTTTTTAATTAACATATGCAGCGGCTGCCACAAAAAGAAGAGGTCGGTCTCGATCCAAAAATTTGCAACAGCTCGTTAGCGACAATAAAGGTCCGTTGGCTCTACAATTTGATTTGAAGATGGGAACCTACAAAACAGTTGGTGATTTTGGGACATTATTCACGAGACTTATTGGTCACCATGTCCCGTTATATTATGATTCGTGACAGAGTGTTTCGGATGAGTACAAGATAGGATTGATGCAAAAGCTTGAGGTAAATTTATCAACTTATTCACATGTAATTTTTTTTTATAATTTCAAATATCTAACAATTATTTTAAAGGAATTTTTCATTCTTCCCCGAGCTCTCCCTGAGTGGTGTCTGATAGAGACTGGGATTGAGTGAGAGTTTCATGATTGTTACAAGGATAGAAAAGGTCGCAAGAAAATACACTTCAATGAACATGGAGGGTATGATGATATCGAGACAACCAGAAAGAATCCACCAGAGGACATGGACAACGAGAGTTGGCAGAATTTGGTTGACCTTTTCACCACTTCACAGTTCATGACACGCTCAAAGGTAAATTCCCCCAACAGAGCAAAACAGAAGTATCTAAGTCTCCATGAATCGATTTCTTATGCTTTTGTTCGATTTAAGAAGGTAAATAAAAATATATAGATAATTTGAAATATTTTAAGTTATCTTAATAATAATTTCAATATTTAACTGAGATTTTGTTAAATTTTGTTTTCTAAAGATGAATCTTCAGACTAAGGAACTACCCAACATTATCGATACGTTCCATGACATGCACAATCATCCGACACGTGGATGGGTGAACACGAATGCTAATGATGCATATGTAAGTAACTTTCTAAGTTTTGTATATCTGTATATTATTCAATTATATTATGTATTAATTGTCTTGTTTCTAAACTGCAGGATGCCTTGCAGCAAGAAGTCCAGACACAATCCCAATCCCAGTCCCAAACTCAATCTGAATCTTCAGCAGGAAGTGCCACTGTCAATGAGACACAAGTCTTCTCAAAGGTACTTGTTCAACGTCGTGGCCACAACATAGGTATTGGACGCAAGTTGAAGGGCACTTGTACCTTTATTGCCTCAGGCGCCACCAGATTGTCTTCACAATCAGAGGTATTACCATTTCCATCAACCATAGTCGGCCCTCCAATGGTACCAGCTGAGGCTTTCCAGTCCATGGTTCAACACTTTCAGTCAAGCCATTATGACCCAGAACAATAACTTCAACCAAATGCAACAATTTTTGCATGCTACAAATCCGAACATCCAAGCTCCACAATTTCAGCATGTCAACTTGGATATGAATATGATACAGTCCATGATGGCGAACTTTCAACCACAACAACCGCAGCAGCCACAATCACCACAGCCACAATAAAAGAAACCACCACAACAACCTGACAACGATGATAACTTTGGAATTGATTTAGATGATCATTTAGTTTGATTATATTATTATTTTGAACTTATTAACATTTTGTATTGTTTTTATTTTATTTTAGAGATAATACTACTTATGTTTTGTTTTTTACATTTTGGAGACTATGGATATTGTTAAATTGGTTTTATTATTTAATTAATAAATTTGTTTTATTATTTAATTAATATTTAATATTTTATTAAATAAAATTTAATTAATATAATTAATAATTTTTAAAAAAAAAATGTATTTACCTACAGTGACAACATTTCGTCGCCGTAGGGTGCTTGTTGAACACGAAAATTTGAGATTTCGTGACCCTATGACGACATGTCGTCGCTGTAGGCATATAAACCCACACACTCTCCAGCGATGATATGTCGTTGCTGTAGATGGGGGCGGTCTAATGACCTACAACGACAACATGTGGTCGCTGTAGGAGTTTTTGAAATTCAAATTTTCAAATTTTGTAACCACATACAGTGACGATATGTCGTCGCAATATCATAGTCCAACCGAAAAAAAAAGATTTCCTATTGCGACCGATATGTCGTCGCTGTAGTTAAATACTACTGCGACGACTGCGTTTTTTCGTTGCTTTAGGTCACTACCCATACAAACCTACATCTATGTCGTTTTGGTGACGACATTTCGTCGTTGTATACCTACAACAATGACTTCTTGATCTACAATGATGATAGAGTCTTTTTCTTGTAGTGCCATTTGATTAATTCAATATTTATTGATATGATAGTTTGTGGGGTAAACAGAATGTATCCCATAGAGAACAAAATCTTGTATATATATACATATTGTACTTGGTAAAAGCAACGTGCAATGCACGTTTTCTTAATTTTATTTAAAAATGTATTAATTTATTTTTAATATGTTTTTCAATTGTAATATAAATCTTAAATAAATAAACAATGTCATATATTATAAAAGAATGACATAAACATATTAAAATGAATCAAACCAAAACATTGTTTATAGTTTTAAAAAAATAAAAAATAAGATATTTTTTCTAAAAAAATAAAACATTGTTAAATCAAGAATATGTTAGACACACACTTTTTATATATAAAGATATGGTGTTCTAGTTTTAAAATTATTCCTTTTTTCTAATTTTCCTTTTGAAAAAATACGTATGAATTTCAATATAATAAAATATTAAAAAAATTCTAAATTATAACTTTTAATTTAAAAAGTTTGCTTGATAAAATTGTAATTATTCAATTAAATTTTTTTTAAATCCAACAAAAAATTATATATAAATATATATTATTTAATGAATAGTTAGAGCAATTAAAATAAATAATTTCTCATTAAAATAACTTAACGACAAAATAAGAAAATATGTATATTTATATCTTATTTCACTATTATATATATGTTTGGACAAACAAAATACATTAACTGATAAAATAAATAATTACTAAAAAAAAAGAATAAATTTAAGCACATAAATATTTTTCGGTTATAATTTTGAAAATAAATTAATAAAATAATTTACATACTTTAATATAAAATTTTAAAATATAGGCTTATTACTTTTTGTTCTTCAATTTATTACCTTATTTAGAGATATCTTTACTATTTTAATAAAGATATACCTATGATAATTAAATCACGTGTCGACCATATCAAAGAGACTTGACGCCTTAATTAGATGTTGAAGTGTGGACCCATAAATTTTTTTCACTGACCGATACAAAAAATTAAATAATTATATTTCATATGCAAATTATACATTTTGGCCTGTCACTAACCCAAAAGCCATCTTTACTATATCTTTTACACTATACCTACTTTATCTTTATTTTTATCTTCAACACAATACTCTAAATATCACAATAAAAAAGTACATATTCTATTACATAAATATAATATTCTTTTTATTTTATTGATTAAATCAAATAATTGTCTAGAGTTCACAAATTAATATTAATTACTTATATGTTCTATTAATTAAATAATAATGCAAGTATAAACTAATATTTAAAAATAATACACATTTGCTAACTAAATTATTATATTTATTATATGAATTAAATATTACAGTGCAGCTAAATAAATATTAATTAAATTTAAATAAAAAATACATACAAATAAAATTACACATCAATTTTTATATGAGTATTTTTAATTTTTTTATTATGAAGTTTTTAATGTTGAATGTTATTATTTGAGTATTTATTTTATATAATTTGTTAAATAATTAATTTAGTTTATTATGTAAAAATAAATATTTAGCACAGTATTAGAATAAAAATATATATTAACAATTATACATTTATAAAAAAAAGTTAAAAAAAAATAGAATAGGGTTTCACAGGTAGACCACTTTATGTATAAAACAAGAGATAGATTCTCTTTGGAAACTCTATCTCATATACTCTGAATATAGAGTTATGATGCCTTGTTGGAGAAGCTCTTGGTAACAAATTATTAAAGACATAACACTATGAATATATAAATAAATTACAAAATATAAGTAAAAATTAAATAAAAGATTTTAATATATATTAACAATATCTAGGGCTTGCAGCCATGGGTTTGACAATGATATTAGTGAACATAAAACTTAGGGCCTACTTAAAAAAATATTAAAAATATAAAATGAATTAAGAAAAAAAAGTATTCACATATTTTTATTTGTAAAAATTAATTAAAGAAAGAAAAAAGAAAAAAAAAAAGATGATATATCCTAGAAGATATAGATCTTAGAAACAAAAGTAGAAGATAATTTACAATGAGATAGACATCTTCTTATTGTTTAAGGAAAATTATTGAAGACATGTATTATGCAAAATTATAATTAAAGAGAGTTATTGTGGCCATATTTTGTCGTCGTAATAGGTTGGGCACTATTGCAGCGAGAAGAAGATATTGTGGATGATAACAAATAATAAAAAAAAATTCTTATTGGAGTGACATATGGATTGATTGCGGTGACAATTCGCCATAGAAGATTATGGGAAATTGGGGGGGGGGGGGGGGGGGATTTTCCCCACTAAGTTTTCTGTTCACAAAAATTGTTCGATTTATTGTGACAACATTTTTATTCCTATTGTTGCTTAATAGTTTTGGGAAATAGATAAAAGGTTCTAAGCCATGTTTTATGTTCCTAACAATTGGTTTATTTATTTTTTCAAATCTCTTCAAAATTTTAATTTTTGAAATATTCAAGATGGATTTGACTAAACATTAAAATTTTGGATTTTGTTGAATGAGAACTTTGCTGCAAATAATGTAACCCAAGGTGATGCATATAGGGTGGGGAATTGGCGGGGAGTAATCCCCCGTCCTTGTCCATATTTATAATTTTAATATCTGTCCCTACCTTTATCCCTACTTATGCTCCGTTGGAAACGGGGTGGGAAATCTACTATTGAGGCGAAAAATCCATTTATTTAAAAAAAATAATTTTAAATTAAAATTTTTAAATAAAAATAGTAAATTATATGTACATTAAAATATTACACAATAACCAAAAGATCCAAACAAAAAAATCGAAAAGCTTTGGTTCCCGGTTTTCTCTCTTCCATGGTGAAGAAGAAGCGTGTGGTTCGAAAGCCTGCACCTCGATTTTCTGATCATGGATCAAGCAGTAGTCAGATTGATGAGAAGGAGGAAGCTGGTAGTGTGATTTCTACTACTGGATTAAATTTGATAGCAGAAGCTGTTAATGTTGGGGAAAATGTGCAGGAAGATTGTCTTGTCGAAATAGAGGTTAATCCTATTTCGACCCAAGATCTTTGATCGAGTATGAATTGGGCTCAGGAAGTGGAAGAAGAGATGGATGCTGATGCTGATCAGGAGAAATTCCAGACTTCAGCACGGAATCACTGGAAATCCTTTACGAAGGAAAACATGTTTGCTCGCGATCCCCAACTTACGTACATGGAACCATTGATCAAAGATGGCATCAAGATTGCTCAAGTCGACCCTGAGGAGGTGAAGATCCAAACTGCAAACTGGAGTTCAGCAGTAATCTGTATGGTACTTGGTGCGAACCCTCCAATGGCGGTGTTTGAGGGATATATTAAGCGAATTTGGGGTCATCTTGGGATTGCACAGATAGCTCGTATGACTATGGGATTAACGATGGTGAAATTCAATGATGATGCAACTAGAGATCTGGTTTTGGAGGCTGGTGTTCTTTAATTTGATAGAAAACCAGTCATAGTCAGACCTTGGTCAACAGATCTAGATGCGGTGAAGCTAGTCCGATCAGTTCCGTTATGGATTAGACTTCACGATTTAGGTCTTCAGTATTGGGGGAACAAATGCCTAAGTGCATTGGTTAGTACTGTTGGGAAGCCTATTATGGTGGACCAGCATACTAGGGATCGCACAAGGGTTCAATTTGCTCGTGTTTTGGTCGAGATGGACATCACGGATACACCACCAAGAACGATTCAATTTCTTAATGAAAATGATCAGTTGGTGGAACAGGGGATAGATTACGAATGGTTGCTTGTGAAATGTAAAACTTGTTCGGGTTATGGCCACATTATGGCAGACTGTAGGAAAGGGGAAGCTGAGAAGAAAGTGAGGAAAACAGAGAGGAAGGCTCCTATGACTAAACCAGAGGAACACATTCAGAATCCACCCATTTCAGTTCCAGATTCCTCTAAGGTGATGTCTAAACCCTCTGGTTCAGTTAAAAAAGATGATCAATCGTTGAATAATGATGATTGGAAAACTCCTAGAAGAACTGTTGGTTAAAAAATGAAGGAACCTGTTCCAGGTTCTACTATAGATCTTGACCAAGATTTTGGGCAAAGATCTGTGAATACCTTCAGTGTTTTGCAGGAAAAGGAGGGATGTGTGGAAGAGGAGGTAGAGTGTAGAGAGACAAGGGGTCCTGGAATAACTACTACCTAATCATGGATAGTTGCAACATAGGAAGTTGGAATGTTAGGGGATTGAATAACAAGGATAAGCAAGATTCTGTGTTGGAGTTTTGCAATGTGAATAAAATTGGAGTAGGGGGTTTATTAGACACTAAGTTGAAAGGGAATAAAGTTCAGGAGTTGATGGATAAAAAATGTGTTAACTGGGATTTCTTTACTAGCCCAACTGTTGAGGGCCGTTTGTTGATTATCTGGAGGAAGAGCTTTGTTCGAGTTATAGTAATTGCTGAATCTTCTCAATATGTTCACTGTGTTGTTAAAATGGCTGGTCAAGCTAATGCTTTTTGTCTCACTTTTGTTTATGGTTTTAATACCATTGAAGATAGGAAGAATATGTGGCAAAGTCTGGTGCAGCTCAAGTTTCCTGTTAAGCCCTGGTTAATTCTTGGGGATTTTAACTCTGTCTTTAATGTTGATGACAGAAATGGAGGGAACCCCATTACGCAAAATGAAATGGTTGATTCAAATCAATGGTTAGCTCAGGCTAATGTTGAAACTCTCAAAAGTTATGGTTCGATTTTCACTTGGACCAACAACCAAGATGGCAACAAACGAATCTATTCCAAGATAGATCATGTGTTTGTTAATGAGGAGTGGCATGATGATTTTCCTAACACTATAGCTTGTTTTAGATGGGAAGTTATCTCAGATCATTGCTCGTGTGTTGTTTCAGCTACAGCTACGGAGGAAATTGGGATCAAACCATTTTGGTATTACAATTTCTGGGCAGATCATCAAGATTTCAAGACCATAGTGGAGCAGAATTGGAAGAGATCGATGGCTACTAGAGGTCTAAAAGGGGTTTACTGAAAACTTATGAGAGTGAAGCATTGCCTCAAGAAATTTAACCATGAAACGATTGGTGATATTGGGAAAACTTATCAGGAAGCTAAAGCTTGTTACAGTGAGGCTAAACATCAGGCTCAATCTCATCCGAGAGACATGAGTTACCAGGAACAAGAAGCAAAAGCAGCTGCAACTTATGACATTCAAGAGAAAATGTACCATAATTTTCTCAGACAGAGGAGCAAAATTACTTGGCTGCAAAAAGGTGATTCCAATACCTCTTATTTTCATGCTTGCTTGAAGAAGAGGAAAGTTGAAAACAGAATAACAACATTCACTACAGACCAAGGTATGATTAATGATAATTTCTCTGAAGTTGTAGAGCATTTTCTCAATCATTTATGCAGCTATATGGGAAGCAGAAGCAATGCCAATACCAGGTTAAACTTGAGTTGTATAGAGCAGGGATCTAAGCTCTCTTTAGATCAGCAACTTGGTATGATGAAACCATTTACTTATATAAGGAAATAAAAAGAGCGATATTTAGCATTCCTGATACAAAGTCACCAGGACCCGATGGATTTGGCTCAGGTTTTTTTAAGAAAATGTGGTCTGTTATAGGGGGAGAAATATGTGCTGCTGTTTCCAATTTCTTTGATACAGGACTCATGCCACCCAAATTCCATAACACAATGATTTCTCTTATTCCTAAACAAGAGAATCCTGCTAAAGCTATAGACTACAGGCCTATTGCTTGTTGTTCAACGATATACAAATGCATCTCTAAACTGCTTTGTTCTAGACTTGCAACAGTCCTGCCTATTCTGGTTCATCAAAATCAAGGTGCTTTTGTCCAAGGGAGATCAATTGCCCACAATGTGATGATTCTCCAAGACATCTTGAAGAACTATAGAAGGAAAAACACTTCTCCTCGCTGTACCATCAAGATTGATATCAGTAAGGCATATGATACTGTGGATTGGAACTTTGTAGAAGATTTGCTTAATGCTTTAAACATCTCTGGTAGATTTGTTCAACTGGTGATGATTTGTATCAAAAGCACATCTTACTCTCTTCTTATGAATGGTAGGATTCAAGGAGGTTTTCAAGGTGCTAAAGGTCTTCGTCAAGGTGACCCCTTATCCCCTCTGATCTTTGTTCTGATTATGGAATATCTGTCGAGAAGTCTTCTTCAAGCTGCTCAGGACTCTAATAAACTTATGCTTTGCGGGTGACTTGATTCTTCTCAGCAAAGGGTCCAAACAGTCCATAAAAGTTCTAAAAGAGGTCCTGGATGGTTTCAGTGCTACTACTGGGCTCCATATCAATGTCAGCAAATCTCAAATCTTCTTTGGAGGGGTTGATCCCAGGGAGAAGGAGGAGATCATTAGTGCAATTGATTTGGCTGAAGGTACCTTTCCTTTAAAGTACTTAGGGGTGCCTTCAAGACCAACTAAATGGAGAGCTGAAGATTGTGGGATTATCATTAAAAAAATCAAATTGAGGCTTCACACTTGGGGAAGCAGGCACTTGTCCTTTGCTGGCAAAGTTCAACTAATACATTATGTATTGCTTGGACTTCGAAATTATTGGATGAGTATTTTCATTCTCCCTCAAAGTGTTACTAAAGAGGTAGAGAAACTTTGTAGAGGATTCCTTTGGGGAATGAATGGGAACAGAAGCAGAATTCATGTGGCCTCTTGGGAGAAAGTTTGTCTTCCAAAATCTTATGGTGGTCTCGGGTTTAAAGAGGGGACCAAATGGAATCAAGCTATTCTAGCTAAATACATTTGGGCTATCAATGAGAAGAGAGACTTACTGTGGGTAAAGTGGGTTAACAATGTTTATCTCAAGGAGGTTACCATATGGTCTTACGAGTTAAAAATGGACACAAGCTGGTACTGGCGCAAACTATGTAGATTGAGACAAAAATTTTCTCATTCTGAGATCTCGAAGGCAGGAAGCTCGGGTAAGTTCTGTACTGCTGCTTTATATAACAGTACTCTTCCTCCTACTCAAGTCAGCTATCACAGGGCCATTTGGAGTAGTCTCATCTTGCCTAAGCATCGTTATGTGCTATGGCAGGTGGTGAACTCTCAGCTATTAACGAAAGAAAATATGAGTAAATTTCACATTGTCTTAGACTCTATGCTTTGTCCTGTTTGTGGAGACCAACCTGAAACTCATAACCACATCTTTTTTAACTGCTGCCTCTCTCGAAGGGTTGTGGAGCTAGTGTTTAAGTGGTTGGGATTCAGAGGTTGGCCTATGGACTTCGATGTTTGGTTGAGTTGGATTTCCCTGAAAGCTACGGGTATCGTGAGACTAATTAGCATAGCAACTATTGCAGCATCTTGTTATTGTTTGTGGCTGAACAGGAATAGGTGTGTTTTTTAAGGCTATTCCAAAACTGATTCTTTGATTGCTATTGATGTAAAGAGTATAGTGACTTACAGGTTATTCATTGTAAAAAATAAAAGAATGTCAAGACAAGAGAGAGATTTTATACATAGATTAAATTGTAATTAGGCCCTGTTTGTTCTGAAGTAGCAGCTTGTTGCTTCTTTTGTTTCAGTTTTGGTGAGTTGAGGGTGTATTTTGCTGGTTGATTATTGAAGTATCTTTCTTCTTGATAAAATATATATATATATATATTACACAATATTTATGATTTAAAATACTAAATATTGTCCCAAATAAAATTCGAAATATTAAAAAAGTTACTAATAAACTACAATAACACAAAGAAAAATATAGAATACACATAAAATATTATAAAAATATATAATAATTTGAACGGAGTCCCGTTTGAAATAGGGAGTGTCATCCTTGCCCCGCTATATTTAACATTCAGATATTGAAAATTATTCCTGTCCCTACCTCGTTTCCACGACAAAAATGTATCCCATTTGAAATGGGGAGTGTCATCTCTGCCCTCGTTCTATTTAACATTCGGATATTGAAAATTATTCTTGTCCCTACTCTGTTCCCACGAGGAAAAAATATGCATCTAAGAGAAACCAAATTAAGATATGGGTGTGAGAGAAGAGAGGTTGACGTCGAAGCTGAGAAGTAATTGACACCAAAGACTTTAAATATTCATCGGTACTGTATATGTATATCAAAATTTGAATAAATTATATGTCTATACATATATATATATATATATGTAAATTTCTCAAATTTATTACTTGTTTAAATAAAATGTTACTAGGGACCCCAAATTATGAGTCCCTCTGATTGGTTTGTAAAAAATGGTCTGTTTTGCCTTTTGGTGAGAGGATGGATTATACATTTCATGCGCTATTTTATTAAGTAAATATATATATACTTTGATGACTTTTTGACTTATAATCAGTTAAAGAGAATCAATTGGCCCTTCTTTTCAACACCTCTCTCCACAGTTACAAATAAAATTATATATCACTTTCAGAATTAATCTTTATATATTCTTGGGCAATATTAATTATCTTAGAGGTACGTCATGAAGGTATATATTTTCATCGATTATAATATATGAAACTTTAACTAAAAAATAATAACGTATCAAATAAGATCGGCCTAGCTAGCTGAAAATTCATAGCCTTGCTTTCTGTCTTTCTTTCTTTCTATTATTGAAGATTTTCAATAAAGGGCTGGTTTCAGTTCTATCATACATATACATATACATATATATATATATATATATATATATATAATCCTCCCATATATCACTGAGTGTGTCTGAAAAAGAGAGAAGATTTGGCTCTGTTAAGTTAACTCTTAAGAATCCTTGTCGATAGGGCAACCTTATCCATCGACATAGATCAATGGAGAGAGTAAGGTTGGGACAAAAAACTATGACAAAACGATCTGACTACCTTCCATTCTCTTCACTTCTCTTCTACTCTATCTTCATATATATCATATCTTTCGTCCTATACCTTTAATGGGTCCCAATATAAGATTTTTTTTCTTTATAATTAACTTGAAAATTTAGAGGTCGGTAGTGTTGCATACACGGTTGATGTTAATTAAGCTAGCTTTTATACTAATTAATATTCATAATATTGTAGATATATATTAATTAATGAATGGGATTAGAGATCATGTCCAAGAGGGAGAATGCAAGTTGCATGGGATATTTCTTTTCATTATTATTACCTCTAAACTTGTATATGTCAGCTGTGACTGACTACTACTACTAGTAAATCAGATAAAAAGAGACCAAAAAGTTCTTCATGATGTCTCAAAAGTCCCTTTGATTTAAAGTATATTACTACTACTTCTTGTCATCATCAACCCATTTTCATATGCTAAGATATTAAATCACATATTTTTCCACCTTTAAATACAACTATTATATGTATCAACTATAATATTATTATAGACTACATGAACCCTATTATTCCTTATTATGACGGCATGGATAACGATTATATCTACTTATTATTGTGTTTTCATTTTTTAAAAAGTTACAAGATTTTCAATATATGTATGATCATGAAACTTCCTAGGGTGTTGTACATTGACTTTCACACATATATATACGTTGTGGGCAACACATATCTATTAAAGAGAACATGTCAAAATCAATAAATAAAGAGAAAAAAAAAAGTACTTAGCAAAAATTAAAGTTAAGAAAAAATTGAAAGATGAAGGTTTTCATTAGTGGTAGCGGCGGCTAAATAGAAAAATAAATAAATATATATATAAAAAAAGATTTATTCAACTGAAAAAAAATAAAAAGAAAAAAAATGAAGGATATAAATGATTAAGAAATAATAATAAAGGATATTAATTCTCAAAACATAACAGTTTTTATGCATAGTTATAGATGAAAAATGAGGTCACCCCAGCTGGTCCACTACTTGATATTATTAATTTTAAACTACAATTTTGACTCTGTGTCATGGTGATAAACATCAATAGTAGTGTAATTAACATAATACTATTAATCGTAGGTTAATAATTTAATTAAGGACAAACAAAATAATTAAAGGTTAAAAGGTTCTTCTCTCAATAATATATGCTTTCATACCATGTCTTTTTGTTTAGCTGGTCAATATTAATTATAATACAAAATCTTTTCTTTTCTTTTTCTTTCTTCTTTTTTTTTCACCTTAAGGGATTTGTGATTGTGTTGTGTGCATGTGTATGTGGGACAAAAATCCAAAAACAATTTCATAAAGAAGTACATGCTTTTTCCAAAGACATACATTTTTTTTTATTTTTTGAAGAAAAAAGTGGTTAGCCAAAGAAAGTGAAAGTGAAATGCAATGCATATGAGTGTGTGTATAGGTATATAGTTTGACAATGCACATGTGTATGTTTGCCCACCTATATATATAATACATATAGGTGCAGTGCTTTTGTGTTTTTCTTCCAAAGGATTCTATCCTTAATTGTCTTAATTTGCAGAATGTAACAATCATAATTGGCCCATACAAAAGGCAATCCATGTTGGAATTCAATTAGCTGATGATGATATATATATATATATATTTGAAATATTTATTGCTTTATTTGCACCAAAGCTTATCATGATAAGAGATAAGCCAATATTAGAGGAGGGAAAAAAAAGAAAGAAAGCAATAACAGTTTCTCTTGAATGTTCAAATCAAGCCTCGAGCTAGCTACCAACTTGTACTCTATTTTATTTTGGGTGTAATAAGGAAGTTCATATCCAGCATGATGGTCAATTTTAGTCATGTCCATTAATTGTGTCAAAGTTATTTATGAAGCAAAGTGCATCTTGTCATAATTTATTTGCAAAATGTTATTAATGAAAAAACATTAATTGTTTGGCCAGGTGTTAGCTGTCGGACAATCATTATTCCATAAAATTTGTAACTACTATATAAATATATATATATATATGGATTTATATATATATATTTTTTAGAATTTGTGTTTTGTCTAATTACATGATTGCTCAACTGAAATCACAAATAATTCACTAAATTAACAATTCAGAACAAAAATAAAATCATTCTGCTTAAAAACTGTGTTGTTATAGTCAATTTTTCTTTATAAAAATTGAGTTTGGGAGCCTATTTGAACTATTTCATAAAATATAGGGTCCAAAAATGAATTTTTTAAAACACATGGTCCAAACAGGTAATCAGAAAAAATACATGGTCCAAAAAAGTATAAACATTATATATATACATGTAGAGTCCCAAACTTTACTTAGCTAGTTAGATAATAGTAGTAGCAGTAATAGTTAGTAGTAGTTATAGTATGTTTATTACTGTGGATTTTGGTTCAAGTCGGGACTTAGTTGAACACTTGTAGCAACACTTGTAACTTTTATAAGTTTAATCTATAGTTTAAGAATATTAATTATAACTTAAGGTTTGATTAATATAGCTGATTATAAAGATTTTATTTATTATACTATAAGGTTTAGATAGAATTAACAAGATCATGACACTTGTCGTGTGCGTGTTTATTTAAGGATTTAATTATAGTTTAAATAAAAGAAAGTTCAAGAAAGCTCAAGAACCTTCCAAGATCATTAAGAGCATGACATTTGTCATAGTCTTGATTATTTGAAGAATTAAGCATTTTTAAGTGGATAATTAAAAAATAGAAGTTTCTAGAAGCTCTAGACTCTTCCAGAACTTGCTAGAATCTCGTATTACTCAGTCAAACCTGATTAATCAATTCAAATTATGCTGAAAAAGTGCAATTACGTATTTAATATATTCACGTATGCCGATATATCGCAGCATAGGAGTCGATATATCGCCACACGGGAGATACGAAAAATACGTCGACGTTGCACGAACGATCGAACCAGCCTCGGGAATACTGGGAGAGGCGATATATCGGCCCCACCTATGTATATTTGAAAGCTCGGTTTTTCAATTTTAAAAAAAAATAGCTTTAACCTCTTGACCAGCTTCTGAACGTTTTGCCCGAGTCTCCAGCCTCTGATGAACGAATATTCAAATATTTTTTAGTTAATACTCATTATATTTATTCAAGCTAAAAGAAGATCTTTTCACTCCTTGAACTCTATAAATAGGACCTTGTACCCAACCATTTCTTTCATTCTTCAAGCTGTGTTCAGAGCCTTCAAGCTGCTAGGGTTACTATAGAGTGATAAACACTTGGGTTGGGATATAAGCTTTATCATTTTAAGTTTTATAAACACTTGGGAAGTAAGATAAATAGTGTGTTTCCAATATTGAGGTGTAGTTCGGTTCTAGTACATCCAAAGGTATTCCTAATCTTAAGTTCATTTCTGTATATTTCTTTAGTTTCCTTTACTCAAATCCTAACTCGTTGTTTTCCATTCTTGGTTAGGTATTTAAGTTCTTTGGTAAGTTTCCTCTTGGTGGTTTAGTTCATTTTTTTATCAGCTTTTTCTTTGGAAATACTCACATTCTTATTGTTGGTTTTAGGAGTGTTCCAAATCCCATCCTTGTTCTCATATCCCGGTATTGGTAAGGAAAATGGGATAGATTATGTATGCTTTTATATTTTGATATGTTTATGCTATGATATATGTATGCTATGTTTTTTTAGTTTTTTTTTAGCATATAATTGTTTAGATAACAATCACATAATTTGTTTAGATAACAAACATAGAGCTTGTTTAGATAACAAGTCACAATAGTAGATTCCTTGGGCATATGATTGTTTAGATAACGAGCCCCATAAATTTATACGACTTGTTTAGATAACTAGCCTGATAAATTTTTGGGCATATGATTGCCTAGCTAGCAAGTCCCAAGAAGTATGATGGCCATTGTAATAGATGTTGTTTTTAT
This sequence comes from Humulus lupulus, assembly GCF_963169125.1. NCBI lineage: Eukaryota > Viridiplantae > Streptophyta > Magnoliopsida > Rosales > Cannabaceae > Humulus > Humulus lupulus. The sequence goes on from NC_084801.1 coordinate 10,287,681, forward strand.
ATAGTCATATGTTTTATAGTATACGTTTATGATATAGCCTCATGTTTATGATTTATGTTGTATGTGGTTAGATTTTCCTTACTGGGCATTAGACTCATTCCTTTATTTTTTTTAATGTGATGTAGGAAATTAGATATGAAGGCGGAAGAATTCTTGGAAGCTTGACATGTGTGTTGAGGATGAACGAACTGAGTGGACTGGGTGTCGAACAAGGATGACATTTATTTTAGTCTTTTAAAATTATGTTTTTGATGTAATTCCGCAACTAGTATTTAGAGTTTATGTTTTATGTTTATCAAACAATATTTTTTTATGTTTTATGAAACAATGGGTACCCATACCACATTTTATATTTTACTTTGTAATTTGCACTACATTTATGTCCATACATATATATAATATGTATATAGCTATAAATTCCAAATATAAATATTTTCCATTGGTATTGAATCAATATAAAATCCTTTGATATTTAATTTTTTTATAACAAAAAAATTGAATATTATTTAAAATATATAATGGAATTTACTTATTTTGTATCCTCTCTTTTTGCAAAATATCATTTTGGTACCATCTTTTTTCAATAATGATCATACAATACCTGTATTTTAAAATCATACATATTTGGTACCCTTTACCTAGAATTGATAATGAAAATTTTATTAATATGACCAAACTGTTATAAGTTACACGTAATTAAGTAATTAAATTTGAATTTGAAACTCTTCGAATTGAGAGTAGTTTGATTAAATTGGTAGAAATTTATTAATTAAATTTGAATATAGGGTACCAAATATGTACGATTTCAAAATATCAAAATACAGAATACCAAATGAGCATTATTGTAAACACAAGGTACCAAAACAATACTTTACCACTACCAGAAAAGGGGCCTTTTGTCGACACACAATAACAAGATACATGATCGGTAAAATATGCACGCAAGTATACGTGGTCGTGTCAATTAATAAATTCCGTAAGAACGAATATCGTCCAACAAAGACTATTAATCAATTACCAATAATTACTTTTCACTTTCTATTTGGTGATTAAAATTAAGATGAATAATTCTAAACTACGAACACAATTTAAATAACTCTAAACAGAACAATGAATCAAAAGATAAAATCAATAACAAAAAGCCTATGGAATTAATTTTATCAACTTTTCATTCTATTAATTTTACTAATCAGTTCAATAACAAGAAGATGCATCTTATTTTCAGTAGCCCATCACATGAGAACTCCAAATTTAAGTGTGCTTGACTTAGAGTAGTCTCATGATGGGTGACCTCCTGGGAAGTTTTCCCAGAAAGCGTGCGAGTGAGGACAAAGCATGCTGGAAAGGCTCGTGTTGGTTTGCAGGGCAAGTCATCATTCTAGGAAGCAGCCATAGTGACGTGGGGCATTACAAATGGTATCAGAGCCTTGAGCCAGCCGAAAGTGTGGCCGATGAGGACGTCGGACCCCTAAGGGGGTGATTGTGATAGTCAGAATCCCATGATCTGTAGGGGAAAGACCAGGTAAAGCTGTGCAATCCCACATCGCATTGGGAAGGTCAAGTGTGATGATTCTAAGATTGTGTAGGTATGGGACTACAGAGTTGAAGATGGCTTAAATGGATTGATGGGTACTACCTATGCCAACATGGTGCATCTTCTTTTCGGTAGCCCATCACTTGAGAACTCCAAAGTTAAGCGTGCTTGACCTAGAATAGTCTCATGATGGGTGACCTCCTGGGAAGTTTTCCCAGGAAGCGTGCGAGTGAGGACAAAGCACGCTGGAAAGACTCGTAATGGTTTGTAGGGCCAGACTTCCTTCCAGGAAGAGGCCATAGTGACGTGGGGCATTACAAAAGGTATCAGAGCCTTGACCCAGCCGGAAGTGTGGCCGACGAGGACGTCGGACCCCTAAGGGGGGTGATTGTGACAGTCAAAATCCCGTGATCCATAGGGGGAAAGATCAGGTAAAAGCTGTGTAATCCCACACCACCTGGGGAAGGTCAAGTGTGATGATTGTAAGACTGTGTAGGTATGGGACTACATAGTTGAAGAAGGCTTAAATGGATTGATGGGTACTACCTATGCCAACAAGATGCATCTTCTTTTCATTAGCCCATCACTTGAGAACTCCAAAGTTAAGCGTGCTTGACTTGGAGTAGTCTCATGATGGGTAACCTCTTGAGAAGTTTTCCCAGGTAGAGTGTGAGTGAGGACAAAACACGCTGGAAAGACTCGTGTTGGTTTGCAGGGCCAGTCATCATTCTAGGAAGCAGCCATGGTGACATGGGGCATTACAAATATCATCTACCGAATAAGAACCCGTTGTTGGACATTGCTCAAAGTGATAAGGGCCTCCACGTGTCTCACAAATAATAGGAGCAGGTTGTAGTTGCATCGCTTGAGCTGAATTGTTATTTTGTTGTTGCATTTACTTGGTCAACGAAGCAATTTGAGCGGTGATCATAGTAATAAGATCAACTTCTAGAACTCCTGCCACCTTCTTATTTTCTCGCTCAGCTGACCATTGATAGTTATTCATGGCCATCTCCTCTCCAAGAGCTCATACGCTTCATTAGCACTTTTACTCATAAATGCTCTACATGTTGCTGTATCTATTATAGCCCCTGTGTCTCCCCTCAACCCATTATAAAAAGTGTGCACCAACATCCATTACACTATACCATGATGTGGGCATTTTCGAAGCAGCTCTTTAAACCTTTCCCAAGTATCACATAATGATTCCCCCTCAAATTGACAAAAATTATTTATTTCACCTCTAATCCGGGCTGCTTTAGCAGGAGGAAAATACTTAGAGAGGGTTTTTTGGGCAAGGTCCTCCCATGTCGAAATGGAGTTGCTTGCAGCAAAATCAACCAACTTTTAGCTCTGTATCTCAAGGAAAATGGAAATAGCCTTAAACAGATTGCATCATTTCTTACTCCATTCATTTTGAAAGTAGCACATAGCTCCAAAAAGTTGGTAATATGGAGGTTCAGATCCTCATTAGGTAGCCCCCCAAACTGAACGCAATTCGAAACCATTTGGATGATTGAAAACTTGATCTCAAAATTATATGCCTCGACATTAGGTGGGCAAATGCTAGAGTGTATTCATGTAACAATAGGGAGTACATAGTCCCTCAGTGGTGGGTCTGCTTCAGCTGCAGTGTTTCCCTCATTACCCAGATTCAGATTGTTGTTGGGAACATTATTAACGTTATGCGCCAATCTTTCTAGTATTTTCTATTTTCTTTTTCTTTTGCAAGTCTTCTCAATCTCAAGATCAACAGGCACTAGTATATTCAAACCCTGATGTCGCATAAACTAAATCACCATAAATTGAGAAATTTAAAAGCAACTCAAATTAGAAAACGTTAGAATAAAACCAAAGTAGAATGAAAAAATAATTAATTTTAATATTGGCTATTAGTCCCAAGCAACGACGCCAAAAACTTGATCGATAAAATATGCACGCAAGTATATGTGGTCGTGTCAAGTTATAAATTTCGTAATGTTATCCCAAAATTTGAAAATGATGATGTGGCAATAGAAATGACAAGTGGCATGGAATAGTTGGGTGATCTGACTTAGCAGTAGCCCAATACATCAGGGAAGAGTTTGGACTGCTTAAGAGATAACATGACCAAGCCAAGTGCACCCGAGGAGAGCCCCAAGTGGTGTGATCGGACCTTGGTCCGAGGAGAGCCCAAGGATGTGGTCTGAGGAGCCCCAAGTGGTGTGATCGGACCTTGGTCCGAGGAGAGACCCAAGTGGTGTGATCGGACCTTGGTCCGAGGAGGGCCAAGAGGTGTGTTCGGACCTTGGTCCGAGGAGACTCTAAGAGGTATGGTCCATATGCATGTGTTCGACCAGAAGACGATATTCATCAATCAAATGGACCAGACTACGTCAAATTCCCAGAAACGGCTTCAACAAGAATCGGTCTGGGCACGCGCGGGAATCTCTCATTCTTCGCTCAAATTGAGGATTCTGTTGTATTTTGAATATTTTGTGTAATTTAAATATAATATGAGTAATAAAATATCCCGATCCTAGTGGGATATCAGTTTCTAATCCCAAGCCTATAAATAGAGGGGTAATGGGATCAGAAAAGAACTTTTGGCGATTTGAAGTTTTGGTCTGAGTTTTCTAGAGAGAGAAAGTGCGTTTTCCTTGAGAGAGAATCCTTTTTGTATTCTAGAAAATTTACACTGAAGAAACTCAGTTGACTAAGGTTCATCTGATCTTGAGTGTAGACAAAATAATAAAATCTCTAAGTGGATTAGGCTATTACCGACTGATCGGGGCTGAACCACTATAAAATCTTGTGTGTTATTTACTTTTCTTGATTAAACTGTCTGTGTCGTTTAAATTCTCTTGAAGGTTTATCGTTATTGACGTTCTCACGTCGTTGACCAAAAACACGGTCAACACGTAAGAATGGATATCGTCCCACAAAGACTATTAACCAATTACTAATAATCACTTTTCACTTTCTATTTGGTGATTAAAATTAAGATGAATAATTCTAAACTACGAACACAATTTAAATAACTGTAAACAGAACAATGACTCAAAGGATAAATCAATAACAAAAATCCTAGGGAATTAATTTCATCAACTTTTCATTCTATTAATTTTACTAATCATTATATTGATTCCTATTTTTTTTCAAGATATAAGATCTCAACCTATATGCAAGTTTTCTACATCTCTGTGATAAACTTAAACACATATCAGACATTAAGAAAGGTAACCTAATTACTACACAAGTCATACTGGTACTGTCGTCCAATATGTAACCTATGTCTATATAACGATAGCATATTCAATTCACATATTTCGAGTTTTGAATCAAAAACATAAATCAAGCAAATATTGATCAAGTATTTACTAGCATTAGGCAAACATCATATAGATTAGAATAAAGAAGAAGCATCATTAGAACATCATAATAAAATTAAATTGAAATTCAAGCGACTACATTAATCCCTAGATAGAGGATTTAGTTCATATCAGACATAATGACAATAATATTCAAATAATTGTTCATAGAAAATTACCTAAGGAATTAAGATGAAGAAGAAATCTAGAAAATGATAAATAAGCAGTGTTTTCTTAATCTAGGGTTAACAACACTAACAAGGCTACTAAAATTCGTAGACTAACGTCACTTAAATAGTTTTCCAATGCTCCCGAGTGAAAAGATCGTTTTGTCCTTCTAAAAGTGGCTTAAAATTGCAAAATCGTTTTGATAGCACTGTAGCGCTAGATTTTGGGCGATATGAGGCTTATATCAGAGCCGAATTCTATTAAAAACTCACCAACTAGTGTTGTAGTGCTAGGTTTGTAGCGCTATAGCGCTACAATCAGGCTCTCATTGAATTTTTCTTAGCATTGTAGTGCTACATAAATAGCGTTGTAGCGCTATCTACAGAAACAAAAGCCTTCAAAAACATCTAATCAGCGCTATTGTGCTAGCGCTGAGGCGCTAATCACGGTAGTGTAACTCAGACTCCTTGCTTCCAAAATGACTTAATGTTATCCAAATTTGCTCTATTTTCTCCCACTTTTACTTCATTCATCTCTTTTCACCGTTTTAACATCAAAAGCCTGAAACATGAACAAACAAGCATAAATCTGCAATAAAATAGCCCTAAACTAATGAAAATCTTCCTAAAAACTAGACCATAAATGAGCCTAAAACTAGTTATCAATACAACCACTAAAAGATGTAACCCCCTTAGGTTCATCTTTTCTTATCTCATAAAATGAGATGATCATCTCTTAAAAGAGAAAAATTTAAATTCTCAAATAATTCTTTTATTTACAAATCACATACCAACAATAATATAGGATAAAACCTATTAACATCTCACAACTATTTGCATGATTATATTTCAATATAATTTCACATAATTGTCAACACATATGACTTATATCATACTAACATGGTAGACATAAATCAGAAATATCATACACATATGATTTCACATTTTTATTGATTCACAAAATCAATATATTTATACATGTCATATAAAGCTCATAAAATTGTCATTCTAATATTTTTCCACTATCACAAAATAAGACAATTATATAACATGCTAGCACATAACCCAATAATCCACTAGAGATTATTTACACAATATGTTAATTAATCACATATAGCAAAAACTCAAGATGTTGAATTATCTTCTAATCTAACAACTATATTTGCAAAAGCAAAGGAGATTAGAGAACAATGAATCTCAATTGTAAAAAAATATATTCTTCCCATTTGTATCACTATATGAAAGCCATTAGATCTTCTAAGAAAAACAAAGAAGAACATTACCTTATCTTACCACTTTTAAAGTTGAATCCTCACAAGATCTCTATGGTTTCTCATTTCATCGAAAATGAAGGAATTAAGCTATTGAATGTTAGAGAATATATTATATTCAATGGAAATATGGAAAAACAAAATACAACTCTAAGCAAGAATACAAGTAATGTTTCAACTAAATTGCTCAAAATACAAGTAAATAGAAAGATATAGAGGAAGATCACAAACTTAAAATAATAATAATACAAGTAAATAAGACCAAGAAGACCAAAAGAATGAACACAAACTCTCACACAACCAAAGTGTAGAGTAGTGGGGATCACCAACTTGAACAAGGTTCAAAACATTTGTCCAAAAACTTATTTCCCCTATTCTCTAAGCACTAAGGGATCTTACAAAGAAATAACTATATGGAATTATCAAGCTTCTATGGTTTATTTTCTAGCCAAGTACTTTGTGGATAGAAAATGACGTGTCTTACAAGTGAGCATTAGGATCCTATTTATAGAGTTTAAGATACCATTTGAATTTTAAATTTCACCAACCCCATGGCTATTACCAATGTTTAATTGGATGTTTATGGAATTAAAATGAAGATTTGAGAGTTATTTGGGATGTTAAAATCGTTCAAATTGGAGAAAAAGAAAAATTGGCATAGGTTGCCAGTATCTCAAGGCCGCGACCATTGGCCTCTGTCCCCCAGACCGTGGCCAGGGATAATCAGTGGCCATGGCCACAATGCAATTTCAACTTCTAATTTTTCAGTTTAAAAAAAATAAGTGCACAATCTCTTCTCACATGATTTTGTAACATCCATACGCCTCGTGGGAGTTAGAAACATGTTTTAAACATCCATATTACATAATGACTCTATGAAATTCAAACACAAATGTGTAACTCAAAATCTACACATTATTGAGTAATATTTGGGGGTTACAAATTTGTAACTAATTTTGTAACTCCAAAATATGTAACATTTGAGCACACACATGTGTCTACTTTTGTAACTCTCAATAACATGTTACAAAGTGTGACAAATCACATTTTGTCACATTATTTATTCTAACATTATATTAATTAAAATAATATAACAATAGTCACAGACATGCTATTCCAATCATATTTACCCAGAACAGTTCTTGTGCTTTATTTTGGTATGAAAATCAAGTTTTTCTCCATCCTCTAGATTTGTACAAGTGGTTTTTTTTAATGTTGCTGCCATCTCTAGGGTTTCTATTATAAGCATAAAAAAGTCGTTGATATCTTTCTTTAGGTTTGATACCTTTGATGAGTTGCCATTTCTTTCACACTGCACGAAAGAGAAGTTGATCCATGAAACCAAGTTTTGCAACTATTACACTTAAGTATCTCTTAAGGAAGATCATCAGATCCATTACAAAAAATCTTAATTTTAGTCACAATAAAATTTGTGACTAAAGAAAAATCATATTGCCTATGTTATCACTAAAAAGTCTGTGGCTAAAAGTATTAGTCACAAAAATTACAATTTGTTTTCACTAAATGTATTTTTAGTCACAACAAACTTTATCACTAAAAGTAATAGATTGTAACTAAGATTATATTAATGACAACTTGTGATTAAGTATAACTTTTTAGTCACATAAATTTTTGTTGTGACTAAAAATGACATTTAGTTACACAAAATATATGTTGTGACTAAAATGTTGTTACCTTTATTTGTAGTGAGGCCAAGAAGTGTTGTATGTGTACTCTCTTTGCTTTTTCATTGCTACCATCTTCTTCTTTATATGCATGATCAGAATTGGACTTAAAATTAGCATGAAGTTGAGTACATTTTTTATCAACATCTTTTCCTGCACATAAAAACTTAAAAACATTAGAATACTTATATAAATATATAAATAAATTATGTGCATCGTATAGGAATTTCGTGTTATATTAATCAAATACTATCAGAAACGAAGTTGGGAGAGGCTTATGAAATTCTGTTTTTAATAATTACCAAATTAATTAATTAAAGTGCGGAATGGTAATTAACTGTTTACACAGATTACAGTTTTGTCGGGACAGAAACCAAACTTGTCACGACAGAAACTGAACACAATAAAAAGACAGAGCAAAACAATAAAGAACACAACGAATTTTTACAAGGTTCAGAAACCCTTTCGGATAACCTACTCCTTGGGGCCACGCCCAGAGAATAAAACCAATTAATAAAGAATCACAAGTACAAAAACATTGACTTAAACAAAACAAGACTCCCTCTTGAGATTTGCCGCAACTTGTTGTACTTCTCTTCACTAATCTGGTCTTGATTGAAACACTCAACCACTTGAACTCCCTTCAATGGTCAGCGAGTGCTTGTATCCTCCCGACGCAAGGCTTGTAAAAATCTTCTCCCGAAGACTACAAACGTTGTGTTCAAATTACAATGTGTATTCACTCACAAACATGGTATAAACTCACCACTAAAAACTAAACACACATATTACTACAAGATCATGTGAATACTTATGATCTTGAATACAAAGAGGAACTCTCACAAATATCACAATAATGCTCACGAATAATACACCAAAGAGTTCACTTTTCTCACTGCCTTTAGAGCCCTATTTATAGAGTCATTTTTCGTGCTCACAAAGGTTGAGAAAGAATTCTTCTAATAAAAGCAAGAATCAAAGAAGTTATTCTTGATTGTCGAAGAGTTGCCTTATTTAGAAAATGATGATCCGACAGATGCGATATCGGTGGGGACAGCTCAGACCTGTGTCGGATCAAAACAAGCTCAAAAAGGAAACAACAATTAATGACATTAAGAACCAGTTTCCTGATTGCAATCCTTGAGCTGCACGAAAATATATAAGCAAATAATCCAAAAACAACTTTGGGTAAGTACCGAATATTTGCAATATACTTTTTCCCTTGATAAACAAAATGAGACAATATAGGCTAAATAAGGAAGCATATTATTGTCCAAAATATACAAAATGGGAAAGTGGATTTCCGAAAAGTGAAATAAAGGAAACCAAACAATTCCGAAAATTATAATAAAGGGAAACAAACATTTCCGAATATTATAATAAAGGGAAACAACTAAATCCACCAATTTATCTTTTAAGAAAAAGATATTTCTATAAAAATGCCAATTATAGGATTTACAATCTCCCCCTTTGGCAATTTTATAGACAAGGAATATCTATTTTTAAAAGATCCCTGCAAAATACAAGTAAGTGCATAAAATCACAAGAGTCACAAAATGACTCCCCCTGCGAAAGGTAACCAAAGGACAAGATAAATAGTTAACAAAACCCAATAAGAAACAGCAGGTCAATGTACTAAAAAATAGAGTTACTCTCTCTCCCCCTCATTGTCTAAAAAAATGCCAAAGAACAAAGAAAATGAAACCAAAATGAAAGACACATCGAGTGGTCTTTTACATTTATCAAAAGCAAAAAGGAACGATAACCGTCATGGAGCAGAAGAGGTGGATGCATTGGGAACTGACTTAGGAGTTGTCTCCTGCTGAGACTTCACAACTTTGGAAGATGAACCACGACCTCAAGTCTTCATGGCTGCTAAGAATGAAACAAGTGAAACACACAAAGAAAAAAACCTAAACACTTCGGTTATAAGTGAGAGATTCAATAAGAAAACACTGAGTATGAAACAACCAAAGTGAAACCGAATATATAGAGTATTCGTTGCACAAATGAGGCAAGATCAAAAATGGGTAGCCAAAAATCGGTAACCGGATTTTATGTGATAAATGCCAAAATATCTCATTTTTAAAACAAATTCTATCACACCTCAAAATTTGAAACTTTTTGAATATTTTTAGAATATGTTGAGATAAAACAAATAAATTGCATAAATTAATTTTTTTCAAACCCTTTTTTTTTAAGTACACGGTAGATAACAGATTTTATTTTTCAATTTTTTTATTATTTTTCATTACAAAATTGACAAAATTAGAGTTTAGATTGCCATACCATATGTGTCCATGTAAATGCCAAGTCCTGTTCAAATGAAACAAGATAACCATATTTTTCACAAATTAGAGAAATGAGTTATAAATCAAATACTAAGAGACCATAATTCGAAAAATATACCAAACACAAAACATATTTGAATCAATTCATTATATGTATGAGTCTTACAGCCATCTTACACAGTCTAGTCAACAGGCATGTGTGTGTGCATGTGTAATCAATTTGGCGTTTCTTTTTGGCCTTTTAAAGCTAGGGTCATTGCCCATATTTGGCGATTTTAGCCTTTTTCCAATTTGTAACCATAATGGAGGCTATAACTCTTATACTGATGGTAGCCCTTTACACTGGTAGAGTATCCTCCAATATAATTGCTAATTACCTAGTACCAACTTACTCAGTGTCGGCTTTCACACATCAGTATAGGTAGCTCTTTTCCAAAATGGAGCCTGAAAAAGAAACTGGATTAGGAATGCTCATACAATGATAATGATGTGATCAAATATAAATTGGATGGTCTATAATTTTTCAAATATGGCTTTTTATTCCAACAAAGTATAGGACTTATAACGATCATTTTCTAAAATACAAAAAGTATACTCATCAAATTTCTTCCAATCAGGACAAGAGATTTACAAAAACACATATGCAAGGCAAGATAATCAATTTATTGGAAATTTCATATAAAACAAACCCCCAAGGATTTCCTGAGGGAATCAAATCTGACCGTGTCTAAGGCTTTAGTAAAGATATCTGCAATTTGTTTGTTAGTCTCAACATATTCTAAAATCAATGTTTTGTTTTCAACAAGTTCCCTAATAAAATGATGACGAATGTCAATATGTTTGGTGCGAGAGTGCTGAACAAGATTTTTGGAGATATTAATAACACTTGTATTATCACAAAAAATGGTTAAAGTTTTAACATCAAACCCATAGGTCTCAACCGCGGACTCGCAATTCGTGAACTAGCGGAGCTAGTTAAGGAGCACAACCCTGAAATCATTACTCTTTCGGAAACTCATCTGAAAGAAGACTGTTTTGCACCCATTATGAGTAAGTTCCATTTCCATGATTTCTTTTATGTCCTACCTATTGGCCTCTCGGGTGGATTGGGTATTTTTTGGAAGGGAGTAGCTTTTGACGTGATTGATTCTTCAAAAAGCTCTATCAAAGGAATCGTTATATCCGACCCTCCCCACTTACACTGGCATTTATATGCGTTATATGGGCCACCTTCATTGTAACGTCGAGAGGAGTTTTGGAAATCTATAGGGGAGGACATGAACAGTTCTAGTGTTCCCTCTGTGTTATAGGGTGACTGCAATGGTACTCTAAATAGGGAAACACATCTTACTACTCCTTCGACTTTCAGAGGATAGTTTCCTCGACAGGCTTAATTGACTTGGGGGCCGCTGGAACTACTTTCACTTGGAGGAAGAGAATGTGCAACGCTGGGGATTAAGCTCCTTAAAACGAGCCAGATTAGATCGTTATCTTACCAACTCACAATGGAGATTAGCCTTCCCTAAGGCAGTGGTAACCAACATCCCAACAACTCTACCTCCAACCATAACCCAATTATATTAGATTCTCTCGGAGACAAAGAATGAGTGGCAAAGATGTTTAGATATGAAAATATGTGGTTTCGAGACCCAAGATGTGTTTGGGTGGTTCGTAAATCTTGGAAGAAGCGTTCTCATCCTAATCCTATGACCAGCTTTGCGTTGAAAATGCATAAGGTCAGGCAAGATCTCTCTCTCTGTAACCGTCATCAGTTTAGGTGTGGCCTCTCAAATAGCCGAGGCTAAATCCAAGTTGTTGAGATCGAAATGTGCAAACAATCCGAACCCAATGGAGGAAACCAAAGCTAGAGAGCCACTCAATGAATCTTTGAGACGTGAGGAAATTCTTTGGAAACAAAAATCTAGGGTCTCTTGGCTAAAAGATGGTGATAATAGTACAAAAAAAATTCATGCTTCAACCATCATCAGAAGAAGGCGCAACTGTATCCATACGATCAAGGATCTTCAAGGCAACTGGATTTCCTCAAGGAAGAGTATAGAGGATTGTTTCGTGGAAAAATTCAAAGACACTTTTATTGCCCCTCCCACACAATTCCTAGATGATTTGGATGGATTGATCACCCACGTATTTCAGAGGCGCAAAACTTGACTCTCTAGAGATCCCAGGGGATACAGAGATATTAGAAGCCTTCCAAGCAATTCATCTGGACAAAGCTCTGGGTCCAAATGGCATGACAAGTTCATTTTATAGATACCACTGGGTAACCATTGGCGAGGACGTGGTGTGCATGGTTAGAAATTTCTTCATTCATAATGAGCTGCCCAAATATTTGAATAGAGCAAACATGGTTCTCTTACCAAAGAGATATCAACCTAGCTCAGTGAATGATTTCAAGCTGATAGTGTTATGTAATATAACTTACAAGATAATCTCTAAATTACTGGCGAATAGACTTAGAGCCATTCTAACAGAAATTATCACACATATGTTGTTGGCTTTTGTAAAGGAAAGAGTAATTCAAGATAACTCTATGTGGTACAAGAAGTTTTACATTCTATGCAATCCAAAAGGTTTAAAGATGGGCACATGCTTATCAAATTTGACATGGAAAAGGCATATGATTAGTTGGATTGGATGTTCCTAAAGACGGTCCTCTCTAAGTGGGGATTCCATGGGTCCTTCATTGGATGGATTATGAAATGTGTGATTTCATCTACCTTTACTCTCCTTCTTAATAAGGGCAAAGTTGGATCCATTGTCCCATCTTGAGGGATGCGTCAAGAAGACCCAATTTCACCATCACTTTTTATTATAGCTTCTGACTTACTATCCTGGATGTTACTTAAAGAGGAGGAAACCAAGAAGATCAACAACATTAAAGTGGCGAGGCAAGCTCCTACCATCAGCCACCTACTCTTTGCGGATGGCATTGTTCTTGTTGGGAAAGCCACAGAAAAAGACACAAGTGCCTTTATGGATTGTCTTGAGAAATTATGTGCTTGGTCAGGAGAAATTATTAGCAAATCTAAATCATCTGTTCATTTTTCCAAGAGTGCCCTATGCCAGAAGAATAGCTCTAGGTGACTATCATCAAATGCTTAGAGTTAATGCTAATTTCTTACACCTAGGTCTTCTGCTTCTGTCGACAAGAGCAAGGTCAAAGGACATGACTTTTATTCTTAACAGGGTCAACACTAGAGGTCTTTTTGGTGGGATGAGACATCAATTAAAATAAAACTCCATACTGTGTCTTAGAGTAGACTTTGTCGACCAAAACTGTTTGGTGGGTTAGGGTTTCGCTCAACAAAATCCATCAATGAAGCTTTCTTGACTAAAAATGCATGGGAAATCCTAGTAAATAAGAAGGGCTTTTGGCATGATGTGATAAGAGCCAAGTATTTGAAGCATAAGATTCTCCTCGACTACAACAGCAAAACCTCAGACTCTCGGATTTGGAAAGGAATAATGAAAGCAACTCACATGCTTAAGAGGGGTATTTGCAGAAGGATAGGAAATGGGAAAACAACTTCGATTTGGTTCGACAAATGGTTGCCACATCACCCCCATCGACCCATCCCTTGCTTGGATGCTAATCATGGCATTAGATGGGTTAGTCAATTCATCGACAATAAGTCTTGGAATGTCAAAATGCTAAATCAATGGTTCCTTCCAGAGGATGTCCAAAGAATATCCAACATATAGATACTGGAAGTCGAAAGAGAGGATGACTGGATGTGGTATCCTGACTCCACCGGCAACTTCTCTATTAGGTTCTCTTACTCTCTTCCTATTTTCGAAGAACCAAAAGACATGGTCTGGGAATGCATATGGAAGAGCGAAATTCATGCAAGGCTTAAACTTCTTTGTTGGAAAATCTTGGTAGATGCTCTCCCTACTGCAGCTAAAATATCTAACTTAATGGAGATAAGGAGCAATTCTTGCCACCATTGTGGAGCTGATGTTGTAATGCCCCAAATTCCCTAATATGGCTTAGTGCCTGGATTAGGGGGTCGTGAGGAAATAATTGAATTAATTGAGTGCTTATGTATTATGAGCATGTTATTATGTGAATTGTATTATGATATAATTATGCTTGTATGTTTAGGTGTATTAAATATGCATGTGGACTCGTTTCTTATTAGAATGACATTTTCGTAATTTTGCACCGTTAAGAGTATAATTGTAAATATGTGTGATATGTGATTGCGACCGCATCATTATTAGGATATATTTGAGTTACCCGGCACGAGGCGATCCTAGGGAGCTAGTTAGCGGAAAAGTAACAACGGGGTAAGATACCAGGCTCGGGGTGAGCTTAGGGGTATTTTGGTAATTTGGTAAATTACTGGGAATTATAAAGCAACGGGAATTAATTGATGATTATTGGTTTGATAGATTATTTGAGGTTGTATGAGATAATTTGAGATTAGAGGGAATTATGCCAAATGACTAAACTACCCTTAAGAGTAACCTTTAGGGGTAATAGGGCAAGGGGCATTATGGTCTTTTGACCACATGGGTCAATTGACTAGGCCAGCTGCTGGGTACTTAGCTCACTCACGTTCAAGACAATCTTCTTTGGCTTTGGTAGAAATTTGGAAGAACTCACTTAAGGCATACCAAGGCAAGGCTAAGCTTGAAATTTTGTGGAAATTGAAGGCAATTCTAGGGGAGTGGCAGCTTAGGATTGGATTAAGAAGCAGCTAAGGTTATCATCACATCCAGAAATTTGAATTTATAGGGTTCCCGCCAGGATCAGCGCTCGGGGTCGTTCCACTATCTGCATGAGGATCGACGTAAAAAAACTACACCCGGTGCGTGAAATGCATGATTGGTGCTTGGCCCAGCTATTAATATATTATGACTGGGGCTTGGCCCATTTCTTACATGTAAATGTGATTAGGGTTGGGGCCCATCTAATGAGCAAGATTATAATTGTGCCTGTGCATATCTGCTTTAGTATAGAGTAATGTATTGTATTTGCATGTATGATGAATGTACTATGTGGATGTTTGTTCTAGCTAGGAAGCTCAGTTTATAAGCAGATAATCTGTTTGTTGCATCTGATTAAAGCTTGACCTGCTAGTCAAGGGTATATTTGCTTTAAAAAGGGCTTAGCTTATAAGTCGAGGGTTTCCAAGGCTTGACTTATAAGTCGAGGGTCTATAAGACACGGCTTATAAGTCGTGATCGGTGTTATGTATGTTAAGTGCAAGCCGTTATGGCTAGACCACCTCGAGAGTGCCTTATGTACTTGACTGGCTCAAATGCCATATGAATAAATGGGAGTGTGACACACACTTGTGTGACCCTATGGTCACTTGACTGTACAGAGTGTATGTTTGGTTCGAGTTTTTTTTTTTTTTTTTGGTAAATTAGCAAGCTTGTATTATGCACAACAAATTACAAACACCAATCAATACAGACACCAAAAAAAAAACACAAAACTACTAAACACCATTAATTACAATATAACTTCCCCACCCAGGCCAGATCCTCCTTTCCAAGGTTCCTATCACATAACAATCTCAATCTATTACAAATGTCTGATTTAATATTCTGAGAGACACAGGATACTAACGGCACCTGATGATTCCAAAAAGCTGAGTTTCTAGCTTTCCATATGTGGTATACACAGGCACTAAGAGAGCACAAGTACACTCTTCTTCTACACACAGAATGCCTACTACGCCCTATCCAATTCATCAAACTAGTCAGCTCACAACGATAGGAACCAATCCTTAACCAATTCAAGATAGAGAGAAGGCAGCTCTTACTAAACTGGCATTCAAAAAATAAGTGTCTGCGACTTTCATCATGCAGACCACAGATAACACACAAAGAGTCTTGGGCTATTCCAAACCGAAACAGCCTGTCTTTAGATGGCAGCCTTTGCTTGAACACCAACCAAGAGACAAACTTATGCTTTGGGATGCCTAATCTATCCCAAATAGCAGCAAATTTCCATCTGGTCTGGGACTTATTCTTCATCAATTTATACAAATTGGCTATACTATAATGAGTCCAGTTGAGCAAAGATCCTTGATAAGCCTCCTTTAATTCCTCCTTGATCCTAACAATTTTTTTCCAGTACCAACTACTAGAACTAGGCGCCTTATAACTCCACCAGTCCTCTTGCTTTAAGTAAACAACATGAATCCATTTCACCCACAGGTTCTCTTCTTTTTTCGCAATGGCCCAGACATATTTTCCAATGGCACACCTGTTCCACATCCCCACATCTTTAAATCCCAGACCTCCTCTCTGCTTAGGAAGGCTAACTTCAGCCCAGGAAACTCTCCCATGCCCATCCAATCTATCACTACATTGCCATAAGAAGTTTCTGCATATCTGGTTGATTCTATTTATCACAGCTTTAGGTAAAATTACTATTTGAGACCAGTAATTGTTTATGGATAGAAGAACAGAGTTTATGAGAACACACCGGCCAGCATAAGAAAGGTTCCTAGAACTCCAAATTCTTAACCTTTTCACCATCTTATCCACCAAGCATTCACAATCAGATATGGAAATTCTTTTATAACTCATAGACATCCCTAAGTAATTAAAAGGGAGTCTGCTTCTCTGAAAACCAGAAGCCTTTGTTAGCTAAAACCAGTCCTCCTCCTGCATCCCAGCTCCAAAAATAACAGATTTCTTATGGTTAGCCTTCAACCCAGAGGTCTCCGAAAATAACTGGAACCCTCTTAAAAGCATATGCGCTGCCTTGAAATCACCCCTACTGAATAACAATAAATCATCTGCAAAGCACAAATGAGTTAATTGCAAACAGCCACATCTAGGATGATATTTAAAATCTGAGTGCAAGGCAATTCTAGCTAGAATTCTTGATAAATACTCCATCCCAATCACCAAAAGAAGAGGGGACATTGGATCCCCTTGCCTTAATCCTCTTCTAGAATGGATCATATCTGATGGGGTCCCATTAAGCACAATCGAGAATCTAGCTGTTGTGACACAAACCATTACTAGCCGAATAAACTGATCTGGAAATTTAAGAGCAACCATCATTTCTTGTAAGAAGTTCCAATCTAGGGAGTCATAGGCTTTCAGAAGGTCAATTTTAATAAGGCAAGCTGCCTTAGCATTTTTCCTTCCATACTCTCTAACCATGTCCTGACATAGCATTATATTATGAGCTATGTTCCTACCTTTAATAAATCCACTCTGGTTTTCAGAAATAATCAATGGAAGAATTTCCCTGAGCCTATTACAAATAAGCTTCGTAGCAATCTTATATACCACATTACAGAAAGCTATAGGCCTAAAGTCACTGACATTCTTAGGACAATTAGACTTAGGGATAAGGATTATATTTGTGGTATTGATTTCTTTAAGAATCCTCCCCGAATGAAGAAATGAAAGAACTGCCTGTGTAAGATCATTACCAGTAATATTCCACGATTGTTTAAAGAACGCACTACTATACCCATCTGGTCCAGAAGATTTCTCATCAGGAATTGAATAAAGAGCAGCTTTGACCTCCTCTGGTGTATAATTTCCACATAAAAACTCAGCTTGCTGAGATGATACAATAGCTCCTTGCTGCACCACCGAGTCCAACACAGTCCTTCTCCCTCTCATTTCTGAGCCTAGTAACTCTGTATAGTAATCCTTAAATGCTTGTTGCACATCTTCCTGCCTATCTAGCCAATTGCCCTTCATATCCCAAATGGAGTAAATAGCATTCTGAGTGTTCCTAAACCGAATACTATTATGGAATAATTTTGTATTCTCATCTCCTTGTTTTAACCACTCCTCTTTAACCTTCTGCTTAAGGAACTGGATCTTATTTTTGTGGGCTATTTGATAATCCTTCCTTCGAGTGATCTCCTCATCAATCAGGTGGCTGTTTCTAGGATCAGCTTGAAGTTTCCCCTGAATATCAAGCAGAATCTTAAGCATCTTCACCTCCTGAACAAACACATCTCCTTTCCCGTTCCTGTTAAGATTTTTCAGATCCACTCTAAGCCTTTTTAGCTTTGAAATTAGACAAAACATTGGAGTCCCTTTTACTTCCTTAGCCCAGCTATCTGTCACTATCCTCTGAAAACCTTCAAGATTACACCAGAAATTAAAGAATTTAAATGGTTTCCTAGTCTCAGGAGCTGTACCAAAATTCACCATAAAAGGACAATGATCCATGTCACCTTCAGGGAAAAAAACCACTTCAGCTGAAATAAATTTCTCCAACCAGCTATTATTAGCTAACACTCTGTCAAGTTTAGCATACACTCGGTCCTTCCCAGCTTGTTTATTATTCCAAGTGTAGAAAGAGCCCGAAAACTTCATATCTACTAGTCTACAATTCTCCACACAGCTTTGAAAAGGGACTAACTCTGATCCATTACCTCTATAAGGAAACCTATCTGATGGGGATAAAACTGCATTAAAATCACCCATAACAATCCAAGGATATCTAATATCTTGAGCCATGTGATCTAAGTCCAGCCATAACTTCTCCCTACCCTTCATATCGTTAAGAGCATACACCACTGTTAAAGCAAACTGAATTCCATTCTTGCCTTGAATATGAAAATTCATCCATTGATTAGAACCACCTCGAATATCCACATCAAAACTCTGAGGATTCCAGGCCACTACAATTCTCCCATTAGGGTGGTGCATTAAGTTTGAAGAGAAGCACCAACCCTTATACATGTTTAGGTATAAAGACCCCATTTTAGAAGCCTTTACCCTAGTTTCTAGGAGACTAACAAAACCAATTCTCTTGTTTGAAATCATTCTCATGACCTCCTTTTGTTTACTTGTTTTGTTCAGTCCCCTAACATTCCACCCAAACAGTCTATCCATTTATGAATGGAGGCTCTCCCCCTCCATTCATGTTAGACTTCATTTCCTGTAATGCTTCCCCAGCTTTAACCTCAGTATCTGAAAATTGACCTAGCATCGAAAAAGAGTTGCTCTATGATATCCCCTTATTCTTAGTCATCATGCCCTGCTTCCCCTTGTTTTGTTGAATCACCTCTGAAGTTGCCTCAGGAGTTCCCTTACCCTGCATTGTCGAATTGCCCTTCGGAAGCTTATCTGAAATTAGATCTTCTCTTTTCTTCTCCCGCCAGATTTTTGAGGACTCTCCTTGGGTCCCCTTCTTCTTACACATTTCCTTCCGATGACCTATCCCTCTACAATGCATACAAACATCAGGTTTCCATTCGTAATGCACTTCAACATATACATATTCCCCCTTTTCATCTTCAAATTTAATCTGATTAGGTAGCTCTTTTGTAAAACTGACTTCAATTAGGACCCTAGCAAATTGAAGCTTCTCCCTGGCCATTGTTGCTCTATCTTGTTTCACAAATTTTCCAATAGTGCCCACTATCTTTGCCATAGATCTCTTCCCCCAGTAATTTAATTCCAAATTGCTCAGTTGAGCCCAAACCGGTACTGTCAATATTGTATCCTTAGAGAATTTGGAGTTAGGATCCCATCTTTTCATGATAAGAGGTTTCCTATCAAAGAATTGGTATCCACCATTCAGAATGCCATCTCTAGTTTCCACCAAATTGAATCGAAGAATAAAAACCCCTGGAGCTAGAAGGCTGATTTTATCAATACCTTTATCTTTCCAGATTCTCCTACAGAATCCTTCCATCACCGTTAATGGAGGGTTAGCTCCCAGAACATAGCAGACCAGAGCAGAGTTCCAATAATGAACTTCTTCTTCTATATCTTCTGCATATATCTTAACACAATCAGGCTCAATATGCAATATAGGATTAGAATTAGAAGTACCTGCTTGCTCTCTCTTGGTTGATCTTCTTTTCAAAACCCCCAACCAGTCATTCAGCGTCTTCTTGATTATAACTTGACCGTCCCGATCTTCATGTTCCAGCTTGATTCGATTATAAGATTGCTGAGACTGACTCTTCATATCATCGATCTGCATACCTGCTCCATTATGAATATCTAGCGGAGATTCCTGTGCCCGAACCTCCTCATGATTTTCCAGCCGCGTTTCATTAGTTTCCTCCTCTTCATCAAAAACCATAGCCTCCACCCCTAAGATACCAGCCATTGATTTTACTTTAATGACTGGATCCGTAGAAGAATGCCCTCTTTTCTTCTTCCCTGTCGTTTTCTTCTTCAATCTTGGTTCGAGTTATTACTGTTAAGCATGTTGTTATATTCTATGAATTGTCTGAATACGTTTTCTTGCTGAGTCTTTTTGCTCACAGATGCTTTGTGGTGCAGGTAAGGGTAAGGAGAAGCTTTGCCAACCATGAGTTGGAGAGCGATAGCGGTGATGTGTACATATGCAGTCCGCTCGACCGCCACAGCCGAGATACCACAGGGGAGCTAGGGTTGGACCCCGTTTTGCCACTTAGGCCAGCTTATTTTGTAATCTTTGTGTTGTAACCAACTTTTAAACTTGTATTTTGGGATCCCATGTAAAGACTAACGTTTTTTTTTAATGGAAAGGTTTATTTATTGACCAAAATTTTTAATACCTGAACCCTTAGTGGCTTAATCACATGTTAGCGAGTCTAGCACTAATTTTAAATACACGTGGTAACGGACCCTAATTAGCAGGGCGTTACAGATGTAGAGTCCCCGTTCCACTTGTTTTGGAAGTGTGAATGGGTTGCTCACCTATGGTTCATTAACCTCTATTGTAACGCCCTAACTCCAATGATCATTACGGTGTCCATTTTAAACAGTGCTAAATTCGCGAATCGAGTCATTTGGCCATAATCGTGTAACTAAAACGTTAAGATACAACGTTTTATTAAAATGTTCACTGTATACATTGGGATCCCAAAAATATAATTTAAAGGTTAATTACAACAAAAGATTTACAACCAACCGACCTAAGCGGTAAAATAGGGTTTAGCCCTAGTTCCTCTTTCAACCCTCGGCCGTGGCGGTCGAGCAGCTGCATATGTACACGTCGTCACCTAAGCTCTCCAACTCAAGGATGGTCCAGCTTTATTTTTCCTTTACAACCAGCACCCATGAACAAGTAATAACGTGTTACTAAATCATAATAGGCATGCCTAGCAGTAATAACCCTACTCATGCATGAAAGCAGGTACAAATAAATGTTTGTAGAGTCCTGCGCTCTGAGTAGATGACTAATAAGTCTCTCACTCTGAGGTAAACGACTAATAAGTCTCTCTGAATAGTTGACTAATAAGTCACTTTGTATAGATGCCTAATAAGTCTATCTCTGTTAGATTACTGATAAGTCTATCTCGGTCAGATGACTGATAAGTCTATCTCGGTCAGATGACTGATAAGTCTATCTCGGTCAGATGACTGATAAGTCTATCTCGGTCAGATGACTGATAAGTCTATCTCGGATGTCCCATACCCTCCTAGCCATGTGACGTGTAGGTCACATTAGACTAGACAAGCGCTTTTGGTTTTCATCGAACTTAAGGACGGTCAAGCATTTCACGCTTCTGATGATAATGCTTATGTCGATTAGATCTAATATTTTTGGCTTGTGTTAAACACACTAATATCGTTCTTGACTCATAAGCCAATATCATACGACCAGTGCTCAATACTACTGCTGAACTTGACTAATGAGTCACAGCTTCACAGTTAATACTGACACCATTGCCGATTCTGACTAATAAGTCAGTACCATTCACAGATAGCAAATTTCCAAGCATTTGATATGCATTTCAGATATACAAATAGAGCATTCAACGTGCTATATCAAAAACCATGCATGTCACATATGGGGTGCAGTTTTCTTACCTCTAGTTCGCGTGAGAAATAACAATTGAACGACCCTTGAGAACGATCGATTCTTTAATCCCTTAACGGTCACCTAGTCATAAACAAATATGGAATCCAATTAATGAGATCAACAATAAAAGGTTCTTGACCTAAACCTCACTCCCGAAACCCCGAATCGTACCCAAAAGGCGAGTAGATTCGATCCCGAGCCTTAGGAATTGAAACCTCGAGCCAAAAACCCTTAAAAGTGCCCAAACAGGAATCTGGAAAAGCAGGGTAGTGTTACAGCGCTACCCCCCTAGCGCCCCAGCGCTACAAGTAGGGCAGAATTCCCCTGGCTAGCGTTGTAGCGCCCATAGCTGGGTGCTGTAGCGCTACAACCAGGGTTTTCAACCTTGGTTTTTCCCTCCTTCGACTCCTCCATTTCCAACCTTCAAAACAAGCTTCCAAACCTCATTTAAACTTCCAAATGAACCCCAAGACCATATACACAAGTCCTAGGCATCATAACCTAACCAAACTTTGCCGAAAACCCCCATTGAATTCTCAACTTTCAACCCAAAAATCTCAACTGAAACTCAATAAGAAAATAGAGCAAGAACCAAAGTTTAAATGGCTAGAAACTCACCTCAATCTCAAAATCACACCCTCTTCAATGATAGAACATAACCCTAGATCATCAAAGCTTGGCTCCCTAGCTTGGTTCCTCAAAAAGAGCTTCAAAATTCAAAGAGAAATGAAGAAGAAAATGATGAACGAGAGAAGAGAAGGTGATGCTCTATTTTTCTTAGCTTTCCACAGCCTTCTCAAAGGTTTATATCTATCCTTAGGTGAAAAGACTAAAATGCCCCCAAGCCTATTTAAAACCCTTAACAACCACCAAGGGCAAAATCATCTTTTCCCGCCTATCTCGTTGATCATAATTAACACCCTCCAATTCCTGTTATTCCCAATATTCTCAAATGCTAATAAATCATATCTCATTACCCTTTAATTCCCGGTAATGTTCTAATCACCAAATTACCCCGAGACTCACCCCGAGCCCCAAAATTAACCTCGTTATGACCAGACCGATAACTTGTCTTTAAAGATCGTCTCATGTCGAATGACTCGAAAAAAAATACACATTATGATGCGGTCTTATTCATAATTCACCAACATGCATGAAAATACACAATTACGCCATCAATGGGGCAAATTACCAAAATGCCCTTATAATTAAAAGTGGACCCAAATGCATGCATTTATCATCATATAACAATATAATTCACATAAATATGCATATAATTATTTAATGGCAAAATAAATCAATTATGGTCATCCCGGCCTCCTTGTCAAGGTCCTAAACCTTATTAGGAAACTTGGGTCATTACATCTATGATTTGAGAACTGGAATGACAACGTGTGATAATTGGAAAGATTGGTTCACATATTACAAATGCCCCTATAATATCTCTCATAATCTTTCCTTTGATGTGTTTTTTCTGAAGGACTCAGTGTTAATAGATATTATATGGAAGGAAAGAAATGGGATAGCTCACGGCGTTGCCCCAACCCCCTTTGCATCGTTATGCACTATGTTTGGAACGCATCTTGTGGAATGAAAAAGCTCTATTTCCAATCAAGCATTTTGACACCTCAGTGGTTATCTCTCCCTCTTAGTTGGCAATGTTTCACTGTTGATGTAGCAATTGCAGGCGATGTCACATTCCTAGCTACAGTCTGCAGAGAATCTGAGGGAGAAATTGTTTTAGTTAACGCAAAAAGAATCAGGGGGTAGACCCGACTATTAGGGAAGGACATGTGTTGATTTGGCTGCTGCTATGGCCCTCTCCTTGATAAGTCTATTTTAGTACTGTTTTAGAGTAGGTTTAAGGGTGTGTTTTTCTTTTAAGTTGTTTTGGTGCAGAATTATGCTTGTATTTTGTGTGTTTTCAGGTTTTAGTGATTGTTGAATGGTTGGTGTGGATGTGGTGTAACTAAGGGCTAATTCAAAGATAAATGGAAAATTTCTTGCGTTAAATGGTGTTTGGTCATGTCGGGGCACTTTAGAATAGATCGAGGGTCTAAAGGAAGCTTAAAATGTATATTTTTAAGATGGAGCTATTTTGAGTCGCGGCTCTTGAAGTTAGGCCGCAGCGCTGGCTTAGTCAGAAAGGTTGTTATACCTCTGGATTTTGAGTCGCGGTGCTTCAATCCTGAGCCATGGTGCCATTGAAGTCAGAGGCTCCTCGATTGGGGTTGTCATGCTAGGTCCGCAACGCATGAATGTTGAGTCGCGGCGCTTGTCTTTGTACGTGTTTTGAGAATAAGGGCATTTGCGTCTTTTAACATAAAAATTAGGGTGAAAGAGTATTAAAATAACGTTCTAGTGAAAGAGAAGTGAGAGACAGAAAACAAAGAAGGAGGCAAGAAGCTTGGGGGAAAAAGCTTAGATTGGATTTCATTGTTCTTTTCTTCTTCTCAATCTTTGTTTTATGTTTTTTTTTTCTGCTTTGTGAATTTTACAGTCATGTTGATTAACTAATTTTAATTCTAGGATTTTCAATTTAAATCACTTGGACTTCTATTATGATCTAATGCAAGCTTATTCTCTTTCTGATTTCTTAAGATCTTTTCAATTTCTGCTTATTGTATAAGAATTGATTGGCCATCGTTTTTCATAATTTCTATGAGTTTGAATCAAAATATGAGAAGTGAGGTTTAGACATGCTCTCATTGAATTGACACAAACTTAATCTTGAATGAGAGTAACACGAATGTTTGTGCAGCTTTTAAGTTGTTGATGTTCATGCTTCCTAATTGTTGAATTTATCATAGAAATATAGAAAATTCTCAATTAGGTTGAAATTTATAATTTCATAATTGGATTATAAACTATTTCTGTCAACTTGCTATCTTAATAAGGAGAAGAATTGTTAATTATGCATTAGTAATTGATAGTTGATGAAATTGAATTTCCTAATTTTCTCTAATCTTGATTTATTTCTTGAAATCTTGTGAATTGTTTACTTTGGCATTTTGCAGTATGTTTTGTGTTATTATCAAATTTTACAAACCAAGAATTTTGTTAACCAAATAGAAACTTAAGATTGATTGTTTGATAATTAATAATTCAGTCTTCGTGGGACGATACTCGATCTTACTGATTATTACTGAATTGCGATTACATATATTTGCGTAGCTAAAATTTCGCAACACTCCCATCGAGAAGGGTCCTACATTTTCCAAAGCAATTGCTTGTTGGCAGTCCAAGCCATGAGTAACCGCAACCCAATCGAAGTTAAGGCTCTTGAAGATATTAAATTGCAGTTTCTCAAATCTTGTTCGGCCTTATGTCATTGGGAGGTGGCAAAAATTAACAAGGAAGTGAACTATTTGGCCCATAATTTTTCTAAATACGCTCTTCATTTCAATATCCAAGGAGAGATCAATTGGAAGGACTGTGAGGATTCAATCATCAGCAATTCCAAAGCTTGGTACCCCCTTAAGAGCCAATATGGGGCATACTTAACTCGGAGTTTGCTGCAGAATTTTCTTTTACCTGTTGTTTCTGTTGTTATAAGTTATAAGTTGTGCTGTAGTGGCTCTCTCCAGTGGGAGTTTTTTCTAGCTTGGGTGGCTGGCTTGTTCTTTGCCTTGCCGAGCTTTGTATCGGTTTAGGTGCTGACCAACTCTTTTGTATAAGATTAAAAGAACAACAAAAGTACAAATTAAAATTGGTATTCAAAACTGAACCTGAACGATTACACTCTTGTTCCTTTTATTGTACTAATTCTGAACTTTTTGTCGATAAATATGATATCATATGTGTTTATATATTATTTATTAGAAATACAAATTGTATTTCGGTAAGTGTTATAGAAAAAAAAAATTGGGAAACTTCCTCTCTATTCCAATTTGATCACAAAATCAATTGTATAGATTCAGGTTGCTTTTTATCCCTTTCATTAAAAGGAGAAATATTCCCTATACCAATTTTGTTTTTAAAATAAAAATATAATCAGAAAATTCATGGATTCCATCCTGCACCATAATATAATTTTTCTTTCAAATATGTATTTTTTTTATTATTTTTAAATATTTCTTGTGTAGTGTCAAATCAATGTGTCACATCACTTGCTTCAAATTTCTAAATAATCTTTTAGCAAGATATGAAATAGACGGCAAAAATTATACAAGAGATGGGTGGAATGGCTACGTAAAGTAGATATCATGTTTACAACTCAAGAGAGAGTAAGAAAGTTAAAATAATTAAAATAAAATTATTTTTTCTTCAATTTTCTATTATTTTTTAAAATAATAAAAAAAATAGGTATAGAAGTACAATATTTTAAAAATATTAGTTATATTTACTGAAGAAAAAAAATGTAAAAAAAAAGTTAAATATAAAATACAACATTTTGAAATCATTTAATATATTTACCGCAAAAAAAAAAAAATTAAGCGTAAAAATACAATCTTTTGTATACATCCCATATTTCAATTATTTATTCTCATTGTGGTTTAATAATGGCAATAATCTTGTTTCTACTTATATTATTTAAGTATTTTATATTTTGGATTTTGATTAATTTTTTTTCTTTAAATTGTAGCACTTCTGAGAACTTAAATGGCAAGCCACCACATGCACAAGTTTGTCGCTCCTCCCTTGGCCTCAACCTCGATGAGATCCGGCGTTTCTCCCTCAACCTCGACAACGATGAGATTTGGCACTCCTCCCTCTGACTCGACCACGACGAGTAATGACTCTTCTCCCTTGACCTTGACCACGCACTACAACAATTAAAGGCATTAGCTGCATGGGCATTAGCGGCGGGCTTAGTACACCTATATTGCATATGCTATTAGCGGCGGACTAGGGGGTCCGACGCTAATCATGTTCGAGTATTTAAAAAAATAAAAATACTTATTAGCAGCAGACTTACCAATATTAGCGGCAGATAGTCCGCCGCTAATATGCGTAATAAAAAGCCCAGGAATTTTTTTAAGTTTTATTAGCGGCGGATAATCACCTCTATTAGAGGCAGACTATCTGCGGCTAATAGTATTAGCGGCGAGTAATCACTTATATTAGCGATGGACTACTCGCCGCTAATATTATCTACCAGCGGCGGGCTATATTTAATAGCGGAGGGCCCCGCCGCTAATACTTTTATAGTTTAACACCCCCATCGTCTCCTTCTCCCAAATCCCTGAAACGCATTTCTCCTCCTCCATTTCTCCTCCACTGATCCTCCATATCTCTTTATCTCGGTATGTATAAGTTTATTTATATTTTTTTCGTTTTGATATTAATTCTCAGGTCTAGTATCAAAACCTTGTATTGTAATGAATGGTCTTAGGTCTCTCTCTCCCTCGTGTTCTTTCAAAGGGTTCGTCTGTGGTGCTCCTCAGTCCCATCCCCTCGTGGTGGTTCTCTTCTCTCCTCGGTCCGGATGTCATCCACCTTAGCCTCTCGGCTACGCCCACTCTCTCTCTCAATCAGGTAACACAATGACCCATAGTTATTATCTCCACAGTTTTTGTTATTGTAACGCCCTACTTCCTTAGAGCCGTTACTAAGTGAGTTTAAAAACGTGCATTCAACTCGCTAATCGAGGTTTTAAGTCAAATAGTGTAATTAAGCCATAAACAGAGGAAAAACTTTAGAAATAACTCCATTTCATTGAAATTCATAAAAGTTTAACACTTGGGATCCCAAAATACAATTTAGAAATATTTACAACATATAAACTGAACCAAGTCGACTAAACGACAAAATCTAAGTTTATCTACAATCATCTCCCAAAAATCCACTGGTTGTGGAAGTCAGGCAGGCCAAACATGTACACGCCGCTTCACGCCTGCTACACTCATGGTTGGTTGGCTTTCTCCTTGCCCTTACCTGCACCATAGAACATCTGTGAGCCGAAGCCCAGCAAGAAAACCCACAAACAGATAACATATGCAAAACATACACCAAGTACATAAACTGGCCATCAATAGGCTAAACACATACGGCCTAGCCGTCCCAAGTGTCTTACCAGACCCTGGGTTCGCAGTCCACACCGTGAGGATATCCCAGGTATCCTTTAGGGACTCGCCCTGGAAACTCGCACTCCATGTGCTCAACGCTTCTCCCGACCCCTTGCCGTACTCGGCCTTGCACTCAACGTGCCTAACGCCGTTTCTGGCCCTTTGCCGTTCCTGGCCCCTGCCAACCTCGGCCTACACTGTTCCCGACTCTTGGCGATCATTCACATAATTGCATTCATAGCATAATAAACAAGTACATAATACTAGCAAATTTAATCAAAGGGCTACGCCCTGCAATTCAAACACATTGGGCCCAGCCCTGCATACAAGCTCTATGGGAACAATGGTTTTCTTACCTGAGTCCCGAGCTCTCCGAGCACCGATATCCCGAGCACAGTCCTCTAACTTGAGCCCCGCCGAAACCCTAGTCACAACACATTAACAATATCCATCCATCAAGTTCTAATCCATTAAATAACTTTGAGCCATATCTCTAACCTCCGGGACCTTGATTTCTATCAATCCGAGTGATAAAATCCATCCCGAGCCTTAACCATTGAGTTCCCAAGCCTAAACACACTTAAAAACTCAGACTGGCACTAAGAGCCGCGACCCTACCCACAAGCGTCGCGACTAGCCTCGAAACAGAGGCTAGCATCTCCCTGAAGCACACACGGGCCGCGGCGCGCATCTAACATCTCGGCCTCCCATGGTCGCGCGCGCACACGGGCCGCGGCATGCCCCTCCTAGGGCCGCGGCCCTAGCCTCCAACCCAGAAATCTTCATCATTTTTATGTGTTTTTCCTCAAAACAAATCACCCAAAACTTAACTAACAGTCCCAGATTATCACCACAGAAGTTCTAACACAGTCTCAACATCAAAACCTATCAAAAACCAGCTTCAAAACTCAACCAAGCAATCAAGAACATCCCAAACTTAGCTAACATGCAATCTCTAATAACCAGCAACAATTCTAAACATAATCTTTATAATTAAAGCTTACCCTTGCTGGATTGAACCTCAGAACCAGCTCCCTATGCTCCAAGCTTCAAGCTCCCCTAAATCCCCAGTTGCAATTCCTTAACTTCAAGTTGATTTCCCCAAGTTTTCCTTGCTAAGCCTTAGAGGAAGATGAAGAGAAGAAAACCAAGTGATGAGGGAAAGATATGGGTCGGTTTCTATGTGTTCTAAACTATTCCAAGTTTTGTTATATTTAACTAAAGCTTCAAGGTTACCTCAAGGCTCGGGGTACCAAAATGTCCCCGATGGCAAAATGGTAAATTTTCCCAATATTCCCTCCTAGACATTCTATCCTCAAATATATCTCCAAATATTTATTTTCACAACCCGATAACCCCATATAATAACTAATGCCCAAATTACCCCTCGACTCACCCCGAGTCGGATTCTCAACCCTGCTGTGACTTTCTGGCTAACCGCTCCCCAGGACTGTCTCGAATCATGCTGCACAGATATATCACATATATATTGCATTTATCACATTTATACCCCTAATGTCCAAACGGGGCCCACATGCACATTTAACTAAACTAAACATGCATCATTATCATATATTCGCATATATTCACATATTAACATATTAAATCATTTATTGCCCTCCAGGCACACTAATCAAGGCCCTAAGCCCTATTAGCGAATTCGGGTCGTTACAGTTATGTTCTGCTCTCTTCAAGGGGAGTTTATTATCTCCATAGTTATAATTTGTGTATAATGTAGGGTTGTCTACTCTGGTTTTTTATTTAATTTTAATATTAAAGGAACGTGAATTTTAAATTTCTAACAGTACTCACATGAAAGTTAATCCTAAATTTTACCAATTTATAATATGAAATTGGTCAAATTTTACCTGTTTTTGTTATATTCTGCTCTCTTCAAGGGGGGTTTATTATCTCCACAGTTAGAATTTGTGTATAATGTAATTAAAGATATTGTTTTTTGTTGTATATATTATATAAATTAAAAAAATAGTAACGTTACAATATATTCCAATACTATTAAAACACGTACCACTTGAATTGATTTAATTCATTCTTATTATATTAAACTAATAATTAGTTTCATATTTGAAAAATAAACTAGATTTAATTATAGTAATAAAATTAATAATAAAAAAATGTTAGTATTTATTAAAAAATTATAAACATAAATTTTAATTTACTTTAAAATTATTAAATTATAATTATTAATTTGGTAATTATAAATAGAAAAAAAAATTAATTTTAGAATAATTAATTAAGTAATAAGATATCATAAAACTCAAGTTTGTCAAGAAATAACACTTCTCATATATAAGAATAACTAGATATATGTTTGAGTTTTTAAAATTTAAAATAGGAAATTTTTTGAATAATTGAAATTGGTTAATTTAAAATATTTTATGTTTTATAATATATGTTCTGGGATTCTCCGAGTGCAGGATTTTAAAATTTTTGAAATAGTCGTATTAAACTGTTATGCTGTCAAATTTTTTGGAAATTTAATTACGTAAAGTAGTTTTAAATTTTTTTTTTTGTTATATGTTATGTCAGCATAATGGGAATTGTAATGAATATTATATAATTGGAGTAAATTAGTACTATTATAATTAATTGGAAATTATTAAAAAAATTAATTAGAAGTTAATTTATTTTCTCTATCCCGGTATACTTGTGATTGATGGTTGTCGACTACAACCATCAATTACAGGATATCGGCACAGAAATGATAAGTTTAAAATATTCTTAATAAAATAATGAATGAAAAAAATTAATAAAATTTATCTAATTATTTAAAAAAATAAATTAGTCTAAAAGTTAAATAATAATTAATTTGTAAATTATTATTATTATTACAGATTAAAAAATTATATTTAATAATTTATTTTGTAATTATTTAATTATTTTTTATTAATTTAATTAATTAAATAATAAAAGTTTGATATAACATTATCTAATTATCTAATTTATTTTAATTTGTTTATTGAATAACATTATCTAATATTAAATAGTTATAAATTAGTTGAATATAGAAATTGATAATTATATTTAATAAAAGTATAATAAATTAAGAATAAATAATAAATTAATTGTTTATAAATAACATTATCTAATAAAACATCATAAAATAGCATAAGATATTATAATATTGCATAAGATTCCACAAATTATGACACATTTCTTTTGTTATCCATTCCTATTCACATTACTAAAACTCACACACTCTTATAATACTTTAGATGGCGATTGACAAGACTTGGACAACATTGAGAAATCGTGGTTGTCAAGAATATTGGAATGGTCTGCAAGCTTTTTTGAGGATGGCGTCGGAACATAAAGATTCTGATGGAAGAATTAGGTGCCCGTGTGTGAGATACAATAATAATAGATTTGAATCTTTGGATGTTGTTCGGACACACGTATTCGATAGGGGTTTTCATCAAACTTATGATAAGTGGATTTTTTATGGTGAGGTGGAAGAAATTGTTGCTGATGAGATGGTTGATGAGAATGAAGACGATGAGATGATTCACGTTGTAGAAGACTTCTTTTTACCAACAACTGAGGAAGTAGAAAGGGAACCTGGTGAGAGTGAGTATTATGACGAGTCATTTGAGGAGATTGAAGTGGAGTTGTATCCTGGATGTGATTGGATTTCATCCCTGAACTTTTTAGCAAAGTTATTGCATCTAAAAGTTAGAGGGAAGGTGCCTAACAACATATTTGATGAATTGTTGAAGTTGTTAAAGCTTTCCTTTCCTAAGGAAAACAAAATTCCCAGATCGTACTACGAGGCGAAAAAAAAGATTGAAAAAATTACGGTTGGGATACGAGTCCATTCATGTGTGTCAATATGATTGCTGTCTATTTTACAATGAGCATGCATCTAAAGAGACATGCCCAGTATGCGGAAATAGTAGATGGATTACTTCCGAAATGACGAAAGGAAAAAAAAAGTGCCACACAAGGTGTAGTATTAGTGTACAAACAAATTAAAACACAATATAGATGTCATGCATGTTGAGAAGAATGTGTGTGATAGTCTCTTTATTACCATCTTATACAATGATAAATCTAAGGACACCACTAATGCAAGACATGATTTGAAAAAGATGGGTGTGAGAGAATCATTGTGGATTTATGAAGATGAGAACGGGAAGTTGATGAAGCCGCACGCTCCTTATGTGTTAACTCCGCACGCTCAA
The DNA here is from genome assembly GCF_963169125.1 of Humulus lupulus. Classification (NCBI taxonomy): domain Eukaryota; kingdom Viridiplantae; phylum Streptophyta; class Magnoliopsida; order Rosales; family Cannabaceae; genus Humulus; species Humulus lupulus. The sequence continues at coordinate 10,319,956 of NC_084801.1, forward strand.
ATTTGAAGATGAAAGTGTCCGAGAATGATACAAATATTCTTGGGTTGAAGTCACACGATTTTCATGCGATAATGCAACGATTACTTTCTCTCGGTGTTCGCAAGTTTCTTCCAAAATCTATATCCACCACTGTTACAGAATTGTGCAATTTCTTCAGACAAATATGTTCGAGGACTTTAAATGTTAAAGATATGGAGGAAGCACGAAATGATCTTATTCAGATATTGTGCAAGATGGAGTTGATTTTTCCTCCAGTTTTTTTTAACATAATGATTCATTTGGTATTACATTCTCCAAAAGAAGCTATATTGGGTGGCCCGGTATTTATGAGGTGGATGTATCATTTTGAAAGGTACTTGAAAAAATTGAAGAATTACGTGGGAAATAAAGCTCTCCTTGAAGGGTCGATCGCCGCAGGCTATGTTGCAGATGAGGCTTTGACCTTTTGTTCAATGTATTTAAAAGACATTGAAACAAGATTTAACCGTCTTGATCGAAATGAAGATGCAACTTATATCCCACAAAACCTTACAGTTTTCCAATCTCAATGCCGTCCACTCACAAAGGGAACTTTGAAGCCTCTCAATCATAACACTCGTGAAATAGCTGAGTGGTTCATACTTGAGAATTCTCCTGAAATTGAGCCTTATTTAGAGTAAGTTTATTCCCTTTAAATTAGAACATGTATGGTTATTATAAGTTTTTTGTTATCAAGAATCATAACACTATTCTAATTAAAAGCGAACACCCACACAAGATTAGACAAAAATACCCAAATGGTGATCATGACCGTTTGCATAGGAAAAAATTTCGTTCGTGGTTTCATAAGAAGGTAGCTTTGAACTTTCATTTTATTAATGATATATTTTGTGAATCTAATACAGTTTTATGTATTTACATATATGACTTGCACATGCTTGGGCCTTTGGAAAATGGCGATGAATTACTAGCTTTAGCATCTGGGTCAGATCATTTGGCAACATATTACCAATGTTGTATAGTCAATGGTGTTCGATTTATTGCACACGACCGAGATAAAAAGTGCACCACATAGAATAGTGGAGTGTCTATTACCGGAACAGAATGTTTTAATTATTACGGCACACTTGAAGAAGTGGTGACACTATCTTTCACTGGTGCATATTCAGTGGCATTATTTCGGTGCAAATGGTTTAATACAAATCCAAGAAGGAAGAAAACAATCATTGAAAATAATATCACTAGTATAAACGTCAAAGGTGAATGGTACAAAGATGAGCCGTATATACTTGCTAGCCAAGCTAAGCGAGCTTTCTATCTCGATGATCTACTTAGAGGTCGTGATTGGAAAGTTGTAGAAGATGTTAATCATCAAAAAATTTGGGACATTAAGGACAATTCTGATGAGGTTAATGATGTTATTGATGTTGTACATGAAACAAGTTCATCAAATTTTGTGTTGACTGTGGACCTCGGAGAGTTGATTATGCAATTTGATCAACCTGCTGCATATGTTGGGGCTGATGAAGAGGGTGATGACGAAGCTGATATGTCAGAACATGAAGAAGTCACAGATGCAAAGGATGAATTGTTAGTTGAGCTTTGTGAAGATGAAAATGTGTCTCCGATTACTGATGGAAATGATAGTGGTTAGTCTGTTTAGTTTTTCTATTTGTGTAACATAACTATATATTGAAATATAATAAAGTTTTTTTTGTAACTATTATTAATATGAATTCAACCTGATATACCTCTAATTTAATTTAATGCTAATTACTAACTAATAAATTTTAAACGGAAGTATAATGTCAGCTGATATAGCAACCTATCACGGCAGAGATGGTGGGGGTCGAGACCCGCCAGATCCTTCTAGGGTACCATCATCTTGCGAGTCAGGTTAAATATTTCATATCAAAATTATTTTTGGAAATTATATTGTTAGAGAAATATAACAACAATACTAATACTGGTTATTGTTAATAAATTTTAAAGCCCCACCGACGAGAAAAAAAGGTCGTGGCCTTGCTAGTAATAATGTTCTTGAAGAACAAAGGAAAAAAAACCGGGAAACCATTGGATCTAGAGCTTGATCCTGTGATGAAAAAAGTGGTTAGGTAGGAGGATCAAGCTTTTATTCGCATGTTGGGCACTCTAGTTACCATTTTGTGTCCGGGACATTATTTGGATTTTGCTGATTTACCTCAACAGTTTAAGGATCAAGTGCTTGATCGTATGAGGGTAAAAAAATTATAAATCTTGTACTTTTCATTATTTATTTCCATTATTTACAAATTCATCTAATTTTTTTTTCTTAATGCAGTATTACTATAATATAGACGGTCATCCACAACATGAGTCTATTCTGGCAATTGTCTATAAGGAGATGGGCGAAAGATATCGCGAGAGAAAGAACAATAGACATAAATACTTCAAAAATCATTATGCTGGACTACAAGATTGGGAGAGTGTCCTCTCTAAGCCACCTGACCATTGCACTAAGGAGACATGGAAGAATATTTGTGAGTTGTTTTTTAGCAAAAGATTTTTGGCTCGTTTCGCTAAAAAGCAAGCAAACATAAAACAAATGAAGTATGTAATAACACAAGGCACAAAATTGTTGGCAGCTAAGCGTCACGAATATGTAAGTAAAGATGTTAATTTAATTTTATAAAATAATACATTCTAAAACATTTTGTTTACATTTGTATAGGAGAACCCAGATACACATGTTGTTGATACTTGGAGGGATGCTCATATGAAAAAATCGACAAAATCTTTTGTCAATGAGGCAGCTCAACAAGATTATGTAAGTGAATAGTATTATTTTCTTGTTTCTAATGTTTGTAATTTTTGTTTATAATGTTATCTTTATACAGGAAAAAATGGCGGCAAAGGTTCAGAGGTCACAGCTTGAGAGGCAAACTCAACAACAGAGTGAGGGATCTCTTAATGTATCTGGCGTTGATTCGTCCCCGGTTGATCAATACGAGGTACTAAGTAAAGTACTCGAGGAGAGATTTGACTACCAAAGAGGAGTGGGTTATAGGGTGAAAGGGAAGGCAAGAAAGAAAACCTCTAGCTCTACAGATCAAAGTCACTCCCAAGCAAATACTGCTCTTACGCCTAATGAAGACATGACTACTATGGCTATGATGATGAAGGCATTGCGTGAGACGATTCAGAAGGTGGTACATGAGCAACCCAGTAATATGTATGACCCACGGCTTGACAGTTTTTGGCAGAGGTATTTGCCACCATAATCTGAAGGTGGTACGTCTTCTCAGAGTAACACTGCCCATCCTGACCTTCAAACACCGCCACAGCAGCAGTACCAGCCTCCTCCGCCGTATCCGCCACATGTGTCGTCGCAACAACCTCCTCAATATCAAAACCAGTACATGTTTGGACGCTCTTCCCAGTCTCCTCCACTATATTTTAACTTTACCAATTTTCAAGGAGGATCAATGCAGCATCCGCTACCTAATGTTAGGTATGGGGAGGTTGGAGGTTCGTCGCAGTAGCCATATGTTAGATATAGTGAGTTTGGGGGCGGGTGGCAGCCACAACCTCGAGATCAGTTTGGGGACCTCACGCTTGGACGATCTTCACAGCAACCTTTTATTCATTCACCGCCACAGCCACAGTCGTCGCCCTCACCGCCACAGCCACAACAAAATATTAAAGATGAGGATAATTACAATATTAACCTTAATGATTTTATTTAGTTATTAGTTTATGTATTTTGATTAAATTAATACTGTATTTATTTTTAATGACAATAGCGATATTGGCTGGTTTGATAAATATTAAAACTATTCACATTAATTTTAATGTTAGTTATGTTTAAATTAATTAATTGGTTATTTTGTTAAATTTTATTATGAATTATTTTTAAAAATAATTAAATTTAATAAATATTAATTCATTTAAAATTATTATTAAAATAAATAATAAAAACATTATTAGCAGCAGACTTCGCAGCTAATATTGACGCATCTGACACAAGTATTAGCGGCGGGATCCGCCACTAATATCCGTCACTAATAATATGTTATCAGCAGCGGGTGTGTCAGCCCGCTGCTAATACTCATTATTAGCGACAAACAATTTGGGGCGGGTCATTAGCGGTGGATACAACACTTATTAGCGGGGGACCATCCCGCCGTTAATAGCCTTAATTCTTGTAGTGACGACGAGATCCGGCGCGCCTACCTCGGCCTTGGTCACGATGATATTCGGCGCTCCTCCCTTGGTCTCGATGAGAGTGCTCCTCTCTTGGCCTTGATGAAATTCAGCACTCCTCAAACTGACCTGAAGAAGAAGAAGAAACCACGCACCGTCGCATGCAGCAGTTGTAGACAGGAGCTCTCCCTCACACCGGCGTCAAAGCTCAACCCAGGATGTCGCCATCCATGGAACTGTCAAACAGGAACAACCGAAGTGAGAGTAAGAGAGATAAGGAGAGAGATATTTTGGGGCTGATAGTTTGCAGGGGAGAACAAGATCCAATCGGTGGGGGAGTCTAAATCTAAAAAAATATTGAGGTAGTGTGTTGGTGATGATATCAATGCAAGCTTCCATATACCCTCTTTTACTTTTCCCCTATTCAATGACTCATGACCCTTCATTGATATATACTTTTTTCCATCAATCCATTTGGGTTTTGGATTTTAAGGTTTTAATTTAGGAATTTGATCAATTAAGGGTTATCCATTTAGGTGGGGTAAATTTTTAGAGTGATGACTATGTTAGAATCGATGTTCAAAATTATAATTCTATTAGGAAAGATTCAACTGGGACAAATTGATGAATGTTTTTGGATTGGGGTTGATACCAGTAGCTTCCTAGAAAAGTAAATAGGTTCTTTTTTTTTTATCAAATATGCATTTAGAAAGTAGAAAAAGGCTATAGTGATGAACAAGTTTCAGAAAAATTAAGATGTAGTGCGGCTCCTCTCCTTGCTGGTATGATTTTGATCCTTTTAGGCTCAAATCTCACAGTGTTAGGAAAAATAATATTGCCTCAATGGAAATGGTAAGATAATGTTACAACTCTATGCAAAATATTACAATGGACAAGATTGATTAAATAAAGTGTTACAACTCTATAACTGAAAATACAAATAAAACAAAGGAAATGAAGAAGATGATGAAAAAGAAGAGAATAGTAAAATACAACTCAAAACAAAAGTTACAAATAAAATAAAGTGTTTGGACCAAATGAAGAGATTACAACTCTTAAACAAAATATACAAGTAAATAAAACAAGAGAATAAGAAGAAGAACAATAGAATAAAAGGAAGAACATAAACCACAAACAAACTCTCACTTACACAACCTAAGTGAAGAGGATTAGGGATCACCAACTTGAACAAGGTTTGAAACCTTTGTCCAAAAGCTTATTTCCCCCTAACTCAAGCACTAAGGGATCTCTCTTAGATTTTGGAAATGCTTTCTGGAATAATCAAGCCTCAAGGTGTTTCTAGCCAAGTGCTCTAGTGGATAGAAAAATGGTGTATCTTACAAGTGAGCATTAGACTCCTATTTATAGAGTTTAGAGACACCCTTTGAATTTCAAATTCCACCAACCCCCATGGCTGTTACCAATGATTAATTGGGTGTTTTATGGAATTAAAATAGAGATTTGGGAGTTACTTGGCTATTGGAATCGTTCAAAATTGGATAAAAACCGAAATTATATGAAGTTGTCAGCCTTTAGGGCCGCGACGCTTGTTCCAGGCGCCGCGGCCCTCAGTCAATTTCAGCAACACATTTTTTCAGTTTTTTCAAAACGTTCCAATTTATTCTCACTTGATTTTGTAACTTCCATACACAATATGGGAGTTAAAATTACATCTCTATCAGCCATTTCTCATATGGCTTTAAGAAATTCATCTCAATATTGTGTAACAACAAATCTACACAATAATGTGTGATATTTAGGAGTTACAAATTTGTGATGAATTTGTAACACCAAATATGTTACATGTTTGGATATTTCACATATATCCAAATAATGTAACTCTCTATTATATGTTACAATATGTGACACTCTATGTCACATTTATTTAATCTAAAACATTATATTATAAAATAATATAATATTACATTATATTATAAAATAATATAATATTATATTATATTATAAAATAATATAACATTCCCCCACTAGATTAAATAGTCATCTATTGTAACACTTATTTAATCAATCATTATATTTAAAATATAACATATCCCCCACTTGATTAAATAAGAACTCTCTCTTATAGGAGTCATTGCATTGATGCATAAAGTAAAGTGTTTTTCAACTTGAACTTTACTATAGTGTAATTATCACAAAATTTGTCGAAAATTTGGTTGCACTAGGCATTGAACCATCTTTTCATGATGACAGATCGGTGATAATACACACACCTTTGCGATGTTCACTTGAGACCTCTATGTCTCGCTTTGCACCGTTAATGGCCATGTGCACTTTCCATTCATGGACGTTCTTGAGAATACTCCCAATTCTCATGAGAGGCGGCACCACCCCTAGGTCCATATAGATAGAATTCTTACAGTATTTTGTTACCAGAAATACTTGTCTTTACAAGACTGAATTTTATTAAAAAACCTTTCGGTTTTAACCCTCCACTTGGTAACACACAAGTACTCAATATCTCAGATGGGACTTGTTTTGAGTACAACTAATATTCACTTGATTGACTTGTTATTACCTATTGAACCTAACACTAGTTGAATAACTAGTGTTAAGATAGGTTGCCATCAATCGTGAATCTCGAGATGATGCAGCCACTAAATCCCTTGTTAGTGGCTTAGTGAAAGGATCCACCAGATTTTCACTTGTTCTCACATAGGATATTGAGATGACTCATCTTTGAATCAATTCTCTTACATATCCATGTCTTAGACTAATATGTCTAGACTTCCCATTATACACTCCGCTGTATGCTCTAGCCAATGTTGCTTGGCTATCACAATGTATCGATATAGTAGATACATTATCTTTGATTAGGGGAATCTCTATCAACAGATCCCTTAACCATTCGGCCTCTTTGCCAGTAGCAGCTAGAGCTATGAACTCCGCTTCCATAGTGGAATGAGATATACAGGTTTGTTTCTTGGAACCCCAAGAAATTGCTCCTCCACCAAGTGTAAATACCCAACCAGTTGTGGACAAGTTGTCCCCAAGATTGGATATCCAACTTGCATCTGTATATCCTTCTAATATCGAAGGAAATTTGGAGTAGTGAAGGCTTAGTCCTTTGGTTTTCTTGAGATAACCAAGGACTCTTCCAATTTCCTTCCAGTGATCCACACTTGGATTACTTGTAAACCTACTAAGTTTACTTACTGCAAATGCTATATCAGGTCTAGTACACTGGGCAGCGTACATTAGACTCCCTATAGCACTAGCGTACTCTAATTGAGCCACCGCTCTTCCTTCATTCTTCTCTAGTTTTACACTATGATCGAATGGAGTATTGGCATCTTTAACCTTGAGATGGTTAAATTTGTTCAATACTTTCTCAACATAGTGGGCTTGTCCTATCGCAAAACCCCCACTATGTTTCTTTACTTTGATACCGAGTATGGTATCAACTTCTCCAAGATCTTTCATCATGAAGGTTGATGATAAAAACCTCTTCGTTTCTTCTATCCCTTTCATGCTATTACTTAGAATAAGCATGTCATCCACATATAAGCAAGCAATGATCACATATCCCTTACAAGTTTTGGAATACAAACACTTGTCTCCATTGTTATGTCTAAACCCATTAGACATGATGGCTTGATCAAATTTCTCATGCCATTGCTTAGGAGCTTGTTTCAATCCATATAAGGATTTTACAAGTCTACAAACTTTATGTTCATATTTTGGTAGGACAAACCCTTCGGGTTGTTCCATATAGACCTCCTCATTGAGGTCACCATTAAGGAATGCCGTTTTAACATCCATTTGATGAACATACAAGTTGTTTATAGAAGCTAAAGCGAACAAAATTCTTATAGAAGTTGTTCTTGCAACAGGCGCATAGGTATCGAAATAATCGATACCCTCTTTTTGCCTAAACCCTTTAGCTACTAATCTAGCTTTAAAGGTTTGGATAGTACCATCAGTGTGATATTTTCTCCTAAATACCCACTTACACCCAATTGGCTTAGACCCCGGTGGGAGGTCTACCAATTCCCAAGTGTTATTGGAAAGAATGGAATCCATCTCATCATTGATGGCTTCTTTCCAAAATGCACTATCTCTCGATTGCATAGCTTCTCTATAAGTCTTAGGATCATCCTCAACGAGAAGTACAATAGGAATTTTCCTAATGACTTCCTCTCTATTTCCTTCTACCATGTAGAATGAAATTCGTTGAGAATCTATCTCATCCACTACTAGACTTTTATGATTTTTAAGCCTTTGACTTCTTCTAGGTTCAAAGGGTTGCTTTACATCCTTTTGAGAATTCTCCTCTTGAGAATCAATTTTGGATGTAGAAGCTTGAGAATTATTCTCATATAACAAATTCTCCTTTAGAGATGTTGAAGCTTGAGAATTGTTGTCACATAACATATTCTCAAAGAATTCAACTTCTCTAGATTCAATCACAATATTAGACTCTAAGTCTAATAGCCTATAAGCTTTACTATTGTTGGCATAACCAACAAAAGTACACTTTATGGCTCTTGAGCCTAACTTTGTTCTATTAGGTTCGGTTTTCTTGCAATATGCAAGCACCCCCACACTTTGAAGTACCCTATGTTGGGTTTTCTTCCTTTCCATAACTCATATGGAGATATAAATACCATGTGAAAATTTTCAAGAAAATAATCTCTAATTTCACTTTTAGTTGTCTAAATAATCTCAAAATCTCTTAAACAACTTTTGTGCATTTTCTAAGAGTCTCTTTGGGATTCTTTTGAAAACATCATTTTGACATCCATTGATTTTCTCATCAAAGTCAATTTGAAGATGTCAATTTTTAAGCACTTAAATCAAAGAAAATAAACCTTCAATGATTTATTTAAAGACTTTGATTTCTAATGCTTTGGTTTAAAAAATTATCTCCACATTGAGATTAATTTAAACATATCACACTCTTTAACCAAAAAAGAATAACATTCTCTTCAATATTATTCACCATTGGTGTAAAGATTCCAAATTGCTTCTCCAATTTTGTAATGTCTCCTCATTGAGATATTGAATATTTAAGAATTATTGTCACTAAATAATTCTCAAATATATTTCATTTGACCACACTCTAGACTATAAGTCTATTGAGTAAATATGTAATCCCACAATTTTTGAATCCACATTGATCCATTTTTCTTGCAATAGCAAGACACTTATCAAAAGATGTAACCATTTTAGGTTCATCTTTTCTTATCTCATAAGTTGAGATGGTCAACACTTAAATGATAAATTTTAATTTCTCAAATAATTCTCTTTATTTACCAAATAAATGATAATTCATCACATTGCAATAAAATATGATAAAACATATTTATATTATTATCACCTTAATGATCATATTATATGGCACACCATAATAATCATGATAATTCTCATGTATATATCAATATACTTTTAGATATTAACATAATTATGTCTCAAAGAAATTTCACATAATTTTTCAACATACATCCATCATATTAGCATGCATTTTTTAATCTCATAATTATATTGTAAGTATATCACACATATCATACAATAATTCACATATCTATTGATTCACAAAATCAATATATAGGCATGTCAAAAACTACCTAATTATCATGCTTTATAAATTCTCAAAACATAATTTTCATGTCAAATGTATGTACTACTATCTCACATATAGCATACACATAAGACTAACAATCACTAGATTATGTAGAGCTTCTCAAAAGTTCACTTCTAAGGATTTAACTTTCACAAATAGATGTGTAACCTTTGTTACAATGTATCTCATATTATATGTTAACATTTACACAATTATTCATATATCAACATTTGGAAAACATGCTAATACATGAAATACAATTTCATCACTATTATATAAAATTTACACTTACCTTGTCTTACCACCAAGTTCAATTGAATCCATGAAACCTATTCCACCCTACTAGGTCTTGATTCATGATTTTGATAGTCTCACCTTCCATTGAAACAAACAATGGGGATAAGCTTTTGAATGTTAGGAAAAATAATATTGCCTCAATGGAAATGGTAAGATAATGTTACAACTCTATGCAAAATATTACAATGGAAAAAATTGATTAAATAAAGTGTTACAACTCTATAACTGAAAATACAAATAAAACAAAGGAAATGAAGAAAATGATGAAAAAGAAGAAAATAGTAAAATACAACTCAAAACAAAAGTTACAAATAAAATAAAGTATTTGGACCAAATGAAGAGATTACAATTCTTAAACAAAATATACAAGTAAATAAAACAAGAGAATAAGAAGAAGAACAATAGAATAAAAGGAAGAACATAAACCACAAACAAACTCTCACTTACACAACCTAAGTGAAGAGGATTGGGGATCACCAACTTGAACAAGGTTTGAAACATTTGTCCAAAAGCTTATTTCCCCCTAACTCAAGCACTAAGGGATCTCTCTTAGATTTTGGAAATGCTTTCTGGAATAATCAAGCCTCAAGGTGTTTCTAGCCAAGTGCTCTAATGGATAGAAAAATGGTGTATCTTACAAGTGAGCATTAGGCTCCTATTTATAGAGTTTAGAGACACCATTTGAATTTCAAATTCCACCAACCCCCATGGCTGTTACCAATGATTAATTGGGTGTTTTATGGAATTAAAATAGAGATTTGGGAGTTACTTGGCTGTTGGAATCGTTCAAAATTGGATAAAAACCGAAATTATATGAAGCTGTCAGCCTTTAGGGCCGCGGCGCCTGTTCCAGGCGCTGCGGCCCTCAGTCAATTTCAGCAACACATTTTTTCAGTTTTTTCAAAACGTTCCAATTTATTCCCACTTGATTTTGTAACTTCCATACACAATATGGGAGTTAAAATCACATCTCTATCAGCCATTTCTCATATGGCTTTAAGAAATCATCTCAATATTGTGTAACAACAAATCTACACAATAATGGGTGATATTTAGGAGTTACAAATTTGTGATGAATTTGTAACACCAAATATGTTACATGTTTGGATATTTCACATATATCCAAATAATGTAACTCTCTATTATATGTTACAATATGTGACACTCTATGTCACATTTATTTAATCTAAAACATTATATTATAAAATAATATAATATTACATTATATTATAAAATAATATAACACACAGTCCTAGTAGAGATCTTTTTTTCAGTTCTTCTCTGCTTTGAGTAATGATGATGAAAATCTCAATATTGCCATATTTTTTTGGACATGTTTCATGTTCAAATTAATTATTCCGTCATTTGAAATGACCTATCATGGATCAGTGAGATTAACACCAGGCCATTGATCAGAGTTTAGCTTCTTTTTTAACAATTCATTTTATACATTGTTCTTTTATTGAATGATAGGTCTCATTCTCCGGTTAAGTTATGGGTGCTTGTTTAGTTTTAAGGATAAAGTTTGTAATATAATGTTTAGAGGGTTTCTTTTCGCTTTGATAATATGCTAGTTTGTGCTTCTAGTGCAAGAAGGTATTCCAATTATATGTGCTGAAATTTTTTAATTAAAACTTACAAGTTTCTACCCCTACCAAATATGTGTGGTTTTTTAATGATATACCTCTTTTTTCTCACTTATACATTTAAATTAGCATCTACCATTTTGTCTATTAGTAACCTTTTTAACTATTTAAAATGACAAAGACCTAATGAAGTTTGGATGGAGGAAGTTGTGCCTAGCTGTAGGTCTCTAATATCTCTATTTGTATGTATTTCTCATCCCCTTTTGTAGGATCTTTTCAGACTATATGTGAGCTTGCCCATGCCTGTTTGTAGGCTTGTGTGCCTGTTTGTAGGCTTGTTTTCGTGCATGTTTATAGGCTTGTGTACCTGTTTGTAGGCTTGATTCGTGCCTGTTTGTAGGCTTATTTCGTGTACGTCTGTTGGTTTAGTTTGGGCTGGTATAGTTTGAGGAGTATAGATGATATAGTTTGCTAAAATTTAAGTTTGACTATCAGCCAAGCCTAATCTTGTAAATTAACATGAATTTAAGAGAATTTTAAAATAGAACAATAACTTTTGATATTAATATACTTTTCAACCAATTTATAAAATGCCTTTTAAAATCCACATTATACAATTTTCAATCAAATTTGGAGAAATCTCTAAATTAATTAACCATTTTAATTGTAAACATACGTATTATTTAAGCTATTAAAACAATAAGTACTATAAAATAAATAAATATCATTTATTTTTAGGAAAAATTATAAAGCATTATTACCATAAATTGATTTCCTAATAAGACATAAAAAAATTTAGCAAAGAAATTACCCATAAATCGTTTATTAAAATTAAACTAATCAAAATTTAGAAAACAAAAGAAATCACCCTAACACATTTCAAAATAATTATTCGCTTTTTAAATTCAGTTATAAAATCAAATTAAGTTATATATAAATAAATAACATAAATTCAATTATCCTATTAATAATTATAATAAATATCTTCCAAAAGGGAATCAATCTTTAAAATATATAAGTTGTAAATAAAGGAATCCATACAAATAAGGAAATAAAAAACGACAAGTATATACTTAAAAAGGAAATGAGTCTTTTACCTATTAAGATATATCTAGAAAGCTGGAATAATGGAGTAAGAAATGGAATCAAAATCTTAACACATTAATATATGTAATAACAACTTGTTGCCTAAAAATTATACAAATAGGCATGAAATAATTTGTTAATATTCCTACGTTATTGACTTTTATCGAAATTTATAAGCATTTAATAATATAATTAAAAGATAATGGATATGACACAATAGCCAATAAAATAGAATCATAATCTTAACACATTAATAATAACTTATTGCCTAAAAATTATACAAACAGGCATGAAATAATTTGTTAATATTCCAACGTTATTGCATTTATTGGAATTCATAAGAAATTAATAATATAATTAAAAGATAATGGATATCATACAATAGTCAATGAAATAGAACAAATCTTAACACATTAATATATGTAATAATAACTTGTTGCCTAAAATTTTTACAAATAGGCATGAAATAATTTGTTAATATTCCTAAGTTATTGATATTTATTAGAATCCATAAGCAATTAATAATATAATTAAAAGATAATGGGTATCACACAATAGCCAATGAAAGAGGAAATTTAAGAATATTATAGTATGGCTATATTGCAATAATCTTGAGGAGTATAGATGATATAGAATGCTAAATTTTAAGTTAGACTATCAGCCAAGCCTAATCTTGTAAATTAACATGAATCTAAGAAAATATTAGATTAGAACAATAACTTTTGATATTAATAAACTATTCAACCAATCTATAAAATGCCTTTGAAAATCAAGATTATACAATATTCAATCAAATTTGGAGAAATCTCTAAATTAATTAACCATATTAATTTAAGACAATATGTACTATAAAATAAATAAATATTTTTTATTATTAGGAAAAATTATAAAGCTATTATACCATAATTGATTTCATTATAAGACATAATCAATTCTAGCACTTTATTATGTGATACCCTAACACATTTCGAAACAAATATACACTTTTTAATTTCAGTTATAAAATCAAATTAAGTTATATATAAATAAATAACTTAATAATCTCATAACATAATAAGAAATACAATTATCCTTCTAATAATTATAATGAATACCTTCCAAAAGGGAATCAATCACTAATTTAAATTATATAATATGTAAATAAAAGAATCCATACAAAAAGGGAAATAAAAAACGACAATTATATACTTAATAAAAAATTAAAAAGAAAAAATAAATGGATCATTTACCTATTAAGATATATCTAGAAGATAGAATAATGGAGTAAGAATTAGAATAAAAATCTTAACACATTAATATATGTAAACAATAACTTGTTGACCTAAAATTTTACACGCCTAAAAAAACTAATTTACTGCAATCATACAAAATTTCGGTGGAATACAACAAACAACTATCTTTAAGCTTTACTAAAACAAATGTATAAATTCTTATTTAATGCATTGTTTTATTATATAATATATAATTCACCCAAATTATATTGAAATTTGCAACGGAATTATGAAAAATAAATTCAATAAAAATTAATGGGGATATGTTCAAACTAATAAGAAATGGGATATGATTAACAGAACAAATTGCTAGAATCAAGTGTATTTATTCCTAATTGTCGATTGGTAGACAAGGCTCAATTATTGTAGGAAAGTTTTAAAATACATTTAAGAGAATTTGTATACAAGAATCAAACTAGAAATCCAAACAAATAACTAAAATCCTAACACAGAAGTAAAGTCATTAATGAAATCCCTAAGATTAAGAAGCTCTCAATGGAATAAAATATGAATTTTAGATATAGAAATCATTAGAGAGAATAAGAGGATTATTTACTATTAAATTGAGAATAAATTACAAGACAATTGTGGTAGTATTACCAAACAAATATTCTATTATTATATTCCTTTAATGAGAATTCTTACTATATTAAAAAATATTCAAAATTAAATTTCATTACTTTTTGCTTTTACATATGAAGGAGCCCATTATATAAATCATCTTTTACAAATATTGCAGCATTACACAAATATCTCAACTCCAAACCTTACCATCTAAAAGATGAACTCTCCAAAACACACTCCTACAGATTTTCTGCAACTTCATCCTCAAGAGCTTGAAGTAATTTCTACCCCTTCCCTTACTACATAATTTGAAGAAATTGACCCTCCAAACATTATCTTTGGAAGAATGTTAACGAACAAGTCATTCTATAGGAAAAATCTAAAGAGCTTCTTCCAGGCACTATGGCAAGATAAGTCAGGGGTGATAATTGAGGATTATACCGATGACATTCTAATAATCACCTTTGAGTCAAAGACATTGATGAACAGAATCCTAAAGGGTCAACCGTGGCATTTTTCTGGTCATATCTTTGTCTTGATTGAATCAACTGGGACAGATCAGATCTCTGCGAAGGATTCCCAATACATTCCTTTTTGGATTCAGATTCACGAAATCTTATTGCGAAACATATCCTCACCGCCAGCGCAACCACTGGGGGAAAAGATACCTAACTCTATTGGAAATTTCCTTGAGTTTGATCCAAGTAGGTGGCATACCTTTCTGCGACTAAGGGTAGATTCCTCCCAACCACTATCCAAAGGAATTTTCTTGAATCTAGACAAAGAAAAGGATAACATATGGGTCTCTTTCCGGTTCGAGTGACTCTCCACATTCTGTTACTACCGTGGCTATCTAGATCATTTCCAGAATGATTGTGGAGCTCTTAGAGATGCAATCGATATGGGCCATAATCCAACCTTACAGTATGATGAAACACTAAAAACAGTTGGTTTGACGAACATGATTCCAACTGCCTCCTCACTCTCCCCCTTGGCCTATGGATCAAAGAAAAAATCTATGGCATAGCATGCTAAACAAGCTGCTTTATCTTGTGCACAAACCTTATCATTGGAATCGTTGGTCAAATGCCAAAAAACGAGAACAATAGGTAAATGTTTTTATCGTTATTATTCAAAAAATTTAAAATTTTCTCTTCGAATCATAATTTGTTTTATGAATAAAATATAGGAGAAAACTCAACCTCCTCCAACAGACTCCTCCAACAGACGGATATGTTCAGAGATTGCTATGACAAATATGAAGACCAATAAGCAAAATGAGATAACTTTGGGCAATGATAAAATCTCCTCAACACAGATCAAGAAGCCACACAAAGAAACATATATGTCAACCCTCCAAGCAATCCTTGCAATCTCTTCCCAGGATGTGCCTGTTCACAAAAAAGACAAAATGGAAATCCCAAAACCATGAAGGAATTGCTTTAAAGATAAAGAAGAAATGAATGATGGTTGCTTTATTTTGATTTTTTTCAGTTTGTTTTTTGGATTTTATAATTTCCAAGAATAATATTGAGTATTTGAAATTTTTTTCCTTCTTCCCTCCTTTATTTTGTCCTCATTGTTAACTTTTGTAAGAGCGACCTTCTGGATTGATATAATAAGAATTATGGTTCTAAAGCTTTTATGGTAAAGCAATATTTTTTAAATTTAACTCTCACACGTGTAAACATTATTAATTTTATGGAGAAACATTATTAAATTTATCTCTTACATCTTGTTGTGTTTGTGAGTGGGTGTGTTATACATTCAGAGTAAAAGGATGTGGCCCATTTTTGTATTACTTGTTCTGTCTTCATACTAATATAATAAAAAATATTATGTCTTATTTTGGCTCAATGATTTATATTTCTCTTTAAAAGGTTTATAATTTGGTTGAGAAACAAAAAATTAATAATCAAAAGAGAAAAAGTCCTCGTAAAAAAGGAATGGGCACTAGTAATTGATACATGCTATCAACCAATATATATACATATTGGTTTAAAAAAACCAATACAATCGGTTAATATGTCGCCGATGAATCGGAAAAAACAGAGGTTCGATAAAATGGTAAAAATGGATAAAATCAAAATTTTGAATTTGTTTAGTTATAAAATTCACTAATATTAGCAATATATAGGAGATATTTCGATTATGAAAATGAATAAAAAAATATCTATTTCACATATAATATGTGAATTTTACATGAATAGACTATCATATAAATGAAAATAATTAATTTGAACAGACATCAATCAAAATAAGAAAGATAAATTGGCTAAACGGTAAGAAACAGTTGATGACAGTTACCTCCTTTATTGAATATTTTAATATTAGTTCAATATTAAGTAAATAAACATTAAGAATTGGCTAAGAGGTTGGACAAAATAATACTGTAAATTAAACATACATATATTATATATGTACAAACTGAAAATGATCTTATGCCCATAAATAAATCAATTATATATTATATTTGGGACATTTGATTTAAGCTTACCAATTGATGACAAACAATTAATTAGGATACCAAAATTATTCAAGTATCAATTAGCGTACATTTAGCAATTTTCACAATATTAGATAGAGTGGTAAATAAATTTAAATTATATTATTTGATTCTCATATTTAAATCAGAAGAACTAGTCAAAATTAGGTATACTAAATATTATATAATAAAATATTCATTATTTATACTAAGAACCAATGATATTTTCAAAAGAAAACATTAGCAATGATAAGATTCTTCAAACCCAACAATATACAAAAAAATAAGTACAATATGACAATTCTTTCACTAAATATAAGAGCATACCTCGAATAGGGACAAAGAATGGTGAAAGTAAAAAACAAGTTTGATAAAGATAAACATTTTGTCTAATAAATAAAATCTCACAGAATTTGAAAATCATTAAGTCTAATTCAAAAGTCAAAACAGATGATATCAGTATGATATGAAAATAGTTATTATAATAAATTGCATGGAAATTGAAGGAAATATTCATTATTAATTATGATATGAAAGAGATCACTATTAAAAACTATTAACTTCATGAAAAATATTCTCTTTAGCCTACAACAATTATAAATAAAGTAGTAGATATCACAAGCTTGATCCAAAGTTCCCATTAGTCCCATATTCATTTTCTCTCCAAATGGCTATTGTTAGTTGGAATGCCAGAGGACTCAATGGAGATGAAGCTATGAGGTAGTTAAGATTCCTCATCAAGAACAATAGACCGGAAGTAATATTTCTAATGGAAATAAAGCTTACTAATGATAAAGTGGCAACAATGTGTAAGCAACTCTCTTATGATAATGGTTTCGAGGTTCCAAGGATAGGACTAGGTGGAGGGTTAATGCTGCTATGGAAAGAAAATGTAGTGATCTCAGTACAATCATCATCCTCGAATCACATAAGTTGCTTTATAAGTTTTGATAATCAACATTTGTCTTGGCATTTCAGTGGCTTTTATGGTGACCCAACAGTATCCAAAAGACATATGACATGGGAGTTGTTACAACATTTGCGAATAGTAGCACACGGGCCATGGTTAGTGATGGGGGATTTTAATGAAATTCTAAGTCGAGCTGATAAAAATGGAGGAAGGCTTCAAAACGAACAACAAATTAAAGCATTTCGAAACACACTAGAGGTATGTGAATTACAACCCTTGGGTTATAGAGGTAATCAGTTTACTTGGCAAAGATTTTGTGAGGGTGGCCTCTTACAGGAGAGGCTGGATTGGGCAATGGTTAACGAAGAGTGGAAAGAGAGGTTTACTTCAGCCTCTTTAACACATCTAGACTTCTACCATTCAGAACATAGAGCTCTTCTCTTAACCCTACAAAATGAAACTGGGTTTGACTTTTTAAAAAACAGAAAAAGACATTGTTTTAAATTTGAAAATCTTTGGTCAAACGAGTCGGAATGCAAAGAAATTATAAAAAAGTGTTGGAACCCTTTTTCTTCTTCCTCCTCCCTTCTCTCAACTATGAGTAATATTCAGGCGTGCACAACTAACCTATATGCATGGCACAAGTCAAAATTTGGATCCTTATCCAAAGACATCAAAGAAACTCATTCACATATTATCTGATTGCAGAATTCACAAAAACATATGGAAGATCATAGTGAGTTACAACAAACAGAAAGAAAACTGGATGATTTGTTGCGCAAAGAGGAAGTCTTTTGGCATCAATGATCCAGAATACAATGGCTAAAAGTAGGAGACCAAAATACAAAATTCTTTCATCAAAAGGCAAGAGAGCAACAAAAGAACAATTCAATTAAAAGCACTTTACTTGATTTTACTTTATATTTTGATTTTCAAATATCTTCCCCAAAAAGCTTAATTATTCAGTTGTGAAATATTGGCTAACAAAGTCTATTTAACAATTGGGGAACCTTTCAAGGCACCATAATAGATAGGTGTAGTGTCCCATAATATTTACTTAGCTAGCTAGATAGTAGTAGTAGTTAGTATTAGTTTGTAGTATGTTAGATTCCGTGGATTTTGGTTCAAGTTGGGACTTAGTTAGACACTCATAGCAACAGTTGTGGATTTTATAAGTTTAACATATAGTTTAAGAATATTAATTATAACATAAGGTTTGATTAATATTGTTGGTCATAGAAATATTATTCATTATAACCTAAGGTTTAGATAGAATTAATAAGAGCATGACACTTGTTATAATCATGTTTATTAAGGATTTATGTATTTATGATGAATAGTTTAAATAAAAGAAGAATCTAGAAGCTCTAGAACCTTCCAGAAACTGTTAGGATCGTATTATGACTCAGTCAAAGCTGTTTACTCAATTCAAAATATGTTGAAAAAGTGCAAATACGTGTTTGATTTATCAATGTATGTCGATATATCGCCGATATATCGCAACTATAGGGGCCGATATATCTCCTATGGGAGGTACGAAAAAAACGTCGACTTTGCACGAACTTTCAAACGGAGCTCGGGAAAATGGTCTAGACGATATATCGCCGCTGGTGTTGCATTTTTTAATCTTGAGGATTTTTAAATTTAAAAACAGCTTTAACCACTTGGACCTGCCTTTGAACGATTTTGACTGAGTTCTGGGCGTCTGTTGAACGAAAATTCAAATCTTGTTCATTTTATATTCATTTATTTATTCAAATTAAAAGGGGTTAGTTTAGCTCCTTGAAATCTATAAATAGGACCTAGTACTCAACCATTTTCTTCATTCTTCAAGCAATCTTCAGAGCCTCCAAGTTGCTAAGGTTATCATAGAGAGAAACACTTGGGTTTTTGGGTTAAAAGCTTTATCATTCTAAGATTTTCTAAACACTTGGGAAGTGAGATATAGTGAGATTTCAGTATCGAGGTTTAGATCAATTCATAAGATCATTCAAGGTATTCTTATCCTTAAGTTCAGTTCTTTATGGTTCTTTAGTTTTCTTTCTTTTCAGATCCTAACTCTTGTTTATGATTCTTGGTTAGGTGTTTAAGTTTCTTGAAAACTCAAGGTTCTTCTCGGTAAGTTTCTTCTTTGATGGTTTAGTTTTATTTTCATCTATTTTCTTTAGAAACTCACCATTCTTACTGTTGGTTTTTAGGAGTGTTCTAATCTCGTTCTTGTTCTCAAATATCTTGATTTTTGGTAAGGAAAATAGGATAGATTATATGTGTTTATATGTTTATGCTATAATATGTTTATGCTATGATATGTTTTATGCTATGATATATGTATATAAATATGTCTTGTAGTCATTTGGGGCTTATAGTTGCTTAGATAGCAAACCTCAATATTTTTATGTCGCTTGGGGCTTATAGTTGCTTAGATAGCAAACCCCAAGAATTTTTATCATTTTCATGGTTTAGAGTTATGATTTACCCTACCTCAATTAGCAAACAGAGGACCTAGATGGGTTATCATATACTGCCATGTGACCTAACCTGCCTCGATTAGTAGACAGAGGACCTAGATGGTTTATCACATGTCATGTTAATGAGTTAATGGCCATTAATATTGTAGTCCTATATGTTATATGTTTTTATAGTCTTATGTTTATGATTTGTGATATATGTTGTTATCAGATTTTCCTTGCTGGGCATTAGGCTCATTCCTTTATTTTTAGCTTGATGCAGGAAAATGATTATGGACGGCGGAAAGATTCATGGCAGCTTGGCCTGTGTGTTGAGGATGAATGGATTGAATGGACTGCGTGAACGATTGAGGATGACGTTTTTTTAGTCTTTTGAATTATGTTTCTTTTGTAATTCCGCACTTAGTTTTTAAACAATTAAAGTTTATGGTTTATGTTTTTATGTATTAAACAATGGGTACCCATACCATATTTTATATTTCATATTTTACTTTGTATTTTGCACAATATTTATTTTGGGGTTTTTAAATAAAGTTATGTTATTTCCTATGTATGTTCCCAAAATAGTAGTTATGTCTAGTAGTTTTAATGGCCCAATGTCTTAGAAATAGTTGGGTCATTATAATAGGAACCAAAGAAAATCAAGGAATAATTATAATATAAAGATACAAAACCAATAATAAACTAGTATTCCATTATCATATATAACAATCTCTATACCATTAAAAAATACAAGCTAGGATGGGCAGATCATAAAACTTTTACTTATGAAAATAACCTTTCCAATATTATATGCAGGCCTTTTCAATGATGGAAACGAATGGTGCACAAGTGATAGTGAGATCATTGAGATCACAATGAAGTTCTACAATTCTCTCTTCACTTCTCCGTCTCCTTCAGAAGAACAAATTGAAGAATTGTTACAAGGAGTTCATACTTCTGTATCAGATGAGATAAACATGAGCTTAGAAGCCCCATTTTCTCTGGAGGAAATAAAAGATGCAGTCTTCTCTATGCCTGCAGATAAAAGCCCAGGTCCAGATGGTATGAGTGCACTGTTTTACCAAGAACATTGGGATATTGTTGGCTTGTTAGTATCAAAAACTATTTTAGAATGCTTAAATGGAAGTGAAGATTTGTCTACAATTAACTCAACATTGGTTACTCTGATTCCAAAGGTGAAAAATCCAGTTGTTATCAGTGATTTTTGACCAATCAGTCTTTGCAATGTCCTTTACAAATGCATTTCCAAGGTATTAATTAATAGATTAAAACCTTTCCTAGCTTCACTCATCAGCTCTACACAGAGTGCTTTTGTCCCAAGAAGACTCATTGTAGATAATGCACTTATTGCCTATGAGTGTCTTCACAGTCTAAAATCTAAGAAGTCAGGGAGGAAATCATTCGCAACAGTGAAATTAGATATGAGTAAGGCATACAATAGAGTTTAATGGATTTTTGTGGAGAAAATGTTACTTAAGATGGGATTTCGGCCTTACTGGGTTAACAAATCAAAGAAATACGTATCTTCAGTCCGATATTTGTTTCAAATTAATGGACTAATCTATGGTGAAGTAATTCCATCAAGAGGGTTGAGACATGGGGACCCTCTATCACCTTATCTTTTCCGGGTTTGTGCAGAAGATTTTTCATCTTTAATTCAACAAGCGGAAATTAGAAAGGAAATAAAAGGACTAAGAATAGCTCATAGAGCTCCTTTCATTACTCATTTATTCTTTGCGGATGACAGCCTCATTATCGTTTAGGCATCTGAAAGATCTCTACAAGCTATACAAAACATATTTTCTCTATACTCGACATGTTCAGGACAGGTAAAGTTTTAAACCATTGTAATTAAATTCCAAAATACACAATTAAGGCATTCACTAATAACCAGCTCTAATTAGAGATATCAATTCATAAGTTTCCAATTATTCAAATATATCTAAAATCAGTGTCTTTCTTTCTGCGCATATGATCAACTTTACAAAGTATTTATTATACTTTTCTCCAAATACTTCGAAATAGACTGCCAATTTATATACATCCTCTCTAAATATGCAAAGGACTGATTCCATAGAAACATATCTGGGTCTACCCATGTTGGGAGGTAGAAATGAGAGAACTCTGTTTAATTCAATAAAAGACAAAGTTTGGATGAAGTTACACTTATGGCAATCAAAGCTTTTTTCTCAAGCTGGTAAAGAAATCTTACTAAAGTTGTTATCCAAGCTATGTCAACTTATCTAATGTCATGCTTCCGTATACCAGAAGGATTATGCCAAGAAATTGAAAGAATACAAGCCCGATATTGGTGGGGTTCTACTACTGAACAAAAGAAAATTCATTGGTGTGCATGGCATAAAATGTGTAGACCAAAGTGTGAGGGAGGATTAGGATTCCGAGGTTTTATTCAGTATAATCAGGCACTACTCGCAAAACAGGCTTGGCGATTATTAATAAACCCTACCTCCCTTCTTGCAAAAATATTCAAGGCAAGATTCTATCAACATACAAGTATATTGGAGGCTAGAGAAGGTCGTTATCTTTCAATAACATGGAGAAGTATCATCTGGGGTAGGGACCTTTTACGTACAGGATTGCGAAGACGTATAGGAAATGGAAAAGATACTTTGGATTTTAGTGATCCATGGATCCCAAGACCTCCATCTTTTCTCCCGAGTACAATTGATATATTCGATCCCCTTAGAGTACATGATCTCATAGAAACTCCTGGTTTGTGGAACATGATACGAGTCCAACAATTTTTTAATGCTGCTGATGCCCAAAACATCTTAACAATACCTCTAACTCATTTTGATCATCCAGATTCATGGCTTTGGCACTATACAAATCATGGGAACTATTCTGTCAAAAGTGGGTATAATCTAGCCTCGACTATGAACACTACATTGCCCTCTTCATCTGTTACATTATTAGCAATGTGGTGGTAAGTCCTTTTGGGGAATCAAAATACCACGTAAAATTTTACATTTTGCTTGGAGAGGATACCACGAAATTTTGCCCACTCTTAAAGGTTTAAATCGACGCAATATCTCTTCACACAGTGTTTGTCCACTATGTGGTTTTGGAGAGGATTCTAATGCACATGCTGCCTTTTGGTGTCCTTTCTCTAAAGAAATATGGGATCGGTAGGATTATCCATTAATGTCACATAGGAAAGAAGATATTTCCTTTAAGGAAATTCTACTTTATGCCTCTGAAATTATGGAAAAAGAAAACTTTCAAAAAATGTTCATCATAGCTTGGGCAATTTGGTTTGAGAGAAATAAAAGAACCCATGGATACCTAGCAAGACAAGGATACCAAGTGTTTGAATGGGTAACCCAATACTGGGAATCAATAAGAAGCACACAAAGAACGACAGAGCAACCTTTACAAAATGCAAAATCTCCAAATCAAAGAAGAGAAGATTCGAGGAACCAACCCATTATCTTATCAATGGATGCTGCAATATCTAACCAGACATAAACGATAGGATTCAGAGCAATCATCCTCTCTTTAGAGAAGGAAGTTATTGCAGCTCTATCAAAGTCTTTAAAAGGTAAGTGTCGTTTTTCTTTAAGTTAAAACAGGTAAATGGTTATATCGATTTTAGGAACCTTAACCAAAAACCCCTTTGATTAAGGTTATTTGATTGCTTTAGATGGAGGTTTTGTTTTTAGTTTTTCAATTCCTATGACATACCTTTGTTTTGTTCTTACCTAAACTCTCTTATGAATTGTATTGCAGGAATGTTGTCAGCCTTTCAAGTAGAAGCTATAGCATTGTTGGTCGCACTCAAATGGGGGCTCATAGGCTTGGACTTCAGCTGGATGTTGTATTTTCTGACTCTCTTTCTCTTGTTTTTGGCATTAAATAATAATATAGCATATCAAAATGAATTGAGAATTATTTTTTTCAGATATTAAAACTTTATTTTCTACTTTTCCGATGGCATAGTCACGTGTTGGTCATAAGTTTAATAATACGGCTCATGGAGGCGAAGCATGCCCTTAGGCTAGACGATAAGTTTTGTTGGTTGGAGAAAATCCTCCCTCCAATTTGTATTCTTTTTCCGTTACAATCTGAATAGTAATAAACTCTATTCCCGACAAAAAAAAATGGCAAGCCACCAATTAGCGTTACCCAACTTAAAAACCAAAGGCCCCATTGTAAAGTTACTTGAGGGGTCTTCTTATGAAGTTTATTTGAGTTTTTAGTTCAAAATAATTAATGGTTAAATTCATTTAGAATGTAAATATAATATATTATTGAAAATGTGGATGTGGGTCATTAGTAAAAAAAAAACATTTCAGAGAGTAGTATTATGTTTTCATATTTGTACTTCATTGTGTAGAGGTCATAATATATGTTTTAAAGAAATGAAAGTAGCAAAGCTAAATCCCTATCATGCTCTAGCATTAGCCAGTGATGATGACTAAATCCCATAACAAGAAGCTTTTGACATTGCCAAGAGAAAGCAAAAACAAACACCAAAGCAACAAAAAAGAACATATCTTGAAATTTTGGTATGTAGTAAAGTTGATGACACCAACAAATAGTTAGTACCTAAACAAAAACTACTATCTTGAGTCAGAATTCTTCTACTCGAACACCATTACTGGCAGCTAGATAAGCATCCTTAGGCCTTGATTTCTTGACTCCTGCCGTGAACCATACCTTATCGGATTTGGAACTTTCAACTGCCACACAAGTGACTTTAACCCAAACTAGGACCTTTGTCTTCATTCCCTCAATTCCTGTTAGCTTTCCCCTGAGCAGAATCGCTTTGACTCGGTTTGCATACCTTATAACAGATGAATCCTTGAAGCTAACCTCACATGTTGATGGCAGATACACGATCAGCCTTGCTTTTGCTTCATCAAATTCGTAACAGGTTATGTTCTGGGGAAAGAGTCCGGGTGGTAAGTTGTACTCTCGGAGGAGATCTGGCAAGGTTTTCGGTGGCGTCCCTATAGCAAAAAGAAAGAGCAAGAATACAAAACAAAATCAATGTGAATTACAGGGATGGGATCTAATGACTGTTACTTGATATAAGAGAGATTTAACATGGAAATACCTTTCAGTTTGTTGAAAATCCATTTTGCTTTCTCCTCAACTGTACTTGACAAAGTCTGCAAACCAAAACAAAGGCCAAAAAAGAATCTTTAGTTTGCAAGTAGCTTCCATGAATGGCATAAAACATGGTTAAAAGCTTCTCAGATTGAAATCCTACTGGAAACGCAAATATGCACACAATGAATGTTTAAGACAGTTTAGATTCCTTCCTAGATTGCCATTCAAACCAACCTCTATAAGAGCTGTTACAATTTTTCTTGTGGTAGAAAACTAGCTCAAAAACTATAAGTCATTTTCACTGAAGATAGCATAATATGTTCTCTTCTTGCATTGGTCCAAAACAGAGTTCTCTTCCTTTCCTTATGCTTTTCTCCACAATGAATCATCTATTCAGATGCATAAAACCATCATATGGGAATCAAAACACAAATTCCCAGATAAATCTAACAAAATACAAATAACAAGTAATCCATTATTCTCTAATTCTCAAAATAATCTGCCACAGCTGATGCAGTGTCCTTGTAGACCCAATCACTCAGTCAGCCCAAAATGTTTACAACAACAAACCTAAATGGAAGAATCCACAAAAAGCCATCATCTTTTTATTCTTCAAACCCATCTTCTAATTCCCAAAATTTTCCCAGAAAAACAGCATTCTAAAGGGAATTTCAAAGTAAGAGGCAAGATTTTGCAAGGAACAATGATAATATGAAATGGGTACAATCAAATAAATCCACATTACCAAAACCACAGAGTCAATCATAGTAAGTAGGGTAATAGAGAAAAATATGAAATCATTGACAAATTGAAGGGAAAGAAACGAAACCCAAGAGAAAGAAAGGAAAGAAAAGGCATTTACTTCAAATACTAACACAGAGATAAATAGAGAAAACCCATACTCACAGTGATTTCCTCAGAGATATTAGAGAGTTCCTCCTTGGCTTTCTTTGAAATCCATAAGCTCCCAACTTTTAAGCTACTCACTTTTGTCAGAGCCTTCTCCATTCTTCTCTCTCTCTCTAATGTGGTTCACTCAGTCAGTCACTCATTAAATCTGAAACTGAGCAGAGACAGAATAGAAGACAACAAATATGGTTTTGTAATGTGAAAAGTGGCGCTTACACTTTAAGATGAAGAAGGTTAGTTTTGTAATTGCGCAACTATATTTTCTGGTGCCCATTCGCTATAAATGTGCTGTTCTCTGCTTTTTAAAATGCCTTTATTTGTTTTGTTTGCTTTCCTCTCTCTCACTTTTCAATTAAAATATTGCTAAAAAAATCAATTAAAATAATATTATCTCAATTCTAGTATTTAAGCAGAAAAATATATATATATATATATTAGTTAGTTATAACATAAAAATGTAGCGCATGTTGTGGAATTATAAGTTTTTTTTATAAGGTAGGTTCTAGTTTGATAATAATAAGTAACACTTTTCAGTTGTAGTTATGGTAATCTATGATGAGTTTTTAAAATTTTTTGAATAATTTAGTATGTCAAAAAATATTATAAAAAATTTCTTTAGCGCGTGTAACTCTATTTTTCAGCAAAATAAGTTATTAAGAATTTCAAAAAAAAAAGTATAAAAACCATATGTAACTACAATAAACTCTACCACTCCCATCCCAAAAATATATCATTTTCAAAAATATATATATCATAAATTTGAAAATTATAATGGTAAAATTTTTGGATTAGAATCTAGCATAATTTACATTTAATACGATTTTTATTAAAAAAAATTGTTTTTTTTCATTTTTATAACAAAAAAATTTGTGTTATTTATTTTTTTTTACAATTATTTATATAATATATGTTATATGTTCGGTATATAGTTAGTATGGACTTAAATATATTTGATAAAAAATATCAAAATATTAAAAAAAATCAATTATTTTTATAAATACTCTACTTCTATCTTAAATTTTAGGGGCAAAGTGATCTAATAGCTTTTAGTTTTTTTTTTTTAAAAAATTAATTTTCTAACCGATCTAAGAACTTTATCTCGGATCATTAGGTTAGGGTATCTGTGGGAACTCTTTTGGAAGAAATGTGTTGCATTTTACTTTCTTGCCCTTCCTCAAAAAAATTTGTTTTTAAGTTTTGGAACACTTTATTAAATGTGAGTGTGTTTTTCTATTGTTGATCGTAAATAGTTTATTTGTTTCTGTTTTGTCTTTTATGCTTCTTGGGATTTTGTGTGTTCATAATTGACCAATGACTAATCGAAAGTCCAAAAGGTCAAATAAAAATTGAAAAAGGTTGATGATCATGTTAAGCTGTAATGCACATGGTGGGGTTAAGGCTGCTTTAGCCACTTTATTTTATACCAATTAGTTTAGCCTTATTTGCCGTAGAAAACCCTAACTTCTTCTACCTTTGGCACTTAAGTCCCTAACCCCTTTGTTTTTACAATTAAATCCCCAACCTCAATGAATCTTAGCAGCCGTTAGTTTTTTATTTCTTCTGTTTGTTTGTTCCGTTAACACACGTGTGAATGAATGCTTTTATTATCAAAATGATTTAGGTGTGTTCTATGATCACCAGTGTGCAGTTGACTATAAAAATAAGTAAATGTATTTGGCTCTAGCGGGGATATAAATATATATATATATATATATATATATTTATATAGGATAATGATTAAGTGAGGGCATCACTTTTGCCCTAACTTGTAAGGGCAATTTTGTAGACTTTAATTTTTCATCACATGTCTCTTATTTATTTGGTTACAATAGAATATGTTGCATTTGATTTTTTTTCTTTTATTTTATTCAGTGTTAATCACGTGCAACATTAATTACATTCCTGCTGGTTTTGATAAAAAAAAATTAATAGAGTAGTTTTTTAACTGCAATTCATGATAAGGTTGTGTGAGAAAAATATTAATATTTTATTTAATATTTGTTACTCCCAGATTTCGATATATGAGATTGTAACCTTGAAAGCTGGACTCATTAAGTGTGAGCTCGAGATATACAAAACGCATGTTCATGGTCCAGTTGTAAAACCCTCGAAGCAAGACGGCAACCTCGGAGACATGTAACCTCGAGATTATTTCTAAGCTCGAAAGAACATAGCATCGGGATACATCTGTTGTCGGGTGCCTTCGGATCGAATAGCCCGAGCTTAAAGAGTACAAGCTCGAAATGTGACAGCCTCGATGGTATTATCTGCTCCGAGCATGTCTTGGAATAAGACGGCCAGTTCGTAACCTATCCGTAAACCTTGACTGACATGATGCTGGTTGCTGACCTCGAAGATTTGATGAGTCATCTAATGTAACGCGTTCCGTACGTTAAAAGATATTTATTGTTGTAACATCCCTACATTAAAGGGATATTAACAAGTCTGTTATTCGTTTCTTGGTCTTCGGGGGGCGTTTCCTTGTATATAGGAGTTACAGTATTTAATATCATTATTTCAATTAATAAGCATAAGTATCTTCCTGAAATATGTAGGAATGAACTCTGAAAACCCTCTATAAATAGAGAGGTCCTGAACACTTGTGGAGGACCGATCTTCAGATATCTTGAGAGAAAATTCTGGAGAATTCATCTTTGAAGGATTTCCAGAAAATTCCAAGTCTTAATAAAATAGACTCGTGGACTAGGCAGATTTAACTGCTGAACCACGTAAAACCCTTGTTGTTCCACCATACTATTCATCTGCACCATAGTTCTTATTGTTTAATTGCTCTACATTTTAAGTTGACGAAAGACGGCGTCAACAGTTCGGTGCTTTCATTGAGAGCAGTAAGCAGTAACCTCCCTGAGTAGCTATGGTCGCAAATGATCCTAATATTCCTGAAAAAGAAGTCAGCTATCCGCGGGGCCCTGGGAAACAGCCGATGACGAATCCAAAACCAGAGGAGAGAAGTGAGTCCTCCGACTCTGGAGGACCTCCAGCACCATCGGCCCCCAGGGACGATGAGGACATGTATTATAATCCCGAGTGATATGTCCCCATTGTGGAACTCGAAAATCATCAATTAAGAAAGTAGTTGGTTGAGGTCAAGAAGCGTAACGAGGAATTAGCTAGATTGGCTTCGGAGCATAGGCGGCTCAGCCTCAACCTCCGTCTGAGGTCCAGGTCCCACCTCCGCGGGACGTTCATGTTCCTCCCCGCAGGCCTCGTGGGCGACCTCGCAAAAGTTCTGCCACAAGACGAATGGAGCAACCTCCGCCACCAGCAGAACAGCCTGCTCCCTTGAGGCCCCGAAGAAACACCTAGGCTAGAGCTCCTGTTAACTCAACTGCTGAATTACCAGCTGAAACTGGGAATAACCGAGCCCTTGCAGCGGCTCGGACTCAGAATCCTGGTAACGTGCAGAATGTTCCCGAGCCAACACAAGCGAACTCGGGACCATCCAGACCCCGAAATGGGTGGCAGCCACCATCACCCATACGGCACCCTCCGTCGCCAATAAGATATCCCTCACCGTCTCGGAGAAACACACAACTGACTCAGGGTGATAGGGAAAGGTGGGCTGGACGGAAGAAGGGGAATGGAGAAATTGCTAGAGAACGGAGAGGCGCCCAGCCGACGAGAAGCAAATGTCTCGGTCTTACACTGTAGAGACGAGGCAACCTGAGAGGAATCCATCTCGAGACAATCATGAAACGAGCCTCGCCAGCGAAGACTCAGGGGACACCAGATCAGTCAGTATGTATGATCAAGGACGCAGAAATATTGGGAACCAAAGGAACCAC
The DNA here is from genome assembly GCF_963169125.1 of Humulus lupulus. Taxonomy (NCBI): domain Eukaryota; kingdom Viridiplantae; phylum Streptophyta; class Magnoliopsida; order Rosales; family Cannabaceae; genus Humulus; species Humulus lupulus. The sequence goes on from NC_084801.1 coordinate 10,350,159, forward strand.
CCTGACTTGCGGGAACACCTGAATTAAAATCGGGGTAGTGGTAACCCCTTGAACCCAGACCTGAGGGATCGCCTAAATGGGCGCAAGGATCCCATGAGAAGGCACGAGCCTAGAATTGTGATCAACGATAACCAATTTCAGGCGAGACCCCCCATGGATCCAGTTCAGGAAAGAATTGATCAACTCGAAACGAGCATTTAGGCTCTTACAAAATGAGCGAGGTCGGGATCGAGACGAAGAGTCTGACGAGGAGCTCGAACCATTCACTCCCCACATTTCCAGCACTCCGTTTCCTCAGGGGTTTCAGATTCCTCATGTCCCACCTTTTGAAGGGAAATCTGACCCGTACAGTCACTTAAGTACATTTAACACTATTATGAGAGCAAGTAATGTGGGTTACGAGCTCAGATGCATGCTATTTCCAGCATCGCTTACAGGACCAGCAAAAAACTGGTTCAAAAAATATAAGAGGCATTCAATCACTTCTTGGGATCAGTTGTCAAAAGATTTCAAGAAGCAATATAGACCCATGATCGGGATAAGGCCCGAGGCATCAGCCCTGACCAACGTTCGGCAACAACCAAATGAAACACTGAAAAGCTACCTTACAAGATTCAACCTGGAAGTCGCTCGAGCTCGTGATGTAGATGACAGCGGTCATTTAATGGTCGTTTGAGCTGGGGTAATGCCAGGAAGTCCCCTCTGAAAAGATATGCAGAGGAAGCCTGTGAGGTCCATAACCAAGTTTAATCGACGAGCTCAGAGGTTTGTCAATGTAGAAGAGGCGAGGTCAACGCTGAATATGACCTTTCAGCCCATAACTACAACGACAAACATAAACTCTGCCTCGACCTCGATGGACCCATCAACCTCGAAACCCCCTGCAGGAAACCCTTCCAAAAGGAAGAAGAATGAAGGAAGTAACCCCAAGGTGGAAGGGAGAAAGAATAATAAAGGGGAAAGGTATTTCTCCGTGTACAAAGTGTACACCGAGCTCAACGAGTCTCGAGAGAATATTTACCTGGCTAATGAAAACCAGGTCCCTTTTAGACATCCAGACCCCATGAGAAACTAAAAATCCAAGAGAGACTCCAGTAAATATTGTCGATTTCACAGAGATACTGGAAACACTACTGATGAGTGCAGGCAACTGAAGGACGAGATCGAAGGTCTAATCTCGAGAGGATACTTCAGGCAGTATGTCAAGAACCAGAATAATAATCAGGCTTCTACCAGCCAGAGGACAGCTGCACTGCCGCCTGCCCAAAACAGCAATTCCCGAGCTAGGGAAGACAAGAGCCCCCCCCCCCCCCCACCCCCTGATTGATGGAGAAGATGTGGTAACCATCTCAGGCGGGCCTCATCTCCCAGGATTGGGCAAGAACGCCCAAAAGCGATACGTGAACGAGCTAAAAACTAGAGATGGGTCCCCTTATGAACCCGAACCTAGAGCTCCGAAGTACCAAAAGGTTGAATCTCAACCTATAACCTTTACTGAGGACGATGTGTCCCATGTTCAGTTTCCTCACAACGACCCACTGGCCATCACTCTTCAGCTCGCAAACAAGAGGGTTCACCGAGTTCTTATTGATAATGGGAGCTCAGTGAACATTCTCTATAAGGCCACCTTAGAAAAGATGGGACTCTCACTTCGTGACCTAAAGGCTTGTGCAATGACGCTGTACGGTTTTTCAGGAGAAGGGATTGCCTGTATGGGGTCCATCGAACTCCTTGTGACCTTGGGAGACTTCCCAGTCTCAACAACCAAGATGATGGAATTCGTATTAGTGGACCTGCCATCGGCCTACAACGTGCTACTCGGGAGACCCGCCCTAGTAGGGCTGGAGGCAGTCTCGTCTGTAAGGCATTTGGCCATCAAGTTCCCAACTTCTAGTGGCATCGGGACATTGAAGGAAGACCAGCTAGCCGAAAGGGAATGCTATATCATTTCCATTAGAGGAAAGAAGCAGACGAGCGCACAAGCACTCGTCATTATTCAGAATAAGGATGGAACAGTCTTCAAAATAGATGAAGAAATCGATCCAAGAATAAAGGAAAGAGCTGATCTCGAACCATTGGAAGAGCTCGAAGAAATCAGGCTCGAAGAAGCAGACCCCCCGAAAACAGTAAAGGTCGGGAAAAACCTCTCCGAAGAAACTAAATAGCAATTAATTTGCTTTTTGAAGAAGAATCAGGATGTCTTCGCATGGTCACATTTGGACATGATAGGGATAAGTCCAAATGTGGTGAACCACGCGTTGAATATCGACAAAAGCTTCCCGCTGAAACAGCAAAAGCGAAGACTACTGGATGACGATAGGAAGAAGGCCCTTAAAGAGGAAGTCGACAAGTTGAAAGCAAACCGATTCATCAGGGACTTTTTTTACCCTAATTGGGTAGCCAACCCGGTACTGGTCCCGAAGCCTAACAGGACATGGCAAACTTGTATTGACTACTCAGACCTCAATAAGGCCTGTCCTAAGGACTGCTTCCCTTTACCTCGGATCGATCAGGTCGTGGATGCCACGGCAGGGCATGGACTCATGTCGTTCATGGATGCCTATTCTGGATATAACCAGATTGCCATGCATGCCCCTAACCAAGAGTATACGAGTTTTGTAACTGACAAAGGGCTGTATTGTTATAACATCATGCCATTCGGGCTCAAAAATGCTGGAGCCACTTACCAGCGACTCGTGAACATGATGTTCTCCGAACAGATAGGTAATAACATGGAAGTTTATGTTGACGATATGTTAGTTAAATCTCAACTTAACAATAACCATGTGAATGACCTTGAAGAATGCTTCACCGTGTTACGGAGATATAACATGAAACTCAACCCTCAGAAGTGCTTTTCCGGAGTATCTTCGGGAAAATTCCTGGGCTTCATTGTAAATGCTCGGGGAATAGAAGCTAATCCAGACAAAATCTAGGCTCTGATTGATATGCCCTCACCTTAGAAGCATAAGGATGTCCAAAGTTTGACTGGCAGGATGGCGGCGCTAAGTAGATTTATCTCGAAATCTATAGACTGTTGTCTTCCATTTTTCAACCTTTTGAGGGGAGGCAAGAAATTCGAATGGACGGAAGAATGCGAGTTGGCTTTTCAAGGGCTCAAGAAACACCTCGCAGAACCCCCCATCTTGTCAAAACCCATCACGAGAGAAGTTCTGTTCCTATACCTCGCTACGACCGAATACGCCATAAGTGCAGTACTCGTGCAAGAAGAAGAAAAAGTACAAAGGCCCGTGTATTATGTCAGTAAAAGGTTACTAGGGGCAGAATCGAGATATCCCTTTATGGAGAAGTTAACTCTCAGCCTAATCCACTCATCTCGAAAGCTCCGACCCTATTTTCAGGCGCACCCCATCCATGTACTTACCGATCAACCACTAAGACAAGTCTTGTCCAAGCCAGAAGCCTCAGGTCGACTGCTCAAATGGACCGTTGAACTCGGAAAATTTGAGATCACTTATCATCCAAGGACGACCATAAGAGGACAGGCCTTGGCAGACTTCATAGTAGAGTGCACTGGTGTGCCCAACGATGAAGCTATAATCCTGGCCCACGAGCTGTGGAAACTTTATGTTCACGGGTCTTCTAATAAAAATGGATCAGGAGCAGGAGTAATTTTGATCACCCAGCAGGAAGCCGATTTCACTCTGCCTTGAGATTTGACTTCAATGCGTCGAATAACGAAGCCGAATACGAGGCCCTACTGGCAGGACTTCGTATAGCCAAGGAGCTCAAAGCCAAAGCGATACATTGCTACAGTGACTCGTAGCTGGTGGTTAATCAAATTTTAGGAGAGTACCAGGCTCGTGGTACGAGAATGGCGGCATATTTAGAAAAGGCAAAATCAACACTGGAGCATTTCGAGTTCTATGCGATTGAACAGGTCCCCTGAGAACAGAACTTGAACGCGGACGCCTTAGCCAGGCTTGCTACCTCTACCGAGACTGATGAACTGAATGTCGTGCCAATCGAACATCTCACAACGCCCAGTATTAACGAGCTTGAGCAGGAGGATGTTTGCATGATCAATTCCAAGCCAACCTGGATGACTCCGATAGTTGAATACCTTGAGACTGGCGTTCTCCCAGAAGAACGTACCAAGGTTCGAAAACTGATGTATCAGATCCCCAGGTATACCATTATAGATGGAAAGCTGTATAGAAGAGGATATTCCATGTCGCTACTCCGATGTGTGACCCCACTCGAAGCTAAGAAAATCATGGAGGAAATTCATGAAGGGTTCTGTGGAGACCATACTGGGGGGCATAGCCTATCCAAGAAGATCATACGCCAAGGATACTTCTGGCCTACCATCAAAACAGATTCATTCGACTACGTCAAGAGGTGTGATAAGTGCCAACGGTTCGCCCCAATTCCTCGAGCTCCACCCTCCGAGCGAACTATGATGACCTCCCCCTGGCCATTTGCAGTCTAGGGAATCGACCTCATAGGCTCATTGTCGACTGGCAAAGGTGGAGTGAAATACACAGTAGTCGCCGTAGATTACTTCATGAAGTGGACCGAAGCCGAACCTTTGGCGACAATAACCTCAAAGAAAGTCCTCGACTTCATAGTGAAGAACATCATATGTCGATATGGGATGCCAAGGAAGATTGTGTCCGATAACGGTACTCAATTTGACAGCGATCTATTTAACAACTTTTGCAAAAAAAATGGGATAATAAAGAGCTTCTCATCGGTAGCCCATCCCCAGGCGAATGGCCAGGTCGAAGCTGTAAATAAGTCCCTAAAGATTCGCTAAAGAAAAAGTTGGAAGATGTTAAAGGAAGATGGCCCGAAGAATTGCCCCAAGTCCTATGGGCATATAGGTGTTGGTTTTTATTGATCAAATCAGAGATTATACGCAGCGGAACAACAATCAAATTGTTAATTTAATCTCACAAGATTTCTAGATCTACTTCTTCACATGCATATATATATATATATATAGAATCAAAAACATGAATAGAACATTACCTCAGGTCCTTCCTTGTTGCTATCTTTTTGTATGGCAAAATCCTTGAGATCTCACACCAAGATCTTCCAAAATGTTCTCAGCACACAAAGAACGAGTGTGGGCTCGCTATACAAATAATAGGAAAAATCTATTTATTAAATGTTCTCAACACATGAGATCTGATAAAATTTGGACCTAGGTTTTGTGAAGAACAGTGACTTTTGTTTGTATCACTGTTCTCTTTCTCTGAGAGAGATTTCAAGATATTTTTCTATACCTAAAAAGTTACGTTCTGAAAAACTGATATCCTATATTTAATATATCCAATATATTAAAAATAAAATATTAGTTATTTTAAACAATTTGAAAAAAACTAATCAGTTATCAGATTTTGTTTAAATAATAATATTTTTAATCATATTACAATATCTCATTATTTATTTAATATTTAAATAACTAAAATTGTGGAACCAAGAAACTGCACAGTCTCTTATGCGTGTAGCACAGTGACTGTTCACTATGCGACACGTGTACCACATGCCAGTGATGGCATGTGATTTTTCCCAATTTTTATTATTATTTAAATACCAATAATCTCAAAAATAAATTAATTCAAAATTAATTATATTTTTGTTAAATCAAATAATTAATTAATTAATTACACATAATTATACAATAATTATGTTTGATGCATAGAAAAATATTTTACTTATCAAATAAGTCATTTCGCCCAATTTTGTATTTACCTTTGTCAGTGTTAGTTTGAGCTATTTCGGGGACCATGGACCTATAACATTAAGCTCCAATAAATTGAAACTAAATAATTAAACTCTTTAATTATAATAGTTAATTTATTAATTCTAATATTACTCCACTATAAATTCAGAATTGCACTCTTTATGTTATAAATATACTTTTACAGAAATATTTTTCTTAAGTCGTCCATTGATATAACCATCTTACAATAGTTCAACCCTCTAATTAATTAGTTCATAAATTAGAATGGAAGAATTACCATTTCACCTTTCTAATTTACTTCTTATTACTTAAGTGCCATTAATTCACTAGTGAATAATTAATCTATAATCTAATTATAGATTTGAGCTCAAAATCATTCAGTTCCAGAATTAACCCTTAAGGGAACTAATATACGATCCGTTAGAAAAGATTAGATTCTGTATTGTTGATACATGTTCCCAGCCATCCATGATATTAAATCTCCAAAACAAAAGTCATTAGCCTCATTCTTTGAAGAGACCTTAACGAATGAATCAAAAGATTTAATAAACATGAACAAGAGTTCATGAACACTCAGGATTTAGGTTGATCTATAAATGATCATCACTTATGATATGAATTACAAGTCTTTATTGTTAAATGGTTTTTGGATAAAGACTTTAATTCATATCTGTCCATGCCATATATAATCATATTATATAAAGCACATTTACCGAGATGTCTTACCACATCAATAATCCGAATCTAGATTATTTGTATCATTACGATACTCAGTAAACTGTACTTACAACTCCAATTAAAGAATTCCATAAATTTAATTTGTTGTTGTTGACTATTTTTATTCATTCGTGTGATCTTAATTCTCTCGTACTAATATAAGATCACATCCTCAATAATGAATATGGAATTTTTCTGATATTTACAAAATTATTCAAACAATAATTTAACACTCTAAATATAACAATAATAATAAACCATTGTATTTATTTATTCACAGGAAAAACAAATGTATTTTACATGCTTTTAGGACACACTCCTAACAATAGGACCACGACCCATACATCAACAGGACATACCCCATTTTCTCTGGCATATGGTTGCGAGGCTATGTTGCCAACCGAGGTCGAAATTACCACAATTCGAGCCCTCGCTTATGACCAAACCTCGAACCAATCCCAGCTCGAAGAAACTTTGGACCTGATCGAAGAAAGAAGGAACAAAGCTCAGCTAAAAAATGCTACATACCAATAGCGAGCTACCTGGTCCTTCAACAAAAGAGTTCGAGATAGAAAATTCGGCGTAGGAGATTTGGTGCTGAGGCGTGTATTCTTGGCAACACGGGATCTAGTAGTTGGCGTGCTCGGGCCAAATTGGTAAGGACCTTATCAGATAGAATCTGTCTTCCGACCCGGCGTATACAAGTTGGCAAGATTGAATGGAAGTTTGGTACCACGAGCATGGAATGGCGAACATCTATGACCTTACTATCAATAGTGTAGGAATGGTGTCACCTATAACCATGCTTGCTTGTCTGTACTATTTTCCTATTATTGAATTATTCGAATAAAGTTTGATTTCGTTTTAATATGCTGTATTTTTTGCAATCTCTCTTAATTAAATAACCTATGGTCACACTCATAGGATATTAAGGGGGCATTAGTGGTACATATACTGTTGACCCACGATTTAGCCAACTGACACGGAGTCAAAATATGAATGATATAGACGAATGTATAGAGAATAACTTAATGACAAAAGTAAAGAAAACACAATGATTTATAGTGGTTCGGCCCCAGGATCTGGAAATGACCTACGTCCACTTAGAATGATATTGATATAGAATCAAAAGTATGATCAGAGAACTTGGGTTCAATGAGTTTCAACACTTCTGACTAACAATACAAGTTTACTAGGAGAAATTCTATAATCTCTATGATTACCAAGCTCTCAAAAAAGAAAAGGTCCCTTCCCTTGAGCTATCTCTTGTTATTTATAGGCTCATGGAGGGTTACAAAATATTGTTACAGATATTACTCTCTGAATAATCGGATATCCAGAAGATTGCATGAGATAAATTCGGGATTCACAAAGATCTTCCATAATTGTTGCCTTGGCTGTGGAACCACCGACCAGACTAGTAGTGGGTAAGACAGGCTGGTTCTGCTTCTGCTGTGCATCCTGGTCGATACTCTAGCAGACGCCTTCCAGGTATCAGCCACGTGTCAAGAGATTATTTGCCACGTCACAAATGCTAATTCGATGGATAACATATACCATCAGCTTGAAAAAATAAAATAACATATACGAAAAGCATATAAGTGTTTGGATATAACCAAATGCCCGAGCTAAAATAGTTTGGATATAACCAAACTATCAAAAACATATAAGTGTTTGGACGAAACCAAATGCGCGAGCTAAGAAAGTTTGGACATAACCAAATTATCAAAAGATAAAAATGTTTGGATGTAACCAAATATGCGAACTAGATTAAAAATATAAGTGTGTGGATTACAAACCAAACATGACCTTAAAGGTTTGGAACAAACCAGCTAAAACTAATCGACAGTAAGTTGGAACATAAACTCGCTTCGCGATAAGTCGAGATCGAGGCTGGAGTATCTTGCAAAATGATAGTTTCGACCTCATAACCTCGGGGAACTACCCAAGGACGAGAAAAAGTAACTAAAAAAGTAAGATATAACTAAACCATTTGCATTACACACCATATAAGCACTTTCGGGTGCATCGTAAAAGTAATCTCCGACCTTGACAAATAACGAGATCGGATGCAGATATTTTGAGAAAACTGTGCATAAATGCATTGAACCTCGAGCTTAAATCCACCATATGTTTTTATGAATAATCATGCATACAGGACACTTTAGTATAAAAATGCGCGAAATATTTTGACCCAAGAAATGTAAAGCAAATATATTAAAATAAATTCGAGAATGGTATTTCATATATCATAAGCTCTTCCACGAGCTATAGAATTGTCTTGGCCCCGGGGGCATAAAAAATAAAAAATCGAACACTAAGACTATTACAAGCAATTCAGAGGGATGCAGCCCTGAGGCGAGATTTAAGAAGAAAGAGCATTCTCCTTGACCTTCTCAGCATCTTCCTTAGCCTTCTCAGCATCAGCATCATCCCTGGCTCCCTTTGCCTCATCATCAAGCCACGCTTGCCATTTAGCCACGAGCTTTGCTTCAAGAGGGCCTAAGAAGCTGGTGTCGAGGTCGACATTGTTGGCCCAGATTCTATACATGGCCAGGTCGACTGCTCGATCCTTCTTCTCCTTAAACTCTTCAAGAAGACGAGTTTTTTCACCCTCCATGATCTCAAAATCGGCAGCCTTCTCTTCTTCAAGCTTGGCATTGATCTTCTCAAGCTCCGCGAGCCGGGCATTCAGTTTTTCAAGCTCGGCTATCTTGGCCTTTAGCTGCTCAGCTTCTGCCTCCATCTTTGCCTTTGTGGTCTTGAGCTCGTCACTCAGCTTGATTTGGAGATCCTTCGTCTCCTGAGTAAAAGACATGCTTGAGTGGATCTCGTTGTACAATTTATAATTAAGCTGAGCAGAGACAACAAGATTCTGACATACGAGGAAATCAAATTATCATATGAACCAAGTATAAATACAGCTAGAGGCAAGAGAAGAAAGGCTATCGCAGTAGTAAGCTCGATGCTCTTATCGTAAAGAGTGTTGCAATCTCGAGCATTGTTCAAGAACTGCCAGTGAGGGGCGTCGAAGCTGCCAAAACTCTGGCCCACCCGAGATAGAACGTCCGAGCCTAGCGTAGCCCCATGGGGTCCAGCTGCGTTGTCGATCACATACTTATCGACGTGAGTAGAAATTTTTAGCAACTGTGTTCTTAAGGCTGAGGGTTTCTTCGGAGGTGGGCCAAGCGTGGGATGGACCTGGATTGCAGGAGGAGCAGGAGGTAAGGTCGAAGAGAACGTCTCGGCATGAGCAGGTGGACTCAAAATTGGGCTTGGAGCAACTGGAGCCGGGGGAGGAGGCATCTTCTCGGTCCTCTTACCTTAGCAAGCCGGTCTGTTTTCCGCGACCCCCTCGGGCGCTTACTCCTTTGAGCTCCTCCGCTGGCCAGTACATTGTCAAGGTTGGAGTCCATAGCACCTGCACATTCATATTGCATTATGAGTTATCCCAAAACAAAATAAGTTAACATGATGCAGACAGACAAGGGATGAAAAGACAAGTGGAGAGAACCTAACTGGAACTCTCCCCCGAGTTTGTGCTCAGCGACCACGAAATTCCCCCATCTTTAGAAGAGGCGGGGGGAGTACCTTCCCTATAGGTGGATGTCAACCTCGAAAGGTCCCTATAGTCGTTAGTCCCATATTGAACGGCTATTCCGTCCCATACCTCGTTCAGGCTATACATGGTGTCGTATTTCCATCTACCCTCTCATCTACCCAAGACCATACATAGAAATGGTTCATATCATCCTTGCACAATATTAATCTATCGGGTTTATCTTTTAGTAGGGAGGGAGACCACAAATCCGAGCTAAGGATGACTGTACCTCTCTCATCCGAGCCTGAGCTCGAGGCCTCATCGTTAGCCTCATTCCCCGATTGCGGACTCCTGCGACGCTGAGCTGGAGATGGAGGCCTCACATTTCTCCTCGGAGGAAGGTTGCCGGTTGGGAGAGGTACGAACTCCCAATGGTCGTACTTCTTATTGGACCAGTCAGATGTAGACTGATCCTTTCCCAAGAGGTCGCATGCCCGGAGCTTGTCTTCGTGCAGGAGATAGGAGAGGGACCTCTTGCCATAGGGGAGTTGAAGCAAAGCCTCTCTATGCTCTCTCATCTCCTTGGTGGGAGTAGGGTGGTGGTATTTGGCTGGAAGATTAAACACATTTCAACTAAGCACGAGCTTAAGCAAAATTCGAGTACAAGAAAGAAAGAAGTTGAGATACTTACGAATCCGTCTGAATGAGTAGTATCTAGACAGGGCTAGGTCATCTGTCCAGAAGAAGGCCTTCTTGAAATCAGGAGGGTGGTTGGGAAGATCCTCAAACATCTTCTTCTCCTTGGGATAGCTCGAGAGATAGTAGAAGCCATCTCCTCCTCGAGCTCGGGAGGGATTGCTTTTCAAGCAAAAGAGATACAAAATCTCTTATGGTGAAGGTCTCGCCCACTTTAACTCATGGTAGAGCGACCTCAGGGCTGACAAAACCCTGTATGAGTTGGTGTTGAGTTGGAAGGGAGCAAACCCAACGAAGTCCGTGAAGTCTTTGAAAAAATACTTCAAGGGCAGTACTGTTGACGCGGTTCTTCGGCAACAGATAATTAAGAGAAGAAGAGAAAGAGATTAGTACTAAAAGTAGAACCGTCGCAGATATGAAATCTTTTGGAAAGAACTAGGTGACTCAAGACACGTTTTTAAGTGGTTCGAAGGTTAAAATCCCTCTACTCCACTAGTCAATATTATTGATCTTCTCTGGGTATTTGGTTTACAAAGTATATAGTTCTTCAAAGACTATTTTTTCCAACCCCTATCAACTCCCAGGGTCTCCCTATTTATAGGAGAAGGCACCTGGAAGTTGGTAGGGAGGTCATCCCGTGACCTTACCATTTGTCATATCAAATCTATGACATTCATGATTAATTCCTAAACCTGACACACAAGTGTGGTCTAATCAGTATGGAAGGAGATAATGGGCCGCACGGCCCAACCCGTCCGTGGGTGTCTGAATACGCACGTTCCTGCTGCGTGTCCGAGAAGTCAGGGGGATATCGGACACGTGATGGCAGGAATATGCACGTTTATCTTGCGTGTTGACTTCCCATAGGGTCGGAGCTTCCTGAGAAGCTCGTGACCGGAGCAGTTCATAACCCGAGCTGCTCCCGTCCGTGGCCTTCGGATGTCATTCTCAGCTCCTGGGCAACAAATGCGAGCTGGAAACAGGACCCCCTCGAGCTGACAAGGGTCCGTCCTGGAAATAGAGCCTTCGGCCTGCGGGAGCCTCGGACTAAACCTGATTAGTCCGAGGCTCGCTCTGCTAAACAGCCCGTGGGAAAACCAGGGCGTACATCTGCCCCCCAAGCTCCTGCTCGTGGTCTATGACGTCATATACAGGAGACCACAGTAGGGGCTTCTAGACTTCCCCCACAACCCTTCGCATTCCATTCTTTTCGCAGGCGTCTGATACGTGGAACGCCGTGGGTGGCGACGGTACACTCTACGAGAACCGCATTAAATGGCCTAGCCTACTGTCCAGTCGTCGTTTCACATGTCGAGTGGAGGGTCTCCCAAGAGCCTTTTACACGTGATCCTTCCCTTGTATAAAAGGGGGTGGTCATCCCACGCACGGGCCACCTTATCATTCAAAAAATTCCCAAATTTCCTTCTTCTTTCTCTGACCTTCCAAAGAACGAAACCCTCATCTCTGCTGTTCTCATCTTCTCCGTTCACGAAGCTTAAGCGTACGAGTTTCTTCAAAGCCTTGGAGGTCACTGTACCAACGAAGCTCCTACCAGCACAGCAACCTCGCTCACCATCCAACCACATACTGTAAGTTCTTCTGACCCTGTTCACTTTGAAAGCATGCCACTGTAGCTTAGGTAAAAAATATTACTGTAGCCACATGCAGGGGTTTTCTGAGCTGCGTGAACACAGAGGGTGACAGCCCTTCTTAGGTTAGAGCACACCTGCCATGGGACACCGTCTTAGAGTATGGGTTCATGGTGTTTCTTCAGGGACAATTTCTGGGTAGGACCTTTAGGAATTTTGGGTGCAAAACTGGGTAGCTTAGGGAATACGCCTCAAAAGAGGTTTTGCACGTTTTGCCTGTTGAAACTTTCCCCCCAAGGCAAATTTTTACTCTGAGCCCCCTGACACACGAATTCCGAGTAATCTGGGATCTGTTGAGGGCCTAGGCGTGTGTTCATTGAACCGCGTGGTTCTACTCTCCACGGGCTGGGCTTACCCCAGCTCGTGTAATTAACATTTGTTTCATCCTTCTGCTTGGGTCGCCTTTTCTAAAGTGTTTTCTTTTGTTCGATAGGCGACCAGATGGCCCCGAAGAAGAACCTGCCCCAGAAGAACGTGGGAAGCTCGGCCTCCCAACAAGATAAAGGAAAGGCGGTGATGCCCAGCTCGCCGATTCCCCACTTTGGCCCGGCCGTGGAGAAACAGGCCGAGGTGGCCCCTGACGCGTATTTCGAGGTGGAGAGAATCGTCTCGAAGATAACCGAGCAGGCCAAGATCACCAAACTCTTCATCACCCACAACATTCCCTTGGGGAAAGCCTTAGTGATTGCCCGACCTGCTGCGGAGGGTGAGCGGAGCTGCACGCCGCTCGACGAGTCGTTCGCGGCCTGGAGCGGCGAACACTTCAAGGCAGGGGCCTTCCTCCCCCTGGACCAGTATTTTGCTGACTTCCTGAATTATGTGGGGTTGGCCCCATTTCAGCTCCCCCCCAACTCGTACCGTCTGTTGGCGGGGTTGAGGTATTTGTTTCAAAAGCATGAGTGGGAGGTCCCCACTCCTGCTGACATTCTATACTTCTTTTGCCTCAAAGCCAGCCTGGACCAGCGGGGGCGAGGCAACGGGTTCTATTACTTAACCCGCTTCCCTAATACAGCAGCGGTCATCGAGCTGCCGAGCCATCCGAACGACTTCAAGGACCAGTTTTTTATGTCAACTGGGTTCCGCAGCTGCGATCATCACTACTTCAACCGTCCTCGTAAGTGATCCTTGATCTAGCCCGCCTTCTAAAGGTTATCTTATTTTAGCTCTTCCCTTATTCCACTTCTGACTTCAACCATCCTTGCAGCCATCTACGCGAGGACCGAAAAGTCTGTGACCCTCGGGGGTCAATACGACACACTGGCGAACTTGCCCCCCAGTGAGAAAGACTACCGCGTGCTCGTGACGGACGAGACGATGGTATTCTGCAAGCTGATTTTCCCAAATCAGACTTTGAATTTGAAGAGGCCTCGGGGGCCTCCCCCAGCCCGCGACAACATACCGATCATCGCGGAGGGGACTGCCGACGACGAAGGCGAGGAGGAGGGTGACGAAGTTCCTCTCGTGATGAACAGGAAGAGGACCTTGGAGGTCGCCCAGGGTATGGGCGAGGAGAGGGTCCGATCTGGAGCAGCCGCGGGTCCCTCCGGCCAAGGTAATCCTTACTTATTTAAGAATGTAGATAGGGCCACTGCAGACCCCCGGCTGGTTAGGTTCAATCCTAGGCAGCTCGTCCATCGTCACCCGAGGAATCTGGACCTGGACACGCTCTTGCTCCATTGTGTTGACCTGCTCGTGCTAGACAACAAAGATAGTCGGCCTAGGGGTACCGTAGTAGTAGATAACACCCTAGCTTTTAGGTCGATCCTTTTTTAGGAGTATGGGACCAACTTACGCACGTGGCCGGCGCTCCAGAGGGGCATCTATGCCCCGGGGACTAGGCAGTATGTAGAAGAGTCCAGCCTCGAGTCGGAACCGGACCTAGAACCTGCACCAGTTCGTGAGACAATTGTCTTAGACTCTTCCAGCTCGGGGGGTAGGGCTCCCTTAGTATTCGCTTACTCATTGCCTTTAAACCTTTTCTCTATTTCTGCATGATTGCTACCTTGTAATAACCATGTTTTTTGTTCTTAGCAGAAGAGATGTCTTAGCCCGGAGGTAGTCTGTGGGGCGTGGTCTTCGGTGGGAACCCCCCAACAGGGCCGAGGTTAAAAAGGCTCCGCGAGTCCAAGAGCTCGGCTGGGACCTCCACCAAATCCCCGGCTAAGGAGAAGGAGAAAGCCCCGCCATCCCAGGTCGCGGGGGCGATCCTTCCTATTGCCAGGATAGGGCCCATGCCACCGCCACCCCAACGATCTCCATTAGCCACCCAGGACGGGGTAATAGAGATCGGGAATCTGGCCGCGGCAGCCCCGGATGTGCGTATCCCGGTCGATCCCCGGGCTCTGGAGAAGATGCCCGAAGCATTCCGGGGTACGGTGTATGAGTCGGCTAGCTATGCCGTCAGCCATTTCTACAATCTCAGGGAGAGGGAGCTCCGGGCCATCGAAACAACGAGCCCGGTCCGAGTTATGGAGTCTTCGATGGACATGACCCTAACGGTAAATTGCCCCATCTTTTAGAGCTTTAACATTCACACGCCGCCCCCTCTTTTTTTTTTCCTTTCAGTTAGTTAATTTATCCTTCCTTTCTTGCAGGGCATTGCTGCCGCATACAGAGGCATTGCTAGGATCAAGGTCCAGCTCGAGGGTTTGGAAGCGGAGCGCCAGACCGCCCTCCAGGAGGCTCAGGAGGCGAGAGACGCGCTGGCGGCCTCTAAAGCCAAGCTAGAGAAGGTCCGCTCCGAGAACCGAGAGCTTAAAAACTCCCTGGCTGCATCGCGGACAGATCTCGAGGTGGCCAAGACCGAGGCCCAGGCCGCCTTGGAAGCCGAGCGGGCCGTCTCGGAGCAGTCCATGCAGGACCTGTTCTATCACTGCTGGGCCCATAATCCAGACGCGGACTTTTCTTTCATGCCGCCGGACCTCTGGGCATTCTTGCTACCGAAGCTCCAAGCCCGCCTAAATAAAGAGGTACCTCCCTCTGAGACTGGAGAGGCCTCTGCCGCGGCGGAGCAGGACGAGACCGCGACCTCCAAAGGGCCAACTGATGGGGCTTAGGATACTTCTCTTTTAAGTATTTTGAACTCTCTTACTTTCTATTGTAAATTTTTTTTTTTATGAGGTGTTTCCACCTCAAGACAATTTTCTCAGCAATCTTGACATATATATTTTTATGCATTTGGCTACAATTCATCCCTTTGTTTTTATGAACTTAGTTCGCGTTAACCGTTATTTATATCCCAGGCTTTTAAAGAAGAGCCACGATCTATAAATTTTTAGTTAAACTTCTAAGTTTTATGACCTGGTTAAGACCAGGAACTTATTTTGAAAACTTAGCTCGTGTCAACTTTTATCAATATCCCGGGCTCTTTAAAGAAGAACCGCGGTCAATAAATTTTAGTTAACTTCCAAGTTTTATGACCTGGTTAAGACCAGGAACTTATTTTGAAAACTTAGTTCGCGTAAACTTTTATCCATATCCCGGGCTCTTTAAAGAAGAACCGCGGTCAATAAATTTTAGTTAACTTCCAAGTTTTATGACCTGGTTAAGACCAGGAACTTATTTTGAAAACTTAGTTCACGTCAACTTTTATCCATACCCGGGCTCTTTACAGAAGAACCGCGGTCAATAAATTTTAGTTAACTTCCAAGTTTTATGACCTGGTTAAGACCAGGAACTTATTTTGAAAACTTAGTTCGCGTCAACTTTTATCCATATCCCGGGCTCTTTAAAGAAGAACCGCGGTCAATAAATTTTAGTTAACTTCCAAGTTTTATGACCTGGTTAAGACCAGGAACTTATTTTGAAAACTTAGTTCGCGTCAACTTTTATCCATATCCCGGGCTCTTTAAAGAAGAACCGCGGTCAATAAATTTTAGTTAACTTCCAAGTTTTATGACCTGGTTAAGACCAGGAACTTATTTTGAAAACTTAGTTCGCGTCAACTTTTATCCATATCCCAGGCTCTTTAAAGAAGAACCGCGGTCAATAAATTTTAGTTAACTTCCAAGTTTTATGACCTGGTTAAGACCAGAATAAGGCTTAGTTTGTGATAACTCTTATCCATGGATAAAAATTAACACCTAAGTCGTTAAGGAGACCTGGTTATATCCAGGTACCATATGCCCCCCAAGTAACTGGGAAAGGGTCTTTCGTGGTTACTTTAAAATCACACTTGCAAATAAAGAGAAACATTTGATTTTTATTTATACATGGAAGGTGACCTTCTAGGCCTTACAAGTGGATCATTGATAGTATTTCTTTAGGTGGATAGCATTCCAAGTCCGCGGGACCGCCCCTCCACCAAGTCGAGCTAACTTATAAGTTCCCTCTTTGATGACTTCGATGACCTAGTATGGTCCTTCCCAGCTTGGTCCCAAAACCCCATCTTTGGGATCTTTCCCGGCCAGGAAAACTCTCCTTAAGACCAAATCACCGACGCTAAAGGCACGTCTTTTGACCTTAGTGTTGAAGTAACGAGTGATCTTCTGTTGATAATGGGCGAGCTGGAGTTGTGAATCTTCTCGCCTTTCATCTACCACGTCTAGGGAATGGCATAGGAGCTCGTGGTTCCTGTCTTGGTCGTAGGACTGGACCCTATGTGACAGAACTTTAACATCCACGAGGAGGACTGCTTCACTCCCAAAGGTTAGGGAGAAAGGAGTGTGACCCGTGGGAGTCCGATGTGAGGTCCTATATGCCCACAGGACTTGGGGGAGCTGTTCTGGCCAGACCCCCTTTGCCTCATCTAGCCTCTTCTTGAGGCTCGCCTTCAGAGTTTTATTGACAGCCTCGACCTGGCCGTTCGCCTGGGGATAGGCCACGGATGAGAAGCTCTTCACAATCCCGTGCCTTTCGCAAAATTCGGTGAACAGATCGCTGTCAAATTGAGTGCCATTGTCGGAGATGATCTTTTTAGGTAGGCCAAATCGACATATGATGCTTTTAACCACGAAGTCTAGCACCTTTTTCGATGTTATTGTCGCCAACGGCTCTGCTTCGGCCCACTTGGTGAAGTAGTCAATGGCTACTACGGCGTAACGGACCCCGCCCTTTCCGGTAGGCAGAGCGCCTACCAGATCTATCCCCCAAACGGCAAATGGCCAGGGAGACGAAATCATTTTTAGCTCGACCGGAGGAGCTCGGGCAACCGCAGCGAATCGCTGACACTTGTCACACCTTTTTACATATGAGATCGAGTCTTTGGACAGAGTCGGCCAGTAATAACCTTGCCGGAGAACCTTCAAGGCCAGGCTTTGCCCCCCAGTGTGGTCTCCGCAGAATCCTTCATGAACTTCTTGCAGGATGGCCTTCGCTTCACTTGGAAGAACACATCGGAGGAGAGGTAGGGAATACCCACGTCGGCACAGCACCCCTTCGACTAGCGTGTATCTCGAAGCTTGATAAAGGACTCGCAAGGCGTCGTTGCGCCCTTCGGGTAACTTGCCCTCGATGAGATACTCAAGAATGGGAGTCATCCAGGTCGGCCTGATGTCAATCATTTCAATTTCCGCCCGATCCTCGTCTATGCTAGGATTCTCCAAGAACTCAACTGGCACCAACCCTAGAGTTTTCGTCTCGTCCGAGGTGGCGAGCTTGGCGAGAGCATCTGCGTTGGCGTTCTGCTCCCGAGGTATCTGTTCGATTGATCCTCGAACAAACGCAGACAGTTCGGACTTTACTTTTGCCAAATAGGCGGCCATCTTGGGCCCCCGCGCCTGATATTCGCCTAGAACCTGGTTCACCACGAGCTAGGAATCGCTGAAGCATTGGACAGAGCTCGCCTTTAGCTCACTAGCTATCCTAAGTCCAGCCAACAAGGCCTCGTACTCTGCCTCGTTGTTAGACACCTTGAACCCGAACCTTAGCGCCGAGTGGAATCTATGACCCTCTGGGGATATCAGAATGATTCCGGCCCCAGAGCCGTTCTCGTTAGATGAGCCATCAACGAAGATCTTCCACGATGAGCGTGAGGGGGCGACCTGAGATGAGTCTTCTGATGGAATCTCCTGAAATCCTGCGCATTCAGCCACGAAGTCGGCCAAGGCCTGACTTTTTATGGTAGTTCGGGGAGTATAGACAATATTGAACTGACTGAGTTCGACCGCCCACTTTAGCAAGCGTCCCGATGCTTCAGGCTTTTGCAAAACCTGCCTTAAAGGCTGATCGGTCATGACGTGCACAGAGTGGGACTGGAAGTACGGCCTGAGTTTTCGCGAGGCCGTGATTAGGCAGAACGCCAGTTTTTCCATCATTGGGTACCTTGATTCAGCTCCGAGGAGTCTCTTGCTGATGTAATATACCAGTTTCTGAGCCTGGTCCTCTTCTCGCACAAGAACGGCACTAGCTGCGTCCTTAGTGACGGCCATGTAGAGGAAAAGAGGTTCTCCTACCTTGGGCTTTGATAGCACAGGCGGTTCAGCCAGATGCACCTTCAGATCGAGGAATGCGCTTTCGCACTCTACTGTCCATTCGAACTTCTTATTTCCCCGGAGCAGGTTGTAAAAGGGCAAACACTTATCGGTCGATTTGGAAATGAACCGGTTCAGTGCTGCCACTCTTCCTGTGAGGCCTTGGACATCTTTCCGTGGCCTGGGGGAAGGAAGCTCGAGCAGTGACCTGATCTTGTCGGGGTTTGCCTCGATTCCTCGGGTATTGACTATGAAACCCAAGAATTTCCCTGATGCGACACCGAAAGTGCACTTTTGAGGATTGAGCCTCATGCCATATTCTCGCAGTATGTCAAAGCATTCTTCCAGGTCGGCGACGTGGTTGCTGGCAGTCTTTGACTTGACGAGCATATCATCGACGTACACTTCCATGCTTTTCCCGATCTGGTCCGCGAACATTCTGTTAACTAGCCTTTGGTAGGTAGCTCCGACATTCTTCAGACCGAACGACATGACCTTATAGCAATAGACATTAGTCGGGGTCATGAAGCTGGTATGTTCCTGGTCTGCTGGATTCATCGCGATCTGATTGTAGCCCGAGTACGCGTCCATGAAGGACATGAGCTCGTGCCCTGCCGTGGCATCCACCAATTGATCGATCCTCGGCAATGGAAAGCAATCCTTAGGGCAGGCTTTATTCAGGTCGGAGAAGTCAATACAGGTCCGCCACTTCCCGTTGGGCTTTGGAACTAACACAGGATTGGCAACCCAAACGGGAAATTTGGCTTCGCGGATAAAGCCACACTTTTTGAGCCGGGCCACTTCTTCTTCAAGGGCTGCGGCTCGGGTCGTCCCTAAACGTCTCTGCTTTTGAGACTTGGCAGGGACGCTTTTATCTAGGTGGAGCGTGTGCATGATGACGCTCGGGCTGATTCCTATCATGTCCTCATGCGACCACGCGAATACGTCAAGGTTCTCTTGCAGAAACGCAGTCAACTTCGCCTTTCTTTTATCGCAGAGGTTCTTTCCGAGCTTAACCGTCCGTGACGGGTTTTGTTTATCGATGCTCACCTCCTCGAGCTCCTCAATAGCTTGTAGCTCGGACCTGTCCTCGCCTACACGGGGATCAATATCCTCACTTAGGGAGGTCTTTTCATCTTCGGAAATCTGAGGTTTTTCAATCTCAGGAGCTGCCTTTGGTCCCTGAGATTCCCCTTCGTCCTGAATGGCCATCGTCACCTGCCCGGGTTTAGATTTTCCCTTCATGGAAATGCTGTAGCATTCCCTGGCAGCGAGCTGATCGCCTTTGATAGTACAGACCCCTGTTGAAGTGGGGAACTTCATGGTGAGGTGCCAGATGGAAGTGATAGCCTCGAAGGCTATGAGTGTAGGTCGGCCCAAAATGGCATTGTAGGCAGCGGAGCAGTCAATGAACACGAATTCGAGTAGTTTGGACACTGTCCGGGACTCCTCTCCTAGGGTGATCACCAGCTCGATTGTCCCTATCGCTGCTGATCCTTCTCCTGAAAAACCATACAGCATCATCGAGGTTGCCTTAAGCTCGGCAATAGTCAGACCCATTTTTTCTAAGGTGGATCGGAACAGGAGGTTCACCGAGCTCCCATTGTCCACCAATACTCTCCTTACTTTCCGGTTGGCGAGCTGGACTGTTATGACCAAGGGATCGTTATGAGGGAATTGGACATGGCCTGCGTCTTCCTCCGTGAAAGTTATCGGTTGTTTCTCTAATCTTTGCTGTTTTGATTGACGCACATCCGGGGCGAACTCCGCTCCGTTGTGGGCCTTTAATTCATTCACATACCTCTTCTGGGCGCCTCTACTCGTGCCGGCCATGTGCGGTCCTCCAGAGATGGTGGATATCTCTCCCTCGACCACGGGGGGGAGGACGTCCTGATCTACCCGAGGTCCGGGCTGACTGGCTGGGACCTCCGTAGCGGGTCGACTTGTCGGGACCCTGTTCCGCGAGTATTGCGCCAATGGACCTGCTCGGATGAGAGTCTCGATTTCATCTTTGAGGTGCCTGCAGTCGTCGGTGTTGTGCCCGACGTCGTTATGAAAACGGCAGAATTTGGAAGCGTCTCTCTTTCCCTTAGGGTGTTTCAATGGCTCCGGCCTCCTCCAGGGGACTCGAGTAGCGTTGGCCAGGAAAATATTTTCCCTGGTCTGGGTGAGTTCGGTATATGTTGTGAACACGGGCTTGAATTTATCCACAGACTTATTCTTCTTTTGACCGTGCTGGCTGTTTTCACCATTTCCTTTTCTTTTGCCACCACCGGGCTGGTTATTCTGCGCGACGTCGGGAGTCGCCACTACGATCTCTGTTCCCGTCCCAGCGGGCTTCTCGGGGACCTGGTTGGTCCCTGCGGCTGAAGCTTCCGCTTCTTCCAAGTTTATCCACTCTTGGGCTCTGTTAAGGAATTCACTAACCGAACTGACCCCCCTCCTTTGAATATCCTTCCACAAGTCTCCGCCGACTAGGATCCCGGTCCTCATGGCCATGAGTTTGGAGCTATCGTCAGCGTCTCTGGCTCGAGCAGCGACATTTGCAAATCTGCTCAAGTAGGCTTTCAGCGCCTCACCAGGTTGCTGTCTCACGTTAGCTAGGGAGTCGGCCTGGACTCGGGCGGCCTGAGAGGCGCGGAATGCCCTCTTGAAGTCAGCCAAAAAGGTCTTCCAGGAGCTGATTGACTGCCTTTTACTTTGCTTGAACCACTGCCTGGCAGGTCCAGTTAGGGTGGAAGGAAAGATCAAGCAACGAAGCTCCGGTCCGATGTTATGGGCCATCATTAGGGTGTTGAACATCCCTAAGTGGTCAGACGGGTCTCCATCCCCGTTGAACTTTGACAAGTGGGGCATACGAAAGCCAGAAGGGTATGCCGTCACTGCTATATTGGGGGCGAAGAGTTCCATCTCATCCCCTGAATCATATTCGTCTTTTTCTTTTTCCGATAGGAGCTTCTTCATCAGCTCCTCCATCTGAGTTAGGCGCTCTAGGGTTTTGTCCTGAGATCCTGGGTTATTCCGGGGCTGTTCAACAGCTCCGGACCCGTTGTACATATTAGGCGGGTTGTTGCCCCTCCTATCTTGAGATAAGTCATTTGGGGCATTTCCATCGTTACGTACTGCGGATCGGACCCCCACTGAGCGGGCCTGGCTACCATCCCCAACTCGACCCTCTCTGTGAGAATTGAGTCGATCTCGAAGGTCGCCTCCCTGGGTAGTATGGTGACTTTGTGCTGAACTTAGTCGCTGGCGCAGGTCTCCTCCCGAGAGATCACTCCGTGCACTGCCGGTCCAGTGACTCCTGCTGGACAGACTCGGAGTGCGTCTTTGGCGGCCATGACCTGATCCTTCCTCCGGCACCCTGCCGCGCCAGGAGGGTCCAGCTGACGGCGGGCCCCTCCTGCTATTCCCGTAGGTCGGGATGTCTCGGACGGGCTGAGGAGACGGATATCTGATGGGAGAAGGAGGATGCCTGACCGGAGAGGCGATCCTAGTGCCGTCCGGACGGACTAAATTTGGCGGGGGCCTCTCGCCCTGCCAGCTTGGTGGTCCCGCGCTGGGCGAGCTGGACGAGGAACTGGATGTCCTTCGGGGACGGGCTGACGTCTCTGGCTCTCCTCGGCCCTTCTCCGGGAATTTCCTCGATCTCTTCTGGGCGTCCTTGAGGAAGGCTGAGAACTAGGGGTTGACGTCCTAACCGAACGGCTGTACTGCTGCTGTCTGGTCCGAGGCATCTCCCTGAGGTTTGCCTCCTGATGGTGTGATGAAGGGGTGGAGTTGGCTGCAGGAAGTCTACCCGAACGACTATGCCTGGATCGATTACTCCGGCGAGACTTAGGAGCCTCGCCTTGCCTCTCTCCAACGTTACCGTTGGTTGTGAGAGGGGGTAGTCGGCTCAGGATATCCTAGATTTGCTGACCAGCTGCTGCTAACTGGCTCCTCAGCTGAGCATTCTCCATCTCCACCGCAGTGTAATAACATGGATTCGGATTAGGCGGCCGGGGCGCTGAACTACCAGTGTCGTCTTTGCCCGTCGGCTGCTTCCCTGGCCTCTGCTGGACTTCAGGATCTTGCTCATCAGGGAGGGCAACCTGGTGGGCCTCCTTCCCATCATGCTGCCCTGTCTCGTTGCCATTCCTGGATCGAGTGGTCACCATAGTTGGATTTTTGTGGTAGTACTAATCGAACTTGCTCTCAATGAAAGCACCAAACTGTTGACGCGGTTATTTGGCAACAGATAATTAAGAGAAGAAGAGAAAGAGATTAGTACTAAAAGTAGAACCGTCGCAGATATGAAATCTTTTGGAAAGAACTAGGTGACTCAAGACACGTTTTTAAGTGGTTCGAAGGTTAAAATCCCTCTACTCCACTAGTCAATATTATTGATCTTCTCTGGGTATTTGGTTTACAAAGTATATAGTTCTTCAAAGACTATTTTTTCCAACCCCTATCAACTCCCAGGGTCTCCCTATTTATAGGAGAAGGCACCTGGAAGTTGGTAGGGAGGTCATCCCGTGACCTTACCATTTGTCATATCAAATCTATGACATTCATGATTAATTCCTAAACCTGACACACAAGTGCGGTCTAATCAGTATGGAAGGAGATAATGGGCCGCACGGCCCAACCCGTCCGTGGGTGTCTGAATACGCACGTTCCTACTGCGTGTCCGAGAAGTCAGGGGGATATCGGACACGTGATGACAGGAATATGCACGTTTATCTTGCGTGTTGACTTCCCATAGGGTCGGAGCTTCCTAAGAAGCTCGTGACCGGAGCAGTTCATAACCCGAGCTGCTCCTGTCCGTGGGCTTCGGATGTCATTCTCAGCTCCTGGGCAACAAATGCGAGCTGGAAACAGGACCCCCTCGAGCTGACAAGGGTCCGTCCTGGAAATAGAGCCTTCGGCCTGCGGGAGCCTCGGACTAAACCTGATTAGTCCGAGGCTCGCCCTGCTAAACAGCCCGTGGGAAAACCAGGGCGTACAAGTACTGCCCCTGCCTTCATGTGTTCCTGGCTCCAAGTTGCGTATCTCAGCTTGCTGTCAGGATTTCCATCTCTCGGAGCGTGGCAACTTCGCTCATGGGAGGTCGGAGTTCGACACCTCAGTGAGCCCGACAGTCTTATGTCGTGAAAGGCCAGAATGTCAGTTATCTGACCTAGCGATGTAACCGAGCTCCAATAGTGCTTGGCCTCGAAGAATTCTCTCCTCGGCTGCAAGGTAGAAGGTTCCCCCATCAACGAGAATTGGTGATCTCCCGGCTTGAATGCGATTGTCACTTTGAGCGTAGGGTCGAGAGGAATCGGTCTAGGCTCGGTGTCCGAATCTAGATAAAGGGCAACCCTTAGTCTTTTCCTTTTCCCTTCTTCTTCCTCGTATGTCTGACGTCGGAAGTGGTCTCAAATTTCCTCTTGCTCACGCCTCAGTTCGTGCTCCCGAATCAAGCGCTGGTTCCGAGTAAAAGGAGACTCCGGGCTTGGAGCTACTGGTGAATAAGGAATCGCGAGCTTTGACCCCCACCACTTTCCCGAATTCTGCGGCATCTAACAAGAAAGCAAAAGGGTGAGAGCCAAGCGAGCAAGAAATAATGAGATAAATAATACCTAAGCTCGAATGATCGAGGCTACAAGGCAAGCTCAATCCAAAGGATGAGGCCAATCTCAGAGCGTGTATTCCACCGAAAGGAAAAAAGGTGGACATGTTATGGGAAATCCCAAAATATCAGGGAAAAAAGGTGGCGGTTATTCAAAAAGTGATATTTTTGGGAATCGTGCATTCTTTAAAAAATCCTGGTTTTGTACTCGATATCTTTGTGTGCAAGATATGTCCTCCGAAATTTGAAAACTCAGAAAAAGAACCATATTTGGGTCTTTTTACGCATGACCTGGGTTTGGAACCGATAATGTTGGAACCTAAATCTAATATCTATCAGCCGAAGCATCCTAGTGCATTAAACTAATGAATGGACCAACAAAATTCTAGTGCCCAAGGTGCAACAGAAGCATAAACACACATGGAAAAAATAATGCAAAGAAGCCATGAATAGAAAACTTACACAATACGATCGGCGGAAACAGAGAAGTGGACGATTGTATAAGCGGCTGCAAGTACGATCTCACAGAGTCAAAAAGTCCAACGTGGCTTTGTCTTCTCGGCTTGGAGAGAACATGCAAGAAATGGGCAAGGAGGTTTCTGGTTTTTCTTTCTTTCTTTTTTCTCTCTGTAATTTTGAATGTGAGAGTAAAAAAGAAGAATACGACTGGAGTCCTATTTATAAGCCTGTGGGAATTCAAAGGGTTGGATTAATCTAGGTCATTGGCCAGATTCCGTATCAAATCAAGTGGCTAGGAACCCGTGAGTTGATAGCACCATATAGAATGGCAGGCGGATAGATGTGGGCAGGTTTCCGAGGTACTCAAGTACTTTGAGTGAGCAATACCCAGCTGACGCGTGTCCACACTCGAGTATTTTTAATGGAACGGTTCCCAACGGAAGTAGTTCAAAAGTTTCCTTCTCATAGGATTCGAACTAATACTTTTGAGGGGGCAAAATGTTACTCCCAGATTTCAAGATATGAGATTGTGACCTCGAAAGCTGGACTAGTCAAATGTGAGCTCGAGATATATAAAACGCATGTTCATGGTCTAGTTGTAAAACCCTCGAAGCAAGACGGCAACCTTGGTGACATGTAACCTCGAGATTCTTTCTAAGCTTGAAAGAACATAGCATCGGGATACATCCGTTGTCGGGTGCCTTCAGATCGAATAGCCCGAGCTTAAAGAGTACAAGCTCGAAATGTGACAGCCTCGATGGTATTATCTGCTTCGAGCAGGCCTTGGAATAAGACGGCTAGTTCGTAACCTATCCGTAAACCTTGTCTGACATGATGCTAGTTGCTGACCTCGAAGATTTGATGAGTCATCTAATGTAACGCGTTCCGTACGTTAAAAGATATTTATTATTGTAATATCCATACATTAAAGGGATATTAACAAGTCTGTTATCCGTTTCCTGGTCTTCGGGGGGTGTTTCCTTGTATATAGGAGTTACCGTATTTAATATCATTATTTCAATTAATAAGCAGAAGTATCTTCCCGAAATATGTGGGAATGAACTCTGAAAACTCTCTATAAATAAAGAGGTCCTGAACACTTATAGAGGACCGATCTTCAGATATCTTGAGAGAAAACTCTGGAGAATTCATCTTTGAAGGATTTCCAGAAAATTCCAAGTCTTAATAAAATAGACTCGTGGACTAGGCAGATTTAACTGCTAAACCACGTAAAACCCTTGTTATTCCACCATACTATTCATCTGCACCATAGTTCCTATTGTTTAATTGCTCTATATTTTAAGTTGACGAAAAACAACGTCAACAATATTAATGTTTATTGAAACTTTCAGGCTCATGATATTCTATTTTTATATATAATACATGCAGTTGAATGTATCTCCTTTTTAATTTATCATTTTTATCGTTTTTGCTTAAATATGTATTAATACTATTATTGTAATTTTTACAAAAACAATAATAATACTCGTGTGATTAACGAAACACTTATTTTTATAAAATAAGACAATAATATTTTATGTATTTCTTTACTTGATATTTTTAATATTTTCTAACATTTTATAAATTTTTTTTAAAACAAATAGATTATCTCACGTTTTCAAATAAAATATTAGTCATAGGTATAATTGGCCCATAAAAATTTCACCAATTGCCAGGTACTCCTATAATTAATTTTTGGCCATTAAATACAATTCGTAAAATTCAATTATAATATATTTTTAGAGGGGATATGTGCAAATTGATGGTAAGATCAAGAAATACATTACGAATATGCAGTGAATTTCCCCATAATCACATATACAGGAAATTTAAGAGGCAAGATTATTAAAACAATAATTACTAAGAAAAAAGCTCAAGGACTATTTTAATATCTTCAATTTATGAAATTAATAAATCTCGTAGAAAAAAAATCTACAATATTATATGGTAGATAAAAGATATTTTGAATTTTACTTTGCAAATTTGGTATTCAAATTCTAAATTATTTTAAATAAAAATCTGTTTCAAAATTGAATTTTTTATATTATCAACTAATATTTAATATATTTGAAATAATATTTTAAAGAATTTAGTTAAAAATAATTAAAATCCAAACTGAATTATTTACCTTTTATATCTCTATGTTGAAAAAGCTAAATAGAATTATAGTAAAGACAAATACTAATATGCTTAAGAGTCCACTCTAAATTCATGCATTCTCAACATTCAACCAATAATCATGTAAAGAAAGTGCTCCTATAAGGGAAAAAGTGATGTCCTCACATAAGTATTGAAATTCCGTTTTTTATGATTACCAACTTAATTATTTAAATTAAATAATTAATTGTTAAACTGTTACAGAAATGTTTAAACAGATACCAGATATGTTTAAACAGTTTGTGACCAGAAGATAAAAACGAACATAAAGTAAAGAACACACGAATTTTTACGTGGTATCAGCAATCTTTGCAGATTGCTACTAGTCCACGAGGCCACGCCCAGAGAATGAAATTTATTAGAATAATATCTAAATGATTACAAAACCAAATTGACTTATACAAATAAAGACTCCCTCTTGAATTTGTCGCAGCTGTTGTAATCTAAACTTCTAATCAAATTTCTGAAGTGCTAAGATCTTGAACTCCCTTCAAATCATAACACTTGCACTTTTCCTCCCGAAAAGTGACTCACGAACAAGACTTCTCCTGAAGCTTGATGAACAATGTCCAAGTGTGTTCAACCTGCACAATTAACACAAAGGAAAACAATACAGAAGTACACTATAATAAACCACTAAGAACTTGCTGGACTCAAGTTCTTCACATAATAAAAATTCTCTCTAAAACTTAAAAAAATATTTGGAAAGTAATACCCAAGAGAGATGATCAAAAACCAACGACCTAAGGATGATTATATACTGTTTAGAATCCCTTTAGGTCGTGGAAAACAAGTCAGAAATCAAACAGCCCATAAATGGAAAATCTTCCAAAACAGGAAAGTCAGAATCTGTTCAAACAGACTGGCAATCCGTTCAAACAGATTCATTGAACCTGGACAGTTTTTCAACCCAGTTTCCTTAAATAAATAAGGAAACAATATATCCTTTATAATTGCAAGCTGTACACGATTTCTGGGCAACCGAAACAGATAAACAAAATAAATACTAATAATTTCCATTTCAAGAAAAAGATATTCTTTTATAGGAAAATATATATATATATATATTTATTTTATTAACACATAAATAAAAATCTGAATATAGAAAGGCATATTTCACCAAAACAAGAAACTACCCATTTTCGAAATTCACCACAAAATATTTACAAAATAGGAAACTATTAATTTCGAAAATACCCTTTTAATTAATTTTGTCTTCATTATCAAAAATGCCAATAAAGGATTTTACAATCTCCCCCTTTGGCAATTTGATAGACAAAATTAATTCAGAAAACCTGCAACACAAATGTTAGTGATAAGTAAAGAGAAAGAACTCCCCCTGCAAACATGCATGAACTTATAACAAACATGTAAATAAACTAGACTTAACTCCCCCTCAAAATAAGAAGGTCCGTTTAATGGACAAAAACGAAAATAAAACTAAACAACTGGAGCTTTGGACAGAGATTGAATAGCCTCCAACACAGAACGTTGCAGTCCTTCAATTGACATCACTCGAGCAGTCAAAGAATCAACAGAGGCTCGAACAGCAGCTATTTCGGTTGCAACAAGTCCTGAATCTGTGGCAACAGAGGAGGAGGCATGAGGGATGTCATCCGAGGCGATCTTCAGAGATTGGGGCTTGACTTTCTTGGAGGACGGAGCAGCAGTGGCTTCAGTAGGAGGGACAGAGGCCTTGTAGGAAGCAACAGTAGTGGGTGCCACCAAGTCTTCTTGATCACGTTGGAGATCCTTTTTCTGCATACTCAACACTTTATAAATAACATGAGGAAAAGGAAGATTCAAGTTTTTCCTGTTACCTTTGCGAAACCCAATGATTTGATCATGAATAACCGAAGCCAAATTTATACCAAGACCGGTCCCTACTTTGTACAAAAAAGAAGCCATATCAAAAGAAATAGTGGCGGTGTGAGAAGTGGGCTTCCAATTTGTTGTGGCAAACTTATGAAGAACAGCATAAGTGTAGGTGAGGTTTGAGACTGAGATGACTGCATGAGATGGCCATACCATTTTTTGACCAACCAACTCAGTGATAACCATGTCCTTGTCAAGAGAAGCACCATCAACATCATCCTCGACATCAAGGGGAAGATGCAAAGCAAGAGCAATGTCTTGAGGAGAAAAAGAGAACCAATGGCCCCTAACAAACACTTTATTATACAGAGGAGATGAAGGTTCAATAATTTCATTAGTAAGATTGGCATAGAATTCCTTGACTATTCTATCCACAAAACCAGAAAATTTAACCAAGGAACCTGTCCATTGTCGATCTTGAAGCATTGTTAGCACACCAAAAGGACGATGATCACTCAAGACATAATTTCTTTCAATGATAAATTTCCGTTGAGCATGTAGAACCATATCACGTGCATTATCATTATAGCAAAAAATGGAAGAATAAGGTTTGAAATTTACACCTGAATGTTTTGGTGAAGGAGTAGAACTAGAAATAGGTTTCTTCCCTTTAGCTTTGGATGGCAAAGGAGATGCAATGTGGTCTGAGTCAGATTCGGCTTCTTGTTCAAAGGGGATAGTGTCTTCTTTTTCTGGCTCATCAGACTCAGCCTCTGATTCTGCAATGTCAGGAACCGTTTCATCAGACAATGTGGTATCATGAGTTGCTTCAGATTCTGACTTATCTTCCTCAGGATCAGATTCGGAGGAGGACAGTGAAGGGGGATGAGCCTTCAATTTTTTCTTGGCAGCAGACAAGGGAGAAAGAGACGCGTCCAACCCCAATTTCCTTTTGGGAGTCACAGAATTTTTCTTGGACTGACTCGGCTTCAAGGGCAATTTGAGCAACCCAGCAGCAGCAGCTTTGGAAGAGGAGGAAACAGATTTTGATTTTGCCCTAGCCTCCAAAGACGAATCAAACGGAAGAGGAGAATGGTCCTTGGCTCGAGAGGGCACCACCACTTCAGATGGTGGTGCAACAATGTCAGCAGAGATATCTGGAAACACCATAGGATGCTCATGAGAGAGCGAAAACACCTTCTTGCGAGCCTTGGATTTGCAGGACTTTCCAATAGATGTGGGAGCTGTTGGAACAAAAAGAGGCGTCGTTGACACAGACAGAGGGGGCGAAGGAGATGGCACCTTTCGGGATTGAGAAACAGGGATCTTCTTGGAGGAGGCACCACGAGTTCTCACCATTTTTTTCTCTGAAAAATAGAAAGCACTTACAAGAGAATGAAAAAAAAAATGAGAAGGAGAAGAAATAACTGAGTGAAGTCGTGGGTGAGAGGAAATAGGGTAATGACATGCCTTTTTTAATAACTTACTTACCCAAAATGAATACCCACGGCAAAAAGAGGTTTCCCTTTTTTATTAAAAAATTGTTTTAATTAATAAAAAAAAAAGGAAACAATCTTGAAGACACACGATTCACATACAACTTTCCCCTTTTTTTTATTAAAAAAAATCTGTTTATAAAGATGTAATATATATAAACACCCAAAAAGGCAACCAGAAACAAATACCCCACACGATCTCCTCAATGACTTTTTCCCTTTTTTTTTTAAAAAAAAAAAATTCTAAACAAAGTACAAGACAATAAAGATACAAATCATGATATTCCAAAATGAGAAAGAAGTCAAAAAATAAATTCCTTGGAGACAAAGAATATATTAAATCACACAATTAAATGCATAATTTCTCATAATCACCACAATGATTCGGTCCACCATGTATTTCCTTGATTATCATTTTTTTTTTAATTTTATATATATGCACAAGAATTAAAAAAACTCAACCAAAAAAATGCTTTGATCAAAGAGAGTCAACCTGATAAGAATAAAATCAAGCAAATGAAAATAAGTGTTAGTGTAAACCAAAGATAAGAACACTTGTGAAAATGAAAAATTAGAAAGAATATTCGAGAGAAATAAATCACAATTCAGTCATAAGTACATATTCTTAAGTGAATCAATCAACATGTATGAGTCTTACACACATTTTTTTTTTTTAAACTGTGTACAATTTTTTATTACATTGTTTCAAGCATAAGTGTGTGATAGTGTATGCAAGGGAACATTGCCCAATGACAAATAAGTCTTTTTCGAAATTAAAATAATTGTAACACATGAAGACGCTGTCACACTACACCAGTGGTAGCCCTTTTCTATGGTAGCGTATCCTCTTCATAACTCCGAATTACAAAGTTCCAACTTACTCAAAAGACGGCTTTCACACACTGATGCAGGTAGCTCTATTCTTGCACAGGAGCTTGAAACAATGCTACACAAAAGGAAGCTCAAACATTAAACATTGATTAATTTACTCGAATATGCCTAGGAGGAATTGATTAATTTTCTCTCAAGAATATACAACCAAAGATTCATAAACACAAGACAGATTATCCAGCTTGACACACAACAAAATTTTCAAATTGATTGACAATTTTCTTAACCAAAAATAACACACAATAGATCAAGCGGACAACATAACAAGAGAATTTAAAGAGAACAAACCCCCAAAGATTTTCGGAGGAAATCAAAGCGAACCGAATCAAGAGCTTTAGTGAAAATATCTGCAATTTGTTTATGTGTTTCAATATATTCTAAGACAAGAACTTTATTTTCAACTAATTCTCTTATGAAATGATGACGAATATCAATATGTTTAGTACGAGAATGTTGCACAGGATTTTTTGAAATATTGATTGCACTTGTATTATCACAAAAAATAGTTAAAATGTCAAGATCAAACCCATAATCCATCATCATTTGCTTCATCCACAAAAGTTGTGCACAACAACTTCCTGCTGCAATGTATTCAGCCTCAGCTGTTGAGAGAGAAATAGAATTCTGTTTCTTGCTGTGCCAAGAAACAAGATTATTTCCCAAGAAAAAACATCCTCCACTAGTGCTTTTTCTGTCATCAGTGTTACCTGCCCAATCAGCATCACTAAAACACACTAGATTAGGGTTAGTTTCTTTTGAATACCAAATACCATAATCAGCAGTCCCATGAACATATCGAATGATTCTTTTGACAGCTGCAACATGAGACTCCATGGGATTTCCTTGGTACCTGGCACACACACCAACACTATAACTCAAATCAGGTCGACTAGCAATGAGATAAAGAAGACTACCAATCATGCTCCTATACAGTGTAGGATCCACTTTGACACCATTTTCATCTTTGGATAGCTTTACAGTTGTTCCCATTGGTGTTTTGGCAATCTTTGAACTTTCAAGTCCAAACTTTTTGATCAGGTTCTTAGCATATTTGCTTTGAGAAACAAATGTGCCTTTATCTAACTGCTTGACTTGTAAACCTAAGAAATAAGTCAATTCTCCCACCATGCTCATTTCAAATTCCTCTTTCATTTGTTTCACAAATACCTGCACCTCATTGTCAGAAATAGAACCAAACACAATATCATCAACATAAATCTGAGCAATAATTATGTTAGATTTAATATTTTTGATAAATAAAGTTTTATCTACTCCACCCCTTTTGTATCCATGAGAAACAAGAAATTGAGTAAGTCTCTCATACCAAGCCCGAGGGGCTTGCTTCAAACCATAAAGAGCTTTCTCCAATTTGTAAACATGATCAGGTGCATGAGGATCTTCAAATCCTTTGGGTTGTTCAACATATACCTCTTCATTCAAGATCCCATTGAGAAATGCGGATTTGACATCCATTTGGAACAACCTGAAACCAATCAAACAAGCAATAGACAATAATAATCTAATTGACTCAAGTCTTGCAACAGGTGTAAATGTTTCATCAAAGTCTATTCCTTCCACTTGTGTGTACCCTTGTGCCACTAATCTTGCTTTATTTCGCACGATTGTACCAAATTAATTAGATTTATTTTTGAAAATCCATTTTGTGCCAATAATATTGGTATGCAATGGTCTTGGCACAAGGATCCACACTTTGTTTCTAAAAAATTGTTCCAATTCCTCCTGCATAGCTTTAATCCAATTTTCATCAGTTAAAGCTTCTTTCACATTTTTAGGCTCAATTAAAGATAATAAACAAACAAATTGAACAACATTACTAAACCTTCTTCGTGTTACCATACTGTCTTTTGGATTTCCAAGTATTAAATCTGCTGGATGATTTAACTTAACTCTGGTTGATGGCTTCTTTTGGACTTCATCCAAAATAATATCTGGAAATTTCTTTTCTGTCTGTCCATAATCTGTTTCATCGGATTCGAGATTTGTTGGAACAGATGGACCAGACGTTTCAACAGTAGTATCACTGACACAAGCTTCTTCGTGTTTTTCAGTAGGTTCATCAATAAACCTTTCAATTTCTTCCTCAGTAGAAAACTCAGAAAAATCCTTGGAATCATCAATAACAACGTTAGCTGACTCCATTACAGTTTGGGTTCTCATGTTATACACACGATAGGCCCTACTGTTAGTGGAGTATCCAATAAAAACACCTTCATCACTTTTAGCATCAAATTTACCAAGATTTTCTCAGTCTCTCAAAATGTAACAAACACATCCAAAAACATGAAAGTAAGCCACACTTGGTTTCTTACCTTTCCAAATTTCATAAGATGTTTTAGATGTACCTGGACGAAGAAAAACACGATTTATGATATAGCAAGCAGTGTTAATTGCTTCTGCCCATAACCGTTTAGTCAATTTTTTGCTGTTTAGCATCACTCTAGCCATTTCTTGAAGAGTGCGGTTTTTCCTCTCTACAACTCCATTTTGTTGAGGAGTTTTGGGAGCTGAAAACTCATGAGAGATACCTGCAGACTTACAAAAATCATTATAGACAGAATTCTCAAATTCTTTACCATGATCACTTCTTATACGAACAATTTTTCCAATGTTGCAATCTTTTTCAACTTTTAATTTCAAGCAAAGAGTTTTAAAGGCATCAAAAGTGTCAGATTTTTCTTTCAAGAAATTCACCCAAGTATATCTAGAAAAATCATCCACACAAACAAAAATATACCTTTTTCCATTTAAACTCTCAATTTGAATTGGACCCATAAGATCCATGTGAAGCAATTCTAAAACTTTCGAAGTGTTTATGTCAGAAACACTTTTATGTGTAATTTTCAATTGCTTACCAAGTTGACAACTTTTACACTTACCATCAGATTCTTTACCTAGCTTAGGTAAACCACAAACACTCCCTGCATGTGACAATTTTTTCAAGGTTTTGAAATTTATGTGACCAAGTTTAGCATGCCACATATCAGTGTTATTACTCACAACAGATTGACACATAATAGATGGCAGAAGAGTGTAGCAATTGTCATTAGATCTATAACCTTCAAGAACATTCTCACCATTCTTGTTTAACACAAAACAATTCTCTTTATCAAAGTTAACAGTATAACCTTGATCACAAATTTGACTTATGCTTAGAAGATTAGCTTTAAGACCTTCTACAAGTAACACTCTTTTGATTCTAGGCAACCCTTCAAAGTTAAGAGTACCCATACCAAGAACATTACCTTCAATTCCATTGCCAAAAGTAACAGACCCACAATGCATAGGTTTTATGTCTGTAAGAATAGACTTGTCACCTGTCATATGTCTTGAACAACCACTGTCAAAATACCAAAAATATGAAGAAGCAGATCTATCATATTCACTAGTAAAACCAGCAAAACAGTTATTCTTTTTGATCCATATTTTCTTTGATTGAACATTTTCCTTTTTTACTCTTTTGAAATCATCAAAATAATTGAATTTTTCAAAATATTCATTTTTAGCAAAATTCATAAGAGTAAAACATTTAGGACGAATATGACCCTTCCTACCACAAAAATGGCAGATTGGAATGAATTTTTCGAATTTACCATTGGATTTACCTGCTGACTGTGTCCTTTCTGTTGGAACAAATCGAGTACCGGATACAACAGATTTCACTGAGGATGCAACAGGAACATCAGACGATAACATCCCAGCCGAGATAAAGACAGTTTTCTTTGATTTTTGAGAACTTGAAGCACCCAGTCCCACATGACTTCTTTGACCTGAATTCTGTATATTATCAAAAATAGTTGAACCGGGGTTAAGCATTCTAACATTTTTCTCAAGAGTATCCAAATCTTTAGACAACTTATTAATTTCAACATTTTTTGAAATTATTTCTTTTTCCAAATTTTCATTCAAATCAGTAAGTTGTTTAATTTCAAGGGATAAATCTTTATTTTTGCTTACCAATGACTGATTTTCATAACACACTTTCACCCATGAACCATACATTTTTTTGTAAGATTCACTCAAAGACTCATCATTCAATTCAGATTCATCACTATCAGAATTTTCTTCATCTTTTGAAACATTATTCAAGCAAACAATTTTTTCATTTTCAGATTTAGAACCAGGTAAAATAGAAGTGAGAGCGACATTACCTTCCTCATCTTCACTACTTTCAGAGCATTATCACTCCAAGTAGCAATCATACCTTTTTTGTTCTTTTTCAAAGTATTTGCACATTCAGACTGGATGTGACCAAATCTCTCACATTCCCTGCACTGAATACCCTTTTTATTAGTTTGAAAAGGTTTAAGAGAAGAAGGGTTACCTTTTGACATCTTGCCATTGAATTTTTTGTTTCCTATTTTATTCATATATTTTCGAAAATTCTTTGCAAGCATTGCCATTTCATTATCACCATCTTCATCATCTGAGACTTCCTTTTCAGTGCTCTTGAAAGCTATGGTTTTCTCCTTTTCTTTGGAAGAGCTTGGCTTGTCTTTTTGACGAATTTTTTGATTTAACTCAAAGGTACGAAGTGACCCCATCAGTTCTTCTACCTTCATAGTACTGAAATTTTTTGCCTCTTCCATAGCAGTGAGCTTAACATTGAACCTGTCAGGAAGAACTCGAACGATTTTTCTAACAAGAACAGAATCATCAAGTTTTTCACCAAGTGCAAAATACTCATTAGAAATATCAGATAATCTCTCATAAAATTCAGATAGTGTTTCAGAATCAGACATTCTAAGGTCATCAAACCTGGTTTGTAACATGATAAATCTAGACCTTTTAACATCTACAGTTCCTTCAAACTGAGTTTGAAGAATTGTCCAAGCATCTTTAGCCGAGACACATGTGGAAACAAGTTTTATAAAACTTTCTCCAACACCATTAAATATGGCATGAAGAGCTTTATTATTATAGCTGGATAATTTTTCTTCTTCTGTGTCCCAAACTAGTTCATATTTTACAATTGTGCTTCCATCTTCACCTTTTTCAGTAGGAGGTGACCATCCAGACAAAATTGCTCTCCATGCTTTCTCATCTTGAGCTTTTATGAAAGCTCTCATCCTAACTTTCCAGTATGGATAGTTTGAGTCATTTAGCAATGGAGGTCGAGACACCGAACTACCTTCTGCAAAGAAAGACATTTCACACAAAACAAATCAAACGGAAAATAACCACAAGATCTCACTAAGAGTTTAGTGAACCGCTCTGATACCAATTGAAATTCCGTTTTTTATGATTACCAACTTAATTATTTAAATTAAATAATTAATTGTTAAACTGTTACAGAAATGTTTAAACAGATACCAGATATGTTTAAACAGTTTGTGACCAGAAGATAAAAACGAACATAAAGTAAAGAACACACGAATTTTTACGTGGTATCAGCAATCTTTGCAGATTGCTACTAGTCCACGAGGCCATGCCCAGAGAATGAAATTTATTAGAAGAATATCTAAATGATTACAAAACCAAATTGACTTATACAAATAAAGACTCCCTCTTGAATTTGTCGCAGCTGTTGTAATCTAAACTTCTAATCAAATTTCTGAAGTGCTAAGATCTTGAACTCCCTTCAAATCATAACACTTGCACTTTTCCTCCCGAAAAGTGACTCACGAACAAGACTTCTCCCGAAGCTTGATGAACAATGTCCAAGTGTGTTCAACCTGCACAATTAACACAAAGGAAAACAATACAGAAGTACACTGTAATAAACCACTAAGAACTTGCTGGACTCAAGTTCTTCACATAATAAAAATTCTCTCTAAAACTTAAAAAATATTTGGAAAGTAATACCCAAGAGAGATGATCAAAAACCAACGACCTAAGGATGATTATATACTGTTTAGAATCCCTTTAGGTCGTGGAAAACAAGTCAGAAATCAAACAGCCCATAAATGGAAAATCTTCCAAAACAGGAAAGTCAGAATCTGTTCAAACAGACTGGCAATCCGTTCAAACAGATTCATTGAACCTGGACAATTTTTCAACCCAGTTTCCTTAAATAAATAAGGAAACAATATATCATTTATAATTGCAAGCTGTACACGATTTCTGGGCAACCAAAACAGATAAACAAAATAAATACTAATAATTTCCATTTCAAGAAAAAGATATTCTTTTATAGGAAAATATATATATATTTATTTTATTAACACATAAATAAAAATCTAAATATAGAAAGGCATATTTCACCAAAACAAGAAACTACCCATTTTTGAAATTCACCACAAAATATTTACAAAAGAGGAAACTATTAATTTCGAAAATACCCTTTTAATTAATTTTGTCTTCATTATCAAAAATGCCAATAAAGGATTTTACAAGTATTATCCTATATATATGGCAATTCTTCTATAGGGGCTTCACTTTAAGCCCTACCAGTGGGGCTCTCAGTGTTTCTCGACTCGTAAACAGTTTTTGACACAATTTTTTTTTATGACCGTGTATACTGTAGCTATTTAGAGCATCCTGCAAATTTTCAGAAAATCTTGAATAATTTACAGTACCGAAAACTAAGTTCAAACATGTTGTTGCACGCGAGACTAATTTTTTTTATGTGAGTGGAAAGCAACATATTTGAATCTAGTTTTCGGCACTGTAAACTATTCGGAATTTTTTGAAAATTTGCAAGATGCTCTAAATAGCTACAATATACACGGTCATAAAAAAAAATCGCGCCAAAAACTGTTCACAGGTCAAGAACACTGAGAGCCACACCAGTAAGGCTTAAAGTGAAGCCCCTATAGAATAATTGTCCTATATATATATTCATATAAAAGAAAATAAGGTAGATAAAGTTAAGTGAAGAAATGCTTAAGAGAAAAACAGATAAAGTGGAAGATGTGACAAAGGGCTCAATACTCTAATAATGATGAGCAATGGTTTGCATTCCACTATATATAGACATGGGCAATACATAAAGGACTCAATAAATGATATACAATAACTTGTAACAATTTAACAACCCTTAGTTGACATCACAGCTAGATAACAACCCCAATAACTAACCAACATGGAACTGCCTAAAGATGAATAATTTTATAGGATAAATTATTTAAAATATTTGAATGGGAGTAAGTTATCTCATGCTATATACACTAATTAAGTGGGTTTTTAGTATAAATGTTCTCTTTGTTTTTCATTGTTTGGCAACTCAGCCCCTTTGGAAAAATAATTTGGCAGTCAACTTCTTAAGTTAAAAAAAATATTAGCAATATAGTTCTTTTAATTAAATTTTTTTAACAAAATTCTAAGTTTTTTATGGATAATTTTGACAATTTTGTATACACTTTCAAATATTTTTACACATTATAATGTATAGATAAAATCAAAAACTTCATTCAAAAATTAAGAATTTTGTGGGAGAAAAAAAAAACAATAAAGAACCACTTAATTACTAATGTTTATAGAATTCAAAAACTTAGTTTCCAAAAAATAAAATCTTAAGAACTAAATTGTCGATCAGGGTAAAACTTACATTAAATTTTTTAATATCCTATCTAATTTGTTAACAAAATCACATTATAAAATTTATTCAATCCTATGCAATCTAATCTTCCCTTCCAAACATAATATCAATCATCAATTAACGCAGAAATAAAAAAATATTGCCTATTTATTGTTTAAGCTTGGACGTTAAATTTCCAAATTTAAGGTAAAATCAAATTTGATTCAATCTTTATATTTTAATCAGATGATTGGATGGAAATTATCTAAATTTTCACTAACCGTGGGAATCAAAATTATTAAAGAAAATAAACTAAAACACAATATAAATACACATGCAGCATCTATATTTAGTGTTTGCTTGAGACATTAACAATTTAAGTCTCTATAACAAACTAAATGAAATGTATCATTTCTTTAAAGACAGACCTAAAGATTTATGTGTAGAAGCAATTATAATCAAGCAAAGCTTCACACTTGATCTTTTTGAGTAAAAAAATTCAGTTTAGTAAGAGTTAGTTGTGAAAACTATAATTGTAATTAGCCTGAATTAATGTTGCCAATTTATAACTTTTTGATGAAGAGTGTCTCTACTCAAGAGCACTAGAACTATATATTAAATCAAAAGCCAAATAAAAGTCATAGCAGCCCCAAACAACAGAAACAGCAAAGAAATGCAACTATACGTAGTACCCCATTAAATATCCAGGACACTTATCATAAGTTCATAACAATCATTGACAACACTTGCAGTGTTAATTGACTCTGGAACCACCTCCATAACATGACTATAATAAGTTCTGGCCCATCTACCGAGGTTGTGAGCCACCAAGTTGCATGGCCGGGTCCCACAAAACTAATTAAATTCTTAACACCACTTCACACCCAATTGAGAGTAGGGATGCACAAGGTGATTAGTGGGGCAGTGCTCCTCCTGTCTCCGTCCCTATTAATTATTTCAATTCCTGTCTCTGTCTCATCTTCGGATATTCTCTATTGAGGCGAGGCACAGAATCCCTACGCGGCCCCAAAATAAATTTTAAATTAAAATTTTTGTAAGTGCATTATTTGTGTATTTTGGCAAAATTATCCTTTCATAGTGTTATCTTTGATTTCTGTAGTTGAATCCTTCTGGTTATGTTGTTTGAGTGTGTTATATTGACGTTAGTTTTTAGTTAAGCATTTTAACTGCTTCTGTTTGTCTCTGTTAGTTTGTTAGGGTCTGCATATTTTATTGACCATATAAATAGCTTTTTTTAGTCAAAAATCGGTATAAAAAATATTGGAGAAGATCTGAAAGAGTGAGCTTGGAATTAGGTTTCTAGGTTATCTTTATCTTGGTAATTTTGGTTCGTTTTTGGTGAGGTAGCTGTAGCAGGAGCAGGAGCAGGAGCTGGGTCTGGTGGGATATCAGATTTTTGTTCGGGGGGATCTCGAGGAATAATTGTGTCTGAGGGGATTTCAGAAGTTCAAGTTCTTGAGTGAATCACTCAAAAGATTAGAGAATCTATTCTGTAAAGCACTGTATTTTAATTCTTAGATCTTCGTTTTGGAAACTTGATTTTGTTTAGAGTTCATTAGTAATAGCAATACTGATTGTATTCATAAGATTTCCAAGATTAATTCAGATAATAATGTTAGTATTACTTTCTACCTTGATTGTTTCAATTTAGTTCATTACATGAGTTGTTAGAATATCAAGTAGCTACTATAGATTTTCAATTTTGAATTTATAAAAGATGTACTTTAAAATTAAAATATTACATAAAATTTATATTTCAAAATACTATATCTTTAAAAAGTTATTAATATACTATAAAAACAAATAATGAAAGATATAAAATACATAAATAAAAAATTAATTGGGAACATTGGAGCTAGAAGTGTCATTTCGATCCTCGCCTCTTTTAACATTTGGGAACAAAAATTTATCTGTTTCCCGCTCTATTCTCATTTAGACAGGGAATTATCGCCATATTATAATAATATTTAATATATAATTCTAATTTTTACTATTTAATAAAAAAGAGGTACTATATTAAATATTTCTTTTATAATATATGATATTGTTTAATTATGTATTAATATGTTTATGACAATTAAAAAATACATTATTAAAAATAAATTAATATATTTTCTAAATAAAACTTAGTAGGTATACATTTCATGTTGATTTCACCTAGTATATATAAATAGAGTAATGATATGTGCACTCAAACATTACACACAGTGACATGTCACTGCTTTTTAAAATAGTGGTCCCAATTTTAATAAATGTGATTGACTAGCATAAACTGCCACATCACTGTGTGTAATATTTGAGTGTATATTTTGGGTGCACATATCATTACTCATATAAATATACTAAATACAAGCAACATACAATACACGTTTGCTTAGCTTTATTTATAAAATTTATTAATTATATTTATTAAATTTGTATTACTGTCATATAAATTTCAAATAAATAAATAATATTATATATAAAATAATGAAACAAACATATTAAATGAAAAATTAAACAAAAACACTATTTATGATTTTTTTTTTAAATATATATATAATATGATAATTTTTTTAAACATAAATGATAATTTTTTTAATAAAAATTAAAATTATGTA
This sequence comes from Humulus lupulus, assembly GCF_963169125.1. Taxonomy (NCBI): domain Eukaryota; kingdom Viridiplantae; phylum Streptophyta; class Magnoliopsida; order Rosales; family Cannabaceae; genus Humulus; species Humulus lupulus. The sequence continues at coordinate 10,391,397 of NC_084801.1, forward strand.
TTATATATTATTATTATAAAAATATTTTATAATATTTAAATTTATATTGATATAATTTGTAAGAAATTAAGATTATATATTATTATCATAATAATATTTTATAATATTTAAATTTATATTAATATAACTATTAAATATCTATTATTGTATTATATATTATTATAATAATGATATTTTATAACATTTAAATTTATATTAATTTAATTAATAAATATCTATAATTAATTAATTTTAAAAATATATTCTATTAAACGTTTAGAATATTTGGTTAAAGTTTTGACAAAACAAAACAAAAAATTTCGATATTTACACGCTATTTATGTAGAAGAGAAATATATATTTGTCTTATATTCTTAAACACTTCAACGGTAAATTGTGTATTTTCCCGAAGAAAAAGAATAGAAAAGCTTGTTTTTGTTTTGTTAGAACATGTTGCAAGCAAGCATGAAACACGAGTTAATAAGGGGACTTTTTTATTTTATTTCAAAATGTCTTTGCAAATTCTTGATGAGAAATAATTTGTACTATGCCATTTGACTTTTCTTTTTCTTTTTCAATATTTTGGTCTTATAAAGAAATCATACACATACATATCCGTGCCTTCTCAACAGCCACAAAAATCTAAGCAAAGTAATCACCACACATATACTATCTTCTTCTTTGCTTAATTCCCTTATTAATTTATTCAAATAATAAGCCTATTAATCGTTCTTCATCATCTTCTCATACTAATTTATCAAATAGATAAGAATATATATAAAAATTGTGAGTATATAGCAGCTAGTAGTGGAAACCGTCAAAAACTTGATTCAATCATAGATATTTAAATGTAACAATGAAAATAAGTTACAGCAGTAATAGCAGTGTGATTCTACTGATCCCAGAGCCAACATGGCAACTCCTCCAATGGTGGCATCTCCAACAACATTCTATCTAAGTCCTTAAACGACATTCCACTCGTTAAAAACGACATTGACGAAAGGCTGCTGCTGTGGTCGTCAGTCCGTGAAACGGCGTCGTCGCAGGCAATATCATCATGATTATGATTATCATTATCATTAGGGGTTTTCACATCAAGAGCTGGTGACGGTGTTGCCCTAGTTGCCCCTCTCTTTCTCTTGCCAGAGCCACCGTTGTTAATAACGGTCGCATCTTTCCCAGTAAGGCTCTGAACTATAGACTTAAACGTCGTCGCATCGGTTTCCACATATTTGGTTTCGATCAACACCACCTTCACCGCTTCACGATTAGGGCTACCCATTATATATATAAAAATATATATATGTGTAGTGATGAGATTCTGAAGCTGGGATATATATGCTTATATATATACTGTAACGACTGTTTTGTTTTTCTTTATGTGTGGGGTTTAGTTTAGAAGAAAGTTGTTGATGATGTACTGAATATATATGAAGCGATTTATTGTAGTGTCGAAGCAAGTTGACACTGTTTAAGCAGTCTCGACGGACCAAAGTCAAAGTCCAACGCACGCATTCTACGAATTGCTAAGTCACTTGGCTCACGTCACGTTCTGTGAAGACGGGTTCTTCTTTTTATTTCAGAATTAAATCGATGGAGATTGTCCCATCCGATGGAGGAGAGACGACTCGGTAGGTAATCCATCTGCATTATGCCTATTATTATTATTACAATTTAATTTATTAATTGCCAACATAATAAAGCAATTCTGAATTCTAAATCATTTTTTTGTACGTAATTAATTAAAAGTAACATTATTTAGTACAAATTTAAAATTATTATATAGTCATAACTTTTTCCATGGACATTAATTTTTCATGGTATTATAATTATGATATGTTTTCAACTACAATTTTTTTGGAGCCGAGTAAAAATATGAATTTCTTTGTACTATTTTAGCAGAATAATTAATGGTTAAAAACTCTTGCTAAATTATTACATGTATATATATAGGAAATTATACAGTAGGGTGGTACTTTAGTCTTTTTTTTTGGTTGGGATATTTTGTTTCTTATAACTTATTTTTACATCACGGGCTATTTGTAGTTATAATAGGTATATCATCAGTTTTCTAAAAATTTTGAATATTTTACAATGTCGAAAATAAGAATTCAAAATAGTTAGTTGTACGCATATAAAAAAAATAGACACGCGTGCAATTAACTATTTGAATCTTGTTTTGGGGATCATAAATTATTTAGAATCTCTTGAAAATTTATGGGATATTTTCCTATAATTACAACACATTCAATTGACTATTTAAACCATGTTTTGGACATCACAAATTATTCAGAATTTCTCGAAAATTAGTGGAATGTCTCATGTAACTGCAATGTACAATGTCGTATAAAAAAATAGATTATAATTCTTCTACGTATCAAAAACACAAACGTCCCTACCGGTAAGAGATAAAGTGACACCACTAGTATAAAATTTCCATATATATTGTATATCTTTTAACATTTTACTTTCTTTTTACAAGAATGCAATCATCAATTTTTGGTTTTTTTTGGTGAATTAATTTGAACTTGAGTTTATATTATTTTATCCTCGTGTATTTTAGTTACATAACAAAAATATAAATCATTGTCAGCGATTTGGTCAAATAAAATTGAGTTTATATTCTTTGGGCCTTATGTTTTGTCACATTACATATTTGTATTTTGTATTTTGATAAATTATTTTTTAGACTCTGAATTTTGTAAAATGGTTTAGTTAGACTCCTAAATCTGATTTTGATCAAAGTATTTTAAAATAAAATCTAAATAATTCATTAAAGTAACAACCCAAAATAAAAACACAACTATTTCTACTTAACAAATGTATTGTTATATTCAATTTTTTATTTATTAAAATAGGGTTTAAGAGTTATTTATATCATTTTACAAAAGATATGATTTAAATAATAATTTGTCAAAACATATAGTGCAAAAAGTATAACCCAAATAAACTTTTCTAATAACCAAAATACCTCACGTATTTTTAGTATATTAGGTATATTAAAATTTTAATATATACGTCGTACAGCAAATAATTTTTTTCGCTTTCTGCTTTTTTTTTTTCTTGAGATTAATTAAAACTTGAGTTTATGCTATTATTTTAAATAAGTAATAATGTTTTTTGTGGCTATATAAATTATGTTACATACATATAACATAGAAGCCAATCTCAGCTTCTTCTTTTTTTTTACAAAAAAAGGAATAATTAGGAAGAATAAATAAACCTCCATATTATTTTACCACTAAAACAAACCTCCATATTCTAGAATAAATAAAAAGTAATTGACGAGAAAACTCCTTTATTTTTACATTTTTTTTATACATAACTTCTCATTCTTTTTTTTTTTTTTGGAAAAACCTTCCAAAACACAATTTTGTTAGCAAATTCACACTCTTCGTTTGTATTTGACCGTTATAGCAAGGATACACGAGGTCATCTTTTATTAGGCCACTTGTTAAATAGTTAATTAATCATTTAAAAAATAAATTTACTCATTAATAAAAAATAAAGAATTAAAAAATATTAAAAAGTAAATATTTTTTTTCTTTTTTTATCTTCCTAACCTTCGACACTTCATCATCAAAATTATTTTCTTCATCATCATCAAAATTATTTTCTTCATCATCATCAAAATTATTTTCTTCATCATCATCAAACCAATCTTCAACGAAAATCATAGCTAAGAACAAAATATTTCAAACAAAAATCCTAACATATATATATGTATATATATACATATGATATACCAAGCTTTAATGCATTATTTTTGTTTCAATTTTTTTTACTGATTTATTGTTTTTAATTTATAGTTCATGAAACTGTCATCATTAGTGGAAAGATCTCCATTTATTTCGGTCATATCCAACACAAATCACACATCAACATCAAGAAAGAAAAAATATTGAGATATGCGAGAGACTGCCCCTGCAAATTTGTCCAACGCTGATTGCTCTTGCTCCTCGCCTAGCGCCAGTCTGCCCAGATCTCTCCCACGACGCTAGCCACGAAGCTCCAAACCCCGGCGCACCCCCTCTCCTTAGGCCCAGATTCCGTGGCCCCGACCCTAGATCCCTTGCCTAGCCATGAAGCCTCAAACCCCGGCTTACCCCCTTTCCCTAGCCCAGATTCTGCGGCCCTAACCCTAGATCCCTCGCCCTGCCACAAAATCCCAAAACCCCAGCGCACCCCATTTCCCCGGCCCAGATTCCATGGCCCTGACCCTAGATCCCTCTCTCAGTCACCTCATCACCCTGACCACAGAACCTGCATGAAGAAGAAGAAGAAGGAGAAAAAAAATTAGGGTTGTCCTTTTAAGTTTTAATTTTACTTTAAATTATAATCTTAAAGTCTTGGAAGTATTTATAAATATTTTTTAATTTTAATTAATCTAATTTAAATTAAAAAGATACTTTTATTATTTGTAGTTAATTTAAATATTTTTATTTATTTTTTAATTTAATATAATTAAAATTTTATGATGTGACATTGGTTTTAGATGGCCACGTGGCTCCATCCTGACAGGTCACTACTACAAAAACAGGCTTTTATGACACTTTTTAGGGCAGTCACCTAGATGTCAGCCTTAAAAAACAACTTCTGAACTTTTTAGGACACTCATTGAGAGTCTTTAAATAATTTATTTTAGGACACACTGTACGAGCCCTAAAAACTTATGTGTGTCCTAAAAGATTATGAGGAAATTTTGAGTCAGTAGAGACTTTTAAGGGCACACTTTGAGTGTCCTAAAAAAGTATTTATGGCTCTTAAAATGGGTCCTAAAAAATAATAAATAAATAAATTAAAGTTTTATGAATAACTAAATTTAAAAAAACAAAAAAAAAATCACTCAACCCATTTTTCTCTCTCTCCTCGGATCCCTCTCTTTCTCTCTCTCCCTGTGACGTCATCGCCAGGGCCGAACGACCACCCTCCCGTCGCCGGCCACCACCACATGCCAGCCCAGTCGATGCGTCGTCCCCCGAAACTCCCAACTCCCGAAGACTAGCATCTCACATGCGACCTAAGGCCCTCAACGGGGCACTCGAAGTTCTGCGATTGTGGGTTTCTCCCAAACTTTACGAGCACTTTCCGGCCACCTCGAGCTACCACGAGCTGAACCACCACAACCACCATACTCCTTGCTTCTTGGGCTTCAAAACCCATTAAAGAATCAAACTCAATGGTCACTAGAGTTGGAAGTCAATGTTCGTCGGAATCTATGGTGATTTCCGAACCTTCAAGCGTAGATCCAAGATTTTATGAGCCATTTCAAACTAAACCACCGCCGCCACGATATTTCCTTTAGCTTGGGCTTTAAAACCCAGTAGTTAGTTTTCTGAACCACTACCTTTGAATGGTGACGCCGCTGTCGTCACCTGAGCTCCGCCGTGAGTCTCGGCCGGCGACCACCACCATGCTTTGGGCTTCAAAACCCACCAATTAATTTTTTAAAAATTAAAAATAAAACTTTTAAGGACTCACAATGCGAACCCTAAAAACATTCTTTTAGGGCTCACAACGCGAGTCCTAAAAAATCTTACATTTTAAGACTCTCAAATAAAGAGCTCACGCACTATGAATCCTAAAAACTTGTGAGCCATAAAAAGTATTTTTTGTAGTAGTAGGTAACTAAGAAAAACAAACGAGACTGTAAATTTGCTAATAAAACAGGGATTTGAGAGGGACAAAAAAAAAATTAAGTGTAAAAAAATGTAAAGTTAAATAGGTTTACCGACAATTACTCATAAATAAATTGACTTTTCTTCGGTATAATTCTACCTAAGATTAGTGTATATAATTGACTGCATGCTCCAAATATATATAAATATATATATATATATATATATAATCAAAAAGCGTAGTATCAGCACGTTGACAGTTGTTTCCGCTATCACTACCATTGACTTAAGGCGTACGGACATTTGACAGTTCAACCATGGATCGATGTGATCCTACCTATATTCCAAGTTTTCATTCAGTCTCATAATTTATGTTCATGCCCTGGATTTTTTTTTATATATAGGAAAATAAGTTATATAAATATAAAACATCGGCTTTAGAGTACATAAGTATAGAAATAAAAGTAACTTGAAAAGATATTGACAGTTTGAAATCACATATGGGAATGAGATTTATTAAATGAGAAAACTTCCACTTATATACGTATCATGTATATTTCGAGGTTATTGAGTTATTTTATATTATTTGTACGTAGAAATATAGATGTTGAGAAATCCCCTAAGCAAAATTTTGGATTTATATCATAAATATTTAAGTATATATATTTTACAATAAAAAATATTATTTTGGCTCTTGTATTTTATGCAATTACTTATTTAGTTCTTATATTTTGTTAAATTACAATTCAAACCATGTGTTATCAAAATAGTACCATTCATCAAATTTTGATCAAAATAATTTAGCAAAATGCATATTTTGCCAAAACTCAGGAACCAAAATAAGCATATACTATAGTTATTAGATTAAAATAAAAAAGGGATTCCAATTAGTTTATATTCTATCTAAAACTTGATGTTTTATGCTTAAAGAGTATATATATATATATATATATATATAAATATATATCTTACATATACTAAGAGGCTTGTTTGCCTCTACTTTTTTTATTATTATATCCTTCCATTTCAGCTTTTCACAAGAGTTTTATTGTATTTTCAAAAACTTTTTTTTCATCTTCAGTGTACACGTATTCTATCACCCACCAAAGATTTAACTTTATCTCTACACGTTTAACCATTCCTCTCCAACAACCATACATTGTAAACCCACCGACCATAAACCCATCACCATTGAAGTTAATCCTTTTTTTCTTCTTCTTCTCATTCTCCGTGGAACCGATATCATGGGGTTTTTCTTCTGATGCTTTTGGTAAAGGTCTATCTCTCTCTCACCATGAGGTAATGTTGTTCTATCCTTTGTATGCTTCTTCACATTTTTTAAACTATGATTAATAGAGTTTATTTTAGTGATTATATGAATATTTTTTTATGCTTTTATGTAATGGGTTTGCTTTTTTCTTCTTCTCTCTTCATATTTTAAGTATCTTTCTCGGTTTTGATTGATGGTGATGAAAATTTAGACAAGTTTATGTTCTTATTAGTTTGTTCATTTGTCAGATATTTTTTTGCAAAATGATCTTTGTCTTAAATTTTGACCAGCTGTCTGGAGTATTGGAGGGCATATTTTGCAAAAAATAATTAAAACTAGGCCAGAGTACAAAACGACTTCAAAAAATAAGTCATTTTACAAAATTAACATGTACCACGCATCACATAAATTTTATAATTTTTTCATCAAAATTATGTCGAAATCTTTACAATATCATTTTTTTTTTTTGCAATATCATATTTATTATTTTCAAAATAAAACCTAACATCTTAACCTTACACCTTTTTTTTTAATTTTATAATTTCATTAAATTTATATTGTATATATAGTTATAATAAATAAGCAAATAAGAACATTTAATTGTATATTTTTATGGGTCATGTAACGCCCTACTACCTTAAAGTCGTTACCATGTGATTTATAAATGTGTCACTAGCTCGCTAATTGAGATTTTAGGTTGAAAAGTGTGATTAAATCGAAATAAATACTCATTTGACGAACGTTAATTATAAAAGATTTAGACATTCATTAAAGTCATAAAAGTTATACATCGGGATTCCAAAACACTGTTTCAAAATGTATTACAATTCAAAAGTTAAGATACGGTCGACCTAAGCGAAAAAACCAACAATTTACAGTAAAATTCTCAAAACAACCCCGACTGTGGCAGCCAGGTAGGCCAAACATTTACACGCCGCTCCACGCTCTCCAACTCATGGTTGGTCGACCTTTCCCTTGCCCTTACCTGCACCATAAAGCACCCGTGAGCTGAGGCTCAGCAAGAAAACTCAACACATAGCAAATCACAATTCAATCCAGCAATAAACAGCTTAAACATATAGCAGATTAACACATATAGCGGCATATGCCGACCCAGGTGCTTTATCAGGCACTGGGTTCACGATCTTCACTGAGTGGGTGAGTGCAACACCCTTAGAGGGTCTCGCCCTAGGGGCCTGCATTCATCATGCTTAATGTCGGTCCCGGCCTTTGCCGTCCCCGGCCTTCATCGTTCCCGACCTTCGTCGTTCCCAGCCTTTGCTGTTCTCGGCCTTCGCCGTTCCCGACCTTTGCTATTCATTCATAATCATGCACAACATAGCATAACATTTATAGGTATTCACACACACATCAAACACAAATAATAGGGTAATGCCCTGCTCTACGGGTATAAACAGTTTTCTTACCTGTGTCCCGGGCTGACTGATTAATGTGATTCTGAGCACGATCCCCTAAACCCGAGCCTTGATGTAAAACCTAGTCACAATGCATCAATAAACAGACATCCATCAAGCCCTAACCAATTAAGAACTTCAGATTAATATTCTAGCCTTGGGGACCGAATTCTACTAAATCGGGTAGTAGAATCCTTCCCGAACCCTTACATTTGGGTTCCCGAGCTTAAACCCTGTTTTGGCCAAAATCCCCTATTTGAGCTGTGGCCCAGCCCATTAGAGTCGCGGCGCGCTACAAGTCAGAGAGCATTGGGCTCTCTTCTTGGGGACACGGGCCACGCCGAGCCTCAGCCTGCACCGCGGCGCCTAGACGATTTCAGAGGCTCTCAAGCCTCTTTGTTTATACGGGTTGCGGCGCCTGAAGAACAAGACCGTGGCTCGAGCCTCGAAACCCATAAATTCCATGCATTTTCACTACGTTTTTCTCAGCCAGACTTACTAATTCACACCCAATTCAACCCCTATACCCAGAATTAACCCTAGAATTCGTGTCTAGGAAACTTAGTCAGTATAAACACTTCAAAAACTAGCTCATGATCTCATCAAAACCTCAAAATAAGACCTAGGTTTGAACCTAAGCAAAACCTTCAACTCAGCCAAATACTTGAATCAAAAACAGAATTTAGGCTTAGCTTAACAACAATTTCGACCCTCAGTTGCCTCAGATTTCTTCCAAGCTTGTTTTCCCAAGTCCCTAGCCTCAATTCTCAGTCAATTTCCCAAAGAATTCACCAAATCTCCAAAGGTTTCACCAAGGTTCCAAGCACACCAAAGAGAGGGAGGGAGCCGAGTAGAGAGAGAGAGAGATAGATTGAGGATTGTTTTCTTTCTGGTGAGTTATGGAATTCCAAGCCTAGTCTAAGTCTACCCCTTAGCCTCCAAATGACTAAATTACCCCTATGCTAACCTTAGTCCCTTCTAACACCACCAAGGGTAAAATCGTCATTCGCCACATCCCGCTAATTCCTCGAGTGTCCTATAATCCCCCATTTAACCCCCAACATACTTAAACAATCGCTAAATTACCACCTGTTACCTGGCAATCCCAATCACGTACTATATCCCCAAAATACCCCTAGACTCACCCCGAGCCAAGTATTCGACCCCGTTGTGACTATTTTTCTATTCTGCTCCCTAGGACCGTCTCGAATCACACATCACAAACAAATCTCCACAATCTTGTGGTCTCAAGCACAACACACATTAATTTACATTTATGCCCTCAACGGGCCAAAATTACAAATATGCCCCTATGAACCAAAATGAGTCCGCATGCATATTTAATTCACCTAACACATGCATTTATAATCATATAATCATTTAATCCACGTAATAACATAATTAAATCAATTATTGTCCTCCCGACACGCTAATCAAGGCACTAAGTTTTATTAGCAAATTTGAGACGCTACAGGTCCCTTGGCAAAATGACTTATTTTTTTTTTAAGTCATTTTGCACTTTGGCCTAGTTTTGATAATTTTGTGCAAAATGGCATCCGACACTCTAGATAGCTGGTCTGAATTTTTTAGACAGCTGGTCAAAAAATTCAGACAGCTAGTTGAAATTTTTAGATAACTGGTCGAAATTTTAAACAGAAGTCACTTTGCAAAAAATTATCAAAACTAGGCGAAAGTGCAAAATGACTTCAAAAAAGATTTCATTTTCACCAATTATCTATTTTTATTATTTATTTATTTTGCATTTCATAATTCATAATTATATAGATATCTGGTTATTATATAAATTTTAAGGGTCCCTTGACAAAATGACCTATTTTTTGAAGTCATTTTGCATTCTGACCTAGTTTTGATCATTGTTTGCAAAATAGTCTCCGACACTCCAGACGATTGGTCGAAAATTTTTAGATAGCTGGTATAAAAATTTAGACAGCTGGTCGAATTTTTAAACATATGTCATTTTACAAAAAATTATCAAAATTAGGTCATAGTACAAAATAACTTCAAAAAAATGTCATTTTCATCCGTTACTCAAATTTTAATTAATAAAAAATTTGTTTTGAATAAGATATTTTAAAAAGTAGGGTTTATGACTTTTTAGACCCTGTGTTTTGGCTCATTATCTGTTTAGACCCTGTGTTTTAAAAAATTACTTTTTTGACCCTGTGTTTTCTAAAATAGTTCAAATAGACCCCTAAACCCGACTTTGATCAAAGTTTTTTAAACTAAAATCACAAATAATTCATCAAACTAACAACTCAGAAAAAAAATACAATCATTTTGTCTAAGAACTGTGTTGTAATATTCAATTTTTTTTTCATCAAAATCAAGTTTAAGGGTCTATTTGAACTATTTTACAAAACACAAAGTCCAAAAAATAATTTGTCAAAACACAGGGTCTAAACAGATAATGATGCAAAACACAAGATCTAAAAATGTATAAACCCTAAAAAGTAATATAAAAAACTAAATTATATACATATGTAGTTATTATATAAATTCTAATTAATTAAAATTTTGTTTTAAATGAGATATTTTAAAAAAACTAATTTAAATAATAAAAAAAATCAACAAACTGTTAAAGTTAACATAAAAAATAAAAACTATTAAACTAAAAGTTCATTAAATACACAACTTTATTTATAAAAATATATAATATTACCAGCCAGATATTACTCAATTACATAAGTCTTCATGGTGTAATTTCGAAGTCCACCAGGTAGAAAATAACCCAATTAAGCTTCCAAGTTGGAACCTTTCAATGATTAACTAAAAGTTTGGTTTCTTGTCCTTTGCATTAATAATTTTTGTCTTATTAGGCAATATTGAATAATTCTTTCTTTTTTTATATCTATAAAAAATGAATAATTCTTAGTGGCACTGATATATTTGTTGTTATATATGCCCTACATTAATTAATATTGAAGAAATAAATACAATGCGATGAGCCTTTTACTAATATTGTAGCCATTAGCAATTTAATCAAAGAAGTAAAATAATCTTGACATATTCTATGAAGTGATCGAAATTAATTCTGCTACGTGTGCATAGATCATCATTGATGAAACATGTATAAATATATATATATATACCCTTGGATTATATTCCAGTCAAGTCAATGAACGATTCAGTAGAAAAAAGTCAAAGTGAGCCCTAATTACTAATACTATTTGGTTGATATTGTAGTAATAGTGAGCATAATAGTTGCTACTGTTCAAGTCACGGGGTATAACTGGTTTTATACTATTGTATGAGAATAGTTACACTCTGTAGCTAGTTTTTTTGTAATTATACATCTTTAACTTTTAGATTTTTGGTAATTTGCAGCCACAATACAAAATTGTTGTTTTTTTTTACATTAATTGTAGATTTGGTACATTGCTAATACTGCATATTATTTATGATTTTGCAACACATAGTTTTTAAGATAGGCTGACGGGCCTGTCAATGTCCATGGGCATGACCCAAACCAAAAGGGTCCTTACAGCAAAATAAACTATAAAATTGACTTTTTTTTTATTAGGCCCAAAGTTATGTTTGAGTTACCTGAGATATATGTTTGTAATTAAAATATGTTATTTAATATAAGAAATTTATTTTATGTTACTAGCAAACAAAGTATTGACCAATTAATATATTAGAGTACGCAATATTGAATATTGTAGTTAAAATTTAGTAAAACAATGAAGTCCGTTAAAATCAAAACTAATTAACACTTATTTTTTGTATACTAATTAACGACAAAGATAATAATATTATTAGTTTACTTAATAAAAAATGTTACAAAATTTATAACAATAATAAACAAGTTTGGTGAGTTGCAGTAACAATTAAAATATTTTTGTTTTTTTATTCATAATTAATTACCTAATTCATATTAATGTTATGCTTTAAATATGGTTGGAATGATTTTATGCTTATTTGGTGACAAACATATATACTTTAAGCAATCAATTAAAAAACTAATAAAGTTACTTATTATTAAAATCTCGTAATTATAGATAGTAGGCACAAATCTACGCGATCTGTATTAAGTAATTGTAATTGTTTCAAAAAAATTTAATTATTCATTTTAATTGTAAAGATGACATTTTTTTTTACTAATTTACTTGTTAATGTAGAATTAATGAAATTTGAATACAGTGATACACATAGTATATAATGAAGCAAAAGAGAAGAAGACGATTACAGTCAATTTGTTACCTAATTTTTTCAATTAGAGTGAAGCGACACTAAAAAAGGAACGTATATTTAGGATTGGTCATTTGATTAACATTAATCTACCTTTTTAAAACATTACGAATATGATTGAACTATGTCATAATCATTAATTTATTACCATTGAAACAAATCTACTATTTAGTTGCTCTTAGCCACTTACATTAATGCAATTGTTACTCTAATTCAGTAGCCTAAACCATTACAAAACACTTTAATTGTTAAGTAGGATAGGAAGCCTATAAAAATAGACACTTACTCACTTTCCACTATCATTGTGTCAGAAAGTTCGATGGTCCTCTAGATTCGTCGAAGTTAACCGAATGGTATGCTCTCTTACTTGGTGAGGGGTGTTGACTGTGAGAAGGCGGTAGACCGACCAGCTGGGGGCATGTTCTTCGATTGTGGTCTATAGAATAACAGTTTGAACACTTCCTTTTAGTTTTAATGGCTCCATCAGACATATCTATCGAAACATTGTCCCTAGTGTTTCTTGCATAGGCTGATCCTTTAGTTCTACAAGGTGTTGAGTCCCTGTTAATGTTTTCATTTTCTTGATAGGTTTGAGATGGTCCCAAGTCTGTAACACCCTAATTTTCTCGTAAATTATCGATAACACAATGTTGGATCATAAACATTAACATTGCACTTTTATTAAATAAAAATTTAAAATAAGTAAATGGATACGTGGTTTTACAAAAATAAAATAATTGTCTTTTACATACTAAAATGAGCAATATTAAATAAAACTTTAAAATAAACATGCTTTAATAAAAATAGGCCTGCTTGATCTTCCTCGACTATATGGTCCCCACAAGTACATCACGAAGCTCCTAGGTCCCACTCGCCACCGGCCTTTCTATCTTTAATTGCCTGAATCAACAACATCATAAGGGTTAGCTTCTAAGCCCAGTAAGGAAAATACAAACAAGAGTCAGTCATATAATTATATAATCAAACATATCATAAATTTCACAAGAGTCATATCAGAACTTATTTATACTAATTATACAACATCATAAAACCCTAGGTCATAACAGAACTTATTTATACTAATCATATAACATCATAAAACCCTAAGTCATAACAAATCCTAAGTCATAATCTAAATCATTGTTCATAGTCATAAGTCACAGGTCATACGTCATAATCATAACCATAGGTCATAAGTCATAATAATAGGTCATAATAACAAGACATATATAATAAAAAGATAAGTGCTTATACAGGGGTGGAAATTAAGCCCCGGACATAAGTTTGTCATACAAGTTTGGCAACCGAGCCACAACAAGAAAAAATGGCTTTTACTTCGGTTTTTAAGCTGGATTTACTTCGGTTTTCGCTGAAATTCGCAACCGCAGTAGTTCAGAGTGAAGTAAAAAGTAGTTAAAAACCAAAGTGAAAAATAGGCTTTCTACTTCGGTTATTATGTAAAAAGCGAAGTAGAAAGTGGGGATTCTACTTCGGTTTTTACATAATAACCGAAGTATAAAGTGGGGTACGCTTCCTTGGTGGGCACTAATTATTTCTAATTATGTTTAAATGGCCTAATTCTTTTTTTTTTTTTTGCCCTAATTTTTTTAAATAGTCTAATTATATGAATTTATAATTATATATATTTTTACAATTGGAATTGGTTTATTTTCATTTAATTTATAACATAAATAAAAATCATAAAATTTATACACTTAGAATTAAAATTCTTATAAAATTAAATATTTATACATTCACATAATTGTTAAGTAGAATAACCTAATCATTCATATATAGATTCACATAATTGTAATTAAGTAAAATAACATAAACATTTATATATACATTCACATAAAACTAAAGGTATTTATAAACAAGATAACCTTACTAATAAATTTAAGTCATCAATCGGCTTAACTATTCTTGTTGGATTGGCAAGATGTCATCCCGACCCTTGGTGACAATTTGACTACTAGTAACTTTATCATTTAGTTCATTCTACGAAACAAACCAATGATAGATTAAATTAGTAACTTGTAACAACACTTAAAAAAATTTCCTACTTTGCTTTAAAACACTTACAACTCTTTCTTCAATTTTTTTGTCTAAATTATCTTCGACAAGAGTCTTCTTTGTTTCTCACACTCTTATCCAAATTTTATATCCATCTACATCTTCCACTCCTAGTTCTTTTTTCTAGGACATCAAACATAATTGAAGTTTAATTATTAAATTTTCCTAAGTCTAACAAAATTTCGGCAGCATAACAACTGCATTTTAACATCTCCAAAAATTTTAAAACCTGTAAATAACACAAAATATATCGACATAGTGTGCAAATTGAAAAAGGAAAACAATTAATAAAATCTATAAAAAATTGGTAGAGTTTTCTTTGTTTTTGTAGCATATCCCAATTTTATAATTATATATAAATTCAACACAAACAAACACAAAATCAACATACATAATTCCATCCTTATATCACCTCTAACAACAAATTTCCCATAACCTACTTCACTAAAGTAAAACATGCATGATTTAACTCTAATTTTATAAATAAATATTGCAATAGTAATAAATAAAATTTAAAGATTACTCACCTCCAATATTACTCTTGAAGTCACCCAAAATCAATACCGAATTGGCAACTAAATCAGCAACCCTACTAAAAAGCTTAAACAAAAACAAATAAAAATCAATTACATAATTAATTAAACTAGTTACATAATCATCAAACAACATATCAAGCTAGCTAGTTATAGAAAATAAAAAACAAATGTCACTAATAATCCAAACATTTCAAGTTCTAACATTGGCAACAACATTACCTATTGAAGCTATGTTTAGAAATTTAAATAGCATGTCACAACAATTTTTAAATTTTACTAATATATATATATATATAATTAATAACATTATATAAAATAACAAAATAAATTAAAAAATATATATAACACAAATATACTAAAAAAATAAGTATTAAATTCGGAATAATATAAAAAAAATTAACACAAACAAAGTTTTAAGGTAACAAATTTTCTTTGATGCTCAAAATAACCTCTAAATCAATATTAGCAACTCTAAAACCTATATATAATAAACACATTATATCTATAAGAAAAACAAAATGAAAATAATATAGAAAATTAAAAAAAAATCATACAAACAAAGATTTAGTGATTCATAAATTTTTTGAAGCTCAAGAACTTATTTTAATGTAAGAAAACCAGTCAAAGTCCAATAACAATACCCATTTTCGAACTCTAAAAATACCCACACCCAAAGTCTTTATTTTCTCCCTCAAAAATAAAAATGGAACTAATATTTCTATTTTTAAGTAAGAAAATTGGTTTCAAATGGTAAAAAAAAAACATAAAAAATGGTATATTTTGTGAAACCCTCGTGGGAGTACGACAACAATGGAGGTTTTCTAGGTTTGGCGTTTGAGATTTTTGCTTCAGAGAGACGAATGAGCCGCGGGAGCTATATATTAAGGGTGTTAAAACTCTTTTACTTCGGTTCTTATATAAAAACCGAAGTAGAAAGACCCTTTCTACTTCGGTTCTTATATAAGAACCGAAGTAAAAGCCTTCAGGGCTGCGTTTGGTTTGCTCCACTTTTCACTTCGATTTTTTCATAAAAACCGAAGTGAAAAGCCCCGATATAGTGTGCAAACCAAACATGGCCCTTGTCTATTTTCTATTTTAACTTCGTTTTTTAAGAAACCGAAGTAATAGCCTTTTTTTTATGTACTACCATTCCCAAAAGCGAAGTAAAAACCCATTGAAAGGCTTTTACTTCAGTTTTTTTATATTCTATGTGTAAAAAACGAAGTAAAAGACTATATTTCTAGTGGTGAGCCTACTGGACATCAACTTAGGTCTGTCATACAGTTTGGCAACTGAGCCTACTAGACATAAGTCTGTCATACATCATTGGACACTTTAGGTCCAACCACACTTACCCCTTTATTGTACCTGAAATGTTAGGTCATACAAAACATAAACTAAGTCATAAACTAAACTACCTAATTTTCCTTACATTGAGTGTGGAGTGAAAAAGAAAGAGAATAGACTGCTTTCTATAGAAAATGTCCAATCAATCTTAAATACAACATAAGATATTTATATTAGAGCCTTATTATAAAATTATACTTTCAAGAATTTTCTAAACCTCATAAAGTCATACCTTCAACCTAGAGCTAAAATGATGAAATCTCGAGTCTTCTCTCTATTGTCTATCTCCAACAATAACACCAAGAGCTTGGATACCTGGGTAGATTTTGGCTATATACTGGCTTGATGTGGTTCAATATTTCAGCTATAATAGGGTTTAGAAATGCAATAATGTTTAAGGGAAAATAAAGAAAATAGAAGAAAAAGATCACAAACACTATAAGGACTAGTGTTTCGGCTATGGCTATGTAGAGTGTTTATGGAAAAATGGAGAGAACTTTTGGGACTATGGATTTCGAAATTATGAGAGGTTTTTGAGAGCTTTTGAGTGTGAGAAAAATGGTGAAGGGTAAGTCTCTATTTATAGGCTTCAAACCCCAACTTCTTTCCTTGATTTTCTCCACAATATTCAACATAAATTTTAAAAATCAAACCTTCCCTCCACTATATGGTTTTGTCCAGCGTAGTCTTACTCCCTTCTTGTTGCTAAATCATCCCCACGTATGCCACATAGTCTCCATTTGGTTCAAACTTTAGTCAAATTCAAAACTACTATCATATATCCCATAACTCTGGACCCTCCTCTAGTAAAATTAATATAATTAGAGCTGTATGATTCTAATTTAGGCCATTTTATACCGTTGGAAAGATAATTCCATTATCTACAACTTTGTAGAAATAATATTTTTCCAAAATCATAACTTAACTGGGTTAAAACTAGGTTTGAAGTTACAACACCCTAAAGTTACGAAAACTTCATTTACTTATCTAACTCTTAGTTCAACCATCACACTACTATCTCTACTTAGTTATTTGACTACTTAAATTAAATCTTTTAAATCCCCATTTATCTAACTCTTCTTGACACATGCTCACTTAATTCAAATAAATATAGTCTTGCCTATCTTTAAAATTTAAAAAGAGTCAATTCTTTCCTATTTTTGTGCCAAACCTAAGACTAAGCTATTTTGGTTTTCATTTTAATTCTAATACTTGGACTTAGTTTAATACCACATATTTATTTCTTAATCCATCAAATAACATGTGCATTTAATACTTAATGCCACATAATTTAATCATATGTTAAAATAATTATAATTACCCAAACTATAATTATTTCTAAGTCATAAAATCATAACTTAAATAATTTAAACTTAAAGCAATCTTTATTCCACAACTCAAATCATAACTAAATCTAACCTAAGATCATATTTAAGGAGCTTACAAAAAAAATAACCTTGGTTATTACAGAGTCATTGTTACCAGTGTTTGATTCCAATGGAACTGCATCCTTGAACATTGCGGTTAGACTTGCCACTTCTTGTTTCGCTTTGGTGTAAGATCGCTCAGACTTGGAAGCGTAATAGCTCAACAAGTTTGTTGTAACGACCCAACTATTCTAGACTTTGGACCATTAATAACTACTATACTAATCTTAAGAAAACGTACATATGAACTAACCATAACTTTATTTAGAAACTGTAAAGTAAAGGTTTAAAAATACATAAAATTCATAAGTAGGATATGGGATCTCATTGTTTTGAAAACATAACATAACTTAAATCTTAAAATTCGTTACAACTCAGATGCGGAAAAATGCATAGAAAATATGGTTGAATGACTTAAACAACTTCATCCTCGAATCGTACGTGCAGTCCACCGATTCCATTCTCCCTCAATACACATCCCCAAGCTGCCAAGAACCTTCCCACTGCCATAACTATTTTCCTGCACATATAAAACATAAAGGAATGAGCCTAATGCCCAGCAAGGAAAATCTACTATAAACATGAAACATATACATACACATAAACTATAAACTATAAACTATAAACTATAAACTGTAAACCATAATCATATGACTATATAAATACAACATCTATTACAATGGCCATCATACTTCTTGGGACTTGCTAGCTAAGCAATCATATGCCCATAAATTTACGGGGCTAGTTATATAAACAAGTCATATAAATTTATGGGGCTCGTTATCTAAACAATCATATGCCCAAGGAATCTACTATTAGGACTTGTTATCTAAACAAGTTATATATTTGTTATCTAAACAAATTATGTGATTTGTTATCTAAACAATTCATACACTAAAACAACTAAAAACATATCATATGTATACATAGACATATATCAATAACATAAAAGCATACAAATCTACCCTATTTTCCTTACCAAAAACCAGAATGTGAGAACAAGATCGGGACTTTGGAACACTCCTAAAAACCATAATAGAGAGGTGAGTATACTAAAGAAAAGAGATGAAAAGAATAAACTACACCATCGAAAAGATACTTACCAACAAGAACCTCAAGTTCAAGATCTTAGAGGCCTAACCAAGAATAAAGAATACCGAGTTAGGATTTGAGTAGAGAAAAACTATTAAGAACAATACAGAAAGGAACTAGAATTAGGAATACCTTGAATGCTTCTATGACCGAACTACACCTCGAAACCGAAATATACTATAAACCTTACTTCCCAAGTGTTTATTAAGCTTATAATGATTATGCTTATAACCCCAACCCAAGTGTTTAACACTCTAAAGTAACCTAGCAGCTTGTAGGCTCTGAACTTAGCTTGATGAATGAAGAAATGACTGGGTACTAGGTCCTATTTATAGAGTTCAAGAATGAAAAGATCTTCATTTAGCTTGAATAAAATAATGGCTTTTTAATTGAAAAACATTTGAATAATCGTTCAGCAAAGGCTGAAGACTCGGTTAAAAAGATTATGGACTTACCAAGAGGTTAAGGATTCAAATGAGCTCGGTTTCAAAATCATTCAAAATTTATGCCCTAGGGCCAATATATCGCCTACCATAGGCGATATATCGCCTGGGCTCGTATGCCCGAGGCTCGTCGAGGTGGTCATGCGAAGTTACATGTTTTCTGTATCCCCGTTTGGCAATATATCGCCCTCTAGAGCTGCGATATATCGGCATACGTTGAAATATTATATACGTAATTACACTTTTTCAGCCTAATTTGAATTGAGTAAACAGCCTTGACTAAGTCCTTTAACGATTTCAAAGCTGCTGGCAGACCCTAGGATTTTCAAATATTACTCTTAATAAACTTATTCCTCAAAAATACTTAATTTCTCATTAAACCTACACATGACAAGTGTTAATATCTTATTGGGTCTATCTAAACCTTATAGTATAATAAATATCATCTCCATAATTAGTCATATTAATCAAACCTTAGGTTATAATTAATATTCTTAAACTATAGGTTAAACTTATAAAATCTACAAGTGTTGCTACAAGTGTTCAACTAAGTCCCGGCTTGAACCAAAATCCACAGTAAAAAACATACTATAACTACTACTAGTTCGTACTATTACTACTACTACTATCTAACTAGCTAAGTAAAGTTCTTGGACTCTACATTTGTATCCAAAATGAGGGATGCCTGCCTAACCATTTCAAATAGCTGTTGTTGGAGTGTTGATTTAGTTCAAGCGGGAGGTCTGCTTTTGTATTCTTACTCCACCATTTCAGCAGGAGAGACTGTGGCTTTATCTTCACATGACGGTATTTCATTACAGCTTAATACTTGAATTCATGGACTCACATCTTTGGTTTGTCCTCACTTTGGTCGCAAATTTCCCTCTTAGGTATGTCTCTGCCCATGAACGACGATTGTGATAAGTGTTGGTGCACCATTTTCTAGAATGGAGGTCAAAATTTTGTATTAATTCCCCCCATTTTTGCATGAATTCCTCTATTGTGTAATAATTGTACATAACATCTCGAAATCCTTCTAAGAATCGCGGGTCTTTTGAAAATTTTAAAGCATTGGTACACAGGTGTCACGCGCATAACCGATGAGTTGCATTTGGGAAGTACTTCAAGAAAACATTTTTTATAGCTCCATCTCCATCTGTTACCACAACTTTTGGTGTTACATGATTGTGGTATTCAATAAATTTTTCAAGCAACCAAAAGTAAGTTAGCTCATCCTCAGAGTTAAGCAATGCCATATCAAATATGCAGGTCTTGAAATGATAATTGACACCCAAAATAATTGTCATGGGTTTATTATATTTGTTTGTCATATATGTTGTGTCAAATCCAATAATCTCACCGAATGCGACAAAGTCCCGTCGAGAATATCCATCTGCCCAGAATAGGTTCCCCAATTTGTTCTCCACATCACATTGATATTGAATGAAGAAATTTGGATCCCTCTTTGACAAACAATCTAAATATCCCAAAGTACCATCTGAATATGTACATCTTTTCTCTTTCCTTTTGACGTGGGCAACCATGTTGTAAACGTCTCGTAGCTGGCAAGGCATTCTTCCGTACCCACCAGACTGCATTGCCAAGTGGGAGATGATGTGTGAAGTTCTTATCCCAACTTGGTTCATTGACCTCACTTGAGTAACTAGGGATTCTGACAAGGAATGGTTTGATCTCAAAAATTGCAACTCATCTAATGCGGCCTTGTCATGGTTGTGCAAAGTTTGGAATTCCTTGCAAATCCACGGACCATCATCTCCCATCATTACCACTCGAAAACTAGCTTGGCAACCTATCCTAGTAATAGTTGTTTTTTATTTTCTCCCATCAACCTTGTCAATTTTCGTGTCTTTGCGGAATCCTTCTTTTAAACATACCCATTTTCTCATGGTGATGTTCCCATTTTTTTCCTTACATCTGCTTTGCGGACGCTGAAGCCTACCCACAAAGAGTATGTGTAATAAAAATCCTCCCACTCCTCAGGGGATTCCAAAACCTTTCCCTCGACATCCTCTTTCTTAATATCATTTGCGAGTTTCTCAATCCCCAAAGATTGTAGTATATTTTCTCAATTTGATGTTTCGTGGAAACTTCCTACGTCCTCCATATTTCAGTTTAATCTGGAAAAAAAACCATGTTTTAGTCAATATATTATTAATAAAGTTATTGTCTTTATTAACGACAAGCTTGACATTGCAATGGTGTGTAAAAAAATGGCACAAATGTGAAATTGCATTTACAAAATATGGTAAATTCCTATTATTTTAATTTTTCCATATTTGGTTCCCATAGAAAATGGGAGACATACTCAAATTAAAGGAAATGTGAACGTAAATAATAAAGGCCGATGCATTTTCAAGTGTAAGATTTCTTTGAACCTTTCATTAATCTAGAAGAAATTTAAGAATAGGCCCAATAATATGAGCTAGGCAATATATTGGAAAATTTTCTAATACTAATGAAGTGTGGGCATTAATAGACTTAACACAAGTTTCCTTTGAAAATATAAATTAACTGAAATTATTAATAAAATGATTTTTTTGTAAAGACTCAACTAACTTAAAGACCTCACACCTTTAAAACTACTAAGACATAACTACTATTTTTGTATATATACATAAAATAATAGAAATTTAATTACTAATACATAGAAACTCCAAAAATACAGGATCTCATTGTTTATACATAAAATAATAATGAAAACAAAACCTTTATTTAAATATTCAAGTACTAAATGTGGAAATCATAAATACATAATTAAAAGACTCAAATGTCAGCGTCATCCTTGATCGATCCCATCGGTTCATTCCTTTAGTTCCTTGTCAAATACACAAGCCAAAGCTAACTCAGATCCGTCCCGCCTTCCATGTTCATTTACCTGTACAATCTAAATAAAAATGAATGAGCCTAATGCCCAGTAAGGAAAAACTACTAAGACATAAAACATAAAACATAAAACATAAAAACATAAAACGGACTACAATATAAATGGACACCAACTCATTACCATATTATGTGATAGAAACCGCTATAGTCCTCTTAACTACTATTTTAGAGGTAGGTTTAGACACAACTATAGTCTACGATAATGATAAAAAATCTCAGAATTTGCTATCTAAGCAACCATATTTCCCAAGCAACTAAAAGACATAAAAAGAACATATATACAAGCACATAGCAAAATAAAATCTAACTTATTTTCCTTACCAAAATCGGGGTATTGGAGACAAGTGTGAGATTGGAAACTCCTAAAAAACAAATAGTAAAACCATAAGTTTTCTAAAGAGAAGAAGATGGAAAGAAGATCTAAACCATCGAAATAAGGACTTACAGAACACCTTAAGTTTCAAAGAAATCGAATTCCTAACCAAAAACCATTATAACGAGTTAGGATTGAAGTAAAAGGAAAGAATAAGAAGAGTAGAAAATAGATTAGACCTGAGGATTAAGAGTACCTTAGATAGTTTATAGCTTCAATCTATACCTCAAACACCAAAATCACACTATAGCTTACTTCCCAAGTGTTTAGAAAAGCCTAGATTTGAAAGTTTTAACTTGAAAACCCTCGTGTTTCTCTCTAGAACGAAAAATAGCAACTTGGAGGCTCTGAAAAGTGTTTGAAAGATGATGAAAACGGTTGAGTGAAAGGCCATGTTTATAGAGTTCAAGGAGTGAAACTAACTCCCATTAAAATGAATAAAAATGGGATTTTCCACTCAACAAATGCCCAGAACTCGGTCAAAATCGTTCAAGGACAAGTTGTTGATGGCTGTTTCTAGCTTCGAATTCCACGGAGTTTCAAAAATGCTACTGGAGCCGATATATCGCCCCCTATAGGCGATATATCGCCTCCCCTGTTTTTCCAAGGCTCCGTGATTTCTTTCATGCAAAGTCGACGTGTTTTCCGTATTAGCATAGGCGATATATCGGCTCCTATAGCTGCGATATATCGGCTTACGCTGATATACTAAACCACGTTTTTGCACATCTTAAGCACACTTAAATCTGTTTAAACCACTTTGACTGAGTAATACAAGATCCTAGCATCTGAGGGAAGGTTCTAGACTTCCTAGGTTTATGTTTGATTATTTTATCCATCTAAAATCATTAAATCCTTAATAAACATACATGTGACAAATGTCACATTCTTAATTATTCTATCTAAATCTTAGGTTATAATAAATAATATTTCTAGGACCAACTTCAATAATTAAACCTTATGATAAAATTAATATTTCTAAACTATAGGCTAAACTTACAAAATCCATAACTATCTCTATGAGTTTCGAAATAATTCCCAGCTTGAACCAATATCCACGAAAACTAAAATACTACAGCATAAGATACTACTATCTAACTAAGTAAAATTCTGAGGCGCTACATTTTTGAAACTAATTTATAATTTCACATACAATTTGAGATCTAAACTAAGTTGTTGTTTATGGCAACCTTCAAAGGGACATATGTACATGTGTAAAAACTTTGAGTCATGAAATTGCTCGCTAAAAATATGGTCAGTTTCTATAACTTTAATTTGCCCTTATTTGCTTCCCACATAAAATGGGAGGCATATTCAAATTAAAGGAAATACGAGCATAAATTTAGTTTGATTGAGGAGAAGAAAATACAAATTATGCTCACCTTGTTCAACGAGATTCGTGCACTCAATAGTTTGAAGGTGAACTTGGCATATCCTCCATATTTTGTTATATTCTATTCAATTGTGATCCCAAAATGTGTTGTTGCTTCAATTTTAAAGTTGGGGGATATAGATTTTTATCGAACCAAGTTATTAGGTGACATATTTATTGAGACATTTAATGTTGAATAAAGTGTACACTTTTTTTATGAGACCCAATTTATGTTTTAGGCCACCTGAGATATATGTTTGTAATGAAAATATTTTATTAAACAATTGACCCTGATATTTTGGCATGTATGTTTATCCTCTAATTTTGTGTGTTACTTGATTTAATTTGTTAAAACTTTGTGTTGTGGACTAGTGATGTCTTTTAACTGGCAATAGTTAAAACAATAAATCTATTCAAGATAGTTTATAATGTAAAATAGTCAACATTTACTAAGAACTAAAAACTAGCCACATCACCACAAAGTTTGTCATAATGACATTTTCGTACAAGTACCCACAATCATTTAATATCCATGCTACATGGTTTTTTTAATTCAACATCTTAAACTTTTCAACTGCCCAATATTAAATATGGCCTCTATAAAAATCCAACCGCAACATATAGAAACACTGAATAACCTAAGACTTCAACAAATACAAATTAAAAACACTTAACATAGTCAAAATGGGTTGATGTGGGCTTCATTGTATGGTAATAGTTGATGGATCAATAAACATTGTCCTAAGTTCAAACACCCAGGCATACTCAATTGATTGTTCATATTCTCGATCACCGTTTCAATACCTTTCATGTGCTCATTTGTAAGGTTTCTTGTCTTTGTTAATTTGTAAATCAAATCTGACAAATCAAACATGAGCTTTCTTGCTTCATTAGAGAGTCTATAGGCCTTATTCCTCGGCCTCCTCTTTTCATACAATTTATCCTTAAGAGTAGTGCAATTCGAACAATTAACACACTTAACAGCAACACATTTGGATTTAGTCAAGATTGATGAAGCCTTATTCCTTGACGATCCCAAGCTCCTGTAATGCATCGGGCATGCACTGTTTGGAGTACCACATTCTCCAGACGACATAATTAATTTCAGGGGGGAAAGTTGTCTTCTTGGTGGTTTGTGCATAAATCTCTAACCAATTAATGCACTAGAACAACCACTCATTAAAAGAATATGAAAAACCTAATAAGTCTGAAAAAAAATAATTTGACGCTTTATACATATAAAAGTGATTACCTCCAGTATTTCCTGATGATTCAAAGCTTCCTTTCTCAATAGAGAGAAAGCCATATGCAATCCTCGCTACATCGTTCATAGCTTCCTTCTTTGTGTTAAATATTGCTGGGGTACAAAATACTTGACTATTGATTGTCACCGAGGCAGCAAACATGGCTTTCTCAATGGACCCATGATTTGTGCATACGTACAAGGGGGGTGGTAAGTGTTTTTTTTTTGTGGCAAAATTCATTCAAATGTGTCTTATACGACATTATGAATGAAGCTAATGAGTTAATTTAGAATGAGCTACAACTTATAACACACTTCAGCAGTCTCTTATAAAATATTATTTTCCAAATGCATATCTCAACTCTTTGATGGAATATTATCCATAAATACCTAGGTAAAACTTATTAAAATATCATCAATTCTAGGCACCTTTCATGCAAAAGTTGACCAATGTTAACTACTATTGTCTCTATGTGGAATTTTTTACGTGCAATAGTTTTTCAGACATGTGACTTGGTCACATCTCCCTAAACGCATCAAATAGTTTACAACTTCCAATGCCACTATTTTTTTAAAATAAAGGCCAAATACTCATGTATTGATCAATCTACATCACTGGATTCTAAAATTATCATAAATAAAATTATTACATTTCTACACTCCTCGAAAACCTGATTTTCCTAATTGTTAACTTCACATTAATTGTGTTAATTATTTAATAATTTCCACATTTTTTGTAACACTACAACTTTTTAACTATATATGAAGTAAAATCATGTAGAACAACTTGTAAATTTGTCAGAATCTTGAAATCCCAATAAACAAAACTAAAAACAAGTTTAACAAGGTCATAAAATGCAAGAGTGCATTACCAAAAAAAAAGTTCACACAATATAAATAAAACTTAAAACATCTAAAATTTAAAATAAACTCTAGGCTAATATTTTCATATTACTAAAACATAACAAAGAAAAAATAAGGAACAAAGATTCCATTAGAAAAAAAATATTGATTAACAAATCACAAAAATATTCAAAACAAACAGAAACAATTGAAATACATTTTTAAATATAGAGCTCCTTTATCAAACTATGAAAAATGAACATTATTTGAAATTAGAAGATCAACTGCTAAAGTTGGCTTGTCAACTGGTTTAGGGTGACAACATCTCGCCCCATAGAGTCCATCATCTTCTCTAGACGATTTGCACAAAATTTTAACCAGCCAAAATGTCATTTCATCTCATTGAAATGGTCGTTAAGTTGTTTGATAGCAACTTCAATTTCTTTGTGCTTCAATTGAAGTTGGTCAAATGCAAATGTACTTCTTCAGTGGCACTACAAACACATCTTCCATCATCAGCGTTCCCATGGAAATGGGGAACATTGGGGTAGTTCTCGTTGCATTGGGTGTTGGTGGCCATAGAGAGAGTCACCATAAGAGATTTCATACATAATAATAAAAGTTCAAACTTAAAATACCAAAAGTCTACAAACCTCAA
The DNA here is from genome assembly GCF_963169125.1 of Humulus lupulus. Lineage (NCBI taxonomy): Eukaryota > Viridiplantae > Streptophyta > Magnoliopsida > Rosales > Cannabaceae > Humulus > Humulus lupulus. The sequence continues at coordinate 10,418,199 of NC_084801.1, forward strand.
AAAAGAAAAACTAAAAATGATCATGAAGAACATAATCATAGTATGATATACATCTCCCCTTTGCCATCACTTTCCTAGGACGTTGTTCAAAGTGTTCACACTGCGCCCAAGACTTTGTTGTTTTAACTCTTGTTTCGAAATAGTAGTCTTTAGATTTGCCATCTCCTTCTCTGCCGCTGCATATTTGGCCATTATTTGTTCCACCTATGACACATGGCAGGGCCGAACGGGTCCATGGGCCCTCAGAAGAGGTTCGGGCCCAACCTGGGCCCAATGAATAATGAATAAGGAAACCCTGACGGCCTAGATCATACTAAGCCCGATGACGGGCAAGTAGCGCAAGCATAGTGAGAGGCCAGAATTAAGGTGCAGGCCTGCATCATCTCCCTGGCCACTCTTAGTCTACCTCCTCCAAGATGTAAATTTTGATGGTGGACAATTCACTCCAGGAGACGGATCCCATCAAGTTGGATCCAGGAGAAGACGTTTTCATCAAGATATCTGCCTTGGTAAATGAACCTGGGTCCTGGTAAACAAACCAGGACTTACATAAATGATCCCGGATATTGGTAAATGACCCCGGACCATACATCCGGATAGTACAACCCTAGTCTTCCCTAATGCTGACATGTCCCCGAGAAATTCGGAGGTTAGTCTCCCTAACTAACCTACAGAATGGGGTACACACGGAACGTACACTATTCCTAGGAAACAGTACTGCCACTACTCTGACAAATCTTATCCCCAGGATCACCTCGATAGCCTACGCGGATTAGTCCGTGCTAACATACAAAGGGCAGTTGTAAGGCTTGACCACTCCTAAGTCGGCCCAATGGGACCAGATTTACAACATCTAATTATGTTACATTCTTTGTATTATGGCTCCGTTAGCGAGAAAATTATAATTACATCCTTATTGGTCCTGGATTAGTCTGACCCAAGTGACATGACTGCCTATAAATAGGGTCCGTTGTGCACTGTAGAGAGGATCCCAGAATTTCTCTTGTAAGCAAAACGCTGCTGAACTTGCAGAAAACCTCCATTGTCTCTCTAAAGCCTAATACTAGTGACTCGTGGACTAAGGCTCATTAACGCCCCAACCACGTAAAAAGTATGATTGTTCATCTCTTATACTTTCTTACCAGCTCTTATTTTATAATATATTTATAGTTTCCGAAAAACTCGGTAAACATTTTGGTGCTTTCATTGAGAGCTGAAGAAAGCTTGAATCAACCTTGATCATCTACGAAAATGTTGAACACTAGGCATACCATGTTTGACCCCACTCACCAACAGCAACAAGACAATGGAGAACCATTGCCCAATCAACCACTTCCTCAAGACCAACCAGAGGACATGCCTCAGGGGCCTCTGTCCGATGACTCCCAGAACTTCGGGGAAGGGGGTGAGTATGAGGAAGGCTATTACGAGGAAGACGAAGGGGATTATGAAGATCACGAGGCCGAGAACCCCGTTGATCCTGACGAGAAGGATGTGGATCCTGAACAGGAGGATCCTGAGGTGGTCCGTTTGAGAGAACAAGTCCTAGATCAAGAAGCCAGGATGGCAGAACAACAGGAGGCCACACGCCAAATGCAAGAGTCCCTTCTGGATCTTTAGGCTTTTATTGCTGCCCAATGACTAGCAGCCAATCCTTCAGTCATTCCTCCCCCAGGAACACAACCTCCTGTCTCACCTATAAGGACTGGCATACCCAACAACGTTGCCTTTACTCCTCCTCCGGGACATTCCCTGCATTCTGGAGCCAGTCCATCAAATCCTGCTTTAGACAAAGGGAAAGCGAAGACAACCGATTGATAACTCTACAAATTAAAGTTATTTTACCATATTTTATATGCTAATTGTTGCTTAGTTCTTGAGTTTTTAATTAACTTATTAAGTTTTTAAGTAATTTTAAATTTATTAGTCTTATTTTGATTTTATATAATTTTGTGTGTTTTTATAGTTATTTTGTTATAAAATATTGCAGTTAATTATTTGAATTAATGTTGTTTAGTTTGAGGTATAAAAAATGTTGTTTTAATGAAACTAAATGTTCAATTAAATTAAGTCTTAATTAATATTTTCAATGAACTAATATGATTTATGTTATAATTGAAAATATTTGAATTTGATTTAATTTATGTTTCTTTTGTTAGGGATTTTGGTGTATTTTTGCTCTTGAAAAGCAAGAAAAATAAAGATAAAGAGTGGCATTTTTGCTGAAAAAGAGATGGATAATGGCATTTTTGAAGTTTGTTTAGCCAACCCAAGCTTGGCCCAAGGCCCAAGCCCACGCTAGAAGCTCCCATGTGTCTCCAGCCTTCATCAAGTCATCACCCAAGCATCTCCTCATATGCATATATGCATTTGCCACCTGTCCAAGAAGCTCCTCCCATTTTGTTCCAGCCATGCACTAAGGAAGCCTTCATCAATCACCCAGCCATGAAGCCAAGTAGCCCACGTGAAGTCCACTGCTCAGCCAGCCCCCAGGCCCATTCGGCCCAGTCGCAGACCAAGCCTGCCACCAGCAGCCTAGTGCTGCATTTTGCCACTTTTTGAGCCTAAATTTGCCTAAGTGTACCATTTGTCCCCTATGCTCAAAATGCCACTTTTTACCCATTTTCTATACACTTTTTACCCCAAAATCATCATCACTCCTACAATTTACCCCTATTTACCATATTATTATTAAATTAATCAATTTACTTAATTTAAATTGATTATTTTAATAATCTCATTTTGGCTATAAATAAGGGTTTTGAAGACCATTTTGGGGTGCTTAATGTTTTGGTTACCATCTTTTTCTCTCATTTTCTCTCTACCATTCTCTCTTCCATTTGGGTTTTTCAAGAGCATTTTGCAAGTATGTATGTCATTTATTTTGTAATTTCTACTCTAGTTATGTGCTTCTAATCTTTTTCATAAGATTATTAAGATCATGATGAAGCAACTTGTAACTAGGTAATATTTATGTTGTATGTTGATTTCCCTTGTAATGCAACAAAGTCTATGGATTTTTCTTCTTCATATCTTTCTTTCATCTTAAATATCTTGTATTTTAGATTGTTAGAACATATTTACACTTTGTTCTTCATTAGTGCATAAACATAATATTCTTTGTGTAAGATGTGTTATTAAATTGCACACATCCATGCTTAGAACAAAAATATTATGTTTTTCCTTATAAATAATGTTCATTGATTTATTTGTTATTTCATTAGATTGATTTGCACTAAATGCTTTGAAATTATAATTTTGAAAAGTGAAGAAAAATCCTATCTTGTTATAAGAAATTTGTGTTTAAAATTATAAATCATTTTGGAAAAGGATAGTTTAAATTATTTTAACTATCACTAAAACTTGGGAATCAATATACTAATAAATATTATTAAACTTACATTTTGTGGATTCTAGTATCTTAATAATCTTTTCTTTTAACACTTATTGTCAAATCATTATTGGTTTATTTTCATTCTCTTAAATAGTTTTATTTTTCAATCTTTTATTTTATGTTCATAATATTAAAACTCATCAATCTTTGGAACTAGGTTAGAATTTATTACTTTTGATTTAAAATAGTTTTCTTTTTTTTTATTTTAGACAACTCCTTTGGGTTCGACCTCGTGCTTACACGAAAACTATTCTATAAATACGATTCGTGCGCTTGCGATTATAAATATTTAAACATACCTGTTTTGGGTCCATCACCAATCTTGTTGAAAAAGCAAACCCCCAAAAGAGAGCTCCTCCCGCTCCAAAAACCAGGGCTGACCCAGGGAAATTACCTAGGAAAGAACAGATGAATCCTGCCCCAGGATGAAATCATTTGAACTATCCGCAGGGGAAGCGCCCGCAGGGTACAAAGCCTCGGAATGTCCCTAGACAGGACGAGCATGGAAGGCGGTTTTATCACAGTGCATCCGTGAACAAGGATCATGGAGGGTGAAAACGCGGTGATGAGCCGTAAACGGTCAATTCAGGAGATGACACATCTCAAGTGGACTTGTGAGACGGCGTCATCGCCCGGAAGGAGCGAGCCCGAAAAGAAAAGATCCGCCCTTGAGGAGGCAACTTGAGGAATAACCTCAATGATGGGAGGAAGAAAAGAGTCCCCCTATACGATGGAATGGCCAGGCAGTTCATGGAATAGTTGGCCGCTCTCAAAAAGGTCACAGACCGCTTGGTCCGGAAACAAGAAGGCGGAGCATCCGATTCTGAAGACGAAGAAAAGGAACCGTGCGCTAAGCACATCTTGGATGTCATGTTACCCAAAGGGTTCATGATGCCGGACATACCCGTCTATACTGGGAACACTGACCCCAGAGATTATTTGTCCCACTACAATCACCTGATGACTGTAGCTCATGTATGTGACAATGGCAAATGCATGTATTTCTCAATCACTTTGGCTGGACTTGCAGAAGAGTAGTGGAAAAGACTCAAGACGGGATCGATCAAGTCTTGGTTTGGATTGCAGTCAACTTTTCATAAATAATTTGTGGCCGCCATAAAGCTGGACATGGAAGTAAGTGCACTAGCCAACATCAAACAACATCCCACGGAGACCCTTAGGGCTTACATCCAACGCTTCACGGAAGAAGCCTCAAAGACTAAGGTGGATGATGGACAACACCTAGTAGCCCTCTAGTCCGGAATCAGAGTTGGATCCCCTCTCTGGTACGACATGCAACGCAACAAGGCGACCATTATTGAAGAATTTATAAGGAGGGCACAAGGTTTCATCAACTGGGAGGAGGCTTGAATCCAAGCCTTTGGGTGGCAGCCCACACCCCAGTCAACAATGTAAACCTTTCCCGGATACGGAGCACAGTATCCGGAAAATCTCTATCCGTCACCTCCAGCGACGCCCAGATCCGTTAGAACCCTTGAGATGCCATTCATGACCCTAAATGTCTATGGGCCCACTTCGTTGGGATATGCTCCAGCTCCATCAGCCCCTTTCTTCTGGTACGGAGTGGCACCAACCGGGTATAGTACCGCTCCTGGCGGTGCCCAACTGCCCTTGGCTGAAGCAGCTGAGGCGAGCATAAACCCCTCACGGGGAAAGAGATCGAGCAAAAGTCAGATTGATCCGAGCCCATGAAGAAGGGAAATAGGGGGTACGAGCCCCAATACACAGAGTATACAAACTTGGTGGACACCCGTGAAAACATCTACCTTGCGATGGACAATGTAGTCCATTACCGAAAACCAAGCCCCATGTTTAAAGAGGAAAATAATTCGAGGGACACCAGCAAAAGGTGTGCCTACCAGAAGGACATGGGCCACACGATCGAAGAATGTCGTCAGTTGAAGGACGAGATCGAGAATTTGATCAAACTGGGACATCTCCACCAATGGGTCAGGATGCCAACGGGAGTTCCAGCACTACCCGCAGCTCCCAGACAACCTTTGGCCCCGGGTTTACATGTATCGTACTGAACTCCTCAGGGAGGGTACGCTCCTGGATCGGAAGCATAGGCCCCTCAGGGGGCCCCAATATTGCAATCACTTGGAGGCCCTATGGCTCCTGGGCTCGAAATGTCGTATCCTCCCGGAATCGCGTGTAACGTCTCAAATTACCTAATAAGGCTTAGGGCCTTGATTAGGGGGTCACGATGGCAAATTATGGAAAGTATGTGATTATGTGATATATATGTGTATCAATATGTGATTTTGTGAGTAATATTATAATATGACTTGATATGCATGTGTTAGGTGTATTAAATATGCATGTGGACCCATTTTTGATTAAAAGGGTAATTTTCGTAATTTGGCCCGTTATGAGTATATTTGGCATATATGTGATATATGTGTGGGACCACATTATTATGTGGATATATTTGGGTTACTCGGCACGAGACGATCCTAGGGAGCAAGCTAGTGGGAAAGTCACAACGGGACCCATATTTGACTCGACGTGAGTCAAGGGGTATATTGGGTATTTAGCACATTACCGGGTTATTGGGTAATGAGAATAAATCTTTGATGATTTATTGGAAGTTAGTGAGATCAGAAGGGAATTATGGGGATTTTGACTATTTTACCCTCGGGGGCATTTTTGGGACCTCGAGCATTAGGATTTGTTTGAGGTTACTTAAGCTCGAAGTAACCTGTCAGAAATTTAAAAAAAAAAAAGAATGTTCAGTTACGTTCTCTCTCCCATTCTCTTTTTGATGCCCATTAGCATTTTTGAAGGAAACTCGAGTTTTAGGACTCGGATTCAAGCAATGTTAGAGTCATAACGATTCTATGAAAGATTAGAAGCTTATTAGCCAGAGGATTTAGTGAGAAACGACATAATCAGAGGTAATTTAAGCTTTGAATTTCTGAGTTTCCGTTTCCTAAAATTTCTTAAGTTTTGAATTTGAATTTTTCATTTTGAGGATATTTTGAATGATTTGAAGACTGAGTTTTGAGGATTTTGTGCCATTGAGATGATTGGGAACTTTATTTATGAGATTTGGGTGTGTTTGGATAGGTTTTTGGAAGGATTTAAAATGGGAAAATGGAGTTTTCTTGGCTGTGTTCGTGGTTGGGTCGCGACCCTTTTCTTATGTGTCACGGCCCAGGCTTGAAGAAGCAGGTGGATTTGGCTGTTAGGGCACCTTGGGCCGCGAGACCTTTTAGGCAGACCGCAGCTCGCAGTGCAAACAGAGAAGGGATTAGCCTCTGTTCTTGAGCAGGCCGCGGCTCGGGTTTTTGGGGCCGCGGCCCAAAAGGGGAAAATGGCCAAAATCGATTTTTAGTGATGAGAACTTAATCCTAAGGGCTCGGGAATGATCCTACTACCCGATTTGGTAGAATTCGACATCCCAAAAGTTAGGACTCGGTCTGGAAGCCTTTATTTACTCATTTTTTATGAGATTCTATACTATGGTTATGACTAGGTTATTGCTAAAGTCTCGGAATCAGGACCGTGCTCGAGGGTCGTTTATTGGTAGCCTGTGCTTGGACTAAAGGTAAGAAAACTGCACCAAGTATGTGATACATGTGATTATGACATGGCCTAAATGTTGAATATATAATTGATTAGAGCTTGAGTCTCTGTAAATATGCATGATTATTATTATGCTTGTGATTCCCGAATTGTTGAACAGGAACATGAATAGGGCATGAGCGCTTGAGTATGTGCATGATTATGATTATGCTTGTGATTATTGATTAAGCATGTTGAATGCTTTATATCTGGATATTTGACATATGATATATGCATGTTTGCATTATCTTATTGAGAAAGGCTTGACTTATCAATTAAGGATGACAATAGCGATGATCGCTTGTCGTAAAGCATTGACTTATTAGTCAAGGTCGGCAATAGCGTTGAGCGCTGGTCGAAAAGCATTGACTCATTAGTCAAGAGTGGCAATAGCGCACTAAGCGCTAATTGTATTGGTTAGGCTAACCAGAAGCGCCAGGTACGCTTAAACAGAGGATATGACTAAGGGATTCAGGGTGACTTATTAGTCCCATATCCTAGCATTGGCTTATTAGTCAAGAACGGCCTTAGCACGTTGAGTGCTGGTCAGCACATTATACGCTTAAATAGAGGATAGGACTAAGGGATCCGGGGTGAATTATTAGTCCCATTTCCTAGCATTGACTTATTAGTCAAGAACGGTCTTAGCACTTGGAGTGCTGGTCAGCACCAGGTACGCTTATACAAAGGATAGGGCTAAGGGACCGGGGGTGACTTATTAGTCCCATATACTAGCATTGACTTATTAGTCAAGGACGACATTAACACACTGAGTGCTGGTTGTAAGGCATTGACTTATTAGTAAAGCATTGCAATAGCGCGTTGAGCGCTGGTCCATATGATTTAGCCTAACCAGGAGCGCATTATACGCTTGACCGACCTATTGGTCGGAGGAAACTTAGCGCCGTGTGCGCTAGATCAGCTCCAAGGCTAGTTATACAGAGGATAGGGAAAAGGGCCCCAGGGTGACTCATTAGTCCCATGTTCTAGGGCGTTGAGCCAGTATGATTCCATAATCATGTATTTTGGGCATTGGGCCTCGATATGATTCATTGATCATTTATCCATGGAAATTGGTCTCATATGATATTGTAGTAATTTATATGATTGTTATGCATGCATGAGTAGGGTTATTACTGCTAGACATGCTTATTATGATATCGTAATATGTTATTAAATACTTATGAGCATGTTTAAGTTTTCTTGCTGAGTCTTGGCTTACGGATGCATGCATGAGCCTTGGATCACAGATGCTATGATCTCGAAAAATTATTTGAAATCTATTTTAAAAAATAAAAAATTAATTTTAAAGTCTTAACATGAAAAAATTATTTAATTTTAATTAAATTTTCTAAAACTTAGTTTAAGTACAATTAAATATTTTTTCATGTTAAGACTTTCAAATTAATTTTTATTTTTAAAATAGATTTCAAATAACTTTTTCAATATTAGAAATATATTTTTAGGTTTTTATTATTTAATTAAAATGAAGATAAGATTGGAGTAAAGTGTGGCTTTTGCAACAAAAAAATACTTAGTGATTTAGTTTAGAAATATTAATTTTATCATAAGATATAAAATTAGTTGGTCCTAGAAAATTAGTTATTATAACCTAAAATTTAAATAGAATAACTAAGAATGTGACCTTTGTCACATGTATATTTATTAAGGATTTAAGGATTTTAGATAAATAAAAATAATCAAGGATAAGCCTAGGAAGTCTAGAACCTTCCCTCAGATGCTAGGATCTCGTATTACTTAGTCAAAGTGGTTTAAACAGATTTAAGTGTGCTTAAAATGTGCAAAAATGTGGTTTAGTATGTAAGCATAAGCCGATATATCGCAGCTATAGGGGATGATATATCGCATATGCTAATACGGAAAAACACGTCGACTTTGCATGAACGAAACCACGGACCCTCGGGAAAACAGGGCAAGCGATATATCGCCTATAGGGGCGATATATCGGCTCCATGAGCCATTTTTGAAATTCTGTGAAATTCGAAGCTAAAATCAATTCTCAACACCTTGTACAAGTTCTTGAACGATTTTGACCGAGTTCTGGGCGTTTGTTGAGTGGAAAATGTCATTTTTATCCATTTATTTATTCATTTTAATGGGAGTTAGTTTCACTCCTTGAACCCTATAAATAGAACCATTCACTCAGTCAATTGCAACATCTTTCAAACACTTGTCAGAGCCTCCAATCTGCCATTTTCGTTCTAGAGAGAAACACTAGGGTTTTGGGGTTAAGCTTTCAAATCTAAACTTTTCTAAACAATTGGGAAGTAAGTTGTAGTGTGATTTTGATGTTTGAGTTATAATCAAAGCTCTAGCTATTTAAGGTGCTCTTAATCCTCAAGTCTAGTCTATTTCTATTCTTCTTATTTTTTTGTTTTAATTCAAATCCTAACTCGTTATAATGGCTTTTGGTTAGGAAATCGATTTCTTTGAACTTAAGGTCTTCGGTAAATCTTTATTCCAATGGTTTAGATCTTCTTTTCTTTTTCTTTTCTCTAGGAAACTTATGGTTTTAATGTTTGGTCTTAGGAGTTTTCGATCCCACAATTCTCTCCAATATTTCAATTTCGGTAAGGAAAATAAGTTAGATTTTACGTGCTATGTGTTTGTATATTTTTTTTATGACTTTAGTTGCTCAGGAAATATGGTTGCTTAGATAGAAAATCCCGAGATTTTTATTGTTATTGTAGACTATAGTTGTGTCTAAGCCTACCTCTAAAATAATAGTTATGATGACTATAGCGGTTTTTATCACATACTACGATAATGAGTTAATGGACATTAATATTGTAGTTCATTTTATGTTTTAGAAGTTTTTCCTTACTGGGCATTAGCCTCATTCCTTTTTATTTAGATTGTCCAGGAAAATGAACGTGGAAGGCGAGATGGATCCAAGGCGGCTTTGGCTTGTGTATTGGGCGAGAAACTAATAGAATGAACCGATGGGATCGATCGAGGATGACGTTATTTATTTTTTAGTCTTTTGAATTATGTCGTTAAAATTTCCGCACTTAGTACTTTGAATATTTAAATAAAGGTTTTGTTTTCTTTATTATTTTTATGTATGAACAATGGGATCCCGTACTTTTGGATTTTCTATAATAAAGCTTTATTATTTTATGTATGTATCCATAAGATAGCAATATGTCTTAGTAGTTTTAAAGATCTGGGGTCTTTAAATTAGCCGGGTCTTTACACTGTAGGAATGACGGGGTCAGCCTCCTATGTGAGCGACGGTGGCTGTGGTGTCTTCCACTTCACCACTTGTTCTGACACGTCATCAGCTTTGCAGGCTGCCACATGGCAATGCCAAATTTTTTGTATAACATTTGCCCCCAAAGTCAGGCTTCATGCTGGCGTGAGGCTGACTTGAATCAGCGAGGGGCGGTTCGCTAGCTCGTTATTTTTCACACGCTTAGGTGTCATTATTATATTATATCTATTTTATATGGCACATGTACTCCTTACTAAACGTTGTTAACAGGACGCCATGTATCTATTATTTTCCTTAACATCTCGCATTACTAAGAATTCTAATACCATATTTCCAATTTTCCTAACCAGATAAATTTTTATTTTTTTAGGTTGCCTAACACCTTATATTGTTATTGATACAAGTTAATATTGGGTCCCATATATTTTAATTTAATTGAAATATGTGAGATGATTCTAAATCACACCAATAGTGATATCTCACTTTCTAGGTTATAGGTGCCTTACATAAATTATCTTTCACGTTTACTAAATTGTAATCATAATTGGAATAGATCAATGGGAGAAATAAATCTGAATAATATATATTAGAATCAAAATCAATATTTTATTAAGTTGTTTACTAAAATTAATTGGAAATGGAATTAGAATCATTTTATATTATTTACATAATCACGAAACGGAATCGGAATACTAATATTGACTAAATTGTCCTTTTAAAATTGATATATTTCATTTATATTATTTACATATATTAGTAGGGTAGAATTTTCTTTTAATTTTTAAATATAAAAAGAAAAAAGAAACAAAGCTTTGACCTTAATCACATTCTTTGATTCCTTGAGAAAATTGGAGGAAAACCTTTCCCATTTTGTTCCCCTTAATATATGTGGGCCACACTATTTCCTCTCATTCTTAAAATTTGGTAAACAAGGGAATGGGGATCAATGGGGATCATTAGCATGGAAGTGATCCCATTCCGTTGAAGTCTCGTTATCCTAGCTTGGATGTATACCTTTAAATGGGCCTTTCTTCATTTGGTTTGAGCTCTAGTTCTATATACTGATTTTGGGCCTATTCCTTTGATTGGATATGTACCTTTTTATGGGCCTTTCTCCATTTGGGTCCATTCCATTTTATTCTTTAACAATTCCTAGTTTTATAGGGTGTGCTTGATATAAGATTTAGATTTGATTTTATGTTTTCAAAAACTCAAAATGAGTGGACCTACTAAAATAAATGATTGGTATGGTGTTTTTGAAAACTGTATCCTAATCAAAATTTTAATATTGTGTTATAATTTAGAAAACGAGAAAAACTTGTTTTCTCAGTTTTGTAAAATTATTTTCCAAAATCTAACATATTTTAGTTTCTGTTATATTTTCAAATTTAATACCAATCAAAGATTTAATTTTTTAAAACTCAAAAACAGTTTACTGACATTGAACCAATCACATTTTCAAAAACATGTTTTTAGTCACTAAATTCAGATTTTCATTTCAGAATCCACTTTTTAAAAATACAGTTTTCCAATCGCGAACCAATCACACCCATAGTTTCTTGTTTCGTCTAATCTTAATTTTGTTTGCTGAGGTTATGTTTATTTCTCTTTTTCAGCAGCTTGTGAGTAATGAATTAGGTCTCAATATTAATGGTTTTGCCTCACATTTTAAACGATTTGGGTGTTTGGTTGGCTGCGAAATATTGTGTGGTAGTTTGGGTCTTTCAAACTAAAAAGTTCATAGCATCTTTTTTTTTGGGCGTTTGGTTGTATTTTTTTATTTTATTTAAAAAAAAAAAAAGACGTTTGGTTGTAATTTAAGATGATATCTTATCATCTTTTATATTTAATACATCTTATCAACTTCAATCAATAAATAAATTAAACACACATCTTATCATTTATTTATTTTTGATACTGAGGTCTTTCTCTAAGTCGAAAATAAATAATTATTGTTCTAAAAATTTAGTACTACATTAAATTTCTTATTTTTATTAAAAATATAATTTTAAAATTAATAAAAAGGGGGAAAAAATATGCATGCAATTATTTTATTATCATAAAAATCAATTGGTATTCTGTCAAAAAAAAATTATTATCACGGAAATAGAATATACAAATAAATAAATATTTATTTGTATTTAGGGTAAATACTCATTTAGTAACATATGTTTTAGTAAAATACAAACTTTGTATCTTATGTTTCTGATAATTATCAATCGATATCATTTGTTTGTGAAAACTACATAATTTGCTAAGCCCCATGCGTTTAAAATTTTAATATTCCCAGAATACCTCTCATTTAATGATTTATTTGATTTTTTCAGAATTCGTAAAATAAAATAAATGTTTAATTAAAACTTTAAAATAATTTTAATAAACAAAACTATTTTAAATATAAATTAATTAAAATCTTGTTAATTAACATTAAATAAACTTAAATTTTAATTTAATTAACAAATCAATCCAATTTGAAACAAAAAAATGTGGGTGAGATTGGGAGGGTGGAGAACTCAGATGGTAAGTGTAAGATTGGGTGAAATATGAGTTTTTTTTCATTAATTAAATTAAAATTTAGATTTATTTAAAGTTAATTAATAAGATTTTAATTAGTTTTTTTAATATTTTAATTCTAATTTTTGTTTACTTTTAATTAAATAAATTTATTTATTAAAATTATTTTAAAGTTTTAATTAAACATTTATTTTGTTGACTATCTTTTTCGCTATCAACCTTAAAACGAGAGATTAAATAAATAAATAACAGGAACACAATAATTTTTACATGGTTCAAGTTATAAAAGAACCCTAGTCCACGAGCCTCTAGTATTAAGAGGATTTGAAGCTTGTTATGACAAGCTCCAATGATGTATTCTGAGGCAGCGTTTAGATTGCTCTGAGTACAAGGCGTTTTCTCTCCAAAAAAACCCAACCATTTAGAATGAGACTCTCAGCTCTATTTATAGAGGCTGGGTAATTAATACTAATAATTCGTAATTAATATACATTATTCCTGTTATTGAGGGATTAATACAATTCAATGCATTGGGCTGCCTTGAATAGAGACCATGACCCAAGCGAGATCTGTGGGGCCCACTATGGAAAGGCACCTACTTTATGGGGAACATGCCCCAGGTACTGTCAGGGCATGTTGTACATATCTCCGTGTCAGACGGCGTAGTGGGAGTGCGAATTTTCGAGTCGTACAATCGAAAACATTGTGGACGAATCGCCTAAAAGGTTGTCAGGTACTCCTCTGACACTGCAAACCTGCATTAGTTGACACCTGACTTATCTTTTAGATCCTGATGACAAGGTCTTCGCCCTGGAAGATAATTGATGGTAAGAAAACCCTGGACTGCCAAGCAGCTCTCGGGGCATGGCCTTGGAAAGACGTCCGTAGCTCTCGGGGCATGGCCTCGGAGAGACGTCCGTGTCCTTCCTTTATCCGAGGGGAGTAATCTCTAACTGAGGGATCAACCCTCTGAGGATCGATCCTCGGGGCGTGGTCTCATCTGAAGAAGTACATATCCTTGCCACATGTCCTACTCGGGTTGCCACGTGTCCTTGGGTGAAAACGCAGACAACATATTTTATTTTATGAATTCTAAAAATATATTTAAATCATTTAAAAATAATAAAATAAATCACTAAAATGAGGGGTAATATGGGAATATTAAAAATTTAAACACATGGAGGGTACCAAGCTATGTAGTTTTTGCAAACAGAGAGTATCGATTGATAATTATAAAAAATAGAGGGTATTGGGTTTGTATTTCAATAAAACACAGGTATCAAATGAGTATTTACTCATTTATATATATATAATATGCCCATTATGTCACAAAGAGGAATAAAAATGAGAATTCTAAGTCATGTAATACACAAAAATTAAAATTAAAATTAAAATTAAAAGAAAAAGAGTAAATAATTTTTCTTTCTTGTTATGGTATAAATAGCATATGAGATCCCTATTTGTTATGACATGTATCACTTGTTGGGGTTTTATGCCCTAATTAAAACTCAAATTCTTTGTAATCTCATTTTATTATCAATAAAAGAATAGAAATCATTTTTTGACTTGGTCAATCACTTTGCTCACATGTGTTTATTTTCATGATTATTTGTTTAATATAAACTTCTATTAAATCCCGAGCATATAGCTAATCTTATTTATAGTGACGTAATCACAGTGAAATATAAATATGATTATATGTTCAAAAATAAGTTAGTCCTAAGATTAGTCAGTGCACCGGATTTACACTGACTTGCCAATCTATGATATGATCTACTTACACATTACAGTGTTATGTTCTTTCCAGAACATTAGCAAAGTAGATAAGATCAGATGTATTTGTTACATCGGACAGGACCGATATTGACAGTTGATAAGATAAGTAAACATACCGTTATTATCTATTCTAGTCATATCATATAGTTGACCATAGGTCAATTCAATCTCAATTCTGAGTAGTTAGTATTCTAACTGATTGTATTATTTGAGTTCTTTGACTTGTTCGTTACCAGCTTACCCTACGGACTAGCCCATACTTACATCTTGGGAACTCGGTAGTATAATTGAGTGGGAGTGTTAATCATAGATATGAACATCTATAGCTTCTGATGAAGAATTGAAACGATGGTTTCCTTTTAGTTTGGTTCAAGGTGATAAATGATAGAGATCTCATTTTAGTAATTAAATTAGTTTACTGAAATATCATTTGCAAGGAACTAAGTGTTTTAAGGATAAAATACAATGAGGGGTAAAACGGTATTTTAGTCCTATCTCATTGTAGACCGTCTATAGAGGATTGAGTGAAAATTATGGTTGTAACAATGGATAATTAATAGCGTATCTATATTTGTTATAGAGCGTTCTATGAATTCAAGAGTGCAATTCCAAGTCTATAGTGGAGTCACGAGGAATTAATAAGTTAGTAAATTTATTTGTTAGATTTATGATAACTTATTGGAGCTTGATTTCATAAGCCCATGGTCCCCATTGTACCTTGGATAAAATCATCTAGATAGTCTCAATTAATTGATTTAATCATCAATTAGAATTATCAAAGTTGATCAGGTCAATTTTGGATAGTTTCACAGAGTTGTGTAATTTTGAGAAGAAAAGAGAAATTATGGCAGATTTATTAATTAAGATAAATTGGTATCTAAATTAATAAATAAGTTTAAATCAAGGTTCAAATTATAAATAAATAATTTGATAAAGGATTTAAATAATTATTTAATTAATTAAATCAATAGAAAATAATACAGGCCTTGATTTTAAGTCCAATGAGCTTATAATCAAATGGGAAATTTCACGGGCCTATAGCCCATGATAATTTCGACCTAGGGCTTCAAAATGGCTGTTATTTTATTGATTTTTTAATTAAATTAAATGGCCTAATTGAGTTTATAAAAGGAGTGCTTAGAGAGAAGATTTTAGAGACGACAGATAAGTCACAAGTCAGATTTTCTGATAGTTTTAGATTCTCTCTAAACACAAGTCCTTTTCTAAGCCACTTTGTTATTTTCTCTTATTCTCTCTATATCTATCTCATGTGTTGAGAATTGCCCACACTAGTCTAGGTGGTTCTAAGGATACATTGGAAGATCGTGAAGAAAATAGAAGATCGGTTCAGTTTCTTGATAATACTCTGCGACAGAGAGGATACAAGAGTTAGAGAAACTGAAGGAAGGACTCTTAATTCCGCTGCGTATACTGTAAGTATTCTATTATTTGTTTCTCTTTGAGTTCAATTTTAGAAACATGTTTTAGGCTATCTTGTATTAATTTGTTTAATATTAGATATACATGAAAATAAATAAAGATCATGTATAAGCTATTCCAACATCACTTACATCCTCAATTAAAATTTTGTAGCTAATATTTCCTGACTTCTCTCTATGTTCACATGTAAATCCTTAACATTAGGGTTGTTCGTTGGTCAGGTTGCATGACATCTTTATACGTCCAATGTCGTAATTGTTATATTATTTCATATAATATAATGTTAGATTAAATATGTGACAAAATGTGATTTGTCACACCTTGTAACATATTATTGAGAGTCACAAAAATTGGACACATGTGTGTGCCAAAACGTGACATATTTTGGAATTACAAAAACCAGTTACAAATTTGTAAGTCTCAAATATTACCCAATAATGTGTATATTGTATGTTACACATTTGAGATTCGATTTCACAAAGCCATTTTGAAATATGGATGTTGGAGACATGTTTTTAACTCCCATTAGGTGTTTGGAGGTTACAAAATCATGTGGGAAAGGATTTGGGACATTTTGGAATGTTTTGGAAAAATGACATTTTGTGCTGAAAATGGCCTGTGGCCACCGCGGCCACTAACTTTCCCTGGCCACGATCTGGGGGACAGAGGCCAGTGGCTGCGTCCACTGATAGTCCTGGCCGCGGCTAGTGAGGTTGACAGCCAAATTGTTTTTTCAAATTTTTCCAATTTGAACGGTTTTAACATCCCAAGTAACTCTCAAATCTCCATTTTAATTCCATAAATATCCAATTAAATATTGGTAATAACCATGGGGGTTGGTGGAATTTGAAATTCAAAGGTGCTGACCATAATTTTGGCCAACGACGAGTAGACGTCAAAACTACAGTAAACCTTCAAGAGAAAATACGACACTGATAATTTTATAGTGGTTCAGCCCCAATATGTTGGTAATGGCCTAATCCACTTGGAGTTGTGATATATATATCCTACACTTAAGATCAGATGAACTTGTGTCAACTGAGTTTCTTAAGTGTAAGTAGAAAAATACAGAGTTTCTTTCTCTAGAGAATACAAACTTTCTCTCTCTAAACTCCCTCAGAAAATGCCCCAAGAATGCCCCAAGTAACAGTCCCAAGTAGGAATCTCTCTTACATGGGGAGAGTCACTTTGATTAACTCAGTATTAATCTCCATACATTCTTACTGGGCACAGCTCATGATTTTACCCAAAAAATTACTTAGAGATGTTGAAGCACTCTGTCGAGCTTTCCTTTGGAAAGGATCCTCGGATACTCATGGTCATGGTTTAATTGCATGGGATCATCTCTGTTTATCAAAAACTGCAGGAGGCTTAGGCTTTAGACGAATCCTTGATTGGAATGAGGCTGCCAAGGGAAATATGTTTGGGATATTGCCAAGAAAAAAGATAACTTATTTTTCAAATGGATCAATAGCGTTTACATAGCAAACAGGAGCTGGTGGGATTATTCTTGCCCTTTGGATTGCAGCTGGTATTGGAAATGTATAGTTGCTGTGAAAGATCGTTTCAAGGACAAAGTCTCACTTGGCTCTTTCTTATCTCAGCACTATAGTATCAAAAGAGGTTTAGAGCTGATGAGTATTCCTGACAGTAAAGTTTCTTGGAACAAGTTTGTTTGGGATAGACTAATTACTCCTAAACATAGATTCATCATGTGGTTAGTCATGTGGGAGAGATTGAATACAAAGGACCGTATCATCAAGTATAATTCATCTCTAGATCTGGTATGCCTACTTTGTGAGGAAGCAGATGAATGCATTGAGCATCTTTTTTTCCCGTGCTTGTACAGCAAGAAGTGTCTCAGTGCCAAAAACTGGTTAAACTGGAATGCACAGTCAATTAATCTGGTGAGGTTGCTGAAATGGATTTCCCATGCTAAGTCATCAAGTATATACAAGAGCATGCTGCTGACCATTCTTGCCGCTAATGTTTATCATATTTGGAGGGCAAGGAATGATGTTCTTTGGAACCAGAAACTCTGGCACTACAATCACACAGTGAGCATGATTCAAAATGAGTGTAAATTGAGATTACTTAGTGTATTACCATGTAAAGCTTCAAGTAAAGATAGAGAGTTCCTGGGTAGCTTATAGCTGAGAGTTGTACAAGGGATTGAGTGTATAGGTGCTAACTGTTTTTTAGCTGATACTGTTGGTGTTTTTAGTTCCAAGTTTGTTCCCTTTTGTGTGGAATTACTTGGTTTGTTTGTACATGGAAGTTAGAGCAATACAATGACCTTATTCATCAAAAAAAAAAAACAGTCCCAAGTAACAGTCCCAAGTTCTCGAAACTAGAGAGTTTCTCTCAGTCTAAAAAGATCAGATCCCCCCAAATGATGCCATGAGCCATTTATTTATAGGCTCTTGGATCGTACATCAAATATCTCCCTTTGACTGGGTCCTTGGTTCTTCCAACAGACTTTAATTAATAAAATATAAATGTATTTAAATTACAATAATATAGCTATTATTCTGGGATATCTGAGAGATTCCCGCGGTAGTTGAGAATGATTCAGGTTGAAGCTGTTACTGAGTACATAGGCAAGCACCTCTCGTCGGCAAAGCACACCTCTAGCACACCTCTGGTCGGTATAGGCAAAGAACTCCTCTAGCATACCTCTGGTCTAGCATGACACATCTCTGGTCGGTATAGGCAAAGCATTCATCTAGCACACCTCTGGTCTAACATGACACATCTCTAGTCTAGCAAAACACTTTACTGGTCGGCCAAAACAGATGACTGGTCGGCTAAAATAAATGACTAGTCGGCCAAAACAGATGACTGGTCGGTCAAAACGACTGACTGGTCGGCCAAAACAGATGACTGGTCGGTCAAAACGACTGAATGGTCGGCCAAACTCGTAACTGGTCAATCAAAAATTTTACCGGTCGGACAGAAATTCTATCAGGTCGGTCAGATCACTTTATCACAACTCTGAAGAGCCAATACATTTATTGACTATTAATGTACCATTTACTGACCATGCATTGCCACTTTTCACCTTTGATTGCCATGTCATCGAACTGAAATTTTGGGGATAACAAAAGGGTATCTCAAAACTCTATAAATAGGAGCCTAATGCTCACTTGTAAGACAACTCTATTTCTATCCACTAGAGCACTTGGCTAGAAATACACCAAAATGATTGATTATTCCAGAGAGCTATTTCCAATATTGAGAGAATCCCTTAGTGCTTGAGATAGGGGGAAATAAGCTTTTGGGCAAAGGTTGTAAACCTTGTTCAAGTTGGTGTTCTCCAATACTCTTCACTTTGGTTGTGTGAGTGAGAGTCTTTTACTTTTTGTTCTTGTTATTTTTTCTACTATTGCTTTTGTCTTCTCTTCTTCTATTTTCTATTTACATATTTTTTTGTATCCTTTGTTTTAGAATTGTAGTTCTTATAATTTTCTTCTTCCTCTTATTTCTACATTTACTTGTATTTTGATTATTGAGTTGTAATCTTATTTAATTAATTACCTTGTCTATTGTATTTTTGTATAGAGTTGTAATAGTATTTCTTATCTTCCATTTGAGACAATACAAATATCTCTAACAATAATCATGTTGGGGATAACCAACCCATAACCCGCCCAAATAAGAAAAAAATATTAACCCATCCAATAGTTTGGGTGGGTTGGTCGAGTTAACTTTTCTCAAATCGAATTTCCTTCAAGTTTTTTTATCATATTAAACTTTTTGTAGTCTTTTACTTTCAATACATAGTATAAATTTATCATTCAAGCTTAAAATTAATATTTTAAATTCATTCTTTAAAAAATGAAATAAAACCCAATTTATTTATTTATTTAGATATTTGAATAAATTTCTAAAGTATTAATTGAACCACATTAAATTAAATTAAAGTATTAAATAAAAAATTCATCCTAAAAATAAAAAGATTATATTAGTATAGTCTAAAAGTTCATCCCTAAACCAAAGTCCAAATACAATTTATTTATTTTACATATAAATTATGCATATAGTATAAAAGGATATTGACAGAATAAATATCTAAGTTAATGCATGTGTTGCATTTAAATACCTAACTTAATTTTTCACGACATAAACAACCAACGTTTATTTTTTGTTCAACTGTTATTTGTTCTCGTTAAGTGGCAAATACCAAACTTTTTAAATAAGGATATTGACGGTATAAATATCTAAGTTTATGTAACTATTATATTTAAATACCTAACTTTTAATTTTTGTAGCATAAATAATAAAATAAAAAGTAGTTTTTTTACTACAAAAATTAAATCTTAAATTTAAATAATACAAAATTAACACCTAAAACATTAAATAAAAAATTAATTTATATTAATATATTTTGAAAAATTAAAATTTAATTAAAAAAAACTATTTCTAATTTCTAAGATATTATTTAAAAAACATATTATTTAAAAGTAATTTTTATATTTAGATTTTTTGAAAATTCTTAGGTATTAAAAATTGTTACACCCCAAATTATGAGACAAATTTATTTAATCTCGAAATGTAAGCTCGCGATACTGAGAACCGAATGTATAAAGTAAAGGAAATATGACCATTCATGCAGATGAACATATATTCAGCGACTACGTCATTAGTATGGTTTGAGCATGAGATGTAAGCTCGAAGGGGTTGGTTTGTCCAAAAGGTCAACCTCGATATTATGAAAACTATCTTAATAATGGTATGGATCACCGACACCACCTGAACCAAAACCGATGGCAGTACAACCAGCCAAACCGGACTTAAGGGCACACTTGAATGCCCAAAGGGAGCTCTTACAGCTTGTTTACGGGAATAATTACAACCTGATACTGCAAAAAGGAGTTGGAGTTCCTTTGAACAATAACCAGCTCCCCGTAGTGCAAGCTCCACCCCAAATGGATCTTGGGCATAAAACCCCAACACAGGCATCATCTGTAGTCTCTCCTTCTTCGAGGAGACCGCATAAACGAAGGTTATCCTCGTGAAGTAAATAATTTAAAGAACGCCTGCCGTATGGGAGCTTCAAAATATCCTCCCGACAATCCACCATCTCCTTGGAGGGCTTAGGGTGGTCAAAATTGGCTACATAAAAGAGTATGAATAAGTGTTTGAGCTAAAGAAAATAAAACTTAGTCTTAAAAATACTAAGGCAGGAACTTACGTATGCGTCGGAAGGAGTAGAATTTGGAGGACTTGAGACCATTGGTCCAGAAGAACTGCTTCTTAAAGTTGGGAGGATGATTGGGAATATCTTCAGAGAGCCTCCTTTCTCTAGGCCAGATAGATAATAGAATCCATCTCTGCCTTTGGCTTGCGTAGGGTTACTCTTAAGGCAAAAGAGATAAAGAATTTCATATGCCGAGAGTCCCTACCACTTCATCTCATGATACAACGACCTCAGTACCGCTAGGATACCTATAGGAATTGGACTGTAATTGGAAGGGAGCTATACCAACCCAGTCGGTAAACTTCTTGAAGTAATCTATCAATGGAAAAAGAGCCCCTACTCGCATATGCTTGCGACTCCAGGCCACAAGCTTAAATTTTCGCTCTAGGTTGCCTTCACCTGGAGCATAGTTACTCACCTGGTATCGAAAGTGAGCGTTGATGTCCTCACGTTCAGTTCGTTCCTCGTGCTTGTGTATTAACCTTTGATTTTGAGTAAATGGAGACTCGAATCAAGGAGAATGATGTTGGTAAGGAATGGCAAGCTCAAGCCCCCACCAATTCTTCTTAGAAGACTGCATCATCTAACAATAAAGAAAAAGGTGATGACCTATTATTTAAAAAAGAACTAAATTGGGAAAATATCTTGAAAATTTGAGCTTGAACAAGCTCGAAGTAACAAGATGAATGTTTCGAGTAATCCGAGCCAATTTAGTCTCGAAGTATCAAGATTATCTCCACATAAAGTGGGAAGTTAATTTCCAATTTGGGCTATCCCAATTTTCTAAAAATGAGCAGACCATAAAAATGAGATATTATCGGTTTGTGTGCATTTAAACCCTACTTTTAAGACCATATTTCTTGTATTAGATGGAACCTATAACCTATTACTTTACAAATCAGAAAAATGCCATTTTAATCCTAAATAACTCATTTTTTCTTATAAAATCCTCATTCAAATGGACCAAAAGCCCTCTTTTTCCATAAATTTTCAAGAAAAACTTCAAGAACATGTCAAGAGCAGAGATAAAAAAAAAACTCAATGCATGGGCAAGTACAGACGATGCTATAGAAAAATAATGAAGAAACTTACACAAAGTTGATCGAGGAAATGAGAGGATAGACTATTGGAGAATACATAAAAGAGAAGACCTTGTTGAATTGTGAGATTGAAGAGTGACTGGTTTTTTCCTTTTGGAGAACATGCAAAGCTCTAGATTTTCCATAAGTGAAGATGGTGAAATGATGGAGAAATGGGGTTCAAATAGGCAAATAGGAGGTGAATGGTATAGATGTTAGGAACGAGTTTCCTAATACGCAGCGGAAAGGTGGTGTATTGGCCCAGTGTACAACAAAAATTTTGTAACATATTTAAACTACCTTTAAATATGTAGATCCGTTAATATACATACATTAATCATAAGCAAGAAAATAGAAAACATATGTAGCGTCCAAAATTTGCTAATAAGGCTTAGGGCCTTGATTAGCGTGCTTGGAGGGCAATAATTAATTTATTATGTTTAAATGTGAATTTGATGAGTATGTGATTAGAAATGCATGTTTAGGTGAATTAAATATGCATGTGGGCCCTTTTTGGCTGTAAGGGGCATGTTTGTAATTTTAGCCCGTTGAGGGCATAAATGTAATATTTGTGTATATTGTGTTTGATACCACGTGTGAGTGGTGATATATTTGCGATGCACGATCCGAGACAATCCTAGGGAGCAGTTTAGCTAAAAAGTCACAACGGGGTCAAATGTCCGGCTCAGGAGGAGCCTGGGGGTATTTTGGGGATTAATATGTGTTCATGAATTATTGAGTAACGAGTAGTAGTTTGGAAATCATTTCGACATGTTGGGATTAAATGGGAATTTATAGGAATACTCTAGGACTTAACGAGATTTGGTAAATGACTAAATTGTCCTTGGATTACTTAAGGGTTGAGGATAAGTGTGAGGGGCAGTTTGGTCATTTGGCAGGGGTATTACTTAGCTTAGAGAAGCCTTGGGAAACCACTGGAACAAAACACAAGACTCTCTCTTCATCTCTCGGTTTCTTCCTCTCTCTTTGGATGCTTGAAGGCTAAGAGAATTCTAAAGGATTTAAGCTAGGAATTTAGAAATTCAAGGCTGGAACTTGGGAGGCTAGAAGCTTGGAACTTAAGAGATTAGTTCAGATGCTTAGTTCAGTCCAAAGGTAAGCTCTTTAACCTGATTATCAAGTTGAATTCTGCTGGTTTTATTTCTAGAACTTAGGCTTGCATGGAGTTGGTTTCCAAGATTAGTTTTGGGTGTTTTGATGGTTGTAAGAATTTGTTTATGAGTCTGTTAGGATATTTAGGCTATATGAGTATGAATTCTAGGTTTAATTCTGAGGTTGGCTGAAGTTTGGGGTGTGAATTATGGGTTTAAGCTCAGGGAAAAACTTGAGAAACAGGCTGGTTTTCTGGTGTAATGACCCAACTAATTCTAGACTTTGGACCATTAAAAGTACTATACATAGACACTAATCTTAAGAAAACATACATACGAAATAGTCATAACTTTATTAAAAACTGTAAAGCAAAGGTTAAAATACATAAAATTCGGGATATGATATGGGATCCCATTATTTGAAAATAAAACATATCTTAAATAAATTCGTTACAAGATCAGGTGCGAAAAAAAATACATAGAAAGCATAATTGAAATGACTAAAAACAACTTCGTCCTTGAATCATTCACGCAGTCCACCGAATCCATTCTTCCTCAATACACAATCCCAAGTTGCCAAGAATCTTTCTGTCGCCATAATTATTTTCCTGCACATATAAAATAAAGGAATGAGCCTAATGCTCAGCAATGAAAATCTACTAATAACATAAAACATATACATAAACAATATCATAAACATATACTATAAACCTATATCACAATTCTAACCCATGTACATGGTAAATATTGGGGTTTGCTAACTAAGCAACTATAAGCCTCAAAATACAATAAGGTTTGCTAGCTAAGCAACTATAAGCCCCAAGAACATAAAAGTATTGGGGTTTGCTATTTAAGCAACTATAAGCCCCAAAACATATATATATATATATCATAACATATAAAAACATATAATAGCATAATCATATAAGCATATAATAACTATCCTATTTTCCTTACCAATACCGGGATGTGAGAACAAGGATGGGATTTTGGAACACTCCTAAAACCAATAATAGAAAGGTGAGAATTTCTAAAAGAAAAAGATGAAAAGAAATGAACTAAAACCACCGAGAAGATACTTACCGACAAGAAACCTCAAGTTCAAAGAACTTAGATGCCTAACCAAGAATGGAAAATATTGAGTTAGGATTTGAGTAGAGAAAAACTATAAAAACTAATGAAACATACAGAAATGAACTAGGAATAGGAATACCTTTGAATGCACTATAACCGAACTACACCTCGATATCGAAAAACACACTATTAACCTTACTTCCCAAGTGTTTAATAAGCTTAAGATGATAAAGCTTATAACCCCAACCCAAGTGTTTAACACTCTAAAGTAAACCTAGCTGCTTGAAGGCTCTGAACTCAGCTTGAAGAATGAAAGAAATGGCTGGGTACTAGGTCCTATTTATAGAGTTTCAAGAATGAAAAGATCTTTCTTTTAGCTTGAATAAAATAATGACTATTTAATTGAAAAACATTTGAATATTCGTTCAGCAGAGGCTTGAGACTCGGTCAAAAAGATTCTTAGGCTTGCTAAGAGGTTATGGGTTGAATTGAGCTCGGTTTCAAAATTATTGCCCTGGAGCCGATATATTGCCCATGGTAGGCGATATATTGCCTGGGCTTATATTCCCGAGGCTCGTCGAAACATGTGTGCGAAGTTACGTGTTTTTCGTATTCCCCGAGTGGCGATATATTGCCCCTTAGAGCTGCGATATATTGACATACGTTGAAATATTATACACGTGATTGCACTTTTTAAGCCTAATTTGAATTGAGTAAACAACTTTGACTGAGTCCTATAACGATTTCAAAGTTGCTGGCAGATTCTGGGGTTTCAAATATTACTCTTATAAAACTATTCCTTAAAAATACTTTAATTTCTCAATAAACATGCACATGACAAGTGTCATGGCCTTATTAGTCTTATCTAAACCTTATAGTATAATAAATATCATCTTTAAAATCAGCTATATTAATCAAACCTTATTTTATAATTAATATTCTTAAACTATAGGTTAAACTTATAAAATCTATAAGTGTTGCTACGAGTGTTCAACCAAGTCCCGGCTTGAACCAAAATCCACAGTAATAAACATACTATAACTACTACTAGTTATTACTACTACTACTACTACTACTATCTAACTAGCCAAGTAAAATTCTTGGACTCTACATCTGGGTTTGGAGGCTCGAGCCGCGGCCCTGTTCTTCAGTGCCGTGACCCGTGTGTGCGTGAAGGCCTGGGGCGACCTCTGTTCTTGAGGCACACCGCGACCCTAGGAAGGGTATGTCGCAGCCTGTGTCTCCTAGCAGGGAGGCATTTTGCCTCTGTTTTGGGGCATGTCGTGGACCTTAAGGGGCTGGGCCGCGGCCCTAATTCAAAGTAGTGGCTGTTTAGAGGGTTTTTGCTCGAGAACCCAAAAGTTAAGGCTCGGGATGGATTTTATCACCCGGAGTGATAAAATCCAAGGTCCTAGAGACTAGAATTATATTCTAAAGTTATTTAATGGATTAGAGCTTGATGAATGGTTATTGTTGATGCATTGTGACTAGGTCTTCAACGAGGCTCGGGTTAGAGGACTGTGCTCGGGATTTCGGTGCTCAGGAAGCTTGGGACACAGGTAAGAAAACGGTTGTACCCATAGAGAAGGGCAAAGCCCTATTGATTGTGTTGTTTGTATTGAAGGGCATGGCCCTATGTGATTGAATTGTAGGGCGTAGCCCTATTGTTTATGTTTTGTATCTGTTTAAGTATTTGTTGATTATATGCTATGTGTTGCATATTTGTGAATGAACGACGAATGCTGGGAACGACGAAGGGCGAGAACGGTAGGGAGCCGAGAATGGCGCTAGCACGCGGAGTGCAAAGCTGAGTACAACAAGGGGTCGAGAGCTGCGTTGAGCACGTGGAGTGTGAGCCGTTAGGGCGAGACCCTTCTCGGATGCTGGAGTCATCTTCACGGTGTAGACCGCAAGCCCAGGGCCTAGTAAAGCGTCTGGGATGGCATGGCCACTATGTGTTTAGCCTTTTGGCTGTTTTGTTATATGCTGATTGATAGATATGCATAAGTTGATTGTTTTATGTTGAGTTTTCTTGTTGGGTTACGGCTCACGGGTGCTCTATGGTGCAGGTACGGGCAAAGGAAAGGTCGATCAACCATGAGTACGAAGAGTGTGGAACGACGTGTACATGTTCGGCCTACCTGGCTGCCACGGCCAGGGGTATTTTTGGGAAATGTTATGTATTAACCTGAATTTTGTCGCCTAGTTGACCTGAAATGTATTTTGAGTTGTAAATATTTTCTAAACAGTATTTTAGGATCCCAACTGTAAAACTTTTTGAGATTTCAATGAATATTATATGTTTTATTCTAACTGACTAGTAGCATATTTTAACACAGTTTAGCTACACTTTTAACCTAAAACCTCGATTAGTGAGTGATTAGCACGTTTTAAACTCATTTAGTAACGACTCTAAGGAAGTAGGGCATTACAACTTTATATCAGAGCGAGTCAAGGTTTATGGTTCCTGGAGATTGATTGAACATTTACGCTCGCTGCCAGTGACAAGCTCGACTCAGGGTTTGTTGGTAATGATTGAATTTTATGCCTGATTGTATGATTAAGTGCCCTGTTTGCCTGATTATTTTATATAGAGCATGATGAATGAGTTGACATATGCATGATGTTCGGGCATGCCCCCCTTGAATGTTGTATGCTATTTGTGTTTTGTGGACTGTTGTTTATGGTTGGTTGATATGGATTGGGAGGGGGTTTTGGATGTTGTTATCATGCCTGATGAGCGGCGTCGTTGATTGCAGGCATATTGTTGAGATGCCTCGATGATCAATCAGACTCCGCGGCAATAGGGTCGAGGATGACAACCAGGGTCAAGACCCTCCACCTACCCCACAGAATTGGCAATAGTTGATTTCTGAAATGGAAGCTAGACTTCACTGAATAGAAGAATAGCTTCGACAGTTGAGGCAACAGGCCCCTCCTCAGGGCATTGGGTTGCAGGTTCCGCAGGCTGTGACGCCAGTGCCAATTCAGCTTGTTATGGAGAATACGTGGGAACCTTTGCATGAGAGGTTCAGGAAGCAACATCCTCCCACCTTCGAGGGTGTACCAGACCCACTGCGGGTAGAACAGTGGATGAATATGATTTCTTCCATCTTGGATTTCATGAGGGTGGAAGGGAATGAGAGGGTAGCTTGTGCCAGCTACATGTTTAGAGAGGATGCCCGCATCTGGTGGGATGTGGTGACTCAGAGAAGAAATGTTGCAGCTATGACCTGGGAAGAGTTCATAAACATTTTCAACGAGAAGTATTACAGTGTCGCAGTTTGAGCTGCAAAGGTTGACGAGTTTATCAACCTGACTGAGAACCGGATGACAGTTACTGAGTATGCCTTGAGATTTGACTGGTTAGTGAAGTTTGCGCCGGATTTGGTGCCGACTGATGCGGCACGAAGGGATCAGTTTGTACGGGGATTGAATGTTATAATCGCCTGTGACCTTAAGATAACCTTGGATCCGGGGACTACTACGTATGCTCAGGTAGTGGACAAGGCCCTTACAACTGAGGGGGCTGAGGATCAGATATGGAGAGAGGGCACCGCTAGGTGCGATGCTCGGAGGACGGTGCCTCCTTTCACCGCATCTAGTCGGGGTAGTGGCCCCAGTGAGCAGAAGAGAAAGGTCCTAGACTCTTTCATTCCTCCTAGCTCGGATAGGAGGGCACGGAGTGCTTTCAGTGGCCGTCAGGGCGGGGTTGACAACTGGAGGAGTTTCCCAGTGTGTCCTCGATGCAGACGACGACATCAGGGAGAGTGCAAGATTAGGGCTGCTTTATTTGTGGGAGTGTCAACCATTTGAAGAAGGACTGCCCATAAGCCAGGAAAGAGGAGCCGAAGCAGAGCTATAGTCTCGCTCCTGCCAGAGTATTCATCTTGACCCAGACTAAGGCTGAGGCTAGCTCCTCGGTCGTGACAGGTCAAATTTTTATTGCTGGTTCTTCTTTTACTACATTGATTGATTCGGGGGCTACTCATTCATTTGTGTCTACTAGAGTGATATATCAATTATGTAGACCTAGTGATTTGTATGCTAGGGGATTTTAGACTTTGTTGCCGACCGGGGAACTGGTAGTCTCTAAGAGATGGGTTAGAGCATTGCTAGTAGAGATAGATAGTAGAGAGTTGTCTGTTGATCTGATTAAGTTAGCGATGGATGACTTTGATATAATCCTGGGAATGGATTGTTTATCGAAGTACGAGGCGATGATTGACTGCAGGTGCATGATGGTGACTTTTGAACCGGAAGGGGAGGTACCTTTTGTATTTGTGGGGACAGTTAGTGAATCGCAAGTACCTATGATTTTGGCACTGAAGGCTAGAGACCTGATGCAGGAAGGTTGCATAGGATTCCTAGCAAACATTGTTGATACATCTAGAGATGTGGCGATTGGTCCATGTGAGACCAGATTGGTATGTGAGTTTCCAGATTTGTTTCCCGCAGACTTGCAAGGGTTGCCGCCACAGCGGGAGATCGAGTTCGTTATAGAGTTGGCACCAGGGGCGGAGCCAGTATCTAGGACACCTTATAGAATGGCTCCGGCAGAGTTGAAGGAACTGAAGATTCAGTTGCAAGACTTACTGGATTTGGGGTTCATCAGATCGAGTTTCTCGCCATGGGGTGCTCCAGTGTTGTTCGCCAAGAAGAAGGATGTGTATTGACTACAGGGAACTGAACAAGTTAACCATTAAGAACAAGTACCCATTACCTAGGATCGACGACTTGTTTGAACATCTACAGGGGAAGACAGTGTTCTCTAAGATTGATCTTCGGTCAGGCTACCACCAGTTAAGGATCAAAGAGGAGGACATACCACAGACCGATTTCCGCACGAGATATGGACACTATGAATTCCTGGTTATGACCTTTGGATTAACTAACGCCCCAGCAGCTTTTATGGATTTGATGAATAAGGTCTTTAAAGATTATTTGGACAAGTTTGTGATCGTATTCATTGATGACATACTGGTGTACTCCCAGTCAGAGACAAAGCATGAGCAGCATTTATGCTTGGTATTTCAATGGTTGAGAGAGCATAGGTTATATGCTAAGTTCAGCAAGTGTGAGTTTTTGCTACCACAAGTGACATTTCTGGGCCATATTGTCAGTAAGGAGGGGATTCTGGTTGACCCAAGCAAGATTGAGGCAGTGAGAGATTGGCCTAGGCTGAGCAGTGTACCAGAAGTTAGAAGCTTCTTGGGGTTGACAGGGTACTACAGGCAGTTTGTCAAGGGGTTCTCCAGGATAGCTACACCATTGACTGAATTGACATGAAAGAAGACTAAGTATGTGTGGACAGATAGGTGCGAGAATAGTTTCAAGGAATTGAAGCGATAACTGATCACCGCTCCAGTATTGAGTCTACCATCAGACAATGAGAAGTTTGTGGTTTATTGTGATGCTTCCAGACAGGGTTTGGGATGTGTACTGATGCAAGCCGGAAATGTGATAGCCTATGCATCGAGAAAGCTAAAGGAATATGAGCAAAGATATCCCATGCATGATCTAGAGTTGGCAGCAGTAATATTTGCAGTTAAGATTTGGAGACATTATTTATATGGAGAGAAGTGTGAAATATACACCGATCATAAGAGTTTGAAGTACTTCTTTACTCAGAAGGATCTGAATATGCGCCAGAGGCATTGGATGGAATTGGTAAAGGATTGCGATTGTGATATTCTATACCACCCTGGGAAGGCCAATGTAGTGGTCGATGTGCTAATTCGGAAGAGCCCAAGATAGTTGTTCAATTCGAGGCAGATATCTGATAAGTTAGCTGAGTATATGACTAGAGCGGGTATAGAGTTGGTGGTTGGTCGGTTAGCCAACATCACCCTCCAGTCTACACTCCTTGAGAGGATCAAGGAAGCATAGGGGGAGGATCCCCAGTTGAGAGGGCACAAAGAGAGTGTCTTAGCTGGAGCGGCTAAGGACTTCTCTATTTCGGAGATGGGACTACTGAAGTACAAGGGTCAGATTTGTGTTCCGATGGATTCTGATATTCGGCGAGAGATCTTGGATGAATCTCATACCACACCATATTCTTTACATCCAGGTACAAAGAAGATGTACCAAGATTTAAGAACCCTGTATTAGTAGTTGGGAATGAAGAGGGATGTGGTGGATTACGTGGCCAAGTGTTTAACTTGTCAGCAGGTAAAGACTGAACATCAGAGGCCAGCATGGTTATTGTAGCCTCTAAGGATTCCAAAGTGGAAATGGGAGGATATCACCATGGACTTTGTGGTTGGATTGCCGAAGACCGTGGGACAACATGATTCAGTGTGGGTGATTGTGGATAGGTATACCAAATCCGCCCACTTTTTGCCAGTGAGGATGACTTATATTGTGGAGCAGTATGTTGAGCTGTATGTGAAGGAAATTGTACCACTTCATGGGGCACCGAGGTCGATAGTGTCCGACAGGGACCCCACCTTCACCTCCAAGTTTTGGGAGAGTCTGCAGAAGGCTATGGGCACGCAGTTGCGGTTTAGCACTGCTTATTATCCTCAGACGGATGGACAGTCTGAGAGGATGATTCAGGTACTGGATGATATGTTACGAGCCTGTGTACTGGATTTTGGGGGATCTTGGAGTAAGTATCTCCCTTTGATTGAGTTTTCGTACAACAACAGTTATCAAGCGACTATCGGAGTGGCTCCGTATGAGATGTTATATGGGAGGAAGTGCAGATCACCTATTCATTGGGATGAGACAAGTGAGAGGAGATACTTGGGTCTTGAGGTTTTTCAGAGGACCAATGAGGGGTTTGAAAAGATTAGAGCTCGAATGCTTGCCTCCCAAAGTCGCCAGAAGAGTTACTCAGACTTGAGGCGCAAGAGCGTAGAGTTTCAAGTCGGTGACCATGTGATTCTTAGAGTTTCTCCCTCGAGAGGAGTGAAACGATTTGGTGTTCGGGGCAAGCTGAGCCCTAGGTTTGTTGGCCCCTTTGAGATACTGGAACGAGTTGGAGAGGTAGCTTATAAATTGGCGATGCCTCTAGCTCTATTAGGGGTTCATGATGTATTTCATGTGTCCATGCTCCGGAATTACATTTCAGATTCTACACATGTACTAAGTTATGAGAACTTGGAGCTAGACCAGGATTTGTCATATGAGGAGAAGCCAGTTCAAATTCTTGATCGGAAGGATATAGTCTTGCGGAGCAAGACCATTGCCTTAGTAAAAGTGTTGTGGAGAAATAACAAGGTAGAAGAGACGACTTGGGAACTTGAGACAGATATGCGAGATCGGTATCCTGAGTTATTCAGGTAATTTCGAGGACGAAATTTTTGTAAGGAGGGGATAGTTGTAGCGTCCCAAATTTGCAAATAAGGCTTAGGGCCTTGATTAGCGTGCCTGGAGGGCAATAATTGATATTATTATGTTAAAATGTGAATTTGAAGAGTATGTGATTAGAAATGCATGTTTAGGTGAATTAAATATGCATGTGGGCCCCTTTTGGCTGTAAGGGGCATGTTTGTAATTTTAGCCCGTTGAGGGCATAAATGCAATATTTGTGTATATTATGATTGATACCACGTGTGAGTGGTGATATATTTGTGATGCACAATCTGAGACAGTCCTAGGGAGCGGTGTAGCTAGAAAGTCACAATGGGGTCTAATGCCTGGCTCAAGAGGAGCCTAGGAGTATTTTGGGGATATAATATGTGTTCATGAATTATCGAGTAACGGGTAGTAGTTTGGAAAACATTTCGACATGTTGGGATTAAATGGGGATTTATAGGAATACTTGAGGACTTAACGAGATTTGGTAAATGACTAAATTGTCCTTGGATTACTTAAGGGTTGAGGATAAGTGTAAGGGGCAGTTTGGTCATTTGGAAAGGGTATTACTTAGCTTAGAGAAGCCTTGGGAAACCATTGGAACAAAACACAAGACTCTCTCTTCATCTCTCGGTTTCTTCCTCTCTCTTTGGATGCTTGAAGGCTGAGAGAATTCTAAAGAATTTAAGCTAGGAATTCAGAAATTCAAGGCTGGAACTTGGGAGGCTAGAAGCTTGGAACTCAGGAGATTAGTTCAGAGGCTTAGTTCAGTCCAAAGGTAAGCTCTTTAACTTGATTATCAAGTTGAATTCTGTTGGTTTTATTTCTAGAACTTAGGCTTGCATGGAGTTGGTTTCCAAGATTAGTTTTGGGTGTTTCAATGGGTGTAAGAATTTGTTTATGAGTTTGTTAGGATGTTTAGGCTATATGCGTATGAATTATGGGTTTAATTCTGAGGTTGGCTGAAGTTTGGGGTGTGAATTATGGGTTTAAGATCGGGGAAAAACTTGAGAAATAGGCTGGTTTTCTAGGTTTGGAGGCTCGAGTCGCGGCCCTATTCTTCAGTGCCGCGGCCCTAATTCAAAGTAGTGGCTATTTGGAGGGTTTTTGCTCGGGAACCAAAAAGTTAAGGCTCAGGATGGATTTTATCACCCGGATTGATTGAATCCAAGGTCCCGGAGACTAGAATTATATTCCAAAGTTATTTAATGGATTAGAGCTTGATGGATGGTTATTGTTGATGCGTTGTGACTAGGTCTTCAGTGTGGCTTGGGTTAGAGGACTGTGCTCGGGATTTCGGTGCTCAGGAAGCTTGGGACACAGGTAAGAAAACTGTTGTACCCGTAGAGCAGGGCGGAGCCCTATTGATTGTGTTGTTTCTATTGCAGGGCATGGCCCTATGTGATTGAATTGTAGGGCGTAGCCCTATTGTTTATGTTTTGTATCTGTTTAAGTATTTGTTGATTATATACTATGTGTTGCATATTTGTGAATGAACGGCGAAGGCCGAGAATGGCAGGGAGGCAAGAACGGCAAGGGGCCGGGAGCAACGCTAGCACGCGGAGTGCAAAGCCAAGTACGGCAAGGGGCAGGGAGCGGCATTGAGCACGCAGAGTGCGAGCCGTTAGGGTGAGACCCTTCTCGGATGTTGGAATCATCGTCACGGTGTAGACCGCAAGCCCAGGGCCTGGTAAAATTCTTGGGACAGCATGACCGCTATGTGTTTAGCCTGTTGGCTGTTTTGTTATATGTTGATTGATAGATATGCATAAGTTGATTGTTTTATGTTAAGTTTTCTTGTTGGGTTTCGACTCATGGGTGCTCTATGGTGCAGGTGAGGGGAAAGGAAAGGTCGATCAACCATGAGTACGAAGAGTGTGGAATGACGTGTACATGTTCGGCCTACCTGGCTGCCACGGCCAGGGGTATTTTTGTGAAATGGTATGTATTAAACTGAATTTTGTCGCCTAGTCGACCTAAAATGTATTTTGAGTTGTAAATGTTTTCTAAACAGTATTTTGGGATCCCAATTGGTAAAAATTTATGAGATTTCAATGAATTTTCATATGTTTTATTCTAATTGACTAGTAACAGATCTTAACACAGTTTAGCTACACTTTTAACCAAAAACATCGATTAGCGAGTCATTAGCATGTTTTAAATTCAATTAGTAACGACTCTAAGGAAGTAGGGTGTTACAACATACCTCTTGATGCCTATCAAATGTCCTTGCTATCTTTTCGTAATCTGAACGAACTTCCTATCCAAGCTGCTCCGAGGTACTCACACCAAGATCTTCCACAACGTTCTCTACACCTCAAGAAGTGTGTGGGCACTTAAAGAATAAGTGATGGCTAATTTGTGATTCTACTAGATGTACTCAACACATGAGATTAAGAGAATAAGACCTGAAATTGGTTCTATATCTTTTTCAGGGAGAGATTGAAAAGTATCGTTCTTTTCACAGAGTGAATAATTGTTTATTTTCTTTTTTTCTGGTAAGACTAACTTAAATATAAAATATTTAATTTAAAAAAATAAATCTGTAACCAACTTACAATTTATCTTTTAATTATTTAATTGTCTTATTAATGAAAATATCAAAAAACTAAATTTTGAATTTTTCATTAATTAATTAATTAATTAAATAAAATTGAAAAATATATCCCTGAAAATTATGCAGCACACGCCACACACAGTCCATTGACTGTGTGTGGTCGTGTACCACCCTATATTTTAGGGATATTTGGGGGACCAGTCTCTTTCCCCACTTCGTTGATCCTAAATGATGAGGATGCCATAGGCTCGACGATTTCATACGTCAAGCCTAAGAGTACATCAACTTGGAGGATGCCCAGATTAGATTATTTGGGGGACCAGTCTCTTTCCCCACTTCGTTGATCCTAAATGATGTGGTTACAGGAAACCAGTACTTGCCATATACTCCACCTCAAAGGAGTGTTATAAGTGATCCACAGTTTAGTCCAGTTGTTCAACCAGCTGGCTCCAGCGCCATGCCAAATGCTAGTTTTAGTACCCCCCCCCCCCCTCTTGACAGGCTAAGAAGTAACTCCTACTGGATACAGTGCTTTTCAACCTGCATAGAATTATGTCTCCAATCCAATTTTTTTCATGAAAATCTTGATTTTGAAGGCCCCATCGAACATGCATCGGTACCATTGAGCAAAGTCGATTTTTTGCAGATTTCAGATCTGAAAAAAATTGCAAAAAACACCAAAAATCATTCCCAAAATTGTTCGAAATGCAATTCTTAGTGTGTTAAGTGATACTTTTTATAAATTTAATTTTTAAATCATTCAAAACTATTATGAGTCTTTTTGTGTAGCTTCCAAGAAGGAGAGAGAGAGAAAGGTGGTGTGTGGCTGCCATTTTTAGAGAAAGAGAGAGGGATGTGGGTGTGTGGTGTTGTAAACCAAGATAGAGAGTAAGTATTTAAGTGCAACACGTGCATAAACTTGGGTATTTATGCTGTCAATATCCCTAATATAAAATATAAATATAAAACTTTGAAAAAAAAATAAAAATATTGTTAATTGGGTGGGTTGGATATTAGTCCCAACCCACCCAATGTAATAATTAGACGTGTTAAATTTTTGTCAAGCTTTTTGGGTTGCATTTTTCGTCAGCTTTTTCAGATTTTACTCAGCATCATTTTACATTATACTAACGTTAACACTATATTTGGTATGATGGAAAGAAAAATATAAATAGGAAATTAAATATTTAAGATGGAAACGAAAGATTATTTTTACTCTAGTTGTTTGGTCAGAAAGAACTAAAGAAAATTAAATAATTTCATAATTACCTTTATATCCCAAATTTGTTTCTTAAAAAAAGGAAGGACATATTAGTAATTCACTTTTATCATCAACTTTAATCTTTTAACTCTTTTTTCTTTCCACTAGACAAAGCCATAATTTATAATAGGAATGTAAATGGGGTAGGTCAACTGTGCCTCACCACGCGAGGATCCTGATGCGAAGCGGGTCAAATCCGCCCCAAATAAAGTGGGGTAGGTCAGATCGAACACAATTTAGTTTTTTTTTTAACAAAAAATCTAGCATGACTAGAAACATACCCATATGAAATCCTTATTAACTCGAACAATATTTATATCTATAAATATATATCCCTTTTACAGTATTTATGTAATCTCAAATCAAATTATTTCAATCTTAAATGTCTAAAATATTAGCCTCTTATGAGAAAAAGTAGCAGTTGCAACAAAAAAATATTAGGTATTTATGTCGTAAAAAAAAAAGTTAGGTATTTAACTGCAACACATGCATAAACTTATGTATTTATGTCATCAATATCCCTAATATTGTAGCGTCCCGGAATTTTACTTAGCTAGATAGTAATAGATAGTAGTAGTAGTAGTAGTAGTAGTAGATAGTAATAGCTTATAGTATGTTAGTTTTAGCGGATATTGGTTCAAGCTGGGACTTAGTTGGATGCTCATAGCAATAGTTATGGATTTTATAGGTTTAACCTATAGTTTAGAAATATTAATTATAACATAAGGTTTGATTAATATTATTGGACATAGAATATTTTTTATTATAACCTAAGGTTTAGATAGAATTATTAAGAGCGTGACACTTGTCACAATCTTGTTTATTTAAGGATTTAAGCATTTTTTAAATGAATAGTTTAATAATAGAAGAATCTAGAAGCTCTAGAACCTTTCAGAACCTGCTAGAATCACATATTACTCAGTCAAAGTTGTTTAATCAATTTAAATTATGCTAAATTAGTGCAAAAATGCATTTAAAATATCTACGTATGCCGACATATTGCAGCTATAGGGGCGATATATCGCCTATGAGAGATACGGAAAACACGTTGGCGTTGCACGATCGTAAGAACGAAGACTCGGGACTAGGGGGCAGCCGATATATCGCCACATAGGGGCGATATATCGCCTATATTAGATTTCTTTTAAAAAAAATTTAAAATAACTTTGACTCCTTAGACCTACCTCTGATAGTTTTGACCAAGTCTTCAGCCTCTGATTGACGAATATTCAAATATCTTCAATTAAATTCATTATTTTTATTCAAGCCAAAAAGAAGATTTTTATGCCTAGAACTCTATAAATAGGACTTAGGACCCAACCCTTTCACTTACTATTCAGTTGTGATCAGACTCCAAGGTGCTAGTGGGACCATAAGAGTGATAAACACTTGGGTTGGGAAAAAACTTTTCTATTCTTAAGCTTTATAAAACACTTTGAGAAGTGAGGTTAGTGCATTTCGGTATTGGGGATAGACCAATCCATAAGGTCAATAAATGTACCCTTATTCTTAAGTTCAATTCTGTTTGATTCCTTAGTTTCTTTAGTTTTCATTCAGATTCTAACTTCTGTTTATGATTTTGATGGATAGATGTTTAAGTTCTTAATTTAAGGTTCTTCTCGGTAAGATTCTTCTTTGATGGTTTAGTTTTCTTTTCATTTCTTTTCTTTAGAAACTCATCATTCTTTATGTTTGGTTTTAGGAGTTCCAATCCCACTCTTGTCTCCAATATTTCAGTTTTTTGTAAGGAAAATTAGATAGTTTAGTATTATGATCTAGTTTATGTAATGTATGATATAGTTTATGTTTGTATGATCTAACATATTAGGTACAATAAAGGAGTAAGTGTGTCTGGACCTAAGGTGTCCAATGATGTATGACGGACTATGTCCGATAGGCTCGGTTGCCAAAACTTTATGACGGACCTATGTCCGGTGTATGACAGACTTTTTTCAGGGGCTTAATTGCCACCCCTATATAAACACTTATCTTTTTATTATATCTGACTTCCTATTATAGTTATTATTATGATTTATGACTTATGACCTATGATCTATGATTTATGACCTATGACCTATGACTTATGACTTAGAGTATGATTTATGATTTATGGCTTAGATTATGATTTAGAATTATGACTTAGGTTATGATATGATCTAGAGGTTTGTGTTTGTATGACTCTTGTGAATTTATGTTATGTTTGATTATATGACTAACTCTTGTTTGTATTTTCTTTACTGGGCTTAGAAGCTCACTCCTTATGATGTTGTTATTTCAGGAAATTAAGGATAGAAAGGTCGGTGGCAAGTGTGGGACCTAAGCGCTTCGTGATGTATTTGTGGGGACCATATAGTCGAGGAAGATCATGCAGGCCTATCTTTATTAAAAAATGTTTATTTTAGATTTTTATTTAAATGTTTCTCATTTTTAAGTTAAAGACAAGTATTTTATTTTTGTAAAAACCATGGATCCATGTATTTATTTTCAAGATTTTATTTAATAAAAGAGCAATATTTACGATTATGACCCAACGCTGTGTTCTCGGCAATCTATGAGAAATTAGAGCGTTACAAATATAAATATAAAATTTTGAAATAAAATTAAAAATATTGTTAATTGGGTGGATTGGAAATTAGTTCTAACCCACCCAATGTAATAATTAGACGTGTTAAATTTTTGTCAGATTTTTTGGGTTGCATTTTTCGGATTGAAAAAAATACACAAAGAACCTTACTTAGCATCATTTTACATTAACGTTAACACTATATTTGGTATATTGGAAAGAAAAATATAAATAGGAAAGTAAATATTTAAGATGGAAAAGAAAGATTGTTTCTACTCTAGTTGTTTGGTTAGAAAGAACTAAAGAAAATTAAATAATTTCATAATTACCTTTATATCCCAAATTTGTTTTTAAAATTAAATAAGGAAGGGCATATTAGTAATTCACTTTTATCATCAACTTTAATCTTTTTACTCTTTTTCCCTTTCCACTAGGCACAAAGCAATAATTTATAATAGGAATGTAAATGGGGTAGGTCAACCCCACCTCACCATGCGAGGATCCTGGTGCGAAGCGGGTCAAACCCGCCCCAAATAAAGTGGGGTAGGTCAGACCGGACACAATTTAGTTTTTTTTTAACAAAAAATCTAGCATGACTAGAAACATACCCATATGAAATCCTTATTAACTCGAACAATATTGATATTTATAAATATATATATATCCCTTTTTATAGTATTTATGTAAACTCAAATCAAATTATTTCAACCTTAAATGTCTAAAATTTTAGAAGTAGCAGTAGCAACAACAAAAAAGTGATAGGTATTTATGTCGTCAAAAAAATAGGTTAGATATTTAACTGCAACACATGCATAAACTTATATATCGTCAATATCCCTAATATAAATATAAAATTTTGAAAAAAAAAATAAAAATATTGTTAATTGGGTGGGTTGGAAATTAGTCTCAACCCACCCAATGTAATAATTAGATGTGTTAAATTTTTGTCAAGATTTTTGGGTTGCATTTTTCGTCAGCTTTTTTGAGTTGAAAAAAAAAATACGAAGAGCCTTACGAGCACTCCCAAGCACTCCCAATGGATGTTCTCTCTATCTCTTAAAATACCTCACCAAAATATTATTTTATCTATTTTACCTCTAACTTTTACATTATACTATCCATCAACTTCTCTATTTATTTTCTCTATATCATTTAAATATTATATTTTTTAATATTTATAATATCTACCTACATACAATACCATATAAAATTATATTATGTTTTAAATTTATATGCATGTATATATATGTATATTATTTCAAGGAAGCCTTTTTTTTCTTCTTATTTTGTAATTTTTCTAATTTTCATGAAAACTAAGAGAAAGGAAAAAATGCATACATACTAGATAACAACAAATTTTTGTGCAGAGAACAAGTCTCACCAATTCATTGTTCATATCAATAACTTCAATTTAGAATATATATATATACTAATATACTTGAAGAATAATATAAAAATTAATAAAATATTATTTTGCTGCATGAATAGTTCTCCCTAGATATGGCCTAACACTGAAGATTTATGTAAAAAAAATTGTAAAGTACAGTAGCTATACAACAGCCAATGAATGTTGTTTTTAGGATTCTTATCTATATTTTATACATATTAGCTATTTTACCTCTTCCAATGAGAGTGCTCTTAGCATCATATTACATTAGATTAACGTTAACACTATATTTGGTAAAATAGAAAAGAAAGATTGTTTCTTCACTAGTTGTTTGGTTAGGAAGAACTAAAGAAAATTACAGAATTTCATAATTACCTTTATATCCTAAATTTGTTATCATAAATTTTAAAAAAGGACATATTAGTAATTCACTTTTGTCATCAACTTTAATCTTTGAACTCTTTTTCCTTTCCACCAGGCACAAAGCCTGAATTTATAATAGGAATGCAAATGGGGTAGCCTCACCTCGCGAGGAACCTAATGCGAAGCGGGTCAAACCTGCCCCAAATAAAGTGGGCTAGTCAGACCGGACACAATTTAACTTTGTTTTTAAGAAAAAATTTAGCATGACTAGAAACATACCCATATGAAATCCTTATTAACTCAAACAATATATATATTAACTGATTTATGTAATCTCAAATCAAATTTGTTGACTGTCTTTTTCGCAATCAACCCTAAGAAGAGAGATTAAAGAAATAAGTGAATAGAACACAAGGATTTTTACGTGGTTCAGATTATAAAAGAACCCTAGTCCACGAGTCTCTGGTATTAAGAGGATTGGAAGCTTGTGAGGGCAGGCTTCAATGGAGTATTCTCAAGTAGTGTTTAGATTGCTTTGAGTACAAGATATTTTCTCTCTAAAAAACTGAACCCTTTACAATGAGACTCCTATCCCTATTTATAGAGGTTGTGGTCATTAATATTAATCATAAGTAATTAATACACATTCTTCCCATTATTAGGGGATTAATACAACTTCAATGCATTGGGCTACATTGAATAGAGACCACGACCCAAGCGAGATTTGCAGGGCCCACTGCAGAAAGGTACCTACTTTATAGGGGACATGCCTCAGGTACTGTCAGGGCGTGCTGCAAGTACCTCCATGTCAGACGGCGTAGTGGGTGTGCAAATTGTCGAGTTGTACACTCGACAACACTGTTGAAGGACCACCCATAAAGGTTTGTTAGGTCTTCCTCTAATGTTGCTAACCCACATTAGCTTACACCTGACATATCCTCTAGATCCCAAGGACAAGGTCTTCAGCCTGGAATATAACTGATGGCAAGAAACAACCTGTGGACTGCCAAGCACCCTTGGGACATAGCCTTAGGAAGACATTTGTAGCTCTCGGGACATGGCCTTGGGGAGATGTCGAAGTCCTCTCTCTATCTGAGGGGAATGATCTCTGACTGTAGAGCCGACCTCTCGACGACTTATCCTCAGGGGGCGGCCTAGTCAAAAGAAGCATATGTCCTAATCAGACGATCACATGTCCTTGGGTGAAAATACAGACAACATTTGCTCCAAGTCTTTACTCGTCCTCGGACAGTGGAGACTTAAAATTGAGGAAGACTTCGAAAAGTCCTCGGATAGGAAACATTTGAACTTCTGTTGATGTCACTATGAGATTTCCTGCCACGTGCTGGAACCCCATTGATGGGCCCATCAATCTGCGCCATTAATGAAAGGTCAATTCTGTGGCCCGAAACGTCTTTTCCGTACCTTAGGCTTCCTTTCAGTTTATACTCGAGATTTCATTTTCCAATGCCAATGATCACGATCCGCACCTCTCTGATCTTAGGCCCTTGGATCGTTCTCGAGTACCCATGTCCTAGATAGTCCGACGGTTGGGGTAAAATTACTTCACCCCCAAGCACTAGGTCTATAAAAGGTCGAGAGTCAAATCCCCAATGTTACTTTAACCCATTTCAACTTTCTCGTGCCTTCAAACTCTCTCAACCTCCCAAAACACTTTCTGGCATTGCCTCCTCTCCAGCCCCTATGTCACTCTGGACGACTAGTGTGAAGCTTCGTACTTCTGGGTGAACGACAAACTGTTCTTCAGAGTTCGCACTCAGTTCAGTATAATCTGATGCTACATTTCGAGTAAGTATCCCTGAACTGTGATTATAACACCCTACTACCCATGGGTCGTTACACTGTGTATTTTAAATAGTGCTAAACTCGTTAAACAAGTCATTTGGCCATAATCAGGTAACTAAATATAATTAGCGGTTTACGGTTAAAAATTTTGGTCAAGGATACAAACGTTTACTGTATACATGGGATCCCAAACTACATTTAAAAGGTTAATTACAATAAAAGATTTACAACCAGCCAACCTAAGCGGCAAAATATGGTTTAACCCTAGTTATTCTGGGGTCTTGTGCCCTGAATAGCTGACTGGGGTCCTACACCCTGAATAGATGATTGTTAAGTCATTATGGGGTCTTGCACCTTGAATAGATGACTGTTAAGTCATTCTTGGGTCATGTGCCCTAAATAGATGACTAATAAGTCATTCTAGGGTCCTATGCCCTGAATAGATGACTGTTTAGTCCTTAGGGGGTCCTGTCTCTGAATAGATGATTCATGAGACATACTAGGGTCCTTCTCCCTAAGCCATGTGACCATCTAGTCACCTGAGCCTTTTAGCCCTAGCTCTGACTAACTAGCCTTAGACTAGCCAAGCACTTTAGTTTTCAATAGGTCGGTCGAGCATATAATGCTCCTGTTGATTAGATCTAATCATATTGACTAGCGTTCAATGCACTATTGTCGTTCTAGACTCATAAGTCAATTCCATACGAACAACGCTCAATATTATTGTCGATCATAATTGATAAGTCAGAGCTTCACTACCAACACTAAACACCATTGTCATTTCTGGCTAATAAGTCAGTGTGTTACTCAGATAAACAATGTATTCCGGCATTTATATGATCATACACATTTACAGAGACTGAAGCTCTGATCAATTCCATATTCAACATTCATGACATGCCATAAACACATGTCTCACACCCTGGGCGCATTTTTCTTAACTTTGGTCCAAGCACAGGTTACCAATAAATGACCCTCGAGCACGATCCTGATTCTGAACCCCTAGCAATCACCTAGCCACAACCATAATATAGAATACCATAAAAAACGAGTAAATAAAGACTTCTGGACTGAGTCCTAGCCTCCGGGATGTCAAATCCTACCAAACTGGGTAGTAGGAACAATCTCGAGCCCTTAGAGTTAAGTTCCCACGACTAAAAACCCAACTTGGCCAAAACTGCACAGGCAGGCCGCGACTTGGCCCTAGGGGTCCCGGGGAGCCTCCTAGACAGATAGCCCTCTGCCTGGGCTTCAGGGTGCGGGCCGCGACTTGCCCCTAGAGTCGTGGCGCGCCCCCCAGGTAGAACCCCTTCTGGTTCTGAGTTCACACAGGTCGCGACTTCC
This sequence comes from Humulus lupulus, assembly GCF_963169125.1. Classification (NCBI taxonomy): domain Eukaryota; kingdom Viridiplantae; phylum Streptophyta; class Magnoliopsida; order Rosales; family Cannabaceae; genus Humulus; species Humulus lupulus. The sequence continues at coordinate 10,461,194 of NC_084801.1, forward strand.
AAGAACAAGGTCGCGACCCAACCTCAAACCTAGCCATTTTCTTCGTTTTTTCCCATTTAAAATCCTCTGAAAACCTATCCAAACATATCCAAATCCCAAAATCGTAGTTCCCAAACATCCCAATGGCCCAAAACCATTAAACCCCAAGCCTCAAACAACTCAAAAACTTATCAAGACATAAAATCCAATCAAAGCTTAAAAACTCGAAAACTCAAAACTTAAAACTTGGATTACCTCTGATTTTCCTAGTTAAATCCTCCGGCTAATAAGCTTCTAATCTTTCCTAGAATTGCTATGACTCGATCCTTTCTTAAATCTGAGTCTTAAACTCGAGTTTCCTTCGAAAATGCTAACAGCGTCAAAAAGAGAATGGGAGAGAGAGAGAACGTACTGAATGTTCTTATATGTTTCTGACATGTTACTTCGAGCTTAAGTAACCTCAAGCAAATCCTAATGCTTGGGGTCCCAAAAACACCCCTGGGGTAAAATAGTCAAAATTCCCAGAATTCCCTCATGATCTCACTAATTTCCAATATATCATCAAATAATCATTCCCATTACCCAATATCCCGGTAATGTGCTAAATACCCAATATACCCCTTGACTCACTCTGAGTCAAGTATGGGTCCCTTTGTGACTCTCCCATTAGCTTACTCCATAGGATTGTCTCGTGTTGAGCAACCCAAACATATCCACATAGTAATGTAGTACCACACACATACCACATATATGCCAAATATACCCATAGTGGGCCAAATTACGAATATTACCCAATTAATCATAATTGAGCCAACATGCATATTTAATACACCTAAACATGCATATTAAGTCATATTATAATATAACTTAAAAAATCACATAATGATGCACATATATATCACATAATTTTATAATTTGCCATCATGGCCCCTTAATCAAGGCCCTAAACCTTATCAGGAAATTTGGGACGTTACAATTATCCCCTCCTTACAGAAATTTCGTCCTCGAAATTTTATCTGAACAGCCCAACACATCAATCCTGCATATCTTATTCCAGTTCTTAGGTCATTTCTTCGACCTTACTGTTTCTGTATAATACCTTAACCAAAGGTATAGTTGTTGTTCCTCAGAACTCTGTTATTTTTGTCTTATATCTAGATTGGTTATTCCTCACAGGACAACTTAGCTTCTAATTCCAGATCTTCATAAGTCAACACATGAGTCTCATCTAACACATGTTTCCTCAACATAGGAATATGAAATACACTACATACGTCCGAAAGTGCCAAAGATAAGGCCAACTTATAGACCACCTGACCAATCCTCTCCAGGATTTCAAACGGTCCTACTAATCTAGGGCTCAACTTGATCTTATCTCCTCACCCCTTTCCATGGTGATACTCTAAGGAAGATACAGTCTTCCACTTGGAACTCCATATTTCTTCACTTCAGATCAACATAATTTTTCTGTCTATTCTGAGAAGCGAGCATCCAAGCTCTAATCTTTTCAATAGCCTCAATGAACCTCTAAACCACCACAGGATCCAAATATAACCTCTTACTCATCTCATCCCAGTGAATGAGTGATATACATATCCTACCATACAACATCTCATAAGGTGCCCTTTTAATAACTGAATAACTCCCTCTGATTTACCATCAATTTGAGGATAATAACTGTATTGAACTCCAGCTATGTACTCATTGCTTTCTACAACCTTCCCCCAAAACTTGGAAGTAAAAACAGGGTTCTCATCTAATAAGATAGACCTCGAATTCCATGAAGGTGTACTATCTCTCTCGCAGAGAAATCTGCATACGGGTCAACTATATTATTCATCCTCACTAATAAAAAGTGAGCTGACTTTGTATACTGGTCCATGATAACCCGAACTGAAATCACACTGGCCTACTACCCTGGGCAACCCCACCACGAAATCCATCGTGATGTCTTTCCACTTCTACTTTGGGATATACAAAGGTTGTAATGACCTTATTGGTTTCTGATACTCTGTCTTGACCTGCTAACAGGTTAGGAACTTTGCCACATATTCAGTTACGTCCCTCTCCATCCTAGGCCACTAATATAAAGCTTTCAGATTCTGGTACATCTTCATGATGCCTGGATGAAGAGGATAAGGGGTAGTTTGAGATTCATCCAGGATCCCCCGTTTAATCCCAGTGTTCATCGGATCCCCAGTCCGATTCTTATACTTCAATAAACTCATACCTGTCACTGCATGATCCTTAGCTAATCCAGCTAAGACATTCCCCTCAATTATTCCCATCTATGGTTCACTCAACTGTTTTTCCTTTGATCCTCTCTAAAAGAGTAAACTGAAGCGTAATGTTGACCAACTAGCCCACCAGTAACTTTACTCTATTTCTGGTCACATCCTTCAACTAACATGATGCATATACAATCTCCTTTTCTGTCAATGAGATATCATTATAACTTATAAACTGGTTCTGATCTGTAGGAAGACTTAGAATTCTTTCACAAAACACATGTAATATCCTGCCCATCCAAGGAAACTTCTGACCTCTGAGGCTTTCCTTGGCCTTGACCAATCTTTGACTGAGAGTATACCACAATATCGTCAGTCAAGAAGATCATAAATCCAATTTATATTATCTTTGAATACCCTGTTCATTTGATCCATCAAAACAACCAGGGCATTAGTCAAGTCCACAAGACATGACTCAACACTCCTAGTACCCATAACTGATATAGAAGACAGCCTTCTACATATCCTTCTCCCTGATCTTCAACTAGTAATAACCAGATCAAAGATCCACCTTAAAGAATATTGTCTTACTTAATAACTAAGCCTTTAGTTCCTACAGCTCTGCTGAAGCTGTTCAATACTATGCCCTAGACCTAGTTTCATCCTTGACACCAACCAAATCACCATTCTCCCTCTTTGTGTAAAGGTAACCCTGGAAAATCCCTTGGAACACATCCATAAACTCACAGACTAATTCAATCTGTCCTGGTCCCACTGGCACGACCTGAGTGATATTCACCACACTAGCTAAGAGTCCTATGCATCCCTCCTGCAATAGATCTTTAGCTCTAAGTACAGATGTCATAATCATACATGGTCCATCCACATTGCCAACAAATACAATTCTTTATCTCCCTCTCTTGTTCAAAAGTTACCATCTTTTCCTTACGATTTATTACTATCCCAAACTCGGTTAACCAATCCATCTCCATGATCATATCGAAGTTGGTCATAACCAACTCTATCAAATTAACTGAAGAGTCCCTTCTCACCATAACCTAACTCATTTCTTAAAATTACCAATAGAGTACCACATTCTCATCACAACATAACAACGTAATATGCATATCAAGTCTATACCTCTCTTAAATGCAACAAAACAAAGGGCAACATGGCACCAGAACCAATCAACATATTACAAGAATCAAAACTAAAAAGTTGACCTGCCACCACTGAGGAAACAGCCCCAGTCTCAGTCTCTAACTCTGACTCGGAAGGAAATATTTGTCTAGGGATTGAATCCTAGAATAGCTCAAGGCGTTAGAGTCGCCCCAGTACATGAAATCCTTACCTACGCTCAGGTGGTAGGGAAGACTCTTATTGTTGAGAGCACAGGAAATGAGAATGGGAAGGAGACTACTGGAGAGCGCGGAGCTCAGACAGTGAAACCTCCATTTATTGGATCGAGCAAGGACAAGGATTGGAAAGTTTACCCAAAATGCACTTGGTGCAAGAGGCGCCAACTCTGCATCAGAGCGAACACTCGAGCTGGAATTGAGTTGTCCGCCCCCTTTGGCTTATCCTTCCTTCGCCTTGGGCAATCCCTCTTAAGGTGCCCAACCATCCCGCATAAGAAACATGCCTTTGCTCTACATTCTCCCAAATGGCGCCTCTTGCACCAAGTGCATTTTGGGTAAACTTTCCAATCCTTGTCCTTGCTCGATCCAATAAATGGAGTTTTCACTGTCTGAGCTCCGCGCTCTCCGGTAGTCTCCTTCCCAATCTCATTTCCTGTGCTCTCAACAATAAGAGTCTTCCCTACCACCTGAGCGTAGGTAAGGATTTCATGTACTGGGGCGACTTTAACGCCTTGAGCTATTCTGGGATTCAATCCCTAGACAAATATTTCCTTCCAAGCTACATCCATGGGTACCATATCAGAAGCAAACTTGGCCAACCTATAAAATATGTTAACATACCATGTTATTGTTGTATTTCCCAAAATCAGGTTCAGAAACTCATTTGTCTTAGCAGTCTTGACTGCATCACAGTTATATCTCTCATTAAACAGCTGCCTAAATTCTTTCCAGTTCATTGCAGCTATATCTCGTGTCTGGGATACCAATTCCCACCATGTTCGATCATCTTCCCGTAATACATATGTAGCACAGATCACCTTATCGTGACCTACCACCCCCATACTGTCGAGGATGGAACTGACCATGCCCATCCATTGCTCAGCTCTGAATGGAACTAGGCCTCCCTCAAAAACTGGAGGGTAATATTCCTAGAATCTTCCACAAAGAAATTCTCATATGTTCTCAACCCTAGGCTGAGCCAATACTGGTGTCACTCCTAGCACAACAAAGGAAGATGGGTTTCTTGACATAACTTGTTGTTGTTTTAAACACATGATATCTTCCTCTTGCCTCTGCAATCATAATTGCATATCTGTAAACACCTGCTGCAAATTCTGAGGGGCAGGTGAAGAGCTCAGCCTCGGTATGACTACCACCAGGTCTCATTAACTGCCTTGGGTAAATAACCTCTGATTAGTCTGCAGTCAATAACTTGATTCATTAAACATGATGAACACATTCAAAAGCCTTCCCCCACGGGAACAAGCACACAATACCACACTTACATACCACTGCGGTACCAAAATACATGCCCACAACATTCATGCATCAATCCACAACCCCTGCTCTACCAACATACATACCATGCTCTCAACTCCAGCATGCAATTAATACATTCATATAATCACTGAGCAGGTAATCACATAATCATATCAATAGTCAAGGATAAGCCCTAACAGAATCTCATGTTTCTTAATAAGGTATGCAGGTAAATCAATTACATTCTATTTAAGCAGTTAAACACATAACCACATAAATAGTTACCCTACCCTCAGTGAAGCTTGTCTTTAGTGGCGAGTGTATATGTCCAGCTTGCTACAGGAACCCTTAACCTTGGCTCGCTCTGATACCAAGTTGTAATGCCCTACTACCCAGGGACCGTTACACTATGTATTTTAAATAGTATTAAACTCGTAAAATAAGTCATTTGGCCATAATTATGTAACTAAATGTAATTAACGATTTAGGGTTAATTTTTTTTCAAGGATACAAACGTTTCACTAAAATGTTTACTGTATACATTGTGATCCCAAACTACATTTAAAAGGTTAATTACAATAAAAGATTTACAACCCAAGTCTTAATCGTTACTTTGTTCACTAAAACGTTTACTGTACTTGTTCTTAATCGTTACTTTGTTCAGCTCACGATAATCTATGCACATCCGCATACTTCCGTCCTTCTTCTTCACGAATAGTACTGGAGCTCCCCATGGTGAATGGCTTGGCCTAATAAAACCCAAGTCTAGGAGTTCTTGTAGCTGCGTCTTTAACTCCTTGAGTTCCGTAGGTGCCATCCGGTATGGTGCCTTAGAGATAGGCTTGGTGCCTGGTACTAATTCTATCGCAAAGTTTATTTCTTAAGTTGGCGGCAATCCTGGCAAGTCATCGGGAAATACCTCTGGAAATTCTTGTATAACTCGGACGTCTCCAACCTTAAGTGGTGTCTCCCTTTCCACGTTCGTGAACCTGGCTAAGAATGCTTGACATCCTTTCTCCATCATTCTCTGAGCTTTGAGAGATGACACTAACGGGGTGCGCAATCCTGAAGCTTGTCCCATGAAGCATCGTCTCTGGCCATCAGGAGTCTCGAACATCACCTTCTTGCGTTTGTAGTCGATCGTTGCGCCATGCCGTGCTAGCCAATCCATGCCTAGTATTACGTCGAAGTCCTTGATCACTAGCTCTATCAGGTCTCCTTCTAGTTCTATGTCCTCAATCTTGATCGGTACGCCTCGTACTATTCGTGATGATAGAACTACTTTGCCTTGAAGGCAACTCGGTTACAAACCTAGTTCTAAATCTTTCACTAGGTTTGTCTAGTTTTTCTATCATTCCTAACGAGATATACGAATGAGTGGCTCCCGAATCAAATAATACATAGCATAAATTATTGAGGATAGAAACCTGACCTGTGACCACCTTGTTGCTAGCATCAGCCTCTCCTTGGGTTAAAGCAAAAACCCTAGCAGGAACCATCTTTTCGTCCTTCTTCCCTTCTGGCTTTTGCTGAGGAAAATCTCTTTTACGATGCCCTTCTTGACCACAATTGAAACACTCCTTGGTGTTTGCGCGGCATTCTCCAGGATGCTTCTTCTGACACTTAGCACATGGCGGGTATTCCACGTAGCCCGGCCTATTTCCCCCATTATTCGTACGTGCCTTCTTATCGCTGTCGAATTTCTTGTTATCAGGATGCCGTCTTTTCTGGCCGTTACCGTTGTTGTTGGACTGATTGTTCCCGCTATGGTTGTTGTTCCGACTGGTCTGAGGTTGACTCTGCGATCTAGGTTCAGGCTTACTGGCTTCCTCTTTGCTTACATTGGCCTGCAACCTTTCTACTTCGATTGCCGTCTCAAGAACGTCAGCATATGTAGTGTTTCCCGGGTTTGCTAGCTTAACCCCCATCTCAATCTTCGGGCGAAGTCCTCTAACAAACTTGTTCACCCTCAGAAAATCGGTTGGAACCATCTCTGATGCGAACTTTGCTAAGCAGTCGAACTGACGAGCATACTCTGCCACCGATAAATTACCTTGCTTCAAGTTGGCAAACTCCTCAACTCTTGAAGCGAGTACAGCTGAGTTGTAGTACTTTTTGTGGAACAGCTCCACAAATCGGGCCCATGTCATGGTGGCATCATCATGGGATTGCTGGACCAAGTCCCACCATATCCTGGCATCCTTCTTGAGCAAGGACGAGACGCAGGATATGCGGTCCGCATTACTAAGGTTCATGTGCGTCAGAATCGGCTCCACATTCCTTAGCCACTCTTCTGCCTCAAAGGGGTCTGTAGTCCCTTCTAAGTTTGGAGCGTGCTGCTTGTGGAACCTCTCATACATTGGCTCCATGTTCGGTACTGGATACGGCGCGTAATTCGTCATTGGCCATCCCCCATATGGACCAACTTGTTGGGGTGCTGGGGCTATTTGCTGTGGCTGCGGCTGCGGCGGAGGCTGAGGCTGAGTTTGAGCCTGTTGGCGTTGTTGCTGCAAATGTTCTTCGACTTGCTGTCACAGTCTGGCAATCTTTGTAGTGTTGTCAGCTGGTGGTGTCGGCGTGTTGCGGCGGGCAGTAGCATGCACTCCCCTTCAGCGAACTGGAGGGGCTTCATTGGTTGCTGGGACGGCGTTGGAGGCGTTTCCGTTGGTGCGTGCAGATCTTCGGAGCGACATCGTAGCAGAGTTTTAACAGTTAAAAGAAACATGTTAGAACTTTACCTAATAGGCTCTAAGGCAAAAACTTATTCTAAAACAAACATATCTCAGACCTATTTATTATGACTTCTTATGAAAAGTTATAAGTCTTTATTTATTATTTAGAGTGTGTTTCTATACTTAGAAAAACATGTCATCTTTATTTTCTAAGTGTGTTTCTAATCATCCTATATGACTTAATTCTCAGGCTCGAAACTTATCTTTGTTCTAAAGTTAACCATATTGAGGGAGGGCTGGGATCAGTAAAATCGTTCCCACTACTATGGCCCCCTAACTCTAAATAAGGAAACTTGGTTCATTGATTTGTATCCACCCTCACCGAACTTAGTCATTATTCATTTTATTTATTACTTATTATGATTGCGAAAATAAAATCAAACTCATACATGATAATAAAATAGCATGTTATTCATTTGGAAAAACAGTTTTCACTTATTACAATCACAAAATAAAGAAAGAAATAAAACAAACAATGAAAACTACTATTCTAAAAATCGGGATCTTCTACATCTGATCCTTCATCTAGCATATTGTCATCTATCTCCTCATAATCATCATTGTCATGTGCATCAAAATGTCCTCTAGGAAGGTTTGTGAGAATCCTATGTTTTTGCTCATTGGTGAACTGAAACTCGAATTTTGCAGTGAACCTAACTAAGAGGAAATAATAACGCATCGCTAATGGCAGTTCGTCCTCATCATTCATGGTTTCCCATATTTCTTCTAAGGCTGCTATTACAGGATGGAAATCTTTAAATAGCCTAATTATTAATACATATTGTTCCGTTGATCTTAACATTATTTGCTTAGACTCTTGAAGGTGACCTATCTCTTGGTGGAACAAAAGCAGTCTTCGTGTGATTCTTTCTAGTGCTCCTACGGTGTTTCTTGACTCCCTTATTCTTTTTAAGGCCTTAATGGCTCGGATATCTTGGTAGGTTAAAGCTCCGTTCATACTTAACTGAAAACATACACACTAAAGTTGTTAGCTATACATATAAGCAAAATAACCATAACTTAAATACTTACTTGGCGGTCAGATTCGGAGCTTTGAGCGTGTGTATCGAGGAGAACTTCATGCGAAGGAACTGTTGCTCTGATACCAACTGTAATGACCCACCTACTCTAGACTTTTGGACCATTAATGAAACTATACATACAAATCCTTAATAAAACTTACATTTGCGAAAATACCATAACTTTATTAGAAACTTGTAGAAATAAGAGTTACTTTCATAAAATATCAAGTAGGATATGGGATCCCATTGTCTTAACAACAAAACATAATTTAAAATAAAAGGAGTTACATAGCAAGTGCAGAAAAATACATGTAAAACCATAAAACAAGACTACATCCTCGAAAATCGAACTCTCGACTCCTTGACTCCATTCACCACCGATACACATTCCCCAATTATCCACGAATCTTACCGCCACTATAGCTATTTTCCTGCACATATAAACAAAAAGGAATGAGCCTAATGCCCAGCAAGGAAAATCTACCACATAGTTCATATACATAGATTTCATAAGAAACATAAAAACATAACATTACATTTATTTCATATACATACTATAATGGCCATTATTACTTGGGGTCCCATAGACTAAACAAGTCATATGCCCATGAGATTAGTTGGGTCCTACTAGCTAAGCAGGTCATATGCCCATAATCTATTTGGGGTCTTGTTAGTCATATGGGTCATATGCCCAAGCCTACAAACATACATATCATAACACTTATCATAACATAAGAAACATAAGATAACATATAAAACATATAACATATAGATTCTATCCTATTTTCCTTACCAAAATACCAGGATAAGAGGACAGTGCTGGGACTTTGGAACACCCCTAAAACCATTATGAAAGGGTGACTTTAATGAAGAAAAGGAAATGAAAGGAAAGGAAGGAATGGAAGGACTAAACCATTGAGAAACATACTTACCAAAATCTTATGTGCAAGTTCTTAGATTTCCTAACCAAAATAAAGATTAAGGTTAGAGGCTGAGTAGAAGACTATGAGAACTTAAAATAAAATAAAATAATACCAAAGAACTAAGGTGTAGAAATACCTTGAAGACTTGTAGACCAATCTAAACCTCGAACCGAAATACTATAGAACCTTACTTCCCAAGTGTTTAATAAGCTTATGATGATCAAGCTTATGATTTCCCCACCCAAGTGTTTACACTCTCACACTCACCTAGCAACTTGCAGCCTCTGAACTTAGAGTAAAAGGTGAATAATGGCTGGGTACTAGGTCCTATTTATAGAGTTTAGGAATGAAAGGATCTTAATTTCACTTGAATAAAAATAATGGCTTTTTAGGTGAAAATAATTTGAATAATCGTTCAGCAGAGGCTGAAGACTCGTTCAAAAAGGTGTTAGACTTATCAAGAGGTTGAATGGCTGAATGGAAAAAGAATTCAAAAACTTTCAAAATAAGCTGAGAGGGGCGATATATCGCCCCCTGTAGGCGATATATCACCTAGGCCAGTATGCCCGAGGCAGTCGTGCATCGTTTCGTGTTTTCCGTATCTACGTGCTGCGATATATCGGCACACGCTGATTATTTAAACACAAAATTACACAATTTTAGCTAAGTTTGAATGGAGTAAACAGCCTTGACTAAGCCCTTAAACATATTCAAAGCTGCTGACTGACCTTAGAGCATTCAAACTTTACCCTTATTAAATTTAATCCTCAAAATACTTAATCCTTAATCATCCATTCATAACATGTGCTTAAAATCCTACTGGTCCTTATCTAAACCTTATAGTATAATAAATATTATCTTTAATATCAGTCATATTAATCAAACCTTAGGTTAAAATTAATATTCTTAAACTATAGGTTAAACTTAGAAAATCTACAAGTACTACTATGAGTGTCCAAATAATTCCCAGTCTGAACCAAAAATCCACAGTCATAAAGATAATACTATAAATACTATAATACTACTATCTAACTAGCTAAGTAAAGTTCTTGGACTCTACACTTGAGATGAAGAAGGCTCAGGAAGAGCTGGCTCGCGTCCAGGAGGAGCTTGCTCAAACCCAAGAGACTGCAGTCCCCCTGGAGGAACATTCGCGGCTCTAGAAAGAGGTGGAGGACACAAAGGTCGTGTCCAAGAGGTGGAGGAACAGCTGGTGACGAAGAGGTTGAAGTTGTCCACCTTAAAGGAAACATCCGCCAAGTTATTGGAAGAGGCCGCAGTCCGTACACAGACCGTGGAGGAAGATGATTAGTGCTCAAAAGATGTCATTTTATCAAGTTTAAGTTCAAATTAAATTAAGTTTTGAATAATATTTTCTTGAATTTATTATGATATATTCTTTAAATGGAAAATATTAGTTTTAATTTAATTTAAAAATATTTTATATGAATTATAATGCATTTGAGCCTAATTAAAAGAAAAAAATATAGAAAAGAAAAGAAAAGAATTAAACTTGAAAAATGAGAGCTGAAAAATGATATTATTGTAGTTAACTTCTTTTTTTTGTTGTTTCATTTGAGGCCCAATGGAGGCCCACGGTTCCAAGCCCACAGCCAAGCCGTAGCCAAGCCAAGCCAGCCGCCTGCCACCTGACGCCGTCAGCGCCTGTCAGCCGCCTGCAGTGGTATGCGCCTCGGGCCGCGTGCAGCAGCTCACTCCTTTCACCAGCTCCGGTCCAATTTTCCCCAGCTGCCATTGTACTCCTAAGCCCAATATTTTAAGCACTTTGGGCCTTGCAAAATTGCCACTTTGAGCTTCAAAGCTCTTTTTTTTTGCTGTTTTTGAAAAAAAGAACATTTTGACCATACACCAAAATAGATAGGTTAATATTAATAATAAGATTTGATTTTTCAAAATCATATTTTATTATTAATATTTCAGATTTATTTTGTAAACCCCAAATTGTTATTTAATTTCTTTTTAGTCCTTCTCTCCATCTATAAATAGGGACACTTTCTTCACATTTGGCATGTAATTTTGAGAGTAGAGAAACTATAGCAAAATTTCCACTCACTTTCTTCTCATATTTTCTTCTTAGAATTTTGTGAGAATCATGAGCATAATGGCCTAATCTTCCTAGGAAGGTTAGGGATGATTCCATATGCAAGTGATGTTATTTTGCTACTTTGATTTACTATGTTCTTAATGTAATATATTTGAGTTATTTATGTTTTTTCATCTCTATCTTTATTTTGGTATCTTTATTTACTTATGCTAATAGTATATAGGATTAGTCATGCTCTTTCTATGTGCTTCTAATTAGTAAAAGTAATATTGATACATAATTTTATGTCCAATCTTCTATTGCATTATTGCCCTTGGGTATTTTGTCATTTTTAGATTTTTCATAAGATTAACATTGTGCTTTTAAAGTAAAGAACTTTATAACTCAAATGAACTTTTGTTAGAAAAACTATGGACTTTAATGTTAGATTTTCCAAGTAAATGTTGGGATGTGAACTATTTACTTGTGTATTTTTGTAAATCAAGTAACCAAGTAACTAAACAAGCATATGGATGATTCTTGAAACCTTTCATTTTCTCAAACTCTTGATTACATCTTACCTTTATTTCACTTATCTCATTTCATCACTTTATCAAAATACAATACCAAAATCTCAAACATCTTTCCATTTACAATTTTATTTACTTCTTGTTACTAACTTTTTGTGCTATTTCTACTAACCTTTTAATTTTAGGTTACCTCCTTGTGGATCGACCGCCCGATCTTACTACAACTACCGCTTAGTGTAGTCACATTTTGGGCGTTAAACAGAAGAACTGGCCCGAGTCTGTGAGGAGTTTTGGTTGAGTCGAGTGGAACTTGAAGCCCGTGTCGGTGAGTTGGAAAAAAACCAATGGGGAACTGGCCAAATACCTCGACGTGATGGCTGAGGACATGCTCTTCGTTGCATGGCAGAGCAACAAGGACATGGACCTCTCTTTCACAGAGGATCCTGACATGAGGAGCAAAGTCAAGGCACATCTCGAGGTAGACACTGCCCACGCAGCTTAAGAGAGGAGGCCTCGGTGGCAGTTCGGACTCCCGAGGACAACCTAGTGGTCGAGCTGATGATAGAGGCGCCATTAGGCGAAGGCCCCCAATAACATTTAAATAGAACAGGCCTGTGTGCCATAGTTTTTAGGGGTAAAAACACTCAATGCTCGAGCCCCCGAGCACACTTGCAATTATTTTCAATGCATCTCTCGTTACTTTCACTTGATTTGGTTCTTTGAATTCAGTGTAACTTAATGACCACGAGAATAAGCACTCAAACCATCTTAGGCGATTGGTACTATAAATTCAACGTAACTCAACTATCACGAGAACAAGAACTCAAACCATCTTAAAAAATTTTGGTTATATAAATTCAACATAACATGAATGTCACGAGAACAAGAACTCACACCATTTTAACCGGTTGGTTCTGTAAATTCAACGTAACACGAATGTCACAGGAACAAGAACACAAAACATTTTAACCAGTTGGTTCTGTAAATTCAACGTAACACAAATGTCAGTTTTATACACTTGGTCCCTTGTAGGCTCATAGTACTAGAAGTAACTTTCACGCAAAATTTACCATTGGTCCATACTCAGCGTCTTATGCCCCTACAATCCATAGATTTGGTCTTTCGAGGGTCGTTGCACGTGAAATTGCCTGCCCCTGAGTACGCACTACTCGAGAGGTCGGCTGAGGGTTTCAACATCGATCTTCGAGTGCATATCTCGTCACTTTCAGATCATCTCACATCTCCTTGGGAGGTAATGTTAATGAGGTGCCCAAGCATAAACAGCTCGAACATCCACCCGTATCTCGCAAATTAGGATTTGGTTATTACTCTCCGAGCGCGCGGTATCCTCAAGAGGTAACCTGAATTATTAAGTCTACGTTGTACTGGGTTTTCTAGCTATGGGATATAGTGACATTAGGGGTGCTTCGCTATTCGACTAGCCAAGCTCCCCATGCCACGGATTTCCCAAGGCCAAGTATGGGGTACTCGACATATCGAGACCAAGAGACTTGGTTAGAGCTCCTCGGGCTCGATGTCCACGGGAGGTGACAATAGTCTATTCTCGAGCTACTTGGGGTATCTAGTTCCTAGGTGCTAAGCTTAGTTTTTCCTAAAACAAGCTGCCTTCTAGGCTAGACATAACTAGTTTCCTATGATTTCCTATTCTCGGGATGACGACGCTAGGCTTACTCTTGACAATTGACAAGTTTAGTTTCCTAGGTCGTTCCCTGTGAGGCGTAGTGCTACCCTAACTCCATGCCCCCCAAGTGATTGGAAACTAGTCTGCGGCCACTTGTCCAAGCGAGCGGGTGCTCTTACACAACATTAATAGAATATAAAGGAAACCAAAGAATATAAGTGGACAATGAATTTCTTACCGTGTTGTATATACACGGTTTCCATTACATGTGTTCGAAGGCTACAAGGGGTATTATAGACATATACAATGTTTGATGCTCATATTATTGGTAATACCATCAAAGATGCTCGACATTCCAAGCATGAGGAATCAGCTCCCCACTAAGTCGGGCTAATTTGTATGTTCCCGGACATACAACGCTCTCGAATTGGTATGGGCCCTCCCAGTTGGGTTCCAACACTCCTGCACCTGGGTCTCAGGTGGCTAAGAAGACTCTTCGCAACACCAGATCTCCGACCCCAAATTTTCTATCTTTCACTTTGGAGTTAAAATATCTTGCCACCTTCTGTTGGTAGGATGCTACTCGAAGCTGAGAAGTTTCGAGTAGCTCCTCCACGAGGTTTAGGGACTCCCGAAGTAAATCATGGTTCATGTTCGGATCATACGTATCCCGTCGGTGTGTGGAGATTGCTGCTTCAACTGGGAGCATAGCCTCATACACGTAGGCCATTGAGAAGGGAGAATGGCCGATGGAGGTCCAGGCAGTGGTGCAATAGCTCCACAATGCATTAGGCAGCTCCTCGAGCCAAGCTTCTTTTGCCTACTCCAACATTTTCTTCAAAGTGGACTTGAGTGTCCTGTTAACTACTTCCACTTGGCCATTGCCCTGCAGATGGGCCACGGAAGAGAAGCTCTTTATGACACCATGCCGTTGACAGAAGTCTGTGAACACTTCACTGTTGAACCGCAATCCGTTGTCAGAGACTATCTTCCTCGGAAGCCAATACCGACAAATGATGTTTTTGATGATGAAATCCAAAACCTTTTTGGAGGTGATTGTAGTGAGTGGATCGGCCTCAACCCACTTCGTGAAGTAGTCGACGACCACTATGGCATATTTCACCCCTCCCTTCCGTGTAGGCAGGGACCCGATAAGGTCGATGCCCCAGACAGCAAAAGGCCATGGGCTGGTCATCTGCATAAGCTCATTTGGAGGCACTCGGGGGATTTGGCAAAGCTCTGGAACTTGTCGCATTTCTTGACGTAATCCATCGCGTCTCCATTCATGGTGGGCCAAAAATACCCTTGCCTTAAGATCTTCTTGGAGAGGCTCTGCCCCCCAGCGTGATCTCCGCAAAAACCTTCGTGTACCTCTCGTAGTATTAAACCAACTTCTTGCTTGGACATGCACCGAAGCAAGGGCAAAGAATAACCTCGCCTGTAAAGCCTATTATCTATGATTATGTACCTCGGTACTCGATACAGCAGCTTTCGAGCTGCCTTCTTATCTTTCCCCGAAGACGAGGTATTTAACTATTGGCTCCACCCATCAATCTTGGGGTTGTATAGATTCCACCTCGTCTGGAGTCGAGATCCTTGGAGAATCCAAGTAATAAATGGGGACCACATCGATTAACTCAGCATCTTTGGTCGTGGCTAGCTTGGCCAGGGCGTCAGCATTGGAATTTTGCTCTCGCAGTACCTACCTAACAGTGAATCCTCAGAAGTTATGTAGCATTTCTTGGACCTTTTTCAAGTATGCTACCATCTTTTCTCCTCGGGCCTAGTACTCCCTGAGAACTTGGTTTACCACGAGTTGGGAGTCGCTAAAGATCTTGAGTCCTTCGAATTTAAGCTCCAGTGCCACTTAGAGCCCATCGATTAAGGCTTCATATTTTGCTTCATTGTTAGAGGAACTAAACCCAAAGCAAATGGCACTATGCACCTTATGCCACTCGGGGGAAACCAAAATAAGTCCTGCCTCGGCACCATTTTTGTTCGAGGACCCATCCACGAACAACTTCAAGGATGGTCCAACCACTGGGGTACACTCAGTCCTCTCCCGATTCCTGGTGCACTCGGTAATGAAATCGGTGAGTGCCTGACCTTTCATGGCAGTCCTCAGATGATAGGTGATGTCAAACTGACTCAGCTCCACCAACCACTTCAAGAGCCTTCCTAACGTCTCAGGCTTTTGAAGGACTTGTTTGAGGGGATGGTTTGTGAGGACCTTAATCAGATGCGCTTGGAAGTAGGGTCTTAGCTTTTGAGAGGCAACCATTATGCAAAAGGTTAACTTTTCCATCAGCGGGTATCTAGACTCTACCTCGAGGAGTCTTTTGCTGACATAATAGACGGGGAACTGAACGCAGCTTTCTTCCCTTACCAACGCGGCACTGATGGCATCTTCCGAAACAGCCATGTAGAGCAGGAGAGGTTCTCCTTCTACAGGCTTGGATAGAATCAGAGGGTTTCCCATGTGCGCCTTAAGCTATTGGAATGCCTGTTCACACTCTTCTATCCATTCAAACCTCTGACTTTCTCAGGAACATTGAAGAAAGGGATGCACTTGTCTGTTGCCTTAGAGACAAAATGGCTCAAAGTTGCGATCCTCCCTGTCAGGCTTTGAACGTCTTTATATTTTCGGGGAGATGGCATCTCGATTAGGGCCTTGATCTTCTCGAGGTTCGCCTCAATCCCCTGAGCATTGACGATGAAGCCTAGGAACTTGCCGGAGGCAACCCCAACTGTGCACTTTTAGGGGTTTAGTTTCATCCCTAACCGTCGGAGCAGTGTGAAGACCTCAGTCAAGTTGCCCACATGGTCAGGGGGTCCTCGACTTGACCAACATATCGTCCACATAGACCTCCATGTTCTGACCCAATTGGTTTTTGAACATCTTGTTAACCAGCCTCTGGTAGGTGGCGCTAGTATTTTTCAGCCCGAAAGGCATCACAATGTAACAATAGACACCCTTGTCAGTTCGAAAGCTAGTGTGCTCTTGATCGACGACCTTCATGGATATTTGGTTATATCTCGAGTATGCATCCATGAACGACAGCAACTCATAACCAGAGGTGGCATCGACCATCTGGTCCATCTTGGGGAGTGAAAAGCAGTCCTTCGGCCATCCCTTGTTAAGGTCTGAGGAATCGATCCATGTCCTCCAAGTGTCATTCGGCTTTGGCACGAGGAAAAAATTGGATAGACACCTGGGGTATTGGGCTTCTCGAATAAACCCATTGGAGATGAGCTTGTCCACTTCAGCCTTGAGAGCCTCTTTCCGAGTTTGATCAAATGTCTGTTGCTTCTGCTAGACGGGAGCAAAGCTAGGATCGATATTCAAGGCATGACATATGATATTTGGATCAATACCAGTCATGTCAGAATGTGATCACACGAACACGTCTTGGTTTCCTTGGAGGAAGCCCATCAATGCCTCTTGGACTTTCGTTTTTAAGCTTCCCCTAATTTTTATTTTTCTGTCGGGGGTGGAGGTATCAAGAACTACCTCCTCCACCTCCTCTATTGGTTCAATGGACCTCTCCTCTTGAACCCTTGGATCTAACTCGTTGGGCCCCGAGTCCTGGACAACTTGTACCTCTGAGGCCTCGGACTTCTCAGGATCTTCCTCCCTTACCATCATCACAAGAGCATTGAGGGAGACATTGTAACACTGTCTTGCCTCTTTTTGGTCACCACAGACTGTGCCGATACCTGCGTCCGTGGGGAACTTCATGCATAGATGACGAATGGAGGTGACAGCTCTAACTCCACTAGTGCAGGTCGTCCCAGGATGGCATTGTACTCCGAGGAATAATCCACCACCACAAAAGTGCAGTATTTGAAGGCTTGGCAAGGCACCTCTCCAAGTATCATAAGGAGCTTTATGTTAGGAAAATATGTATTTGTCTCAATGGAAATGGTAAGAAAATTACAACTCTATGCAAAAATATTACAATAGACAATGATTGATTAAATAAAGTGTTACAACTCTATAACTGAAAATACAAATGAACCAAAGAAGAAGAAGAAGAGAATAGTGAAATACAACTCTAAGCAAAAGATTACAAATAAAGTAAATTGTTTGAAACAAAGAAAAGAAAAGATAACAACTCTTAAACAAGAAATACAAGTAAATAGAGAAGAATAATATGAAGATGAAAAGCAATAGAATGAAAGAAAGGAACAAGAAACAAAAGATAAACAGCTCTCACTCACACTACCAAAGTGAAGAGTGTTGGGGATCACCAACTTGAACAAGGTTTGAAACCTTTGTCCAAAAGCTTATTTCCCCCTAACTCAAGCACTAAGAGATCTCTCACTGAATATAGGAAATGCTTTCTGGAATTATCAAGCCTCAAGGTGTTTATAGCCTAGTGCTCTAATGGATAGAAAAATTGTGTCTTTCAAGTGAGCAATAGGCTCATATTTATAGAGTTTAGAGACACCATTTGAATTTCAAATTCCACCAACCCCTATGGCTGTTACCAATGATTAATTGGATTATTATGGAATTAAAAATGAGATTTGGGAGTTATTTGGGATTTTTGAGCCGTTCAACAAAGATTGAAAAAACTAAAAAAATGGTCAATTTTTGGCATGTGGCCGCGGCCACTGCTCTCTGTCCCACAGGCCGCGGCCACTGACCATTTTCAGCACAAAATTTTGTGCTATTTTTCCAAACGGTTCCAAACCCTCCCAAATGATTTTGTAACCCCTAAAACACATTATTGAGGTTAAAATCATATCTCTAACAATCATTTCACATATGGCTTTATGAAATTCATCTCAATATTGTGTAACACCAAATTTATACAATAAAGGGTAATATTTGGATATTTCTCATATATCTAAATATTGTAACTCTCTATTATATGTTACAATATGTACACTCTTTGTCACATTTATTTAATCTAAAACATTATATTATAATATAATATTACATTATATTATAAAATAATACAACATTCCCCCACTAGATTAAATAGTTATCTATTGTAACACTTATTTAATCAATCATTATATTTAAAATATAACAAATCCCCCACTTGATTAAATAAGAACTCTCTCTTATAGGAGTCATTGCATTAGTGCATAAAGTAAAGTGTTTTTCAACTTGAACTTTACTATAGTGTAATTATCACAAAATTTGTCGAAAATTTGGTTGCACTAGGCATTGAACCATCTTTTCATGATAACAAATCGATGATAACACACACACCTTTGCGATGTTCACTTGAGACCTCTATGACTTGCTTTGCACCGTTAATGCCCAAGTGCACTTTCCATTCATGGACGTTCTTGAGAATACTCTCAATTCTCATGAGAGGCGGCACCACCCCTAGGTCCATATAGGTATAATTCTTATAGTATTTTATTACCAAAAATACTTGTCTTCACCAGACTGAATTCTATTAAAAAACCTTTTGGTTTTAACCCTCAACTTGGTAACTCACAAGTACTCAATATCTCAGATGGGACTTGTTTTGAGTACAACTAATATTCACTTGATTGACTTGTTGTTACCTATTGAACCTAACACATGTTGAATAACTAGTGTTAAGATAGGTTACCATCAATCGTGAATCTTTTTAGGGATTTTAAGTCCCATCCCTCGAGATGATGTAGCCACTAAATCCCTCGTTAGTGGTTTAGTGAAAGGATCCGCCAAATTTTCACTTGTTCTCACATAGGATATTGAGATGACTCCTCTTTGAATCAATTCTCTTACGTATCCATGTCTTAGACTAATGTGTCTAGACTTCCCATTGTACACTCTGCTGTATGTTCTAGCCAATGTTGCTTGGCTATCACAATGTATCGATATAGTGGATACATTCTCTTTGATTAGGGGTATCTCTATCAACAGATCCTTTAACCATTCGACCTCTTTGCCGGTAGCAGCCAAAGCTATAAACTCTGATTCCATAGTGGAATGAGATATACATGTTTGTTTCTTGGAACCCCAAGAAATTTCACCCCCACCAAGTGTAAATACCCAACCAGTTGTGGACAAGTTGTCCCCAAGATTGGATGTCTAGCTTGCATATGTATATCATTCTAAGATTGAAGGAAATTTGGAGTAGTGAAGGCTTAGTCCTTTGGTTTTCTTGAGATAACCTAGGACTCTTCCAATAGCCTTCCAGTGATCCACACTTGGATTACTTGTAAACCTACTAAGTTTACTCACCGCAAATGCTATATCAGGTCTAGTACATTGAGCATCGTGCATTAGACTTCCTATAGCACTAGCGTACTCCAATTGAGCCACCGCTCTTCCTTCATTCTTCTCTAGTTTCACACTATGATCGAATGGAGCATTGCCATCTTTAACCTTGAGATGGTTAAATTTGTTCAATACTTTCTCAACATAGTGGGCTTAACCCAACGCAAAACCCCCACTACGTTTCTTTACTTTGATACCAATTATGGTGTCAACTTCTCCAAGATCTTTCATCTTGAAGGTTGATGATAGAAACCTCTTCGTTTCTTCTATCCCTTTCATGCTATCACTTAGAATGAGCATGTCATCCACATATAAGCAAACAATGATCACATATCCCTTACAAGTTTTGGAATACAAACACTTGTCTCCATTGTTATGTCTAAACCCATTAGATATGATGGCTTGATCAAATTTCTCATGCCATTGCTTAGGAGCTTTTTTCAATCCATAAGAGTCACAACCGTGGGATTCCGCTCCCTAGCCATGTGATAAGCAGTCACCTAGGCCTTTGGCCCTGGCTCTGAGTAACTAGCCTAGACTAGTCAAGCGCTTATAATTTTCATCGACCTTAGGTTCGGTCCAACATCAATTCTCCCAGAGTCATTCAACGCTGATATCGATTAGATCTAATCTTTTATTGGCCCTGCGTTCATGACGCTTATGCCGTTTTCTAGCTCTTAGGTCGGTAATACACGACCAGTGCCGACCCTGACTAGTCAGTGCCATACACAAGTAAGCAATGCTACCAAACATATATCATATGTCAAATATCTGAATATAGGGCATTCAACATGCTTACTTAACAATTGCTAGCACAATTAGGATCATGCATAAACACAGAGACTCAAGCTTTGAACAATCTCATATTCAATATTCATAGCATGCCCTAATCACATGTTTCTCGTGCATCACATGCATCACTTGACATGCCTCAACAATAACCATGCATGTCACATTTAATCATCCAACATGCATCAAGAATAACCATGCATGTCATATTTAAACATCCAACATGCATCAAGAATAGCCATGCATGTCATATACATAGGGTGCAGTTTTCTTACCTTTGGTCCAAGCACAGGTTACCAATAAACGAGCCATAAGCACGATCCCGATTCCAAGCCTCTAGTGATAACCTAGTCACAACCACAAATGGTGATCCAATAAGTTCAAGTTCTAAAACCAAACCCTGAACCAAGACCTAGCCTCCAAGACATCAAACCCCACTAATTCGGGTAGTAGGAATGATTCCGAGGCCTAAAACCAAGTTCCTGAGATCAAAACACTCAAACGGCCTCAAAACCTTGCCTAAGCCGCGACCCTAGCACCTTGAGCCGCGGCCCCTAGCCACACCGAGAGCAAGGGCTGCGGTGCCCAATAACCAGTGCCGCGACGCCCAGCACAGGCCAATCTCCACCAGTTGCTTCTTCGAGCTTGGGCCGCGGCCCCACCTGGGAAAACTGCCATAACCCCGATTTTAACCTTTTAAAACCTCCCAAAAACATATCCAAACATCTCCAAACTCAAAAAATCAAGTTCCCAAACATCCCCATGCTCCATAACCAACAAAACCCAAGCCTCAAATATAACGAAACTCATCAAAACACAAAGTCCAATTCAAGCTTAAAAACTATAAAAACTTAAAACTTGAATTACCTCTGATTGAGTTGTTTCCAACTAAATGCTCCCGCTACTAAGCTCCGAATCTTTTCTAGGATCGCTATGCCTCGATCCTTGCTTGAATCCGAGTCCTAGAACTCAAGTTACCTTCGAAAATACGATCGGGAGACGAAAATGGAACTTTGAGGGAGAGAGAACGTACAGAACGTTCTTTTTATTTCTTAAAAGGTTACTTCAAGCTTAAGTAGCCTCAAACAAAACCTAACGCTCGGGGTCCCGGAAACACTCCCAAGGACCAGATAGTCAAAACCTCAAGAATTTCCCCTTGATCATACTAACTCCCAATTTATCACCAAATATTTATTCTCATTACCCAATAACCCGATAATGCTCTAAATACCCCTTGACTCACTCCGAGTCAAGAATAAATCCTGTTGTGACTTTCCCACTAGCTTACTCCTAGGATCGTCTCATGCTGTGTAATCCTAGCATAACCAAAGAATAATAAAGCACCACACACATACCACATATATGCCAAATATGCCCGAAATGGCCAAAATATGAAAATCACCCAATTACTCATAAATGGGTTCACATGCATATTTAATACACCTAAACATGCATATTATCATTTAATAACACAATAAATCAATTATGGTTCTCCCGGCCTCCTAATCAAGGTCTTAAACCTTATTAGGAAATTTGGGGCATTACAACTATCCCCTCCTTACAAAAATTTCGTCCTCGAAATTTATCTGAACAGCTTGGAATAAGAATTCCATAAATCTGATTCTAGTTTCCTAGGTCGTTCCCTCAACCTCACTGATTTTGTAACATACCTTAACCCAAAGTATAACTTTGTTCCTCAAAACCTTATTCTTTCCGTCTCATATCTAGACTGGCTATTCTTTATAGAATAACTTAGCCTCAATCCCCAGATTCTCATAACTCAACTCATGAGTTTCTTTTCAACCCATGTCCTCATCATGGAAATACAAAATACACTGTATATAACTGACAGTGCCAAAGATAAGGTCGACCCAAAGTCAACCTGACCAGTCCTATCAAGGACTCAAACTGTTACACTACTCTAGGGCTCAACTTGTCCTTAACTCGTCACCCCTTTCCATGGTGATACTTTTAAGGAAGATACAATCTTCTACCTGGAACTCCATGTTCCTGCTTTTCAATTCATTAAAACTTTTCCATTTACTCTGAGAAGTGAGCATCCAAGCTCCAATCCCTAATAATCTCAATAGTCCCCTAAACCCCCTCAGGATCCAGATATATCATCTTACCCATCTCATTCCAATGAATAGATGATAAACTTTCTCAACATACCTCATCTCATAAGGTACCTTCCCAATACTGGATAACTCTCTTTCTCTCTCTGATTTACCATCAGTCTGAGAATAATAAACTGTACTGAATTCCATTTACATACTCATCGCCTTCTTAACCCTTCCATGACCTGGAAGTAACAATAGAGTCTTCATCTGATAAGATAGACCTTGAGTTTCATGAAGGCGCACTATCCCTCTCTCACATAGGGATCTGAATACTGATCAGCTATATTATTTACTTATCCTTACTGATAAAAGTGAACTCACTTGGATTATTGGTCCATAATGACCCAAACCAATTCACGCTGACCCACTAACCTGGGCAATCCCACCGCGAAACCCATCGCGATGCTTTCTTATTTCCATTATAAAGTACTCAAAAGCTACAATGGCCCCACTGATTCTGACACTCTGATTTGACCTGCTAACAGGCTAAGAACTTTACCACACATCCCATTACATCCCTCTCCATCTCAGGCCACCATTATAAAGCTTTCATATCCTGTTACATTTCCATGATGCCTGAATGAAGAGAATAAAAGAATAGCATGAGATTCATCCAGAATCTCCTAATTAATCTCAGTGTCCATTGGATTCCAAATCCGACCCTTATACCTCAATAAATTCATATCTGACACCGCACAACTCTTAGCTAATCCAGCTAAGACTTTCCACTCAATCTTTCCTATATGTGGTTCACTTAATTGTTTTCCTTTTGATCTTCTTTGAGATAACAATCTCAAACATAAAGCTAGTCACCTGGCCCACCAGAAACTCTACTCTAGTTCTGGTCAAAACCTTTAACCAACATGTTGCATAGGCAATTACTTTTCTCTGTCACTGAGGTGTCATAACAACCCACAATCTGATTCTGATCTACAAGAAGACTCAGAACTCTTTCCCAAGGCACATATAATATCCTACCACTAAGGCGTTCCTTGACCTTGGCAAATCTCTGCAGAGAAAACACCCCAAAACCATCGTCCAAGACGATCACAAATCCCATTCAAATAAACCTTTGAATGCTCTGTCCATCTAATTCACAAACACTTGGCATTAAACAAATTCTCAAAACATAACTCAGCACTCCCAGTGCCCTTATCTAATATAAAACAGTCTTCTACATATCCTTCTCCCTGATCTCTAGCTGGTAATAACCAGATTCAAGATTTACCTTAGAGAATACCACTTTACTCAGTAACTGAACCTTAAGTTCTTACAGCCCCACTGAACCATTCAATACAGTGCCTTCAATCCGATTCCATTCCTGGCACTAATCCAATCACCATTCTATCTCTTTGTAAATGCAACCGCGACAGATCCCCTGGAAACCCATCTAGAAACTCACAGACTAATCCAGTCTGTCCTATTCCCACTGGCACAATCTAAGTGGTATTCACCACACTAGCTAAGAGTTCCATGCACCTCCCTGCAATAAAACTCTAGCTCTCAATACAGATGTCATAAGCCTACATAATCATGCATAGTGCTAACTATCACAAGGCTTCCCACTCTCAAGCCCAATAGTTACTATCATTTCCTTGCCATTTAGCATTGCTCCATAATTACTTAACCAATCCAAATCCAGAATCATCCTAAAGTCAGTCATAACCAACTTTATCAAAACCACTGATGAGTCCTTTTCATCGTAATCCAACCCATTTCTTGAGTCACCAATACAATACCATCTTCCCATCACAACATAACCATGTGATCTGCATAACAACTCTATGCTTCTATATATGCAACAAACAAAGGAACAGCATGGCACTAAAATCAGTCAACATAACTTAGAAATCAGAACTAGAAAACTGACCTGCCACCCTTGAGGAACTAGTCTCAGTCTCAGACTCTGACTGCCTCGGAATAAACACTCGAGCTGGAGTCGAGCTATCCATCCCATTTTGCTCATCCTCTCTTAGCACTGGGCAATTCTTCACAATATGCCCAACCATACCACATGTGAAACATGCCTTTGCTCGGCATTCTCCCGGATGATGCTTCTTGCACCGTGTGCAGATTGGATAAATTTTCTTCCAACTTTTATCTTACTTGCTCCAATAAGTGGAGGTACCACTATCCGAGCTCCGTGCTCCCTAGCACTCTTCTTCTCATCTCTTATGCTCTCAACAGTAAGAGCCTTCTCTACCACCTGAGCATAGGTAGAGACTTCATGCACTGGGGCAACTCTAATGCCCTGAGCTATTCCAGGATTCAATCCCTGAATAAACTTTTCCTTTCGAGCTACATCTGTGGGTACCATGTCTAAAGCAAACTTGGCCAACCCATCAAATATGTTAACATACTCGGTTACTGTTGCCTTTCCTCGAACGAGACTCAAGAACTCATTCATCTTAGCAGTCTTGGCTGCATCACAATAATATCTTTCATTGAACAGTTGCCTAAATTCTTTCCAATCCATCATAGTTGTATCTCGTGTCTAGGATACTATTTCCCACCACGTCCGGGCATCATCCCGCAATACAAATGTCGCACAAGCCACCCTATCGTGACCTACCAACCCCATACTGTCAAGAATGAAACTGATCATGCCCATCCATTGCTCAGCTTCGAATGGATCTAGGCCTCCCTCGAAGATTGGAGGGTAATACTCCTGAAATCTTCCACAGAGAAATTCCCATCTGCTCTCAACCCTAGACTGAGCCAAAACTGGTGCCACTCCTGGCACAACAAAGGAAAAGGCGTTTCCCGACAGGTTCTACTGTTGCTTCAAACACCTAATCTCTTCCTCATGCCTTTGCAATCTTGATTACAAATCTGTAAACATCTGCTGAAAATTCATAGGAGCAGATGAAGAACTAATACCCTGGTTGTAACTCCTAGCCTCTGTATAACCACCACCAGGCCTCATTATCTGCCTTGGATATAAACCTGCTGATTGAATAACTTGACCCATTACTCATGATGAGCATATCAAGAGCTTTCCCCACGGGAACAATCTTACCACACCACATTTACAAACCACTTGCAGTGCTAAAAACATGCCCATGGCATTCATACATCAATCATAATTCCTGCTCTTCCAACATTCATACCATGCCTCCAACTCCAGCATGCAAATATCATAATTATATATTCATGGAGCAGGTAATCACATTCATATATATATTCACGGAGCATATAATCATATAGTCAAGAGCTAGGCTCTATCAGAATCTCATGCTCCCTAATACAATGTGCAGGTAAAGCATTTACATTCTATTTAATCAGTTCAGCACATAACTACAGAAATAGTTACCATTCCCTGAGTGAAGCTATCTTCAGTGACGAGTGTACATTCCCAGCTTGTCTTCAGGAACCATAAACCTTAGCTCGCTCTAATACCAAGTTGTAATGCCCTAAACTCCAGGGACCGTTACGATGCGCATTGCAAACTTGCTAATCGAGTCATTTGGCCATAAACGTGTAACTAAGTATGATTAGCAGTTTAGGGATTAAATTTTTTGGTTAAGATGTAACGTTTCATTAGAACGTTTACTGTATACATTGGGATCCCAAAAATATAATTTAAAGGTCTATTACAAGAAAATATTTACAACCAGCCGATCTAGGCGGCAAAACAGGGTTTAACCCTAGTTTCTCTTCAAACCTCGGCCGTGGTGGTCGAGCAGTTGCATATGTACACATCATCACCTAAGCTCTCCAACTCAAGGATGGTCCAGCTTTCTTTTGCCTTTACCTGCACCACATAGCACCCGTGAGCCGAAGCCCAACAAGAAAACTCAATATGCTCATGAACAGTCATATCATGACATCAAATCATAAGGCACACGCCTAGCAGATATAGCCCTATTCAAGCAGGGAAATGAGTTCACGTAATGATGAATATATAACATCAACTGATGATCATAATAATCATCCGGGCTTTTAGCCCCAAATAGAAGAGTGACAATTGTAATAGTCACTAAGGTGGGTTCTGTTCCCAATAGCCATGTGACGATAAGGTCACCGAGGCTTTATAGATAAGTGATCATTTCACTAGCTTAACCAAGATAGGTGTTTGATGAACTAGTCACCAAGACAACCTACCGCATGGCCATAGAGTCACAACCGTGGGATTCCGCTCCCTAGCCATGTGACAAGCAGTCACCTAGGCTTTGGGCCTGGCTCTGAGTAACTAGCCTAGACTAGTCAAGCGCTTATAATTTTCATCGACCTTAGGGTCGGTCCAGCATCAATGCTCCCAGAGTCATTCAACGCTGATATTGATTAGATCTAATCTTTTATCGGCACTGCGTTCATGACGCTTATGCCATTTTCCGGCTCTTAGGTCGGTAATACACGACCAGTGCCGACCCTGACTAGTCAGTGCTATACACAAGTAAGCAATGCTACCAAACATATATCATATGTCAAATATCTGAATATAGGGCATTCAACATGCTTACTTAACAATTGCTAGCACAATTAGGATCATGCATAAACACAGAGACTCAAGCTCTGAACAATCTCATATTCAATATTCATAGCATGCCCTAATCACATGTTTCTCGTGCATCACATGCATCACATTTAATCACTTGACATGCATCAAGAATAACCATGCATGTCATATTTAAACATCCAACATGCATCAAGAATAGCCATGCATGTCATATACATAGGGTGCAGTTTTCTTACCTTTGGTCCAAGTACAGGTTACCAATAAACGAGCCACAAGCACGATCCCAATTCCAAGCCTTTAGTGATAACCTAATCACAACCAAAAATTAGGGGTGAGCATCTAAACCGACAAACTGCGGTGATCGACCGCACCGCACCACACTACACCACAAACCGTGGTGTCAAAAGTGGAATGGTTTGTATCTTAGCTAAACCGCGCGGTGCGGTGCGATGCGCGGTTTGGCGGTGTGAAATTTTGGTTTGCACCACACCGCACCGTATACTTACAAATATGTTAAAAAAATTAAACTTTACATATATACTATTTTTTAGTAACCCAATCTAAAACTAGGAACCCACTTAAATTAGGAGTCCACTTAAATTAGGGTATAACCTTATTCTCTAACACATCATACACGATAACAACTCCTTCCTCTCTCATCTCATTTACGTTTCCTTCCTATCACCTCTCTATCTCACACATATTTTTTAACACACTTACACCATGGAAAACCACCCAAACCACACCGCAAAAAATGGTTTGGTTTGGTGCAACGAAATCACACCGCACGGTGTGTTCTAGCTACTACACCGCACTTGTGGCGTGGTGTATTAAAAAGTGTTCAAACCGCCTAAACCACACCGTGCACACCCCTACCACAAATGGTGATCCAATAAGTTCAAGTTCTAAAACCAAACCCGGAACCAAGACCTAGCCTCCAAGACATCAAACCCCACTAATCCGGGTAGTAAGAATGATTCCGAGGCCTAAAACCAAGTTCCTGAGATCAAAACACTTAAACGGCCTCAAAACCCTGCCTAAGCCGCGACCCTAGCACCTTGAGCCGCGACCCCCAGCCACACTAGGAGCAAGGGCTGCGGCACCCACTAACCAGTGCCGCGGTGCCCAGCACATGCCGATCTCCACTAGTTGCTTCTTCGTGCTTGGGCCGCGGCGCCCAAGAACAGGGCCGCGGCCCCACCTGGGAATATTGCCATAACCCCGATTTTAACCTTTTAAAACCTCCCAAAAACATATCCAAACATCTCCAAACTCAAAAAATCAAAGTTCCCAAACATCCCAATGCTCCATAACCAACAAAACCCAAGCCTCAAATCTAACAAAACACAAAGTCCAATTCAAGCTTAAAAACTTTAAAAACTTAAAACTTGAATTACCTCCGATTGAGTTGTTTCCAACTAAATCCTCCGGCTAATAAGCTTCTAATCTTTTCTAGGATCGCTATGCCTCGATCCTCGCTTGAATCCGAGTCCTAGAACTCAAGTTACCTTCGAAAATACTATCGGGAGACGAAAATGGAACTTTGAGGGAGAGAGAATGTACAGAACGTTTTTTTTATTTCTTAAAAGGTTACTTCAAGCTTAAGTAGCCTCAAACAAAACCTAACGCTCGGGGTCCCGAAAACACTCCTAGGGACAAGATAGTCAAAACCTCCAGAATTTCCCCTTGATCATACTAACTCCCAATTTATCACCAAATATTTATTCTCATTACCCAATAACCCTGTAATACTCTAAATACCCCTTGACTCACTCTGAGTCAAGAATAAATCCCGTTGTGACTTTCCCACTAGCTTAATCCTAGGATCGTCTCGTGCTGTGTAATCCTAGCACAACCAAAGAATAATAAAGCACCACACACATACCACATATATGTCAAATATGCCCGAAATGGCCAAAATATGAAAATCACCCAATTACTCATAAATGGGTTCACATGCATATTTAATACACCTAAACATGCATATTATCATTTAATAACACAATAAATCAATTATGGCCCTCCCGGCCTCCTAATCAAGGTCCTAAACCTTATTAGGAAATTTGGGGCATTACACCTACATATCAATTCATCTTCTTCGCGCTTCTTCCTTTCTTTGACAACTTCTTGAGTATCATCTTCCTTGGCTTCTTCCAATGGTTTAGGTATTTATCCAAGACATAGAAGACCTTTAGAGTCGTTAGCAAGAATTTAATCTTGTCTTGTCAACGAACAAAGTTAGTCCCATCAAACTATCCAATCTTACAAAATCTTGAGTCATGAACTTCAAAGCCAAAAATGAGTTAGATTTTTCCATGATGTTCTATCTCAGATTATAGAGTATTAGAATGTTGGGGGAGAGTGAGATAACACCACCACAAAATCTAGAATCTATACAAAATAATGGTTGACAGAGACTAAATAAAGATTGAGAAAGATGATGCAAACCCTAGTTGTAGAATGATCTTCTTCAACATTGATAAATCTTCAAAACCCTTGTCGAACCACCACTTTAAGCTTTTCAAAAAAACAAATGCAAAAACACAAAACCAAGTCTTATACACGATTCGTACCGCTATCATAATACTCTATTTCCTAGCCACCATTGCTGCTTGAGGCCTTTTCTAAGAAGAAATGAGGATTGGGATTGAACAAGCCTTAAACTCACAAAGTCAAGCACTTTCTTTATGAGTTTCTTAGAGAAAACTAGAGATTCTTGGAAACTAGAGAGAGTTTAGAGAGAGATTGGAGAGAGTGATAAGGTCTTCCAAAACTTTATGATGACCATTTTATAGTGTAGGCACCGTCATTAGGTCTAACCCATAGGATTAGAAATATTTAACAAGTCATTTGGAGCTTATTTATGTAACTTGTATGGACACAAAATGCGATGTATCGCCTGCTCGCAGGCGATGTATCACAGACGATACGTCGCCTACTAGCAAGCAATGCATTGCCTGTTGGGGCTTTTGAAGACCTTCGCATTTTGGCGATGCTACACCACTTAGGGGGTGACGATGCGTCACCCCCTATGACTTTTGACCCCTTCAATGGTCCAAAAATTGCTCCAAATATTGTCAAACCTTTTGGGGATCCTTAGATATCTCTATGTATCACTTTGGACCCAAAAACACATTTTTAAAGTGCCTACCTTGATGTAATGCCTGCATGTGGGCAATGTATGCATCGTCTGTTAAGGCTTTTGAAGACCTTCACATTTTGGCGATGCTACGCCACTCAGGGAGTGACACATCGCCACCCCCTCTGACTTTTGACCCCTCCAGTGGTGGTCCAAAGATTTCTCCAAATGCTATCAAACTTTTTGGGGATCCTTAGATACATCTATGTATCACTTTGGACCCAAAAATACATTTTTAAAGTGCCTACAATCGAAACTCAAATTTTACATCTACACTATATGAAATTCACTAAGTGTTTATACCTAGCTTGTATTTTAACACTTATCATTTGTATTAACCAATCATAAAAGAAGGAACACTGCATCTCTGCTTTTTATGAGCTTTTTGTTGTCTTGATTCCAAAATTTATAGCCAAATTCCTCATGACCATACCCAAGAAAATACATTGCTTGCTTTGACTCTCAAGTGTTGATATCTCATCTTTAGGTACACGCATAAATGTCCTACAACCAAAAACTCTAAAATAATCATACGACACATCTTTTTCTTTCCATATATTTTCAGGATCATCACCATCCAAAGGAACCGAATGAGAAATATTTATCAAATCAACAGTAGTTCTCATTGCCTTTCCCCAAAAGGGCTTAGGTCACTTTTCATGAAAGAGCATACATATGTTTTGTCATTAGTGGCACTGTCTTCTTAAAGAGCTAATGAAACATATAACATTAATTTCTTCATCTAGCTTTACCTCATAACAACTATCTGGTTCACTATTCTTTGAAAGACATACAAGTGCACAAAAGCAGCAGTTCCATTGTGATATCTCAAACTTATGAGCTTTGCATTATAGTCTACACCTTATGACCATTAGTCTCATCATCAACGTGTTGATACATAGTATTATCCACTCACTGCTTGGTTTTTCTAATTGCCTTTATGTTTAGTTTTTCCCAATCTTTATCAGATATATCTTCTTGCTTGCCTTAATCACCCAATATGGTATCTTCATAGCCATAACTACATGCAAATTCATAATTTTTAACTTATATGCTGAATAGTAGTCAACTTAACCATAGTGCCACTGTTGTCATCCATTTGATTAGCACAATAAGAATTTTACAATAAAAAATAAAAAAATCTTGTTCTGATACCACTTGTTGGGAGAAAAACTATCTCACCATATGTAAATAACACAACCTAACAATTAAAAAAAATTATATGAATAACTTAGATAAATAAATTTGATTTCAAATTTTAAAATAAGTGCACAATCCTAATAAATGCAAGATAAACAAGAATGTAAAATGAATTTTAAACAAGACGAGTGATGTATACATTCAATTATTGTTACAAAATTCACTGTTGATTTTTAGATATGCAAAATAAAAGGAAAATAAATTAGTGTGATGTTTGATTTTTTTTAGCTTTCACTTGTTTTATTTAATAGTATTTTTTAAAATAAAAAAAAACGAACAACGAGGCCGAGAATCGATATCGAATATATACATAATAAATATTTTTATAATTTTTTTTTTTGCAATAATTGATGTTTAGAGTATTTGAGAATCTAACTAAAATATGAAATTGGATTACATAATATTTTGGAATTCATCAAATAGCTAATAATATACATTTGTTGACACTTAGACTTAATAATTTAATATAAGTAGTCTTATAATTTCTCATTAAGTTAATTTTTTTTTATTGGGGTAGGTAATAGGCTATCTATTCCATTTTATCTAGAATATTATAGAACAAATTCAATCCCACAACTCTTCAATGGTCTTACCCCATCACAATTTCTTATTTTTTACATTCCTAACCTAAATATTTCTTTTATTTATTTTTCCAAAAAATAGTTCACAAAACAAATAAAATAAGAAATATTATAAAAATAAATAAATAAATAAAAGTAAGTCTTAAGTTCAAATACTAGAATTAAATATGAAAATAATAACAATAATAAAAAAGAAAAAAAAAAAAAGAAGGCTCTCTCTCTCACTATCTCCTACAACAACACACACGGATATCTCTTTCTCTTTTCTCGTTCTCTTTCTTTGGTTTGGCTTCGGCTTTGGCTTTGGCTTTGGTTTTGGCTTCTCTCAAATCCTCGAAATTTTTTGTATATTCACTTACAATGCTCTGTTGTTGATCACACTTTCATGTCTCACCCCACCAAACGCTTGGCCACCACCTTCCGTGCTCCGACCTCTTCCTCCTCCTCCTCCTCCTCTTCTGCTCCCCCAATGAAGAAGACCAAGTCCCACGCCGTTTCCTGTTCTCTCGACCCATCCAAGAATGGCTTGCACCACCATCCTCCTACTGCCACTCACGATTTCGCCTCCCCCCAAGATAACGACGTCGTTTTCGACCCCTCTTCTATGGCCCTCGACGAAGATCTCAAGCCCGAAGACCCCGCTGGTCGAGCCGTCGCCGCCAATTTGTCCAGGAAGAAGGCCACGCCGCCGCAGCCCGCTAAGAAGCTCGTTATCAAGCTCAACAAAGGTTGGTTTGTGCCCTTCTTCGATTCTGCCCCTATTTTTGTTTTTTTTTTCGATTTTGAGTTCGTAATAATGATTTTTGGATTGTTTTTTCCGATTATTTTTTTAGTTTTGTTGGAGATCTTTCGATTTGTGCTTTTGGGGTTTTGTGGATTTTGATGCTGCTATATGGGTAGGTGTGAGTTTTGGGGATTGAAAGGTTTGGTTAAGTGTTTTGAGAGTTAAGTATTGGGGTTTTAATTTGTACTGTGGGTTTAGCTGGAAATGAGTTCTTAGCTGGGAATTGATGGTTGGGTAGTTAGATTTTCACACAGGTTTTATGATTTCAATTGTGTAGGAACTGAGATTTTTTTTTAAAGCTACTTTTGATAAGAAATGACACTAGTATTACTATTTTACGCCTACTTGAATCTTAATAATGATCATAAATTTTCTTACTCAGGGAACTTAGATGCTATTGAGCTAGCATTGGTGTTTGGGTTGCTCGTGGGTTCTGTGAAATTTTTGTGCTTTTGGATAGAGCACATATTGCTTTTCCTAGGGACTTTCAGGGTCTTCTTATGACTGCACGTTGCTTATCTTGGTTGACTGATAGGTTATGTTACTCTGATTTAGTGATCACCATTTTGGTCAGTTACTGATATGGGAGCTATGTTTTTGCTAATACAAACTGGTTTCTAAAGTAGTAAGAGATGAGCAGATCTTACTTGTCGTATCCAATTGATTTATAGTTTCTTTTTTGTCAATGTCTAGACTCTGCGCTAATTATTTGTTGGTTACTTTTTTTTTTTTGTCAAAATGCTCATCTTCAAATTTATAATTTTTAGTGAAAAATCAACTTCGGGTCTTGGTAAAAAAAAAAACTTTGTCACTCAACTTCCGCATTCTGCTCATCAGATATCACCATTGCATAAATGTGTTCTAGTGCCAACCTGAAAAGTAACACCTGAGTTTATGATTTCTATACGTATTGTGTTTTCTTGTTTGTTGTGAAACTTTAAACTTATATCTAATAGTCTTATTTCTCTTTCTTCCCATGATCTTAAACATATGTGCAAATTTTTAGTCTTCCTAGAGTACAATGTTTTTGAGTCCAGCTTTGTAACATCAGAAGTACCTAAATTTTTATTCCATTCTTCGTTTATTCTTGGATCTGAAGTCCTTTGATATTTTATATCCTCTTAACATCCAATTGACTATTTTATTTTGTCTCCAACCCTCTAAAATTTCACATATCTTTGTGCAATGGAATCCAAATTCCAAATTTACGTTTACATCTTAGCTAAGGTGGTGAATGGGATTTTGGTACAAACCTCTATTTGATTTTAATATGAGTTTCCTTTTTTATGCTCTTCTTCTATGATTGCATACTTGTGTGATATAAACTAAAATTGTTAAGAAGGAAAAATAAATAAAAAGAAAGTTAAATTCTAGGCTAGAATATGGATATCTGAATTCCAAGTGTTTTATGGAAATTGGTCTATATAGTCTTGTTTGAAAAGGTTCTCATTAAATTATTTTTTTTAAGAGTTAAAGTACAATATGTATTTGAAGGTGGCTGATACATTGCACCTTTCTTTATGTAAGGAAAACCAATGTTACCCACAAATTTTGAAGAGGAAACATGGGGAAAGCTGAAGTCAGCTATTTGCGCTATATTCTTAAAGCAACCTGATTCTTGTGATCTAGAGAAGCTATATCAGGTATTTACTACAAGATTTCTTCTTTACTTGAATAAATAAGCATTTTAAATGTGACTTTGTGTAAAGCAAACCAATTGTGTTGTTCTCAGGCTGTTAATGATCTATGCCTTCATAAGATGGGGGGTAATCTTTATCGGCGGATTGAAAGAGAATGTGAAACACATATAGCTGCTGCATTGCGATCCTTGGTTGGTCAAAGCCCAGATTTGGTGGTTTTTCTATCACTTGTTGAGAGATGCTGGCAGGATCTTTGTAACCAAATGTTGATGATCCGTGGTATAGCTCTATATCTAGATAGAACATATGTGAAACAAACACCAAATGTCCGTTCATTATGGGACATGGGCTTGCAGCTTTTCCGCAAGCATCTTTCTTTATCTCCAGAAGTAGAACACAAGACTGTTACTGGCCTTTTAAGAATGATCGAAAAAGAACGGTAAATTAAATTCCTTTTTAGTTAATTATTTTATATAGGGTTTTTAAATTTTTTGAAATATGCAAGCTGAACATGTACTTCCAATAACATTTTATAATGTTTTCCCTATATTTTATTTTTTTGTTGAGGAAATTAAGTTTAACGAATTTTCCCAATAGAAATAGATTGACAATTTTTCTGTTCCTATAGTTGTGTACTTGTATTATTAAATGATTATCGATTATTTTTAAATGTATGCATTGCTTGCTCTATAGTGCTGCAATTGTTGAAATGGATGGTTGGTACAATTTTTTTAACGTTTCCCATGCTAGGGGCATGCCTAAATAGAGACGCTATGCAACATACAAGAAAAAATTATGCATGTGGATAGGTTGACTATTTAATCTAATTGGGTATCACTACATTCAAAGAAGGGATGAAGGCTTACTTTTTTCATAAATTTGTTGGATTTTTTATTCTTAGATATCCAATAATATATTCTCTTTCCATTTCCACGGTTAGATTTTCAAGAGATTGTAGTTCTAGTTACGTCCTTGCTTTACAATTATTTTGTTTATTTAACAGGATCTAGTTCTTCGGTGCTGTAACATTCTTCAATTGCTTATTTATTGGTTAATTTTACCGATTCTTGTATAAGTACTTTTTTGTGGGTCAGGTAAAGTTAGTTTACGTGAACTTATTGAGGCATAGTTGAAGGCGCTTTAGTAATAACATCGTGGTATGGGTTTCACAATTAGTGTTCTGAAACTTGAATTTTCAAAATATTGCTTGTGATTTATCATTTTGAGAAACCATCTAGCAAATCGATTTGCTTATTTATCAACTTATAATCTGCAATTTTATATTTTGTGGTTTGCAGATTAGGTGAAGCAGTGGATAGAGCACTTCTTAACCATCTTCTGAAGATGTTTACTGCATTAGGAATTTACTCAGAAAGCTTTGAGAAACCATTTCTTGAGTGTACTTCTGAATTTTATGCTGCGGAAGGCATGAAATACATGCAGCAATCGGATGTTCCAGATTACTTAAAGCATGTGGAGGTGCATATTTGTTCCCCTCCTATTTGTTCAATTGACTGTTTTTGTTTTCCTTTCCTTATTAATTACTTTGCTCCTATGACCTATAACTCCTGTAATGTGGACCTAATCTTAGGAAGAAAAACTAATTCTCTATTTAATATTTTACGTCTATTGTTGACATGTTACAGACAAGGTTACATGAAGAACATGAGAGATGCTTGCTCTACCTGGATGCTAGTACAAGAAAGCCATTAATAGCAACTGCTGAAAAGCAACTACTTGAACGCCATATATCTGCTATTCTTGACAAGGTTTCTTTTCAACATTAATTGATTAAATCATCTATATATATATATATATATATATATATATATATATATATGGGGAACGAATACAACGCATCCTCTTTTTTTGTAATACCAAGTGCATTCTTTTTCTATTTTTAGCACCTAGATAGATATAATCTCAAATTTTTTATATGACGGTGTACAGTGTAGTTATTTAGAATATTCTGCAAATTTTTAAGAAATTCTGAATAGTTACGAAGCCGATAACAGAGTTCAAACTGTTAAATTTTACACGCGTACACAAAAAAACAAGTACGCGTGCAACAGACAGTTTAGACCCTTGTTTCGGTACCATAATTTATTCAGAATTTTTTGAAAATTTGTAGGTTGTTCTAGATAGCTATAATATACACCATCATATAAAAAAATTTTAGATTATAACTATTCAGGTGCCGAAATAGAAAATGATGCACCAGTGTTGCAAAAAAAAGATGCGTTGTAGTCGCTCCCTATATATATATACATATATGTATCAGTTTTGACCTTCATGGAATCATCTTTCTATCTTACTGCATTTGTTTGGATGTCTTCCAGGGGTTCATGTTGTTGATGGATGGAAATCGTATTGAGGACCTTAAAAGGACGTACAATCTCTTATCTAGGGTTAATGCTCTTGAATCTCTAAGGCAAGCTCTTAGCTCATACATCCGGAAAACAGGCCAGGGCATTGTCATGGATGAAGAGAAAGATAAAGATATGGTATCATGCCTTTTGGATTTTAAGGCTTCTCTTGACACAATATGGGAAGAAAGCTTCTACAAGAATGAAGCGTTTTGCAATACCATAAAGGATGCTTTCGAGTATCTGATTAATTTGCGTCAGGTTACATTTTTTCCCCTCACATACTTTCTTTCTCCTGTTATTCTCTGGCTGTTTACCTTGATTTTATAATGGCATGTAGCATAGAAAAAGGAAATAAAGAAAGATTCTGAAAGGGTAAGTAGGAAATACTTTAACAGGATGAATTTAAGTTTGGAATTATCTTTACTCTCAAAATTAAGCAGAGATAATATTTCTTATTTGTTTCCATGTACTGCATCCAAATTACCGAGGTACTATTTTTATGATGGGAAACCATTCTCCTGATAGTCACACTATTGTTTGTTTAGTTTTAGATATGTCGCTTACACTCAGAAGACAATGAAATATATAAGCTTAAATACAGATTTACAGCTGAGCTGATTAAAGTTTCAGATGCTGAATTAATAGCAAAGGAAAAAAAATGTGTTTCTGTGGCATTTTATGAATCAAATATTCAAATTGTGGAAATGATTTTATTCTGTGTTTTGAGGATGGTCGATGATGAAAAGCTAAGCATTTTGATAGATTATTATTGTTACAGAGGCCAATGTTGAAGAAATCATTATATTTCTAGCAATGTTGTCTTTTAAATCATCTAATTCTTACTCTCTGCAATTTATAACAAAAAGACAACAACAATGGCTAAAACCTTTAATGAACAGAGGCTATATTATCAATCAAAAACTTAACTACTTGCTTACATGTATTTTGATCTCCCCACTTCCTGGCATCTTCATACTTAGGCAAGCTAGACTTAGTACCATCAGCAAGCTTGGAAAAATTAAGTTATTGGTGTGCGACTTATTCTCATTCTCCTGTCCTAACCTAATCGATCACGTATTTAGTATATATATTTGTATAAAATATATATACATCCAGTTCTTAAGAGTACAAATTTCTCTTCTGTATACCAGAACCGGCCTGCTGAACTGATTGCAAAGTTTTTGGATGAGAAACTTCGTGCTGGGAATAAAGGTACCTCTGAAGAAGAATTGGAAGGCACCCTCGACAAAGTCTTGGTCTTATTCAGGTTTATACAGGTATGTTGGTACTTTGGTTTATGAATGGAATAGTCAATTGATTTTCTGTTTGTTAAGTTTAGAATTATTCCTCCCATTTCTTGTTTCTGCTTTTCAATTATTTGTAAATTTGTTTACGTTTGTCTTCGAGATGATACCAATAATGGGTAATGGAAATTACTTTTCTCTTTTTCTAATTAAGGGCAAGGATGTATTTGAAGCCTTCTACAAGAAAGATCTTGCAAAGAGGCTGCTTTTGGGGAAGAGTGCTTCTATTGATGCAGAGAAGTCTATGATCTCTAAGGTTAAGATTATAACTACCTTCGTTATGTATTTTTCTTCAACCTAAATATGGTACTAAAAGTATTTTATGTCTGATGCAGCTGAAAACCGAGTGTGGAAGTCAATTTACAAACAAACTTGAGGGAATGTTTAAGGTTTGCTTGTTTCCTCGTGAATTTTTGGTTCAGTAGTTGTGATTAATCGATTATATTGTGTATCAAGGTTTTGTTTCAAAAATTGGTAGTTTGATGGTGGTAATCTAAATATTACTTTTCTGTGCACGAGACTTTGAAAATTGCCAAAAGAGGTGTGCCGATGAAACTGTCTCGTCTAAACTATTTCTTCACAATAGTAGGGGTTATGTTTTAACTATTAATCATTCAAAACTACATTATTTTGCTTTTTTTTTTGTTAAATTTATTGTGTGGGTCAAATTAACATGTTGAAGGGGAACTTCCTATAGGCTTACAATTTTTTCCAAACCACCAAGTTCTTCATATCAAAGATATTATACAAGCTTCTTCATCTAGCTTAATTGACACATCAACCAGTTATTGATTAAATTCAATCTGTGCTAGTTTTCATTCTAACATTTTCTTACCTTATTCTGTTTTATATCTCTACAGGATATTGAGTTATCAAAAGAGATAAATGAGTCCTTCAAACAATCATCCCAAGCAAGGACGAAACTTCCATCAGGGATTGAGATGAGTGTTCATGTCCTAACCACAGGGTAGTTTGAAGAGCTTTCTTTGTCGAATTTCATTTAATCTTATTGTTTCTATATCCTAAGAAGATTAACTGCTGTTATGATTTCTTATTTCAGGTACTGGCCAACATACCCTCCCATGGATGTTAGACTGCCTCATGAACTGAATGTGTATCAGGTAGGTTCAGCAGTACGAATGCTCTTCATAATGAGGAATGTTTGTGTGTTTTCTTATTTGTAATCTTACGTGTTTTCTTGATTTTGTTCTTTTTCTTGGTCAATAGGACATTTTCAAGGAGTTTTACTTGAGCAAGTACAGTGGACGACGTTTGATGTGGCAAAATTCACTGGGTCACTGTGTATTGAAAGCTGAGTTTCCTAAAGGCAAAAAGGAGCTTGCAGTTTCTCTTTTTCAGGTTGGTTTATAGGCCAAAATCATTAAGTTTTCATTGGCATATTTTCCTTTTCATTCCCCCATTCCTCTCTATCCATTTTTGGTCTCAAGTTCTGCCTATCCAAATGAGTGATGAATAAAGATTGTTCATGTGCTCATGTTGAATTTATTTCGCTGCAGACTGTTGTTCTGATGCTGTTTAATGATGCTGAGAAGCTAAGCTTTCAAGATATTAAAGACTCCACAGGCATTGAGGATAAGGAACTAAGAAGAACTTTGCAGTCCCTTGCTTGTGGAAAGGTTCGAGTCCTTCAAAAGGTAGGTTCATCAATATAATTGCTTGATAGGATTTGTAAGACTAGATTTTTCAAACAGAATAATTGGTATTATATTGTACAATTTAATATTCAATTCCCTTAAAACATAATTTTTGCAGTTGCCCAAAGGGAGAGATGTGGAGGATGATGATTCATTTTTGTTCAATGACGTATTTACTGCTCCTCTCTACCGTATCAAGGTACAGTTTTTTTAATTGTTGTGGTCTGAAGCGGTCACTATCTGGAGAATTGTGGATGTGAATTGAACATAAGTACTTCTGGGACTTTTAAGGTTACTTGAGTCACTAGAAGAGAATCTTTGTGATGGATGTCAAATCCCTGTGTTGTTCCAGCTCATATGGCAGATCTTGAAGCTAACATTCTTTTCATGTGTACAGGTAAATGCAATCCAGATGAAGGAAACAGTAGAGGAAAACACAAGCACCACCGAAAGAGTATTCCAAGACCGACAATATCAGGTTACTTTCGTTTCATGGCCTTTTCCCCGTTCCAATCTATGGTTACGTTATTGTTCTACCCAAAAGAGAATACGGTCTTAAAGAATCTGTGGCCTAACCTAACTACATTTTTTCAAATCCCGTAGGTTGACGCTGCTATTGTTCGGATAATGAAAACTAGGAAAGTGCTAAGTCACACACTTCTGATTACTGAACTCTTCCAACAGGTAAAAACCGCAGTCCTTTTTAATTTTCTTCTTTAACAATATGTTTGTGTTGTTGTGCCTTCACATTTAGAGGTGACACCATTTCGAAAATAACTCCCTTGTCAATGTGATCGAACACAATGCGCATGTAATGAAATTGAGAGGCACAAGCTAGTGGATCCAATCTTTTTTACCAAAAATAAAATAAAATAAACTTTTGTGTTGTGATATGAACAGCTCAAGTTTCCAATTAAACCGGCTGATTTGAAGAAGAGGATCGAAAGCCTCATCGACAGAGAGTACCTAGAGCGGGACAAGAGCAACCCACAAATTTACAACTACTTGGCATAATCAAACCTTTTTTTTTCTTTTCTTTTTGGCTCTTGTAAATGACACTGGAGGAGGGCTTCTGTCATCAGAAGGAGGCAGAATGTGCAATTCCTTGTCGGATTAATGTACAGTGATCGTCCTAGTTTTTCATTTTTGATGAGATTGTTACTTGTTGTAAATTATATTCAGTTTTTTTTTTCTTCCAATTTATATTCCTTTCATGGAGTTTGATTTTCACTCTCTTGGAAAGAAATAGGATTGTTCTAGTCATGTGCATTGCAGAGTGTGTTGTCTCTTACTATGATAATGATTATTATTATTACTACTGTTATTAAAAGAGCAAGATAGAGGGTATATTTTTTTCTTTTGGGTTTTAATTTAATTTCAACGGGGTTACAAAAAATTGTGATTCTCATATGGACAAAAATGAAATAATAATTGGAAGCATACCAAAATTCATTGTTTGCCAATTAATAAGTAACTTCTATATTGGCAAATAAATATTATCTTAGTAAACACATTAATAGTATATGTTCATTCAAATAAAATTGTAGAAATTCAAATAGTAATTTAGATATAATTTTTTTTTTTTGACAATATAGCTTGCATTTTGTAAAAAAAGAATAAAATACAAGTGTAGAACCACAAACAAAAATTACAAATTCTGGCATATATAGATAGATACGATACGGCACAACAACAAATAATAGCTCCAATAATTAAAATAATAAAAATCACAATTAATATATTTGAGGGTAGGGATGGATCAGACGGCCTTGGTTCCATCAGAAGTAGAGGAAGAAACGACGGCGTTTGGATCTCCGGTAACACTTTCAAGATCGGAATTGGGATTAAGAGGAGCGCGAAGGTCGTCGTTGTTGTTTTCGTCGTCGGGGTCGTAATCAGGATTGAGAGAGCGATCAATGGCTTCGCGACCTTTGTCGAGGCAAGGCTTGCAGGCCATCTCGATGGCGATCCATCCGAGCACAACTCCTGCTATCGCTATCAATGCAGTCGTTATTGCCCCCATTTCTCTTCTTCTTCTTCTTCGAGCTCGGTCCCCTCTCCCCTGCCCTGGTCGCCGAGTCGTCACTGGATTTTGTTGATGAATTATGAGGAGCAGACTTGTACCAACGAACGATGTTATATTGGGCCACATTGCGACTTTGTTATTGGGCCTATGCTATACTGCCTACCTCACATTATGAACCATAGTTAACTAAAATTGAAAATAAATATATTAAGTTGAATTTTACCAATTATTATCGTAAGATTTTCCAAATTAGAGTACATGATTCTAAGTGTTGTTGTAATGTGTATTATATGTGTCACATTATAGTTAAATTAAAAATACATTCTAATTGTAGTGTGTTTAAGGAGAAAAAAAAAAGCATGTAATTAAAGAGGTATAATTGATATATTAAATGAAAATTTGGGTACTAAAATAAGATTTAAAAATAATAGGTAAAAATTAAAATGGATCATTTAAAATAGATACAGATCTAATTTCCACTTATAAACTTTATATTAATGGGCCTATGCTGGCCCCATTTTGAACTTTCTTATTGGGCCTATACTGGCCCATATATTTATGGAATATTTTCACATTTACAAATATAACGTGGGAATTAGATGGTATTTCTAAGCTTCACTCTCTCATTTCTATCTACTTGTTAAACTTTTACTTTTATACTCGTTTTTTTTTAGTTTTCCCATTATACCCTTGACTGATATCAAGCACACTCATGGCTCCTTGTCTCCTCAAACACACCCACGATGAGGTTTGAGTTCTAAACTCACAATTTATTGTTTACCACCCTAGCTAGCTACGCGATCGTCTTTGGCTGTATGACGCACCCGAACACATGTACGACGCAGCCAGGCACAGGCAGAACACAACTGTAACTCGTCATCTTCTTCACCATGAGTTAACCGATCACACGACATTACTTCACCCTCCGACGTCCCGAGCCACCACCGGTGCTGCTGCTGCTAACGTTGAGCCACTTCCAGATCCATTATATTTTGAACAATATAAAGCTTTGGTTGTAGTTAGGTATATAAAAGAGTTTTGAATAGATCTTGCTTTTCATTTGTTTGATGAAAGTCCTCAACTAAATTGCATGTGCTTGATGATTAACTTGTCTTAGTTCTGTGGTGTTTTTATTGCTTGTATTTAGTCAATAATGTGTGTCTTTTGTCATTATTGTATATTCTTCGTTGTTTATGATGTTTGTTCTTCTTCCTTCAATTTAAGCTTTGTTTTCTTTTGGGTTCTCTGGCCTCTGTGATTACTTTAATTCTCTTTTTCTTGTCTTGTTGATCTGAGTATTATGGCTCCATTACTATTAAGATAGGTATGACTTAGTTTTCTTTTCTGGGTTAAGTTTGTTGATGTTGCCCACCTTGTATGTATATAAAATATTGATTTTGATAATTAATTTGGTGATTCACATTCTACAGATTATTGTGGTGTTTTGTGTTTTGATCACAAGAGAATTTGAAGAGATTGCAATATATTGATTATTATGTTTGATGTGATGCTTAGCTCGTTTGAAACATAATTGGTAATAAATTTAGGTGTGTTTGTAGAAAGATTGGGTCTGAGTTATAGTATATATATGCTTGATGAAAATATGTTGTTAGAAGTGCTCATGGTACAGTTATGGCATTCGAGTTTTCTACACAGTACTCTATCTCTAGGAATAGTTTCCATCTATTTGATAAAACTCTTCAATGAAATCTTTTGATCTTTTTAGTATGTATTATGTATTAATTTGAAGCTTAAAAAGTGTAACTGTTGTTAGACCAATTTTTTTTATTTATTAGATGAAATCTTTGTCAGCTATTTTTATTTTGGTATCAAGTTTATGATTTTCATTTTCTGTCATCAGTTTAAGATATTCAATTCATTCATAACCTCCTAATCTTATATGTTGCTTGTTACTAGCTTCATTCTATGACATTAAAATTGCTTAACCATGTGTTAGAGTTGCTTTTTCAATAAAAAAGAAGCATTGTCACACCCAATAGTGAAAAATCTGAATGGAAGCAACGCAGGAATTTATGGTTTTAGGCAATAGCTGCTTTCAGGTCTTTTGTTCAATCAGAAATGACTCATGAGAGATGAGGAGCACGAGTAACGAACAAGAAGAAGAGTTTGAATCGTGGATCTCAGTGAGTATGGAGAAGAAGCAATATTTGCATTTTTGTAATTACATCACGATAATATATGCATATGATTAAGAATGATGTGCCTCTTTCTTTTTTCTTCTTCCTCATTTTGGTTTATTTAGAACATTAGGAACTTGCTGTGTAACTTATATTTATTAGCTTAGGCTAATCTTTAGACTTTGTCCGATCATTCTTTTTTCTTCAGTGATTTGTTTAAGCTTAAACTAACCAATTCAAGTATCATTTTCCAATTATTGTAATCTTCATCTAATATACTATTTTCCAATTTAAACCATGATATTTTAAAATTTAAAACACAATTCTTTAAAATCTAAACAATGGCTATTTAAAATTTAGGCTTAAATTATAAACATACTCTTTTTAATCTATATAATGTAATGTGGGAATCTAATCCAAAATCTTTATAATTTTAAAACAAATGGCATCAAATTTTGAACCACAAGCTTAAATGACATCAAATTTAAACCACAATTTATAAATTTTTATCCATTAAGCTTTAATTATAAATCAAGATCATTTAAACTACAATATTTTAAATTTAAACCACTAAGCTTTAAATTTAAACCACTAAGCTTTAAATTTAAACCACTAAGCTTTAAATTTAAATCACTTGCCTTAAAATTTAAACCACAATTTATAAATTTGAACC
This sequence comes from Humulus lupulus, assembly GCF_963169125.1. Taxonomy (NCBI): domain Eukaryota; kingdom Viridiplantae; phylum Streptophyta; class Magnoliopsida; order Rosales; family Cannabaceae; genus Humulus; species Humulus lupulus. The sequence continues at coordinate 10,506,018 of NC_084801.1, forward strand.
ACAAGGCTTAAAATACATCAAATTTTAACCACAATTTATAAATTTTTATCAATTTAAGCTTAAATTATAAATCAAGTATCTTTAAACCCCAAAGTTTGAAATTTAATCCATTAAGCTTTAAATTTAAACCACAAGGCTTAAAATTTAAACCACTTGCCTTAAAATTTGAATCGCAAGCCTTAAATGACTTAAAATATGAACTACTAAACTTAAATGGCATCAAAATTTAATCCACAATGTTTAAGTTTTAATCCTTTAGGCTTAAATCATAAACATACTCTCTTTTTATCTATATAATGTATTGTGTTAATCTAATATAAAATATTTATAATTTAAAACCAAATGGCCTAAAATTTAAACCACAATTTATAATTTTGAACCACAAGAATTAAATAGCATCAAATTTAAACTACAATTTATAAATATTTATCCATTTAAGCTTAAATTATAAATCAAGTATCTTTAAACCCCTGGGTTTGAAATTTTAACTACTAAGCTTTAAATTTAAATCACAATGCTTAAAATTTAAACCATTTGCCTTAAAATTTAAACCGCAAGCCTTAAATGACATAAAATATGAACCGCTAAACTTAAATGGCATCAAAATTTAATCCATAGAGTTTAAGTTTTAATCCTTTAGGCTTAAATCATAAACACTCTCTTTTAATTTGTATAATGTAATGTGTAAATCTAATACAAAATCTTTATAATTTTAAACCAAATGGCTAAAAATTTAAACCAAATGACTTAAAATTTAAACTACTATTTATAAATTTGAACCACAAGGCTTAAATGGCATCAAATTTAAACAACAATTTATAAATTTTTATCCATTTAAGCTTAAATTATAAATCAAGTATCTTTAAACCCCTAGGTTTGAAATATTAACTACTAAGCTTTAAATTTAAACTACAAGGCTTAAAATTTAAATCACTTCTCTTAAAATTTAAACCGCAAGCCTTAAATGACTTAAAATATGAACCACTAATCTTAAATGGCATCAAAATTTAATCCACAAGGTTTAAGTTTTAATTATTTAGGCTTAAATCATAAACATACTCTCTTTAACCATTACGTTTAAAATTTAAACCACTAGCCTTTAAATTTAAACAACTAGGCTTACAATTTAAACCAAATTTCTTTATTGGTTAAAAATTTAGACCACAAGTTGCGATTGGCAAAAAAAAAAAAGCATATTTGTTGAAATCAAATTTTCATTTAAACTGAGCTCTTTGTATATCTTTTCTACCAATTCCAAGTACTTAATATCATTTTCCACCATCAAAATTTTTACTTCATGATCAACATATTTGTTGTTTGCATTCCATCTTCGGTTAAAAACTACAAACAAGATTATTTTGTCTATTTCTTGCAATAAAAAATAACACAATCAAGTGAGCTTATTCCTTGAACTTAGATGTTTAGTATTTTTGCAAAACTAGGTCTCAATAATATTTGTGATGCAATAAGAAGAATCAAAGTAATGCAAAAGATGATTAGCATGAAGATATTAATGTTATTTTAAAACATAATTTAAACTACAAACATTCAATGGCTAAAAATTTAAACCATTGGACTTAAAATTTAAACGTCTAGATATAAATTTTAAACCACAAATATTTAATGTCTTAAAATTTAAACCTTTAAGTTTACAAGTTAATCCACTAGCTTTATTTTTAAAATTATATGCTTCAAATTTGAGTCCATGACTCTTAAATTATTAGGCTTAAAATTTGAAACATGACTCTTTAAAACTTAAAATAAATTCTTACAAATTAAAACTAGTGTTACAATGTTCAAGAGTTGAATATAACAACCAACAGAAAACATGTAAGAAACAGTTTTAGGCAAAGCCATTGAGCTACAATCCCATTAACTCACATATTTTATATATTTGTTAATCGCAAGAACAATGCTTTTGTTCTGTATAAATTGATCTACTCTGTATTTGTGTTCCAAGTCAGTATTTTCTTCAAGTTCTATTCAGTTTCTTAGGCATTTAAATTTTATACTAAGAGGACATTTGTTAGTAATAAAAACATGTTGATTTCTATTCAGTGTCTTGTGCATAAAAAAATGGAAAGAATGAAGTAAATGGTAGAGGCTGTTACCATAAGAGTATCTCCTCCTGTGAATGTAAAAACCAACTAGATACCTGCCACCAACTAATCCGACGATGATAGGTTGTCAAGGAGTAGCTATCTAAGATGAAGAACTTGCTCAAGGCCAAAGGCAAATAATTGAGTTTCATTTGTATTGAATTATATATATATATATATGGTGATGATGGTATGATGACTATTGTATTAATTATGTATAATAGAGATATATATCAGACACATTTTCACAAACACATGGCATACATCACAGTATATACGGTAAGAATTTATTTTGAACCAAGATGCAATCAAACATACATTAACAAAGGCTATGAATCTACAATAATCATTTATATATTACTGAAATCTAAACATATATTAAGCATAGTTCACGTGAAAAAACAAACTAATGAAATATTTATAACATTCTACACAAAGATACACAAGACATTAATGAACCAAACTTCAAATAGCTCTTATGTCAATATCTCAGTAAAAAAAAATCCTATACCTATAACTATACCAGTAGTGGAGGCGCGGTGGAGGCGTGGTGGAGTTGTGGTGGCGGAACCGTGATTGTAGAATGTCGTAGAAGGTTATGGTTTCAATGAATCTATTGATGGCAATGGCAAAGCTGCGATGGACGTGTGGTGGCGTTGTGGTGGAGTTGTGGTGGTTTCGTGGTGGAGTTGTGGTGGCAGAGTGCTAGTCGTGGAGGCTGGGATTGATTGGCAATGTTGAGAGAATGATTATTGTGGTGGGGTACAAGGTTAGAGAAAATGGTAATGGCCAAGGGCATTTTTGGAAGTGTGGGGAAAAAATGGGTAGAATTAAACAAAATATAATTAGAGGATAATTTTAGTTAACTAATCATATAACTGGCTAATTTTCAACAAATCGAGGGGGAAGTTTACATTTTTCATGACATTATTATTTTATTTTATTTTACCATATTAATGCAGAATAACTTATTTATTTTTTTATTAAACAATTGTTAACGTATTTTAAACTTTAATATTTGAGTTTCCTTTTTAGTCTTTATTTTTTATTAAAATCTTTTATAATTACTAAAATTGTGGAGTTATTCTAGGTAACTTACACAATACAATACTCTATCGGTGACAATTATGGAGTGACGTCTCGTGTGAAGAAAAATAACCATGTTAGATTTCTAACTTGTTAAAGATTTGATTTTTATATGTTTTGATACAAAGTTTTACCTTTTTGTTAATGATTTTAGGGTGATAATATGTTGGATGCTGGTTTTTATTTTCAGTGACGATTCTTTTAGGACAACTTTTATTTATATTTTGAAATGGTTGTGTTTTCAATTGTTGTTATTGATTTTTTGAGTTTAAACATGTTTTGTATTTTTTTTTTTGTATCAATGTTATATTTTGTTTGATTAATTTGTTTATGTCAATTTCTTAGTTATTTGTATAAATTGTGTTAGATTGTTTGAACATTATAGAATTTGGACTTTCGTTTTTAGTAACTTCTTAGTTTATTTTTGGGGTAAAAATTTATTTATTTTGTTTTTTTAACTGGGAAATGTGAGTTTTTATGCTTAATGAGGTGTCCTAAATAAAAAAAAAAATGGCAGGCCTTCTAATCATTTCAAAAAAATGCCAATTTTTTTGACAATATCCAAAATACCTCTCCCATAATTTTTCCCATCCCCTTCCTCTTCTCTCTTTAGAAAAAAAATCAATGGGTAAGGCAAAATTTAAGAGAACTCAATGTAATAGTAATTATTCCTTACTCAGGACACTAAAATACTGCATTTCGAACATATCTGGGCATGATTTTTGGGATTTTTTTTGCGATTTTTTTTTTTCAGATCTGAAACTTTGAAATCTGCAGAAAATCGACGTGGTTCTATGGTGGTTCGATGGTGCTCGATGCCAGCTTGATGGGGCCTTCAAAATCAAGATTTTCATGAAAAAATCGATGTTGCTCGATGGTGGTTTGATAGAGGTTCATTGGTGGTTCGATGGTGTTCGATGCGATTTTTGTAAGATACGTAATTTTTCACTCGGGTGTCCGTTTGGGGTGATTTTTTTTTTTTTTTGGGTATTTTTTCAAGATCTACACGTTTGAAATGTGTAAATACACATTTGAGAAATATAAATCTTGAAGAAAAAAAAATGACAAATGCAAAACATACCTCATGTTCAAGATATGTGACATGGTTGGGCATTTCAAGAAAGATTGCCCAAGGCAAATGAAGGATGAGCAAAAGGGGGTGGAAAACTTGACTCCAGCTCGAGTGTTCACTCCGATGCAGCCAGAGACTGAGACTGAGACTGAGACTGAGACTGAGATTGAGACTAGTTCCTCAGTGATGGCAGGTTAGCTTTCTAGTTTTGATTTTTGTATTATGTTGACTGGTTTCGGTACTATGCTGCTTCTTTGTTTGATGCTTCTAGAGAGGCATAGAGTTGTTATGCAGATTGCTTGGTTATGTTATAAAGAGAATGTGATACTCTATTGGTAAGTTTTAAGAGATGAGTTAGGTTATGGTGGAAATGATTCATCAGTTGATATGATAAGATTGGTTATGATTGATTTCGAGATGATCCTGGATTCGAATTTGTTAGTTAAGTGTGGGGCGATGCTAAATTGCAAGAAAATGATAGTAATTCTTGAGCTTGAGAGTGGGAAGCCTTGTGGTAGTTGGCACTGTGCATGGATCTTGTATGCTGACGACATCTGTATTTAGAGCTAGAGATCTAGTGCAAAAGGATGCATGAAACTCTTAGCTAGTGTGGTGGATACCACTTAGGTTGTGCCAGTGGGATCAGGACAGACTGGATTAGTCTGTGAAGTTCTGGATGTATTTCTAGGGGATTCGTCAGGATTACCTTTATATGAAGAGATAAAATGGTGATTGGATTGGTGCCAGGGATGAAATCAGGTCTAGGGCAATGTTTTGAATGGCTTCAGCGAAATTGTAAGATCTAAAGGCTCAATAATTGAGTAAGATGGTATTCTCCAAGGTAGATCTTTGATCTGGTTTGTACCAGCTAGAGATCAGGGAGAAGAATATGATGTTCTGAGAATTTGGTTAATGCCAAGTTGTTTTATGAATTAGATGAACAGAGTATTCAAGGATTATTTGAATTGGATTTGTTATCGTCTTGGACGATGGTATCGTGATGTATTCTCTGCGGAGATTTGCCAAGGTCAAGGAACACTTTAGGGGCAGGAGTTTCCTTGGACGGGAAAGATATTATATGTGCCTTGGGAAAGAATTCTGAGTCTTCTTGCAGATCAGAATCAGTTTGCAGGTTGTTATGACACCTCAGTGACAGGGAAAAGTGATTGCATATGCATCATGTTGGTTAAAGGATCTGACCAGAACTAGAGTAGAGTTTCTGGTGGGCCAGGTGGCTAGTTGTATACTTGAGTTTACTCTTGTAGAGAGGATTAAAGGAAAACAATTAAGTGACCCATAGAGGGAAAAATTGAGAGGAATGTCTTAGCTGGATTAGCTAAGGATTTTGTAGTGTTAGGTATGGGATTTATTGTGGTATAAGGATCAGACTTGGGATCCGATGGACACTGGGATTAAGTGGGAGATTCTGGATGAATCTCATACTACTTATTTTTTTTTTCTCTTCATCCAGGCATAATGGAAAAGGTACCAGAGTTTGAAAGCTTTATATAGATGGCCTGGGGTGGAGAGGGACATTGTGACAGTCAGAATCCCATGATCCGTAGGGGGAAAGACCGGGTAAAAGCTGTGCAATCCCACACCGCCTGGGAAAGGTCAAGTGTGATGATTCTAAGACTGTGTAGGTATGGGACTACACAGTTGAAGATGGCTTAAATGGATTGATGGGTACTACCTATGCCAACAAGATGCATCTTCTTTTCGGTAACCCATCACTTGAGAACTCCAAAGTTAAGCATGCTTGACCTAGAGTAATCTCAAGATGGTTGACCTTCTGGGAAGTTTTCCCAGGAAGCGTGCGAGTGAGGACAAAGCACGCTGGAAAGACTCGTGTTGGTTTGTAGGGCCAGTTGTCATTCTAGAAAGCAACCATAGTGACGTGGGGCGTTACAAATGGTATTAGAGCCATGACCCAGCCAGAAGTGTGGCCGACAGGGACGTCGGACCCCTAAGGGAGGGTGATTGTGACAGTCAGAATCCCGTAATCCATAGGGGAAAGACCAGGTAAAAGCTGTGCAATCCCACACCGCCTGGGGAAGGTCAAGTACGATGATTCTAAGACTGTGTAGGCATGGGACTACATAGTTGAAGATGGCTTAAATGGATTGATGGGTACTACCTATGCCAACAAGATGCATCTTCTTTTCGGTAACCCATCACTTGAGAACTCCAAAGTTAAACGTGCTTGACCTGGAGTAATCTCAAGATGGGTGACCTCCTGGGAAGTTTTCCCAAGAAGCGTACGAGTGAGGACAAAACATGCTGGAAAGACTCGTGTTGGTTTGTAGGGCCAGTTGTCATTCTAGGAAGCAGCTATAGTGACGTGGGGCGATACAGGCATAATGGAATACATGGCAAAGTTCTTAACTTGTTAGCAGAACAAGACAGAGTATCAGAAATCAGAAAGGCCATTGCAGCCTTTGGGTATTCCATAATGGAAATAAGGAAACATCGCGATGGGTTTCGCGGTGGGGCTGCCCATGATAGTGGGTCAGCGTGATTTGGATTGGGTCATTAGGGACCAGTATTTAAAGTGAGTTCATTTCTTTCAGTAAGGACGAATAATACAGCTGATCAGTATTCAGATCTCTATGTGAGAGAGATAGTATGCCTTCATGGAATTCAAGGTCTATCTTATCAGATGAAGACTCTATTATTAAGTCCAGGTCTTGGAAGGGTTAAGGAAGGCGGTGAGTATATATTTGGAATGTAATACAGTTCATTATCCTCAGACTGATGGTAAATGAGATAGAGTTATCAAATATGAGATGAGGTATGTTAGAGAATGCTTATCACCTATTCATTGGAATGAGATGGGTGAGAGGTTATATCTGGATCCTGAAGTAGTTCAGGGGACCATTGAGGTTATTGAAAAGAATAGAGCTTGGATGCTCGCTTTTCAGAATAAACAGGAAAGTTTTATTGAATTGAAAAGCAGGAACGTGGAGTTCCAAGTAGAAGATTGTATCTTCCTTAAAGTATCACCGTGGAAATGACTGAGGAGATAAGGGCAAGTTGAGCCCTAGATTAATATGACCGTTTGTGTAACGACCCAAATTCACTAATAAGGCTTAAGGGCCTTGATTAGTGTGCCGGGAGGGCATGATGGGAATTATGTGTGATTATTATGATTGAGATGCATGATTATGATTTTAAGCATGTTATATGACTATGTGAATTATATTATGTGATAATTATGATGTGTGAATTGTACCGCGTGGGTGTTGTGATACCAATGTGATGCACGTGCCGAGATGGTCCTAGAAAACTAGATAATGGTAACTGGTGATTTGGTAACCTGTGTAACTGTTAGTAACCATAGAGAGTAACAGGTTTTATGGGGAAGGTGGTAGAATTGCAAAGCTGATGAAAGGACTGGTATGCCCTTGAGGTTTAGTTAGGAAGGGGTATTAGTGGAAGGGTAGAATAGCCATTTGGTAGGATAAATGACCATGAGCTGAAGGGAAAAAGATCATATACGTATAACACATAGAGAAGGGGGTTTATGCTGAAAATTGGAGACCTAGAGGAAGAGCAAGACTAAGGAAAAAAAAGGAAGAAGCTGAATTTAGCTTTTGGAAGAAGAATTAAGGATGATTGAAGTTGTCAAGCAAGCTTAGATCAAGAATATTCAGAGGTAAGATCTTGATTATGATATATCCAAGTTTTAAGTCTGAAATTTTAGATAATGAATGTGAATTGAGGCAAGTTGGTGGCTGGTTTTATGTGATTTCAGAATTGGGAAAATCAAGGGGGAAGGAGGTTTAGAGCTGGAGATTGGACTCATCACTCAAGGTAAGGTCTCTGTGTGTTTATTAGGCTTGTTTCTATTAAGGTATAGGGGGTTTGGAGTGTGGTTTGTGTTTGAGTTCAAGCTGTTCTTAATTTTATGGTTTGAGTTGTTAAGTGTGAAATTCAAGAGTGAATTCTAGGATTGAAGGTGTGAGTGAGCTTGGGCATGATGTTTTTGGGTTGTTGTGAGGTTTATTAAGGGTTTAGAGTTGGTTTTGGGACTTAGGATGGAGTTTGGGGTGATTTGGAGAGCTTGAAGCTCGGGAAAACACAAAGGAAAAACCCAGAATTCTGGGTTGCGAAGGCGTGCCGCGGCACGGGTTTTGTGTGCCGCGGCGTGGAGTCCCTGACTGATGGGTGCCGCGGCACAAGAAAGTGGTGCCGCGGCACAAGGCCAATTTCAGGATGTCATTTTTGGCAATTTTAGGCCTTTGCTCCGGGGGTTCGGGGGATGTCTCCGGGGTGTTGTTTTAAGGTTTTGGGGGTTCCGAGAGTGTGGGTTAGGTTCTGGGAAGGTAGTCTTGGATTGGTTAATGACAAAGAATATTATATTTGTGTTGTGATTAGGACTTTGGAGAGGCTCGGAGTAGAGGACCGTGCTTGTGGCTACGTGGCATCGGAAACCAGTGAATTGAAAGGTAAGAAAAACTGCACCCGAATGTATGATTGTAAGAGTACCGTACATGATCTTAGCGCACGGGGCGCGAATTGGCCACGGGGAGCCAGAAACAATAGGATAACAGAGGGAGCAGCCTGTGAGCGCTAGCCCTGGTTATCGTCTGTGCATTATGTATTATGAGCTGAGATGCTTTGTATATGGAGTATTTGTTTGATGATATAATTGAGTTTATGAGATGCTATATGTGTAATTGACCTGTCTACTAGTTGTTCATGCTCTGTTGTTGCTGTGTTTTCTTGCTGGGCCTTGGCTCACGGGTGCTTCGTGGTGCAGGTAAAGGCAAGAGCAAGCTGGACCAAGCCTGAGGTGGAGAGCTCCATGGTGAAATGTACATAGCCAGCTGTTCGATCACCTTGGTCGAGGAGTGTGTCAGGACAGAGAATTACCTAACTGCTCGTTTTTGCCTTAGCATGGCCAGTTAATGTATTTAAACTTTGTAACTTTTGTAAATGGCTTTTAAACTACCAATTTTGGGATCCCTTGTACATAAACAATGTTTAGTAATGAGAACATAACTTTTGAGACCAAAAAACTTTTAACCCTAGTACCTCTACTGTTTCAGAACACGATTTTACTTTAATGACTTGATTAGCAAGTCTGGCATTTTATAAACACACAGTGTAGCGGTCTTGGTTATCCAGGGCGTTACAGTTTGAATCCTAGATAGGACTGGTCAGGTTGCCTTTGGATTGGTCTTATCTTTTACACTGTCAGCTGTACACAGTGTATTTTATATTTCCATGTTGAAGACATGGGTTGGAAGGAAACTCATGAGTTGAGTTATGAGAATTTGGAGATTTAGGCTAAGTTATCTTGTAAGGAGTAGCCAGTCCAGATATGAGATAGAAAGAATAAGGTTCTAAGGAACAAAGTTATACCTTGAGTCAAGGTAATGTTACAGAGATAGTGAGGTCGAGGGAACGACCTGGGAAACTGGAATTAGTTGTGCGAAATTCTTATTCCGGGCAGTTCAGATAAATTTCGAGGACGAAATTTTTGTAAGGAGGGGATAGTTGTAATGCCCCAAAATCCCTAATAAGGTTTAGGAGGTCGAGAGGGCCATAATTGATTTATTATGTTATTAAATGATTATATGCATGTTTATGTGAATTATATTATAATATGATGATAAATGCATGCATATGGCTCCATTTTTAATTATAAGGGAATTTTGATAATTTGGCCCGTTGAGGACGTAATTGTGTATTTTCATGCATGTTGGAGAATTATGAGTAATACCACATTATATGTGGATTTTTTCGAGCCATTCGCCATGAGACGATCTTTGAATGCAAGTTATTGGTTTGGTCATAACGGGGTTAGTTTCGGGGCTCGGGGTGAGTCTTGGGGTAATTTGGTGATTAGAACATTACTGGGAATTAAAAGGTAAGGGGATATGATTTGTTAGCATTTGAGGATATTGGGAGTAACGGGAATTGGAGGGTGTTAATTATGATTAACGAGATAGGCGGGAAATGACGATTTTGCCCTTGGTGGCTGTTAAGGGTTTTAATTAGGCATGAGGGCATTTTGGTCTTTTGACCTTAAGGATAGATATAAACCATTAAGCTGCAGCAAAACAGAGCATCTTCTTCTCCCGTTCATCTTTTCTTATTCCTTTCTTCCTGAATTTTGAAGCTTCTTTTGAAGAACCAAGCTAGGGAACCAATCCTTGAGGGTTTTGGGTTGTGTTCCACCATTGAAGAGGGTGCGATTCTAAGATTGAGGTGAGATTTTAACCATTAAAACTCTTGTTCTTGCTCTGTTTTCTTTTTGAGTTTCAGCTGGATTTTTGAGTTGGATAATGGGAATTGATGGTAGTTTTTGGCTAGGGTTACTTGGGTTATGATGCCTAAGTCATGTGTAGATGTTATTTGGGTTCATTTAGGGGTTTGGACGGAGTTTGGGATCTTGTTTTTCAGGTTGGAAATGGAGGGATCGAAGGAGGAAGAACCAGGGTTGTTCCAGCCTGGTCCTAGCGCTATAACGCCCAAGGGAGGGCGCTACAGCGCTGTCCAGGGCCAGACTGCCCTGGTTGTAGCGCTGGGGCGCTAGGGGGGTAGCGCTGTAGCGCTACCTTGTTTTCTCTGATGCATGTTTTAGGCACTTTTTAGGGTTTTTGGCTCGGCGTTTCAATTCCTAAGGCTCGGGATCGAATCTACTCACCGTTTGGGTACAATTCGGAGTCTCGAGAGTGAGGTTTAGGTCAAGACCCTTTTATTGTTGATTTTCATTAATGAAGATTGTAATTGGTTATGCTAGGTGACCGCTAAGGGATTAAAGGATCGATCGTTCTCAAGGGTTGTTCAATTGTTATTTCTCACTCGAACCAGAGGTAAGAAAACTGCACCCAATATGTGATGCATGTGATGCATGAGAAACATGAGATTAGGGTATGCCATGAATGTTGAATATGAGTTTGATCAGAGCTTGAGTCTCTGCATTTGTGCATGATCACAAGTATGCTAGCAGTTGTTAAGTAAGCATGCTGAATGCCTTACATTTGGATATTTAACATATGATATATGCCTAGTTGCATTGCTTACTTGTGGCATTGACTTATTAGTCAGAATCGGCAATGGTGTCAGAACTGACTATGAAGCTGTGACTTACTAGTCAAGTTCAACACTAGTACTGAGCACTGGTCGTATGTTATTGACCTATGAGTCAGGAGCGGCATAAGTGTCATGAAAGCAGAGTCAAAAAGATTAGATCTAATTGACATCTGCATTGAATGACTCATCATGAGCATTAATGTCAGACCGACCTCAAGTTTGGTGAAAAATAAAAGCGCTTGTCTAGCCTATGGCTACTCACTTAGAGCCAGGGCCAGAAGGTCCGGGTGACTGCATCATCACATGGCTATGGGTGCTGAGCCCACATAGTGACTCCCTCATCAGTCACTCATCTGAGGGTGCGAAACCCATGTTATTGACTTGCTCATTAGTCACTCATCTGGTTTAAGTTAGTGACTTGCTCATCAGCCACTCATCTGAGTGTGCGGAGCCCATGTTAGTGACTTACTCCTCTGTCACTCACCTGATTAGGGCTATAAGCCCCATTATGGTTAACAAAACCTCAAAGTGTTAAATCACTCATATGTTTAGGATTGACTTGATAGTCATCCATACAGGAGGGCATGGCCTACAACCATTATTATTTGGATTTATTTGCATGAATGAATAGGGCTATTATTGCTATGCATGCTTGTTATGATTTGGCAACATGTTATTACTATTCATGAGCATATTGAGTTTTCTTGCTGGGCTTCGGCTCATGGGTGCTATGTGGTGTAGGTAAAGGCAAAAGAAAGCTGGACCATCCTTGAGTTGGAGAGCTTAGGTGATGATGTGTACATATGCGGCTACTCGACCGCCACGGCTGAGGGTTGAAAGAGGAACTAGGGTTAAACACTATTTTTTCACTTAGGTCGGCTGATTGTAAATATTTTCTTGTAATTAACCTTTAAATTATATTTATGGGATCCCAGTGTATACGTTAAACGTTTTAGTGAAACGTTATATCTCAACCAAAAATTTTAACCCTAAACCGCTAATCATACTTAGTTACACAATTATGGCCAAATGACTCGATTAGCGAGTTTAGCATTGTTTAAAATGCACACCGTAACGGTCCCTGGAGTTTAGGGCATTACACAAACCCTATTTTGTCGCTTAGGTTGGCAGATTGTAACACTTTTATTGTAATTAGCCTTTCAAATGTATTTTGGGATCCCATGTATACAGTAAACATTTTAGTGAAATGTTTGTATCATTGACCAAATCTTTTAACCCTAAACTGTTAATCACTTTTAGTTACAAGATTATCGCCAAATGACTCGTTTAGTGAGTTTAGCACTATTTAAAATACACAGTGTAACAGTCCCTGGGTAGTAGGGCATTACAGTAATTGTGCCCGAATTTTAGGGAATCAAAACTTAACCACCACAATACTTTAGCCATCTTCCAAGCCTTAGGCTAGTGCAAGCTCAAAAATCGAGATTTTAACCCTTTTTAACCTTCTCAACCCACTTTTTCCATATTGTGTTCTTTCGAACTATACTCCTACTCAAGATGACCCTCACCTTTGTCTTTCTCTTGGTAAATGTCACGTCCTGATTTCGAGAAGGAAGGGTGGGGGTTCTTAGCTCGGGCAATTCCTTATTAGAAACATATCCCTCGAGCATAATCTCCCTTTTCTCGCAATCAAAGGTTAATTAGCGAGTATAACAAGAAGGTTGAGAGAGAAAATATAAGTAGCTCGTATAGGTGTCAAATTAGGGAAATCTAAGAAGGCAAGAGAAAAAGGCTCCGCCTTGCTGCCCTTCCTGAGCCCTCAGCTGCTAGCCAAATCCCTTTAGCTCACCGTCTTGACTCAACACTAATAGTTTCTATCATCTTTGTCCCAGGTGAAGTCGAATTTGAGATAATGGCAGGCGAATCTTCAACCTCCGTAGTAGTAAGATCCAAGCAACCCTAAGAAGAGTCACTCATTATTGAGTTTGGCCCTTCAATCAACAAGAATGTCATAGTACCCAAAGATATATTTCAAGGCTGACCTATATGAGTCCTCGATTAAGTCTATCAAACAAGTCTCTGACATTTTGACTAGTCAAAGAGTTAAGCTCTCCAGAAAACTTATGTGCCAAGCTCCCACTTGAGACGAGCGAAGCTGTTACACCCCCAGAGAGAATGATTTGGACGTGCATGTTAGGCTCGGAGCCTGGAGCGATGAGCATATGAAAGTTGGAGCTCTCCTCCCCATCAACTAATATTTTAAGATTTTCACCAACTGGATTGGGATAGCCCCATTCTAGCACCAGACCAACTCGTATCGAATCCTCGCTGCCCTCAAGTCCCTGTACCATGAGCTGAAATAGGTCGAGCCTTCTCCACTGGAGATTTTGTACTTATATAACGTCAAAAGTAACCCATCTCGGAAGAAATGAGGTGATGGATTATATTACTTATCGAGCTGCCCTAAAGATAGTAAGATGCTCAAAGATATCCCAAACCACCCTCCAAACTTTAAGAACCAGTTCTTCTGAACCAATTGCCTCCAGACATCCAAATTTTACTTATTTCAAAGGATTCGTAAGTTTTCATACTTAGCTATTTTTTTTATTTCCCTCATTTCCTCCTGGTTTCTTTCTTAACACAATCTCCCATTCCCTCTTTTATAGTTGTTTATGACTGACCTGACACATCTCCTATGATGCAACAACTTAGGGAGGAGTTAGGAAAACTCACATACAGAAGTAGGTCTCTTAGTTACCTTTTGAGTGAGACCAAGCTCCGAGAATGTGTCCCTCTCAGTGATGGTGAGACCACTTTCTACCATATGCACCCCAAGTACGATTCTTGGTTCGATGTTCCCATTCTAGCTTTATCCAAATCAAAGAAGAGATCCCTCAACCAACCAGGCTCCACCTCCAAGAAGTAGAAACCCAGCTTGGATGAGGAAAACACCCCTCAAGACGATTCAATGGCCGAGCTTACAGATGAAACTCCCTCGACCTCAGGTTAAGGTAATTTCAACAGTTGAGTAGGACGGTCTCCAACCCTGCTCAAACATTCCCCTAACCTCTTAGTATCCTTTAGAGATTTTAACCATAATTTTCTTATTTGGTCAGAGGTAGATTGTATAGTCCATAGGTACGATAGTGGGCTCGTAGAGAGACAAGTAAAGTATACCTCAGAGGATATTTGGGAATGGCCGGGCTACCGATTCAGGTCGAATGACTGAGAGATTTTTCCGAGCTTTCTCCTATTCGAATAGAAGAGAAGTTGAGTGATCCCAATATTCCTCCATTAGTTTGAAAACCTAAACCCAATCCCCTTATATCCCCTAATGTCAATTCGAACATTAATAATCAAGGTAGGTCTATTTAATCATCCAGGATGTTATTACTAACAATATTTATAACTTACTGAATTTTTATTTACTAACCAGCTCACTTTTTGTCTTAATTGCAGGAGAAATGGAATCCACATGGCCATCTATGAAAAATTTCCTCAAGAACCCCCAAAGTTAACACTTGAAATAGGGGTAGAAGTAAAGAAGACACGACAAGGATGCCCCCGCTTCCTCCTACAACTCTTCGTATCTCGAGCTCCAGCCCCGAGAAGGTAACCCCGAGGTCAGAAGATGCTCCTAGCTCCTATAAGAGCAAAATTTCTGATGCTGCCACTTCCTCTCGGGGTCGCTTCACCGTTCACACAAGACCTGAAGTAAGAAAACCGCACCCTGGTTGTGATTAGGACTCGAGCCCCGGTTATGGAATATGATTATAATAATTTCTTTGAATATATGGTTAACCATAAATGAATGTGTCATGTGAATTATCTATTTGATTGTATTTGATTTGAAAGTTCGACTTATAAGCCGTGGTCGGCATTATGCGTGCAGAACGCAGGCCGCTATGGCTAGGCCACCCTGGGAGTGTAGTATGCACTTGTCCGAATCAGATGCCATTGGATAAATAGAAGTGCAATATGCACTTGTGTGACTCTGTGATCACATACTTGGATAATGTGTTTGCATGAGTACAATTATTACTACTAAGCATGCTGTTTATGTTCTATTGTTTGTCTGAATCTGTTTGATTAAGTTTTCTTGCTGAGCCTTGGCTCACGAGTGCTATGTGGTGCAGGTAATGATAAGGAAAAGCTAGGCCAGCCATAAGTTGGAGAGTTTTTGGGACGGCGTGTACATATGCAGCCTATTTTTCCACTTAGGTTGACTTGTTTTGTAATATTTTGAGTTGTAAATAACTTTTGAACTTCTATTTTGGGATCCCATGTACAGACTAAAACTTTTAATGAAAGTGTTTGCACCATTGACCAAAATTTTTAATACATGAACCATTAGTTACTTTAATCACACATTTAAGTCCAAATGACTCGTTTAGCAAGTCCAACACTATTTTAAACACACGTTGTAATGGTCTTGGATTAGTTGGGCGTTACAACTTGGTATTGGAATTGCAAAGGTTTAAGGGTTCCTGAAGATGGGCTGGGCATGTACACTTGCCGCTAAAGATAAGCTCGACTCAGGGTTTGGAAACTATTAATATGGTTATGTGTTTAATTTCTTAAATGAGATACATATGCCTTATATGTCTGTCTAATTAGAAATCATGAGCTATTCTGATAGGGCCTGGCCCTTGACTGCTATATGCGTGTTAAATATGTGCTTATTGTTAGGAAAAATATAATTGCCTCAATGGAAATTGGTAAGAAAATACAACTCTAGACAAAATATTACAAATAAATAATGATTGATTAAAAGGTGTTACAACTCTATGAATGAAAATATAAATAAACAATAGAAGAAATAGAAGAAGAGAATAGAGAAATACAACTCTAAGCAAAAGAATACAAATAAAGTAAAGTGTTTGAAACAAAAGAAATAAAGATTACAACTCTAAAAAAAGATACAAGTAAATATAACAAGAATGATGAAAAGAAAAGCAGTAGAAGAAATATAAGAACAAGAACAAAACAATAAGAAACTCTCAGTCACACAACCAAAGTGAAGAGTGTTGGGGATCACCAACTTGAACAAGGTTTGAAACCTTTGTCCAAAAGCTTATCTCCCCCTAACTCAAGCACTAAGGGATCTCTCACAGATTTTGGAAATTCTTTCTGGAATATTCAAGCCTCTAGGTGTTTCTAGCCAAGTGCTCTAGTGGATAGAAAAATTGTATCTTTTAAGTGAGCAATAGGCTCCTATTATAGAGTTTAGAGACATCTTTTGAATTTCAAATTCCACCAACCCCCATGGATGTTACCAATGATTAATTGGATGTTTATGGAATTTAAAGTGAGATTTGAGAGTTATTTGGGTTTTTGGAGTTGTTCAACAAAATTGGAAAAAACTAAAAAATTGGTCAGAAAAACACCTGTGGCTGCGGCCAGGGACATTAGTGGTCGCGGCCACTGACCATTTTCAGCACATATTTTTGTGTTGTTTTTCCAAACGGTTTCAACACCCTCCCAATTGATTTTGTAACCCCCAAAACACATTATTGGGGTTAAAATCATATCTCTAACAACCATTTCACATATGACTTTAAGAAATGCATCTCAATATTGTGTAAGAACAAATTTACACAATAAAGGGTAATATTTAGAAGTTACAAATTTGTAGCTGAATTTGTAACACAAAATATGTTACATATTTGGATATTTCTCATATATCTAAATATTGTAACTCTCTATTATACGTTACAATACGTGACACTCTTTGTCACATTTATTTAATCTAAAACATTATATTATAAAATAATATAATATTACATTATATTATAAGATAATATGACACTTACTAGCACAATTGTTGCTTGTAAATGATAAAGAAATGTTTATTAACATCATTGTTGCTTCACAATGCTAGAAATGCTTATTATCACTATTATATGCATATGGAAGTCAAGAACGTGCTTATTAGCACTGCTGATGTTTGTGAATGTTAAGAACGTGCTTATTAGCACCTAGATTGAGCATGAATATGAATCACCATGTTTATTTGCATGAATGTTGTGTGTGAAAGCTATTGAAATGTTTATTAGCATTGTCGATGCATGTGAATGCTTATTTGATTGGTTTTGGACCATGGGGTGGCATGGGGTATTGTTATTATTGCCTGATGAGTCGAGTCATTGATTGCAGATAGACTTGGAAGTATGCTTCCAGGGCAATCAAATGAGCCAGTCGGCACCAAAAGTGAGGTCAGAAATAATGACCACGTTCAGAACCCTTCGCCAGCCCCTAAGAACTGGCAACAGATGCTTGCTAAAATGCAAGCTAGACTACAGAGACAGGAAGAAGAAATTCGCCAGTTGAGACAACATCAGGTTTTTATAGGGAACGTTACACCAGTAGCACCACCTGCTGCCATAGTACCAGCCGTACAACAGTAACCAAAGATTGAGAACCATTGGGAACTACTGTATGAACTGTTCAGGAAACAACACACTCCGATTTTCGAGGGAAGCGCATATCCACTCAAGGCCGAGAAGTGGATGAGTCTGATTACATCCATCCAAGATTTTATGAGGGTGGTGGGTAACGAGAGAGTGGCATATGTCACGTACATATTTTGGGAGGATGCTCGAATTTGGTGGGAGGTGGTGTCCCAGACTAGGGACATGACCACGATGAATTGGTAAGAGTTTAGAGATTTGTTTAATGAAAAATATTATAATGATGCAATGAGCATTGTGAAGGCAGGTGAATTCAACAATTTGGTTCAGGGAAATATGTCAGTAACAGAATATGCCTTGAAGTTTGACAGACTAGCCAAGTTTTCTTTGGACTTGGTGCCTACCGATGTGATAAGGAAGGAGAGATTCCTCCATGGGCTGAACTCTATGATAGCCTGAGATGTCAGAATTACTACAATGCTTGGAGTGAAGACATACACTCAGGTGGTAGAGAGATCCCTTACTGCAGAGGGCGTTGAACACAAGATCTGGCACGAGAATGCGACCAGAAGGGATACCAGGAGGATGGGACCTCCATTTACAAGTTCTGGTATGGGCGGAGGCCCTAGTGGCTAGAAAAGGAAGACTCCAGATACCTTTTTAGATTTAGGCACTGATAGGAGGCCATGGAGTGTACAGATTGGTCGCCAGGGCGGCAACGAGGTTTTGAGGACGTATCTAAAGTGTGTTAGATGTAGAAGACGTCATCTGGGAGAGTGTCAGGTGAAGGCCTACTTTTTATATGGGATAGTGGAGCATCTCAAGAAACACTGCCCAAGGGCGAAGAAAGAGGAGCTGAAAAAGGCAGGAAACTTGATTCTAGCTTGAGTGTTCGCAATGATGCAGGAAGAGGCTAAGGCTAGCCCATCAGTAGTGATAGATCAGCTTTCTAGTGCTGACACTTCTTATACTGTATGGATTGATTTTGGTGCTACACACTCATTTGTTTCGAGTAAAGTAATTGATAGATTGTGTAGACCTTGTGACTATTATACTGTGAGGTTTGAGACCTTATTGCCTACTGGGGAGCTGGTAGTCTCTAGGAGATGGGTTAGATCATTGCTAGTGGTGGTTAACAACAAACAAATATCTGTGGATTTGATTGAGTTGGTTATGGATGATTTTGACATGATTCTAGGAATGGATTGGTTAGCCAAGTACGGGGCGGCTATAGATTGCAAGAAAAAGATGGTGACTTTTGAGCCTGAGGGTGAGGATCCCTTTGGTTTTGTTGGCACTATGCATGGACCCTGTATTCCTATGATATCGGCATTGAGGGCTAGATACCTATTGCAAGGAGGTTCCATAGGATTCCTAGCTAGTGTGGTGGACACCACTTAGGTCATGCCAATGGGACCAGAGGAGACCAGTCTGGTTTGTGAGTTCTGTAGATGTGTTCCTTAATGACTTACCAGGATTGCCACCACACCTGGAGATTGAGTTCGTTATTGAGTTGGCACCAGGTACAGAACCAGTGTTTAGGGCACCATAAAAGATGGCTCCGACAGAACTGAAGGAGTTGAAAGTACAGTTTAAGGAACTACTGGACCTAGGATTTATTAGACCTAGCTACTCACAGTGGGGTGCACCAGTTTTGTTTGTCAAGAAGAAGGACAGGACCCTAAGAATGTGTGTATATTATAGGGAACTGAACAAGTTGACGATCAAGAATAAGTGCCCATTACCGAGGATTGACAACCCGTTTACTAGTTGCAGGGTAAGACATTGTCATCGAAGATTGATCTTCGATCTAGTTATCACCAGCTGAGGATCAAAGAGGACGATATTCCGAAGACGACCTTTCACATGAGGTGTGGGAATTACGAGTTTCTAGTCATGTCACTTGGGTTGACTAATGCCCCAATGACGTTAATGGATCTGATGAACAGAGTGTTCAAGGATTATTTGGATCAGTTTATGATTGTCTTCATCGACGACATCCTGATTTATTCTTAGTCAGAGGCAGAACATGAGCATCATCTCCGGTTGGTACTACAGAGGTTGAAAGAGCACATATTATATGATAAGTTTAAGAAATATGGGACAAGGGGTAATCTGGTCGTTTGGCTTGCTAGGGAGTGTTATGGGGAAAAAATGGACAGCTGAACACTTAGTTACGTTCAAAGCAATTGCTAGTTGTATTGTTTGAACATTTTGGAAGAACAACTCAAGAGTACTAAAAAACTAGGCCAAGTTTGGATTCCTTGGGGAGATTGAAGGAGAATTGAACCTTTCTAGGTGATTAAGAGCTGTTGAAAATCTCAAAGCAACTTGGAAAATTCATAATTTAGTGAGTAATCCCTTTGTTCTTAAGCTTTTGAATTACTTTGAATGTTCTTGAGCTTTACAGCTTTGATTTTGGGTTTTGGGTTATATGATGTGTTTTGTGGTGGAGTAAGTGTTGGGTATAGGTTATTTGAGCTATAGGGTGTGTTTTGTGGTCGAAACCCTGCTGAAAACACCTGTTTTGGTCAACATTGGAGTCTAGTTTTTGCAGGAAATTGGGGGTTCGAAGTTTGGGGAAGAACATTTATGTTCTGGGCAGTTTTGGGGTTTCTAGTGACCTAGCGCGACCGCGCTGGTGTCCCTGAAAATGTGGAATTTGAATTGGGATTTGGATTTTGAGAAGAGGGGCGCGACCGCACCAGGGGTAGTCGCGACTATGCCAGTGCCCTGGAAAGCCCAATTTTTTATGTGGGTGCGACCGCGCTAGGTGCCCTGAAAAGCTATTTTTTGAATTTTGGGAATGAGATTCGGAGGCTCGGGAAACCATTTTGGGGGCCCGCTTGAGGGCTCGGGGAATGTTTATAGTACACTGTTACCTGGGAACAAGGGTTTTAAGAGTTAGGGTTTTGATTGAAACTTGGAATCTGGGGTTGGTTCCTGATGAATATATAATTATGTTGTGACTAAAGATTCTGCAAGGCTCAGGACATGGAACGCACTTGGGGTCGCTTCACCATTCACACAGGACCTGAAATAAGAAAACTACACCCTGGTTTTGATTAGGACTCAAGCCCCGGTTATGGAATATGATTACAATCATGTCTCTGAATATCTGGTTAAGCATAAATGAATGTGTTATGTGAATTATCTGTTTGATTGTATCTGATTTGAAAGCTCGACTTATAAGTCGTAGTCGGCATTATGTGTGCAACACGTAGGCTGCTATGGCTAGGCCACCCTGGGAGTGTGGTATGCACTTATCCGGTTCAGATGCCACTGGACAAATAGAAGTGCGATATGCACTTGTGTGACTATGTGGTCGCATACTTGGATAATGTGTCTGCTTGAGTATAGTTATTACTACTAAGCATGTTGTTTATGTTCTGTTGTAGGTCTGAATCTGTTTGATTAAGTTCTCTTGCTGAGCCTTGGCTCACGGATGCTATGTGGTGCAGATAAGGGTAAGGAAAAGCTGAGACAACCATTAGTTTGAGAGTTTTAGGGGCGGCGTGTACATATGCAGCCTGCTCGACCAGGGTATCACGGAGGAACTAGGGTTGAACCCTATTTCGATGCTTAGGCCGACTTGTTTTGTAATCTTTTGAGTTGTAAATAACTTTTAAACTTCTATTTTGGGTTCCCATATACAGATTGAAACTTTTAATGAAAGTGTTTACTCCTTTGACCAAATTTTTTAATACTTGAACCATTAGTTTCTTTAATCACACATTTAAGTCCAAATAACTCATTTAGCGAGTCCAGCACTATTTTAAACATACGTTGTAATAGTCCTGGATTAGTAGGGCATTACACTTTGTAACACTACACTTTTACTTATTCAATATCAAAGCTTTCTGTTTCTTTCTTCCATTATTTGATCCCACCTAATAAAGCTTTACAATTTGGCTATTCGTCGCTTACTTGTTCCCTTTACTTCACCCATATGCTTTTCTTATAGGTTCTTTAGGAGGCTAAGTTTGGAGAACATACAACTCTTCCACTTCTTATCATATTGATATCTTGTTGATATTTCATAATGACACATTTGTAATAAGCAGTTTCTATCATATGGATATTTTTAGAGTTAAGTCTTTCCTATTTTATCCTTGATTCATGCCACCTGTCAACAATCACCACAAATGAATTTTGATTTAATTTGAAAACCTCTTCCATTAGAGTCTCATCACCATCACACTACCCACCCTCATGTCCCTCAGCTTCCTTCAGGCATTGTTCAACTACATCGGTTTGGTGACCTCGACACCATATTGCAAGAATAACGATCCAAAACCACATAAACATCCCTCACTTAATATAATACTGTCAGTTTGGGACTTAAATGTCACACGAGTTTGTTCTTGGGTTATAACTGTGCATATTATTGTATAATCAAATCTGTGAGTTCTACTGTTAAACTTAACTTGACAGGTAAAAGTTTGCACTACGATTCAACTAACTGACATTATTGTGATATATTTGAATCTTGTAATATTATTTAGTATTAGTCTTGTGAATATAATATGAGTGCTATTTTTTTACACAAGTATAAAACAAAAAACATTAAGGGCAAATATCATTCTGACCCCTATATTTTTGCCAAATACATGTTTGGATCCTGTTTTATTAAAGGCTATTTAATATTTTTGTCTCCCGAACCATGACATATACATTATTATATCCTTGATTTTTTTAAACCGTTAAAAATTATTCCTGAATTATTCCTAGTATTGTAAAGTGAGACTTCTGCTAAGTTTTATCCTATGTGACTAACAGATTGTTGACGTGACTATATAGTCATTTGACTTATCATTATCACGTCGTCATATGTATGTGTTATAATATAATTTTATAAGAAATATATATTTTTTATTTTAAATTATTTTTTACTTTAAATTATACAAATGACGCTGACGTAACAATGACAAATCAGTGACCAAGTTGTAGCCACATAAGATAAAATTTAACAGAAGTTGCACTTTACAATACTGTGAATAATTCAAGGGTGATTTCATAAGTAATTTTAAATATACTCTTTCATTCTCTGCTCCCCAACTACTTTCTTCGCATCTATGGACTCATCACATTGTTGGTGGCCTAATAAATGATCTTATATATAAAATTATTTTGACCAAAATCGGATCCAAATACTACATTGATCTATTTTACAAAATACGGAGTCTAAATTATTGTTTAACAAAAATACATTCTATAATCGCATAATCAGAGAAAACACGGGCTAAATTAGTATTTTTCCAAACATTAATAATGACTAAATATATATACATTCATATATGTATATAATGGTCAAAAAACAGTACATGAGCAATTCAAGAGATTGTTATTGAAAGGTGTTTAGTAGTAATAAGGACCAACTCGAAGTATCTACACACAAAACCCAACAACCCAATTGCTTGGACCGGAACATGTGCAGAAAACTAATGGCGCACCAGACACTATTTAATAGGGCAAAGCTGTTTTTCACCACCACAAGACACAATCATATATGTTAGCTACCTCCATTGGTGGGAGGGGTCCTCATCTATTCTATTTCTTCTAGACTTCTATTGTTAGTAGTGGTGACAACTGCGTTTCAGGTTGAGTGGTTAGTGTCATGGTTTACTCCTATGAAGTCTCTGCCTCAATTCCTCAACTACTTTTGTAATTGAGATAGGTTCAATGAGCACTATTTTCTCACAAGTTTCTATTCTGCAAAAAATATTGTTAGATCAAGTTGTTCTAATGACTGAAATTAAAAGACAGTAAGAAATAATTTGAGAAAATAGCAAGAGTAATTTATAATAAGTGCATTATAACCACCAAAAGAACTTTCACACAACCATTAAGCACTCTACAACATGAACTATCTCGTATAATTACAGCTTATTTAAGATCAGATATATATTTATATCACAATATGAAAAGGAAAATTGAAATGAAATATCTACTAAGCAAACAGAATCTGAGAACTTGAGGGTGTCAAGTCAGAGAAACAATCAGGTGCATCAACCACATGCCATTGTACACCAAAGTTCCACTTCTCAGAGCTGCTCTTTTGGTTAAGTTTGGAGATGTGTCCCACAGCAACATGAAGGTTCCGACCAACGACATAGATCTTGCAATCGCAGGCGTTTACAGCAAAAGGTTTACAAATCTGTTCTGGCAATGGAGGTCCTTCAATAGGCTCCCAAGAATCAGTATCTAAATCATAAACCTTAACTTTCATTCTTTCGAGTTCCGAGACTACAAACAAGTGTCCATAAACCACCACACTTGAACCTGTCCATCCTTCCCTTAGTCCAACAGCCATACTTTCCCAATGATCAGTTCTGGGATCGTAAACCTGACCTCGAGGAGAGACATAGAAAGGCCACAACCAGCCTTCTGTAACAAGAAGCTTCCCATTGAGAACTGCAGCATCATAAGAGGCCATATTTGCTCCCATGTTAGCAATGGATTGCCAACTTCCTTTCATGGGATCCAAAACCTCAGCTGAGTTCAACTCAAAAAGATCTGCACTGTTTCCTCCAGCAACATAAATTTTACCATTAATCACCCCACTTGCGAAAAAAGACCTAGCAGTGATCATCCGACTCATTACAGTCCAACGGTTTTTCTGCATTTCGTACTTGAGGACCAAGTCAAGGGGACAATCTACATCAGAGACCATACCCCCACAAACAAAGAGAGTCCCCTCTCGGGGAATCGAAATGCATCTGAATCCATGGGGACACACCTTGTCTTTACAAGGCATTGAAGGGATGGTATGCCAAGAGAAGTAAGTGAGATCAAGAACCTGCCACTGAATCTTTCCAGTGCACTTGTGGAAGGCAAAAACAAAGAGCCAAGGATCTTTGAAGCCTAATTCTTTTCTTCGAGTGAAAAATCGTTCTTTCCTCCCAAGAAGGAGATGCCATCTTTTGCAAACAACTTTGCAAGATGAGTGACTCTTGACCGGAAGACGAAGTAGACAGTTTAGTGCAACATCATCTGGAAGGCCTGGAATTAAGGGTTCTCCCCTCATAGACAATTCTAACTCTGCCGAAGGGTTCAAGAAAGAAGGTGGTATCACAGCTAACCTAAACTTTGGGGATAGTGTCATTTGAGAATCCCCTAGTTTGTGCACAGGTGCTTGTTCTGAGGACAATCGAACTCGCTGCATCCCCTCTCAAGAAATATTTCTAAAACCTTAAGAACAAAGAGGATGCTCTAAACTTTGAAAGCACAATCCCTAGCCTATGATATGTCACCAATGGTTTTATTAACTATGGAGCAAATAAAACCATTGGCACCAAATCCCAAACCAGAGCAACGAATCTATTCCAAATAATCAAATTTATGATCTTGTTTTCAAAAATTAAGCGAAAGTAAAAAGAATCCCAAATCCAAAGACACCAAAGTAAAGCACCAAATTCCTCACTGTAATATTTTCACAACACAGAATAACCATACGCATTAAAGAGAAATGCCAATTAAGGAATTCCAAATATAGAAAGCACAAAAATTTACTCTTATTCTCTTTCAATATAAAGCTCCACCTTATCAGTGCTGTGGTGGCATATCAAGAAACCAACTTCTGAGATTCTGAAACTCACAAAAATTTCATTCCATATGCGAGAGATTACAAGACCCGATAAAACCAATACACTCCAGAATCAGAACAAAACAATAATTACACTTAGAACCCAGAAAAACCCAGCTCCCAAATTAGACTAAAATGGGAATTTTCATGGCCTTAACAGCTTTGAGCATCCATAAAAGACAAAACCCAGAACGCATAATGAGCTTGAGCAACCATAAATCACACCAAGAAAAGCAGAAACAAGAACAAATCGATTAAAAAGGAAAGTGATTATTATAATAATAACTTACAAGAGCAAGAAAACTGTGCAAGAAGTATTGCAAAGAGGGTGACTTTGATGAGGATTGAGAGCTCTGTATTTTTGGCTTTTTCTTTCTCTTTTCTTCATATAAGTAAATAATATACCGTGTTATTTTTCCTCATTTAAGCAAAAGATTATTCTATTATGTGGCAAAGGTGGTTCGCTTGATTTAATGTAAATAATAAGAATACATAAACCACGCGCGAGAAAGAAGCGATTTCGAGTTAGTTCCATGTCCGAAATGAGAATACTATATAGTTACTATAGATAGTCAAAGCCAAAGTCAAATGGTGAAGGTGCGTTTCACGCGCTAAAAAGGAAGTGTGGGCTGGCTTTGGACTGAACTGTGTTGTACGTGGAAGATTTACATGAAAGAAGAAGAAGACGACGATCAGCGGCTGTCTTTGACAGCGCAGCCTATGAAGAAAGAATTTTTTTTTTGAAAGAGAAGAAATAAATTATTTGAAAAGGTTATTTTATTAGGAAAATTTATGAACGATTACTTAGTAAAATTTAATTCGCTAACATAAGTCATTATCCAAAAAATATAATAATTTCACTATTTTGGATAAAAATATCTCTTAAATTCAACACTCATTTTCTCTTTTATTGCGAACTCTCTTTCTAACATGTTTTATTCTTTCACTTTCTTATACTATCTCTCATTCTAATCTTGTAAATCTGAAAAAAATAACAAAATTAAAAAAAAAAAACATCTGAAACGTATATTTGAGTTAAAAAATATGAACATTTAAAGTTTTCGTCAAATTTCAGTGTAGAATATCGAAATTCCATCGAAAAATCATCGTTTTTGCCAAAAATCATGTTTTAATGATTGCATCGCAACAATATCGAAACGCTATTGATTTTGCATCGAAACATCATCGATTTTGCGTTGAAATTGCATCGAAAAAACATCGTTTTGGCAAAAAATAAGTTTTCATGATTGCATCGCAAGAGCATTGAAACACTATCAATTTTGCATCGAAACATTATCGATTTTGCATCGAAAAAATATCGTTTTGGCAAAAAAATCAAGTTTCATGATTGCATCGGTAGAGCATCGAAATTGCATAGATGATGTTTCAATGCTCTTGCGATGCAATTATGAGAACTTTGTTTTTTTTTGTTGCCAAAACGATGCTTATTCTATGCAAAATCGATGATATTTCAATACTCTTGTGATGCAATCATGAAACTTGATTTTTGGCCAAAACGATGCTTTTTCGATGCAAATCCGATGTGTTTCGATGCAAAATCGATAGTGTTTCGATACTCTTCCGTTGCAATCATGAAAACTTGTATTTTGGTCAAAACGATGCTGTTTCGATGCAAAATCGATAGTATTTCGATGCTCTTGCGATGCAATCATGAAAATATGTTTTTTTGGCCAAAACGATACTTTTTTGATGCAAAATCGATGCAATTTTAATGCTCTTGCGATGCAATCATGAAACTTGATTATTGGCCAAAATAATACTTTTTTGATGCAAAATCGATGGTGTTTCGTTGCTTTTGCGATGCGATCATGAAAACTTATTTTTTGGCCAAAACGATGCTTTTTCGATGCAAAATCGATGTTTTTTCAATGCAAAATCGATGGTGTTTCGATGCTTTGGCGATGCAATCATGAAAACTTAATTTTTGGCCAAAACCATGCTTTTTCGATCCAATTCGATGCTCTGAACTGAAATTTGACGAAAATTTTGGAGGTTCATATTTTTTCACTCAAATGTCCATTTCAGATGAATTTTTTTAAAAAAAAATTTTGGTATTTTTTTCGAGATCTATAAGATAACAATGAGAGAGAGAGTGATGCAATGTGAGACGTTAGAGAGAGAGTTTGGACTGAGAGAGAAAATGAGTGTTTGAATATTAGAGATATTTTTGTCCAAAAAATTGAAATTGTCATATATTTGGGTAGTAACTTAGGTTGGTATATTAAAATTTTTTCCTAATTTTTCTATTGAAATTTTATTAAATCATTATTTTAATAATATATTATTTTAACGGTAATTATTTGGTACTCTGTGTTTTTGTAAAGTATATCATTTAGGTACATGTGTTTACAATAATGCTTATTTGGTACACTGTATTTTGAAATTGTACATATTTGGTACCCTAAACTCAAATTTAATTAATAAAATTTTACTAATTAAATCAAACTATTTTCAATTATATGAGTTCTAAATTCAAATTTAATTACTTAATTACATATAACTGATGATAATTTTGTCCTATTGATAAAATTTTATTTATCAAATTTAAGTCTAGGGTACCAAATATGTATGATTTAAAAATAGATGGTACCATATGAGCATTATTGAAAAGAGATGGTACCAAAAAGATACTTTGCAAAAACACGAAGTACCAAATGAGTAAATTCCTTTATTTCAATAATATGGTAAATAACATTTGGGATCCCCGAGCTTTACCACTTGTATTACTTAGGTCCCCAACCTTTCTTTGTAGCAATTAGATCCCAACTTTTATATTTTGGTGGGTAAATGCTCATTTGTTACCTTGTGTTTTATCGAAATACATACATGGTATCTCTAAATCTGATAATTATCAATTGATACCTCATATTTGTAAAAACTACATACTTTAGTACCCTTTGCCAAAAATATGAGCACATTACCCCTATTTTTAATAAATTAATTGATTTTTTTTATTTTTATTATTTTGAAATAATTTAAAATTATTTTTTAGAATTATTGAAACAAAAACTAAATTAAAAAATATATATTCTTTTTCTTATAGTTGGCAAAAAGATGTTAAATAACTTTAACACAATCCCTTGAAGAAGTCATTGGAGAACTGACTTGATTAATTTGTGGTATACAAATATATCATGTGAGGTTTAGTTGCCACAAGATAAATTAAGAAGTCCAAGAATGATAAAATATTTGTGTTGTCTGTATTTTCACCTCCTAATACATGACAATTAAGAGTGGTTAGTGACAAGATAAGTCATGAGGTTCTCGAAGTGCACCCCCCAGGAAGCCCAGGTCAGATGAGACGTGGACATCTCCGAGTGAGGCCAACCCCAAAGGTCTTTCCTTGAGGTGATGGTACCTCCAGGTGAGGCCGCGTCCCGAGCCAGTTGGTACGTCGTGGATGCCTCCGAGTGAGGTCACACCTTGAGGTCTATCCTCGGGGCAAGGATCACCCCGTGAGAGGCCACGTTTGGAGGAGCTCTCTTCACTCACTCGTCCCCCAGGTGTATGACTCTGATCCTCAGACCTAGGATAGCCGCCAGATGTCAGTCACTGCAATTGTGGACCACCAGGCGATCATTTGACAGCTTTTGGTGAGCCTCGATTGGTGGTGTCGAGTTTGTACACTCGAAAATCGGTATTTCCCATAACGCATCCTGACATGGGCAAACGTGCGTCGCACCTTGACAAGTCAGAGATATGTTCCCCATAAAGTTGGTATTCGACTTTCTGAAATGGGCCCTGTGCAATCCGCTTGGGCCATAGTCTTTATTTAGTGCAGACCTTTATGTATTAATTCGGCATTAACACCCCGAATTGGTAGAATTTTGTATTAATGATAGACGATTAGCATTAATGATCCCAACCTCTATAAATAGGGATGGGGTATCTACTTCTAGAGGGTTGATTTTTTAGAGAGAGAAACTCTATAATTCAGTGCAATATATACGCTGCCTGAGAACCACCATTGAAGCTGGCGATTACAAGCTTCAAGCTCACGAAATAATAGAGACTCGTGGACTAGGAGTCTTTTATAGTCTGAACCACGCAAAATCTTGTTGTTGACGACAATTTTGGCCAACTGCGAGTAGACGCAAAAACGACAATAAACCTTGAATAGAAAATAAATAACACAAGTAATTTTATAATGGTTCAGCCTTAATTTTTTGGTAATAGACTAATCCACTTGGAGTTGTGATATATGTAGCCTACACTTAAGACCAGATGAACCTGAGCGCAACTGAGTTTCTTAAGTGTAAGTAGAAAAATATAGAGTTTCTCTCTCTAGAGAATATAAGCTTTCTCTCTCTATGCTTTCTCAGAAAATGCTCCCAGAATGCCCCAAGTAACGGTCCCAAAGTCTCGAAACTAGAGAGTTTTCTTAGTCTCCAAAAAAGATCATATTCTAAAATGATGCGATGAGCCCTTTATTTATAGGCTCATGGATCGTTCATGAAAAATATCTCGTTTTGACGGGGTCCTTGGTTGTTTCAACCAAGTTTAATTAATAAAGTAATAAACAAATTCAAATTACAACAATATAACTATTACTTCAGGATATCTGAGAGATTTGCGCGGTAGTTATGAGCCATTAGGGTTGAAGTTATTACTGAGATTCTGTAAAGAAGTCACTGGGTAGTTAACTCCTGAGATTCTGACACATCCGTTCGACTACACCCTCAATTTGACATAGCTGGTCGAATGAAACCCATTTCTGAGACGACTGGTCGGCTGAACTACTTGTCTGGTCGGGTGAGTCCCTCTTTGAGATGACCGGTCGACCAATCTACGTGTCTGGTCGGCCAAAACACATTACTGGTCGGGTAGAATGCCTCACTGGTCGGTCAAAAGCCTTACCTGGTCGGGAAAATCATTTCCTGACCAGGTAAATTCATTTCCTGAACAGTAATATCACAACTCTGTAGGTCAACTTCCAACCTTTGCACTTCCTTGGTCAACACATTTATTGACTATTAATGTGTCATTTACTGATCATGCACTGCCACTTGTCACTTCTGATTGCCACATCATCGAATTGAAATTTTGGGGACAACAACTGTGTTCTTTCCTTGTTTTTCCTTTAATCTTTCAGATTAAGTTGAAAGTGAAAAAAGCAGTCAACAGCTTGCATTTCAATGAGTGCTATTTTCTCAATTCCTTATATGCTTGCAAAAGCCTATACGACTGAAATGGGAATTAGGAAAAAGAAGGTGAGGAAAAAGAAGGAAACAACTGTAGTTTCTCAACACCACGCAATTTGTAAAAAATACAATCCTTAACCACATCGCAAAAAGGTTCCAAACCATATATTTTGGTGCAGTGTGGGCAGTTTGATGATCACCCTAACTTTTATAGTAAAATAGTGATATTAAGCCTGTGATTCTTACCGTTTAATCTCACCATTATGTTTCTTCACGGTGAGGGTTTTCTCTTAAGGATTAGTGAGAATTAGGTCCTCATTTCATTGGGAGAAATGAATGGAATGAAAATGAATGTATTTTCATTACTTTCCTAAGTTGGTTAAAAATGAAAGTATTGGAATGATTTTTTTACTATATATATGTTGAATGAATATTCCACCAAAAATAAATGGAAAGATTATTCCAATGCATAATTAAAAAATAATTTTTTTACCCATATTAAATTTTATTTTATTTTATTCCATTCTTATGTTTTTATTACTCTCAACCAAAGGTATATTTAGAGCACTCACATCAATATCTCTTTTATATTTTACAAAATACATCACAAAAACCTGACTTTCTTTATTTTACATCACTCTTTTACATTATATCATACATCAATTTCTTTATTTTTTTCTCTACATCATTTAAATTTTAGACAAATATCATTTTGCAAAAAATTATCAAAACTAGGTCAAGTACAAAATAACTTCAAAAAAGATGTCACTTTCACCAATTACTCAAAATATTATTAAACTAGTTTTGCGGTAGGAATAGAGTTGTAGCATTCTCTAAAAGCTTCTCTAAAATACATTGTCTAATGTAATATGGTTTTAATATATTTTTCTAAAATACATCACCACACCAAGTGTGAGACTCTAATTGTTTATCTTTTGTACATGCATTGCGCTTTTATAACAATAATTTATTAATGTAATTGGTGAAAATAAAATATTTTTTGAAGTCATTTTGCACTCTGGTCTAGTTTTGATAATTTTTTGCAAAATGACATTTGTCTAAAGTTTTGACTAGCTGTCTAAAAATTTCGACCAACTGTCTGAATTTTTTGACTGACTGTTTGAAATTTTTTGACCATCTGTCTGAAGTGTCAATTGTCATTTGCAAAAAATTATCAAAAACTAACCCAGAATGTAAAATGACTTCAAAAAATAGGCCATTTTGCCAAATGACTTAATTAAATTTATACTTTCAATAGATTATAAACATATATGGTTGGAAGTGATTCTACTTTGTGTTATAACCTATCTACATGATTTATATCAATGATAAATTAGTCTTTTCACTCAATAGTATATTCTGTAAATATCAAGATGGTATTGATCAGAGGTGTAAAAACCATTATTTTTTAATTGTATCATATAAAGTCCCTTTTGTAGAACTTTCTTTAAAAGGCAATTAATTAGTAAAATATTTTAAAATTGGTGTTTTTAACTAGTCTCTCAATTTATATCTATATTTTGGGTATTATCTAACTTATAAAGTTATAACTAGTATTAATTGATTTTAAGTTATATATATTTATAGAATGAACTAGTTTTGAAATATATGTTCAAAATTTAAGAAGTACTTTAGTGAAAGTGGTCGAATCAGAGTTTGATGCATGCATTTGTTATAAATTTTCAAAATAAAGAATGGTATTTACAATACTCAAAATATAACATATAATTCTAACAAACAAAGTACAAAATATAAAGTTTAATTAATTCATTTTGAAATCTAGTGGAACCATTGATATACACATTTAATGCAGCATTTATTTAATTTTCAAATTAAGATTGAGATAAGGTAGTTAAGTTGAGTTCTCAATAGTCGTCAAGCCAGAAAGCAACAGTTGTTGAGTACTTAATAGTTGGTGCATCAAATTTTGGGTCTTTATGTTGAAGTGGTGATGATGATATGAACAATGTTAAATGCATTTTTTTCTTTTTTGTAATTTTTATTTTATTTTATACAGATATTTTAGCAAAATTTTAAAATATAACATATTGACGTCTTGTTCACTTATCAAGTTTTTACACGCATCATATTTTAAAATTAGATATTTAATGCTATTTTTAGCAAACAACTTACAACTGAAAGATTGTAAGTATATAATTTTTATAATTAATCTATGTAACTGCCATTTTTTTATTTGATACAATTTTTAATCTCTATTGATAATATATATATTTCTTGGTTATTTTAAATTTATTTTCCTTGATGGACAAATTCATATGCTCATGAAAGAATTTATTTATATATATATATTTGGTATTATGTGCTTTTGGAAAATATCATTATGATACCTTGTGTTAACAATAATGCTAATTTAGTACTTTATATTTTGAAATTGTACATATGTAGTACCTGTATTTTGAAACAGTATATATTTGGTACTCTAAAATCAAATTTAATTAATAAAAATTTACCAATTTAATCAAACTGTTCTCAATTATATGAATTCTAAATTCAAATTTAATTAATTAATTATATATAACTGATGTCAGTTTGGTCATATTTATAAAATTTTATTTATCAAATCTGAATTTAGGATACTAAATATGTATGATTTAAAAATATATGGTACCATATAAACATTATTGAAAAAAATGATACCAAAACAATACTTTGCAAAAACACAAAGTACCAAATGAGTAAATTCCCATATTTTTTTTATATAAAATTATAAATAACTATTTAGGGTAATTGGTGGAAATAGACTATTTATAATGCCATTTTGTAAAATAATTTTGTTTTGATAAATTTCTATAAAATGATATTTACTCAGAATTTTTGACCAGTTGCTTGAGATTCTTGATAAGAGTATTAGATTTCATTTTGCAAATATTAAAACAAGATAATTATGCAAAATAAATATAAAAATATAATAATTTAACAAAATCACCATGTAAATCAATATAATAACTAAAAGTGAATGGAATTTTTTTGTCAAAAAAAGAAAAAAAAAAGTGAACAGAAGTTATTCTTTTTTAAGTTGGGCTACTATAATATTATATATGTAGAAGAATTTTAATATGGGGACATTATTTTTGTCCTCACCCACAGCGACACTTTTTTAGCCATTCATCAATGATCCAACGGTGAAAGTGACTTAGGAAACACAATAGTTATAAAAGACCAACTCTTCTTAAATATTCATCATTTTATTGGGTTAATTAATTAATATTTTAATAGAAAAATTGTTGGAAAAAATTGAGTGAATGAGAAATTGATGCCTAAAATGGTAATGATTCAACAAATCACTTTGATTAAAAATGATATTATCTGAATATTGTGTGATTTATTTTGATTGATTTTGACAAATCACTTTGGTCAAAATTGAGATATCCGAATATTGTGTATATGTATGATTTATGCATATTAATATATATGCACATATTTTATAAAATTTAAGTTTAAGTTACCTTCACTTGAAATTTTATATATTACATGTTGCATGAACATTTTATATGGTAATATATATATATATATATGTATGCACATGGAAAATTTGATAGTGTCATGATGACAAGTGCTTCAAAATCAACGAGTGTGACAAATGTGTTTATATAAAAAATACAACGATGGATATATTATTCTTTGTTTGTATGTAAATGATATACTCATTGTCGGAAGCAACCGATGGTAAAATATACCAAAGATATATTGAACTCAAGGTTTGACATGAAGGACATGGGACTAGTTGATGTAATTTTAGGAATAAAAATTACAAGGATGCCAGTTTGACTTAATCCGAGTCAGTCACACTATGTGGACAAGATTCTTGACAAATTTGGTAAAAATCATTTTGGTGTGTCTAGAACACCAATTGACATAAGTCATCATCCATCCAAGAATAAAGGCGACAATGTCTCTCAAGCAGAGTATGCTACAATGATAGGCAGTCTAATGTACATGATGAGCTGTACAAGACCAGATATTGCCTACACTGTATGTACTTTAAGTCAATTCACAAGTAATCCAGGTGTTGAACACTGGAAGGCAATTACAAGAGTACTTAGGTACCTGCAGTATACTCGTAACTATGAGTTGAACTATACCAGAGAACCAGCTGTTCTTGAAGGATACCCTGACACAAGCTGGATATCTGACATCCAAGACTTGAAAGGTACTAGTAGATATGTGTTCACTCTAGGTGGCGCAGCTGGTTCATGGAAATCCTCAAAACAAACTGTTAAATCTAGATCCACGATGGAATTCGAGTTTGTAGCTTTGGATAAATGTAGTGAAAAAGCATAATAGTTGCGTAATTTCTTGGAGGCTATTCCAGAATGACCTAAACTTGTGCCTGCAATATGCATATATTGTGATAACCAAGCAACAATTGGTCGGGCACAAAATGTTTTGTATAACGGTAAGTCTAGACACATACGCCGATGAAATAATACCGTTAGACAACTGATCTCAATTGGAGTTATCTCGATTGATTAGTGAAGTCAAAAGATAACATTGTGGATTCGCTAACCAAAGGGTTAAACATAGATCAATTTGAAAAGACATCAGAAGGAATGAGACTTAAGCCTAAAGGAAATTAAGGTCAATATAAAGGAAACCCAACCTAGTTGACTAGAGATCCCAAGATCTAGGTTCAATGGGACAACCTAGTTATTGAGACCAAGTAGGATTACTGTGGGGGATTACCCCTACCCGTTCCAATGGTGAAACAATGATGCCAATTGTACAAGAGGTTAAGCTCAAGCTTTTAATAACCCTTACGCATTGGAAGTCCGAGCAGAGTAATGCAGGATTACTTTTAGATAAGAGGTCGCCTATGTGAGAGAGAAGTGGGGCTGCTTCGAAGGAGAATTGTCGGGGATCAATTCTCTAAAACTTCTCACAGAACCAGACAAATGTTCACGACCAAAATGAACATAACCATGAGAATCGAAACTATGCCGGAAAGATATCTGTGTGAGATATATCATCGTTTACACAAAAGACAAAATAGTTCAAAGACATCGTGTCTACTAATCAGTTAGTTTAGTAAATATATTCTCACAAGGGAATGTTCAAAGGCTAACACCCACCTATCTTACGCATGTATCAATCAGAGAACTCTATCACCTTGTTGCGTCGAGTTGTGTCGAGTCATTGTTTCTTAATGTTGATCAATTTCATTCATGTGGGGGATTGTTGGAAAAAAATTGAGTGAATGAGAGATTGATGTCTAAAATGGTAATGATTCAGCAATTCACTTTGATTAAAGATGATGTTGACCCTAGTTTTGGTCAACGACACGGAGTCTAGACAACGACAGAAAATAATATAGAGCTAGAAAATGATCTAATGGAAAATAAAGGACACAGAGAATTATAGTGGTTCGACCCTAGTGATTGGTAATAACCTACATCCACTTGATACTATTATTAGTATTGAGCTCCAAAGGTGTGATCAAAGAACTAGGGTTCCTGAGTTTCATAGACCTTAGAAGAAGAAAACAATGCTAACGATGAATAATAGTAATACAATTCTGAAAAAGAGAAAAAAGATCGATCCCCTTCCTTGAGCTCTTTCTTTTGTATTTATAGGCTCAAGAAGGGTTACATGAATTAGGAAATAATATCTATCCTAATTAATGGATCTGCAGGTCATAATGAAGAGATATTCTCGGATATCATCACAACTGTACAGATCTTTACATAAATGAACGGAGTATACGACCAGACTAGTCGTATATAAAACTTGATATTTCATGCAGAAATAATGCTTGTTGATAGGCGAGCAATATTTCTGCTACGTGTCGGCCACGTGTCGAAAATCCTTGCCACATCATCAACAACTGTTTTTTGGATAAAGATTTGCCCCCCAAGTTTATTTATTGCGACCAGCAATAAGTAAACTTAGGAAACCAACTTTTCGCATGCCCCACGAAATCTGTCAGAGCCTATCGTGCGTTCTTGAAAAATGTGACCTAACATGTCCAATCATGCCTTTTCAGTTTCCAAGTAACCTTCCCGACGGCTGTTACACTCCCCCATGCCTTGAAAAAGGTAACTCATGATCACCCATTTTCAACACGTCTCAGCTTCTATAAATATCCCCACACTTTTCTTTTTAACTCTTTACATGCCATCTCTTTGTCAAGAACTCTCAGGAACTCCATTTCAGAGTCCAGAACTTCAAAAGTCTTCAACCGCTTTTCTAAGGGTCCTTCGCTTGCAAACCCAAAGTTATTCCTTTTCAGAATCTCCACTCTTTATCAAGGTAAATTTCTTTGACGTTTAAACCCTTTGAGATGCCATGCATACTGTTTCTGTGTTCTGAAATTTTTTGAGTTCTTGGGTAGAAATTTGTGAGGATTTTGTATATACCGTTTGATGCTTGATAGGGCAGTGTAGTTTTTCTCTGTAGAAGTTAGGAATCAGTTTGATAGTCAGGATCACGGGTTTAGGGCGTAAAATCGAAGTAAAAATTCAATTTTTAGGCTAGCTGAAAAACTGGGCTTTTCCCGCCCCTTTGGAGTTGAAAAAGCTTTTTCCGAAAAACTTTTTACTTTCACTTTTTGATCCGTTTTTCAAACTGTTCGCATAAAACTTAGTGTTTCGGTTAGAATGCTGTTGGTTGTAGATGCGAGCAACGTTATTCCAACTTTCAACATAAGCTCCTAGGCTGTGCGTCTTATCTCCTCCTTTGTCTGTTTGCAGTTTACATGCAAGACCCGTGGGGAGGGGAAAGACCCATCGACGACGATCTGCTAGCTCAAATGCTCGAGGACGAAGAACAAACCTCGTCGCTGATATCAGAAATTCCATTTTCTCGTACCATCCCAAACACTTCCCCAGTCTTGACCCAAAACATGGCTCGTACAAAAACCAAGGTCCAGAAAAGGAAAACCTTCGACCCTTCTCATCAGCCTGCTGCCTCGGCTGATGCTCCCTCGACTAGTGGTCGAGAAGAAGATGCTCCTGACCCAAACATCCAAAGACATGCCCGCCCTAGACATGCCATTCAACTAGATGTTGAGTGGTATGTAGTTTCCGAAAGCAAGGTGACGATCAGAATGATCGCCAACTACTTAATGAAATATGGTCTCCTAGGGGTGACCTTAGTCAAACCCAAACCAGACCAAAGAGCGAATCTGCCTGGA
Source organism: Humulus lupulus (assembly GCF_963169125.1). NCBI lineage: Eukaryota > Viridiplantae > Streptophyta > Magnoliopsida > Rosales > Cannabaceae > Humulus > Humulus lupulus. Next base: position 10,543,587 of record NC_084801.1, read on the forward strand.
GGCGCCTTCAGCGCCTGGTCGCGGTTTCATATCGAGGCAGGGGCTACCTTGCCTCTTCACTCATTTTTTCAGGGGGTGGCCAACTATTTTGGAGTTTCCCCCTTTCAAATAACCCCAAACGGATATAGGATGCTTGTTGCATTCTATATCCTGTACAACCAAAAGAAATGGCCCGCGCCATCGCCTCATGAGGTCAACTACCTATTCGACCTCAAATCTAACCCCAACCAAGAAGGCACAAGGTTCTTCCACTTCTGTCATCAGGAAACCGGGCGCACCTTCCTGAGTGACACAACTCATATTTCAAACGTGGGGAGGTACTACCAAGAGTACTTCCTTACGACTGACATGGTCGCGGACAATCTGGCTTTCACACGAGGAGGTAAAATTTTCGTATCACTAGCTGACTTCTTCACTTAGTGTTCTCCTCCACAATGTCTTAAACTGTTAATGTCTTTCAGGCCCATGGCTGCGACCAAACCCAACTCTAGACATGGAGTTGAGATCGACACTCTTAGCCAGCATGACTGATGCTGAAAAGAGTGTCAAGAATCTAGTTACAGAGGCTAATCTTAGGTTGGTTGGCCTCTGGGCCCCTCAACCGGACATGAGGGGGCCTTCAACAGGGAGGGCTTGCGCTGAGGAGGAACCCGAGCAGCAACCTCTAGCGTCACCTCCACGGAGGAGGCCGACTGGGGTCACGATCAGGGAACCTGCTGGTACTCCTCCAGCAGAGAGGCCCTCAGGCCCCCTTGGGGAAAGGAAAGAAGAAGGCCACCGAGCCTGTCGACCTCTCTGACGATTCGTCGGACGGCAATGGTATAATCATTTCGCTTTTAGACAATTTTCCAATTCCCTGTCATCTTTTTGACGGGGACGACAATTTTAAATATGCTCCAAATTTAGGGCCAGACTTCTTCATGTCAAAGAATGAGTATAAGACTAGTAGAGTCTGTAGTGTAGCGACCAGTAATAATAGCTCGGGTATTTGACTTTGCAATCCTTTTTTGCTTCTTTTTCTGATGTAATGTACTTAGTCATTCATGCTATCTCACTGTTTGATTTTGTTCTTGCTTTTCAGACATGGACTCCACCAATGTATTCGACCTCTACAACACTCCAGAGGTTGCCGCGGCTCCTCCAAGCAAGAAGAAAACCAGTAAGAGACATCCTGGGGAGAGTAGCAAAGCTCCTCAGGCGAAGAAGGCTCGGAACGCAGGCCCTTCAGAGGATACGCCTTCTGCCACCACGACTCCACCTTCTCCTTGCGAGTAGTAGACTCCATCTGCTGCAGCCGGGTCGAATCCTTCAACCGCAGCCCCGACTGACCAACCTCAGCAGGTTGACCCTGCCTCAACCGGGAATGAGATGGTTGGTTGCACCTTTAAGATGATCAAGGAGAGGATCACCAAGATCACGAAGCATGAACGCTGTCGAGAGGCAATGGCTGCTACGGAGACGATGGGAGTTGACCCAATCCTGAACCGTGCCTTGAACAAGTTTACCAGTGTAAGTCATCTTATTTTGTGGAAACAGGTCTTCTTTAGTCTACCGTTTGTCTAACTTTTGTTCTGACTGCAGGCCATGCTAACCCTTACTGCCGGTCGCATCCACCTGGGTGCCGTCACCGAGCAAGCCAGGACTTCGGAGCAACGGCATGAGGAGGAACTCAAAGCTGCTGAGGCTAGACATGCTGATCAGCTGGCGGCGGTGGCTGAGGAAAAGGCCCAACTGGCTAAGGAGTTGGAGGAGAAGCTGAATTCTCTGGAGAAAGCCCGCGAGCAGAGAAACCAATACAAGGAGTCCAACCGCTTTAACTACAAAGCGGCCAAACTACTTGAGCTGGACTTGATCATGAGCAGGCAGGAGACCACAACTCTGGAGGGCCGGGTTGAGGAGTTGGAGAAGACCAACGCTAGAAACTTGGAAAGGTACAAGAATGCCACTCTGAGATGCTTCTATGATTTGTGGAAGCACAATCAGGGTGCCAACTTCGACTATCTTCCCGAGAATGCGAGGGATGCCGAGCTTGCTCGTTGTGCGGCTCAATTGGCTGAGGAAGAAAGATTGAGGGTCCCTGCTTCCCCGAAATCTCACTGGCCGCTGGGATGGATGGTGCAGATACCGAGGCTGCGGGTGCCATCGATCAGAACCTTCCCCAGGATCCTCCAGCTCCTCAAGCTCCTTAGTCTTTTCCCTTTATTATTATTTTTTTCTTTTTAACTACATGACCTACGGGTCGTGATGTAAAAACAATATAATTTTTTGGTTTGCTGCATGGGAAACTTTTATTTTTATTTGAACAATTACATCCAAGCAGTTACTGCTTGCAGTGTAAAGGGATTCGCTTTGATATTATAATATATTTGCATATTATTCTAACATCTATTTGTTCGCATGACCGAACTTAGCATAGAACTTTTGTTTGATTTAACAAAATATCAAAATTTTGAAAAATACTCTAAGTGCCCTAGCATGCTTTCATTTATTTTTCTCATGTGTTTACATACCTTTTAACGATATGCTTTGCTTACTTGTACCTTGTATGCCCCCCAAGTGATCGGGGAGCTTTAGGTCAGTGGTCACTTGCCTTGACCAGAACCTGCTCGAACATTACTGCTCGTAGCAATATGATTAGAATTATAATACAACAAAACAACACACGTAATGAGCAAATACTTGTAATAAATACAATAGTTGGCAAGAAATGACTGGCTGAGCACAGTCCCTTTTATTTCTCGTAATAAACGGACTAAACATGTCTTTACGAGTGATCAATAAGATCTTACATTTTTCCAAAACTTGTAAAAAGTAAAATTTATACAAGCCAATTCTTTAAGAAGAATTGTTCATTGATAATACTTGCGCAGGTATTCTCCATTCCAATAGCGAGGAACGAGATCTCTGTTTAAGCGTGCAAGTTTATAAGTGCCTGGGTGAAGGACCTCATCAATTTGGTAAGGCCCTTCCCAATTTGGCCCGAGTACTCTAGCAGCTTGGTCGCGAGTGTTCAGGAAAACTCTTCGGAGTACAAGATCTCCCACATTGAATTTTCTTTCTCGCACTTTAGAGTTGAAATACCGGACGACCTTCTTCTGGTACGCAGCTACTCGGAGCTGGGCTTGTTCACGCCTTTCATCAATCGAGTCCAAGGATTCCATCAGTAGTTGGCTGTTAGAGTTCTGGTCGTATGTTAATCTGCGGTGAGAGGACGGATCCAACTCAACAGGCAACATGGCTTCATACCCGTATGCTAAGGAAAATAGGGTATAACCTGTTGCTGTTCGATGGGAAGTTATGTACGACCAGAGGACTTCGGGTAACTGTTCTGGCCACGCTCCCTTAGCTTCTTCGAGTCTTTTCTTTAGGGTATCCTTCAGCATTTTGTTAACTGCTTCGACTTGCCCATTCGCCCGAGGATGAGTGACTGAAGAAAAGCTTTTGATAACACCATGACGCTTACAGAAGTCCGTGAATAGATCACTGTCAAACTGGGTGCCGTTATCTGAGACAATCTTCTTTGGTAATCCATAGCGACAGATGATGTTTTTGACTACGAAATCAAGCACTTTCTTAGTCGTTATGGTCGCGAGTGGCTCATCTTCGGCCCATTTGGTGAAGTAGTCGACGGCAACCACTGCATACTTTACACCACCATTTCCTGTAGGTAAAGATCCGATTAGATCTATTCCCCAAACTGCGAAAGGCCATGGACTCTGCATCTGCTTTAACTCATTGGGAGCTGTTCGTGGGATTTTAGAAAATATCTGACACTTGTCACATCTTCGCACGAACTCCATTGAGTCTTCATTCATGGTTGGCCAAAAATATCCCTGCCTTAGGATCTTTTTTGACAGGATTTGCCCCCCAGTGTGGTCCCCGCAAAAACCTTCGTGTACCTCCTTCATCAACTCTTTGGCTTTCTCCATTGTAATACATCTGAGAAGTGGCAGTGAGTATCCCCTTCGGTACAGGATTCCATCGACCAGGATATACCTAGCAGCTTGCCGCTGAAGGGTCCTAGCTTTGTTTCTGTCTGCTGGTAGCACACCGCTTGATAGATACTCTACAAATGGTGCCATCCATGTATCCGCCATCTGGATGACCAGAGTGGTTTCTGCTGCTTGGATGCTTGGCATTGATAGTTGCTCGACTGGCACTTTGTTCAGAGTATCATCATCTTTTGCACTTGCCAACTTCGCCAAAGCGTCCGCGTTGGAATTCTGATCGTGAGGTACTTGCTGGAGACTATATCTGTTGAATTGGGCTAACAGATCCTTTGCTTTGTTCAGATAGGCGACCATCTTCAAACCTCGCGCCTGATATTCTCCCAAGACTTGGTTCACCACTAGCTGAGAATCACTATAGACGTCAAGCGCTTTTATGTTCATATCCTTGGCCAATCGTAGTCCAGCGAGCAATGCTTCATATTCAGCCTCATTGTTAGACGCAGTGAAGTCAAATCTTATTGCACAGTGAAATCGATACCCTTTCGGAGTTATCAATATCACTCCTGCTCCCGCGTGGGATTCGTTAGATGATTCATCTGTGAACAATTTCCACGAGGGTGCTTGGATTTGACATTCGGACTCACTGGGCTTCTCAATTTGCTCGTCACCTGCGGGCTCTGTTAACTCGGCAATGAAGTCCGCTAAGGCTTGTCCTTTTATCGCTGCTCACGGCAAGCAAGATATGTCGAACTGCCCTAGTTCGACTGCCCACTTTAGTAATCTTCCAGCAGCCTCTGGCTTCTGCAGAACTTGCCGAAGAGGCTGATCGGTCAATACCATAATCGGATGAGCTTGGAAGTACGGCCGCAGCTTCCTTAAGGCCAAACTAAGCAGTAGGCTAATTTTTCGATGGGGGGATACCTCAATTCTGCTCTGATTAGCCTTTTGCTTACGTAATAGACAACCTTTTGTACACCCTCTTCTTCTCTTACTAGAACAGCACTAGCAGCGTAATCCGTGATTTCCAGGTAGATGAACAAAGTCTCTTTATCGATCGGCTTTGGCAGAATGGGTGGTTGTGCCATATGTGTTTTTAGTGCTTGAAAGGCCTGTTCGAACTCATTTGTCCATTCAAATTTCTTATTGCCTCTGAGTAGATTGAAAAATGGGACACACTTGTCTGCTGATTTTGAAATGAATCTACTTAGAGCAGCAATCCTTCCGGTCAGGCTTTGGACATCCTTAATCTTTACTGGCGACTTCATCTAGATCAGGGCTTTTATTTTCTCGGGATTAGCTTCAATTCCTCTTGAGTTAACTATAAATCCCAAGAACTTCCCTGATCCTACCCCGAAGGAGCATTTAAGGGGATTTAGCTTCATCCTATATTTATTTAGGACGTTGAAGCATTCCTGCAAATCCTTTACATGCCCTTTTGCTTTCTTCGACTTAACCAGTATGTTGTCGACGTAAACCTCCATGTTTGCACCGATCAGCTCCTTAAACATGTGGTTGACGAGTCTCTGGTAAGTCGCACCAGCATTTTTCAAACCAAAGGGCATTACTTTGTAACAATAGAGCCATGAATCGGTTCGAAAGCTAGTGTGATCCTCATCAGGGGATGCATACTGATTTGATTATACCCAGAGTATGGATCCATGAATGAGAGGATCTTGTGTCCTGCAGTGGCATCGACCAGCTGGTCGATCCTCGAGAGTGGGAAACAGTCTTTGGGGTAGGCTTTATTTAGGTCTGTAAAATCGACGCACGTACGCCACTTGCTGTTCGGCTTGGGCACGAGTACGAGATTGGAGACCCACGATGGATAAAACTCCACCCTGATGAACCCATTCTCCTTCAGCTTCTCGACTTCCTCTTTCAAAGCCTTTGATTTGTCTTTGTCGAGCAACCTTCTTTTTTGTTGCACAAGTGGAAAGCTTTTGTCAATGTTCAGGACATGGCTGATGATTACAGGATCTATCCCAACCATGTCTTTATGCGACCAGGCAAAGACATCCTGGTTCCTCCTTAAGAACTCCACCAGTGTGTGTTTTGTTGTTGTCTCTAAGTTTTTACCGACTTTCACAACTCTTGTCGGATTTTCCTCATCAAGTTGGACCTTTTCAAGGTCCTCGATGGGGCCCACTTCTTCTTCAAAATCCCCAAAGCGAGGATCTAAGTCTCTATCCTCACTTTGGGCAACGCCCTATTTGGTGGGATTATCACCTGAGCGGGCTTGAACATCAGTTGCCATTTGCAACTCTTTCCCGGTGGCATCTCTCGATACACCCTTCTTTGCCTTGGTGATCGAAGCATTGTAGCACTCCCTCGCTTCTCTTTGGTTTCCCAACACGCATCCTATCCCTGCGTCCGTTGGGAATTTCATGGCGAGGTGCCACATAGAAGTGACGGCTCGAAGGTCGACTAGAATTGGTCTCCCTATCATAGCATTGTACGCTGAAGGACAATTAACTACTATAAAATTAGTGAGTAATGTCCTGTTAGCAGGCGCAGTGCCTCCTGTGACTGGGAGTCTAATTGACCCTACTGGGGTGAGCCCTTCTCCGGAAAAACCATAAATTGTTTAGTTGCATGGCTCTAGGTCCTTTACGAATAACTTCATCCTTTCCAGCGAGGACTTATATAGGATGTTGACCGAACTTCCTGTATCGATCAACACCCTTTTCACCATCATATTCGCGATTTGTACATCCACGACCAGCGGATCAGAGTGTGGAAATCGTACATGCAGGGCATTGTCGTTAGAGAAGGTGATCAGTTCCTCCTCTGTTCGAGCCTTTTTTGGTGCATGATCCTCGACACTCATCATCTTGATGTCCTGGTCATGGCGTAGGGTTCGAGCATATCATTCCCGCGCTTTTCCACTATCTCCTGCAAGATGTGGGCCTCCTCAGATGGTGAGTAGGGTACCTGCCACGGGAGCTGGCTGTAAAGGTGGCGAGCGTTGGCGTGTAGGTGCTGACTCGTTTCCCCCTTGAGCCTCTCACTGAGAACCTCCCGTGGCTCGCACATATCTTCTTAAATGTCCCTGTCTTATCAGGAACTCAATTTCGCCCTTCAGCTGGTTACATTCATTGGTGCGTGCCCATAGTCGTTATGATAACGACAGAACTTTGTTGAATCTCTCTTGGAGATATCTTTTCTTATTGGTGCGGGTCGCTTGTAGGGCACGCTTGAGCTGGTCGCCTGGTAAACCTCGGCTCGGCTTTCAACAAGGGCGGTGTAATTTGTGAATTTCAGTTCGTACTGATTACCTTTGGGGTGCTTACTCTCGGAGGTTGATGGTTCGTTGCTCTCCCTCTTTCCACCATTCTTACCATTGCCATTCCTGTTGCCTTTGCCGTTGCCATTGGGCTTAGACCCGTTGGCGGCTTTGGCGGGTTCTTCCTTGGACCCCTTGTCTTTTGCTGGCAATTTTCCTTCGTTGGCAATCGCGTCTTCGAGCTTGATGTACTGATCAGCCCGATCTAAAAACTCATGGGTACTTTTAACCCCATGTTTCCTGAGGCTACTCCAGAGGGGAGAATGACGCCTAAACCTAGTGGTTAGGCCCATCATCTTGCCTTCATCGCCTACAGTCTTGGCTCCTGCTGCGGATCACATGAAGCGCTGAACGTAATCCTTCAAAGGCTCTCCCTCTTTCTTGTGTATCTTGACCAGTTGGTTTGCCTCGGTGGGGTGCACACGAACCGCGTAGAACTGTCCGTAAAACTCCTTCATGAACATCTCCCAGGATACTATACTTGCAGGAGGGAACTTAAAGAACCACTCCTGGGCGGCATCAGAAAGCGTCGCTGGGAAGATCCTGCAGTGATCATCTTCAGAGACTTTCTGAATGTCCATCTGTATCTCAAACTTATTAACGTGAGATACCGGGTCTTCATACACGTCGAAATTCGGCAGAGTTGGCATCTTGAACTTGCTGGGGGTTTCTGCCACAGCAATCCTTTGTACGAAAGGGGTGCCTCTCCTCCAATCGTACTCGATATGCGGTGTCCGCCCCCCGACCAGCTGCTGCACAGCCTGGTTCAGGGCATGGATTTGAGCCTGAACGACTTCCACAATTGCTGAGGCCTCTGGTGCCGGGGGAATGTATTCATCGTGCCTTTCTCGCCGGTCGTTGAGTACATCCCTCAAGTCGTCGTCTCTTCACCGCTGCTCACTGGCCCCGAGCCGGCTAAAGACGTTATTTTGTCTGGGCTGCCCCCCAGCGTTATGTCCTACTTGTCGGTATTCTCTAGGTGGGGGGCTCCTGCCTCCACCCCTTTCTTCGTTCCTCCGACCAACATTTCCTCTGCCTGAGTCGGCCTCATTGCAGCCGTGGCTGTCTCTAAACCGTGACTGGCTATGATGCGACCGACTATTTCCTCTGTTGCCTCCTTGGGTTGGGATTTGCCGAGCGTTAGGGGGAGGCCTGCCTTGGTCGGTGGGTCCCCGTGCATTGTCATGCCGTGGGGGGCCCCTGACCGCAGAGCCTGTTTCTGAGTTCCTTCTGTAGGCAGAAGGATGCTGCCCCCTTCTCTGGGGAATCGACTCTTCACCCCCTGGGAGTCTAGGGCTACGGGGATTTTTCCTGGCCCCATTCTGCCTCGGGTGCGGGGGATTTCCTCGACCAGCCTGAGACGGAGGTTGCGTCTCAGGATCCCTAGGCGGGATATCATCCTGAGGCATGGGTGGCTGCTCCGGCCTCTGAGGGCTTGTTGGCTGGAGCGGAGGGCTAGGATTCAGACCTCTTTGAGGTGGCCTGCTTAAGGGTTGATCAGGCTGCGAGGCTAGCGCAGCCTGATTCCTAGCCAACTGGAGGGCTGCTTCAAGGGCTGCCATGGCATCCCTCTGCCGACGGTCCATCTCCTCCTGTCGCTCGCTCAGCTCTTGGTGCTGGCGCTCTATCTCCCTCTGCTGTGACGCCATTACCTCGGCGGCACTCTCCTGATTGGCCCTCAGAGTGGCCAATTCATCCTGGAACACCATAGTGTTGTCTTCAGGGTTTCAGAGTCCATTGCTTCCTCATCAAACTCCAAATGAGGTTCATCTTCAGCCACATTTGGGGGAGGGGGCTGGGATGGTGCAGCGGTAGCTTGTCCAGTCTTCTTGGTAGTTTTTTCCATTAGATCTTCTTGAGTTCAACTCTCAATGAAAGCACCAGAATGTTGACCCTAGTTTTGGTCAACGACACGGAGTCTAGAAAACGACAAAAAATAATATAGAGCTTGAGAAAATGATCTAATGGAAAATAAAGGACACAGAGAATTATAGTGGTTTGGCCCTAGTGATTGGTAATAACCTACATCCACTTGATACTATTATTAGTATTGAGCTCTAAAGGTGTGATCAAAGAACTAGGGTTCCTGAGTTTCACAGACCTTAGAAGAAGAAAACAATGCTAACGATGGATAATAGTAATACAATTCTGAAAAAGAGAAAAAAGATCGATCCCCTTCCTTGAGCTCTTTCTTTTGTATTTATAGGCTCAAGAAGGGTTACATGAATTAGGAAATAATATATATCCTTAATAAACGGATTTATAGGTCATAATGAAGAGATATTCTCGGATATCATCACAACTGTATAGATCTTTACATAAATGAACAGAGTATACGACTAGCCTGGTCGTATATAAAACTTGATATTTCATCAGAAATAATGCTGGTCGATAGGCGAGCAATATTTCTGCTACGTGTCGGCCACGTGTCAAAAATCCTTGCCATGTCATCAACAACTGTTTCTTGGATAAACAAATGATATTATCTGAATATTATGTGATTTATTCTGATTAATTTTGGCAAATCACTTTGGTCAAAATTGAGATATTAGAATATTGTGTGATTAATTCTGATTGACTGTCAGAAAATCACTTGGGTAACAATTGATATTACTAGAATAAGTGTGATTAGTTCTAATTGATTATCAGAAAATCACTTTGGGTAACTGCCGATATTACAAGAATAAGTGTGATTAATTCTAATTGATTTTTAGAAATTAAGATTCCAGATTTGTTGGATATTTGAGCATTAATGCACTTGATTCACACACATTTTCAACTCTCCATGAAGCCTATAAAAGGAGGCTTCCCCTCTCATTCTAGGACACACAGATACATAGTATCACACACTTAGTCTCTTTCTCTCTTCAGTCTCTGTAGTATTTTCTGGTGATAGAGGGAAGGTTTGTTTCGAGTTTACCTAAGCAAACGCAGTGGTGCTTTCGTCCTGCTTGATAGCTGTTATATTCTGGAAAGTGGATGCTCACGAATCCTCTAGCACCGTTCAGGTAAAGGGGCAAATTTGCTTTAAGAAAAACGTGCTTTGCATACCCCGACTTTGGTTTATTCTTTGTACTGTTTTTTTTTTTTTGTATTTCCATTCTTCAATTAAATATATTAATATATATTTTTTGTTCTTCTCTTCTATATTGCTTCTAACAAAAATAATGCTCTTTTGTCTTTACTTATATATTTATATTATTATTTTTTAAAATTTAATCCTCAGTTATGAAAAAAGTGTTTGGAAGATGATACCATTAAAAGTCGACACCTCATCTAAAATTCCACGCACACATCCAACAGAGTTCATACCCAATACCTGTTCACAATCCAATCCCTTTGAACATGCATCATTTTATTTGCCTTCGTACTCTTCTATAGAGAGAAGAAAACACTGAGATTTTTATTTATTTATAGTGAAAATTACATTTTATATGGATTTTTTAATAAAGTTTTCAAAAATATGGGTTTTATTTTACAAGTATTATTTTATGGTTTTTTAAAACTTGTATTCCCTTTTATGAGATTTTTTTCCCATATTTTTGTAAAAAATCATTATTATGCCATATTTTTGTAAAAAATCATTATTATGCCATATTTATTTTCCCATAATATAATTTTTTTTAATTAAATTTGTCCATATAAACTAAAAAAAGTTTAATTACCATATTTTTGTATATTAATAGCTAAAAAGTCATATATATATATATATATGAAAAAATCCCTTATTTATATATACATACATATATAAATTCAAAGTTATTGACTTTACTAGGCCAACTAAGCCAAGTAATTAATTTCAGTGTTACTGCAATTTTATCTTCCATTTTTTTAAATCAAATAACAAGATATCATATATGTAAATTCGCTAGGCATGAAGCTTTAGTAGACAAACTGACTCTATTCCATGCTAATGACTCTGACTTTGTTGGGCCAATAAGCACAATATAGCTTTAGGTTTTTTCATTCTTATTTCTTCTACTAGTATTATATTTGATTATGTATTAGGATTACATTAGTTAGTTTTATTTTCTTGTAACTGGTTTTAGTTATACCTAACTAATTTCTCATTTGCCTATACTAATAAGGCTTTACTTGTATTTTACTCACAGTTTACAAAATCAATAAAGAAAGAGTTTTCCTCTCTAATATGGTATCATCAAAACACACTTTCTAAACATAAGTTTTTCTCACCACTTTCTTCTCTGATATGGATTGGACAAGAATAAGATCCACAAGGGAACAACTAAGCTCCTCCATCGATTCCTATACGCCACCTCCGACCACGGTAGCTGGAAATGGAGCCAATGCCTCTGCTTCGACTCTTCATCAGAACCCCCATGTTCAAGATTGACCTGCTCCAGAAGATGCCAACAATCCTTGCTTCATGGGCAATGGAGATCTCCCAGGGTTGATTCTTGCTTCCCCTCCCCTCACAGACACTAATTTTCAGCAATGGGCCCGTGATTTCAAGATTTCAGACGGAGCCAAGAATAGATATGGCTTCCTCAATGGTTCTATTCCCAACCCCCTCGAACCATCACTTGTTTTGATTCTTGGAATAGGTGCAACCAAATGGTTATGTCATGGGTTATACATTTGTTCTCACCATAAATCAAAAGCATTATCATGTTCCTTGATACAGCTAATGTTATGTGGACTGAACTCAACACAAGATTCGATTCAATAAAGGAAATGGTCCTCGCATCTTTGAGCTTCGGGAATCTCTCATCACTCTTCATCAATAAGACGATTCTGTTAGTGCATACTTTACCAAGCTTAAGGCGATTTGGGACGAAATCAATGAACTCCGACCACGCACACCATGTACTTGTATTGCTACCACTGATAACCTTGATTTCCAAAATCTTGAGCAAGTCTTACAATTTCTCACTGACCTTAACGAGTCCTACCATGCTGCTCGTGCCCAGGTACTCCTCATTAAGCCTTTTCCATCAATTTCCAAAGTTTTTTCAACCATTGTGCAAGAAGAACGACATAGAAATTGAGGCCCTTGGCTACTGCTACTCTGATTGCTGCATCCACACCAAGCATTCCTTCTTCTAATCCACCTACACTTCCGTAATCAAGAACCAAGAAGATGTGACCTATATGCTCTCATTGCCAAAAGCCAGGACACCTCAAGGAAAAGTATTATTTCATCCATTGTTTCCCACCTAGATATTGTAATGCCCCGAAATTCCTATTTTGGTTTAATGGCTGGATTAGTAGGCCGGGAGGGCCATAACTATTTAATTATGCCATTAAATGAATTTATGCATGTTTATGAGAATTATAATATAATATGATGTTAAATTCATGCATGTGGGTCCGCATTTGTTTACAGGGGTGTTTTGGTAATTTGGCCCGTTGGGGGGCATAATTGTATATTTGTTTGCATGTCAATGATATATTGTGAGGCCACATTATAATGTGGATTGGTTCAAGTTAATCGGCATGAGACGATCTTTAAATATAATTTATCGGTTTGGTCATAACAGGCTTAAGCTCGGGGCTCGGGGTGAGTCTCGGGGTGTTTTTAATGATTAGAGCATTACTGGGAATAATAGGGTAACGAGATATGAATTATTAGTATTTGAGATTATCGAGATTAGCGGGAATTGGAGAGCGTTAATTATGATTAACGAGATAGGAGAAAATACCAATTTTACCCTTGGGATGACTTTAGAAACCTTAAGTGACCTAGGGACATTTAGGTCATTTGGTTTGGATTTATATGAACCTTAGTTGGCTGTAGAAAAACAAAACAAAAACAGAGCCCTTACTTCTCCTTCCCGTACATCATTTCCTCTCATTCTACCTTTGGAGTTTTTGAGCTCGAATTGAGGAATCAAGTTAGGAAATCAAGGGGTTGAGTTCTTAGAGTTGGTTCAGCCATTGAAGGGGATTTAATCTCAAGTTTGAGGTGAGTTTCAGCCATAAGTTTTAGGTTTTACTCTGTTTTAGTTTAAGATTTCAGTTTGTGATTTTGTTGAAGATAGTTTGGATTAATGGAAGTTTTGATTGGTGTTTAACTTGGGTTTCGATGAGGGTTTGATTTAGATGATGTTTAGGGGTTGGATTGAGTGTCTGGAAGAGGTTTGGAACTGGTTTGAAGGTTTGGTTTCGAGGGAAAACGCAGGGGAGGACAAGCTGGTGCTTGCTGGTTTGGGTAAAGGGTCGCGGCATGACTATGGTGAGCCGCGGCCTACGTTGGTTTCTTGGGTGAAAATGGCTCTTTCAGAGGGGTGAGCCGCGGCCCATAAGGGCATTTTTGGCCAGAAATGTGTTTTTAGCTTGGGGATTCAAGCCTTAGGCCTCGGGATCGATCCTACTACCCGATTTAGTAGGATTCGATGTCTCGGAGGCTAGGTTTTGGTTTGGGAACCTTTGCTTATCATTTTCATTGATGAATCCTATATTTTGGTTATGACCAGGCGGCCGTCAAGGAATTAAAAGATTGATCGTTCTCAAGGGTCGTTCTTATATTAATTTTCACTCGAACTAGAGGTAAGAAAACAGTGTATGAATACAATTGCACCCTGTATATGTATAAGACATGCGTGATTGTTATTGAGGCATGTTGATTAATATATGAGGACATGGATTGCATGTTAAATGGTAGTGAATGTTGATTACTTGTATATGGCACTGACTTGTCAGGGACACTGACCTAAAGGTCAGAAACGGCATAAGCATTCTAAACGCAGGGCCGAATAAAGATTAGATCTAATCGATATCAGCATTGAATGGCTCTATGGCATTAATGCTGGACCGACCCTAAGGTCGATGAACTTAGAAGCGCTTGGCTAGTCTAAGACTAGTTACTGAGAGCCAGGGCATAAGGCCCAGGTGACTGCTTGTCACATGGCTAGGGAACGATGTTCCACAGTTATGACCCTAGAGTCATGAGGAAGGTTATGTTGGTGACTAATCACCATGCACCTATCCTGTTAAAGCTAGTGAAATGTTCACTTATCTGATTAGCCCTGGTGATCCTATCATCACATGGCTAAAGGGAGCTGTCCCCATATTTGTGACTGTCACCTATTCGTTCGAACTAAAAGTCTTGAATAATTATTACGATCATTGTTGATATTATATCATGTTATATTGTGTTTTCTTGCTCGGCCTTGGCTCATGGGTGCTATGTGGTGCAGGTAAAGGGAAAGAGAAGCTCACCCAACCTTGAGTGGAGAGCTTAGGTGGTGTTGTGTACATATGCGGCCGCTTGAACACCACGACCAAGGAGTTCTCAGAGGGACTAGGGGGTTTACCCTATTTTTGCCGCTTAGGTCGACGGGGATTGTGAATTTGAAACAGTAGTGACCATTTCGTACTACAAACAACTTGTAAACTTTTTGAATGGCTCATGAGCAGTTTATATACTTAATGAAATATATCCTTTCCTTTTTACTGGTTTTTCACCTTAGCCTGTTAATAACACTTAGATCACGTTTTTAACCAAAGGACTCGGGTAGCGGGTCAAATTTTTGGTTCACTGTTCACCGTAACTGTTCTGGGGTAACCAGGGCGTTACAGGCAGTAAGAGTACCAACAAACCTACTGTCAATCAAAGCATTTCTTTCTCTTCTACATCTCATGGACTGATCAATCAGGCTGTTATTCAGAATCTAATTGCCTTACTCAGTTCCCAATTTCAGCAAGCATCTTCTTCCACTTCAGATGCCCAACCCGTGGTCTCCAATCTTTTTGGTAACTCTGTATCTTTCTCAAGTGATTATTGGGTTGTAGGCAGTGGTGCTACACACCATGTCTATTGTAATATGTAGTCATTTAAATCTTTATCAGAAAAATTAGTAGCAACTTATCTTACTTTACCTTCTGGTGTAAGAGTTCAAGTATGTAAATCTGGCACTATCATGTTAAACCATGCTCTATGCTTATATAATGTGATATATGTCCTAGATTTCCTATTTAATCTCTTTTTGGTTCCTGCATTATTACAAACTAACAAATATACACTGTATTTTTCCCATTCTCATTGTCCCATACATGACAATCCAGAACAAGATGCTTGGGATTGCTAAGCGCATGGGACATCTCTACTTTCTGCAACAAGACAAGTTTCATTCACCTTCTTGTTCATTTGTTCATCTAAATACTCTTTTATTGATGTCCAACTTGGCATACCGGGTTAGGACATCCTTCCATGAAAGTTACAAATTCATTGAATAAAGTTTTAAAATTTTTAGCTTTTTCTACTCACATTACTCCTTGTCATATATGTCATTTAGCTAAACAAAAAAGATTGCATTTTGATTCTCACAATAATATTTCTCATAATGCTTTTAATTTAATACATATGGATATTTGGGGTCCATATTCAATTTCAACATAGGAATGGCAAATATTTTCTCACAATTGTTGATGATCACACTAGATTTACTTGGGTTTATATGTTAAAATGCAAATATGATGTTCAGCCAAATATGATGTCAAAATATTAATCCCCAGTTTTATACTTACATTCTCACTCAATTTTTAGCCCTAATTAAAGCCATAAGATTGGATAATGCTAAAGAGCTGAACTTAGTTCATTTTATGCAACAAAAGGTATTCAATTATTTCATTCTTTTGTTGAGCGCCCACAACAAAATTTGTAGTTGAGTGCAAACACCAACATATACTTAATGTGGCGAGTGCATTGTCTATAGAATCTAAATTACATATCTCTTATTGGAATTACTTCATACTTACTGTTGTGTATCTTTTAAATAGAACACCCTCGACACTTTTAAAGTTTCATTCTTCATTTGAAATTTTATATGGAAAGATACCTGTTGTTGATCACCTTAAAAGTTATGGTTGTCTTTTATATGTGTGTACACTTGATAGTAAACACAACAAGTTTACTCCTTGATCCCGTGCATGCATATTCATAGGTTATTCTCCAAGTATGAAAGCTTATACTTTACTTGATTTAGCCACTAACCAGATTTTTCATTCCCGTGATGTCATTTTTTATGAAACTATTTTTCCATTGACTCAATCAAGTTCAATTGAAATTTTTGATACTATTTTTATAGCAGTAACTCACCTACAACTTCTAATGTTGAGACCACATCAAATGCCCCTATTGCCGAAACACATGACCAGCCACCAAAAGCTTCCAAAATTGGTCGACAAATTATTCGCCCATCATATCTTCAAGACTATATTTGTGAGTACTCTACAACTCATCCTTTAACGAATTTCATATCATATGCTAAATTTCGACCTCACTTTAGGAATGTTATTTTAGCTGCCCATACTTTAACCAAACCAAGTAGCTATACTCAACCTTCCAAAGTTCATGAATGGAAAATATCTAAGCAAAATGAGCTTACTGCCCTTAATGACAATAAGACTTGGGATATTGTTTCCCTTGCCCATGGTCATAATATTATTGGAAACAAGTGGGTATACAAAATTAAATATAAGTTCAATGGTGATGTTGAATAATACAAGGCACGTCTAGTAGAAAAAGGATATACACAACAACAGTGCATCAATCACTTAGATACCTTTGCCCTTGTTGCTAAATTCAATACCC
Organism: Humulus lupulus; assembly: GCF_963169125.1. Lineage (NCBI taxonomy): Eukaryota > Viridiplantae > Streptophyta > Magnoliopsida > Rosales > Cannabaceae > Humulus > Humulus lupulus. The sequence goes on from NC_084801.1 coordinate 10,560,376, forward strand.
TAAAAGTATTCCTAGTACTACCTGCCATAAACAATTGGAAACTACACCAACTAGATATAAACAATGCCTTCATACATAGCAATTTAGATGAAGAAGTCTATATGAAAATCCCTCAAGGTTATAAACCTAAGGGGGAGCTACCATTAAATCCGGTTTGTAAGCTCAACAAAAGTATTTATGGCCAAAAGTGAGTATGTTTTAATATGTATATCGCAAGTGCACGAATCGTATATATAATATAAAGTTCGTGTAAGCAAGGATGCCGAACCAAAGGAGTTGTCTAAAATAAAAAAGAAACTATTTTAAATCAATAATAAATAAACTCTAACCTAGCTCCAAAGATTGATGATATTTTTGTATCAAGAACAATAAAATAAAGGATTGTAATAAATGTATTAAAGACAAGATATATAAATAAAATGGGTATTTGCGGCATAAATACCAAATGTTTTACACTTGTTACAATTAAATACTTAATCTTTTATTTTTACAGTAAAAATACCCAATGTTCAATATATGTTAAAGATAAATACCTAATCTTTTTTCTTTGCGGAAACAAATACCTAAAGTTGCTAAAATATTACTTTTGTCAGTACCTCCTATGTGAGAACTGTTAAACATATTGACTAAGCAGACATTTGTCACTTTGTAATCGGTCCATTTCATATTTATTTTTTTTATAAATATTTTAAATTAGAAAAATGAATTGAAAAGCCATTTTAAATTAATACAAATTTAAATAATACATATTTTGATAACAAAAATACCTAAATTACAGAGTGATACATATTTGGTGAGTCAACACTTAATAGCTCCAACAGATGAGGTATTAAAAAATGTAATGTTTTAAAAACTTTAGGTATTTTTGCCGCAAAGAAAAATGATTAGGTATTTATCTTTAACATATATTGAATATTGAGTATTTTTGCCGTAAAAATAAAAGATTAGGTATTTAGCTGTAACAAGTGTAAAACATTGGGTATTCCGCAAATATAGGAATTGTAAACAAGTTGGTAGAAGAAAGATTATTAAGGTATTAGAATCCACAAAATGTAAGTTTAATAATACTTATAAGTATATTGATTCCCAAGTTTTATTGATAGTCGAAATTAATCAAACTATCATTTTTTTTTCAAATTAGATTTTATATTTAAGCACATATTATTATAGAAATATAGGATTTATATTCACTTTTAAAATAATATTTTCAAAGTATATAGCGTGAATCAATCTAATGAAAAAAAAAAAAATCAAAGAACAATACTTATAAGGCAAAACATAATATTTTTGTTCTAAGCTTGGATGTGCTCAATTTAATGACACACCTTAATCAAAGAATATTATGATTTTGCACAAATGAAGAACAAAGTGTAAATATCTTCCAACAATAAAAAAAATACAAGATATTAAAGATGAAATAAGATACTTGAAGAAGAAAATCCATAGAATTTATTGCACAAAATGGGAAATCAACATACAAAATAAACATTATCTAGTTATATTTTGTTTCATCATCACCTTAATAATCTTAAAAAGATTAGAGACTCATAACTAGAGTAGAAATTACACTACAAAAGAGATACATGCTTGAAAATGCTCTTGAAAAACACTAAAATGGAGAAGATAATGGTAGAGAGAAAGTGTAGAAAATATGATAGTCACGAAAATTAAGCACTCTAAAATGCTTTTGAAACTACCTATTTATAGCCAAAATAAAGTGTTTAAAATAATCAATTTAAATAAATTAAATTGATTAAATTAAATTTTAAATAAAGAATAATATGACATGTAGAGGTAAATTTCATAGAATCATAATAAGCATGCCTTGGAGTAATAACCCTACTCTTGCATGCATTCTATGCAAATAAGTGACTACACTGTCACACACTGGGCCCACTGCCCTAAATAAATGACTAATAAGTCAAACTGGGGGCCATGTGTCCTAGGAGATGGGACTAATAAGTCACCCAGGGCTCGTTGCCCTATCCTCTGTATAACCAGCCGTGGAGCTGGCCTAGCATACCTGGCGCTTTAATTTTCCACGACCATTGGGTCAGACAAGCGTATAATTCGCTCCTGATTAAGCCTAACCACAACGACCAGCGCTCAGCGCGCTATTGCTGCCCTTGACTTATAAGTCAATGCTTTCGATCAGATAATGCAAATAAGCATACACCATTCAACAATTATCCATATACAAAGCATTCAAGCATGCTTAATCAAACAATCACATGCATAATCATAATCATGCACACTTACAAGAGCCCGAGCCCTAATCATAACTGTATCTAACAACTGGGCCGAGCCCTATCACATACATCATATATTGGGTGCAGTTTTCTTACCATTAGTCTGAGCGCAAGCAATTAGGCAAGCAAGCACGACTCCCAAGAACGATCCTCTCCCGAGCCCTAGTGGTAACCTAGTCACAACTCACAAATAATGTTCTCATTACCATTTGATTGCATAATTGAACCTCGGGACCAATCCCGTGCTCTAGGGACCTCCAAATTTCCCCACACGGGGTGGTGAAATCGTTCCCCGAGCCCCTGGGCCTATGCCCTAAAATTTAAAAAACTAAGGCCCCTGAAAATGGCCTAGCGCCGCGACATGACCTAACAGGCGCCGCGACACCCAGCCAGGGCCACCATGCCTTGGACCACCCCAGCGCCACAGCTCAGAAAAACAGCATCGCGGCGCCCTTATGAGAACCCAGAAAAACTAGGATTTCCCACCATTTTCTCCCGGGCAAAAACTCCCAAAATCCCATCCCAAAGTTGTACCAAACTCGTGATTGAATCCCAAAACACTTTCAATACATTATAAACATCAGAACCCAACCTCAAACCTAACAAACTACCCACCAAATACAAAATTCAAACTCAGAGTTCCAAATAGTGATGCACACAGGATGGGGAATTGGCGGGGATTGTTCCCCTGTCCCTATCCTCATTTATAATTTTAATCCCCGTCTCCGCCCCATCCCTGCTTATTCCCCGTCGGGGACGGGGTGGGGAATCCTCTATTGGGGCGAGGGATCTCCACGAGGAACCCATTTATTTAAACAATCAATTTTAGATTAAAATTTTAAAATAGTAAATTATATGTAAATTAAATATTACAAAATATTTATGATTTAAAATACTAAACATGATCCCAAATAAAATTTAAAATATTAAAAAAGTTATCGATATTGGGGCGAGGGATCTCCTGCCTCTGCAATCTTAATTGCAAATCTGTAAGCGTCTGCTGAACATTCAAAGATGCAGACGAAGAACTGATACCCTGGCTGTAACTCCCAGCCCCTGTATAACTATCACCAGGCCTCATAACCTGCCTTGAGTATAAACTTGCTGATTCAATCTGCAGTCAATAACTTGACCCATTAATCACAATAAGCATATCAAGGGCTTTCCTCCACGGGATAAATCTTACCACACCACAATCATAAACCAATTGCAGTGCTACAAACACGCCCATGGCATTCATACATCACTCATAATCCCTGCTTTTCCAGCATTCACACCATGCCTCAACTCCAGCATGCAATAACACAATTGTATATATTCACAGAGCAGGTAATCATATGATCACAGTCATATATATATTCATGGAGCATATAATCATATAATCAAGAGCCAAGCTCTATCAGAATCTCATGCTCCCTAATACAATGGGCAGGTAAAGCATTTACATTCCATTTAAGCAATTATTCACACAACTACAGAAATAGTTACCATTCCTTGAGTGAAGCTATCTTCAGTGATGAGTGTACATGCCCAGCTTGTCTTCAGGAACCATAAACCTTGGCTCGCTTTGATACCAAGTTGTAACGCCCCAACTCCAGGAACCGTTACGGTGTGCCTTGTAAACAGTGCTAAACTCGCTAATCGAGTCATTTGGCCAAAATCGTGAACTAAGTATGATTAGCGGTTTAGGGATTAAACATTTTGGTTAAGATGTAACGTTTCACTAGAACGTTTAATATATACATTGGGATCCCAAAAATATAATTTCAGAGTTTATTACAAGAAAGTGTTTCCAACAGGCCGTTCTAAGCGGCAAAACAGGGTGTAACCCTAGTTCCACTTTAAACCTCGGCCGTGGCGGACGAGAAGCTGCATATGTAGACATCATCACCTAAGCTCTCCAACTCAAGGATGGTCCAGCTTCCTTTTTCCTTTACCTGCACCACAAAGCACCCGTGAGCCGAAGCCCGGCAAGAAAACTCATATGCTCATAGACAGTCATATCATGATATCAAATCATATCTAGCATGCCTAGCAATCATAGCTCAATTCAGCATGCAAATGGATTCCAACAAATGCTGGGGTATCCAGGATAAGAGATCCTGGCCTTATGATTGGAGGACTATCAAGTCAATCCTAATCAGATGAGTGTCGCAACACTTAAGGTTCTGGTAAACCATACTGAGCAACCGACAAGCGAGTCACTAATTCAAGTGGAAGGGTGGATGTTGGGTAAGCCTCTAACCTTCAATAGGTTCTGGTAAACCATACTGAGTGACTGACAAGAAAGTCACTAATTCAAATGGAAGGGTGGCTGTTGGGTAAGCCTCTAACCTTCAAGCGCTTATAATGTTCATCGACCCTTGAGGTCGGTCTGGCATTAATGCTCTTTGAGTCATTCAATGCTGATAATCGATTAGATCTAATCTTTGATGGCTTGCGTGATACACGCTAAGCGCAATGTGACTAGTGCCCAGTACCACTGCTGAACCTGACTAGTGAGTCACAACTTCACAGTTGATACTAACACCTTTGCCAAATCTGACTAATTAGTTAGTGCCATGCACAAGTAAGCAATGCTATCAATATGTCATTCACCCAATTGTAGAACATTCAGCATGCTTACCTAACAGTTGTGAGCATAACATTGATCAAGCACAACCACAGAGACTCAAGCTCTGACCAATCTCATATTCATCATTCATGGCATGCCCTAATCACATGTTTCTCGTGCATCTCATGCATCACATTTAACCATCCAGCATGCCTCAATAATAAACATATGCAAATGGGCAAAGCTGCCAAGCATACACTATGCTATCAATGTTCACATTCAACATCCAACATGCATCAATCACAGCCATGCATGTCACATATGGGGTGCAATTTCCTTACCTCAAAGTCGAGCTAGAATGATTAAAAGAATGACCCTTGAGAATGATAAACTTTTAGTCCTTTAGCGGTCACCTAGTCATAACCTAATATAAGATACCATCAATAAAAATGATCAACATAAATTCCCAAACTAATATCTAGCCTCCGGGATATCAATCCCCACTTAACCGGGTACTAGGTTCGACCCCGAGGCCTAAGACTTGAATCCCCAAGCTAAAAACACAATTTTGGCCAAAAATGCCCTGATGGGCCACGGCTCACCACAGCCATGTCGCGGCTCATCTCCCTGACAGAGGCATTTTTGCCTCAGAAGCCACCTTAGGCCGCGGCACACTAAAGCCAAGCTGCGGCTCATTACCCAAATCAGCCAAAAATTCAACACGCACCAGCTCGACCTCCCCTGTATATTCCCTTAGAACCAAGCCTTCAAACTAGTTCCAAGCCTTCTCCAAACACTCAATTCAACCTCTAAACAACATCTATATCAAACCCTCATCAAAACCCAAATCAAACATCAACCTAACTCCCATTAATTCCAATTAACCACCAAGAATTCACAAGCTGAAATCTTAAACTAAAACAGAGTATAAACCAGAAACTTATGGCTAAACTTACCTCAAATCCGAGTTTGAACCTCCTTCAATGGCTGAACCAAGTTCCTAAGCTCCCACCTTTGATTTCCTAGCTCAACTCCTCAATTTGGGCTCTCAAAATCCAAAGGAAAAATGAAGGGAAAAGCTTGTACGGGAGAGAAAGGAAGAGATGAGGATGGGGCTTTGTTTTGTTATGTTTTCCACAGCCTTCTAAAACTCAAAAGCTGATATAAATCCTTAAGGTCAAAAGACCATAATGCCCCTAAGCCAAATAAATCCTTCTAAACACTTCCAAGGGTAAAATCGTCCTTTCCCGCCTATCTCGTTAATTATAATTAACGCTCTCCAATTCCCGCTATTCTCAATATTCTCAAATACCAATAAACCATATCCCATTACCCTTTTATTCCCGGTAATGTTCTAATCATCAAAATGACCCTAAGACTCACCCCGAGCCCCGAACTTAAACCCGTTATGACTAGACCGAACACTTATATCTCATGATCGTCTCATGCCGAATAGCTCGCACCAATCCACCTTATAATGTGGCTATATTAATTAATCACAACCATGCACCCAAGATACACATTTAAGCCCACATCGACCAAATTACTAAAATGCCCTCATAATAAAAATATGAGCCCATATGCATGCATTCACCATCATATAATAATATAATTCACGTAAACATGCATATAATCATTAAATACCATAATAAATCAATTATGGCCCTCTCGGCCTCCTAATCAAGGTCCTAAACCTTATTAGGAAATTTGGGGCATTACAATACCTCTTGCCGCCTTACGGTCCAAGACCAAACAAACAAACATTCACGCTCAACAGTCATGCTAATAAGCATGTCGATTCATATTCATACCCACACATGGTGCTAATAAGCACTTCCTAACATGTATAAGCAAGTAACGATGTTAATAAGCATTTTCTAGCACTCATAAATAATTAACAATGCTAATAAGCATTTTGTGACATTCATAGAAAATTAGCAATGCTAATAAGTATTTCTTTAACATTTAAAGTGCTAATAAGCATTTTCCTAGCATACTTGTACCTACAACAACGCTAATGAGTGTGTCCTGGCCTACATGTCCATATAACAACACTAATAAGTGTTTCCTTTGCATTCACAAGCAATATCAATGCTAATAAGCATGCCTTTATCGATCATTCAATAGTCAAGGGTCAGGCCTTATCAAAATATCTCATACTCCCTAAAAAGGCAGGCATATAAGACATTTATATCCTATTTAAGCAGTTAAACATATAACCATATAAATAGTTACTAAACCCTGAGTCAAGCTTGTGTTCAGTGGTGAGTGTACATGCCCAGCCAGTCTTCAGGAACCCTTAACCTTGGCAAGCTCTAATACCAAGTTGTAACGCCCTGGATAGCCAAGACTGTTACACTGTGTGTTTTTAAATGGTGTTAGACGCTCTAAACAAGTCTCTCGGTCATAAATGTGTAACTAAACGTAATTAACGGTTTAGGGTTAAAAATTTTGGTAAAAAAGGAATAACCATTTCATTAAAAATATTTACGTTCATACATGGGATCCAAACATAACGTTTAAAAGGTTTATTACAGTTCAAAAGTTACAACCACTCGACCTAAGCAGCAAAATATGGTTTAACCCTAGTTCCTCTCAGAAACCCCAGCCCGTGGTGGTCGAGCAGCCGCATATGTACACGTCGTCATCGAAGCTCTCCAACTCATGGCTGGTCCAGCTTCCCTTTCCCCTTACCTGCACCACATAGCACCCATGAGCCAAGGCTAATCAAGAAAACTTAAACATGCTCATAAACAGTTAATAATATATCATAGAATCATAATAAGCATGCCTAGCAGTAATAACCCTACTCTTGCATGCATTCTATGCAAATAAGTGACTACACTGTCACACATGGGGCCCACTGCCCTAAATAAATGACTAATAAGTCAAACGATTGGGCCTAGCGTACCTGACACTGTAATTTTCCACGACCATTGGGCCAGACAAGCGTATAATGCGCTCTTGATTAGGCCTAACCATAACGACCAGCACTCATCAGACTATTGCCACCCTTGGCTTATAAGTCAATGCTTTTGATCAGATAATGCAAATAAGCATACACAATTTTACAATTATCCATATACAGAGCATTCAAGCATGCTTAATCAAACAATCACAGCCATAATTATAATCATGCACATTTATAGGGGCTCGAGCCCTAATCATAACTATATCTAACAACAAGACCAAGCCCTAATCACATACATCACATATTAAGTGCAGTTTTCTTACCTTTGGTCTGAGCGCAAGCAATTAGGCAAGCAAGCATGACTCCCAAGAACGATCCTCTCCCGAGCCCTAGTTGTAACCTAGTCACAACTCACAAATAATGTTCTCATTACCATTCTATTGCATAATTGAACCTCGGGACCAATCCCGTGCTCTAGGGACCTCCAAATTTCCCCACACAGGGTGGTGAAATCGTTCCCCGAGCCCCAGAGCCTATGCCCTAAAATTTACAAAACTAAGGCCCCTGAAAGTGGCCTAGCCCTGTGGCATGACCTAACAGGCGCCGCGGCACCCAGCTAGGGCCACCTTGCCCTGGAGCACCTTGCCCTGGACCACCTCAGTGCCGCAGCTCGAAAGAACAGCGCCGCGGCGCCCTTGCGCGAACCCAGAAAAACTGGGTTTTCCACCATTTTTTCCAAAGAAAAAACTCCCAAAACCTCATCCCAAATTTTTACCATACCCATGATTGAATCCCAAAACAGTTTCAATACATTATAAACATCATAACCCAACCTCAAACTTAACAAACTACCCACCAAATACAAAATTCAAACATAGGGTTCCAAAACTCAAAAACACTCCAAAACCAAACCAAGATTCAGTAGAAACAAGAATTACAGCTTACCTCAGTGGTGAATTATGTCCTCCTAGCTACAGATAATCTAACCCTAACCCAAGCTTTCAATCCAAGCTTCAAAGTCCACTAGTTTCCTCTAGAAATCCAAACCAAATGGAGAGAGGAAGAGAAATGTATGGAGAGATAGAGAGATGATTGAGGTTCTAAGTGTTCTGATCTACTAGTTTATGAGGTTACCAGCTAACTAAGCCACCCCTTAGACATAAAAGTCCAAAATGCCCATTAGCTACTCTCTAATGCTCACAAGGGCAAATCCGTCATTTTCCATTTTCCCCCGTTAATCACAATTAACGTCTCACTAACTCTCGTTATCTCCAATATCCTCAAATAGTCATTAAATAATCTCCAATTACTTGATAAATCTCGATAATGCGCTAAATTACCAAAATACCCCTAGGCTCATCCCGAGCCAGGTATTTGACCCCGTTATGACTAAATTGCTAACTTGCTCCCTAAGATTTTCTCATGCCGAATAACCAAATGTAGAGTTCCAGAATGTTTACTTAGCCAAGCTAGATAGTAGTAGTAATAGGAGGAGCAGCAGCAGCAGTAGCAGTAGGAGCAGCAGCAGTAGGAGCAGCAGGAGCAGGAGCAGGAGCAATAGCAGTAGCAGGAGCAACAGTAGGAGCAGGAGCAGTAGCCGGAGCAGTAGCAGTAGCAGCAACATCGTGGATTTTGGTTCAAGTCGGGACTTAGTTGGGAACTCATAGCAACAGTTATGGATTTTATAAGTTTAACCTATAGTTTAAGAATATTAATTATAACATAAGGTTTAATTAATATTGCTGGATCTAGAAATTTATTTATTATAACCTAAGGTTTAGATAAAGCCAATAAGAGCATGACACTTGTCATAATCATGATTATTAAGGAATTAAGTATTTTTGATGAATACTTTTAATAAAAGAAAGATCTAGAAGCTCTAGAACCTTCCAGAAACTGTTAGGATCATATTGTGACTCAATCAAAGATGTTTATCCAATTCAAATTATGTTGAAAAAGTGCAAATACGTGTTTGATATATCTACGTATGCCGATATATCACAGCAAATGGGTCGATATATCGCCTACGGAAGATACGAAAAACACGTCGACTTTGCACAAATGATCGAACAAACCTCAGGAATACAGGGGGAGGTGATATATCGCCTAGGGTGGGTGATATATCGGATCCATGAGTATAGTTTTGAAATTTTGACTTTTTGAATTTTAAAAATACCCTTAACCACTTAGACCTGCCTTTGAACGATTTTGACCAAGTTCTGGGCGTCAGTTGAACGAAAATTCAAATCTTTTTCATTTTATAATCATTTATTTATTCAAATTAAAAAGGGGTTAGTTTCACTCCTTGAACTATATAAATAGGACCTAGTACTCAACCATTTTCTACATTCTTCAAGCATTTGATTAGAGCCTCCAAGGTGCTAGTGTTACTATAGAGAGACACACTTGAGTTTTGGGTTAAAGCTTTATCATTATAAGCTTTTATAAACACTTGGGAAGTGAGAAATAGAGTGTTTTCAGTATTGAGGTTTAGACCAATTCATAAGGTCATTCAAGGTATTCCTATTCTTTAAGTCCAGGTCTTTATAATTCTTTAGTTTTCTTTAGTTTCTTGTATTCAGATCCTAACTCTTGTTATTGATTCTTGATTAGGTATTTAAGTTCTTGAAACTTAAGGTCTTTCTTGGTAAGTTTCTTCTTGATGGTTTAGTTCCCATATTCATCTTTATTCTTAAAGATTCTCACCCTTTTCTATTGTTGGTTTATAGGAGTTTCTAAATCTCGTTCTTGTTCCCAAATATCCCGGCTTTTGGTAAGGAAAATAGGCTAGATACATGTGTTTATATGTTTATGTTATTATATGTTTTATGCTATGATATGATATATGTTATGTTATATGTTTGATAGTCCCTGGGCATATGACTTGTTTAGATAACAAGCCCTAAGAATACGTTATATAGTCCTTGGGCATATGACTTGTTTAGCTAGCAAGCCCCAATAATTTATGGGCATATGACTTGCTTAGATAGCAAGCTCCACAAATTTATGGGCATATGACTTGCTTAGTTAATAAGCCCCGAGAAGTATGATGTCCATTGTAGTCCTATGTGATATATGTTTTATAGTATATGTTTATGATATAGTCTTATGTTTATAATTTATGTTATATTATTGTTAGTAGATTTTCCTTACTGGGAATTAGGCTCACTCCTTTATCTTTAGTGTGATGCAGAAAAATAGATATGGAGGCAGAAGGATTCTTGGTAGTTTGGCTTGTGTGTTAAGGATGAAGGGATTCAATGGAATGCGTGTTGATCGAGGAAGACGTTATTTATTTTTAGTCTTTTAAATTATGTTTTTGATGTAATTCCATAACTAGTATTTAAAATTATGTTTTATGTTTTATCAAACAATGGGTACCCATACCGTATTTTATATTTTATTTTGTAATTTGCACAATATTTATTTTGGAGTTTTAATAAAGTTATGATTATTTTTTTATATATATGTTTTCTCCAAAAGTAGTAGCTATGTCTATAAGTTTTAATGGTCCAAGGTCTTAGAAATAGTTGGGTCATTACACCCAAATATATCCACACACACACACATATATACATATTCAAATATGCCATCAACTGGCCAAAATTACAAAAATATCATTCTAATAGGAAACAGGCCCACAAGCATGCCTAATACACCTAAACATGAAAATACAGTCATATTATAATATAACTCACAGAATTCATATAATCATGTGTATTATCACATAATAATGTAATTAAATCAAGTATTGCCATTGTGGCCCCCTAATTAAGGCACTAAGCCTTATTAAGGAATTTGGGATGTTACAGGTTCTCTGCTGGGCTTCAAGCCTGGGAGCTGGTGGGAGGACAGGTTGGCATGCGGCCTGTGGAGCTGGGCAGGCGTCGGGCCCAGGAGCTGGTGGGAAGAGCTGGGCCTGGTTTGGTGAGGAGGCAGGCCCGTGTGGTGGAGCTGAGAGAGAGAAAGGAGAGTTGCTGCAAAGGAGGCAGGCAGGCCAAAGTGAATGGGCCTGTGTGGGTTGTGGGCCTGCTGCAAAGGAAGAGGCACCAATTTTCTTTTGGTGCTTTAATAATGCCATTTTTCCTTTCTTTTCCTTTTTCTGAATTTTCTGTAGAGTCCAAGAACTTTACTTAGCTAAGTAGATAGTAGTATAATAGTATTATCTTTATGACTGTGGATTTTTTGGTTCAGACTGGGATTTATTTGGACACTCGTAGTAGTACTTGTAGATTTTCTAAGTTTAACCTATAGTTAGGAATATTAATTTTAACCTAAGGTTTGATTAATATGACTGATATTGAGGATAATATTTATTATACTATAAGGTTTAGATAAGAACCAATTAGATAATAACACATGTTATGTATGGGTTATTAATGATTAAGTATTTTGAGGATTAAATTTATTAAGGGTAAAATTTGAATGCTCTAAGGTCAGTTAGCAGCTTTGAAAACGTTAGAGGGCTTAGTCAAGGCTGTTTACTCAATTTAAATTAAGCTAAAAATGTGTAATTTCGTGTTTAAATAATCAGCGTATGTCGATATATCGCAGCTATAGGGGGCGATATATCGCAGCACGAAGATACGAAAAACCCGAAACGATGCACGATTGCCTCGGGCATACAGGCCCAGGCGATATATCGCCTACAGGGGGCGATATATCGCCCCTCTCAGCATAATTTGAAAGTTTTTGAAATCGTTTTCCATTCAAACCTTCAACCTCTTGATAAGTCCAGCACCTTTCTGAACGGGTCTTCAGCCTCTGCTGAACGATAATTCAAATTATTTTCACTTAAAAAGCCATTATTTTTATTCAAGTTAAATGAGTTCTTTTCATTCCTAAAATCTATAAATAGGACCTAGTACCCAGCCATTTATTCATCTATTACTCTAAGTTCAGAGGCTGCAAGTTGCTAGGTGAGTGTGAGAGTGTAAACACTTGGGTTGGGAATTATAAGCTTGATCATCATAAGCTTATCAAACACTTGGGAAGTAAGGTTTTATAGCATTTGGGTTCAAGGTTTAGATTGGTCTTACAAGTCTTCAAGGTATTTCCACACTCTAGTTCATTGATATTATTTTATTTAAGTTCTCATAGTCTTTTACCCAGCCTTCTAACCTTATTCTTATTTTGGTTAGGAAATCTAAGTTCTTGAGCACAAGGTTTTGGTAAGTATATTTTAATAGTATAGTTCCTTCATCTCTTTCATCTCTTTTTCTTCAATAGACTCACCCTGTTATAAATGGATTTTAGGAGTGTTCCAAAGTCCCAACTCTGTCCTCATATCCCGGTAATTTTGGTAAGAAAAATAGGATAGAATTTATATGTTATCTTATGATTTTATGTTATGCAATATGTTATGATATGTATGATTGTAGATTTGGGCATATGACCCATATGACTAACAAGCCCCATATAGATTATGGGCATATGAATTGCTTAGCTAGCAAGACCCCACTAATCTAATGGGCATATAACTTGTTTAGTCTATGGGACCCCAAGTAATAATGGCCATTATAGTATGTATGTGATATAAGTGTTATGTTATGTTTTTATGAATTTTATGTGTATGGACTATGTGTTAGATTTTCCTTGCTGGGCATTAGGCTCACTCCTTTTTGTTTATATGCGCAGGAAAATAGTCTTAGTGGCGGGAAAGGTTCTTGGATGCTTGGAGAATGTGTATTGAGGCGGAATGGATTCAAGAGCCGAGCGTTCGATTCGAGGATGTAGTTTTGTTTCTTATGGTTTTTTCATGTATTTTCTGCATTTTATTATGTAAATCTCTTTTTAATTATGTCATGTTTTGGTTTTAAAACAATGGGATCCCATATCCTACTTGATATTTTATGTAAGGTACATCTTAATTTTTTTTTTTACAAGTTTCTTAATAAAGTTATGGTCTTTTCACTTGTAAGTTTTATTAAGGATTAGTATTTATGTATAGTTTTCGTTAATGGTCCAAAAGTCTAGAGTAGTTGGGTCATTACATTTTCAAGCACCAAAATTCAAATTAAAACCCTTAAAAAAATAACTATAAATTAAGTTATAATCAAATATTTTCATTCATAAAATATATCATACACAATTCCATGAAAAATATTAATTAAACTTAATTTAAATTAACATTGAATATCAATAAAAGTGAGTTTTTGACCTTTAACTAAACATCAATAATTCAAATAATTAGAGTAAAACATTTTATAACAAAATAACTATAAAAACACACAAAAATCTATAAAATTAAAATAAACCTAATAAATTCAAAATTGCATAAAAAACTTAACAAATTCATCAAAAACTTAAGAGCTTATCAATAATTCGCTTATAAATAGTGGTACAATAACTCTATTTTGTAGAGTTATCAACAATTTCTTCCGATCATTCTTTATTCATTCAGTATAATTCTAATATCTTATTGGATGTTTTAATTTATGTTGATGATATTGTCTTCGCTAGCAATAATGACATTGCTGTTAAGGCTTTCAAACAAAAGCTGAATTCTAAATTCAAACTAAACGACCTTGGTCCATTGATATTTTTTCTTGGCCTTGAAGTTGGCCGGTCTACTAATGGTATCTCTATTTCTCAAAGACCATTTGTCTTACAATTGTTGAATGATACAGGTTTCTTAGGTGCAAAATCATCTTCTACTCCTATGGAACCTAATGTCAATCTAAGTAAAGACAATGGCAAACTTCTAACCAATCCTACTTCTTATCGAAGTTTAATTGGTAAATTGATTTATCTAACCATTACTAGACCATATATTTCTTTTGCTGTGAACAAGTTAAGGAAATTTTTAAGTGCACCTCGTCAACCTCATTTCAAGGCTGCCCAAAAAATACTTCAATACCTAAAGGGCAACCCAACACAAGGCCTTTTCTTCCATTTGACTTCTATAACACAATGCAAAGCTCTTGCTGAAACAAATTCATCTGCTTTGAATTTTCATCTCAAAGATTTTTTAGATGCCGATTGGGGTACATGTCCGGATAGGAGACAATCCATATCAGGCTACTGCATTTTTTTGGGCAAATATCTTGTCTCATGGTAGTCCAAAAAGCAAACTAATGTTTCATGATCTTCTGCAGAAGCTGAGTACCGTGCTATGGCCAACACTACATGTGATCTTCTATGGCTACTCGCTTTACTAAGGGATTCTGGCATTCAACATCCTCAACCAGCGTGTCATGTATTGTGATAGCACTGCTGCCATTCACATCTCCAAAAACCCAGTGTTCCACGAGCGCACCAAACATGTTGACATTCATTGTCACATTGTTCGAGAACGAGTTCAAAGTTGTCAACCAAAGCTTATTTATGTCTCTTCTCAGGATAACTTAGCCGATTTACTCACAAACCACTTATTCCCATATAACTTCAAAGAATTGTTATCCAAGATGAGCCTTACCAATATGTACACCTCATTGAGGGGGAGTATTAGGATTACATTAGTTAGTTTTATTTTCTTGTAACTGATTTTGGTTACACCTAACTAATTTCTCATTTGCCTAATTAGTAAGGCTTCACTTTTATTTTACTCGCAGTTTACAATATCAATAAAGAAATATTTTCCTCTCTAATATTATTGAGAGTGGTAAACAAGTGAAAGCTCCATCGATGGAGTTCAACTAGAGTTTTCAAAACAAAGAAAATTGTTTCAACAACTCCTAGTTCCATTAACAAAATTGATCATCACTAAACATCATACTTGTCTTGAAATCTCTGAAGAAGAAAAAAGAAAGAATACCCAAAGTCAGAGGTTGAGACAAACCGTCTGAAATTTCTTGTGAATTTCTTGGGTAAGAGCTTGCATTGAAATAATAATCTTAAAGCTTTTTCTATTTTAAAAAGTTGAAGTAAATGAAATAATGTAAGAAGAAGATGGAGATATGGCATACTTATCTACACAATACATACAGTGAACATAAAAAAATCTCCATAATCTACGGTCACAAAATTGTCTGTATAATGTCCTTGTAGTAGGTATACCCTATATATGTATCCACATTATTATCTAATTATTATAAAATAATATAATCTAGAGAAATAAATATGAGAAGAGATGAGACAGAGTGAATGAGAGAATTTTCTGAGTACTTTATTTCAATGGGGTGATCCCCTATTTATACAAATATGTGAGCCATAGATTAGGAAACTAAAGAAAATGAATAGTAATTATAATTAATTGTTGACCCTCGATTTGGCCAACGACACGGAGTCAAGTAAAACAATAAGAATGAGATGAAATCAAACCAAAAAGATAAATGACACAAATATTTATAGTGGTTCGGCCCCAAAGATGGTAATAACCTACGTCCACTTAGTGTTCTGATTAATGTAGAACTCCAAAAATTGTGATCAATGAACTAGGGTTCACGAGTTTCACAAACTCGGAGATGAATACAAAATTTTCAGATAAAAACACTATAATTCTCTCTAAAGATCCCCAAAAGTCCCCTCTTTTGAGCCCTTTGAGTCTTATTTATAGGCTCAAGGAGTTCCTCATGGGATGATGGGCCTTAATTACATTTAATACATGTGTATCCAAAGAATAATGGAAATCACACTTATTACATAAATACAAGATTACATATCTATAGAAGATTTCTGAAAAACTGCGACCAGACTGGTCGCCTATAAAATATGCCTTCAGCTGAGTGAATTCTCCTCTAGTCGATGGTCGAATAGAACGTACTCATTTAAACAGTCACGTGTATCCCACGTGCATGTTAATTTTGCCACGTCATTATGCAAATCTTTTTTTTTTTTGGGTAAACATTAAAGGTAATTAATTGAAAAGATTTGGACATCCATATATATATATCAATTATTTATAACGCTCCTCCTTGGATGTCCATAATAACTGCCTCATTAAAAACCTTGTCGAAAAAAACCTAGTGGGACAAAAACTCGGTCAAGGGAAAAAGAGTGCAGTATGAAATCACTCCCCCTTATTTTGGCATTCTTAGAGATCTTTTAATCGACACATTCTGATCTTGTGAACCATCTTCTCGAATGTTGATGTTGGTAATAATTTTTTGAATAAATATGCAAGATTGTCATTTGATCGAATTTATTGAACAACGATATCACCATTCCCTTGAAGATTGTGTGTAAAGAAGAATTTCGGTGAAATGTGTTTAGTTCTATCTCCTTTAATGTACCGTCCTTTCAGTTGAGCGATGCAAGCAACATTATCTTCATAGAGAACCATTGGCACTTCTTTATTGGCTGTTAATCCATATGTTCCCCGAATATGTTGTGTCATTAATCTTAACCATACACATTCTTGACTTGCCTCGTGAATTGCAAGTATCTCAGCATGATTTGAGGAAGTAGCCACCAGAGTTTTCTTTGTAGATAGCCAAGATATAGCAGTGTCACCGCATGTGAACAAATAACCTGTTTGAGATCTAGCCTTATGTGGATCATATAAATATCCTGCATCTGCATAGCCAATTAGTTGTGACCCACAATTATTAGAATAGAACAATCCTATATCAATAGTACCCTGAAGATAGCGAAGTATGTGCTTAATCCCTTTCTAATGTCTATATGTTGGAGCAGAACTAAATCTTGCTAATAAATTGACTGAAAATGTTATATCAGGTCTTGTACAATTAGCAAGATACATTAATGCTCCTATTGCACTAAGATATGATACTTCAGGACCAAGGAGCTCTTCATGTTCTTCTCTAGGTCAAAAAGGGTCTTTTTTCACATCTAGCGATCTAACTACCATTGGGCTACTCAATGGGTGTGATTTATCCATATAAAACCATTTTAAAATCTTTTCAACATAAGTTGATTGATGAATGAAAATCCCATTTTTTAAATGCTCAATTTGTAAACTAAGACAAAATTTTGTTTTTCCAATATCTTTTATCTCGAACTCTTTCTTTAAATATTCTATAGCTTCTGAAAGTTTTTCAAGAGTTCCAATAATATTCAAGTCATCAACATAAACAACAATGATAACAAGCTCAGAACTTGAACTTTTTATAAAAACACATAGGCAAATAGGATCATCTGTATATCCTTCCTTTATTAAATATTCACTAAGCCGATTGTACCACATGCGTTTTGATTGTTTTAGTCCATACAATGATCTTTGTAATTTAATTGAGAACATTTCTCGATGGCTTGAATTATATGCATCAAGCATCTTAAATCCTTCAGGGATTTTCATGTAAATATCACTATCAAGTATCCATACAAATATGCTGTGACTACATCCATTAAACGCAAATCAAGTTTTTCACTAACAGCCAGGCTAACCAAATATCTTAATGTTATTGCATCCACCATAGGAGAATATGTCTCTTCATAATCAATACCTGGTCTTTGAGAAAATCCTTGTGCTACAAGTCTCTCTTTGTATCTTACAACTTCATTTTTCTCATTTATTTTTCGTACAAATACCCATTTATATCTAACAGGTTTCACGCCTTCAGGTGTTTGGACTATAGGTCCAAATACTTTGCGTTTCGCAAGTGAATTTCTTCTTTCCAATTTGGCCAATCTTTTCTATTTGGACATTCTTTGACAGATTTAGGTTCTAGATCCTCGTTTTCATTTACAATTTCTAGCACTACACTATAAGCAAAAATATTATCGACAGCTACTTCGAGTCGATCCCATTATTTCCTTATGTTAACATAATTTATTGAGATCTCATTATTTCTAATATTTTCAGGGACATTGAATCTCTGTAAGAGATTTGTTTATGTCAACATCTTCCTCAAAATTATCAGCCTCTTCATTAGGACCATCTTGATTATTTGCTCCTTTTCTTTTTCAAGGATTTTTATCTTTGGAACCAATTGGTCTACCGCATTTCAAGCGTGCTTTAGTCTCATTAGCAAATTGTCCTTTTGGGACTTTAATTTGAGCTGGAGCATTTTCAGCTGGAATATGTGATTTTGTAATTTTCTTTGGGTTAGTGAATGCATCTAGTAATTGATTTGCAATATTTTTCAAATGAATTATTCTTTGAACTTCAAGTTCACATTGATTTGGACGATGATCAAATTGAGATAATGATTGTGCATTCCATGTAATTTGTTTTTCCAACTGTTTCTTTTCCCCTCCCCCTAAAGCTGGGAAACTTGTCTCATCAAAATGAAAATCGGCAACACGTGCCGTAAATATATCTCCAGTTGTGGGTTCAAGATATTTAATGACAGACGGAGATTCATACCCAACATATATTCCCAGCCTCCTTTGAGGACCCATCTTTATTCATTGTGGTGGAGCAATCGGAACATATACTGTACAACCAAAGATTCTTAGATGGGAAATATTTGGCTCCTGACCAAAAGCCAATTGTAATGAGGAGAATTTGTGATATGATGTTGGTCTAATGCGTACAAGTGCTGCAGCATGTAAAATAGCATGGCCCCAAGCTGAAATTGAGAGTTTTATTCTCATAAGTAATGGTCTTGCGATTAACTGGAGGCGTTTAATGAATGATTATGCTAGACCATTTTGTGTATGTACATGAGCAACATGATGTTCTACTTTTATCCCTATTGACATACAATAATCATTAAAAGCCTGTGTTGTAAATTCACCAGCATTATCAAGACGAACTGTCTTGATTGCATAGTCTGGAAATTGTGCTCGTAATCGAATTATTTGAGCAAGCAATCTTGCAAATGCTACATTACGAGTAGATAATAAACAAACATGTGACCATCTAGTTGATGCATCTAAAAATACCATAAAATATCTAAATGGTACATGGTGGGATAATAGGCCCACATATGTCACCCTGAATTTGTTCAAGAAATCTAGGGGATTCAATTCCAACTTTTACTGGTGATGGCTTAATGACTAACTTTCCTTGAGAACAAGCAGCACATGAGAACTCATTGGATAATAGAATCTTCTTATTCTTCAATGGATGACCATGTGAGTTCTCTATAATTTTACGCATCATGATTGAACCGGGATGGCCTAACTGGTCATGCCAAACAATAAATGAATTTTTCAGGTTTGTGAACTTCTCGTTCACAATAACATGAGTTTCTATTGTACTTATACGTGTAACGTACAAACCTGAAGACAAAGCAGGAAATTTTTCTAACAAACACTTTTTTCTTGAAGCAATAGTTGTAATGCAAAGATTCTCAATATTATTTTCATCTATTGTCTCAATATGATATCTGTTACGACATATATCTTTAAAACTTAACAGATTCCTTTTTGATTTGGTGGATAATAAAGCATCTTCTATAATAATTTTTGTTCCTTTAGGCATCAATATAATGACTCTTCCAGAACCTTCAATTAAACTTGCAGTGTCTGATATTGTATTAACATTTTCCTCCATTCTTGTTAAATTTGAAAAATATTTATCGCTTCTAAGTATTGTATGAGTGGTTGCACTATCCGCCAAACATATATCTTCACCATTATTTGTGGAATCATGTATAAGATGACAAATGTCCATTTCTTCATTAACCAGCAAAAAAAAAAAAGATAAGTTTAAAATATAAATACTTAAACAAAAAAAGTTCATTACATAAACATCCCAAATAAAATAAAACACCTTAAAGTAAATAAATGAAAAGAACATGAAAAAGGAAAATGACTCTAATTGTAGACATTCTCATCTCTATTATAGATATTCTTGTTGATATTAATGGGATCTTCATTAAAAAAATCTGCAACATCCAAGTGTGTGATATCCAAGGGCTCTTTGAAAAGATCATCATCTTGATAGGCAAAGTTTGCTTCTATACTTTTCTCCTTCCCCTTCACAGATGCTTGATAAAGATTAACAAGGTGTTTTGTTGTACGACAGGTACGTGACTAGTGTCCTTTCATACCACATCTGAAACATAAGTTTTCAGAATTTTTACAATTAATTTTTTGAGGACATTTTCCATTGTTCTCAGTAGTTGCGCTTTTCATTGGAGTATAAGAGTTGTTATTATGACCATTACGATGTCAAACATTGTTTCGACCGTGACCGCGATTTTGATTATAGCCACGACCACGTCCACGACTTTGATTTTGGCCACAACCACGACCACGACTATTATTGTTAGATATTGTAACATTCGCTTCAGGGAGTGGGGCAGACCTAGTTGGGCGAGATTCATGATTTTTCATCAAAAGTTCATTATTTTGTTCTACTACTAGAAGACATGAAATCAATTCTGAGTATTTTTTAAAATTTCATTCTCTATATTGCTGCCGTAGGAGCACATTTGAGGCATGAAAAGTAGTATATGTTTTTTTTTAACATTTCATAGTTAGTAGCTTTTTCTCCACAAAAAAGTAACTTAGAAGTGACATTAAAAATTGCAGAGTTATAATCACTTACTGATTTGAAATCTTGCAACCTCAGGTGCAACCATTCATTCTTAGCATTTGGCAGTGTAATAGTTTTCTGATGGTCATATCTTTCTTTCAAATTTTTCCAAAGAGTAAGATGATCTTTTATCGTTAAATATTCAGACTTTAACCCCTCATGGAGATGATGACGGAGGAAAATCATAGCTTTGGCCTTATTTTGTTTTGTTTCAGTATTTTGATATTTGATGGTGTCTCCAAGACCCATAGCATCTAAGTGGATTTCAGCATCAAGAATCCACGATAAATAATTTCTTCCGGAAATATCAAGTGCCACAAAGTCCAGTTTTGTAAGATTTGCCATAAAGAAAACTATATCAATGTAAAATTTAAAGTATTAGAAAAATAAACATAAAATGTATGTACTTAAAATATATGAATAAGATTAATAAAGAGCATAAAAAAAATAAGGCACGTATAAATAAATATATATATGTAAATATATAATTATGCAAGAAAGAAAATATGGAGAAAAAAAAAGAAAATAAAGCATTTATAAGAATCAATTTTATATATAGGTCTATATCTAATATATGCAAATAGAAAAGGTAACAATAAATAATTAACATAGAGGAATATGCTCATATATATGTAAAAGTCAAAATATGAATTAAGTATGCATTGATTAGTAAATGTGCACATAATACAAAAGAAAACTCATAGAAATATATACTATAATATAGGATTCCTAACAGATGCATATCAATTATATATATATGCATAGGGTATAATAATGTATTAGATATGTCAAAAGATATATATATATATATCACGTATGAATTCACAAAATCAAACAAGACAATATAAATGACAAACAAAATAAAATAATATATGTATATAATAACAGATGCTTGAAATAGTTTCAATCGCGTATATATGTGCATATATATATATTTTCATAATAACGTGATATTGAAACAACTGATCAAGAACTTCAACACACAATATATACTTTAGTAAGAGACTCGTGCTGATAACGTATTATAAAATAATATAATCTAGAGAAAAAAATAGGAAAAGAGATGAGACAGAGTCAATGAGAAAATTTTATGAGTACTTTATTTCAATAGGGTGATCTCCTATTTATACAAATATGTGAGTTATAGATTGAAAGTAAATAAAAGGAATAGTAACTATAATTAACGGTAATTAATTAAATTTTTTTTTGGACATCCATATATATCTATTATTTATAACACTAATTTTTATTTCCTTCCTACATATTATGATTTCTTTCACTTTCTTTTCTCTCTATTTAAAAAAAAAAAAAAGAGTTTACAAATTAGGGCCTTAAAACATTTATTTTTTGAATAAAGAGGTGCTAGTGACGAAAAGTAATAAATAAAGATGATAAAGAAATAAAGTTGGCATAAATTATGAAAGCAAACCCACAGAATTCCTTTAGGAATACCATTATCTCATTACACCATTCATTCCCTTGCTTTGACTCTACCATTATCTCATTTCACCATATATGCACTAGTGCTCTCGTCTTTGAGGTACCTGTCATAAAAAAAATTAAATAAATAAAATAAACTTCTAGAAATGTTAACTTTTGTTTTTTCTGTCTGCTTTATTATTTCATTAAATACAAAAATACAAAAAATACAAAAAAAAAAAAAAACTTTATTGATCAATTGGCTTGAAGAGAATATTATAAAAATCACAATTGTCATATTTAGTATATATGAATGTTGTACTTTAAGAAGAAGAAAAAAATAATTTCAGGTCTTGTAAAAAAAATTACAATTTAATTGTATATATTTAAAAATTTTGTCCATGGTAAAGTGGGTATATTCTTTTTCACTAACCTAATTATGTCTTCTCTGTTTCGTGTTTGCCAATTCAAATTTTGTGATAGATAAGTTTGAAAAGCTAATGGATATTAGTGGGAAGCAATTGGGAAAGTGGCTGATTTTATTTATTTTAAAATGTCATAATATATACTATGGAAAAACTTCCTATAAGTCAACATTTTATGGAATCTCACTCTCTCTTTTTCATGATTTCAAACTGTTTAGAGGCCCTCTAAATCTTGTTTAAACAAAAAGAAACGAAGCCCTAACCATTTGGTTGTTTTTGCCCGATTCTTCTCCACACAATATGATTTTTTTTTAATTTCTTTAAAAAAATAAAGAGAAATATATATGATAATGATTGACTTGGAATTCGAATTTGCATGATTTAATTAAATTAAAATCACAAAATAATCATAAGATAATGTCTTCTAATGCCCCTCAACCAAACTCAAACTTAGAGACATTATGGTCTTTTCACAATTACATGCAAATATTATTATTTAAACAAATATTATTATTTAATCCATTTAAATAATAATAATGTGCTAAACCATAATAAAATAAAATAAATCCATACCATATTATTATATTATTATGCTCATAATAATAATATTCAAAACATAATTAAATAAATAAATTAGAAATGGATATTACAAGTCTATTCGTGCTTATGTGTTGTGCCTTCAGGATTGTCGGGTTGTGACGTGCTTAGGTTCATGTCGTGTCGTGTCGTGCTAATTTCAACATCGTGTCATACCTGGCCCAAGCCCATCTTTTTTCGTGTCATACTCGTGCCTCCCAGACTCGTGTTGATTTTATGTCGTGCCTAAAAGTCCAACTCGTATTTACAGCTCTAAGCTGAGTGAAACCTCCTTCGAACTCTCAGGCCGGAGCCTTTCACTCGTAATCAACGTGTGATCCATGATCACGACCAGTATTTTGAACAATGGTGAGGGTTTAAGCTACGGGATAGGCACCTCCAAGAGGTTATTTAAGGACACCACCACACATTACACCGGGAAACTCGCCCTAAACCTTTTAACTTATCTAAAATCCCTAAATCCATGCCTTTAGACCGCTGCCAAACGATTACCATTGCTTTCTACCCAGAAGAAATTGTCTTTAGCATTAAATCAATCGACATGGGTAAGAAAACTCAGAAACCAGTCAACAATGCTTCGAGCAGCCAGCTTGTGGAGAGTACTCTAATTCCCCACTTTGGTCCTATGGTGGAAAGGGAGGAAGTAACTACCGTGAACAGCTTCTTCGAAGCTGAAAATATCAGTTATGAGTTGACTCCAAGGAATATATAAATGCCATCATGGAGGAGCATGGCATTCAAATGACCTCCAAATGTTATGCTTGCCCTCCTTACAAAGGAGAATGGAGATGCACCCTCTTTGAGGATGAAACGCCAAATATGCACTTCTTGGGATTTAGTTTCATGTCGTAGGCTCTTAGTGTAATGACCCAAATTTCTTTATAAGGATTAGGACCTTGATTAGGAGGCCGTGAGGGCCATAATTGATTTATTATGCCATTAAATGATTATATACATGATTATGTGAGTTATTTTATTATATGATGATAAATGCATGCATATGGGTCCACTTTTTATTATAAGGGCATTTTGGTAATTTGGCATATTGAGGGATATTTGTATATTTTCATGCATGTTGGTGAATTATGAATGAGGACACATTATAATGTGATTTGTTCGAGCTATTCGACATGAGACGATCTTTGAATGCGAGTTAGTGGTTTGGTCATAACGGGGTTAATTTCCGGGCTCGGGGTGAGTCTTGGGGTAATTTGATTTATTAGTATTTGAGAATATTGGGAATAACGGGAATTGGAGGATGTTAATTATAATTAACGAGATAGACAGGAAATGATGATTTTACCCTTGCTAGCTTCAAAGGAAATTATTTAACCTAGGGGCATTTTGGTCATTTAACCAAGGGATATATTGAACTAGAAAGCTATAGAAGGAAGCTTAGGCAGCAAAAACAGAGCATATTTCTTCCTCTTGATGGGTGTTTTCCCTCTTGATGGAAATTGCATACTAGGAGTTGCCTTAAGACCTAGTTTTCTGAGAGCCACTCGTCCTGGCGCCGATATTTGTTGCAAGGGCAACCTTGCCATAATCTTATCATTGCGTCTGTTCGCACTGTTTAGTTAATCCCCGAGTTGATCATTTTCTTGATCAAGTTGCCCAACATAATACGAAGAATAACGAGCTTCTCTCCGTGGGTGTGTTGATGAACTCCCTGTGTCTTTGTTATTTCCTGTGGGGTGTTGTTTAACGCCTAAATAGTGACAACCACTAAGCAGTAGTTGTAGTATAAATCGGGCGGTCAATCCACAAGGAGTTAACCTAAAACCAAATGATTAGTAGAAAATAACACAAAAAGTTAGTAACATGAAATAAATAAAAAATTGAAATGAAAAGAGATTTGAGATTTTGGTATTGTCTTTTTGATGAAATGATAAAATGAGATAAGTGAAATAAAAGTAAGGGTAATCAAGAGTTTGAGAAATAGAAAGGTTTCAAGAATCATCCATATGCTTATTTAGTTACTTAGTTACTTGATTTACAAAAATGCACAAGTAAATAGTTCACATCCCAACATTTACATGAAAAATCTAACATTAAAGTCCACACTCTTTTCTAACAAAATTCCATTTGAGTTATAAAGTTCTTTACTTTAAAAGCACAATGTTAATCTTATGAAAAATCTAAAAATGACAAAATACCTAAGGGCAATAATGCAATAGAAGATTAGACATAAAATTATGTATCAATATTACTTTTACTAATTAGAAGCAAATAGAAAGAGCATGGCTAATCCTATATACTATTAGCACAAGTAAATAAATATAACAAAATAGAGATGGGGATGAAAGAACATAAATAACTCAAATACATTACATTAAGAACATAGAAAATCAAAGTAGCAAAATAACATCACTAGCATATGGAATCATCCCTAACTTTCCTAGAAAGATTAGGCCATTATGCTCATGATTCTCACAAAATTCTAAGAAGAAAGTGAGTAGAAATTTTGTTATAGTTTCTTTACTCTAAAAATTACATATCTATGTGAAAGAAAGAGTCCCTGGTTATAGGAAGAGAAAATGACTAAAAAGAAATTAAACAACAAATGAGGGCTACACAATAAATCTGAAATATTAATAATAAAATATTATTTTGAAAAATTATATCTTATTATTAATATTAACCTAGCTATTTTTGGTGAATGGTCAATTTGATCTTTTTCTAAAACACTGAAAAAATGAGCTCTGAAGCTCAAAATAGCAATGTGCATGGCCCAACACCCACAAAATATGGGTTGGAGAGGTGGCTAGTGGCAGAGGGGACTTTGACCAAGCGCAACCAATGGGAGTGCACCACGTGGTGCTTCCTGATGGAGGAGAAGGCCAATTTGACCGGTCAACGCGGCAGAAGAAGAGGAGTGGGTCTTGGGTCAGGCGGGCCGAGTTTGCGGGTCAAGGGCCGGGTCACCAGGTGGGGCGCGGGATGGGCTTGGTTGCTGGCTGGGATGCGTGGCGCAAGGAGGGCACGCCACCCGACGCTGGGGAGAGAGGAAGGAGGAGGCTGGGCCTGGGCTTGGGGACTTCAGATTGGGCCCTATGTTTTAAGAAAAATGCCATATTTTTCTTATCTTTTTCAAATTTAATTGTTTTCTTTTCTCTTCATTTCAAAGTGCCAAAATACAACTTTATTTCCTACAAAATAACAATAAATTAAATCATAATCAAATATTTTCATTTATAAAATAAATCATATTAATTCCATAAAAATATTAATTAAAACTTAATTTATTTTAACTATTAAAATAAATAAATGTGTATTTTTCACCATTAATCAAGTGTTGGGGATGTTTGTCAGCATGCCGAGAGGGTCCTTCCTCTATTGGCATATGGGGCACGTATTCCCTTTGGCATGTCGACAAAGCTGACTCTTTTGGTAGTCATGACCATTGTTACCAAGAAAATATTTTCTTGGTGATCCCATTCGACCCATAAAGTTAAATCCTCAAACCAAGCCTAATACTCTCAATGAAATCACCAAACTGTTGATGCAATTTTTTGTCAACTTAGAATTATAAACAAAATAAAAGAAGATTAGCCTTGAATAAACCGATTAAAAGCAATAAAAAAATTACACCACAATTTTACGTGGTTCAATGGTTAAAATTCATTTAGTCTACGAGATACTATTATTTCTGAGTATTTTCTTAGAAAAAGTAATCAATAATTAATTTTCTAGAATTTTGATACATCAAGGAAATCGTCATTTTCCCTGTTCATTCCCTTTCTATTTATAGTGGGAAATAAACAGGTTTGGTTAATACATATTTTTGGGTAACTACCTATAATTACAATATATCCTCTTTGTTGTTAATGTTAAATATAAAATAATATTATGAGCATAAATCAGATTCAAATCAACATAGCATGCTCATACAACAATTCAGGAACACATTTTATTTAGAGCATTGAATTGAATATATAGAGATGAAACATACCTGACATTGAGTCTCCAATGTTCATCATTGAATCTCTCACGATCTACACAAAACAATATTAGAAAAAAAAATACAAGAGAGATCTTATGGAGAGCAACCCTTACCAAACCATATGCCACTGTGTTTTTCCCAACAACATATATGTTCAATATATATGTCTCATATGCCTTCTTACCCTAAGGGGTATATTGGGTCTATTGGGCTTATATTATCAGATATGGTGGTGTAATGACCCACTAATCTAGACTATTTGGACCATTAATGAAACTATACATAAAATCCTTAATAGAACTTACATTTGCGAAAATACCATAATTTATTGAATAACTTGCAAAATAAGAGTTATTTACAAAGTAAATACCAAAACGGATATGGGATCCCATTGTCTTTAAAAAAAAAACATAATTTAAAATAATAAAACATTACATAATTAGTGCGGAAAATACATATAAAAAGACATAAAACCGAAACTACATCCTCGAATCGATTAACGCTCGGCCCCTTGACTCCATTCATCATCGATACACATCCTCCAAGCGCCACGAATCTTACCGCCTCTAAGCTTATTTTCCTGCACATAACATAAAGGAGTGAGCCTGATGCCCAGTAAGGAAAATCTAACACAAATTCATATACATAATTTCATAAGAAAACATAAAGACTTAACATAACACATATAACATACACTTATTATAATGGCCATTATTACTTGGGGTCCCATAGACTAAACAAGCATATGCCCATGGGATTAGTGGGGTCCTACTAGCTAAGTAGGTCATATGCCCATAACCCATTTGGGGTCTTGTTAGTCATATGGGTCATATGCCCAAGCCTACAAACATACACATATACATATCATAACACTTTTAATAACATAAAACATATAGATAACATAAGCACATAACATAAGCACATAACATATTGATTCTAGCCTATTTTCCTTACCAAAGTTACCGGGATTATGGACTGAGTTGGGACTTTTGGAACACTCCTAAAACCATAAGAAAGAGTGAGTCTAAAGAAAGGAGATGAAATGAAAGAGATGGAAAGACTAAACCATAAAAACATACTTACCAACTTATATGCTTAAGAGCTTGGATTCCCTAACCAAAATAAGAATAAGGTTAGGGGACTGAGTATAAGGTTTTGAGAAAGGAAATAACATAAAATACAGAAAGGAACTAGAGTTTTGGGTTTACCTCAAAGATTGCAAGATCAATCTAACCTCCACCGAAATACTATAATACTCACTTCCCAAAGTGTTTGATAAGCTTATGATGTTTAAGCTTATAGTTTTTCCCCAAACCAAGTGTTTACACTCTCACACTCACTTAACACTAGCAGCTTCTGAACTTAGAGCAAATGGTGAATAATGGCTGGGTACTAGGTCCTATTTATAGAGTTTGGGAATGAAAATATCTTGATTTTACTTGAATAAAAATAATGGCTTTTTAGGTGAAAATCATTTGAATAATCGTTCAGCAGAGGCTGAAGACTCGTTCAGAAGATGCTGGACTGTTGAAGGAGTTTGAATGGCTGAAAGGAAAAGAATTCAAAAGTATTTGAAAACATGCTGGTGGAGGCGATATATCGCCCCCTATAGGCGATATATCGCCTGGACCTTTGTTCCCGAGGCGACCGTGCATCGATTCGTGTTTTCCGTATCTACGTGCTGCGATATATCGCCCCCTATAGCTGCGATATATCGGCATACGCTGAATATTTAAACATGAATTTACACATTTTTAGCTAAGTTTGAATGGAGTAAACAGCCTTGACTAAGCCCTCAACGTACTCAAAGCTGCTGACTGACCCTATAACATTCAAACTTTACCCTTATTTAATTTAATCCTCAAAAATACTTAATCCTTAATTACCATTCAAAACATGTGCTTAAAATCCTATTGGTTGATGTCTAAACCTTATAATATAATAATATAATCCTTAATATCAGTCACATTAATCAAACCTTAGGTTATACTTAATATTCTTAAACTATAGGTTAAACTTAGAAGATCTATAAGTACTACTATGAGTGTCCAAATAACTCCCGGTCTGAACCAAAAATCCAAAGTAACAAGGATAACACTAAATATACTATAATACTACTAACAATTAGCTAAGTAAAGTTCTTGGACCGGGAGCAGCAAGCATACGCTGTCTAATAAGCGTTACTGCTTCTTGTGCAGCAAGCATACACTGTCTAATAAGCGTTACTGCTTCTTGTGCTTGTCTAACAGCTACGGGCCCTAGAAGCTGCCTTTCTCCTACCTCGTCGCAGTGCAACGGTGATCGGCACCTTCTTCCATATAGCAACTCATAAGGTGCCATCTCGATCGTCGACTGGTAGCTGTTGTTGTACGAGAACTCGATCAGCGGTAAGTACTTGTTCCACGATCCTCCGAAGTCAAGTACACATGCGCGTAGCATATCCTCTAAAATCTGAATCGTACGCTCGGACTGCCCATCTGTCTGAGGATGGAAAGCTGTACTAAGTTTTAACTTAGTACCCATGGCTTGCTGTAAGCTTCTCCAAAATCTTGCCGTAAACACTGATCCTCTATCTGATACTATCGTCTTGGGGATTCCATGCAATCGTACAATCTCTTGGATGTAGATGTCTGCATATTGGTCTGCCATATAAGAAGTCTTAACAGGCAGAAAATGAGCCGACTTGGTTAGTCTATCTATGACTATCCAAGCATAATCATGCTGCTTATTTGTCTTTGGCAGACCCGTCACGAAGTCCATGGCTATATCGTCCCACTTCCACTCCGGTATGCTAAGCGGTTGCAATAATCCTGCAGGCCGTTGATGCTCTGCTTTCACTTGCTGGCATACCAGACACTTGGATACATACTCCGCTATGTCTTTCTTCATCCCAGGCCACCAATAGACTGCCTTGATGTCATGAGTCATCTTGGTAGACCCTGGATGAACTGAGTATGGGGTGCTGTGCGCTTCTTCTAGGATCTTCTTCTTAATACTTTGATCGTCTGGCACGCATACCCGATCCTTATATCTCAATAAACCTTGACTGGATATTGAGAAATCTGTAGTCTTGCCTTCTCTGACTGCATCCATGTGTGCTGCTAGCGAGTCATCATGTCTCTGACCATTCCGTATGTCTTCTAGAAGATTTGATTGGATAGACAAGTTAGCCAGCTTGCCTACAACCATTTCGATTCCGGCACTGATCAGCTCCCGCTGTAGCGGCTTTTCTATTCTGGCCAAGGCTGCTAAGTTCCCATAACTTTTTCGGCTAAGTGCATCGGCAACTACGTTTGCCTTCCCCGGGTGGTATAGGATTTCGCAGTCGTAATCCTTTACTAATTCCAACCACCGGCGCTGCCTCATGTTAAGCTCCTTCTGAGTAAAGAAGTATTTTAAACTTTTGTGGTCCGTATAAATCTCGCACCGTTCTCCGTAAAGATAATGGCGCCAGATTTTTAACGCAAAGACCACCGCTGCCAACTCCATATCGTGAGTTGGATAGCGTTGTTCATACTCCTTTAACTGACGTGAGGCGTAGGCTATCACCTTGTCATTTTGCATCAGTACGCATCCCAATCCTAACTTTGATGCATCACAGTAGACAACGAACTTGTCGTTGGGTGTTGGGACACTAAGTACTGGGGTTGAGCAAAGCTTATTCTTAAGCAACTGGAAGCTTTCCTCACACTTATCATTCTAGTTAAACTTTTGTTGCTTCCGGGTCAGGTTGGTGAGTGGAGTGGCTATCTTAGAAAATCCCTCTACAAACTTTCTATAGTAACCTGCTAGCCCTAAGAAGCTTCTTACTTCCAACGCGTTCCTTGGTCTAGGCCAATCCTTCACGGCCTCTACCTTCGATGGATCCACAGCAACTCCGTCTTTCGATATGATGTGCCCGAGGAACGCCACTTGTGAGAGCCAAAACTCGCATTTCTTGAACTTCGCGTAGAGTTGGTGCTCCTTCAATCGCGTCAAAATCATCCTCAAGTGTTCCTCGTGCTCCACTTCATCCTTGGAGTAAATTAAAATGTCGTCGATGAACACAACGACGAATTTATCCAAGTAGTCCTTGAAGACCCTATTCATTAAGTCCATAAACGCGGCTGGCGCGTTAGTAAGACCAAAAGACATAACCAAGAACTCGTAATGTCCATAACGAGTCCTAAAGGCTGTCTTAGGGATATCTTCTCCCTTTACCTTGAGCTGATGACACCCGGAACGTAGATCGATCTTAGAAAATACAGTTGCGCCTCGGAGTTGATCAAACAAATCATCAATCCGAGGTAGCGGGTATTTGTTCTTAATTGTTACTTTATTCAGCTCTCGGTAGTCTATGCACATGCGCATACTTCCGTCCTTCTTCTTCACGAATAGTACCGGAGCTCCCCATGGTGAATGGCTTGGCCTAATGAAACCCAAGTCTAGGAGTTCTTGTAGCTGTGTCTTTAACTCCTTGAGTTCCGTAGGTGCCATCCGGTATGGTGCCTTGGAGATAGGCTCGGTGCCCGGTGCTAATTCTATCGTGAAGTCTATTTCTCTAGTTGGCGGCAATCCTGGCAAGTCATCGGGAAATACTTCTGGAAATTCTTGTATGACTCGAACATCTCCAACTTTGAGTGATGTCTCCTTCTCCACATTCGTGATGTTGGCTAAGAATGCTTGGCATCCTTTTTCCATCATTCTCTGAGCTTTGAGAGATGACACTAACGGTGTGCGTAGTCCTGAAGCTTGTCCCATGAAGCACAGTTTCTGGCCGTCAGGAGTCTCGAACACCACCTTCTTGCGTTTGCAGTCGATTGTTGCGCCATGCCGTGCTAGCCAATCCATGCCTAGGATTACGTCGAAATCTTTGATCACCAGCTCTATCAGGTCTCCTTCTAGTTCCTTGTCCTCAATCTTGATTGGTACGCCTCGTACAATTCGTGATGATAGAACTACTTTGCCCGAAGGCAACTCGGTTGCAAACCTAGTTCTAAATCTTTCACTAGGTTTGTCTAGTTTATCTATCATTCCTAACGAAATATACGAATGAGTGGCTCCCGAATCAAATAATACATGACAAAAATTATTGAGGATGGAAACCTGACCTGTGACCGCCTTGTTGCTAGCATCCGCCTCTCCTTGGGTTAAAGCAAAAACCCGAGCAGGAACCATCTTTTCATCCTTCTTTCCTTCCGGCTTTTGCTGAGGACAGTCTCTTTTACGATGCCCTTCTTGACCACAGTTGAAACACTCCTTGGTGTTGGCACGGCATTCTCCGGGGTGCTTCTTCTGACATTTGGCACATGGCGGGTATTCCACGTAGCCCGACCTATTTCCCCCATTATTTGGTCGTGCCCTTTTATTGTTGTCAGCTTGCTTGTTGTCAGGATGCCTTCTCTTCTGTCCGTTACCGTTGTTGTTGGACTGACTGTTGCTGGACTGATTGTTGTTCCGACTGGCCTGAGGTTGGCTCTGCTGTCTAGGTTCCGGCTTGCTGGCTTCTTCTTTGCTCACGTTGGCTTGCAACCTTTCTACTTCAATTGCCGTCTCAAGAACGTCGGCATATGAAGTGTTTCCCGGGTTTGCTAGCTTCACCCCCATCTCAATCTTTGGTCGGAGTCCTCTCACGAATTTGTTCACCCTCAGATAATCGGTCGGAACTAACTCTGCCGCGAACTTGGCTAAGCGATCAAACTGACGAGCATATTCCGCCACTATTAAATTCCCTTGCTTCAGATTGGTGAACTCCTCAACTCTCGTAGCAAGTACCGCTGAATTGTAGTACTTCTTGTGGAAGAGCTCCACAAATCGGGTCCACGTCATGGTGGCAGCATCGTGGGATTGCTGGACCAAATCCCACCATATCCTGGCATCTTTCTTGAGTAAAGATGAGACGCAGGATATGCGGTCAGCATTATTGAGGTTCATGTGGGCTAGGATCGGCTCCACATTCCTTAGCCATTCTTCAGCTTCAAAGGGGTCCGTAGTCCCTTCGAAGTTCGGAGCGTGCTGCTTGCGGAACCTCTCGTACACTGGCTCCATATGCTGTACAGGATATGGAGCGTAGTTCGTCATAGGCCATCCCCCATATGGACCAACTTGTTGGGGTGCTGGAGCCATTGGCTGTGGCTGCGGCTGCGGCTGTGGCGGAGGCTGAGGCTGAGATTGAGCCTGCTGGCGTTGTTGCTGCAGAAGTTCCTCGACTTGTTGTCGCAGTCTGGCAATCTCTGCAGTGTTGTCAGCTGGCTGTGCCGGCGCGTTGCGGCGAGCAGTAGCACGCACTCCCCTTCGGCGAACGGTAGGGACCGCATTGGTCGCTGGAACATCGTTGGAAGCGTTCCCGTTGGTGCAAGCAGATCTTCGGAGAGACATCGTAGCAGAGTTCTAACAGTTAAAAGAAACATGTTAGAACTTTTTCCTAATAGGCTCTAAGGCAAAAACTTATTCTAAAACAAACATATCTCGGACCTATTTATTATGACTTCTTATGAAAGATTATATAGGTCTTTATTATTATTAGAGTGAGTTTCTAAACTTAGAAAAACAAGTCATCTTTATTTTCTAAGTGTGTTTCTAATAATCCTATATGACTTAATTCTCAGGCTCGAAACTTATCTTTGTTCCAAAGTTAACCATATTGAGGGAGGGCTGGGATCAGTAAAATCGTTCCCACTACTAAGGCCCCCTAACTCTCAATAAGGAAACCAGGTTCATTGATTTGTATCCACCCTCACCGAACTTAGTCATTATATATTTTATTTAGTATTCATTATGATTGTAAAAAAAATCAAACTCACACATGATATTCAAATAGCATGTTTATTCATTTGGAAAAACAATTTCACTTATTACAATCAAAATAAAACAAACATTTAAAAACTTCTAATCTAAAAATCGGGATCTTCTACATCCGATCCGTCATCTAGCATATCATCATCTATTTGTTCATAATCATCATTGTCATGAGCATCAAAACGTCCTACAGGAAGGTTGGTGAGAATCCTATTCTTTTGCTCATTGGTGAACTGAAATTCAATTTTTGCGGTAAACCTAACTAAGAGGAAGTAGTATCTCGTTGCTAAGGGTAGTTCATCCTCCTCACGCATTTCTTCCCATATTTCTTCTAAGGCTGCTATTACAGGATGGAAATCTTTAAACAACCTAATCACTAATACATATTGTTCCGTTGATCTTAGCATTATTTGTTTATCCTCTTGAAGGCCACCTATCGCTTGGTGAAACAAAAGCAACCTTCGAGTAATCCTTTCTAGGGCTCCTACGGTGTTTCTTGGCTCCCTTATTCTTTTTAAGGCCTTAATGGCTCGGATATCTTGGTAGGTTAAGGCTCCGTTCATTCTTAACTGAAACACAAACACTAAAGTTGTTAGCTATACACATAGACAAAGTAACTTGTAACTTGTAACTTAAACACTTACTTGGCGGTCCGATTCGGAGCTTTGAGCATGTGTATCGAGGATAACTTCATGCGAAGGAACCGTTTGCTCTGATACCAACTGTAATGACCCACTAATCTAGACTATTTGGACCATTAATGAAACTATACATAAAATCCTTAATAGAACTTACATTTGCGAAAATACCATAATTTATTGAATAACTTGCAAAATAAGAGTTATTTACAAAGTAAATACCAAAACGGATATGGGATCCCATTGTCTTTAAAACAAAAACATAATTTAAAATAATAAAACATTACATAATTAGTGCAGAAAATACATATAAAAAGACATAAAACCGAAACTACATCCTCGAATCGATTAACGCTCGGCCCCTTGACTCCATTCATCATCGATACACATCCTCCAAGCGCCACGAATCTTACCGCCTCTAAGCTTATTTTCCTGCACATAACATAAAGGAGTGAGCCTGATGCCCAGTAAGGAAAATCTAACACAAAGTCATATACATAATTTCATAAGAAAACATAAAGACTTAACATAACACATATAACATACACTTATTATAATGGCCATTATTACTTGGGGTCCCATAGACTAAACAAGCATATGCCCATGGGATTAGTGGGGTCCTACTAGCTAAGTAGGTCATATGCCCATAACCCATTTGGGGTCTTGTTAGTCATATGGGTCATATGCCCAAGCCTACAAACATACACATATACATATCATAACACTTTTAATAACATAAAACATATAGATAACATAAGCACATAACATATTGATTCTAGCCTATTTTCCTTACCAAAGTTACCGGGATTATGGACTGAGTTGGGACTTTTGGAACACTCCTAAAACCATAAGAAAGAGTGAGTCTAAAGAAAGGAG
Source organism: Humulus lupulus (assembly GCF_963169125.1). NCBI lineage: Eukaryota > Viridiplantae > Streptophyta > Magnoliopsida > Rosales > Cannabaceae > Humulus > Humulus lupulus. The sequence goes on from NC_084801.1 coordinate 10,596,095, forward strand.
ATGAAATGAAAGAGATGGAAAGACTAAACCATAAAAACATACTTACCAACTTATATGCTTAAGAGCTTGGATTCCCTAACCAAAATAAGAATAAGGTTAGGGGACTGAGTATAAGGTTTTGAGAAAGGAAATAACATAAAATACAGAAAGGAACTAGAGTTTTGGGTTTACCTCAAAGATTGCAAGATCAATCTAACCTCCACCGAAATACTATAATACTCACTTCCCAAAGTGTTTGATAAGCTTATGATGTTTAAGCTTATAGTTTTTCCCCAAACCAAGTGTTTACACTCTCACACTCACTTAACACTAGCAGCTTCTGAACTTAGAGCAAATGGTGAATAATGGCTGGGTACTAGGTCCTATTTATAGAGTTTGGGAATGAAAATATCTTGATTTTACTTGAATAAAAATAATGGCTTTTTAGGTGAAAATCATTTGAATAATCGTTCAGCAGAGGCTGAAGACTCGTTCAGAAGATGCTGGACTGTTGAAGGAGTTTGAATGGCTGAAAGGAAAAGAATTCAAAAGTATTTGAAAACATGCTGGTGGAGGCGATATATCGCCCCCTATAGGCGATATATCGCCTGGACCTTTGTTCCCGAGGCGACCGTGCATCGATTCGTGTTTTCCGTATCTACGTGCTGCGATATATCGCCCCCTATAGCTGCGATATATCGGCATACGCTGAATATTTAAACATGAATTTACACATTTTTAGCTAAGTTTGAATGGAGTAAACAGCCTTGACTAAGCCCTCAACGTACTCAAAGCTGCTGACTGACCCTATAACATTCAAACTTTACCCTTATTTAATTTAATCCTCAAAAATACTTAATCCTTAATTACCATTCAAAACATGTGCTTAAAATCCTATTGGTTGATGTCTAAACCTTATAATATAATAATATAATCCTTAATATCAGTCACATTAATCAAACCTTAGGTTATACTTAATATTCTTAAACTATAGGTTAAACTTAGAAGATCTATAAGTACTACTATGAGTGTCCAAATAACTCCCGGTCTGAACCAAAAATCCAAAGTAACAAGGATAACACTAAATATACTATAATACTACTAACAATTAGCTAAGTAAAGTTCTTGGAATCTACAGGTGGACTATGATTTAATGGGCCAACATATAGTCTTTAGGGTGCTACCATGTGCCTCAATTGCAATTAGATTAATATTAACCATCTCATTATGGTCTTTAACTATTCGTAGACACTCTAGAAAATGATTGTCATAATGAAATTATGTTTGTAATTATATTAGTCTATATAAAATTCTAACATTCTCCCACTTGGACAATATAATCAAACCACCATAATGTTGTCCATCACAAAAGACAGTCTAATAAATCATATATAATATCATATCGATAGGATAAATATATTATTTATGATTCGGTCTTGAAGACATTAAAAAACAATAACAATCATTAAACCAAACATGCATGTGGTACATTAATTTGAGACTATGCGCATTCATCTCCTTTTATACCTGTCACTTCGGTGAACAATAGTATATACTTATATAAACATATATACGTAACAGCAACAATAAGAAGTGACTTCAATTATCATTATGCATGTTCATAACAAAACACAAGCTATAAGCAATCCATACAAAATACTAGCATATTTGATACATAATAACAAAACTCCCACTTAGCTCAACAAGCTAGGCTCCTAACAATCCTATTCGAGCAACATGCTCCAGAAATACACATATGGGTAAGCCTTTCGTTAGTGGGTCTGCCAACATGCTAGTGGTAGGCGTGTACTCAATAGAAATGAGAGACTCAGCGACTTTCTCTTTAACAAAATAGTACTTTATATCAATATGCTTTGAGCGAGAAGTACTCCTAGTGTTCTTAGAGAAAGCTACTGCTGCGGAGTTGTCACAATACAATTTCAGCGGCCTCGAAATAGAGTCTACAACATTCAATGCTGAAATGAAATTCCGCAGCCATATTGCTTGACAAGTAGCCTCATAACACGCCATATATTCTGCCTCCATCGTAGAAGAAGTTGTGAGTGTCTGCTTGACACTTTTCCATGAAACAGCTCCTCCAGCCATCATATAAATGTAGCCTGAAGTGGACTTTTTATCATCCACACATCCTGCATAATCGGCGTCACTGAACCCAACTATATCAAGAGTGTCAGCTCGCCGATAAGTCAACATATGATCCTTTGTACCCTGAAGATACCTCATGACTTTCTTAGCTGCTTTCCAATGGCTAAGACCAGGATCACTCAAGTATCTACCCAACACGCTGACAACAAAAGCAATATCAGGGCGTGTGCATACTTGAGCATACATCAAGCTACCAACCAATGACGCATAAGGAATGACTTTCATTTTATCTCTCTCTTTATCATTTTGTGGACATTGGGCCTTTGAGAACTTATCACCCTTCACTATCGGTGCCTTCCCAGGAGAACATGCATGCATATTGAATCTTTTCAAGATCCGATCAATGTAGTCTTCTGAGACAATTGAAGAATACCATTAGCCCTATCTCGAAGAATCTGAATCCCAAGCACATAGGAAGCCAAACCAAGATCCTTCATATCAAAATGGCTAAACAAAAGTTGTTTTGTCTCAGACAACAGATCAGAATTATTAGATGCAAGCAGGATGTCGTCAACATACAATACTAGAAAAATGAAACTGCTCCCACTGACCTTCATGTATATACATTGATCTACAACATTCTCCTTGAAGCCATTTGCAGTGACAATCATATTGAACTTGAGATACCACTGCCTTGATGCTTGTTTAAGCCCATAGATAGACTTTTTGAGCTTGCAAACCATGTGTTCTTTGCCAGACTTCTCAAAACCAATAGGTTGAGTCATGTAAACATCTTCAAATAAATCTCCATTCAAGAAGGCAGTCCTCACATCCATTTGATTGAGTTCTAGATCAAAATGAGCAACTATAGCCATAATGATTCGCAACGAATCTTTGGTGGAAACAGGTGAAAAGGTTTCTTTGAAATCAATACCTTCTCTCTGGCTATAGCCCTTAGCCACAAGCCTAGCCTTATACCTTTCCACTTGCCCATTGGAGTCACGTTTGATCTTATACACCCATTTGCATCCAATGGGTCTGCAACCTTTGGGTAATTCAACCAACTCCCAAACTTCATTTTGTGACATAGAATTCAACTCATCTTTCATTGCATCCATCCACAACACAGATTGAGGACTATTCATAGCTTCTTGATAGGTAACTGGCTCAAAAGTGTCTCCCACATCAAACTCATATTCCTCTAAATAGACAAGGTAGTCATTAGGAATAGCAGACCTACGGGTTCTCTGTGATCTTCTCATCATAGCTTCATCATCCCCAATATCAAGATTTTCACCTTGTTCTTGATTTTGAGGTTCATCATGAGTTTCTACCGGAATCTGTTCAATCACAGGGTCATCAATAGGAGCGGAAGCGACAGGTACAGGGACAAAAATACGTTCTTCCCTGAAGACAATTTCTCTTGATCCTTGACTTGAACCAAATTCATCCTCAAAATAGACAGCCCTATCTGATTCTATAACCCTGGTGGTGTGAGATGGGCAATAAAATCTGGAACCCCTTGATCCAATGGTGTAGCCCACAAAATAGCCACTAATGGTCTTCGGATCAAGTTTCTTAGACTATGGATTATATGGCCTCACTTCTGCTTTGCAACCCTAAACATGAAAATGACGCAAGCTTGGTTTCTTACCCGACCACAACTCATATGGTGTCTTTGGGACAGACTTACTAGGTACTTGATTCAAGATATATGCAGCAGTTCTTAATGCCTCACCCCATAAAAATTCTGGCAAGCTAGAATGAATCAACATACAGCGCACCATGTCAAGAAGTGTGCGATTTCTCCTTTCAGCGATTCCATTCTGTTGGGGCGTCCCTGGCATTGTATATCTTGCATCAATACCACATTCCTGCAAGTATTTGGCAAAAGGCCCGGGGTTCCTCCCAGTTTCATCATAACGTCCATAATACTCTCCACCTCTATCAGAGTTGACAATTTTAATCTTCTTTCCCTTTTGAAGCTCAACATTCGTCTTGAAAATCTTAAAAGCATCCAAAGATTCAGATTTTTCACGAATGAGCTCAACATGACCATACCAGGAAAAATCATCAATGAAGGTGATAAAGTATCTATAACCACCCATAGCAGGTGGAACAAAAGGCCCACAAATATCAATATGAATAGTGTCCAATACATCTGTGCACCTGTCTGACTTGCTCTTTCTAACCTTGGCAGTCAACTTTCCTTTTATACAATCAACACAGGCAGTGAAATCAAGATCCTGAAGTACACCATCCTTCACCAATCTCTCCATTCTATCTCTAGAAATATGGCCTAAACGTTTATGCCAAAGCATAGAAGATTTCAAATCTGATCTTGCACGTTTTGACCCAACAATAGCATTAAGAGAAGAAGAACAAGAAGAAGTAGAAGTAACAGGAACAACATCATGTAAATCAAGCTTATATAAGTTTCCACATAAAGTTCAATTTCCAACCAACATAGAGTCACAATACAAAGTCAGTTTTCCAGATCCAAAATGAAGACTATAACCTAGTCTATCCAAAATAGATACAGAAATCAAATTCCTCCTAATAGAGGGTAAATAAGCAACATCATGCAACTCCAAAAAATGCCTAGTATTTAGCTGCAGTCTAACAGTCCCAAAAAATTCAACTCTGACTTTAGTATCGTCTCCCATGTATACATGCTCCTCCAACCTACTTGGTCTTCTTCGGTTTGTCACTGCCTGCAAGGAATTTGTAACATGAATTGTAGCTCCAGTATCTAACCACCAAGTGTTTAAGGGCACATCAATAATATTGGACTCTAAACAAACCATCACAAGACAATTACCTTTCTTCTCTAAGTGAGCTTTGAGCTTTCGACAATCAGCTTTCTTATGCCCAAAGCATTGACAAAAGTTGCACTTCCCTTTGAAAAAATCATTCTTATGACCAGTTAAAGATGAGCTAGCTTGCCCATTTCCCTTAGGATGGTTGGCTTTCTTCTTAGGATGCTTTTGGCCACTAGAGTTGTTGGAAGTGAACTTTCTCTTGTGAGGATTGTTTGGGTTTGTCACCATGGAGATACTTCTTGCCCTACCTTTTCTCATGTCCTCCTCTTCCTTGGCAAGAATAGCAGACATCTCCCCAACAGTCCATTGCTCTTTCTGAGCATTGTAGCTTGATCTGATTGAATCAAACTGAGATGGAATGTTCTCCATCACTAACCACACCATGTAATCCTCACCAAGGTCCATATCCATGGCCTTAAGTTTATGATAGTGGCCCATCAGCTTGTCAATGTGAGCCCTAATGTCACCTGAACCATCGTAAACAGTGTGATGCAGCATGTTCAAGTGTTCATTCTTCTCATTCTTTGAGAATTTCTTATACTTTTCCTTAATGGCAGCAAGAAAATCCTTTGCATTTTCAGACTTGGGAATACTATCACGAATGGATTCGTCCATGTGATATCTCATAAGCATCAAGCAACAACGATTGGAGTGTTCCTAGTTCTCGTAAGATTTCTTATCCTTCTCAGTAGCATCATCAGCAGGCTTAGATGGTGCATCAATTCTCAAGGCCAAGTCCACTTTCATGAAGGTCAAGTTCATCGTGATATTTTCAATCCACTGCTTGTGGTTGGTTGCATTCAGCGTCAAGACGGCAGGAGATCTAGGAATGCTTACAGCTGAATGAGAAACAAGAGCAATAACTATTAAATACATGTTATGATAAACCATGTCATTTGTGCTCTTTTCTCATCAATATATGATCGCAAAATAACAAATGATCATTATGTATGCTAGAGTTCTTAGACAAACACATAAAATAGAACTCATACACAGGTAAGAACAATCTATTAAACATTATAATCAAATACATTAATTTACTATCGAAAGTATAGATAAATTGTGATTCATAATGTTTAATTAATTTTCTTCACCATATTAAGCATCCTTACCAAGCAATTATTATCGATAGGATAATTAGTTACTTATATAGATCTTAATGTAATTTGGAGGAAAAAACACAAAATTTAAATAAATAATTATTTAAATGTTCCTCTTTACTAAACAATTCACATGCTTATTCTTACGACAGACAAGAAAATAAACAATAATTGTTGACAATATATAACAAGATTTATGCCACAAAAGATTAAATACAAATACAATTATGAATAGAATTCATGGATTAATCTCGTGCATAAACATATATAAAATAAGGTATAAGAATAGGAGTGAAATAGTAAAAAATTTGGCCAAAAAAGACCCCTCACGCGCCCAAAATATATATATATATATATTTTTTAAAACGTTTCAAAAACGACATGTAGTTTACAAAAAAAACGACATGTAGTTTACCAAAAACGACATGTAGTTTACCAAAAACGACTTGTCGTTTGTCACTATAAAAATCGACACTCACACGTCAAAACGACGTGTCGTTTTCAAAAAACAACTTGTCGTTTTTTATATAAAAATTCGACCCCCTCAGAATCAAAACGACGTGTCGTTCCGTACGAACGACATGTCGTTTTTTATCGTCCCTGTCACCCAGATTTGACCCGTGGGTCTGCATCTCGGGTCTACGCAACCCGGTTCGTGACCCGGTCGTAGAGACCATCTCCGGCCACCAAATCCGACTCTTTTTGAGGGGTTTTGCTCCACATCTCATCCTCTATCAATTTCCGGCCTCCATTTGGGTTAAAAAACTCTCAAAATCAACAATCATATATACTTTTATCTATGAAAATTTTTGGAAAAAATGGGTATCCATGGCCGAAAACACTCAAAAAAATTCCCCAAAATTTTGTAAAAAAATGGTCTGAACCCATTGATGATTAATATACTAATTTTCTTCATAGCACAATTCAAAATTTCATTGTAAAAAAAAATTGACAAAAAATTGGGGTATATGACAATAAGCTCTAAAATCAAAAGACCTGGCTCTTGATACCAATTGTTAAATATAAAATAATATTATGAGCATAAATCCATAAATCAGATTCAAATCAACATAGCATGCTCATACAACAATCCAGGAACACATTTTATTTAGAGCATTGAATTGAATATATAGAGATGAAACATACCTGACATTGAGTCTCCAATGTTCATCCTTGAATCTCTCACGATCTACACAAAACAATATTAGAAAAACAATATAAGAGAGATCTTATGGAGAGCAACCCTTACCAAACCATATGCCACTGTGTTTTTCCCAATAACATATATGTTCAATATATATGTCTCATATGCCTTCTTACCCTAAGGGGTATATTGGGTCTATTGGGCTTATATTATCAGATATGGTGGACTATGATTTAATGGGCAAACATATAGTCTTTAGGGTGCTACCATGTGCCTCAATTGCAATTAGATTAATATTAACCATCCCATTATGGTCTTTAACTATTCGTAGGCACTCTAGAAAATGATTGTCATAATGGAATTATGTTTGTAATTATATTAGTCCATATAAAATTCTAACAGTTAATTGATACAATTTATACATAAATCATATTCTTTTCTTATTGAAGAGTGAATCCCAGATCTATAGGCATTTGCCGCGAACTCTAATTATGCTATAATAACTTGATCAGGTTTATCGCATTTTGCGATCTAACACATCAAATCGGACTCTAACTACGCCTTTATTGTATCTCAGCGATCTGACCTACGAAGCCGAGCTTTGATCATATTATCATATCTCGATTTCAGCTTGATCTTTGGCGACGTGGAACATAAGGACTCTAATACTAACCTCATCCCCCAGTATTCATTATTGTTGGATTATAGATGTCAATAAACGACTTGTCGTATAGTATCCCGAGCTGAATAGGTTTGCTTGTATTATCTAAGTACAACAACTTCCTATTTTCTCTATTTTATTCATTTAAAAACAATTAACCAATTAAATATTCGAAAACACATAATTTTTTTCTTCTAATCAACATTTTAAAATTTTAAAATTTAAAATTAATGTTTTAATAAAGTTATTGTTTTCAAATTGAAACCAATCAACACATAAGTTTCAATCTAATTATCAAGCATCATGAACTCCAATACAAGAAAGCCTTGTGGATAATTTTGTCAGAAGTAGCAAATAAATTACCTAGACAAGAAGTTAAGTCTTTATTTATGTGAAACAGCGAATTACTGGTCACACATACAGTATTGATTCAAACATGTAATTTTTTGAGCTTTCTAACGAGGTATACCTTAAGCATATAGTCTATGTTGGAAAAATTAATGTGTGTTTGGCACAAAATATAGTAATATCATCGTAAAAGAAATCTCACTTACGCTTCCTTATTTCTTATAACTATTGTTCAAGACTGACCCGGCGGCAACTTGGGCATAGGCCCAAGGCCCTTTTGAGCAAAATTTTTAAAGATTTTTTCATATTTATTTTTGTATAAAAGTTAATTTATGACATAGTTTTACTCTTAATCAAGTTTTATTAATTTGGAAGGTTATGTTTGTAATTTGAATATTTTTTTTTAGCTTATTTTTATATAACTAAATTTATATTAAATTTTTCTTTGGTTGTTTTGCAAAATATTTTTTTTTTTTGATATGAATTGTGTTTTTTTTTTATGTATTATAACTTTTTTTTTCCTTATTTTTATATTGTACATTTCTTTTTTCAAATCCTGGGCAAGGTAACCATTTACTTGATTGATATTTGACAATTATATAAAAAAAATCCTAGAGCTAGGTTAAATAACATGTATCAGGAGAAGTAACTAGTTACACTGAGAGGAGTAACATTTTGCCATAAGAGGGGTAACCAGTTACCATAAGAGGGGTGACGGATTACTCATATTAAATATGAAAAGAAACATCAAATCTGAATGAAAAATAGGAAGAACACTTCATTAAAAAAATTGAATAAGTGACTAAGATTTTAGTAACATAGTTAACCAGTTACCATAAAGAACTCATAAATACACACACACACATCATAACGTGAAGGTAACCAGTTACCCCCATAAATATACACACAAAGAACGTGAATGTAACCAGTTACCCCCAGAAATATACACACAAATAACAGGAAGGTAACCAGTTTTCACAAATTTGAAGATAGAAAAAAAAAATCAGATCCACCCATTTCCCTTCTCTCCCATTTTCTTCATATAATTTTTTTTCTAGATTTGAATGTTCCTATCAAGGTAACTGGTTACCCATTGACGTTTCATATTTTTTTATTAGTTTTCTTTCCAAATTTTGGTGTTCCTATAAATGTTACAGTAAAAAGAAAATCTTGAAAAAATTGATTTGAATTTTTTTTACATATAGTGGAAAAAACTATAAAAAAAATTACAATAATAAAAATAACAAATAAAAAAATAGTAAAATAATTATGTAATGTTAAAATATGTGTGAAAAAAATGAAAAAATAAAGAAAATGGAATGAGAAAAGAATAGGTACAAAAAAAGAAGAAAAAAGAAGGAAAAAATCTTAAGAAAGAAAACTAAAAAATATATGAAAAAAAAAACAAAAGAAAAGAAATAATGAAGGAAAAAAATAGATAAATGAATAAAAATGAAAAGAAGAAGAAGAAAAATAATGGAAAAATGGAAAGAAAAAAATAATGAAAAAATTGGTAGAAAAAAAAGCTTATATGTGTGAAAAAAGAAAAAAAAATGGGAGGAGAAAATAATAAATACAAAAATGAAGAAAACATATAAGGAAAAAAAAAGAAAACTGAAAAAAATAAACCATACAAATGAAATGAAAAAATAGATAAAGTAATAAAAATGAAGAAGAATGGAAAAATGGAAAGAAAAAAAAAAGATAAAGAAAAAATTGGTAGAAAAAAATGAAAAAATAGAAGAAAAAATAAGTAAGGAAAAAAAAGAAAATATAATTAAATAATGAAGGAAAAATTAAAAAATTGAAAAAAAATAAAATAAAATAAAATCACATTCAAAATTTAAAAAAAATATAACTATGATAAAAAATGTGGCATTTTCATATTTTAGTTAGCTACTAATTGTATTTCCCACACTTTAATTTTTTCTTTAATAAATATTTCCATACAAATTAAGAAAAATATAATTCCAATTGATAGCATAAAAGTGATATTTTAAAAAAAAAATCTTTTTCTTATAACTATGGTTCTAGACTGACCCAAGGCTTGGGTAACTTGGGCACAGGCTCAAGGCTCTTATGAGCAAAGAAGCCCTCAATTATTTATTTAATGTTTTTATAATAAAAGATTTTTAACAATTTTCCTTTAAATATTTTGATATATAACAATTTTAACTTTTTTTTCATATTAATTCTTTAATCTAGAAAAAAAAAAAAAGCTTATAAACTTAGTTAACTAACCAGAAAAGGTTGTTGTAATTAAAAATTTAACTTCTTAGCGTAAAAATATAAATTGTATAATTTTTATTAAGTGAGAATTTTTCTTAAATTTTCATACTTCCATTTTAAGTAAATATATGTTAAGTAAACCCATTATTGTTGACAGATAATCTTAATTTTATTTATTATAAGCTTATTAGACTTTGGTAAGTAATTTTACATCTCAAAAGATAAGAAAAATAAATTTTATGTTTATATATATTTACTTAATTGTACTATTATGCTATTTTATAGTTTAAATTTTGATATCTTTTTCCCTACTTTTGAATTTGTAATTGTTATTTTAGTGTAATAGAAACTTTAATACTTTTTTGCATGAACTTTAGAAAGATCCCCAATTAAATTTTTTTCCCCGGGTCACCAAACTTATTGAGATGATCCCTTATTGGTTGTTTTAAGATTTTTACTAAATCCATGACATTAACAATACCTTAATATGTTCTTTTTAATGCTTTTGAAAAATTTCTTGTCACACTTAGTATGTTTCTCATCATGTGGAGACTAATAATTTTTTACAATTTAATTATCTAAATACTTCTACTAATAATTTGTTATTAATCAATTGTGAGCTTTTAAATTGAAGAAGAGCAATTAGAGGTGACAATTCGTGTTTATGGGTCGTGTCGAGATTCATGTATAACAAGCAAACGCTAAATCCAAACCCGACTCATTTAATATTCGTGCAAAAAAATCAAACACAAACCTGACATGTTTATAAATGAGTTGACTTTACCTGAACCGTTTCACCTGTTTACGAAAAATTTGTCTTCGATTTGTGTAAATATGTAAACTTATTAACTTAATTATGACATATTCAACACACTTATAATATGTTTATAATTCTTTTAACACGTTTTTACCTGTTTTTGACCCATTTAATACATGACTTGTTTAAGACAAATACCCATTTATGATATGTTTATGACCAATTTGTGATATGACTTGTTTATGACCCATTTAATATAAACATGTTGTTATAGTTTCATTTTCGGGTTAGATATGTTAACCCAAAAATAACTCGTTCAATAAGCAAGTTAGGCGTGTCAACTCAAAAATAACTCAAATCCGTTTAAGATAAACCCAAACTTATTTATTTCATGCATGTTTCGAGTCATGTTATCGTGTATAACCCAATTGGCCATCTCTAGGAGAAATAAACATAATTTCATTTTATTTTATTTAAAAATTAATATATTTAACATTGTTGATTGCTTTTTTCGTTATCAACCTAATCTAAGAACTTGATAGAAAATAGAAGAAAAAATATAACAAATGTTTTACGTGGTTTAGGCTATAAAAGAGCCCCTAGTCTACGAGTCTTTGGTATTAGTGAGTTTGAAGCTTGTTTTAGCAAGTTTCAATGGGGTCTCAGACAGCGTATATATTGCTCTAAGTTTACAATGTTTTAATTAGCCAAAGTTATTAACCATTTTTCAAGGAGATACTCCAGCCCTATTTAGGGGCCTGAGTCTTTAATGTCCTTCATGGACAATTAATACAACATTCCACATTCTTTTGGGAGTAAAATGCTAGTTAATTACATATGGATGCACTAATAAAAAGTGAAGATTTCATGTTATATGAGAATTTTAATAGATTGTGCAAAAATATGGCTTTTTTCAAGAAAAGTTAATCTATGACTTTTTTTTTTTAATTTCACTTTTATGGGTTTAGTTTCCCATATTTTTGTATAAAAGTTTGTTTATGCCATATTTTCACTATTAATCAAGTTTTATGAATTTGGAAGGGAATGTTTAAAATTTAATTATTTGTTTTAGCTTATTTGATTATTTTTTTATATTAATTTTATATAACTATTTTTATATTAAATTTTCCATGGTTGTTTTGCAATTTTTTTTGTAATATGAATTGTGTTTATTATTTTTTTATTTATTGTAAATATATTTTTTTCTTTTTTTTTAGGTTGTAGGTTTTTTTTTTCAAAATCTGGATAAGGTAACCAGTTACTTAATTAATTTTTCAAAGTTATACTATTTTTATATTAAATTTCCATGGCTGTTTTGCATTTTTTTTTTGTAATATTAATTGTGTTTATTATTTTTTTTTATTTATTGTAAACATTTTTTTTCCTTTTCTTTAGGTTGTACGTTTTTTTTTTCAAAACCTAGGTAAGGTAACCAGTTACTTAATTAATTTTTCAAAGTTATGTAAAAAAAATCCTACAGCTAGCTTAAATAACATTTATCCAGAGGGGTAACCAGTTAGTTGTTTGTTTTTCACATTTTTGTAAAAAATAGTCTTAGATGTTAAATAACATGTATCAGGAGGAGGGGTAACCAGTTATAGTGAGATTAGTAACTTATTTCCATAAGAGGGGTAACCAGTTATCATAAGAGGGTGACGAGTCACTCATATTAGAAATGAAAAAAAAAAACATCAAATTTGAAGGAAAAAAGAAGAAGAGTAAGTATGATTTAGTAACCTAGGTAACCTGTTACCATATAGAGCCCAGAAATATACACACACATCAGAATGTGAAGGTAACCAGTTACCTCCTAAAATATACAAACAAACAACGTGAAGGTAACCAGTTACCACAGATCTCAAGACAGAAAAAAAAAAACTAGATCTGACCACAAACCAACCTTTTCCCTCGCCTCCGACCACCACCAGAAACTCCCATCCCCTGCGCGCAAAACCCCGTCGCAAACCCAGCCATCCCCGCTGTTTTGCACGGCTCCGAGCACCACAAATTGCACACAACCCAAGTGCCACCCTTCTTCCTCGCCTCCGACCACCACCAGCACATCCCTCACCTCAGCCTATCCTCGTCATTTTGGATTTGGGGGCTCGCGAATGGAATCACACAGAGATGCGCGGATTGAGTTTGTGTGCATCGATGGTGCGGCTGGGGTGTTCTTGGCTGAGTTTCATGGAGGTGCGCACATAAGGTGGTGAAGGTGGTTGGGTTTCACGGAGGTGCGGCTGGGGTGTTCTTGGCAGGTGGTAAGGGGGGTGGGCGGAGATGATGGTGGAGATGGTGAGGCAACTGAGTGGAGGAGTGGTTGGGTTTCACGGAGGTGCGGCTAGGGTGTTCTTGGCAGGTGGTGAAGGTGGGTGGCCGGAGATGATGGTGGAGATGGTGAGGCAGCCGAGTGGAGAAGTTTTGGCTATGGTGGAGATGGTGAGGCGGCTAGGGCAAAATGAAAGAGAAGATGGACTTGGCTGAAGGAGTTTTGGCTATGTTAATTACCATAGTACCCCTCCTTTTGCTCATTTGTTTTGATTAATTTTCATTTCCAATATGGGATTAGTTTTCCCATAAACTAAGTTTTTGTTAATTAAATTTTCCCATATAAATTAAAGAAAGTTTAACTCCCATATTTTTACACATTGATGGCTAAAAAGCCATATTTTTGAAAAACACCCTAATAAAAACCATGGGCCCAGTAAAAATAATGTACCTGTAAAAATAAAATAAAAACTATATACAACAAAAATAAGTTAAAATGACATATTACACGTTATTTAAGTGCAAAAAAACTTACATTCTAAAAATAGCTTGGTAAGACGTATATAGTTAAATAATTTCATCCAAGTTTATATAACAAGTCAAATTAATAGAAATTATTGACTTGGAAAGAAAAAAAATGTCTCAATTTATTTTTTTTGCTTGCAACATGACTGGGGACTTCGATTACTATAACATAGAATTCAACATATAAATAATAGAATGAATACAAATAACACAGCTAAACTCCAAATAACAAGCAGTGCCCTATAAATCTAGAAATAAGATTCTAAACAACTTGTATTTTCATACAAATAACTGGTTAGTCTACTAAACTACATTTCCAATCTAGTTATCAAAATCCTATATCTAAAGATATTTACCCATCTTTTCAACCTAATTATGCATCACAAGACATAAAAATAAGGCTACTCCAGTTTGGAAGGACAAAATTAGGTAACAAAGTCCCATTTCTAAAGATATTAACCCATCTTTTAGACCTGGTTATGCATCACAAAAATAGACTAAAAATTACTCTTTCTAGATTACATTAAAAAAAATAGCTACTCAATTTTGAAAGGACAGAAGAAGTTGGTATGTTTATTTTTTAACTTCTAAATTTGGAATTTATGCAGATTAATCAACAATCCACAAACTAAAAAATTAAAATACATCATATGTAAGAATCATAACAAAATGGAAGCATATATACTAATCAAACAAGTAATAGTTGATAAGAGCAACATGTAATATATGATACTTCAAAACAATAACGATCTAAATCAACATTTAGCATTACATTTACTACAAAAGCACATAAAATAGAAAGTCAAAAGCAGCAACAAGATCACAATTTGTTTTTTCTGTAGTGAGCAAACTATTTTGTTTTTAAGATGGTGGCCCTTTAAAGGAAAGAGCACCCAAAAACTTCATTAGACCACCACAAAGAGTACTCAGAAACATATACAGGAAAAAAATAGAACCCAATAAACAAAAAACAAAATCCACCATAAGTAGAAGAAAATAGCATAAGGAAACTACTCACAATATTGAGGGATTTATAATGAGAAACATGATTGATCTTGAAACTAAAGAAAAGTGGTTTGTAAACTGCTGGGACATTGTTTTAATAAATTTCAACAATCAAGAAAATTGAATTGGAGAAAATATTTACCTGTAATGAGTGTCTTGATAAAAAAAAAATTTTGCTGTCTATATAGGATCAATTTTAGAGTCTATACACTTGGACCAAGTTGATAAACGTCCCTCTTTGAAAGTTACCATTCATATCTTTCCTTATAATTTCTCATCTTTGAAACATGTGATCAGTGCAGTTTTGACCTCATGTGTAGTTTCTAGTACATCAATGCATAAAAGTACTAATTAACTTATATTTCTTCACTAAAAGTGTAAACCGCTTACAAATAAAAAACAAAGATTTCTTGAAAGTTCTTAGTCCTCCTTGCCATAAAAAGATTAAAGAAGACATATTTTTAAACCCAATATTCAACATCATGCTAATTGATACACTAAGCCTGATAACTCAAATTAGTCAGTATTATGAGTATATATATTTATATGTATTATCTCTATCTACACGACACGAGTGGTTGTCACTTGTCCTACAACTAGTTCACATGCAGAGTTTAGTATTCAAATTCTAGTTCGTACTTGCTACTCACAAACTTTATCAAAACGAACTAGTAGCTACACTGTAAAACACGCCCCAATCTAATCCTTTATAAAAACGTCGCTCAACTCACAAGTATTAGCAAAAATACCATTTCAAGGAAAAGTTCAGTAGGGCCTTGATAAAATATGCAATTTTGGCCCAATAGTTTACAAATAAAAATAATGTGTCATTATGCAATATTCAGAAATAAAATAAAGTTGTAAGTCCCACTAACGTAATTGAAATAAAAATGGTAACACAAGTTCTTTTTATTCTTGGCGCTCAACTTGATCGTTCGTTCATAGGACACCTAACGTCATACATACTCAGACGTCGAAACTCCTCACATCACTGCGCGTGCCAAGGAGAAACCCTATAATTAACCTGAAAGGGAGAAAAGTAAGGAGATGAGCTAAAAACCCAGTAAGGAAGTACAACAAATACAACAATATCAAAGAAAATGCAAGAAGAACATATTCGTATCGTAAACTCAGGGCAAAAAATATCATCTTCATACTCATAAATCATAATCATAATCGTAATCTGTTGACCCAGATTTTGGCCAACTGACACGGAGTCAGAAATACGCTTGACATGAATGAATATGTTGAAATGGGTGTGATGACGGAAATAATAAGAACACAAGATTTTATAGTGGTTCGGCCCCAAGATCTGGTAATAACCTACGCCCACTTGAAGTGTTATTAAAATGAGATTCAAATGAGTGATCAAAGAACTAGGGTTCAATGAGTTTGACCAACCTCTGAAGAAAAATACAATTATTCTCGTGTAATTTCTCTCTAATCTCAAAGCTCAAAAGAAAAAGCATCGGATCCTCTTCCCTGAGCCTTCTTCTTCTATTTATAAACTCAGGGAAGATTTACATTGATTTGTTACAGATATTCTTTCCTAAATAATCGAATACTCAGGAAATCATGGAGATAATATCGGATTCCATCATAACTACCTAAGATCTTCTCCGCGTATAATGTGCGTACGACCAGGCTGGTCGTATGAAGGAACCGATCGCATGACACTGGGTGTTTTCCTGGTCGATAGTCGAACATAGATTCTGCCAGGTGTCAGCCACGTGTAATTAATGCTTGCCATGTCATTCACTTCTGATTTTTGGGACAACATTTCCCCCCCCCCCCCCCCAAGTTTGTTTAGTGCGACCAGCAATAAAGAAACTTAAGGGAACAACCGTTCATATCCCCATGATGTCTATTAGAACCCCCGTACGTTTTCGAAAACCGTGACATAATTATGTCTAATCAAGCCTTTTCAGTTTCCAAAAAGACACTTTTGACGGCTTATACACTTCCCCACGTTTCGAAAGTGGGAAGTGATGATTACTGCCTTTTTGCCATACCCTCAATTCCTATAAGTAAACTTTTCTTTCCCATTAAGAAATTTTTATTCACCATTTTTGCCAATATTCTCAAGAACTTGCACCAGAGTTCAGAGCTTCGAATACCAGTCCGACGCGTAGCCGAAGGTCTTCCAGTTCGAGTTTTCATTTTCCTCCGAATCTCCGTCTTCACTCAGGTAAGGACTACATCCTTTAAGCTCTCTATTACGCCATGCATGCCGTTTTTATGCTCAGATATTTCTGCGTTCTTGAATAGGGTTTTTAGGGTTTTTTTTGTATAAGCCGCCTACTGTTTGGTAAAAGTGCGTCTTTATGCCTTATATAGGTTAGGTCGATACTTTGATAGATATAATCTCTGATTTGGGATGTTAGGTTGACGAAATATTCAACCTTTAAGCCAGGTGAAAAAACCAAAAGTTTTTCCCGCCCTTCAGGAGTCGAAAAAAGTTCTTTTCAGAAAACAGTTTTCTTTCCTTTTTGTTTTTATCCGTCTTTTAAACTACCCACATTGAAGTTAGTGTAGGATTAGGATGATGCTGGTTATTTAGGCACGAGCAACGTTATCCCAAATTCCCACACTACTTCGCGGATTGTGTCTTATCTCCTCCATTGTCTGTTTGCAGTTCATATGCAAGACCCTTGGGGGGGGGGGGGGGGAGAAAGACCTATCGAAGACGAACTCTTGGCCCAACTGCTCGAAGGCGAAGAGAATCCATCCATGCTGATTCCATAAATCCCATTTTCACGTTCTAACCCAAATCCTCCACTAGCTCCTACTCAGAAAATGGCCAGAACAAAAACCAAAGCCAGAAAAAGACGCAACCCTTACACTCCAAATCAGCCTCCTGCTGATGCTCCCTCGACCAGTGGTCGAGGTGAATTCCCTCCTGAAACTAAAGTTCAGAGACGTGCCCATCCTCGCCATGCCAACCAGCCGGCTGTCAAGTGGCACGTGGTTTCTCCAAGTTCGGTGACAATTCGCATGACCGCCAACTATTTAAATAAATACAATCTGACGGGGGTGACCCTAGTCAGACCTTCCATCGACCAGCGAGCCAACCTGCCAGGGGGGCTTATATCGCCTGGTCGAGATACCATATCGAGGCGGGTGCCACCCTGCCTCTTCATTCCTTTTTCCAAGGGGTGGAAAATTACTTCGGGGTGGCCCCTTTTCAAATTACCCCGAACGGGTATAGGATGTTGGCTGCGTTCTATATCCTTTACAAGCTCAAGAAATGGCCAGCTCCTTCTCCTCATGAGGTCAATTATCTGTTTGACCTCAAGTCCAACCCCAACCAAGACAGTACGGGGCTTTTCCATTTTTGCCACCAAGAGACCGGACGCACCTTTCTGTCCGAGACCACCCACATCTCCAACGTGGGGAAGTATCATCTAGAGTACTTCCTCACGCCCGATATTGCCGCAGACAATCTGGCCTTCACTCAAGGAGGTAAGGAAAATAATAATCCTTAAACCAGTAGTTCCTGTACTTTAAATCTTTCTTGTCGTAATACTTCACTGTTCCATTCTGTTCCAGGTCCATGGTTACGCCCGACCCCCACTCCAGGAATGGAGTCGAGGGCAGCACTCTTAGCCACTATGTCAAATGCTGCTAAGAGTGTAAAAAACTTGATCAATGAGGCTAACCTTAGGTTGGCTGGCCTTAAGGGCTCCCAACCTACGACCAGCGAACCTGCGGGGGGTGATGTCCATACTGACGTGAAACCTGAGCAGGGACCCGAGCAGCAACCTCAGGCACCCCCTCCTAGGAGGAGGCCAACTGGGGTTACAATCAGGGAACCTGCTATTCCCCATTGAGCAGCAGAGCCGTCGGTCCCCAAGGGCAAGGGGAAACAAAAGGCTGCTGAGCCTGCCGAACTATCTGACGACTCGTCGGATGTAAACGGTACACCATTCTCGTTTTTAAATAACTTGCCAATTCCCCTCAACCTATTTGATGGGGATGGAAATTTTAGGAACGCCCCTTCTTTAAATTCAGATTTCTTCCAGGAACTAGGTAGTTCTGTAGATAATGTTACAACTAGTAGGTGTAGCTCGGGTACCTTACTTTTGTAATCCTTCTACTCTAATCTCTGTTTTTCCGCGACCCTTTAATTTCATTGTTTGAACTATTACTCTTTGTTCAGGCATGGACTCAGGGGACTTCTTCGAGCATTACCAAGCTGCCGCTGATTCTTCTGTCCCGAAGAAGGACAGTAAAAGGGCTCGAGGGGAAAGTGGCAAGACCCCTTCGAAGAAGGCCCGAACAGAAGATGCTCCTGCTGACGCCCCTTCCAAGGAGGACCTACCACATCCACCTGCCTCTGAGCAGCAGACTCCCGCGCTTGTCAATCCTCGGCCTTCCTCAAAGACCACAGACAAAGAGACCTTGGACCATTCGTCCGAAGGCTCCCTGCCCAGCAACATAGTTGGCATGGAGAGGGAGAGAATATATCGGCTCTCGAAGAACAAACGCACTCAGGTCGCCATCAATGACACCGTCACTATGGACGTCGACCAGGTCATCAACAGGGGGCTGAATGAGCTAGCCAGCGTAAGTCATCTTTTGCTTTTTTATGGTTTATATTATACTTCTTTTCCTGACTTTCCTCATTTTTTCTTTAGGCGATGCTGTCTTTGACTGCTGGTTAGCGCCGTTCTGGGGCATTGGTCTCTCGAGAAAAGAACTACGACTCCAAGCTGGCCCAGGCCGAGGAAGCGCTTGAGGCTGCTAACGCCAAGCTGCTCGAGGATAACAACAAGCTGCTTGTGGAGAACAAAGAGCTGGCCAAGCTGACCGAGCAGTTGTGCGAGGACCAATCCACCCTCACCTTGGAGCTTCAGGAATCCCAAGAGACATTGAGGCAGGCCCATGAAGAGCGTAAGACCTGGAGGGAGAACGCTGTACTCGTTACCCAGGAGTGTAAGCAGGCCTAACTTGACCTGGCTGGCTGTAGGGAGGAGTCAAAGAGGCTCGAGGGACGGGTGCAGGAACTTGAGGGGCGCGTTCAGGAGCTTGAAGGGCGGACTCAGGAGCTTGAGGAGGACGGGGCCAGAAATCTGAAGAAGTATAAGGAAGCCACCTTCCTAAGCTTCTATGATTTCTGGAAACACAACCGGGGGGCTAAAATCGACTACCTTTCCGAGAAGTTGCAAAGGACGCTAATGGCGCAGTGGCACTGCTCGGTTGGAGGCAGAAGAGAGAGCTAAGGCCAAGACCCCTGCTGCTGGTGCTAAGGCTGATCCTCCGGCTGATAAGAGTGCTCCTACTCCAAAATACCCTCCTGCTCCTCAATAACTCTCTTTTTCTCTTTCACAATTTTTCTGGCCCACGGGCTTACTTGTAAAGACAATTTTCTTTTATTGCTGCGAGGGCAGCTTATTTACTCATATTTGAACAATTACAGCCGAGCAGTACTGCTCGCGGTGTAAAGGTTTTTTCCTTTTAATTTCATATTCACATCCGAGCACTAATGCTTGCGGTGTAAACAATTGACTTATTGATATTATAATGTTTCTTTTATTATAATACCTATTCGCATGACCGAACTTAGCATAGTACTTTGGTTTGATTTAACAAAACATAAATTTTGAAAAATGCTCTAAGTACCGTAGCATGCTTTCACTCATTTTGTTCATGTGTTTACATACCTCATGGTGTGCTTCGCTATCGATGTACCTTATATGCCCCCCAAGTGATCGAGGAGTTTTAGGTCCTTGGTCACTTGCCTTGACCACGACCTGTTCGAACATTGCTGCTCGTTATGAAATTCAACACTTGTAATACAGCAAAACAACACACGTAATGAACAAATACTTGTAAAAATAAATTTACAAAGGTTTGCAAGAATGACTGGTTGCGCACAGTCCCTTATAATCTCGTATTAAAATGGACTAAACATGTCTGTACGAGTGATCTTAAAAGGATCTTACACTTATAAGTGATTAGCCATACAACGTGGCTAACCCTTTTTCGAAACTTGTAAAAAGTAAAAATTAATACAAGCCAGTCCTTTAAGAAGGACTGTTCATTGGTAATACTTGCGCAGGTGTTCTCCATTCCAGTAGGGTGGAATGAGATCTCCATTTAAGCATGCAAGTTTGTAGGTGCTTGGGTGAAGGACTTCTTCGATCTGGTATGGTCCTTCTCAGTTTGGTCCGAGTACTCCAGCAGTAGGGTTGCGGGTATTCAAGAAAACTCGTCGTAGCACTAGCTCTCCGACGTTGAATTTTCTTTCTTTTACTTTTGAATTAAAGTATCGGGCGAATTTTTGCTGGTACGCAGCTACTCGGAGTTGGGCTCTTTCTCGTATTTCTTCTATTGAGTCTAGGGACTCCATCATTAATTGAATGTTCTGATCCCGGTCGTATGTAATTCGTCGATGCGAGGGCGGATCTAACTCGACCGGCAACATGGCTTCACATCCGTATGCTAAGGAAAACAGAGTATGACCTGTCACTGTTCGGTGAGACGTTCTATACGACTAGAGGACTTCGGGTAGCTGTTCTGGCCATGCTCCTTTTGCGTCTTCTAGCCTTTTCTTCATGGTATATTTGAGCGTTTTATTCACAGCTTCTACTTGTCCATTTGCTTGCGGATGCGCAACTAAAGAAAAGCTTTTAATAATTTCGTGTCTTTCGCAGAAGTCTGTAAATAAGTCATTGTCAAAATGGGTTCCGTTGTCTGAGACAATCTTCCGAGGCAGACCATATCGCAAATAATGTTTTTGATGACAAAGTCAAGAACTTTCTTGGTCGTTATGGTAGCGAGTGGTTCAGCTTCGGCCCATTTAGTGAAGTAGTCAACTGCTATAATCGCGTACTTTACTCCACCCTTTCCGGTTGGCTGTGAGCCAATCAGGTCTATGCCCCATACTGCGAAAGGCCATGGACTCTACATCTGCTTTAACTCGTTTGGAGCTGCGCGTGGAATTTTGGAAAATCTTTGACACTTATCGCACTTCCGCACGTACTCCGCGGAGTCTTCATTCATAGTTGGCCAGAAATAGCCCTGCCTTAGAATCTTTTTTGCCAAAGTTTGCCCCCCAGCATGATCTCCGCAAAAGCCTTCATGTACCTCCTTCATCAATTCCTTAGCTTTCTCGGGTGTGATACAACTGAGTAGTGGCATGGAATATCCCCTTCGGTATAAAACACCATCGACCAGTATATATCTCGCGGCCTGCCTTTGAAGAGTTCTGGCTTTGTTCCTATCTGTCGGCAGTGCACCGCTGGTAAGATACTCCAAGTATGGCGCCATCCTTGTATCTTCCATCCGGATTTCCATGCTAGGCACATCTGTTCGTATGCTCGGCTCGCTCAATCTTTCTACTGGTACAATGTTCAGAGTGTCAGCATCTTTCGCGCTTGCGAGTTTGGCTAAGGCATCTGCATTTGAATTCTGGTCTCGAGGTATCTGTTGGTGGGTATACTTCTGGAACTGTGCCAACAGATATTTAGTTTTATTCAGGTAGGCTCCCATTTTGAGACCCCGTGCTTGATATTCCCCTAGAATCTGATTCACCACCAGTTGTGAATCACTGTAAATATCGAGCACCTTTATATTCATGTCTTTTTCCAATCGTAATCCAGCGAGGAGGGCCTCGTATTCTGCTTCGTTGTTCGAGGCTACGAAGTCAAACCTAATGGCACAGTGAAATCGATGCCCTTCCGGCGTTATCAATATCACTCCTGCTCCCACGTGAGATTCGTTTGACGACCCATCCGTAAACAACTTCCACAAGGGAGCTTCATCATGAGGCGCAGGTGCATTAGGTTTTTCGCATTGCTCGTCGTCTAGGAGTTCGGTAAACTCTGCAATGAGATCTGCCAAGACTTGTGCTTTTACTGCTGCTCGCGGTGAATATGTGATATCGAACTGCCCTAGTTCGACTGTCCATTTTAATAGACGCCCAGCCGCTTCTGGTTTCAGGAGGACTTGTCGAAGGGTTGGTCGGTCAAAACTGTGATAGGATGGGCTTGGAAGTAAGGACGTAATTTCCTATAGGCCAAGATTAAGCAATATGCTAACCTTTCGATGGGTGGATACCTCTGCTCTGCTCCAATTAGCCTCTTGCTTACATAGTAAACCGCTTTTTGTACGCCTTCTTCCTCCCGTACTAGTACCGCACTAGTAGCAACTTCAGTGATCTCCAGGTAAATGAACAAAGTTTCTCCTTCGATTGGCTTCGATAGAACGGGAGGCTGTGCCATATGGGCTTTTAAAGCCTGAAAGGCTTGCTCACAGTCTCCTGTCCATTCAAATTTTTCATTGCCCCTAAGTAGATTAAAGAAAGGGACGCATTTATCTGTTGATTTGGAAATAAATCTACTTAGGGCCGCAATTCTCCCAGTCAAACTTTGTACATCCTTGATCTTTTTCGGCAATTTCATATCGATCAGGGCTCTTATTTTGTCGGGGTTGGCCTCGATTCCTCTTGAATTAACGATAAACCCCAAAAAATTCCTTGATCCAACTCCGAAGGAACATTTGAGAGGATTTAGTTTCATCTGGTACTTGTTCAATACGTCAAAACATTCTTGTAAATCCTTCACATGTCCTTCTTCTTTTTTAGACTTTACCAGCATGTCGTCCACGTATACTTCCATGTTTACTCCAATTAACTCTTTGAACATGTGGTTAACTAGTCGCTGGTAAGTTGCACCTGCGTTTTTCAGTCCGAAGGGCATTACTTTATAGCAATATAACCCCGTATCAGTCCGAAAGCTGGTGTGATCCTCGTTAGGGGGATGCATGCTAATCTGATTGTAGCCCGAGTATGCATCCATGAAAGAGAGGATCTCATGTCCTGCAGTAGCATCGACCAGCTGGTCGATCCTTGGGAGTGGGAAGCAATCCTTCGGGCAGGCTTTATTGAGATCTGTAAAATCCATGCAGGTTCGCCATTTGCCGTTAGGCTTGGGAACTAGTACTGGATTAGAGACCCATAACGGATAGAACGCTACCCGGATGAATCCATTCTCCTTTAGTCTTTCGACTTCCTCCTTTAAGGCTTTCGATCTATCCTTATCGAGCAGCCTTCTCTTTTGTTGTACTGGTGGAAAACTTTTGTCTATGTTTAGGACATGGCTGATAACTGCAGGATCTATCCCAACCATGTCTTTGTGTGACCAGGCAAAGACTTCCTGGTTCCGCCGCAAAAATTCCACTAGTGTATGTTTCGTGATTGCTTCCAAATTCTTCCCGACCTTTACTACTCTGGTCGGGTCTTTTTCGTTGAGTTGGACCTCTTCCAGGTCCTCAATGGGTCCAACAGTATCTTCAAAACCCCCAAAGCGAGGATCTAAATCTCTATCCTCACTTTGGGCAACACCCTATTAAGTGACTCCTTCACCGGATTGGGCTTGTGTATCAACTGCCATTTACAACCTATCAGAGGGAGTGCCTTTTGTCATTCCTTTCTTTGCCTTCGTGACTGAAGCGTTATAGCACTCCCTGGCTTCTCTCTGGTTCCCTAACACGCGTCCTACCCCTGCGTCTGTCGGGAATTTCATGGCTAAGTGCCATATGGAGGTGACGCCCGTAAGTCAACCAATATGGGTCTTCCAATGACAGTATTGTACGCCGAGGGACAATCGACCACTATAAAAGTAGCGAGTAATGTCTTGGTAGCAGGCGCTGTACCTACTGTCACTGAAAGTCTGATTGACCCTACAGGGGCGAGTCCCTCGCCAGAGAAGTCCAAGTCCTTAACGGAAAACTTCATGCGTTCCAGAGAAGACTTGTACAGGATGTTCACTGAACTTCCTGTATCGACTAGCACCCTCTTTACCATCATATTGGCCATTTGGATGTCCACGACCAGCGGATCGGAGTGCGGGAACCGGACATGCTGGGCATTGCTATCAAAGAAGGTTATCTCGCCCTCTTCTGATCGAGCCTTTTTAGGTGCGCGGTCCTCCACAGCCATCATCTCTATGTCCTAGTCGTGGCGCAGGATCCGAGCGTATCGTTCCCTGGCCTTGCCGCTGTTTCCCGCGAGGTGTGGGCCTCCGCAGATGGTTAATAAGGTGTCGGCTACGGGATAAGGCTGCAAAGGTGGCGACCGTTGGCGTGTGGGTGCCTGCTCGTTGCCACCTGGAGCTTCTCGTTGGGAATTTCCTGAGGCCCCTACATATCTTCTCAAGTGTCCTTGTCTGATAAGGAACTCGATCTCATCCTTCAACTGGTTGCATTCGTTGGTGTCGTGTCTGTAGTCGTTATGATAACTACAGAACTTGGTAGTGTCTCTTCTCGAAATATCCTTTCAAATGGGGGAAGGCTTCTTGTAAGGCACACTGGAACTCGTGTCCTGATATACCTCTCCCCGAGACTCAATAAGGGCAGTATAGTTAGTGAACCGAGGTTCATAACGATTACCCTTGGTCCTTTTGTTGTCAGAGGTGGAAGGCTCATTGTGTGGCCGTTTTCCACCATTCTTGCCATTTCCATTGCCGTTCCCGTTACCTTTGCCTTTGCCATTGGGTTTCGACCCATTGGCGGCTTTGGCGGGCTTGGATGTCCCCTTATCTTTGCCTGGGGGTTTTCCTTCATTGGCAATGGCGTCTTCGAGCTTGATATAGCGATCAGCTCGATCTAGAAATTCCTGGGTCGTTCTAACCCCATGCTTTCTGAGGCTCTCCCATATAGGGGTACGACGCTTAACCCCTGCCGTTATGGCCATCATTTTGCCTTCATCACCACCGTTTTTGCTCCAGCGGCTGCTTGCATAAAACGCTGAACGTAGTCTTTCAACGACTCTCTGTTTTGGTGGCGTTTCTCGACCAGCTGATTTGCCTCGGTAGGGTGTATGCGACCCGCATATAATTGCCCGTAAAAATCTTTCACGAACATTTCCCAGGAAATTATACTTGCAGGAGGGAATTTGAAAAACCACTCCCGTGTAGCGTCAGAAAGTGTTGCAGGGAAGATCCTGCACCGAGCGTCTTCGGACACTTTCTGAATGTCCATTTGTATCTCAAACTTGTTGACATGAGATATCGGGTCACCATACCCGTCAAAGTTTGGGAGCGTAGGCATCTTAAACTTGCTAGGAGTTTCCGCCATCACTATCCTCTGGATGAAAGGAGTACCTTTTCTCCTATCATGGTCAATATAAGATGTTCTTCCCCCGATCAGCTGTTGCACTGCCTGGTTGAGGGCATCTATCTGGGCCTGTACGGCACTAGGAATCGCCGGGGACTCTGCTGTTGCTGGTGGGATGTACTCATCGTGTCGCTCCCGATGATCGTTGAGGACATCCCGCAGATCTTCGTCTCTTCTTCTCTGCTCGTTAGGTCCGAGCCTATCAAAGACGTTGTTATGCTGGTGCTGCCCCCCAGCATCACGTCCTTCAGGGTAGTCGCCCATAAGAGATTGGCTTCTGCCCCCTCCTCTTCGTTTGTTTCTCCGACCGGCATTATCCCTGCCTGAGTCAGCTTCATTATAATCAGGATCATCCCTAAACCTCGAGTGGTCACATCGGAATCGACTGTTCCCTTGATTGCCCTCCCGAGCTGGTACCTCTTGAGCGTTAGAGGGTGGCATGCGCTGGTCGATAGGTCCCCGTGCATTATCATGTCGTGGGGGGCCCCGGACCGCAGAGCCAGACTTTGAGTTCCTTCTGTTACCAGAAGGACGCTGTCCTCTGCTCGGGGGATTTGGTTCATCGCCCCTATGGCGTCTAGGACTACGGGGCTACTGCTCGGCCCTATTCTGCCTTGTCTGTTGGGGATTGCCACGACCAGTCTGTGAAACAGGTTGTGCTTCAGTATCCCTCGGTGGGAGATCTTCCTGAGGTACAGTGGGTTTCTCGGGCCTTTGTGGGCTCGAGGGTTGAATAGGCGGGCTAGGATTGGGACCCCTTTGGGGTGGTCCATCCGTGGGTTGATCAGGCTGCGAGGCAGGTGCTACCTGATTCCAAGCCAACTGTAGGGCTGCTTCGAGGGCTGACATGGCCTCCCTCTGACGGAGATCCATTTCCACATGTCTCTCACTCAGCTCCAGGCGTTGTCGCTCACTTTCCTGTTGCTGCCGTGCCATGATTTCGGCAACACTTTCCTGGCTTGCCCTTAGGTTGGCCAGTTCCTCATGTAACACCCCTAGGGTATTCTTCAGCGTCACATCGTCCATTTCTTCCTCATCAAAATCCAAATGTGGCTCATCCTCAGCCATGTTTGCAGGAGGAGGAGGGTGAGATGACGCAGCCCCAGCCGCCTGTCCAGTTTTCTTGGTAGTTTTCGCCATTGATCTTTCAACGATAATCTATCAAGCTCTCAATGAAAGCACCAGAATGTTGACCTAGATTTTGGCCAACTGACACGGAGTCAGAAATACGCTTGAGGTGAATGAATATGTTGAAATGAGTGTGATGACGAAAATAATAAGAACACAAGATTTTATAGTGGTTCGGCCCCAAGATCTTGTAATAACCTACGTCCACTTAAATTGTTATTAAAATGAGATTCAAAGGAGTGATCAAAGAACTAGGGTTCAATGAGTTTGACCAACCTCTGAAGAAAAATACAATTATTCTCGTGTAATTTCTCTCTAATCTCAAAGCTCAAAAGACAAAGCATCGAATCCTCTTCCCTGAGCCTTCTTCTTCTATTTATAAGCTCAGGGAAGATTTACATTGATTTGTTACAGATATTCTTTCCTAAATAATCGGATACTCAGGAAATCATGGAGATAATATCGGATTCCATCATAACTGCCTAAGATCTTCTCCGCGTATAATATGCGTACGACCAGGCTAGTCGTATGAAGGAACCGATTGTATGACACTGGGTGTTTTCCTGGTCGATAGTCGAACATAGATTCTGCCAGGTGTAATTAATGCTTGCCATGTCATTCACTTCTGATTTTTGGGATAACATAATTAAGTCATGTATCATAATCACACATCATAATCATACTCTTTGTGATCATGGCACCCTTATTGTCCATGCCACATCTTGAGGTAACCATCAAAAGGATAAATTGGTAAGACGTCCTCTATGAGGTAAACAAGATCTCAGGTCCTCGAATAACCTCGGCACGTCCGCCCTATGAGTTATGTCACACTACTACAAAAAATACTTTTTAGTACTAGCATTGCGACTCCTAAAATTTTTTTTAGGACTCGCGGGGCGCAAGTCCTCTATTTGAGAGCCTTAAAAACTGAGGTTTTTTAGGACTCGCGTTGAGAGTCCTAAAATCTCTCGTTGAGTGCCTTAAGTAAGTTTTTAGGACTTGCGTTGCAAGTCTTAAAAGAATGGTGAGTCCTAAAAAATCAGGTTGAGTACCTTTAAGTAATTTTTAAGGGCTCGCGAGTCCTAAAAGATACCATTGATGTTTTTAAATTAAGATTTTAGGACTCGCTTTGCATGCCCTTAAAAGTAATTTTTTTTTTTAAAAAAAAAAATACACCTACAATTTTCATTTTGATTAAAAAAATATATATTCATTTGAGAGTCCAAAATGTATTATATATGTAGATTTCTAAAATTTTCAAAAGAAAATACAACAAATAATTTTTTATTAATTACTCAAAAATATAATTTCAATATTTAGTGTATCGGCTTACAAAATCATATTACGTAATAGTTTATACTACAGTCAAATTCTATCATCATCAAATATTAAACAAAAAATGTATACAAAGTTGGTGAAATATATTTTTGATTCTAAAAACTTCAACTAGCAATGTTGTCTAGTATTGCGCCAAAGAAATGCATCTCAATATAGACTTGCACATTATAAAAAAGTTCATTAATTATTAGGTTCATCAAACTTTTCAAAAATTTGCTTAGAAACAATCAATCAATTGCAAGCTGATAATTAATATAAGAATATTGTATTTATAAAAATATATATCTTTGGAAAATAAGCACGTCCAAAAGATAAGGAAATTTGGAATAAGAAATATGTTTCAAGAGAGCTAGCCACGCTTGTATTTGGGATAAGAAATAAGAAAAATGATTTTATTTTCTAAAGCACTTAATCATCAAAATTAAGCCAAGTAATTCATTAAACCCAATATTCAACATCTGAACAAATTTCATTTTCTAAAGCTCTTAAACATCAGGAAGTATGCTAATTGATTCACTAAACCCAGGAGCTCATATAGCCTATGTACTTCAAATTAGTTAGCAAAATAAGAGACAAGATGTGTTTAAAACTAACAAAAGAATTATCTCAGAACCGTTCAAATATATGATATCCTAAAACTAGACTAACACATATATAGCGTATACATATATATATATATATATAAACACATGTATATCTAAAAAATGTAGAAGACTTTCCACCAAAATATTTGAAGCCTGAACCGTTCATGACAGAGGAGAAAGCGAGCTGCGTGTGCGTGCTTGTGCTAGAGTAGAAGACCTTCGACTGGTTTAGTGGCCTTACACTATAATATGACACATAATTCTTAACTTATGAATACTTGTCAAAAGAAAAAACATCATTAACAAACAAACAAATGACCAGATAATCAGCCCTTAAAAAAATTGAAGATGTTGAAACCCAAAATACAAAGTAAAACCCATAAAAATGAAAACCCAGAGACAGAACATGCCATTCAAAACCACAAAATAAATAAATAAACAGAAATAAATCATGAGAAGAAAAACATTGAAGAATAGTTGAGAGAGAGAGAGCTAATTACCATGCCCAAAAAAATGAGTGGTTACCCAAAAATCACAAATGAAAAAGAAAAAAACTGAAAGAAATAATTCATAAATGAGAGTGATTACCAAATATGCTCCTGTCCCATTGAAGATTGTTTATGCTATACCTTGTGGCGTCTTCCCCGTGACCTCGCACCCACAAGGGAGCCACCCTTTAGAACCCATGCCTCAAGCCACGAAAGCCCATCACCCTATCGCACACCTGCAACAAATAGAGAGAAAGGTCGAACGAGAGAATATCTCAAAGAGAGAAAGAGTTACCATTGAAGAAAACTTACCGGAGAGAGAGACAGAGGGAGACCATGTGAGAGAGCCCCGCCTGGCTTCCTTGTCGTGTGAGAGAGAGACGCGAGAGAGAGACGATGTGAGGGAGAGGCTGAGAGAGAGAGTGATAGAAAGAGATGTAAGGGTTAGGGTAAAATGATAGCTTTGGGATGATAGGTTTGGGCATATTTACTTTAAATATTAAAAAAAGAAATTACTTTAAATATAATATTATAAATTTATAAAATACAAAATAATCAAAAAAAAAATTACAACTAATAAATTTATGTTTCATATATTTTTTATTTAAAAATTTTCTTATTTATTTAATTAGAAAAAATCTGATATCTAATATATAAATTATTTTTTAGTTAACAAAATTTCTTTTTTATTTAAATTAAAAACATCTTGTGTGTCACTAAAATAAATCCCCAAATGTGTATTTTGATCCTATATCTTCGAAACAATGAATGTTTTTATGCTTTTTTACTAAATAATTTTAAGGACTTGCTTTAAGAGTCTTTAATACTCTTTTAGGACTCGCAAAGCGAGTATTTAAAAGTCACAATTCCTAATTTTTCAGCTCAGGTGTTTTTAGGACTCCTAAAGTGAGTCCTTAAAGAGTATTAAGGACTCCCAAAATAAGTCCTTAAAATTGTTAAGTAAAACACTCATTTTTTAGCCCAGATTTTTTTAGGACTCACATATTTTTTTAGGACACTCATTGCGAGCCCTAAATTGTGTTTTTTCAGGTCTCTCAATGAGTGTCCTAAAACCTCCATAAATATTTTTAAGGACTTGTATTTATGTGTGTGTCCTAAAAAAGTGTCCCGTAAAGGGTATTTTGTAGTAGTGTCATATCCTTAGTAACTCCTTTGTCGTGTCACGTTCAACACGCTAGAAACCTTTTGCTTTTCATACACCATGCAAGCACATGTATAACGGTTCATATCAAAACATAGAATTCACACTTTTCATAACACTTCGCCTATCATAACATATGTTTTCCATAATATTTTATCTCTTGCAACATAACAAGTTATACATTTCATAATGTAATTCATAGAACATTCTAACTAACTTACTTAACTCAGGTCCAAGCAAAAGTAAAGTGCGAATACAACGATCCTATAATCATAATCAAACGTTCGTCTTTAAAATCATGTAAGAATACACATACCCAACATACATATCCCACGTGTGCATGGGCCATGCACATGTGGCACAAGTTGCACCACAAGTCTATTTATACAATCACATCACATAAAATCATAAAAGAATAATGTCAATTCTACTAAGTAATTCTCAATGATTTCAAATCAGGAACCATGTATTAAATTAAATAACATATATTTGAGCATTTAAATAAACTTGCATGTAACATGTATACGTGAGACGGTTCTGAAAACTAGAGTTGAAGTTGGAATCATTTATTCCTCTATTTTCTTGTTAATTTAACAAAATTCAGCAAGCATAAAATAATTTGCCACTTAAATTATTAATACATTATTCATTGAAATAACACATTTGTCGCTCATAAATTTTATTACAAAAAATTAATTTACTAAATAATTCTTTAGCTTAAATTTTCATTCGATAATAATCCCATTTGTTATTTAAAAAGAATGTGACAAAATTTGTAGTTACTTATAGTTATTAAATAAATTCTTTGATGACCTTTAGAACTAATTTTTAATTAATTATTTTATAAATAAATAAAAAAGCTGCAAAAGTATAAATGAGAAAATACATATTTAAAGTGTGGAAAAATCACATCTATCATATATAAAATCTATGACTTAATTTATTTTAGCACATGCTTTACTTATTTTACTTAAAAAGACATTTTCTCTTAATAAACCAAAAATTCCAGCAAGTATTTTATTTGATTAAATTCACATAATTGAAGTAAAACCATATTTTCTATCACAAAATATAAAAAAAAACTTCATGTGTTTAATTTGATAAAAACCCCATTAACATGTGAAATAAAATATATTTTGTTTATACAAGATCAAAATCTCACTTTGAGGCATAACTTGTGCATTTTAAAAATCATTGATTATCATCACCATCAAATAGTGCCAAAAAAAAAAACACCAAGCAAAATATACTCAATTTCACAATTTAACAACATGCTCATCACCCAAAAATTAAAAATAAATCAAGAAGCCAAACACTACTCATTACCCTAAAATCAAGCACTTGGCCGAAACCCTATACACACTTACTTTTTATTTTATTTTTTTTATTTTTAATCACCAAAACATCATGATCCAAAGACATAACATCATTCCAATAAAAATCTTTTGAAAATTATAAATGAAGCCTTGACATGCTTCTTATAAAAAAAATGTTGATAGGGTATTAACAAAATAAAATGAAAATTCTCATATGCACAAATACAACATACACAATTGAAACTTAACACACAACCCTATTTAATTAGGGAAATTTGGGTATTTATGCACAATGTAGGTGCATATATAAAAAAAAATATCATTATTTATCATCATTAAAAAACAATGTTACTATTTGTTTGGTTTCCAAAAATACCCTTATACTTTTTTTAGCGTTCATCTCTCTTCTCTCTCTCTACTCCCTCTCTCTCGGGTCACCTTTATTCTTTGGAGTTATGGCAGCCACCACCAAACCAACATCACCACCACTTTTCTTTGAAAAAATATCTACAACTTTGGCATCCTCCTCTATTTTTTTTCTTCTCTCTTAAAATGTCCATGGAGACTAAAATAAAATGCCACATGATAGTTTTTGCTGATATAAAACTTAAACCTACTAAACGTTCAATTAAGAGACTCATTTATGCATTTCGAATAGATTTGTGTATGATTTTTTGATTTTTTTTGCAATTTTTTAGATCTGAAACGTAAAAATTTACAGAAAACTCGATATACCTCGATAGACCTCGATGTACCTCAATGCCTAGCTCGATGGGCCCTTAAAAATAATAATTTTCATGAAAAAAAACCACTTGCCTCGATAGGCCTCGACATGCCTCAATGCAAATCAATGCAATTAATAGAAAGTGCATAACTTTTCACTCGATTTTCCGTTTGAGGCAATTCTTTTTTAATTTGGGTATTTTCTTGAGATCTACACGTATGGGATGTGTACACACATATTTGGGAAGTTGAAAGTTTGAAAACATACCCAACTTTGAAAATATAAGGGTATTATTTTAAACTTTGGTGTGTTTTCAAGCTTTCAACGTCCTAAATGTGTTTGTACACATCTTAGGTGTGTAGATCTCAAGAAAATACCCAAATTCAAAAAACAAATCACCTCAAATGGACACTCGAGTGAAAAATTATGCACTTTCTATGAATTGCATCAAGGTCAGTTGAGGTTTGTTGAGGCCTACCGAGGTGTGTCGAGGCATATGGTTTTTTTTTTCATGAAAATCGTGATTTTTAAGATATACCTCAATAGACTTCGATGTACCTCGATGCCCAGCTCCATGGGCCCTTAAAAATCAGGATTTCCATGAAAAAACCACTTGGCTTGATAGGCCTCGACATGCCTCGATGCAATTCAATGCAATTAATAGAAAGTGCATAACTTTTCACTAGGGTGTCCGTTTGAGGTGATTTTTTTTTAAATTTGTGTATTTTCTTGAGATATACACGTCTAGGATGTGTACACACACATTTGGGAAGTTGAAAGTTTGAAAACATTACCAACTTTGAAAATATAAGGGTATTGTGTTTGAACTTTGATATGTTTTCAAGCTTTCAACTTCCCAAATGTGTGTGTGCACATCCCAAACGTGTAGATCTCAAGAAAATACCCAATTTAAAAAAAAGACCTCAAACGGACACCCGAGTGAAAAGTTATGCACTTTCTATTAATTTCATTGATTTGCATCGAGGTATGTCGAGACCTATTGAGGCCTATTGAGGCAAGTAGTTTTTTTTCATGAAAATCGTGATTTTTAAGGGCCCATCAAACTGAGCATCGAGGTACATTGAGATCTATCGAGGTATATCTTAAAAAATCATGATTTTCATGAAAAATAACCATATGCCTCGACACACCTCAATGCCACCTTGACAAGCCTCAACACACCTCGATGCAACTCAATGCAATTCATAGAAAGTGCATAATTTTCCACTCGGGTGTCCATTTGAGGTGATTTGTTTTTTGAATTTTGGTATTTTCATGAGATCTACACATCTAAGATGTGTACACACACATTTGGGAAGTTGAAATCTTGAAAACACACCAAAGTTCAAAACAATACCCTTATATTTTCAAAGTTGGGTATGTTTTGAAACTTTCAACTTCCCAAATGTGTGTGTACACATCCCAGACGTGTAGATCTCAAGAAAATACCCAAATTAAAAAAAAATCACCTCAAATGGATGCACTTTCTATTAAATGCATTGATTTGCATCGATGCATGTCGAGGCCTATCGAGGCAAGTGGGTTTTTTTCATGAAAATCATGATTTTTAACATCCCATCGAGCTGGGCATCGAGGTATATCGAGTTTTCTGCAAATTTTTACGTTTCAGATCTAAAAAATTGTGAAAAAAATTACAAAAAATAATGCACAGATCTATTCGAAATGCATAAATTAGTGTTTTAATTGAACTTTTAGTAGGTTTAAGTTTTATATCATCAAAAAATATCACGGGGCATTTTATTTTAGCCTCCATGGACACTTTAAAAGAGAAGAAAAAAATAGGAGGATGCCAAAGTTGTAGACGTTTTCTCAAAGAAATTTGGTGGTGAAGATGGTTTGGTGGTGGCTGCCATAACTCTAAAGAATAAAAATGACCTGAGAGAGAGAGTGAGTAGAGAGAGAAGAGAGATGGAGGCTAAGAAAATGATAAGGGTATTTTTGAAAACCAAACAAATAGAAGTATTATTTTGGAATGATGTTAAAGAATATTTTTTTATATATGCACCTACATTATGCATAAATACCCAAATTTCCCTTTACTTATACTTATCAAACTCATATCTCCATTTTAAATAATAATAATAAAAGATTTAACATGACATCATTATCTAAACCTATAAACATGCTTTTCTTTTTATGATAACACATTCGAACCCAAAAGATTAACACCATCACAACAACTCAAATCCAAAAACATATTTATCAAGATTCAAAAGAAGCAAAAAGAAGAATGAACCCTAAAATATACTCTATGCTAAAACTTAGCCTCACAATAAGGCCATCAAGACCACAATAATCAAAACACAATCACACCTCATAAGCATGTCTTCTTAATAATACCAACGACATCAAAAGATAACCATAGCACTAGAATCTCCATTTCACAATCATGTTTCTAACAAATAATAGCCAAAAATATATACAAGAAAAACATAAGTCATAAAGACAATAATAGGGTTAGAGATTTCCATTACCTCCTTGGTAGATATCACCACTCAAAAGAAACTATGGGCACCCCCTTGCTATACCTAGGATTTTTGAACCCACAACAAGGAAAAGGAAGAAAGAAACAAAAATAATCTTAGCATCAAAGATGAGAATACAACCTAGAGGAATCAACAATTAGTTCAAGAGCACAAACCTAGATTTAGGAATCCTCATCTTCTCTTCATCCTCCTTCTTTCTTTCTTTCTCTCCTTCTCTCTTCCTTTCCGTGCCCTCTCTCTCTCTCTCTCTATGGTGCATTCGGCCAGCTCCAAATGAGGCTCTCTAAAAACACTCTTTTCCTTATAAAAAAAAAACTAGAGACTATTCACCATACAATGGGAAAGGAAAGGGAAACTCTAGGATTTGGTTTCCTAATATTTTGGCCTTGATAGTCAATATAGATAAGGATGATAACTCAAGGATCAAATGTCAAACCAAAAATGGAAACCCACCCCTTGATTCCCTCTCTCCCTGGCCGACCACCTCACGCCCTCTCACTCTCTCTCTTACTCGGCCATGAGAGGCCATTCACACTCATTCTCATTTTTCCAACTTCCTAAAATTAGTACAAGTTAATTAAATAAAATCTTAGCTCTTTATTTCCTCTTTTCTCTTTTGATTTTTCAAAAAAATATAAATAATTAAAAAAGGGAAAAATACATGGTAGTTTATTACATGCTCACCATGCATACCATGCACATGCACACAACTAAGTGCTCAAGTCTATCACTACTATGTATGCACCTTCTTGCACACAATCAAAACTCAAGAATTCAAAAATTTTAATAAAATAAATAAAATAATTAACAATTTTAAATTCACATGATTTCTACCAAACAATTCAAAGAAATAAAATAAATTCCTAACACATAACAACTAAGATTAAAATAAAGCACACAAATTAAAAAAAATAGTGCGCTACATACACAAAACAAGAAGCATGTACTATGTGTGCCTTTATGTTATTTAATAATTATTAATATTGGGTTTTCTTTGATATTACACTATTAAATGAGTAGAATATATAAACCAATCATATATATCACCACTATTAAGTGATCTTTTTATTTCACCCTTTTGCATTCCAAGAATAATAGTTCATAATCAAATAATAGAAAGAAAGAAAGAAACAATGGAGTACTAAATATATATTAACAACAAAGAAATACCTGAAGAATGTGAGAATTAATCTTGAGATTGTTTAATAGTTCTATTGAAGCATTCTCACAAGCTGCTAATTTACATCTAAAAAAAAAGAACCCAACTGTTACACCCAGATTTTGAGATAAGAAGTTATGATCCCGAAAACTGGGCTCCTCAGATGTGGGCTCGAAATATGTGCAGGCATCATATGGTACAGCCACTAAACCCCTCTGAAGTAAAGCAACGACCTCGAGGATGTGTAACCTTGGATATTCTCTGAGCTCGCAACGGCAATGGCACGACACTTGAATATATCTTTTACCGAGTGTCCTCAGGCGAGGTAGTTCGAGCTTGGGGATGGAAACCTCGATAGTGCCTACCTATCCCGAGCGTAGACTGAAGTTGGGTGATAAGTTCGTGATTGACCCATAAGTCCTGACAGACTCAATGCCTATTGCTGATCTCGAAGACCTGATGAATCACCTGGGATAGCCCATTACGTGTGAACATATTTATTGTTGTGTAATCCCAATAATTAAGGGATGTCATTTAATCTGTTATTCGTTCCTGATCTTCATGGGACGTTTCCATGTAAATAGGATATATTGCATTTAATATCATTATTTCAATTGATATACAGAATATCTTCCCGAAATATGTGGGAATGAATTCTGCAACCTTTTTTATAAATAGAGAAGGGATCACCACTTGTAGGGGACCTGATGACCCTAATTTTGGTCAACGACACAGAGTCTAGAAAACGACAGGAAAGTAATATAGAGCTTGAGAAATTAATCTAATGGAAAGATAAAGAACACAGAGGTTTATAGTGGTTCGGCCCCAGTGATTGGTAATGACCTACGTCCACTTGATACTATTATTAATATTGATCTCCCAAGGTGTGATCAAAGAACTAGGGTTTCTGAGTTTCACAAACCTTAGAAGAAAAAAAGCAATACAACGATGGATAATAGTAGTATAATTCCGAAAGAAAAAGATCAATCCCCTTCCTTGAGCTATCTCTTGTGTATTTATAGGCTTAGGAAGAGTTACATGAATTAGGAAATAATAGCTACCCTCAATAAACAGATCTGCAAGTCATAATGAAGAGATATTCTCGGATATCATTACAACTATACAAATTTTTACATAAATGAACGGAATGTAAGACCAGACTGGTCGTATATAAAACTTGATCTTTTCATGCGGAAATAATGCTGGTCGATAGGCGAGCCGTATCTCTGCTACGTGTCCGCCACGTGTTGTAACTTCTTGCCACATCATCAGCAGCTGATTTATGGATAAACATGACCGATTTCTGATTTTTGGGAAGAAAGCTCTAGGTAATTAATCTCTAAAGAATTTTCAGAAAACTCCAAGTCTTAATAACACAGACTCGTGGACTAGGCAGAATTAACTGCTGAACCACATAAAAATTCTCTTGTTTCTCTTCATCATTCATTCACTCCATTGTTTAATTGTTTAATTGCTTTACGATTTAAGTTGACAAAAAATGGCGTCAACAGTTTGGTGCTTTCATTGAGAGCATTAAGTAGTACATGTGTGAGTCTAGTAAAAAAGCCTCCTTGAATCAACAATGGCAGCGAATGATCCCAACGTTCCTGAGGAGGAAATTTTCGATGAAGTTATCTATCCTGACGCCCTGGAAAGTAGCCTATGGTGAATTCAGACCTTGATGAGAGAAGTGGGTCATCCAACTCTCGGGGACCATCGGCCCCCAGGGATGATGAGGACATGTATTATAATCCTGAACGATATGTCCCAATAGTGGAGCTCGAAAATCGTCAACTGCGAAAGCAGTTGGCAGAGGCCAAGAAACGTAATGAGGAGCTGGCCAGACTGGCTGCTGAGGCACAGGCAGTTGACCCACCTCCGCCAGAGGCCCAAGCTCCGCCTCCATGGGACGTCATGTTCCATCGCGCAGGCCCCGTGGGTGACCACGCAAAAACACTGCCACCTAGAGAACGGGGCAACCTCCTCCGCCAATAGAACAACCTGCTCCATCAAGGCCCTGGAGAAGTAACCAGGCTGGATCTCCTGCCAACTCAACTGCGGAGGTACCGGCTGGGATAGGGAATAACCGAGCCCCCATGGAGGCTCGGACCCAAAATTCTGGTAACACGCAGAGCGTTCCTGAACCAGTTCGAGCAAACTTAGGGCCTTCTAGGCCTCGTAATGGATGGCAGCCACCATCACCCATAAGGCACCCACCATCGCCAATAAGGTATCCCTCACCAACTTGGAGAAACACGCAACCGACTTCGGGTGATAGGGGAAGGTGAGCTGGGCAAAGACATGGGAATGGGGAGACTGCTAGGGAGCATAGAGGTACCCAACCCATGAGAAGCCAAATGTCTTGGTCTCACACTATTGAGACGAGGCAACCAGTAAGGAAGCCATCTCGAAGCAACCATGCAACGAGCCATGTCAGTGAAGGCTCAAGAGACACTAGATCGGTCAGTATCTATGACCAGGGACGCAGAAATACTGGGGATCGAAGAGATCACCCAGATTTACGAGAACACCTGAACCATAATCGGGGGAATGGTAATCCTCGAATCCAGATCTGAGGGATCATCTCAATGGATGCAAGAACCCTGTGCCGAGGCGCAAAACTGGAGTTGTGATCAACGACAACCAGTTCCCGTAGGTTCAAGTCAGACCCCCCGTAGATCCAGTTCAAGAAAGGATCGAATAGTTGGAAAGAGTGTTCAAGCTCTTACAAAATGAGCGAGGTTGAGAACGGGATGAAGAGTTCGATGAAGAGTTCGATGAAGAGCTCGAGCCCTTCGCCCTGCACATTTCTAGCACCCCATTTCCTCAGGGATTCTGAATTCCTCATGTACCACCATTTGATGGGAATTCGGATCCATATAGTCATTTAAGCACGTTCAACACAATCATACGAGCTAGTAATGTGGGCTACGAGCTCAGATGCATGCTGTTCCCAGCCTCGCTCACCAGACCAGCAAAAAACTGGTTTGAAAAGTATAAGAGACATTCGATAGTTGAAAAGTATAAGAGACATTCGATAGCTTCTTGGGACCAATTATCAAAAGATTTCAAGAAGCAATTCAAGGCCATGGTTGGCATTAGGCCCGAGGCATCTGCCTTGACCAATGTCCGACAGCAGCCGAATGAAACACTAAAAAAGTTACCTAACAAGATTTAATTTGGAAGTCGCCCGAGCTCGTGACGTAGACGACAGTGGCCATTTAAAGGCTGTCCGAGCCGGACTAATGCTTGGAAGTGCTCTCTGGGAGGACATGCAGAGGAAGCCCGTAAGGTCCTTAACCAAGTTCAATCGACGAGCTCAGAGGTTTGTTAATGTAGAAGAGGCGAGGTCAACATTGAATATGACCTCTCAGCCCATAACTACAACAACAAACACAAACTCTGCTTCGACCTCGGCAGATCCTACGACCTCAAAAGGAAGAAGAATGAAGGGAATAATCCTGAGGTAGAAGGGGGAAAGAAGAAGAAATGGGAAATATATTTCTCCGTATACAAAGTGTATACCGAGCTCAATGAGTCTCGGGAGAATATCTACCTGGCTAATGAAAACCAGGTCCCTTTCAGACGTCCAGACCCCATGAGAAACCAGAAGGCTAAAGAGACTCCAACAAGTACTGTAGATTCCATAGAGATATCGGACATACAACCGATGAATGCGGGAAATTAAAAGATGAGATTGAAGGCCTGATCTCGAGAGGATATTTCAGGCAATATGTTAGAAATCAAAACCCCAATCAGGCTTCTACCAGCTAGAGGGGAGCAGCAGCACCACCACCTGTCCAGAAAAGCAACTCCCAAACAAGGGAGGACGAACGACCCCCTCCAATTGATGGAGAAGACATCATAACCATCACAAGGGGACCACATATTATAGGATCGAGCAGGAACGCCCATAAATGATATGTGAGTGAGCTGAAAACAGGTGACGAGTCTCCTTACGAACCCGAGCCTAGAGCTCCAAAACAGCAAAGGGTTGAATCTTAACCCATAACATTTACTGAGGACGATTCATCTCATGTACAATTCCCTCACAACGACTCGCTGGTCATCACCCTTCAGCTCACGAATAAGAGGGTACACAGAGTCCTGATTGATAACGGGTAAATATCCTTTATAAGGCCACCTTAGAAAAGATGGGACTCACGCTTCGTGACCTAAAAGTCTCTGCAATGACGTTGTACGGTTTTTCAGGAGAAGGGATTGCATGTGTGGGATCCATCGAACTCCCCGTGACCCTGGGAGACTTCCTAGTTTCGACAACCAAGATGATGGAGTTTGTAGTAGTGGATCTTCCATCGGCCTACAACGTACTGCTCAGGAGACCGCCCTGGTAGGGCTGGGGGCAGTATCATCTGTTAGGTACCTGGCCATCAAGTTCCCGACTTCTAGTGGCATCGGGACGTTGAAAGGAGACCAGCTCAGGGGAAGGGAATGTTACATCATTTCCGTTAGAGGAAAGAAACAGGCAAGTGCGCAAACACTTGTCATAATTCAGAATAAGGATGGGACAGTCTTCAAGATAGATGAAGAAATTGATCCAAGAATAGTGGAAAGAGCTGATCTCAAGCCATTAGAAGAGCTCAAAGAGGTCAAGCTCGAAGAAGTAGACCCCCCAAAAAAAGTGAAGGTAGGGAAAAACCTTCCAAAAGAAACCAAATAGCAATTAATTTGTTTTTTGAAAAAGAACCAGGATGTTTTCGCGTGGTCACATTCGGACATGGTAGGAATAATCCCGAATATGATAAGCCACGTTCTTAATATTGATAAGAGCTTCCCCCCGAAGCAGCAAAAGCGAAGACTCCTGTACGACGACAAGAAGAAAGCCCTGAAAGAAGTGGTCGACAAGTTAAAGGTAAATCGATTCATATGAGATGCCTTCTACCCGGAGTGGGTCGCTAACCTGGTGCTAGTCCCGAAACCTAACATTAATTACTCGGACCTCAATAAATCATGTCCTAAGGACTGCTTCCCTTACCTCGGATTGACTAGCTCGTAGATGCCACAGCTGAGCATGGACTTATGTCGTTCATGGACGCCTATTTTGGATATAACCAGATTGTCATGCATGCCCCAGACCAAGAGCATACGAGTTTTGTAACAGATTAAGGTCTGTATTGCTACAATGTCATGTCGTTCAAGCTCAAGAATGCTAGAGCCACATACCAACGGCTCGTAAATATGATGTTCTCTGAGAAAATAGGAAATAACATGGAAGTTTATGTTGATGATATGTTGGTCAAATCTAAACATAACAATAACTATATGGACGACCTCGAAGAATGCTTCGCCGTGCTTCGGAAATACAACATGAAGCTCAACCCCCATAAATGCTCCTTTGGAGTATCGTCAGGAAAGTTCCTTAGTTTCATCATAAACACACGGGGAATAGAGGCTAATCCTGACAAGATCCAGACGTTAATTGCCATGCCCTCACCTCGAAAGCATAAAGATGTCCAGAGTTTGACTAGACAGATGGCGGCATTAAGTAGGTTTATCTCGAAGTCTACAGATCGCTGTCTACCATTTTTTAATCTTTTGAGAGGGGGCAAAAAGTTCGAGTTGTCAGAGGAATAAGAGCTAGCATTCCAAGAGCTCAAGAAGCATCTCGCAGAGCCTCCTATGTTGTCGAAACCTATCACAGGAGAAACTTTGTTTCTATATCTCGCTACAACCGAACACGCCATCAGCATCGTGCTTGTTTGAGAGGACCAGAAGGTGCAAAAGCCAGTATATTATGTCAGCAAAAGGTTACTGGGGCAGAATCAAGATACCCCTTAATGGAGAAATTGGCTCTAAGCCTAATCCACTCGTCTCGAAAGCTTCGACCTTACTTTCAAGCACACCCCGTCCATTTGTTGACTGGCCAACCACTACGACAAGTCTTATCAAAGCTAGAAGCCTTAGGCCGATTATTGAAATGGGTTGTTGAGCTCAGACAATTCAAGATCACTTATCATCCGAGGACAACCATTAGAGGACAGGCCCTGGCAGACTTCATAATGGAATGCACCGGAATGACTAACGATGAATTTATAACCCCAGCCCGCGAGCTGTGGAAACTTTATGTCGATGGGTCTTCCAACGAAAATGGATCGGGGGCAGGAATAATACTGATCACCCCAAATGGGAGTCGATTTCACTCTGCTTTGAGATTTGACTTCGAAGCATCAAATAACGAGGCTGAATACGAAGCTCTACTAGCAGGACTTCGAATAGCCAAGGAACTCAAGGCTAAGGCGATACATTGCTACAGTGACTCTCAGTTGGTGGTCAACCAAATCTTAGGGGAATACCAGGCTCGTAGGACAAAAATGGCTACATATCTGGAAAAAGCAAAAGCAGCACTCAAACATTTCGAGTTTTACACAATAGAGCAGGTTCCCCGATAACAAAATTCAAATGCAGACACCCTAGCCAGGTTCGCATCATCCACCGAGGTCGACGAGCTGAATGTTGTGCCAATCGAACATCTATCGACACCCAATAGAAGCGAGCCTGAATAGGGGGATGTCTGCATGATTAACTCCGAGCCAACCTGGATGACCCCGATAGTTGAGTACCTCGAAACCGTCATTCTCCCAGCGGAACAGTCCAAGTCTCGGAAACTAATGTATCAGGCTCGTGCTAAGAGGAATTCTCCAAACATCATTTTTTCAGATTTTTTAGGTTAGATTTTATAGTTGGTATATATATATTTTTG
The DNA here is from genome assembly GCF_963169125.1 of Humulus lupulus. NCBI lineage: Eukaryota > Viridiplantae > Streptophyta > Magnoliopsida > Rosales > Cannabaceae > Humulus > Humulus lupulus. The sequence goes on from NC_084801.1 coordinate 10,639,284, forward strand.
TATTATTACGATTAAACCCAAAAGTTTCAGTCCCTCCGTTAGATATTTTTTTTATCAAAAGTGAATAACTTGTGTGAGCATATTTTAAAATAGTATATCTCAAGCTCCATTTTAGAATAGAGTTGCCTATACTGTAGTGTGAAAGCTGTCTTTGAGTAAGTTGGAACTATGTAACTAAAATTATATAGAAGATATGCTACCATTGAAAAGGGCTACCTTTCGGTATAGTGTGAAAGCGTCTAAATTGGGTACAATTTTATTTAAGAAAAAGGCTAACTAATTAAAGAAAAAATGCCACGGGACAATGACCCTTGCTTTCACAATCACACACAAATGCTTGAGATTGCTTCTAAGAAATGTTTTGTAAGTCTCACACACACTGTTGATTTAATTAAATTATTATCTGTGACTGGGCTCAAATGTTTGTAAGTTTTTTCTTGATTATACAAATCAATATAAGCTAAATATACTTTCTAACCTTGTAGAAAAATTCTTGTGTAAAATAATGTTTGTTTCTTTCTCTTATTACAGGTCACGGTTTTGGAGCTCATTTAAAAAATAATATATCCCAAAATATATTAGGATATTTTGGGATTTTTTTTTCATTAAAAAAATAATAAATAAATTATATATTATATATAAATATAATAATAATCATCATTAAATTATTTTCCTGATCGTGTGGGGTGGTGAGAATGTTTGTCAATCAATTTGTTTTCCTAATATATTTCTTGACTCTCAAAAGTTACCTTTTCTTGTAGTTTCCTTATTTTTGTGGCATTGTGGGTAGTTACCCGTTTTGTGTTTTGATGGGATTGTGGTGGGTTTTGGTTTTATTGAAATCATATTTAAAAGAAGAAAAAAAGGCTATCAAATCCCTATCTTTAAGTCGGTCACATCATATCACATCACCATCATTTTTGTTTCCTTCCTTCTTCCTTGCCGAGAACACCTTCTTTTCTCCTCCATTTTTTTCCTAGCTTTCTTAGTTGCAAAAAATGAAGACTCGTGGGTTTGGTGCTCTCTCAAAGTCCACTCCTCCTAATCTCACGGCCTCTGCAAGTGGTGTCACTAAAAGAAAGGCACGCAAGTCCGTGCTTTCCACATCAGGCGGTACCACCAGCACTGCGGTGGTGATTCCAGAGCTTACGGTTCCCAATGTCCCTCTATCGGCGGTTGCACTCGTCGAAGCCACCTCCAAAGGCCCAAGTGTGTCGTCTCCTCTGGCGTCTGTGCCTGCTGTATCTAAGAAAGCCTCGACTTTTCTTGAACCATCCAGGTCCGACGCTGCAAAAGCCCCATCTGAAGACAAATCTGTCTCCTTTGAATCTGATGACATTTTGGTCCCAAAGAAAAAAATTAAAGGGCTGGTTTTAATTCAGTGCATCTCGAGGAACTCCAAAAGGAAAAGGAACCAGTGACATTTCTTTTCCTACTGATTCTACACCTTTGTCAAAATTTAGGAAGAAGGCAAAAATTGCTCCTCCGGCTTGCACCTCCTCTGAAGAAGAACCTGAGGAGGAATATGAGCCTTCCAAAGATGAAGATCAAGTCGAGGATGATGATGAAGTGGCTGAGGTAGAGTTGGAAGGTCTAACAAATGCTGAGTCTGAGCCATCCAAGGAGATTCCTGTTTCGTCAAAATCTCAGGGCAAGAAAGTTATGGAATTTCCCAATCCGTTGTCAAAGAAGGTTGTTACCTCTCAGCCCAAGTTAGGTTTTGCTTTCAAAGCCCACTCTCTGAATTTTTGCTTCAATGGCAATGAGAAAAATATGAAACATTATCTTCATAGGAAACTTATTTGTGAGAAAAACTTTTCTTTTTCTGCTCATCGTGTGTTTGGAATTTTGAAAAATATTGAGGAGAGGAGCTGGTTGGGTACTCTTACTGAATATGATGGTTTTGTTTCAAGGGTGGTTAAAGTATTTTATACCAATCTTAATGATGAGCTATTTGAGAAAAACTCCTTCATGTTTGAAAATGTATATGCTCGTGGGCATTGGTACTCATTTAACCCCTCTGAGATTGCAAAAATCCTCAAACTTCCCCTTATTGTTCAAAATGATTCCATTGATTTTGCCTGCTGGTCCTTCCACATGATGTCTTCTGGCTTTGTTTATGTTTTGGTTACATCGTTTTCAATAAATTGTAAAAGAACACTTTTGTGTCTTTTCTTTTTGGGTTGTTTGGTTTCTGTTGGTATTAATCCATTGGCTTATTGATATTGGCTTATTGATAGACAACAAGGGGGAGTAATGTTTATTTTTTGTTGGGTCTTGTTTTTATTCTGTGTTGATTTTTTTTTTTTTTTCTTGTTAAACTTTCTCAAAAGTTAACTTTGTTTGTGATATTGGTTATGTTTGAGAAGTTTTTCGCAAGGGGAGTATTTGTATTTCCTTATTGTTCTAACCACTCTATTTTTTGCAGGATCTTTCAAAATAACAACCTTAAAGTATGTTTGTCTATTAAGTTGCCAAAGGGGAAATTGTAAAACCCTTTATTGGCTAACTTTAATTTAGACAAAATATTTTAAAGTTATTGAGGAAAATCAGTAGCATATCCTTATTGATTCATGATTTAATTATCAATTGATTCAGCTAATTTTTAGTGTGAAAAGATCTTTTAAGTGTGAATACATTTTTACCTTATTTATCACAAACAAACATTATTTGGTAAAAATATGTATTACAATTATCTTAAGATTATTTTCAGGGATTATGTTCATTCTGGAATAAAGAATGTGTCGAAAATGAACATGGTCAAAAGAAATGACCATGTTCGTTCTGCCAGATAAAACTGATGGCTTTGCTGACTCATCATTTTTCTTTTCTGTCAACACAGAATTTATCTAGTTGGCTGATTTCCTAAATCAAAGGAATTTGCAATTTGATTTCAAAGATCTCAGAAAATGATGGCCTTGGATGATTTCCTTGCCTATAAATATCTTGCCAAGGCCTTGGGAATTTTTACCTCTTCCATTTGGAAAATTTGTAAACATTATGTTATTTTGAAGAGTGTTTTATTTGTAGAGATTAAGTTTTGTTCACCTTAATCTTTGTGAGAGTGCTGAGTGTACTTGTGGATATCTATCTAGTCCCTTGTAAACAGGTAGTGTCTATTGTGAACGTGTTCATAAGGATCTTCGGGAAAGGATTCTATCTAAGTCTCACTTCGAAAGGAAGTAAGCACTCCCTATTCTTTGAAGGGATTTCAAGAGAATCAGCGTTTCATCAAAACCAGATTCGTAGTGAAGAGGACAACAAGATTGCGGCAATAGTTTAAGAGGGAGTCTTACATTGTTTAAGTCAATGCTTTTGTACATATTGTTTCTTTACTAATTAGTTTATTCTCTAGGCGCGGCCCCGTGGATGTAGATTATCTAAAAAGATTTCTTAACCACGTAAAAATTCTCGTGTGTTGAATTTTTTACCTGTTTTTCTGTTTCTATTTAAACAGTTGCATAAGTAGTATGAACAAAACTGAAATCTATCTAAACAACTTAATCAGTATTCTGCATTTAATTAAGTTGTTTATTTTAAATCACTTGGTAATATTAAAATACGAAATTTCACTTAGTTTGTCAAAGGAAATAAAAACTTTGCTTGCTTGAGCAAGTAAGTTATAAATCATATATAGCAGTCAAAAGTTATATCTAGTTAAAATTAAATATGCAACATTGTGTATCTATATGCAGGAAAAATATTACAAGTTTCCGAGAATAAAAGTTGCCCGTACAGCCATTGTCTTTACATCCCAAACTTGTTGCTCAAGTGTTTAAAAGAAAAAGTAAAAATAGAAACAAAACAATTTTACTGAAAATCAACAACCTCTCCATGCTACTTGTCACCCTCTGAATTTAAGGAGATCTCAGGCTCAAGGGATCTGGGGTAGCAGCCTCAGGAACTTTAGTAGCCTCACAAGCAACATAGCAATATCCTTCCTCCAAAGTTCCGCAGTAAGGCACTCAAAAAATTTCTTCTTCTTGTTCTTCCAAAACATGAAGAAACAATTGAATGCGACACTTTTAAACTTGGCCTTGGTCGAAGTGAAATTCTCTTCAAGACCCCATATTTGCTCATCTTTATTCTTCAACTATTGATCGCATTCAACAAGGAGGCAGGCTTGCTTACTCTAATTTTCTTGAAGAACTTGAATGAATTTGCATTTCTGCTCAATCTCATTGTTTTTGACAGGCAACTCATTCTTTATCTCCTCGACCTCTTTTTTGTTCTTTTATGTGATGTTTCGAGACTTCTTCAAGGAGGCCTTTGTCTTCCTAATCTCCTTAGCAACTGTCTTTGCTCGAGGATGAGTGTGAGTTAGAATCATCACACCCTGCAAAACCTAAATTTAGATACAAGTAAAAACTATTGTTTGAACATACAAATGATGAAAAATACTTATCGATAGTAGTTTCTAGATAGCCCGACCAAAGGCCTAGTCCACAAAAGCTTATTCGAGGGATGCAAACGCCTCAACACTTAGATGATGCAGAGAAAATTTGGTAGCTTGGGTAAAGATCGCCTTGGCGGAGGTTTCGAGACTTTGAATTATCATTGGGGAAGTGCTGGGGTAAATTGTCAAAGCTACTACAGAGTTGCTCGTGGGAGGAGGAGTTTGGCTCGTAGAAGGAGGAACTACTGGATTAGGAAGGTTGTGTTTGCTTGGGCTGTTTAGCAAAAGGGTGCTCTCTCCTCGACACAACGAATGTGTTAGAAAAATATAACAAAGACATAAAAAGCTGTGAGTTCGGTACCAATATATGTATTATTGCTTGAGGAGAAGTTAAAAAAATAAGCGTTATTAGACCAGGAAAGATCTTCCTGGAAAGCATTATAATTCTCTACCTCTACTTCCTTTTCGAGCAGGTCAGAAAAGAAAGAGGGTGACTTAAAATTTTTGCATTTACACTTAGCTACTGGTGAATTCATACTATAATTTAAGTAATTACTTGGAAGGTTGTCATCGTCATCAGTAGAGGAGAGGGAAATGTCTAGGAGATCCTCGACCAGCACTTGTTTGCCATTCCCTTTTACTTCGGACGATGTTGGGGCTCTGGCACGAGAAGCATCCCCTTTCTCCCTAATACTTATTCCCCCTGTCCTTCTCCTCATAGGTGCAGAGGTCGACTGGGGTTGCTTGTTCTTCCCCATTGCTTCACCAACTTCATGCTCGTTAGATTTTCCACCAGTGGCACTCTCTGTGATAGTGTCCTTGGTGGTCTCATAAGGCTGAAATAGACCAACCAACATGATATTTGCAATGTTCACCAACAGCTGACAATTATTTTCTTCTTTGATGTGGCTAGCCAATATGTCTGCTCGGTCGAGCATGCCTCGAGTATGAGGAGGTCATTCCCACGAGCTTATAAATTAAATAAGAATAGCTAAGTACAAATCCACGAGAGAAAAAAGAAGGAAGAGAACTGAGGAAATGTTCATTACCTCCTCGTTGGAAAGACAGATTTTCTGCGACCAGGTCGGTTGTCAAATAGTACTCCTTATGGTATTGATCTGCATGACTTCTGAATGTGAGGTTGGCCAGGAACACTTTGGTCGTGTCCCTATGGCAGAAATAAAAGAATCTAGTGCCCTTTTGGCCTGAATTGGATTTGAGCTTGAATAGATAATGGACCTCGTGGGGGGTTGGAGGCTCCCATTTGTGATGATGGTATAAGATATATAATGCTGAAAGCATTAAGTATCTGTTGGGAGTGATTTGGAATGGGGAAATGTCAAAGTATTCAATTGTTTTTCTAAAATAGTTGTGGAGTAGTAAGGTAGCACTAGCTAATATATGAAAGCATGACCAGACGTTGTAGGCTCCACCAGGTAAGGTGGCGCGCTGGTCAGCTCATGGGGTAACCATGTTGATTCCCCCAATACCATTCTTTTCAGGGTACCTTTCCAAAGCACTGCTCGATAGATTGCTTGCTTGAACCGTGTTCCAACTGACGTTCTTATTCTTCTAAGGCTTTAACTTTGCTCGTAGTCGAATGGTATTGGGGACCTCCATTGCTGGCTCAGCTCTAATGGGCAGATCATTTCTTTCTGACTGCTAATTGTTATTCTCGATGGTCGCCTGCCTTGCGACCTGCGGGTAAGTAGATGTCGTTTGGCAGGTGGTATGCTTTACTTTGGCCATATTTGGAGGAGAAAATGCAACAGTTACAACTTGTTCAACCATTGAAATCTTGCTCATTGCTCTCCCACTAGTCGGGATTCTGACAGGGTGAATATCAATAGAGTTAGAGTGGACAATGTAGGTCCAATCCTTTGGAAGGAATTTCCTTATCCTTGGTGCAATTCATCAACCTTGCGACGATACTCCTGGTCGAGGTTAAAGTGAAAATGATATAGATGATTTTGAACCCCTGGTCGAGAGGATAGTTCAGGAGTATCTTGGTTGGAATTTGAATCTGGTCGATTCTGATCAAAGTCATCAACCAACGTTTGGAGTAAATTGACGTCATGGAATGATCACTTCGCAAGTAATTGTATGCATACATCTGATAAAAATTAAAGGCGAAGTGAGTTATTTGAACAACATATGTCTGTTTAAAGTAATATGCTGCTCAAATAAACATAATGGTTTATTCGACCAAATCTATATATGGATCTGAAAGTCAGTTAAAAAAAATTTTCACAAATCTTTTCACTTACCTTTTACAGGGAAATTTCCCACCATTTTTCCAGAATTTAAAAAATTGAACTTTCCTTCAATTCTATGAATTTTCCTAGCATCTAGTATAAAGTATGGAATGGCCAAAGCCTAGAATGAATTTTCCTACTTCCCAAACACTAATTTTCCCAAGAAAAAATTGACACTGTTCAAGAAAAGCTTTATGTTCTTACAGATTACTCAAGAACACCATGTGTCCGAAAGCAAAATATTCAAATTTATCACAGAATTGGAAGAAATAAAAGTAAAAAATTACAAGTGAATGATCGAGAAACTTACTTGGATAATGACCTTGAAGGAGAAATTTCTGAAAAATAGGTCACAAATCCAGAATCTATGAAGGGAGGTTTTGGGATTTCAGAGGTTTCTTGGAGGAAAATTGAGTGTTTGAAGAGATAGGAGAAAGTGAAAAAAGTGGGAAAGGGAAGGCTATATATAGATTTTCCCACATGCAAGCAGTCTAGATGTCATCAAAGAAAAATGGTCATCATTATTTTCAAAAAGATGTGACGTCAGCCTTAGAACCAGAAATTTGTCATTTTCTTTATCAAAAAAATGTCATCATCACTTCGAAATAATGGTATTGCTTTTTTCGATGTGTCAAAATTTGAAAAGGTACTAGCCTAGTCGAAGAATGAATGTTTATCTAGTGCTGGTCGCACTAAGATAAACTTGGGGAGAAAATGTTTAACCCAAAGTTGGACATGATGATGTGACATATGAAAATGACACATGGCAGCAACTGGTGTTGAATTCGTCCACGGTGGACTATTTGCAGGTGCTGATCATTTTCCCTCAAGTGCAGTAGAAGGAGTTGCTTTTGTCAAGTAACAAGATGAAGGAGTATCACTCGTAGATCACTGCTCGAAAGGCATCTGGTCAGCAACAAGGATTCGATCGATGGCGTATTGGTGATACATCTTACTTGAAAGGATTACCTGCTCGAAGTACACTTTAATCAACCATAATGACCCAAATCTTATGACATATTTATGTAACCGATATTTGAATGTATTTTTTATATTCTTGTATTATATATTCAGTTGTAACAAGCCCACATTATGCATGTAGGGCCTATTTCATGCTTGTAAGACCAATGGCCCACTCAGAGACTCTATAAATAGAGATATCTCATAGTCATTAGCTCTCATGCGCACTTTACATACAAAATCTTTGTCAAATTATATTCTCTCTTAGGCTTAAGAAATTGAGTTAAATCTTGTTTTTCTGATCATGAATCTCACACTTTTTTTATTAATAAAAGTATAAGTTGACATAGATCTTAACCAACTCTTGGGGTCGAACCACTATAAGTTCGTGTGTATCGTTTACTTGAATTCATCTCATTTAATACTTAATTGTCGTTCAAATTGACTCAGTGTCATTGACCAAAACGCTAATCAACAATTATATATAGGTGTCATGTGATTCATGTGTGTACAAATAATATGACTATATAAATACATAATAAATTAGAACAACACATTTATTTTTTATCAAGAATAAACAAGCTTCTTCTTCAATAATTGAAGTGTGATTTAAATAATATCATGAATGTTTTGTACCTTGAATAAGATAGTTTGTGATCTAAAAGGTTATTATATTATTTTATTTTTTTTTAAAATACCATAAAAAGTGTTTTGATTTAATTTTTATTTTTATATATTTATGTGATTCTTTTATATATAATATTGTTTATTTATTTAAAATTGATAAATCATAAAAATATAAAAAATTATAATTAGTAAATTTTCAAAATAAAAACAAACAAGCCTACGCTTGCACCTAATATTTATTAAATATTCCAAAGTTTTACACCTCATGCTTCAAGTGGATAGAATTTTTTGTGATGAAGCCTTCAAGTCATGGCAAGAAATGGCGATAGGCATCCTTATGCTTTGACCACTGCCAGGGGCCATGTTTAGGGTCCCAATTCTAAGAAACCCCCACAATACAAAATTGAGTAATAGAAATAGCACTTTTTAGAGTTGTATTGAAAAATACCATTGTTTTGTTTTTCTAAAAAAACCCATAATTTGATTTTGTATTAGGCCCTTTTTTGCTTTGGGCCAACCCAAAAGTATTAATTGAAATCGTTCAACTATTTTTGAGGAAGGAATGAACATCGTGCATTATCTTCTTCATTGATTGCTAGGTTTTGGTCAATGCCTTTCAAGTTAGGAAATGTTGATTGGAAGTTTTTGTCTGTATTTAATATTTTATCTCAACTGTGTAGCTCTTACTTGTGTTGGGTTGTCTAGGCCAGTAGCAACCAAAATGGGCTCTTTTTCAGGTGTTGTCGATATTTTCTTTGTGGGAAGTGCCACTCTTTTGTGGTCACCAAGCTTCTCTTTGACTATGTTAAGAAATCGAAAAAAACACTTTGGTTTTCCTAAACAAAAATAGATATAAATAATTTAGAAGGCTTATCGAAATAATATATAATGGTTACCAATTTGATCAATTTGTTTTCTAGTATGAAAAAAAAAAAAAAACAACAACATGTGCACCATGAATAGAAGCTTTCAATTATTGACACCACTAAAGAAAGATTTTTAATTTTTTTTTACCATAATGCCATATTTTAGAGCATATGAGTAACTATAGGACATGTCTTCAAGGAAGTAATGATATGTGCACATAAAATATACACCAAAACATTAAATGCAATGACATGATACTGCTTTTTTAAAATACTGTGTCCCAATTATGATAAATATAATTTAATCATTGAGTGCATATTTTTTTTACACTTATCATCACTCGTCTTCATGGAAGAGGGTCTTCATATCTTATATTGCAACTCCCCTAATGGGTTTCTCTATCACACTTCATTTGATATTTTAGAACGGAGTACTATATATACATATGCTTGGTTTATGTGTGCACTTAACATGAAGTGCTTGAAACTCGAAAATAAGTTGAAAAACACACAAAATGGAAATAAAATTTATTTATTTTCATTACTATTTTACCAATATTATATATTTGTTTATTTTGAAATCTCAACCAAAATTATTTATTTCATTCACTTCAAATTTCATGTTGGAGTATTATGCAGGGCCAACCGTGATTATAAGCAGGCTGGGCAATGCTTAAAGCCCATTATAAAATAGAGCTTCCAAAGTTTTTAAAATAGCATAATTTAAATGTATTTTAGAAAAATACTACTTAAATATACGCTGAAGTAAAATATAAAATTATTTACATTAGAAATCTCACAATTTTACTCTAATTCGAGCCTCCATTTTTTTTAAATAGAGGTTACCCGCATGTAAGGAATTTTCCAATAACATTTCCAAGACAATGATAGTTAATACTAATTAAACTTTACCATGTAATGAAATATTATAGTATTCGATAAATAGGACTACATGTAAACAAAATTATTTTAGTGAATTGAAAAAAGATACTTACAAGCGTGTTTATTATTTGAATATGAAAACAAAAACAAGTCAACTATTTCCTTTCTCTTTACAAAGTCTTATTATATAAATATATATATATATATATATATTAATACTAGTCAATTGTTACAAAATAGTCAAATGTGGGTATATATATAGTAGATATCATTTAATAAAAGAAAAATAGTCCAATGAACATCCCACATCTACGCTTCTATATATACTTAATAGATATATAGGGAAAAAAAATTTGGTGCAACTTACAAAAAAAAATCTCATTTTAAAAGTTTTCGGCGCGATTTTTTTATGATAGTGTATATTATAGTTATTTAAAGTATTCTGTAAATTTTTAAAAAAAATTTCGAATAATTTAGAGTACCGAAAACAATGTTCAAACATATTATTTTTCACGCACATAACAAAAATAATCACGTGCATATTAAAACAATTCACGGGGTACAAACAAAAAGAAGTACACCGATGCACGCCACAAAAATACCATATATATATATATATAACACTTCATTTGTACATCTACATACACACAAGCATACATATCTTCCATAAATTTACGTCACATTCGGTCGAAAAGCATTATTACTTGACCGAGTTCAAGTTCAAGTTCATTATTTGAATCGGACAAGGAAGAACTCTTATTATTATTTATTTATTTATTTATTTGGTGTGTTATTCACTATTGTAGCAAAAATTGACATGAATAGTATTAGCACTTATTGAGCTTTAAATGGAAAGGTGACATGGGTAGCTACAAGTCATAAATCATCAGCAAGTGGGATTAGGAGAGCGATTTTGATTGTGTGTGGATGGGATTATTAATTACAATATTATTATTCTTCTTATTAATTTGTGGTTTTCAAAATTAGGGTTTCCACATTATTATTATTATTATTATTACGTACGAATTAATAACACTAACTGTTATGATCTTATGACCAAAGTAATATAATAAAACAAATATAATATTTTGAGTGTCATTATTGATTACCAGTGGTAGATATGTATACATGTAGTGACATCAATTGCTATTATTTGACGATCGATATTGTGATGACTTAATTAGGGTTACATTATTGGTTATGAAAAAAATTGAATTGTTTGGTATAAACATGTTGTTGTTGACTAGAGAGAAGTTCTCCTTTGAACAACTTGCTTTGTTCCACTTCCACAATGCTTGCATCCAATAAGAAAAGCATACCGATCAAATCACTCCTTTTCTCCTAATTTATATATATATAACTCAACCTATACCATACGTTTTATTTACACTTTTCTCTCGAGTTTTATATATTATATTATATATATATATATATATTATGTTATACCGACTGACTAATATATACACTTGTTTTGCAATATGTTAAATTTAGTCGAAATTTCATCTTGACAATTCCCATAATATATATGATGGCATATTTTCCATGCATGCATTTATATGGCTTAATTATTTTATGTAAACATATAAATTAATATATATATATATATTTATAGAATATCTGGGTCATTTTGCAGAGATGGTTATTATATGAAGATGACACAATTGATATATATTTATATATATAAATATATATAGCCCAATTCATTTAGAAAACGATGTAAATGAATTTAAATTATGATTCATGGAATGTTAGAGAATTTGGAAGATTCCAATTATAATTGGATTTTTTTTATACATAAATAGTAACCAATATCGTCATCAAACATTTTATTTCTTTGAAGGAAGAAACAAAAAACCAAGAATATATTCCTCGATATTTTATTCATCAATTTTATTTATTGACGTTGTAAAGTCAAATAATATAATATATAATTCATCGATTATTTATATAAACTCAAATAATATAATTTATTATGGTATAAATATATGTTTTTGTGTGTACATGTTGCAACGTACGTATACATGGTCTCCCACCTAATATGTTTTGACCTTACTTTAGGAAATATAAAGGTTTTTTTTAACCCATTTTTATAAAGAAGAAATTGCACGCTATGGAATTGATTTTGGTATATTTTATTTCATATGTTGATTTTCTATTTATTAGAAAAGTAGATAAATGAGAAACTTTGATCATATCCAATATATATAATGAGAAATTTGTAGGAAAATCTATTTTTCAAGTGTTTTGTATTCTGACACATCTTTAATAATTTTTTATAAAATAATCTATCTTAAATTTCAACCGGCCTTTTACATTTTTTAATCGGTTGCCTAAATTTTTTTCGAGCTGTATGAATTAAAACCAAGCTAGCTTGAGTGCAAAATAATTTAAAAAATAAGCCATATATATAAAATTAATTTCCTCTTTTTTGTCAATAAAATTGATCTGCCGTGGACACTCATAATTTCTTGGGCATCTCTCTTGTGCTATTTTCATGTTATTCATATTAATTAATAGTTTTATACGCGTGGGATTTTAGTGATGTTTTAGTATTTACTTGCTTAGAAACTTGTGTTTAGTTATAACTTCTCTTTAAAATTTCATTTGTTTTTTTATGTTATTGCTTCTGTTTTTACATATTGCTTGTTATGATACAGTTGGTGTTTGTTGCAACAAGATCTTGTGATCAACAGTTATATAATTTTTAATTTCCATCATATAATTAATTAATTATTGTAGTAATAATACCGGCCATAGGAAGAATAATTCTTTTATTATTTGTTAGTCTATAAATGCATGTGTTCCTTTATATATTTTTGACGTGTTAATTTTCTAATTATATTTATTTAATAAATATTTTCTCGAGAGTGATAGAAACCAAATATAAATATTGATTGAAAATTATATTGTTAACTATCAAATTTAAGCTAGTTTCATAAAAAGGGGCCCCTTTTTATGAAAGAGGCGTAAACAATAAGACAATTAGTGAACATTTTAGCCTGTACTGTATAATATAATTACCTTATTTCACTCTAAGTAACTCTCTTTTAAAATAATTCTAATAAAAAAAGTTGATTCTCATTCAATGAATATCCTAATGTTATCACATAATCACGTTGGAAATCAACTTTTTAGTGTACTGATTATCAAATATTTATGCTATAATAAACCCATGTTTGTATATTAAAGTAATAAGATTTGCACATTATTTTTATGTGTATGTATTATTACTCTTGACATTATTAGATTAAGTTAATATAATGACTACAGTTAAAATCGGAAATCAAAATTTTCTTATATATGTATATATATATATATATAATGTGTATTATATATTTACATATTTCGTTTAACTTTATTTATATATCTACACACAAATGTTACAAACATATTTTTTTGGAGGGATGTTCAAAATTTGCCCATTCCAAACTAATTCCTCCAATCGACCAATTCATTTCTATTTGCAAAATAATAGGATTAAATTTGATCGAATATTATAAAAATCTAATATCTATCTATATATATGTATACCAACTTGTTGAGTACATTGTTTTGAAAATTATTTTGCAAAGAATGCAATCGAAGATATTATTTTGTAAAGAATTTTATTAGATAATTATTAATTTCAACAAATTAATATCTTAATATATATTAATTAAGTATTAGATTAACATATTCAATTATAGTTGAACCCAACACTACATGATGATAAAGATGAAATTGATCACTTCTCTTCTTAGTGTCTAAATTCGCCGAATCCGCACAATATTTCCGGAGTTATTAATAATAGAGTTTCTAAATATACTAATTAACACATGGAAGAAATTGAGTAGACAATTTATTAGGCCATACACAAATATAAATATATATTATATAAGAAGATTTGTAAACTTTACACACATATCTTTTTTGTGTGTGTATATGTTTATATATAAATATGAAATTGAATTATATAATCTACCACACATCAGATTATATAGATATGATTAAGAAACGAATCATATGTAATATTGTAAGATGTTTCCAAATCTAAGATGCTATAATTGGTCTGGTTCATGCACCAAGACAATAATATATAGTCCAAAAAATAACATGATTGATTATTTTTAGAACCACACAAATCAAAAGTGAAAAATAAATAAATCATATCAATGGTGGAAGACTAACCAAGCCAGAAAAGCCTCTTTTTACCAACACAAAGACTTGGAAAATTTTCATGGAAAGTACTAATAGCTAGCACAATTTTTCCATTAGGTTTTCGTGTGGTGCACACTTAATTATTTTTTTTCCGTTATTTTTGCATGATTTTCACAAAGACAAATAATATATATATAAATTTATTTATGAAAATTTCAATTTTATACTCAACAACAATCATAAACAAAAGAGTAACTAAGGAAAACCACTAGATCAACAAGCTGGTCTTCATGAGAAAAACTCGTTTTGCACGTATTGTACATAATGTGAAACGTTATATATATATATATATATATACTTTGGGATTGATATAATTAATTATATATCCAACCCATGCCAAATCTCATTTATCTACCTTTCCAAACACTGCTTTTTAATTTCTATCATTATTATATATATCTATATATATATACATGTCTGTATAAGCATACCATAACCATATACCTCCAAAACTCTCTCTCTCTCTCTCTCTCTCTCTCTCTTTTTCTTGCAAACTTTTTGACTATAAAAAATTGACCATATCAATGTTATGTTAATATACTTTTCCTCCATATCAATTTAAACAATTAATGGTAATACTATACCTAATTCTTGGATTTTCATCAATTCATATCTTATTGATCAATATTTTCTAGATTGATTTGACCTCATTTTTCCTTTAAGTGCATGCACATAGGCCCTATGAAATAAGAAAAATATTTAAAAAAATAAATAAAAGAGAAAAGGAATCAAAAGAAAAATTATAAACTATAATAATTAAGTATGAAGACTAGCTAGGTCCCATGCATTGGTTCTTTAATATGTTTCTTCTATAATTAGTTTTTTTTAATAAAGAGATTTGTTTTAGTATATTATTTGTAACTATATATATATATGTATATAGATGTTAGCTATATCATTCTTTTTTTTAGATATTAATTATAAATAAAATAAAATAAAAAAGACTATCTCTATGGCACAATCAAGGCTTAATTGGATGCTAGAATTTGGCAAGTCCTGGCAGTTGGTCGTTTATTCTGGTCAGTCAATCAGTTTAAGAATCTCCAAATTATTATATACATATACATATATATATTATTAATAAAAGATAAAAATATATAGAAGAAAAATAGAATTAATTAAGGAAGGACCACATGATTTGCATCCCAATATATCCACATAATTTTTTTTTTATAGCTATATATTGCAAAGGAGAGTTGGTTTTTCTTGACAAGAAAGAGAAAAGAATAAAAAAAAAAATTTGCTGAAATGAGTCTCTTAGTTGATCATTATGGTCTTCGTATACCTAAATTTGGATTTGCTTAATCTTACCAGCCAATCTATATAAGAGGTCGACATAAGGGGACACTATTTATATACATAAATATATTACTTAGTTAACTAACATATATAAATATATTTATATAATGTTGACCTAATGTTATAGACATACCTATATATAAAATTAATATAGTAGGTTAATTAATTAGCTCTATGTGATACCGGTAACATATAATGAAATGTATTTTCCAACAAACACATTATAATAATATTAAGTGTTACCAATAATGCAAGTTTGATCATTAAATAATATAATCGCATGCCTAATTGTGGGGTTAATGACTAGTAATCAACTATGTGATTTGGACACACACATACATATATAGTATTATATATATATATATATTGGTAAATAGCTTTGAGTAATATTGGAGCAGAGTAACAAAGAGATAAGTAGGTAGAAATGTTGTTTTTCCACAGTAACTAACTTATATATATATTAATATTAATGAGGTCAAGATTACAATTTGTAGGTTGTAGACTTGTAAAATTTATATATACTATATAAATAAATTTTCACTTTGCTATAAAAATTCCAAAGATTAATTAAAAAGAGAAGCATGTATATTCATATAATAGTTATATGTATAGAAATGAAAAATATTAATTAAACACCATGACACTCTTTTTCTCTTTTATTTATGATATAATAATTTGAACACTTAGTGAGTAATGTGATAAAAGACATACATAGATATAATACTGTAGTTAATCAATCACATATCTCTTCTATTATATAAATTTCCGTTATCTATTAATATAATAAATATCTATTTTTGATTTGTTTTAAAGGTATATTCCATTAAATATTTAGAATATTCCATTAAAGATAACAAAACAAACCGTTAAAACTAAAATTTTCGTTATCAACACACCTTTTATATCTCTTCTATATAAAAAGTACGTAGATAACGGAAATTCTTGATTTTAATGGTTTTTTATTTTTTTTCGCTAACTTTATCGGAATATTCTTATGTTTAACATAATATTATTACATTTAACAGTAAATTGTAAATATGACTTAAACTTAAATAAATAAATAATTAAACAAAAATAAGTAAATTGTAATATATAATCTTTTATTGTCACTACCAAATTTAAAAAATAGAACAAACATAAAATTAAACAAAAATAAATAAATTAAAATAAGATATTTTATGATAACTTAAATAATTAAATTATATTTATTTAAAAATAATAAATGCATACATATCATTTTTTTTATCTTACAAATTTTTGTAATAGTTTGTTTTTTATCAACTGATTTGAGCTCTTTTTCTTCATCAAATTCACCAAAGGACATTATTATGAGTTAGATTAGAAATTAAAAATAGTTGATGCATATATACTACTATATACACTATGACTTTTTTTATTCTTATTTTATTTTTATTATTAATTTCTTTTTAAATATTATTGTATTTTATATATATCATGTAGTCATATAAATATATATATCAACGTTGTGTTTAGATGTCATATGTATAGAGATTGTTGATATAAATATTTATATATACTATAAAATTATAATTCATTATATTATATATATATTAAAAAAATAATGAACCATATTTTATTAAAATTATAGACAATGTTTATAATTTAAAAATTGAACAAACATTCATTGCACGTTGCTATATGAATCCACATCAAACATGTTATTTTTTCATAAATAATCTGTCGACATAAGTAGCATTATTTCCTAGAATATTATTTATATATATATATATATATATGCTTTGGGCAGACACATATGTGCCCCATGTGTAGCCGCATGTTTAACAATTGATTAATTAGGGTTTTTTTGTTTTAATTATTTTAAAGCAAGCATTGATTGTTTGTTTTCTAGAACAACCTAACATTCCACACATGGGGTGTATCTTAAATGGTAATCTCTAAATCTTTGTGTGGTGTCTTTGTCCCTTAATATTAGTTTGTTTAGTCAACACAATCTATAAAAACATCTACTTAATTGTTTGTGCTCTTTCTTTCGACAAAAAAATACACAAATAAAGTTCAAGGGAATAAAAATATTACTGCCATAGATTTCAATTAATGTAATATCTAATTATTCGCTATTTATATATATATGTATATAAATATTTATAGCAGGTTCATTTAACTTGGTAGCCATGCATTCAATTGGTATAGCCAATAATTTTTCGATAATTTTTTTTTATCATTTGTTTTAGCTAATGCTAGTCCTGAACAGTCATCTGACAGATATATATATATATTATTTAACTTCAAATCAAATAATTAGCAATGAATAAAAATAAATAATTAACATCACGTTGTAAAATAGTTTCATATGGGATTGTACAATATTGAGAGATGACCAAACCAAAACCATCACCAATGCCAATTGCTGTTAATATTTGAAAACTTTAAAGACTACACCGTCGAACCAGAGAAACCCCAAAGCAACGAGAAGCAATGGACAAATTCCAGCCGCTGGTTAGGAGAGGGTCTAAAGGCCAGCGGCCAGAAGAGAGGAAGAAGAAAAACTTTTGGTTTTCTAGTGAGAAACAAAAAGGAGTGAGGCAGCTAAGGTTTTGGCTTAATCTATTATATATTGGTATATGCTTGTATTATTTATATTTTGGATAATGATTGACACGTTTATTTTACACACTTAAAATACACTATTACATTCATTTTTAACCTGACATAATTAAATTTAGTAGATTCTACTTAATAAACACTACAACAAAAAGTACTTATATTAGGGGCAACATCGCCTCTAATAACCCAAAAAATCGACACTGATATGTACCGGGGGCGATATATCACCGCCATCACGTCGTCGTTAATAGTCATTATTAGCGGCAACAAATATAGTTGCCCCTAATAGAATATTCAGGATGACTTTGTTGTCGCTGATATTGAGAGGTCACCGCAACTATACTCAATTTTGTAGTATTTTTTAAAATAAAACTAGTATTTGCTAGAAAAAAATTATAAAAAAATATTTTTTAATAATAAAATTTTGATTAGAAAAAACAAATTTAAATTAAAACATTATATCAAATATTCATTATAATTCATTAACATAACTAAACTAATATATTTTATTTCTTAAAGTGAAATTTTATTATTCATTAAATTAAGTAATTAATTTATTTGTTAAAATGTATCTTCATTAATGGTTAATATTTTGGTAATTAATTGTTGACGCCGTTTTTCGTCAACTTAAATATGAAGAGCACTAATCAAAGATTTAGGAAACAAGAAAATAACAGTAAGATTTTTATGTGGTTCAACAGTTAAAATATGCCTAGTCCACGAGTCAATATTATTGATTCGTGATACTCTCTCAAAGCTTTATCAGAGCAATTCGACAGAGTATTCTCAGTACAATATTGTGTGTTCGTACAAATGAAATTCCCCAGGCTATTTATAGACATGGTTAGGAGAATATCTTCCACTAATTCAGGGAAATTACAATCAATTATACATATTTGAAATAAATACATTAAATGCATAATATCCCATGATAATTGGGACTTAATACCAGACAACAATAAATCCCTAAGGAGTAAGGATCTCCTAACAGTTGTCGTGTGCAAAACGCGTTGCTGAGCTCGAATGCAAGGTTAACGCGCCTTTCGAGATCGACCAACACTTCGAGCTCGTTATTCTAATCAGCCTCCTCCTTAGCCAGTGATTTCATTGAGCTCAATCTTTGGAGACCAATATCTTCGAGCTTGCAACTAAGGCTCGAATAACACCCATATGCATAAGAGAAGATTCGTTCTTTTGAGCTTGATACCTAAGCTCAAACCTTTTAAACTTGTGCGCAATCGCCAACAAGAACAAGTCAGGAATCATGCAAATTTGTACAAGTGTCCAACCACTGCTTGTCATTTTCGAGCTTATGCTTTATGAGACTACATTTTGAGGCTTATTTCTGACTGTGTCGAAATTTGGGTGTAACATTTTGCTCCCTCAAAAGTGTTGGTTCGAATCCTATGAGAATGAAACTTTTTATCTCCAGTTTTCAAAAAAATGTGCTACGCACCAGAGATAACCAGAACCAAAGTTTTTTATTTTTTCTTGCATGTTCTCAAAACCCAAAAAACAAAGTAATATTTCAACCTTTGGCTCCATGGGATCATTTCTGCTGCCTCTTCTACAATCGACAATATCCTCTTTTCCAATATCATCTTTGTGTAAGTTTCTAGTCCTTATATATATATATTTACGTGTTTCCTCTATATGTAAGGAAAAAAAAATTCTAGTCTCTACCAGATTTTTAGGTCTCTTTTGCACTAGATAAGTTCTAGTTGTGTAGGGCTGCACTGATCACAAACATGATTTAGGGCAAAACAAATTGGTAGGAACAGATAAAAATGGAGCCTTTTTTGGTAAGAGGGGTTTTTGGTCATAAGTTTCATGTGGCTTAAGAAATAGGGTTTTGGATTAGGGTTTTAATGCACGAATCTCGAAAACATAACCTTTTCAGGTAACTGCCAACTTTTTCCCTAGAAATCTAGGATTCTCTTTTTTTAAAATTGATAGTATCCATCCCACTCTCGCGTGGGTGCACTCTTGATGCCTGAACTTTACAATAGTTTGGGATAGACATCCGAGTTAATCTCGCCCTTTCGAGCCTTCAATCTCAATTGAGGCAATCTCGTTATCTCGAGCTTGCAAACTTGAGTTATCAAGATAAATTTTTCCACTTTAAAATTATGGGCCCTCACCTTTTTCTTTCTTGTTAGATGTCCCAGTCTTAAGAGAATTGGTGGGGCCCGAGCCTGCCATCCCTTACCATGTATCAACTCCTAGTCCTGAATCGTCTTTCACACAAAATCAGCGACTAATTCGCGAGCACGAAGAAAGGTGCAAACAAGAAGACATACGAGCTCAAGAGAAAACATGTTAATCATGCTGGAATTATAATACAAATATTATTAAAGTAAATTCTAAAAAATTTACCTTCACTTTACTAATGATATTGTCCTTATACCATTTTGGGACACTAGTCTAATCCTTGTAATATCCTGAAACCACTAATGTGACTAGGGTCAACCACTATGTGGAGTGGATGTCTAGCTTCTCGCTTTTTGTCGTCTAAATTTTTCCTAGCGGCAGGCCCATGGCCTTTTCTCTTTGGTGGAGCTACTGTATAGTTTTAAATAAGTGCATCATATAATTTATTGTGTTACATAATAATGTTTAATTAGAAATAAATAAAGAATAAATTTTAAAATACCTGACTCGCAACTGAATGGGATCGTAGTAGGATCTGGTGGATCTTGACCACCACCATCTCCGCCATGGTATGAAGCTACATCTGCTGACATCTTTAAACTAAATATGTAACACCCTGGATAACCAAGACTGTTACACTGTGTGTTTGAAATAGTGCAAGACCTGCTAATCAAGTCATTTAAATAAAAATGTGAATCTAACGACATAAACATGTTAGGTTTAAAAGATTTTGGTTATAAACAAGTAATTTTCATCAAAATACATGTTTGGTACATGGGATCCCAAATCAAGGTTTAAATAACGTAATTACAGAATTTCCAAATCATATAAATAATCAAGCCATTCTAATGGCAAAATACACGTTTTAGGTTCCCGTCCATGTACAAACCCTCGACCGTGGCGGCCGCGCAGCTGACAATGTACACCTTGCCCCTAGAGCTCTCCAACTCATGGTCAACTCGTCTTACCCTTGCCTTTACCTGCACCACATAGCACCCGTGAGCCGAGACCCAACAAGAAAACATAATATCATAGCACAATCAATTTCAACAACTAAGTAAGTCACGGAGCATAACCAAATGATTTACCAGACATTAATCAATTACCCAGGAAGCCATAGCATTCATTCAATCCAAGACATCAGTCAATAATCAATGACCTAATTCCAGATATTTAGCATATCATACACAACAATAAACAATAGTATACATGTCAAGCAACAATTAGGGTTAACGCCCGTAGGCCGCACCCTCTATTTAATCCACTGTCTATGGCTCGCTTAGGCCAAGCCCAGTGATATACCCACTGACTTCGGCTAGATTAACCGAGCTCAATGATTAATAAGATGTCCTCAGCTACCAGTGGCTGAGCCGCGCCCTGTGCGCCAATGTAAACTCTGGCGCTCTTAGGCCGCTCGTTTACTATTTACATGGCATAATATCATCCTCTATAAAGCATACAAAGCAGGGAACCCTTAGTCCCATTATAAATCCACAACCAAGTGCAGTTTTCTTACATTTATTTCCAAGTGCTTAGATGAAGAAAGACGACCCCCAAGCACGATCCTACCCCGAGCCCAAGCGTAAACCTAGGCACAACCATAATAAAGGATTCCATCAATAATAAATGATTAAAGGTTTCCGGATAGGGTTCTAGCCTCCGGGACATCGAATTCCACCAAACACGGTAGTGGGATCGATCCTGAGCACCCTAGGTTAGGTTCCCATGCTTAAAATCTCCAAAAGGCCAAAAATACCCATAAGGGCCGCGACTCAAGCCCCCCATGTCGTGACATGGCCCCAAACAGAGGCTCAGCCTTGCCTAGAAATTGACACGGGCCACGACCCTACACACCCCATGCCGCGACCCGCCCTCCTTCCTCAGCACCATTTGTTCTAGAGGGCCGCGACTCACCAAGAACTATGTCGCGGCCCGACCCCTTCGAACCCAGAAAAACACCACTTTCATCCACCCAATCTCAACCAAACTAACCCAAAATCATCCGAATAACATATTCTAGTTATCACAGCATTTCAGGTATACTTCCAGTAGCAAAACCCACAGAAAAACTAGCCTAAGGACTCATCAAAATCACACTTCAATCCTTGAATCCCAAAAACTCAAAACCTCTTAGAACAACCAGAAATCCCAGAATTCTAATGCTAAACTATTATGAAAAACTTACCTTTGCTGAAGAGCAAGTCCATCTAGAAGTTGTAGAGATAATCCCCAAGTTCCCAGCAATAGAACCTAACAAGAATTCAGCTCAAATCCTCACCCAAAGCTTCAATTCAACTCTCAACATCAAAGACCCAAAAAC
This sequence comes from Humulus lupulus, assembly GCF_963169125.1. Taxonomy (NCBI): domain Eukaryota; kingdom Viridiplantae; phylum Streptophyta; class Magnoliopsida; order Rosales; family Cannabaceae; genus Humulus; species Humulus lupulus. Next base: position 10,661,823 of record NC_084801.1, read on the forward strand.
ACTTAGAACTCAGAACTTAAACATTAAAACCTTAATCCAAATCTTACCTCAAACTCTGCTTGAATCCACCATCAATTTCTAAGCTAATCTCCAATTCTAGAGCTCCACTTCTTATGAAATCAGCCAAAAAATCCCTTGGTTCCATGGTAAGCTTGAAGAAACTCCTTGAGAGAAAAGAGAAGAGAGAGGAGGGTCGGTTCTAGTTGTTTCCCCTGCCTTCCTTTGTTTTTTTTTGTAGAGTCCAAGAACTTTACTTAGCTAAGATAGATAGTAGTATGATAGTATTTATAGCATTATCCTTGTTACTTTGGATTTTTGGTTCAGACCGGGAATTATTTGGACACTCATAGTAGTACTTATAGATTTTCTAAGTTTAACCTATAGTTTAAGAATATTAAGTATAACCTAAGGTATGATTAATGTGACTGATATTAAGGATTATATTATTATATTATAAGGTTTAGACATCAACCAATAGGATTTTAAGCACATTTTTTGAATGGTAATTAAGGATTAAGTATTTTTGAGGATTAAATTAAAAAAGGGTAAAGTTTGAATGTTATAGGGTCAGTCAGCAGCTTTGAGTACGTTGAGGGCTTAGTCAAGGCTGTTTACTCCATTCAAACTCAGCTAAAAATGTGTAAATTCGTGTTTAAATATTCAGCGTATGCCGATATATCGCAGCTATAGGGGGCGATATATCGCAGCACGTAGATACGGAAAACACGAATCGATGCACGGTCGGCTCGGGAACAAAGGTCCAGGCGATATATCGCCTATAGGGGGCGATATATCGCCTCTACCAGCATGTTTTCAAATACTTTTGAATTCTTTTCCTTTCAGCCATTCAAACTCCTTCAACAGTCCAGCATCTTCTGAACGAGTCTTCAGCCTCTGCTGAACGATTATTCAAATGATTTTCACTTAAAAAGCCATTATTTTTATTCAAGTAAAATCAAGATATTTTCATTCCCAAACTCTATAAATAGGACCTAGTACCCAGCCATTATTCACCATTTGCTCTAAGTTCAGAGGCTGCTAGTGTTATGTGAGTGTGAGAGTGTAAACACTTGGTTTGGGGAAAAACTATAAGCTTAAACAACATAAGCTTATCTAACACTTTGGGAAGTGAGTGCTATAGTATTTCGGTGGATGTTAGATTGATCTTGCAATCTTTGAGGTAAACCCAAAAATCTAGTTCTTTTCTGTATTTTTATGTTATTTCCTTTCTCAAAACCTTCTACTCAGTCCCCTAACCTTATTCTTATTTTGGTTAGGGAATCCAAGCTTTTAAGCATATAAGTCGGTAAGTATGTTTTTTTTATGGTTTAGTCTTTCCATCTCTTTCATTTCATCTCCTTTCTTAGACTCACTCTTTCTTATGGTTTTAGGAGTGTTCCAAAAGTCCCAACTCAGTCCATAATCCCGGTAACTTTGGTAAGGAAAATAGGCTAGAATTTATATGTTTATGTTTATGTTATCTTATGTGTTATGATATGATATGAGTATGTTATGAATATGTTGTGCATGTGTATGTTGTAGGCTTGGGCATATGCCCTATTTGACTAACAAGACCCCAAAAAGATTGTGGGCATAAGCCTATTTAGCTGGTAGGACCCCACTAATCTCATGGGCATAAGCTTGTTTAGTCTATGGGACCCCAAGTAATAATGGCCATTATAATAAGTGAATTATGTGTTATGATATGTCTTTACATTATTATGAAATTATGTTTATGTTTATGACTATGTGTTAGATTTTCCTTGCTGGGCATTAGGCTCACTCCTTTCTGTTTATGTGCAGGAAATAAGCTTTAGAGGTGGAAAGATTCGTGACGCTTGGAGGATGTGTATCGATGGTGAATGGAGTCAAGGGGCCGAGCGTTATTCGATTCGAGGATGTAGTCTCCTTTTAAATTTTTTATGATTTTATGTGTATTTTCCGCAACAAATATGTAATGTCTTTCATTTTTAAATCATCTTTTGTTTTAAAACAATGGGATCCCATAATCCTTCTTAGTATTTTGTTTGTTTGTAAATAACTCTCATTTTGCAAGTTATTCAATAAATTATGGTATTTTCGTAAAAATGTAAGTTTTAGGTATAGTTTCGTTAATGGTCCAAATAGTCTAGAGTAGTGGGTCATTACAGTTTTACCTTATTTACTTCACTTAAGTTATCCCAAAGCTCGGGGTGCCAAAAACGTCCCCGAGGGCAAAATGGTAAAATTCCCCGATACTCCCACCTAGGCTTCCTAACCTCAAATATATCTCCCATTATTTTTTTCCATAACCCAATAATCCAAATAACCACCTAATACCTGAGATTCCCCTTTACTTGCCCCAAGTCAAGTATCGGGTCCCGTTGTGACTTTCCCGCTACTTGCTCCCTAGGATCGCCTCGTGCCGGAAGCTGCAAACACATATATCCACATAATAATGTGGTCTCAACAGTTTATCACAAATAATTACGTTTATGCCCTAACGGGCCAACATTACAATTATGCCCTTACCAGCCAAGCAGGGCCCGCATGCTTATCCAAAACCCATAAACATGCTTTCTTACCATTAATTCTCATAACCTCCAATTATGCCCTCCCGGCACACTAATCAAGGCCCTTAAGCCTTATTAGTAATTTTGGGTCGTTACAAAATATGACCAAATTTGTTTGTTAGTATGAATATCAGATATATATTATTTATGAATGTATAGTTGTAATTACCACGTAATTATTATTTAACATTTCTGATTATAAATCAACAACATAACAAATCCATAAATCGTTCAACATTTCTGATATATAATTATTTAAATATAAAGTTTTTCTTACACAGATACAAGAACTAAGTACAATAGTCATCGTCATCACTTATCAAATTAACATCTATTGGTGAAACATGATTGGTGTTATCATCATCACTAAGGACAGCAAGTAAATCATCCTCATCATCGACTTCTTCTATGTCTTCGACTTCTTCTATGTCTTCGACTTCTTCTTCATCGTCATTAATAAAATCATCGGTGTCTTGAGCAGTTGAATAAGGTCAAGGGACAGTTCCTATGAATATTGTTGGTTGATTAGATTGTTGAACAACCAACTCCCCGAGCTCAATAGTCAATACGGAATTTGATGAGTTTGTGTCATGTACAACATCACTATCAATATTCTGATCAGAACTGTCCGGAATATCCCAAACTTGCCTATGATTCACTTCCTCAACAACTTTCCAAGCTCAACCTCTAAGTAGATCATCGAGATAGAAAACTTGTTTAGCTTGGCTAGCAAGTATATACGGTTCATCTTTATACCATTCACCACTCACATTTATACTGGTGACATTATTTTCAGTAATTGTTTTTCTTTCGGGTCCGTGTTGAACCATTTACATCGAAACAATACCACTGAATATACACCAGTATAAGATACCTCCAATATCTCTTCAAGTTGTCCATAATAGTTAAAACCTTCTGTCCCAGTAACACACGCTCCACTATTTTGTGTAATACGATTTTGATCTCGATTGTGTGTAACATATCGAACCCCATTCACTATACATGCTTGATGGGAGTACGCCAAAAGATCAGACCCAGATGCTAAAGCTGGCAACTCATCCCCATTCTCTAATGACTCGAGCTAGTGCAAGTCATATATCTAAATATACCAAAACATATTATAATAAGAAACTTATATTTCAATCAAACAACAATGAATGTCGTAGGTATAAATTACCTTCTCGTGAAACCAGGAATGAAACTCTTTTTTGTGCAAAAGGTTATGATCGCCCAATGGATCCCTCTGTTTGATCTCATGAAGGTGTTCATTGTTGATTAACATAGTGTTACAGTTCGAAGATGTTACGTTAAAAACAACATAAAAAAAAAAGATAACTAAATTAACCTACTCCATATAGACTTCAATTTCAGAAGAATTCTCGAGTATGAACCACTCATCTATATTCCAAGTCTTTTCATCGAGAGACACTTGAAATCCCTTACTCAATGGAAGACATTGAGATTGGAACACTTAAAGGTGGCGTGGAACATAAACTATATCCGCATTTCGATCCGAATGATTAAATTTGGTTTCCACGCCTTTGAAATACATGGAACAAAATTTTACAGCCTCATCTGCCACATATCCTTAAGCTATCAACCCTTCAAGATGAGCTTTATTCCTGATGTAGTTTTTAATTTTTTCATGTATCTTTCAAAAGGATGCATCCATCTCATAAATACCGGCCCACCCAATAAAGCCTTTTCTGGCAAATGCAAGACCAAATGTATCATTATGTCAAAAAATGCTAGAGGAAAAATCAACTTCATTTTGCATAAGATGTGAATGGCCTCCCTTTGAGCTTTCTCCATATAATTTACATTCAAGGTTCGCGAACATAATTGTCTGAAGAAATTGCAAAGTTCCATTATGGTGCCTGATATAGATTCTGGAAGAAACTTGCAGATACCCACTGTAAGTAATCATTGCATTATCACATGACATTCGTGTGACTTTAACCCAATGATATTTGAGTCATTGTCAGTCACTTTCTTCTTCAAGTTCGAATAAAAACCATCTGGCAGTTTAACACCTTTTAGAAATTGAAGAAATTCTCGCCTATCTTCAGGAGTCAATATGTAAGGAGCATGTGGTTTCATTAACTTTTTAGAAACCTGTCTTGACCCTATAAAGACCCTATCCCAACCTTATCCCAACTCGACCCTATAAAAACTCTATCTCAACCCCTGATGTAACGTCTCAAATTCCTTAATAAGGCTTAGTGCCTGGATTAGGAGTCTAGGATGGCAATAATTGATTTAATATGTTATTATGTGATTATATGCATGCTGATGTGTGTTGTATTATCATATGGTTGGATTTGCATATATGTGGGCTATTTCTTATAAGAATGACATTTTCATAATTTTGGCCCGTTGATGGCATATTTGTGTATTTATTTGCATGTATGTGATATATGGGTAAGATCACATTATTATGTGATTATGTTTGAGTTATTCGACATTAGACGATCCTAGGTTAAATTCCAGAACATCCAGAATATAGTAAACAATATTTATCAATAATTCAATTAATTATAAAATAATCAAATGATACTTAATTTTTTATAACTTAAAAATTACAGTACGAAGATCAATTATTATTTTTAAGTACCTATTCAAAATTAACATTAACATACCTCAAGAGAGAGAGTGAAGGGAGGAGCTGAGAGAGAGCATACCGAGAGGCTGTTGATGGTGGTTCCAAACATTCATACTAAAAAAATATAAACTTATAAATATGAAAAAAAATATTTATAATTAAATATAAATATAAACATTTATAATTAGAAATACGAAGACCTCAACCACTGACCGCTGACCCCTACCCCTGACCCCTATCCAGACCTTATCCCGACCCAAGACTCTGAACCCCGACCCTTACCCACGACCCCTGACCCACGACCTTGACCCCTTACCCCTACCCATGACCCCCGACTCCCGACCCTGACCCCCGACAATGTAAATATTATAAATTAATACATAAATCTACAACAACAAAAAATTGGGCAGCATTTCCCTTATACTAATGACCTAGCCATCTGTGAATAGTGAAAAAAAAAAACAATTCAAATAACACAATAAATTTCTTCCTTATATCTCCGCAACACACAAAAATTTACCGGAACCTACACACAAAAATTTCTTCCTTATTTAACGGAAATTGTTGGTTGCCATGAGATTTAAGACTTTTTTTTATTGTTTTCTAACACTGTTAGTTTTAAAGTCATCTAAATAAGATAAATAGATTAATAATAATAATAATAAAGTTATCTAAATAAGGTAAATAAATTGAAAATAAAAATAAAAAAATAATAAATTACACTACAACAAATACCATTATTAGCGGCGGGGGACTCTGCCGCTAATAAATGCCACATCCGTCGCTAATACGCTTTAGCGGCGGGCCTTCGCCGTTAATACCCCGCGCCTAAAAAAGTGTCGCTAATAATGATTATTAGCGGCGGACTGACACACCCGCCGCTAATAAGCAATTATTTGCAGCGGACATTAGCGGCGGAACCCGCTGCTAATAGCTATGTCCGAGGCATTAATATTAGTTGCGGGGTCCGCCGCTATTATTGTATTTATAATTTTTTTAAATTAAATTTTAAATAAATTAATATTTATTAAATTTAATTATTTTTAAAAATAATTTATAATATAATTTAATAAAAATAAACATTTAATTAATTTAAACATAACTAACATTAAAATTAATATAAATAGTTTTAATATTTATCAACCTAGTAAATATCACTATAGTCATTAAAAATAAATAAAGTATTAATTCAGTCCAAATATATAAACTAGTAACTAAAGAAAGTCATTAAGATTAATATTGAAATTGTCCTCATCTTCAACATTTTGGTCTGGCTGTGAGGACGACGGCTGTGGCGATGGCAGTGGCGGTGAAGGAATATAAGGTGGTTGTGATGATCGTCCGAGCGTTAGGTCCCCAAACAGATCTCGAGGCTGTGGCTGTGGCGGAGGCTGCATCGATCCTCCTGGAAAATCGGTAAAACTAAAATATTGTGGAGGAGACTGAGAATGGGGTCCAAAAATGTATTGGTTTTGATACTGAGGAGGTTATTGCGACGACATATGTGGCGGATACATTGGATGAGGCTGGTACAGCTGCTGCGGCGGATACTGTGAAGGAGGCTGGAACTGCTGCTGTGAAGGAGGCTGATAATGCTGATGTGAAGGAGGTTGATACTGCTGTGAAGGAGGTTGATACTGCTGTGAAGGAGACTGAGAAGACGAACCACCTTCGGATTGTGGTGGCAAATGCCTCTACAGAAAACTGTCAAACATTGGGTTATACAGTTTACTGGGATGCACAGTTGTCGAAGTCTCAAACGTCTCACGAATTGCATTCACCAGCAAAGCCATAACTCTCATATCTTCATTAGGCGAAGCAGCAGTATTTGCTTGGGACTGACTTTGATCTGTAGAGCTAGACGATGTCTTTTTTGCCTTCCCTTTCGCCCTATAACCCACTCCTCTTTGGTAGTCAGATCTCTCCCCAAGTACTTTACTTAGTATCTCGTATTGATCGACCGGGGACGAATCAACACCAGATACATTTAGAGATGCCTCACTCTGATGTTGACTTTGCCTCTCATTCTGTGACCTCTCAACCTCAGCCGCCATTTTTTCCTGTATAAAGATAACATTATAAACAAAAATTAGAAACATTAGAAACAAGAAAACTATACTATTCACTTACATAATCTTGTTGAGCTGCCTCATTGACAAAAGATTTTGTCGATTTTCTCATATGAGCATCCCTCCAAGTATCAACAACATGCGCATCCGGGTTCTCCTATACAAATGTAAACAAAATGTTTCAGAATGTGTTATTTTATAAAATTAAATTAACATCTTCACTTACATATTGGTGACGCTTAGCTGCCAACGACTTTGTGCCTTGTGTTGTTACATACTTCATTTGTCTTCTGTTTGCTTGATTTTTAGCGGAACGAGCCAAAAATCTTTCGCTCAAGAACATCTCACAAATAAGTTGGCAAGCCTCCTTAGTGCATTGGTCTGGTGGCTTAGAGAGGACATTCTCCAAATCTTCTGGTCCAGCATAATGATTTTTGAAGTGTCTATGTCTATAGTTCTCTCTCTCGCGATATCTCTCCCCCATCTCCTTGTTGAGAGTTGCCAGAACTGACTCACGTTGTGGATGACCGTCTATATTATAGTAATACTGCATTAGGAAAAAAATATTAGATAACTTGTAAATAATGGAATTAAATAATGAAAAGTACAAGATTTGTAATTTTTTTACCCTCATACTATCAAGCACTTGATCCTTAAACTGTTGAGGTACATAAGCAAAATCCAAATAATGCCCCGGACACAACATGGAAACTAGAGTTCCCAACATGCGAATAAAAGCTTGATCCTCCAGCCCAACCCCTTTGTTGGTCACAGGATCAAGCTCTAGATCCAATGGTTCCCAGCTTTTTTCCTTCGTTCTTCAAGAACATTATTACTAGCAGGGCCACGACCTTTTCTTCTCGTCAACGGGGCTTTAAAATTTATTAACAATAATCAGTATTAGTATTGATGTTATATTTATCTAACAATATAATTTCTAAAAATAATTTTGATATGCAATATTTAACCTGACTCGCAAGATGTTGGTACCCTAGAAGGATCTGGCGGGTCTTGACCCCCACCATCTCCGCCGTGATAAGTAGCTATATCAGCTGACATTATACTTCAGCTTAAAATTTATTAGTTAGTAATTAGCATTAAATAGAAGTATATCACATTGAATTCATAATAATAATAATTACAAAAAAAAACTTCATTATATTTAAATATATAGTTCTGTTACACAAATAGAAAAAAACTAAACAGAGTAATCACTATCATTTCCATCAGTAATCGGAGATACATTTTCATCTTCACAAAGCTCAAATATCTTCTATTATAATTACAAAAAAACACTTCATTATATTTAAATACATAGTTCTGTTACACAAATAGAAAAAAAACAAAATAGTGTAATCACTATCATTTCCATCAGTAATCGGAGACACATTTTCATCTTCACAAAGTTCAACAACCAATTCATCTTCTGCATCTGCAACGTCCTCATGTTCTGACATATCAGCTTCGTCGTCACCATCTTCATCAGCTCCAACATATGCAGCAGGTTGATCAGATTGCATAATCAACTCTCCGAGGTCCACAGTCAACACAAAATTTGATGAACTTGTTTCATGTACAACATCAATAACATCATTAACCTCATCAGAATTGTCCTTAATGTCCCAAATTTGTCGATGATTCACATCTTTTACAACTTTCCAATCACGACCTCTAAGTAAATCATCAAGATAGAAAACTTTCTTAGCTTGAGTAGCAAGTATGTACGGCTCATCTTTGTACCATTCGCCATTGACGTTTATACTGGTGATATTATTTTCAATGATTGTTTTCTTCATTCTTGGATTTGTATTAAACCATTTGCACCGAAATAATGCCACTGAATATGCACTAGTGAAAGAAAGTATCACTACTTCTTCAAGCGTGCCGTAAAAATTAAAACCTTCTGTTCCAGCAGCAGACACTCCACTATTCTGTGTGGTGCGCTTTTTGTCTCGATCGTGTCCAATAAATCGAACACCATTGACTATGCAACCTTGGTAAAAGGTTTACAAATGATCTGACCCAGATGCTAAAGCTAACAGTTCATCACCGTTTTCCAAAGACCCAAGCTTGTGCAAGTCATATATCTAAATACATAGAATGATATTAGATTCACAAAATATATCATTAATAAAATCACTGTTCAAAGTTCAAAGTTCAAAGCTACCTTTTTATGAAACCACGATCGAAATTTTTTCCTATGCAAACGATCATGATCACCATTTGGGTATTTTTGTTTAATCTCTTGTAGGTGTTCGCTGTTAATTAGAATAGTGTTACGATTCTTAATAACAAAAAACTGATAATAACCACACATGTTCTAATTTATAAGAGAATAAACTTACTCTAAATAAGACTCAATTTCAGGAGAATTCTCAAGTATGAACCACTCAGCTATTTCACGAGTCTTATGATCGAGAGTCTTCAAAGTTCCCTTTGTGAGTGGACGACATTGAGATTGGAAAACTGCAAGATTTCGTGGGATATAAGTTGCATCTTCATTTCGATCAAGACGGTTAAATCTTGTTTCAATGCCTTTGAAATACATTGAACAAAAGGTCAAAGCCTCATCTGCAACATAGCCTTCGGCGATCGACCCTTCAGGGCGAGCTTTATTTCCTACATAATTCTTTAATTTTTTCATGTACCTTTCAAAAGGATACATTCACCTCATAAATACCGGACCACCCAATATTGCTTCTTCTGGCAAATGTAATACCAAATGAATCATTATGTCAAAAAAAGCTGGAGGAAAAATCAACTCCATCTTGCACAATATCTGAATAAGATCATTTTGTGCTTCCTCCATATCTTTAACATTTAAAGTCCTCGAACATATTTGCCTGAAGAAATTGCACAATTCTGCAATAGTGGTCGATATAGATTTTGGAAGAAACTTGCGAACACCGAGAGAAAGTAATCATTGCATTATCACATGACAATCGTGTGACTTCAACCAGAGAATATTTGTATCATTCTCAGACACTTTCTTCTTCAAATTTGAACAAAATCCATCTGGAAATCTAACTCCTTTTATAAACTGACAAAACTATTGCCACTGCGCTGGAGTTAACACATAAGGAGCGTGCAACTTCATCAGCTTCCCATTCTCATCTTCATAAATCCACAATGATTCTCTCACACTCATCTTTTTCAAATCATGTCTGGCATTAGTGGTGTCCTTAGATTTATCACTGTCTAAGATGGTGCCAAGGAGACTATCACACACATTCTTCTCAACATGCATGACATCTATATTGTGTTTTAATTTGTTTGTACACCAATACTCAAGCTCGTAAAAAATACTTTTTTTCCTCCAATTACCTTCATCTACTCCTCTTTTACGTTTCACAACCCCAAACTGGACATGTTTTCCTGGAACTTGCCCTGCAAGAGCATGAACTTGTTCTAGTATATCCTCACAAGTAAACAGTCTCGGAGGACGTCTTCTCTCAACTTCTCCATCGAACTCTTTGTCTCTTCTCATTCGATGAGTACTTGGCAAGAATCTTCTGTGACCAACGTAAGACGTCTTACCGATCACTCGGAAGGAAGTTGTGTCCTCATTACACGTAGGACAAGCTTTGTATCCCTGACCACTCCATCCAGACAAACTACTGCGAGCTGGAAAATCGTTCACTGTCCACAAAAGGGCTGCCCGCCTCTTGAACATCCTATTGGTCGTACTATCTCTTGTATCAACTTCGTTAACCCACAGATCCTTCAACTCATCCACCAATGGTCTTAAAAATACATCCATGTCCTTACCGGGTGATTTTGGCCCAGGAATAAGGAGAGTCAACATGAAATAATTGTCTTTCATGCACAACCAAGGTGGCAGATTATAGTTTGCCAACACCACAGGCCACATGCTGTATGCAAGGTTCATGTTGCCAAATGGATTAAATCCATCAGCAGCTAAGCCCAGACGAACATTTCTAGGATCCCTTGAAAAATCAGGATGCTTGGCATCAAAGTCCTTCCACGCAGAGCCGTCCACCGGGTGTCGCATCACCCCTTCATCTTTTGATTTCCCGTCGTGATGCCATATCATTTGTTTTCTAACACTTCCGCATACTTTATAATCTTTTCAACCGTGGGTTCAACGGAAAGTAACGCATCACCTTGTGTGGCACTTTTTTTCCTTTTGTCATTTCGGAAGTAATCCATCTACTACTTCCGCATACTGGACATGTCTCTTTAGATGCATGCTCATTGTAAAATAAGCAGCAATCATACTGAGACACATGAATGGACTCGTATCCCAACCCTAATTTTTTCAATCTCTTTTTCGCCTCGTAGTACGATCCGGGGATTTTGTTCTCCTTAGGAAATGCAAACTTTAACAACTTCAGCAATTAATCAAATATGTTGTTAGGCATCTTCCCTCTAACTTTTAGATGCAATAACTTTGCTAAAAAGTTCAGGGATGAAATCCAATCACAGCCAGGATACAACTCCGCTTCAATCTCCTCAAATAACTCGTCATAATACTGACTCCCACCGGGATCCCTTTCTACTTCCTCAGTTGTCAGTAAAAGGAAGTCTTCCACAACGTGAATCATCTCATCGTCTTCATTCTCATCAACCACCTCATCAGCAACAATTTCTTCCACCTCACCATGAAAAATCCACTTATCATAAGCTTGATGAAAACCCCTATCGAATACGTGTGCCCGAACTACATCCAAAGATTCAAATCTATTATTATTGCATCTCACACACGGGCACCTAATTCTTCCATCAGAATCTTTATGTTCCGACCCCATCCTCAAAAAAGCTTGCAGACCATTCCAATATTCTTGACAACCACGATTTCTCAATGTTGTCCAAGTCTTGTCAATCGCCTTCTAAAGTGTTATAAGAGTGTGAGTTTTAGTAATGTGAATAGAAATGGATAACAACGGAGATTTGTTATCATTTTTGAAATCTAATGCAATATTATAATATCTTATGCTATTTTATGATGTTTTATTTGATAATGTTATTTATAAACAAATTAATTTTTTTTCCTAAACTAATTTATTATTTATTAAAATTTTATTAAATATTATATTTAACTTTTATTATTTAATTAATTAAAAAAAATTATTATTTATTCTTAATTTTTTAAACTTTTATTAAATATAATTATCAATTTCTATATTCATGTAATTTATAAATTATTATTTATTCATAATTTTTTAATTTGTAATAATAATAATAATAGTTTTATAAATTAATTATTATTTGACTTTAAGACTAATTTATATTTTTAAATAATTAGATAAATTTTATTAATAATATTTTAAACTTATCATTTATGTGCCGATATCCATGTAATTGATGGTTGTAGTCAACAACCATCAATCACAAATATACCGAGACTAAGAAAATAAATTAACTACTAATTAATTTTTTTGTTCTATTTTTACAAATTATAATAATAATAATAACATATGTTCAAGCAAAAAGGAGAAAAAAGAACAAAATAACATGATAATATGCACTTATTGTTGTTTTTTTTCTATACTCACTTTTTTTATTAAATAAACTATCTTAAATTTGTTTCAAAAAATTTCACAATCTAAACAAAATTAGTTTCCCTATTAAAAATATCAAGTTGCGGTGAAAGTTAGTTAGTAATATAAAAGCTTTCACTTATTTAACTAAATACTTTTTTTTTTTTGACAAAAATTAATAAGTAGTTCAAAAAATTTGGTGTGGCCGCTAATAATGGCAATGGAGTAACACAGACGTGATATAATTAGTTTGTTTCAATTTTAATTTAAAAAATAATTACAATTTTTTTTAAAATAAAAAATAATTCAAAATTTATTACTAAAATTTAAAAATGATTCAAACATTAAAAAAATATTTTAAAATTTAAATTAATTTTAATTGAATTTGTATATTTTTCTAGCACTTAGTTTAATTAATATTATATAATTAAGAAAATGGTGATAAAGAAAATATGGGTGCTAATAATCTGATTGATCAAGTTTAAATCCTCTTTATTCAATATCAACAAAAACACTATATTTTACTTAATACTAAATCATCTATTATTATATTTTTATAAATTAATTTAAATTATCACTTAAATTTTGTTTTTAACCAAAACAGTCCTATAATTATTTACATACCAAGATTAAAAAATAAAGTAAGAACAAACATATATCTTAACAATAGATGTCAAGATTTACATACCAAGGATACTAACTAAGGGACTCAAAACTCAAATATTATACACTAAACAAATACAAAATAAATTATTCAAAAAATACAAAAGATATTAATTACAAAAATTATATCCACACCTGTTGAGGGTGTGCCAAGGTCGTGTGTGTGTCGGGGTCGTGGGTGTGTCGCTGTCCTGATAAAAAAAAAATTAATACCAAAAGATACACGAAAAAAATTCAAACCAAAATAATATAAAACTAAGTATAAAAAAATGCAATATGTTGGTTAGGCATTACATTGCAAATAAGTATAAAATACATCATTATTCACCATTGAAGATGATTAAAGCAGAGAGCACAAAAGTAGCTAGTATAAAACAAGTGTTTCTATACCACTTACAACAATGACATACACAAGTATATTTATTTTAGTCAATTTATTAATCTAACTTTTGCAAGTGCTTAAAATGCATGCACTTGTTTGATTTAAATTAAAATAATAAAATCAATTACATTGAGTAACTAAATTCTAGGAATTAAGTTTATGAAAGTATAAAATATGATATGGATAAGTAACATAAAAAAAAATAAAGAAATTTATTATTGCTGATATAAATGAAAGCTACCAACAAATATATGAAATAAAAACTCGACATGAATAGAAATTGATAACGAAGGAGATTTGTTATCATTTTTGAAATCTTATGCAATATTATAATATCTTATGCTATTTTATGATGTTTTATTAGATAATATTATTCAATAAACAAATTAAATTAAATTATTTATTTAGATAATATTATATCAAACTTTTATTATTTAATTCATTAAATTATTAAAAATTAATCAAAAATTAAATTATTATTTATATAATTATTTATACTTTTATTAAATATTATTATCAATTTCTATATTCATGTAATTTATATTAAACAATATTATTCAATAAACAAATTAAATTAAATTATTTATCTAGATAATATTATATCAAACTTTTATTATTTAATTCATTAAATTATTAAAAATTAATCAAAAAAATAAGTTATTATTTATTCATAATTTTTTATACTTTTATTAAATATAATTATCAATTTCTATATTCATGTAATTTATAACTATTTAATATTAGATAATATTATTCAATAAAAAAATTAAATTATATAATTTAATTAGATAATATTATATCAAACTTTTATTATTTAATTAATTAAATTAATAAAAAATAATTAAAAATAAATTATTATTTATTCTTAATTTTTTATACTTTTATTAAATATTATTATCAATTTCTATATTCATGTAATTTATATTAAACAATATTATTCAATAAACAAATTAAATTAAATTATTTATTTGGATAATATTATATCAAACTTTTATTATTTTATTCATTAAATTATTAAAAATTAATCAAAAAATAAGTTATTATTTATTCATAATTTTTTATACTTTTATTAAATATAATTATCAATTTCTATATTCATGTAATTTATAACTATTTAATATTGGATAATGTTATTCAATAAACAGATTATATTATATAATTTAATTAGATATTATTTAATTAATTAAATTAATAAAAAATAATTAAAAATAAATTATTATTTATTCATAATTTTTTAAAATTTTATTAAATATAATTATCAATTTTTATATTCATGTAATTTATTTTAAACAATATTATTCAATAAACAAATTAAATTAAATTATTTAATTAAATAATAATATATCAAACTTTTATAATTTAATAAATTAAATTATTAAAAATTAATCAAAAATTAAATTATTATTTATATAATTATTTATTCTTAATTTTTTATACTTTTATGAAATATAATTATCAATTTCTATATTTATGTAATTTATACCTTTTTAATTATTTTTTATTATTTAATTAATTAAATTAGTAAAAAATAATTAAAAATAAATTATTATTTATTCATAATTATTTAATTTGTAATAATAATAATAATAATTTTATAAATTAATTATTATTTGACTTTAAGGCTATTTTTTTTTAAAATAATTAGATAAATTAAAATGGCAGAAGCCTAATATTAGCCTAACAAAACAGGCCTGGAAGGAACAACCCTAGACGTAATGACATAAACCCAGAATAAACAGAGAACATACTGTATGTGGAAGTATCAATCTGCTCTGGAAGCTCCTTTATATCCACCCCAAACATCTCCTGAACCTGCATTTCATATACCAAAATTTCTTTAATGACCAATAGCAGTACGAAATAGAAAGTAAAAGAGAGGTGCGGTGCACCCTAATTCTAATCTTTTAAGGCGTAAGAAAAATTAAATCCTTACATCATTCAGAACATCAGAATCAGCGGCAGAAGAAACAAACGTTATGGCAAGCCCTTTCGTGCTGAACCTACCAGCTCTACCAACCTGGCCAGAATTTCATGAGAAAGGAGTCAGAAGGCTCAAACAAAAGCACCTCTAAACTTGTAACATAGCAAAATTTCATAGTACATAATTTCATAGGCAGGAGAAACGAAAAAGGTTTGTTTTTGTTCTACAATATACCTTAGAAACACCTTGGGTTGCTTAAGAAACGCCTTCAACAAAATGGAGTTTAAGAGGCGGAATAGGTTGTTTAAGAAACGCCTTGGGTCTGCAACGAAATAGATTGTTAGAATAGAGTTTAAGAGGCGGAATAGAGAAAGAGAAATGGAGAAGCTGCTACCTGCTTGGTCTGCAACGCCTTGGGTCTGGTACCTGCTCGGTGCGGTGCGGAGAAGCTGTGCGAAGGTAGGAGAAACGGAGAAGGCAGGAGAAACGGAGAAGGCATGCGAAGAAGAGAGGTGCGGTGCAATATGTAACCTCTACATAATCATTAGCGACGGGGTACCGCCGCTATTACTATATCCCGTCGCTAATAATTGTATTAGCGGCAGAGACTCCGCCGCTAATAAATGATATACTCCGTGGCTAATACTATTAGCGGCGAATATCCGCCTCTAAAAAAAGGTGATTATCCGCCGCTAATAACACTTTAAAAAATAAACCGTTTGTTTCCCGGGCATTTTCCTCTGTTGTATTAGCGGCGGACAACCCGTCGCTAATAATGGGAAGTCCGCCGCTAATACATATTAATTATATATTTTTAAATAACCACACCTAATTAGCGACAGACCCCCTAGCCCGCCGCTAATACCCTGTATAATAGCGGCGGACTGTACCCGCCGCTAATAGCTATGCCGCTACTAACATTAATTGTTGTAGTGTTAGTCATAATAAATTTTCATCACATATTTTAAAATTTCATATTAATGTATATAAGTTACTCTATCAATTATGTTTTAAAAACTATAACAAAAAAATATTTATGTGTTTAAATTTATTTATTTTGTTTCTCTTAATAATTATTTATTTTGTAACTTAATATGTTTTGTTTATGCAAACATATTTGTAATAGTGACATAAATATACATATTTCTTATTTCGTCCTTTAGTTTTTTAATGAGAAATTACTTATTTTAATTGCTCTAGCCATTAGTTCATATATAAATTTATGTTCGATTTAATTTTTTTTAATTAAATAATTAAAATTTGATCAAATAAAAATTTTAAATTCATACTTTAAATTTAATTTTTCTTAATATTTTATTATATTGAATATTTTTTGTAAAAGAAAATTACCATATATAATATATAAATCAAAACATAAAAATACCAAAATTTAAATTATTATGAACACTAAATTTAAAACTAATAAACAAAATAAAATGATTTACTTTAAAACTAGAATGCAACATATTTTTATTTGTAAAAAGTCTGTATATAACAATTTCTTGGTTTAACGATTTTTTTTAAATAAAAATTATTATATTGTTTATTTTTTTTAAAACTATAGACAATGTGTTGTCTTAATTTTTTTTAAATATGTTTGTATCATTATTTTATAATAGATGGCATTGTTTATTTATTTAAAATTTAAATGATAATTAATAAGTTTAATAAGTTTTAAATTTTTAAATAAAACTTAGCAAGAGCGTGCATTTCACATTACCTATACCTAGTATATATATAAATGCATATTCATTACATAAAAACACATAAAACACATACCTATTAATAGATGGATCCAAAAGAAAGGGCTCCAAAAATTACACTAATTTGTTTCTCTAAATAGAAATCAAAGTTAGTATAACAAAAGATTAATACACACATAAATATATATATAGACATACACATATATATACACATATATATATATATATAAACATAAGGGATCTTTACAATAATATACCTATAATATAAAATAATTATAAAAATTACCTACAAAATTTTATTTACAAAAATATCTTGCCACATCATCAAAAAATACCGAATTCTAAAAGTAATATACCTGAATTTGAAACTTTCCCGAAATTCCAATTTTTCCGTTTTTCTGGGTTTAAAAAAGTAACATCTTGGTTACTTAAAATGTTAATAAGTTACCAATTAATTACTTTTGTTATCGTTTTTTATACCGCTTTTTTAACTTTTTTTTTTATTTTCTTTTTGTTTTTTTTTCATGGTGTGGGGCTCCTCTCTCTCTCTCTCTCCACTATACTCTTTTTTTTATTATTATTAAGTTCTTACATTCTCTCTTATCTTTAATTTCAAAAATCTTTTCCGGTCACACCGCTAGTCGGTTGGGTTCAAAAGTGGTACCATCGCAACCTACTCTTCAAGGTGATCATTTTGATATGTGGGAAGTATATGTTTTTTGGCCGTCGTCGGAGAAGATGACCAGAATAAAAGGCAAACTTTTAGTTTATTTTTTATATTGTGTTGTCCAAAAAGTAACTGAATTTTAAACTTGATCAAAATTTAATATACTAAAATTTGTATTCGTATTTTACATTTAAAAGATACTATATTCTATCTAAACAACTTAAATTTATTTAAAAATATTCCAAGTAACTTTTTTAAAATAGATTCTTTAGGATATTGTTTGGTAACTTTTAAATAGAATATAAAAAAATTATTATATAGTATACTAAAAGTAACTTTTAATAATAAGCTATATAGTAATTTGTTATATTTTATTGTAATTCATTAGTTTCTAAAAATGACTAATCAGCAACGGAAAAGTATATTAAGTAATAAGACACTATAATATAATTTCAAAATGACTAATCAGTGTCTTAAGATAAAAAAAGTTTCAAAAAATAAGTAACCAAAATGTATATAAAATAATATGCTATAAAAATAAAAAAATTCATGAAAAAAACTAGCTAATTGGTAACTTATTAACATTTTAAGTAATCAAAATGTTACTTTTTTAAACCCAGAAATATAGGAAAAACGGGATTTCGAAAAAGTTTAAAACTCAAGTATATTACTTTTAGAATCTGGTATTTTTTTATGACGTGGCAAGGTATTTTTGTATATAAAATTTTGTAGGTGATTTTTGTAATTAAATTATAAAAATTAGTAAAGAATGTAAATTTCTCTAAACATAAACACACAGACACACATATACAAACACATATATATATAAATACACATACACGAACATATATATATATACATACATATACATATCTATATACACAAATATATATATATATATTTATATCATAGAAAAAAAATACCTCTCAAGCCGTGTGAAGCCACCCCACGATCCCAATTGTCCTCGTGAGAATATGCCCCCAAAAAACCCCTATAATCTTGTAAGAACAAAGAAAAACACAACCCTACAAAAAAATTAAATCAATTATATATATTCACAATGAGGGACTTAAAACATACCTCAAACACAGCGGTGGTGGCCGGAAATCACTCCTTCAATGAAGAGAGAAAGAAATCGGGGAGAGAGAGATTTAGGATTTTCACAGAGATAAAGAGAGGATAAAAAACATATTAAAGCCTAGGGAGGCTAAGGGAAGGGTCAGGGAAGCTTAGGGACGTTGGGCTTCTGTCGAGGGAGGTCTGGGGAGGTGGGGAAAGGACTTCGGTAGTGCTGGAGGCGAAAATTGCAGAGAAAGAAATGAAGAAGACGACAGTGCGATTTGGTATATATGCCACTATTAGGGGGCGACACTTGTCGCCCATAATATAACCTCAAGTCACCGCTAATAATGGGAACTATGTCGTTTCCATTTCAAAAATTAACAACCCTAAAAAATTTTAGAAACATTTAAGTGGGAAAATTTCCCACGTTTTTTTCACTAGAAATTTAAAAAATATTAGGGGCGACGTGATATAATATTTTGTCGCCCCTGATAATTTTTCAAATTAAAGATTCACTATAAGAATTTCATGGATGGGGACATCCGTCGCTAATGGTTATTAGCGGCAGACTCCGCCGCTAATACCCCGCGCTCAATTGTTTATCGCTAATAATCATTATTAGCGGCGGACTGACACACCCGCCGCTAATACCTTTGTCAGAGGCATTATTATTAGCCGCGGGGTCTGCCACTAATATTGTTTTTATAATATTTTTTAAATTTTATTTGAAATAAATTTAATTATTTTTAAAAATAATTCATAATATAATTTAACAAAAATAAACATTTAATTAATTTAAACATAACTAACATTAAAATTAATATGAATAGTTTTAATATTTATCAACCTAGTAAATATCGCTATTGTCATTAAAAATAAATAAAGTATTAATTCAGTCCAAATACATAAACTAGTAACTAAATAAAATCATTATTAATATTGAAATTGTCCTCATCTTCAACATTTTGGTTTGGCTGTGAGGAAGACAGCTGTGGCGGTGGCAGTGAGGGTGACGACTGTGGCTGTGGCGGTGAAGGAATATAAGGTGGCTGTGATGATCGTCCGAGCGTGAGGTCCCCAAACTGATCTCGAGGCTGTGGCTACGACCCGCCCCCAAACTCACCATATCTCACATATGGTTGCTGTGACGAACCTCCAACCTTCCCATATCTAACATTAGGTAGCGGAGGCTGCATCGATCCTCCTTGAAAATCGGTAAAGCTGAAATATAGTGGAGGAGACTGCGACGACACATGTGGCGGATATAGTGGGTGAGGCTGGTACAGCTGCTGTGGCGGATACTGTGAAGGAGGCTAGTACTGCTGCTGTGAAGGAGGCTGGTACTGCTGCTGTGAAGGAGGCTGATACTACTGTTGTGGCGATGTATGAAGGTCAGGATTGGCAGTGTTACTCTGAGAAGACGAACCACCTTCAGATTGTGTTGGCAAATACCTCTGCATAAAACTCTCAAACCTAGGGTCATACAGTTTACTGGGATGCTCAGGTACCACAGACTGAAACGTCTCACGAATTGCCTTCATCATCAGAGCCATAGTAGGCATATCTTCATTAGGCATAGCAGCAGTATTTGCTTGGGACTGACTTTGATCTGTAGAGCTAGAGGATGTCTTTTTTGCCTTCCCTTTCGCCCTATAACCCACTCCTCTTTGGTATTCAGATCTCTCCCCGAGTACTTTACTTAGTATCTCGTATTGATTGACCGGGGACGAATCAACGCCAAATACATTTAGAGATGCCTCACTCTACTGTTGACTTTGCCTCTCAAGCTGTGACCTTTGAACCTCTGCCGCCATTTTTTCCTATATAAAGATAACATTATGAAAAAAAATTATAAACATTAGAAACAAGAAAACAATACTATTCACTTACATAATCTTTTTGAGGTGCCTCATTGACAAAAATTTTTGTCGATTTTCTCATATGAGCATCCCTCCAAGTATCAACAACATGTGCATCTGGGTTCTCCTATACAAATGTAAACAAAATGTTTCAGAATGTGTTATTTTATAAAATTAAATTAACATCTTCACTTACATATTGGTGACGCTTAGCTGCCAACGACTATGTGCCTTGTTTTGTTACATACTTCATTTGTTTTCTGTTTGCTTGATTTTTAGCGGAACGAGCCAAAAATCTTTCGCTCAAAAACATTTCACAAATATTCTGCCAAGCCTCCTTAGTGCAATGGTCAGGTGGCTTAGAGAGGACATTCTCCAAATCTTCTGGTCCAGCATAATGATTTTTGAAGTGTCTATGTCTATTGTTCTTTCTCTCGCGATATCTTTCGCCCATCTCCTTGTTGACAGTTGCCAGAACTGACTCACGTTGTGGATGATCGTCTATATTATAGTTGTTGACTGTATTTTTAGCCAACGACGTGAGAACGTCAATAACGACAAGCCTTCAAGAGAATGTAAACGACAACAGACAGTTTAATAAAGAAAATAAAGAACACACAAGAGATTTTTATAGTGGTTCAGCCCCGATTGTCGGTAATAGCCTAATCCACTTAGAGTTGTGATTTATATATCTGTACTCAAGATCAGATGGACTGAGCCAACTGAGTTTCTTCAGTACTAATGGCAAAAATACAAGAATTCTCTCTCTAGAATACTCAGACCCAATTTTCTCTCTCTAGAATACACAGTCCCAATTTTCTCTCTCTAGAAAGAAGAAGCAGAAGAAGCCCCTCTCTCATCCCATAAGCTCTCTATTTATAGGCCTGGGATACTCAACTGATATCCCCTCTAGATAGGGATATTTTATTATTCATCTTATATTTATATTACAAGAAATATTTAAAATACAACTAATTCCTCAATTTGAGTGAGGAATGAGAGATTCCCGGGTGCCTAGACCAATTCTTGCTAGAGTCGTTCAGGGGATTTTGACGTAGTCTCACATGCAAGTTGATTACTCCTTCAAGCTTTCCTTGGACCAAGGTGATACAAGCTTGGCTCTCCTCGGGCCAAGGTGGTCCGAGCCAACTCCCTTGGCACCTCACCTCGGGCAACTTTGAGGCAACCTCCTCCATGACATGTCCGATCGGACATGATGGCCTTCTCCTCGGACCAAGGTGGTCCGAAGCATCCTTCTCTCTTGTTTCTCTCCTCGAACAAGTCCGAGCTTACCTCCTCCATTCAAGGTCCCTTCGGACCTCGTGGCCTTCTCCTCGGACCAAGGTGGTCCGAGGCATCCTCCTTGGCACCTCACCTTGGACAAGTCTGAGGCACTCTCCTTTAGCATCTCCCAACTATGTCCAATCGGACATTGTGTAGGCTCTCCTTGTCAAAAACTAAGTCTCCACTCTTGACTTGCATGGGACTCCTCCTCCTTAGCTACCTACCTTAGACACGTTCGAGCCAACACTTAGGAAACCTTGGGAGGCTTGCCTCAAACACACCCTTGGGGTCTCCTAGGACCACTTTCTCCTTGGGGTCTCCTAAGACCACTTTCTTGAGTTCTCCTCGGACCTCATCCTTGGGTTCTCCTAGGATCACTCTCTTGGGGTCTCCTAGGACCACTCCCCTTAGCTCTCCTAGAATGCATTCTCCTTAGCCTCCTAGGATGCATTCTCCAATTTTTGGGTATAACAATAGTAATACTGCATTAAGAAAAAAATTTAGATAACTTTGTAAATAATGGAATTAAATAATGAATAGTACAAGATTTGTAATTTTTTTACCCTTATACGATCAAGGACTTGATCTGTAAACTGTTGAGGTACATCAGCAAAATCCAAATAATGCCCCGGACACAAAATGGTAACTAGTGTGTCCAACATGTGAATAAAAGCTTGATCCTCCTGCCCAACCACTTTGTTGGTCATAGGATCAAGCTCTAGATCCAATGGTTTCCCAGCTTTTTTCCTTCGTTCTTCAAGAACATTATTACTAGCAAGGCCACGACCTTTTTTTCTCGTCGGCGGGGCTTTAAAATTTATTAACAATAATCAGTATTAGTATTGATGTTATATTTATCTAACAATATAATTTCTAAAAATAATTTTGATATGCAATATTTAACCTGACTCACAAGATGATGGTACCCTAGAAGGATCTGGCGGGTCTTGACCCCCACCATCTCCGCCATGATAAATAGCTATATCAGCTGACATTATACTTCAGTTTAAAATTTATTAGTTAGTAATTAACATTAAAATAGAAGTATATCACATTGAATTCATAATAATAATAATAATTACAAAAAAAAACTTTATTATATTTAAATATATAGTTCTGTTACACAAATAGAAAAAACTAAACAGAGTAATCACTATTATTTCTATCAGTAATCGGAGACACATTTTCATCTTCACAAAGCTCAATTATATTATACTATACTTACAAAAAAAAAACTTTATTATATTTAAATATATAGTTCTGTTACACAAATAGAAAAAACTAAGCAGAGTAATCACTATCATTTCCATCAGTAATCAGAGACACATTTTCATTTTCACAAAGCTAAACTAACAATTCATCATCTGCATCTGAAACTTCCTCATGTTCTGACATATCAGATTCGTCATCACCCTCTTCATTAGCTCCAGCATATGCAGCAGGTTGATCAGATTGCATAATCAACTCTCCGAGGTCCACAGTCAACACAAAATTTGATGAACTTGTTTCATGTACAACATCAATAACATCATTAACCTCATTAGAATTGTCCTTAATGTCCCAAATCTGTCGATGATTCACATCTTTTACAACTTTCCAATCACGACCTCTAAGTAAATCATTGAGATAGAAAACTTGCTTAGCTTGAGTAGCAAGTATGTACGGCTCATCTTTGTACCATTCACCATTGACGTTTATACTGGTGATATTATTTTCAATGACTGTTTTCTTCATTCTTGGATTTGTATTAAACCATTTGCACCGAAATAATGCCACTGAATATGCACCAGTGAAAGAAAGTGTCACTACTTCTTCAAGTGTGCCGTAATAATTAAAACCTTCTGTTCCGGCAACAGACACTCCACTATTTTGTGTGGTGCGCTTTTTGTCTCGCTCGTGTCCAATAAATCGAACACCATTGAATATACAACCTTGGTAAAAGGTTGACAAATGATCTGACCCAGATGCTAAAGCTAACAGTTCATCACCATTTTCCAAAGACCCAAGCTTGTGCAAGTCATATATCTAAATACATAAAATGATATTAGATTCACAAAATATATCATTAATAAAATCACTGTTCAAAGTTCAAAGCTACCTTTTTATGAAACCACGAACGAAATTTTTTCCTATGCAAACGATCATGATCACCATCTGGGTATTTTTGTTTAATCTCTTGTAGGTGTTCGCTGTTAATTAGAATAGTGTTACGATTCTTGATAACAAAAAACTGATAATAACCACACATTTTCTAATTTATAAGAGAATAAACTTACTCTAAATATGTAATATCCAACATTTTCATAATATATTTCTTTATTATAAATCAGAGTTTCAATACATAAAATGCACAAGTTTACAAATTTAAGACATAGTAATGGAAAAATAGTGTTTAAAATATGATTTTATGTTTTTAATGAGATTAAAGAGAGAGAAACTTGAGTAGTCAAGTATTGGATCCAAATGTCATATAATTTTAATTGGGGATTTTTATAAAATTAAGAAAGTTTTGCTAAAGGGCTTATTTGAAAAGAATTTTAGTATTTTGGGTCCAAGTGTAATTTAAAAGAAAAGAAAAGAAAAGGCTTTAGCCTTTTAACCGAGCCTCTCTCTCTCTCTCTCTCTCTCTCTCTCTCTCTCTCTCTCTCTCTCGCGTGCGTGCGTCTGCCCGACCACCGAACATCCACCGGCGATCACCACTTATAGCCACGCGCCAGACCGTTGGATTCAGAGGCCTCCAAACTATCGATCACGCGGGAATCTAGAGCTCACTCGCCGATTAAACACCTCAACTGGTCGATTTAAGTTCGGCCACCCCGCGACTTCAAAGTTGCGATTCGCCCACCTCGGGCATCCGTTTGCCGATCCGTCACCACCATCATGTTCCTTGTGTTGTGGGCTTCAAAACCCAATAACTTGTTCCTACATCTACCATAGTTGGGTGGTGGGCCCAGCACGAGCTACAACGATCCACCGTAGACCGACGGTCGAAACTTAGTGTTCGAGGTTCCGAAGTACGTTTTGAGTTTCAGAAAATCACCGTTTGACTTGTTGTGGAACCCGATCATTGTGGTATAATTTCTTTGACCTATATATTGTGATTTAATTGTGATTGATTAGAGTAATTGTTATTATGTGTATTTATAGTATATAATTATATATTATTGATATATGGAATATTTTTCTGTAATTATACTAGCTGTCTGGGATTATATGTATTTTTGATACATGTTTTGATTTTGGGATTGTCCACTTTATAGCCGTTGTGCTGTCCAATTTTCTAGAAGATATTAAATATTAAATAAATTATAAAAATACATATTTAATTGATTTTCCATTAATATGGAAATTATTATGATTAATTAATTTTAATTATTATTGTTATTGTTTTGTTAAGTAAATCAAGAATACAGTTTCATGTATATATATATATATATGAAAAGTGTGATTTATAGTAAACCTATTATTTAACCATTATTATTGTATATTAATATTTTTGTTAATATTTGAATATTAAAATAATATCAAATATTAGTTTCTTACAGTTATTGATATTTGTAAGGTCAGTGAATTTTAGAGAAAGTATATTTATTATACCACTGGGATTAATATTTCAATATTAAAAAATATGATTTCTTTTATAAAATGACTATTTGAATATACACATTCACATATGTATTGTTATTAATGTATTTTGTTATTAATATTGAAATAAGTTTATTTATAGAATTATTATTATTATTATTATCATGTGAGTACATTATTTTATGAGCAAGGTTTAAAGCATGGTTTTATATGAAGAGTTAATTGCATTACGTTGATAATAATTATTATTATCATTTTTATAGTTTCTAGTATTGTTAGTATACACTATCAATAGTGTATATTTACGATTTTGATGGAATTTAATAAATGATGTGCCTTCAATAGGATTTGTATGGATTTGATTGATTGACTCTTGGTGAGCAGTTTTAAAATAAGCTAAGGACCTAAGGTAAGTAAATCTCACATTTTGTGCTTAAGTGTAAGATGCATGAATACATTGATTGTGTATGGGATGATGATGATGCATATGATAAGTATGTGAAGAGTGGTTGTATGAATATCATAATGGTGTTGTGTGATATGTGATTGGTGAATTTCGTGGTATGTGAAAGATGTCTTACTTGGTTAAGATTGATATGAATTATGTGCAAGTATATGTTCTTATGTTGATGAATATGTGGATTACTTTTATGTTCATGATTTTGTTATATGATATGATATATGAAGCGTTTAAGTTTTTAGGCTGGAAACCTTAGACCTGAGCCATAGCTCTACGTTAAGGTATAACAACGCCACCAACCCAAAGCTTCATGTATTATGACTAAAGATGTTTTGAGTTATATGAGATGTGATACAATGCCTTGATTAAATACCATCAAACATGAATCATGAACATGAACATTGGCATTTCAGCATCTACATGTATGCATGGCATGTATAGTTATGTGATATAATACCATGCATATAAATATGAGAAAAGTTATGAAATGCTTTTGAAAAAGTCTTATGTAAAGTTGAACATTTTAATGACACAAGGCTTAAGCAAAGTGATAATAAGATGTTAAAAAGGGTGCCACTATTTCGATGAGGCAATTAAGTAAGTTCAGTAAAGAAGACGGAGGTCTATAAGGCTTATAGTGGCTGCCCACTGGTATGGGCTAGGTCAAAGTTGACCATTCAGATATGTTTGCCATGTTTCCGTCTTTCTCCTCCATATGTGTAATAAGTATGGCAGCTATGGCAACGATGAAATGAGTGTTATGATGAGCCTAGCTGCGATGATGGCTAGCCGGAGGAGAACCCATGAGATTCTATATGATATGTGTAACAAGCCCTGCAGGCATTGGCCGAATCAAACAGTGTGCACAAGTGATATTGGGCCCATAAAAATGTGAAACTAAAAGAAAGAGCATAAAAGTAAAGTTTGAAAGTGCATGAGCAATAAATGAAATGCATAAGTATATAAGTCAGCATATTAGTATATGTGCACTACAAACTCACGACATTCATGTGTATGTGTATGCATGAGATTTTCTTATTGAGCGTTAGCTCATTATGTTATTTTCCAACATTTTTCAAGGTGTGGCTTTAGCTGTTGATAAACTTGTGGAGCACGGACTCAGTAGCAATGCAATAATGGTTTAAAGTTTTCATATGGCTACATTAAATTTAAAATATTCATACGTGTAATAATTTCTACTAATAAGTTTATATAAAAGTTTTAAATTTTTCTGTATTTCTTCGTATCATTTTATTTAATTCTTTTGGTCAAGTGCCTAACATACTCGTAAACTCTAGAATTACGAGTATGTGGCGGACGTACCCTACCTTAGGGACGTTACAAAATAAGGATCAATCTTAGGAGAATTCTCAAGTATGAACCACTCAGCTATTTCACGAGTATTATGATCGAGAGGCTTCAAAGTTCCATTTGTGAGTGGACGACATTGAGATTGGAAAACTGTAAGATTTCGTGGGATATAAGTTGCATCTTCATTTCGATCAAGACAGTTAAATCTTGTTTCAATGTCTTTGAAATACATTGAACAAAAGGTCAAAGCCTCATCTGCAACATAGCCTTCGGCGATCAACCCTTCAGGGCGAGCTTTATTTCCCACATAATTCTTTAATTTTTTCATGTACCTTTCAAAAGGATATATCCATCTCATAAATACCGGGCCACCCAATATTGCTTCTTCTGGCAAATGTAATACCAAATGAATCATTATGTCAAAAAAAGCTGGAGGAAAAATCAACTCCATCTTGCACAATATCTGAATAAGATCATTTTGTGCTTCCTCCATATCTTTAACATTTAAAGTCCTCGAACATATTTGCCTGAAAAAATTGCACAATTCTGCAATAGTGGTCGATATAGATTTTGGAAGAAACTTGCGAACACTGAGAGAAAGTAATCGTTACATTATCACATGACAATCATGTGGCTTCAACCCAAGAATATTTGTATCATTCTCGGACACTTTCTTCTTCAAATTTGAACAAAATCCATCTGGAAATCTAACTCCTTTTATAAACTAACAAAACTATTGCCTCTGCGCCGGAGTTAACACATAAGGAGCGTGCGGCTTCATCAGCTTCCCATTCTCATCTTCATAAATCCACAATGATTCTCTCACACCCATCTTTTTTCAAATCATGTCTGGCATTAGTGGTGTCCTTATATTTATCATTGTCTAAGATGGTGCCAAGGAGACTATCACACACATTCTTCTCAACATGCATGACATCTATATTGTGTTTTAATTTGTTTGTACACCAATACTCAAGCTCGTAAAAGATACTTTTTTTCCTCCAATTACCTTCATCTACTCCTCTTTTATGTTTCACACCCCCAAACTGGACATGTTTTCTTGGAACTTGCGCTGCAAGAGCATTAACTTGTTCTAGTATATCCTCACAAGTAAACCATCTCGGATGACATCTTCTCTCAACTTCTCCATCGAACTCTTTGTCTCTTCTCATTCGATGAGTACTTGGCAAGAATCTTCTGTGACCAACGTAAGATGTCTTACCGATCGCTCGGAAGGAAGTTGTGTCCTCATTACACGTAGGACAAGCTTTGTATCCCTGACCACTCCATCCAGACAAACTACTACGAGATGAAAAATCGTTCATTGTCCACAAAAAGGCTGCCCGTATCTTGAACATCATATTGGTCGTACTATCTCTTGTATCAACTCCATTAACCCACAGATCCTTAAACTCATCCACCAATGGTCTCAGAAATACATCCATGTCCTTACCGGGTGATTTTGGCCCAGGAATAAGGAGGGTCAACATGAAATAATTGTCTTTCATGCACAACCAAGGTGGCAGATTATAGTTTGCCAACACCACAGGCCACATGCTTTATGCAAGGTTCATGTTGCCAAATGGATTAAATTCATTAGAAGCTAAGCCCAGACGAACATTTCTGGGATCCCTTGAAAAATCAGGATGGTTGGCATCAAAGTCCTTCCACGCAGAGCTGTCCACCAGGTGTCGCATCACCCCTTCATCTTTTGATTTCCCGGCGTGATGCCATATCATGTGTTTCGCTGTAATCCTTGAACTGTATAATCTTTTCAATCGAGGGGTCAACGGAAAGTAACGCATCACCTTGTGTGGCACTTTTTTTTCCTTTCGTCATTTCGGAAGTAACCCATCTACTACTTCTGCATACTGGACATGTCTCTTTAGATGCATGCTCATTGTAAAATAAGCAGCAATCATACTGACACACATGAATGGACTCGTATCCCAAACCTAATTTTTTCAATTTCTTTTTCGCCTCGTAGTACGATCCGGGGATTTTGTTTTCCTTAGGAAATGCAAGCTTTAACAACTTTAGCAATTCATCAAATATGTTGTTAGGCATCTTCCCTCTAACTTTTAGATGCAATAACTTTGCTAAAAAGTTCAGGGATGAAATCCAATCACATCCAGGATACAACTCCGCTTCAATCTCCTCAAATAACTCGTCATAATACTGACTCCCACCGGGATCCCTTTCTACTTCCTCAGTTGTCGGTAAAAGGAAGTCTTCCACAACGTGAATCATCTCATCGTCTTCATTCTCATCAACCACCTCATCAGCAACAATTTCTTCCACCTCACCATGAAAAATCCACTTATTATAAGCTTGATGAAAACCCCTATCAAATACGTGTGCCTGAACCACATCTAAAGATTCAAATCTATTATTATTGCATCTCACACACGGGCACCTAATTCGTCCATCAGAATCTCTATGTTCTGACGCCATCCTCAAAAAATCTTGGAGACCATTCCGATATTCTTGACAACCACGATTTCTCAATGTTGTCCAAGTCTTGTCAATCGCCATCTAAAGTGTTATAAGAGTGTGAGTTTTAGTAATGTGAATAGAAATGGATAACAAAGGAGATTTGTTATCATTTTTGAAATCTTATGCAATATTATAATATCTTATGCTATTTTATGATGTTTTATTAGATAATGTTATTTATAAACAAATTAATTTGTTTTCCTAAACTGATTTATTATTTATTCATAATTTTTTAAAATTTTATTAAATATAATTATCAATTTTTATATTCATGTAATTTATATTAAACAATGTTATTCAATAAAAAAATTAAATTAAATTATTTAATTAGATAATATTATATCAAACTTTTATTATTTAATTAATTAAATTATTAAAAATTAATCAAAAAATAAATTATTATTTATATAATTATTTATTCTTAATTTTAAAACTTTAATTAAATATAATTATCAATTTATATATTCATGTAATTTATATTAAATAATGTTATTCAATAAACAAATTAAATTAAATTATTTAATCAGATAATATTATATCAAACTTTTATTATTTAATTAATTAAATTAATAAAAAATAATTAAAAATAAATTATTATTTATTCATAATTTTTTGAAATTTTATTAAATATAATTATGAATTTTTATATTCATGTAATTTATATTAAACAATGTTATTCAATAAACAAATTAAATTAAATTAAAACAAAAAAATAAGTCTTCCTTGTTAGTAAAACCAACATTAGCTGATTACTTGATGTTTTTAAATATATATATATATATAAAGTGATCAATTATACATGATAAACAATAAAGAAAAAATGCATAATCTTGAAAGAGACATTATATCAAATACGTTGAAAGTAATTACACCAGAAAACAGGAAAATGTTTTTTTTTTCTTTCACTTTTGTTGTTTAGCAACTTGTAAATTACAGTAAAGTGAATTGTAGGTTCAGAGGAAAAATGGAGTTCAGAAGATAACAAATTAAAATACACACCTATCTAGACAATCTCAAATCAAAAACCAAACATAAAATACCACAATAAAAACTTAATCCCCATAATCTATATCTTATACGCACATAACACAAATATATACAAACATAAAGAAATTACTTTTGGCTGGACGGAAATGAAGCAAGCTCTCCCTGCAAAACATATATATATATTAGTAATCTTTAAGCAAATCGATCCTAAATATCAAAAAAAAAATTACAAACTTGTCTAATCTGTTGTTGTCGAGGGGACCGAGGGACCGTTCCTTGCGTTTGAGAGATAGAAGAGCGCCCCGTTCGTTCCGCCTGAGACAGAGGAGAGGAGAAACGAGAGAGGTAGAAGAGAAGAGAAGGGAAACTTAGAAAAAGGAAATGGGCTGTGAAATTTTTAAACCGTAAGGGTATCAGTGGCGGGACCCGCCGCTATTATTATAGTCCCCTGCTAATAATACTATTACCGACGGGGACTCCGCCGCCAAATAAAGAGATTACCCGCCGCTAATACCATCAGCGGCGGGTAGTCCGCCGCTAATAAATGTTAAAAAATAAAACCCCTTTGTTTCCCGGACATTTCATTACTGTATTAGCGGCGGGTAGTCCGCCGCTAATAGTAGGACATCCGCCGCTAATATATAATAATATATATTTTAAACAAATCAATACTTTATTAGCGACGGACTAGAGAGTCCGTCGCTAATAACGTATACAATAGCGGCAGACCTGGTCCGCCGCTAATATCTACGCCGCAAATAGCATTTATTGTTGTAGTGATTGATCCCACTTAGGGGGTGTTTGGTACGGGGTAAAGTGAATGTGAGAATGAGAATTTAAATATACTTCTCATGTATGGTTCAAGTTTTTAGGGGGTAAAGTTAATATTTTTTATGAACAATTTTATATACTTGAGTTTAATATTACCTCCATCCTAAGTATCTCTACACTTTCTAAGGTCACTCAACTACTCAAAACAAACACTCCGACCCTTCATGTTAGGAGTGACTTTTTTTTCGCCCCTAATACTGGTATTATTAGGGGCGGCGTCATATCGCCCCTAATAATAATGTTTCCCCTAAAAAAACGTTTTTCTTGTAGTAAAATTTCAATAGTAAAAACTATATGCCACATCATGGTGTGTATTTTAAGTATGTAATATAAATGTTTGTCAAGCATTATTATTTATCTTTACTAATAAATAATGGTAAAGACTATATTACAATTTATTGGCATACCCCTTCCATGTGGTATACGATCCTATTATAGTTCAATATTATGAGAGTCACAGCGAATGTATCTGTTTATGTATGTCCATGAGATATATTCCCAAGTAGTCAATATACGAATACACATGTATAATTACACTCCACACAATATATATATAGTGAATTGTTGACTAATAAATAATGGCCGCCACTTGCATTGTACTAAATTCCTAAATTATAACATGAAAATCTATATTGCATAATGATAGTATGATTTTATGATTGTTATAGTTTGGACAAATATAAATGTTTTGTGGTTCAAATTGAATCTAGTGAGCAATTGACGCTACATATATACGTTAAGAGAATATAATCTCTAAAACCAACCTACCACATCTTGTAAGATATATTAAATTAAGTGCACATATATATACATATATATATATCGCATGCATTAATCTCGCATTATCAATTCTACAATTTTTTTAATTAATGAGTATTATATGCTAAATATATTACGTGGGCGGCGTTCGATACCATACAATGATTACATATGTGCACATTACAAAACTATATACATATATATATAGTAGTATCTAACCAGTTTATATGTTTATACATATATAATATACAAGTATAAGTTGGTATATATACATGATCCAACATTGGCTTGATACGATAACACATTGGAGAATATTGCATGCATGTGCTGGGATATATATATACATATACATATATTCATACAACTAAGTGATATACATTTTTATATATATATATATATACGTTCCAATATATATATATATATATGTTTTTTAAAATTATGTAAAGGTTGAAGCTGGACCATGAACAATGGCCTTGGGGGTGAGTGAGGTTTTCCATAAGTAATTACTAGGTAGGGGCCACCGTTAGCACATGGCTCATATTGGTAGCAAGGTCACATTATTAACTTTTTATGCTATCTATCTATCCCCAAAATATATATACATATATATATATATATATCACATCCATGTGTCTTTATTATACCAATAGATTGTCAACCCTATTCTCTAATCACGATCATTTTGATGGACTTGCACCATCATATGTGCACAATTATCAAATTAGTGGATATATAATTATTGCAAAATATATTCAATGAAAAAGAATATTCAATCAAGAGACTTTAGTAATTAAGTTATATATATATATATGTATATTATTGGCTTCTTTTTAATTGAATTTGTAGTACTTGGTGGGAAAATAATAGTGCGATGAGTTGAGGGCGATAATGCTCTGTTGATCATATTGTCACCAAAACTATATATGCAAAGAGTACATAACCTTTTAGCATGGGACACATGGAATCATCACTCGAAAGAATGTGATGAGATTATTATTATTATTTATTTATAATTGAGTGTATATATATTGGAGTGAGCAAGATAAAAAAGGAAAATAAATAAACCAATAATTCATATATATAATACATCTCTCTCTCTCTCTTTTTCTCAACTCAATATATCTATTCCATTGACACAATATAAGTCAGAAAGAGAAAAGAAATAAATTAGTTATTAGTAGTCAGTGTTATTATGGAGTCATCCATGACAATTACTTCAATGACATTAGTGAGACAAAACCTATATTATTTAATCATTACAAATATAAAGGGTATATATAAGAGGGTCCCATATATGCTCATTTGTTGATTACTTATTGGCCTAATATACATATACATATACATATATATATATATATATATATACAGAGTGAGAGAGAGAGAGTTATTAATTGATTTGTTTAAGGCAGATATGATCTTCATTTGAGAGATTTGCTAACAAAGGTGACAACAAGAACAGATGTACATTTATGCTGTTTTAATTATATCGTAATTAACACACCCAATTCTTATTTGCCATATGCACCAGAGCTCAGATATTTCTATAACAGAACCCTTTTAAATATATATCCCTTTTTTTTTTTTTTTTTTTAATATTTTTCCCTTTATATGTCCCTTTTAATTTTTAAAGGGTACTTTTCAAAGTAAATGAAAACTTTTTTTTAACACCAATTTGAAGGTTTCGATCACATGCACGACTTATATTTATTATAAATACAAAGTTTTTATCTTCTTCTTTTTTTTTTTCCCTTTCTTTTTGGTTCTTTATATTCAAAGTTCATATATATTGGACCCATACACACAGCGACGGAATATCTCATTTTATCTCTAACTTTTTGTATTTTTCTTTTTTAAATTTTGAAACGATAGACATGAGCATGAAGAACAATAAGCCAAAAAATAATATGTATATATAAATATTTATTAAATAAAATATGTACTTATCAAGAGAGAAATTAAAAATATCATTTTACATGCTAAAAAAATATCAAGACAATATCTATATTTGAACAAAAAGAAAGACAAAAATAAAAAAGATTAGCTGGCCATGATAATACAAATGCAGACAGACCAAATAAATTTGAGCATAAGTCAAATTAATATATGAAAAAAGATGTAAAAATATCCGCCGTACGATTCATTTTTCTTGTAGACGTAAATTCGAAAACCTAAAAAATTTATTTATGAGAAATTATAAATGGAGGCATTACTGCTCATTGATCTTCAAAGAAACTTTAAGAAGGCAATCCTAACAAAAAAGAGCATTAATATTAAGTGGTGTTTGGAAAAATAACTTTATTTTTTAGTCATTTTGCATAATAGTCTTATTTTGATAATTTTATTTTATAAAAAAGTCTTCCGGCCAGATACCCAAGATACTCTATAATACTTGTCAGAAATTCATGACACATTATTTTAAAAAATATATATTAAAATAATATTATTTTACAAATTTATATTATAAAATGATTGATTTTTACCAATTACTCTAATTGTTATCCCCTATTCCTACTCTATATAAAAAGTGTGTAATTTTAATAGTTTGTTTTGTTAAGTTTACGAGAATATTCTAAATATTTAATTGAATATATTTTTAAAACGAACTAAGAAATAAATATTTATTAATTACATTAATGTAAATTTAAATATTATTATTATAATAATATTAAATATAAGACTATATATATAATAATTACATTAATATGAATTTAAATTCAAATGTAATAAAATATCATTATTATAGTAATATATAATACAAGAATACATATTCAATAATTATATTAATATAAATTCAAATATTATAAAATATTATTATGATAATATTATATAATCATAATTTCTTATTGATTATATTAATATGAATCCACATATTATAAAATATTTTATACTAGACTAGATATTTAATACTTATATTAATATAAATTTAGATATTATACAATATCATGATAATTATATATTACATAATCTTAATTTTTATTAAAAAAATTATCGACTATCATATTATATATAAATTTAAAAAATTATAAACAATGTTTTGGTTTAATTTTTCATTTAATATATTCATATTAATTTTTTTTTATATATACTATTGTTTATTTATTTAAAATTTATATAACTATGATACAAATTTAATAAATTCTATAAATAAAATTAAGCAAACATGGATTGTACGTTGCTTATATCTAGTGTATATATATGTGATATATCTCCAATTAGAAAAAGGTGATGTATCTCCAATTATATCTAGTGTACACAAATAATAATATCTATAGTCAGGCAAGAGCGGAACAATTATAAATAAGTATAAATACAATATAGAGCCTATAACATGAATTCATATACTAAACTCATAACTAATTGATTTTAAGGTGAAATCTCATGTTTTTTTAATATAATATCATATTCTAATCATCTGATTCAAACCTGTCCAAATAATAAACTTAATACGTGTAAACAATTTATATGTGAGTAATGAATAGGACACACTCAAATTTTTATGTTTCTAGCATTACTCTTCATATATATATAGTACTATAATATAAAATATATAACATTAAACTCTAATTATACAGAAGAGCAAATTTTATATATAACTATTTATATACATGGTAACAAGAAAAGTCAGGTGTAAGTGCCTATATATGTTTGTGGCTTCGCCGTCAATATATATATATATATATATATATCCATCGATCACATTCATCTTTGTTTTGTCAATAGTGGTCCTGCACTACAATGGCTCCAACATCTTTTATTCTAATAAGGACCGCAACCAAAAACCAAAAACCAAAGAGGATATAGTCACTACAATACAAAGCAGTGTTAAACTCCTTTATCCTCATATTACAACAAGGAGCACCATCTATTTTTTGCATAACCAAAATACAACCAAATTTATTAATATATATGTACATATTTTTTTTTTTATACATATATATTCATAATATATATATATCATCAATGGGGGGGCCGATCTATAGCTCTGGCATTTTATCTTTTTCATCATTACCTTTTATTTTTAGTTTGAGTCACTTCGGTAAGGTTTTTCATATTCCATTATTGATAAATATAGAGAGCTTATTGAATAATGATAAGATCGAGGAGGGTTATTGTCAATCTCCTATTTCAATTTCTCAGTTATGCTAGAGTGTTTATTTTCTAATTTTTTTTATGGTGGTGTTCGTTGTAGTTACAACATCATTCCGGCAAATTTTTGAATTTTTTTAAATAATTTATAGTGTCGAAAACATAATTTATGATATTTTTTGATATTCTAATTTATCACGCGTGTTCGAAAAAGTACAAACAAGTTTTTGACTACATCGAACACCATCATAAAAAAAATTTGAAAAAAAAACTTCGGCAAGTGTTTTCGAAAGTAAAAATTGACTAAAAAGTTGAAATAGGAGGTTGTTATTAGCACTCCTCGTAATGATAATGATAATAGAAATATATCTCTAATTAATTTGGTGATCATAATTATTTTATTTTCAAGGAATTTGTTCATAAAACCTAACATTCCATTTATAAATATAATTATGTTCCCTTTGATCACGACAACTTAATTAATAGTTACCATACAATATGTGCAAATTAAAATGTCTCAGTCTACCAAAAGATAAAGATTTGGTGCATGCCGATCATATATATATAGTGATAGTCTACCATATAATTATTACCTTATAGTACTATGTGTACAGTTCGAGTACCAAAAAAAAGTTTTAATTATATCAAACTTTATTTGGTATCTCATTATATGACGATTGAATAGTAACTGTACTATAAATTTAGCTCTCTCACTCTAATAATCATATTTGGAATACTTGCACAACCACATTTTTTTACGTACCTATGTGATAGTTTTTTCGACAATGCAACTTTTTAAAAATATGTCCATATGACTTTTCAATAGTGAGTAATAGAACTAACACACATCCATTACTTTTGTGTAAAAAATGCATGCGTTGTAATCATTTCTCTCAATAATATGAATTGATGTGCATAAAAAAAAATATAAAAAATGATAAATATTATCAACATATAATTTACATACAAGAGAAATGAATAATACACTACAAAAAAAACGTTCTATACCGAGAACATCTTACCGAGTACAAGTTCTCGGTATAGATCTGTTAGACACCCGCCTCCTTTACACGGTTTTTTTCATTTTAGTTTGTGTACCGAGGACCTTATACCGAGAACAAATTCTCGGTATAGGGTCTTTACCGAGGTCTTTACCGAGAACGTGTACTCGGTATAGATAATTTAGACTCCCGCCTTTTTTACGCGGTTATTTCATTTTAGTTTGTGTACCGAGGACCCTATACCGAGAACATGTTCTCGGTATAGGGTCTTTATAATCTTCATCTTCCCCAAACAGAGAGCTCATTTCTCTGAAACGGAAAAAATCCCAAAACCGTTTTCTCCGCCCCCCATTTCTATTTTCCTGGATTTCGGCCCCCACAAACTTTGGTTTTGGTCAAAGTTTACCTTCCAAAGACGATTTAAGTGGATATAAGGTCTATTGAGGTAGTTATTTACAAATATTTCAGTTTTTTTTTTTGTATAAATTTATAAAAAAAAATTCAGTTTTGGGTTTTTATAATGAGATTTTTGTGGTATTTTTTTTTCAGGTTTTGCATTGTATACCAGCGGTTTTAGAGGTATTTCACATTTTCTTTGTAAATTTTTGGTTTTATTTAGATTTTTTGCATAAATATATTTAGGGTTTTATTTATAATTTGTTTAATATTGTTAATATATTGTTATTTGTTATATTATATATATAATTTCTGATTATGTAATTAAAATAGGTAAAAATAATAATTTGTGATGAAAATTAGTTAAAAATTTAGTGATATCCAATTTAGAGGAAATAATATATTGTGTAGTATTTTTGTAAAATACATATATAGTTTTATGATTTAGTTAGTTTAATCATATGATAAATAATTAATTTATTAGTATGAAAATTTATTAATTTAATAATTTATTTTTTAGGTATATAATTTGACTTTTAGTTATAAATATATGTTTATATGAAAATTTAATATTTGGTTGTTTGTTTTTTAGATTGAGTTAAATAATTTTAGTTTTAGATTATTAGATTTGGTTAATAAATTTTGATTATTAGAGTGAGTTTTGTTTATTTAATTTGAATTTTGTTGTTGTTGTTAATTTTTTTATTCTTAGTGTTGATGAATATTGATGCTTTGTTTTTGTTGTTAATTTTTAGTAGAATTATGATATTTTAAATAGAAAATTGAATAATTAATAAAATTTAGAGTAATAATTATAAATTATATAGTCATTTACAATGTATTTGTATTGCTTTGTGTATGTTCTGCGACTGGATATTTTTTTATGTATTATTTGCAGGTTTTTAAATTTTGGGATATATGAAAATACAGCCGTTATGCTGCCCAATTTTTTTTAGAATTAAAAATACTCAATAAAATTTATAATTTAAGAAATAGTGAATTGATAAGTTGTATAATATATTTTTAATCATGATTAAATCAAATTAACAACAACATTATGCAGCCAAATTTTAATAAAAATAAACATTAATCCTGAAATTTTATTTAAATAAGTAATAAATCTTAAAGTAATTCTAACGATTTATTCATTTTATATATATATATATTTATGAAATTGTATAATGATATTTTGTAATTTTTGTTTGAAGGTTGGGTATTCGGTTTTTCTTGGACTAAAGAGATTGCTAGCAAGATATTGAAGGCATTGGTAAGTTTTTTTTAATTTTTCTGTATTTTTTTAATTTTTTTTCAATTTAGGAATAATTTATGTTTTTTTATATAAATAATATAATATTAATTTTAATAAAAATATGAAATTATTATATTAGATAGAATGTATTTATTTTTAGGTTTTCAAAATATGTATTAGTAAAAATGATATTAGGAATTGGAAAATTGTTATATGATTGATTAGTATTTTTTTTAAAATAAATTCTATGTTGTTTTGGTGAATTTTATGTGTATTAAACATATTAGTAAACATATTTAATATTTTTTTAGAATTGTAAAATTTAGAGATATTGTGAATATTAGTAGAAGTACTCAATAAAATTTCTAATTTAATAAATAGTGAATTGATAAGTAAAATAATATATTTTAAAATTAAGATTAAAAAAATTAACATTAACATTATGCAACTAAATTTTAATAAAAATAAACATTAATTAAATAATTTAAGTAATAATTAAATCCTAAAGTAAATAAATAAATTTTAAACAAATCTTAGAAATTTTGTTTAAATTAATCAAACTATTCAATAAAGCATAAGTAAAATATGTAATTTAATAAATACTAAATTAATATGTAAAAAAATAATATGTGTTAGTTCTGATTAAATAAAATTAACAAATATATTGTTAGAAAACCATTATTAAAATTAAAATTAAATTTAATATTTGTTAGTTTTAATCATTATTAAAATTAAAATTAAAAAAATATGTTTTTAATAATATTTGTTAGTTGTTTTTAATTTTTCTGTATTTTTTTTTATTTTTTTTTTCAATTTTTGAATAATTTATTTTTTTTATATAAATAATATATTTTATAATTAAGATTAAAAAAAATTAACATTAACATTATGTAACTAAATTTTAATAAAAATAAAAATTAATCCTAAAGTAGTTAAATAAATTTTAAACAAATTTTAGAAATTTTGTTTAAATTAATCAAACTATTCAATAAAGCATAAGTAAAATATGTAATTTAATAAATACTAAATTAATATGTCAAATTTAAATAATTTTAATAATATTTACACTGAAATATATTATAGTTAGATATCATAAAACAACATAATTAACTTCAAAAAGCATAAGACATTAAAAAAACATATTTAATTATATTTGCTTTTTTCTTTGGTAATAAGAAATTATTACCAAAGATATAATAGTGTTATTATCACCTAGTGATAATATTATATTTTTTTAGTGTTCATCACAAGAAGCCTTAGACCCGTTTAGAGAGGGTGAGTCATTGAAGACTCTTACATTTGCCTCTCTCTGAATTAGGACACACACAAATTGATTGTAAGTTTGATGATTAGTGTTCCGTGCAGTGCTACATTCATACAATGTCGATCGACAAGAGTTGGATTAATTTGACAGATCGATTATCCGATGAGTATGAGGCTGGTGTGATGGATTTTCTCCAGAGAGCCCGGCAGTGCGTTGACTCAAGTGGATTGGTGAAATGTCCGTGTAGGAGGTGTGTCAACGTTGAATTTCAGACGATTGATGTATTAGAAAATCATCTTTTTGTAAATGGTTTTCTACGGAAATATACCAATTGGCATTGGCATGGAGAGGATGAAATAATACCAATGAGAGCTCGGATAGATCAAAATGATGGATATTCTCACTGATCTTATGCAAAATGACAATGACGAACAAGCGGAGAATGAGCGCGGTCAAGAGATACCTACAACAGACTACAGGAGTGGGCAACATTATAACGATTTGTTTGCTGAGATCGAGGCTCCATTATTCCCCGGGTGTCAAAATTACACTTCATTGAATTTCCTAGTGAAGTTAATGCATTTCAAAGTGTTGGGAAAAATTCCCAACAAAATATTTGATGGAATGCTGGAGTTGTTACATGATGCATTTCCAGCCCCAAATAAGCTTCCAAAATCGCACTATGCAGCGAAAAGGTTGTTGCGGAAACTTGGATTGGGCTACGAGTCAATCCATGTCTGCAAGCATGATTGCGCACTGTTTTGGAAAGAACATGCTGGAAAAAGCAAATGTCCTGTTTGTGGAGAGGATCGATGGGTGGACAAGAACACCAAGGGAAAGAAAGTGCCTCATAAAGTGATGCGTTATTTTCCTTTAACCCCTAGGTTAATGCGAAAATATGCATCGAGGCACATTGCTCAACATATGAGATGGCATCACGAGCAACGTATAAAAGAATATGGTGTATTGCGTCATCCTGCTGATGGGAAAGCTTGGAAGGACTTTGACCGAAATAATCCAACATTTGCAATGGAACCCAGGAATGTGCGGCTTGGATTGGCTGTAGATGGATTCAATCCCTTTGGTAATATGAGTCTGTCTTATAGTATGTGGCCGGTAGTGTTGACGACATATAACTTGCCACCATGGTTGTGCATGAGAGAAACTAATTTCATGTTGAGTTTATTAATTCCGGGACCTCATTCGCCAAGAAAAGATTTTGATGTTTTCTTAAGACCATTGATTGATGAGTTAAAAGAATTATGGGTGACTGGTGTACAGACTCGAGATGCAGTCGATGGCAGTTTCTTCACTCTTCGGGCAGCTTTGATGTGGACTATAAACGATTACCCAGCAAGGAGTAGGCTTTCTGGATGGACTGCTCAAGGTTATCATGCTTGCTCTACTTGCAATGTGGCAACACCATCTATTCGTTTACAAAAGAAGGTTGCTTTTTATGGTCATAGACATTTTTTACCAATCAAACATGCCATTAGAAGGGACAAGAAGACATATGGTGTCGTTGAAAAAAGATTACCACCAAATCCATTAACCATGCAAGAAATGTTCACACAAATGAGTTTTATACCTGATTCTCTTCCTGGTAAGCATGTCAGTTATGGCGGCCAAAAAAGAAAGCGTACAAAAGAGCAAGTTGGTTGGCGGAAAAAAAGTATATTTTTTGAGCTCCCATATTGGGCCAACATAATGTTGCGACACAATCTAGATGTTATGCATGTTGAGAAAAATGTGTGCGACAGTTTAGTAGGCACAATAGTTGGGCTGGAGAATAAGACCAAAGACACAGTTAGTGCCAGAGTAGACTTGGAGAAGATGAAGATGAGACCAGAGTTACAGCTGAGGAAGTTGAATGGTCGGATACAAAAGCCTGCGGCCAAATTCACTTTCACTGTTGAAGATCGCCAAAAGTTTTGTCGATTTCTTAAATCAGTGAAGTTTCCAGATGGTTTTGGATCTAACCTAAGGAAAAATGTGATTGATAATGACAATAAGATAACTGGTTTGAAATCGCATGATTGTCACATCATTATGCAACGCCTTTTGCCAGTTGGTGTGCATGCATTCCTAGAGAAATCAATGAGTACAACTATTATTGAGTTATGCACTTTCTTCAAGCTCATTTGTGCGAGAACTCTAAAAGTCTCAGATTTAGAAAAAGTCCAAACTTCAATTGTTGAGATTGTTTGCAAGTTAGAGAATATTTTCCCACCTGCTTTTTTCGATATCATGGTCCAAACTTCAATTGTTTGAGATTGTTACACATTGATATACTCCTTAAAATTTAACAATTAATCCATATTAATTTTAAAATATTGAATTTGCATACAATAGCGCCTCCAAGTAAACGTGGACGCCATAAGGGATTGAACACGCGGGAAAAGAGGGAACAGTTGGGGCGTCCTCTCCCTCTCGAGTGGGATGTGCGGGGGAGA
Source organism: Humulus lupulus (assembly GCF_963169125.1). NCBI lineage: Eukaryota > Viridiplantae > Streptophyta > Magnoliopsida > Rosales > Cannabaceae > Humulus > Humulus lupulus. The sequence continues at coordinate 10,704,966 of NC_084801.1, forward strand.
ACATATAAAGAGATCGGAGAGTACAGCTCAAATTTCTCAAGAGAGCTCGGATTACTTGTTCGACAGTACACAGATCCGGACTGTCCTCAATGGTCAAAAGTACCAAATGCCTCGAAAGAAAGAATACTTGCACATTTGGAAGTAAGTAGTTTATGTATTTTTATGTTAATTCTCATTTTATGTTATATATGATATTTACTAATAAATGTTTGTAAATTAGGATGATTTATTTGATATTGGGCGTACTAGATATGGAGAAGGGCATATGCCTGGGATCTTGAGAGGCATTGATACTTCGTGTGCTAAAAAGTATTCTGACTGGAAGTACGATATTAAAGAGCATTTAACGATTAATGGGCCACAAAATCGTTATGGTGGTTGCACGGATACGCAGTGGCAAAAAGCAATTGATTTTTTCCGACGCCCAGAAATTACGGTATTAATTTCTTGCTAAACTTAACTATCTTAATTAAATATATTACTAACGATAACTTTTTGCAGAAACGTTCTGTGGTCAACAAGGAAAATAGAAGGAAACTGAAAGAGCTTAGCTATGGAGGTTCTCAGTCAATCCCAGCCTTACGCTATAAAAAGGTTAGTTAATTAATTATTTTTTAGTTTATTTTTCTTATTTACGTTTAATTATTAATTTTATAAAAATATATGTACGTGACAGCGCAATTTAGAGACTGGGCAACTTGAGTCCATCCCGGATAGCTGGATGGATACTCACCATAAATCAGGCACAGGGTGGGTGACAGAGACAGCCAAAAATACTTGGGTACGTTAAGTTTTTTTAAACATTTTTCAAATTTTTAATTGTTTCAAAATTTTAATTACATTATACATTGTATCACAGGAGGAATTGCGTGCATACCGCGACACACAGCAGACACAGGCAACTGATACTGAGAGTTCCACACCAATTTCGAGTGCGCCTGAAGATGAAGACATATCTTTGGTACAAAATGTCTTCGGAAAACGACGGGGCCACTAGAAAGGATATGGACGTATCCTTAACATAAGGGACCGAACTCCATTTGATTTTCGTCCTTCACAAACTAGAGATGAAGAGTTGTCTGAGATGAGAGAGCGTCTTCGACAGTTAGAGGAGCATGTCCGGACTCATTGTATCACCCCGGGATCTCAATCTGCCCCACCACCACCCGATGATCCCGATGTTGGAGCACCGACTCAGTAGGACTTATGTATGAATTTTATTACAATTGACTATTACATTATCATGTTTAAGACAAGTCTTTATTTTGATTCAGCGAATATACTGTTATGTTTTTATTTATATCTTTAATATAAGTGTTTTAATTTTATTCTATTTTTTTATATTTAATTCAAAATAAATAAATAAATAACAAATATAAAAAAAAATTAGGGACAAGTCTATACCGAGGACATTGTCCTCGGTATATACCACCAAGATGTCGGTATATACCAGTACGATGAGAAATTGGGGTTTGTTGTACCGAGGACATTTGTCACTTTCTACCGAGGACAATATCCTCGGTAAAACTTATACCGAGAACATTTTTAATGTCGTCGGTATAAGTTTTGTTTTACCGACGCGGCTGTACCGATAACTTTATACCGACGACATTGTCTCGGTAGAGGATATACCGAGGACATTCGGGCTTATACCGAGGACATTTGTTCTCGGTATAGACCCTGTTTTTTGTAGTGAATAGTTAAACTCACTAAAATAACTCTAGTCATATATAATAAATCAAGGAATTAATTCCTCACTTTTATCTTTTTTTTCATTCACTATAAGAAAAATAGTCTTGTACTATCACAATAAGTAAAATTGTCATTGCAATAGATCTATGTTGCGACGATAATCGTCGCAGCAAATAAGTCATCACAATAAATGACTATTTTTACCATATTTTTTTATTGTTGCAACTATTTTTTAAAACATTATCATCTATTACGATAACAATAAGTTAATTTAACAACACTGTCGTGGCAATGTTGTTGTGATTTAAAAAAAATTATTAAACATAATTTTAATAATAATTTTATTGAATAAAAACTAAATTTATATTAATATATAATTATTTTAGTTACACAAAATTAAATATAAAAGTATAATTAAGTTAAACTCACTCAATTGATAACAATGTATATGATTATAAGTGATGATAAAATATTTTAATATACAATAAAAAATAAACTACCATAAATTTTTTTTTTTTTTAATTTACAAATTTAATCAAATGACATTATAAAATTTAACAAACGTATAGCATATACTTAGTAATCGCAACTTTCATAAAAAAATCATATTCAAAACAAATAATACATAATTTGAAAATTTTCATACTATTAATTAAAGATTTGATTTAAAATAATAGTGTGACGTGTAGAGATAACAATGTCGTTGCTATAACTCACACAACATCGTTTGAATTAATAAAATCATAAAATATACATATATTTGCACATTTTCTTAAGTATATGTTTTTAATTTATTGATAATAATGTTTCTCTTTTAACACAAATTAGTAATTTTAACTAATATAACTTAAAACTTCAAAAATAACTTACACAAATATTTAAGGCCTATTTGACATGGTTTTGAAAATGCTTTCATAGCCTAAAATTTACTTAAGACAATGTTTGGATAATTTTTCGAAAGGCTGTTTGTATTGATAAGACCTTTCGAAAAAAGAAAGTCTCCATTAGCTTTTAAGAAAAGCTCTCCTTTTTAAAAAATAAAATAAAAGAAAAGAAGAAGTTTTAATAAATTTTTTTATTTTATTCATTTTCTATTTATTCTCATCAAAGAAAAAAAATTACATTTAAACATTTTTTTATGATTTGAAAAACTCTTTTAAAGTATACTATTCAAACAATAATTAAAAAATTAACCAAGAAAAAATATTGTCTCATATCAATAATTACTATTTCTCTGCATTAAAAAACAAAGAAATATACATTCCATCTTGATAGCTGTAACAAAAAAAATCTTAATTTTAATAACTAAATGATCTCATTACTAGAGCCTTGGCGGTGTGCTATCTGCCAAAATTCATAATTTTTGAGTCATCTCTTTAGTTCAACACTATAGCATTAAGAGTACTTAAGATCTATATCACCATCTACATCAATTAGATATTTTATTATTACCAATGTTGTATTTAAATATATATAATAAAATATTTATATAGTAATAATATTCGCACCAACATATTTTATTATTGTGAGAGGTTAAAATTTAATAGAATTATGTCTATAAAATATTATAAATATACATATTTAAATCTAAATTAAATAATAATTGATAAAACATGCCAAATTTGATATATAATGATAAACGAAAATGTCATAAATGTATAACTATAATGTACATCTCTATATAATATTTAAAATATATAAAGTTATTTTAGAAGTCTAAATTGATAATTAATTTTATTATGAATTTTTAGTATGTATAAAATAGCATCATACATATAAATATATTTAATATTAAGACAACTATTACTATATGGAAGCATGTTTTCTAAAGTCGGGATCAAGAAATATTATAACTTATTACAATGTAAAGTTCATTCTTATTTATAACTGGTCTCAAATTAGAACTAAAACTTTTTATGACTATATAAGAGTTATTCCAATAACATTTTACTGCATATAAGTTTTGAATTTTGTTATTCTACAAGGGGACCATAGTTCTTCCCATTTTATTAACTTGAATAATTCACAAATTATCTAAAAGTATGAATTAGATTTATTATAAAAAAAATTAAAAATAATCCATATTGAATGGTGGAATCGTTACCATCAATCAACTTTGCAAAAACCTTTATCTTTATCCGTATAGAGATAACTTGTACTAGTTGTTAGGAAAATTTTCCATGTTACTGTATAATGGAAGCATACATCAAGAAAAAGCATAAGAATGAATACAAATATATAGCCAATACAAACAAATTATTACGTGCGTTATAGGGCAAAATTATATAAGTTTGACATGAGAACTATTATTTCATTATATATATAAAGAATTTAGAATATATATATATATATACCCATTAAAACTTATATATATATATATACCCATTTTTTGTGGTCTAGCTACTTTTTCATTCTTAGTCTCATATATCTCTTAATCCACACACAGCTCATTTCAAAAGGTTCAACAACTCTCATTCATCAAAACAATATAATAATTAGACTACATTTGTTTTTTTCTTTTACCAAAGACTTAATTATCATACATAAATTAGTAATACTTCTCCAAAATTTTCAAACTCTATCATGACCTCTATAAATATTGACATAGTTAATATAGAAAAAATGGCATGACTTGAAATCACACACATATATACAAAACAATGACTTTATTGTAAGGTGGAGATATTAATTAGAAAAGCCAAAACATTAAATTAGTTCATTAGTCAAATGATGGAGTACTAAAACCATACATTTACACAAATTAGGTAATGGGGGTTGGAATGTGATAGTGTCACATAGGGGTCCATGTTTATAAATATGTGTATATATATATTTATATAATATAGTCCTTAATTAGTGGGGGCCTCAAGATCATGTCATGTGTCGATGACCATATGAGAGAGAGTAGTAGCTAGTGTGTGTGTGTGGAGTTGTATAGTGTGTTTTGTGTGAAAGAGGGTGAGCGTGTGGGGCATGTGATATGACTAAGATTTCGTGGTTGAAAGACATTAGAAAACGGCCACGTGGGTGGGGTGACCTCTTTCCCCATGAATCCCCACAAGAGGGACTCACGCGGAGACATAGCACTCTCTTTACTCTTACTCATATAAGAAACTCAAAATCCACCAATTGGAGAGCCTGCCTCCCCTCACTCACATCTCATCAATTTCACCATCCTTTCCTTCTCTTTCTCCCTCTCTCCCTCTCTCCCTCTCTCCCTCACTCCTTTTATTCTTTCTTACATTATTGAACCCTAATTCTATGACCCTTTCTTTTCTTTCCTTTCATTTCCCTATTTCAATTTCATAATGCATCATAAAAATTTTAGTTTTTTTTCTTTTTTTATTGTTGAGGTTTAATGTTGTTCTATTTAACATAGAAAGATAAATAAAAGTAACTCATGGACTAGATAGATTTAACTATCGAACCACCTAAAAATATATGTTCTTCTTTTCTCCTTAGATTATACATTTTATTAATTGCTCTTGTTTTTAGTTGCGAAAAACTTCGTCAATAGTTTGGTGCTTTCATTGAGAGCATTAAGCATTCTTGTTCTTTCAAACCTTACGATGAACAAACAATGGTTGCATCCGTTGGCAACGTCTCTAGATCTAGAAATGGTCAACCATTGCCCAGAATCCTCGAGGAAAATACTCCTCAAACTGAAGAACATCCCCAACGACTTGGAAAATAACCAATGAATGAAGAAAATCCTGCTGAAGGGAGTGCATCCTCGGCCCCGTGAGAACCAGGACTGGGGTCTAGGCCACCTCACGAATGTTATTATTATAATCCCAAGAGATATGTGCCAATGGTGGTGTTGGAGAACCGGAGGCTGCGAGAGAGTCTGGCTGAAGGCACGCGACTGAACAAGGAGATGATGAGGAATGCAGCGGAATTACAGGTGCTCCCATGGCAGACTAGAGGACGTCCTCGAGGTAGTACCGTGACAAGGGTAGCCGAACAAAGAGCCCAACAAAGTCAAGTAACAAGAGCTGGAGTGAGTGCTGGAATTAACCAGTTTGGGGTATCATCTCGAAACCCCTCGCGAACCAACCAACCAAAAGAGGTTCAAGTCACCATTGGAAATAACCGCGCTGCCCTACAAGCAGGCCGGAACGATAACCCAGAAATAGCGAGGCCAACCCCAAACAACGAGAGACCATCTCCATCTCCAATTAGGCATTCTTCATCTCCTATCAAACATCCATCACCCATTCGGATTGTACCGCCATTGGCCCCTAGTGGACCACAAACTGGCGGGGGAACTCCGCAAAGGCCAGCCCAGACTGTTAGGAGTGGTAGCCGATACAGGAACCATCGAGTTGGGCCCAAGCGTATAGATGGATGCGAAGCCCCTACGGGGGCAAGCCAAAGATAACCCCAGCCATCTAGAAGTTATGTTTTGAGGTCACGTACTACAAGGATCAAGATACACTTGGGAAATCCACCTTGAAACCACGCCCCATGACAACAAAGGACTGTTAGCTTCTAGAGCGATAGTCAAGATTATAGTAGATCAGTGAGTGGATACAACACTGAGCCTAAGTATTATGAGGATTATCCCAATTATAATCCAGATCTCTAAGATCACTTAAACTAGAATTGGGGGCAATACAACCCCCAGAACTAGGATCTAAGGGCACACTTAAACGCCCAAAGGGAGTCCTTACAGTATGTGTACGGAAATAACTATAACTCGATACCACAACAAGGAGCTGGACTTCCTAGGAACAATATACAGCCCCCAGTAGTACAGGTTCCGCCCGTGGTAGATCCGGTCCAAGAAAGGATAAGACAACTTGAGGAGCAGTTTAGGCTCATTCGAGACAGAAAAGATAAAGAAAAGGTGTACGAATCAGATGAGGAACTCAAGCCTTTCGCTCCTCACATTTCGAGCACACCTTTTCACCACGGGTTTATGATACCACACGTAGCGCATATGACGGAAATACTGAGCTGAGAAGTCATTTGAGCACATTTAACACTGTCATGAAAGACAATAATATTGGCATCGAGCTTAGGTGCATGCTTTTCCCGACAACATTGTCAAGGATGGCAAAGAGCCGGTTTGATAAGTTCTAACGACACTCGATCTCATCGTGGGAACAGTTATCGAAAGATTTCAAGAAGTTGTTCGGGGCTGCAAAAATCATTAAACTTGAAGCATCCTCTCTAGCGAACATAAAACAAGTCGGGAGAATCACTGCAAAAAGTATCTGGCCAGCAAAGGCTCAAGATGTCGATGACAAAAACTACTTAATGGTTGTTCGAGCTAGAATATTACCAGCAAGCTTGCTTTGGGACGACTTACAAAGAAAACCAGTGTGGACTATCACTGATTTTACTCTCCGAGCACAGAGGTTTATCAATGTAGAGGAGGTTAGGTCGGCACTACAGTTAGCACCTCTTGCCCTGATAACTACAATGACAAACATCAACTCTGCGATGACCTCGGCAGCACCAGCCATGTATTATCGTTCAAACGATAACTCTTCTAAGAGGAAGAAGAATGAAGGTAGTGCTTTTAAGACCGAAGGGAGTAAGAAGAAAAGGGGGGATACATATGTATCTGTCTACACTGTATACACCGAGTTAAAATGATACTCGGGAAATCATAAACGTAGCCAATGAAACACCGGTCCCATTTTGACGACATGAAGCGATGTGCAACCAACGCACTAACCGAGATCAAAACAAATACTGCCAATTCCACAGGGACATTGGTCACCTAACTGAGGAATGCATGAAGTTAAAGGATGAGATCGAATGATTGATCTCGAGGGGTTACCTTGGACATTATGTCCAAAATATAAACAACCAAGGGCAAGACCAGCGAGAACAAAGGGCAGCCTCGGCCTAGCCGGCATAGCGAGCTCAAGTCGAGACTCCTCCTGTCAGGGAAGATAATCGACCCCCTTCAATTTATGGAGAAGACGTGATAACCATATCTGGGGGACCTCACATTGTTGGGACGACTTGAAATGTCGAAAAGAGATAATTTTGGGAGTTGAAGACTGATGACAGATCTCCCCATGTTCTGGAATCTCGAGCTCCAAAACAACAAAGAGTTGAATCCCAACCTATAACATTTATAGAAGAAGATGCTTCACATGTACAATTTCCCCATGATGACCCATTGGTCATAACCATGCATGTAATGCCTCAAATTTCCTAATAAGGTTTAGGACCTTGATTAGGAGGCCGGGAGGGCCATAATTGATTTATTATGTTATTAAATGATTATATGCATGTTTATGTGAATTATATTAATATATGATGATAAACGCATGCATATGAGTCCACATTTTATTATAAGGGCATTTCAGTAATTTGGCCCGTTGAGAGCATAATTGTGTATTTTGGTGCATGTTTGTGATTAATTGTTAAGGCCACATCACAATGTGGATTTGTTTGAGCCATTCGGCATGAGACGATCTTGAGTGCAAAGTAGCGGTTTAGTCATAACGGGATTAAGTTCGGGACTCGGGGTGAGTCTCGGGGTGATTTTAATGATTAGAGCATTGCCGAGAATTAAAGGGTAATAGGATATGGATTATTGGTGTTTGAGAATTTTGGAGAATAACGGGAATTGGAGGGCGTTAATTATAATTAACGAGATAGGCAGGAAATGACGATTTTGCCCTTGATGGCTGTTAAGGCTTTTATTTACGCATGAGGGCATTTAGGTCTTTTCACCCTGAAGGATTTATATCAACCACTAAGGTTGTAGAAAGCTGTAGAAAACAAAGTATTCTCTTATTCTCCTCCCGATGGTATTTCCTCTCCATTTCTTCTTGAATTTTGGAGCTCTTTTTGAGGAATCAAGCTTTGCCAAGCTAGGGTTGTGTTCTACCATTAAAGAGGGTGTGTTGCTGAGATTGAGGTGAGTTTTTAGCCATAGAATCTCTTGTTCTTGCTCTGTTTTCATTGGAGTTTCAGTTTGGTTTTTAAGTTGGAAAGTTGATAATTCAATGAGAATTTTGGCAAAGGATGCTTGGGTTATGATACCTAGGTTGTATGTAGATGATATTTAGGTTCAATTGGGGGTTTAAATGATTTTGGGAAGCTTTTGGTTTGGGTTGGAAATGGAGGATTCGAAGGAGAAAAGTTTAGGGGCACTTCAGGCTGGGTGTAGCGCTTTAGCGCCCACAAGGGGGCACTACAGCGCTACCCAGGGATGCTTGGGGCAGTTTTGGTTATGAGAAGAGCACTGGGACGCTAGTGGGGTAGCGCCCCAGCGCTACCCTCACTACAAGAAATCTGACATTTACCTACCAATATTTTACCTACTTATTTTTATTTGTAGGTAAAGATGAGTTTTACCTACCAATATTTAATGGTAAGAACTATTCGTAGGTAAATATTGCAAAATATATAACCTATTTCAGATTTATTTTTCGCTACCAATAAACTTGGTAGGTAAAGAGTTTTACCTACATATAAATTGGAGGGAAAATTTTCAGCTTTTGGAGCTTATTTTTCCCTCCAATTTTATTAAAATTAATGCTGATGTGTCATCCTAGTGTATGACCATACTTATTTTATAATTTACACATTGTTGACGCCGTTTTTCGTCTACTTAAAATGTAGAGCACGTAAACAGTAATGAATTATGGCCAAAAGAAATACAGTAAAACAAAGAGAGTTTTTACGTGGTTCAGCAGTTAACTCTGCCTAGTCCACGAGTCCTTTTTATTAAGACAAATCTCTGAAAATTCTTCAAGAATGAATTCTCCAGAGGTTCTCTCAAGATCACAAAATTTCAGTCATTTACAAAGGTGTATGACTTCTCTATTTATAGAAGCCGAGTGAGACAAAGGGCCGGGATCGGCGTTGAGCACACTGAGTGCAAGCCGTTAGCGCGAGACCCTCCTAGGGTGCTAAATCCACCTGCTCGGTGAAGACTGCGAAACCAGGGCCTGGTAAAGCGCCTGGGACGGCGTAGGCCGCTATGTGTTTAGTCGTTGGCTCTATTGTTGTATATTGTCGATTGTTATGTTATATGTTGGGTTTTCTTGTTGGGCTTCGACTCACGGATGCTCTATGGTGCATGTATGGGCAAAGGAAAGGTCGACCAACCATGAGTACGAAGAGCGTGGAGCAACGAGTACATGTTCGACCTACCTGGCTGCCACGACCAGGGTTATTTTGGGGAAAGGACTGTAATGAACCGCTTTGTCGCTTAGGTTGACCTTCATTGTATTTTTGAGTTGTAATATATTTTCTAAACAGTATTTTGGGATCCCAACTTTATAACTTTTTATGATTTCAATGAATGTCTAATTTTCTTATAGCTAATGTCATTAAACGAGTTTTATTTCAGTTTGGTCACACTTTTAATCTAAACCCTCGATTAGCGAGCTAATGGCACATTTTTAACTCACATAGTAATGGATCTGAGGAAGTAGGGCGTTACACAACATCAACTGTAGACTCGCCCTTTCCAAGAAGACCACACAATCGGAGCTTGTCTTCGTGAAGGAGGTAGTGGAGAGACCTTCTTGTATACGGAAGCCATAGGATCGCTTTCTTGTGATCCACCATGTCTTTGGTGGTCTTCAGTGTAATGCCTCAAAATCCCTAATAAGGTTTAGGACCTTGATTAGGAGGTTGGGAGGGCCATAATTGATTTATTATGTCATTAAATGATTATATGCATGTTTATGTGAATTATATTATAATATGATGATAAATGCATGCATATGGGTTCATTTTTAATTATAAGGGCATTTTGGTAATTTGGCATGTTGATGGCGTAATTGTGTATTTTCATGCATGTTGGTGAATTATGAACAATACTACATTATATGTGGATTTGTTCGAGCCATTCGACATGAGATGATCTTTGATTGCAAGTTATTGGTCTGGTCATAATGAGGTTAGTTTCGGGGCTCGGAGTAAGTCTCAGGGTGATTTGAGGATTAGAACATTACCAGGAATTAAAAGGTAATGGAATATGACTTATTAGCATTTGAGAATAACGGGAATTGGAGGGTGTTAATTATGATTAACAAAATAGGCAGGAAATGACAATTTTGCCCTTGGTGGCCTTAAGGGGATTTGAAATGACCTAAGGGTATTTTAGTCTTTTCACCCTAAAGGATATATATTAGTCATTAGATGGTTGTGGAAGTTAACCAAAACAGAGCACCTTCTCCTTCTTCAACCGATCATCATTTCCTCTCCATTTCTTTTTGGATTTTGAAGCTTCTTTTGAGGAACCAAGCTAGGGAACCAAGCTTTGACAATCTAGGATTGTGTTCCACCATTGAAGTGGGTTCTAAGCTGAGATTGAGGTGAGTTTCTATCCATTAAAACCTTAGTTCTTGTTTTGGTTTTCTATTTGAGTTTCAGTTGGGTTTTGGTTTGAAAGTTGAGTTTTAATGGGAGTTTTTGGCTAAGGTTGCTTAGTTTATGATGCTTAGGTCATGTGTAGATGATTTTTGGGTTCAATTGGGGGTTTAAATGGAGTTTGGGAGCTAGAGTTTCAGGTTGGAAATGGAGGATTTGAAGGAGGGGAAAAACCAAGGTGATCTGCCTGGTCCTAACGCTACAGTGCCCAAAGGGAGCGCTACAGTGCTAGCCATGGGTTTTTCATTTTGGTTGTAGCGCTGGGGTGCTAGGGGGGCAGCACTGTAGCGCTACCCTATTTTCTCTTATGCATATTTTAGGCATTTTTTAGGGGTTTTGGCTCAGGGTTTCAATTCCTAAGACTTGTGATCGAATCTACTCACTGTTTGGGTACAATTCGGGGTCCCGTGAGTAAGGTTTAGGTCAAGACCCTTTTATGGTTGATTTTCATTAATGGAAGTTATAATTGTTTATGACTAGGTGACCATTAAGGGATCAAAGGATCGATCGTTCTCAAGGGTCGTTTAATTGTTATTTCTTGCTTGAACTAGAGGTAAGAAAACTGCACCCAGTATGTGATGCATGAGAAACATGTGATTAGGGCATGCCATGATTGTTGAATATGAGATTGATCAGAGCTTGAGTCTCTGTGTTTGTGCATGATCATAATTATGCTAGCAATTGTTAAGTAAGCATGTTGAATGCCCCACATTTGGATATTTGACATATGATATATGCCTGATAGCATTGCTTACTTGTGCGTGGCACTGACTAATTAGTCAGAATTGGAAATGGTATCAGCATTCACTGTGAAGCTATGACTCATTAGTCAAGTTCGGTAGTAGTACTGAGCACTCGTCACATGGTATTGACTAATAAGTCAAGAACGGTCTTAAGCGTGTTTAATGCAAGCCGACAAAGATTAGATCTAATGGACATCTGCATTGAATGCCTCATTGTGAGCATTAATGTCGGACTGACCTCAAGTTCGATGAAAACTAAAAGCACTTGTCTAGCCTATGGCTAGTCACTTAGAGTCAGGGCCAGAAGGCCCAGGTGACTGCTTTGTCACATGGCTATGGGTGCTGAGCCCATAGTGACTACTCATCAGTCACTCATTTGTTTAAGTTAATGACTACCCATCAGTCACTCATCTATTGAAGTTAGTGACTACCCATCAGTCACTCATCTGATTAGAGCCAAGGCCAGAAGGCCCAAGTGACTGCGCCGTCACATGGCTGTGGGTGCTGAGCCCCATAGTGACTTGCTCGTCAGTCACTCATTATGGTTAACAGAATCATAAAGTGTTAAATCACTCATCTGATTAGGATTGACTTGATAGTCATCCATTCAAGAGGGCAGGATTCCTCATCATGAATCCCTCGTCATTATCTGAATTTGTTTGCATGCATGATTAAGGCTATTATTGCTAGGCATGCACATTATGATTTGATGACATGTTATTACTGTTCATGAGCATATTGAGTTTTCTTGCTGGGCTTCAGCTCACGGGTGCTATGTGGTGCAGGTAAAGGCAAAAGAAAGTTGGACCATCCTTACATTGGAGAGCTTAGGTGATGATGTGTATATATGCGGCTGCTCGACCGCCACGGCCGAGGGTCGAAAGAGGAACTAGGGTTAAACCCTATTTTGCCGCTTAGGTCGACTGATTGTAAATATTTTCTTGTAATTAACTTTAAATTATATTTTTGGAATCCCAATGTATATAGTAAAAGTTTTAGTGAAACGTTATATCTTAACCAAATTTTTTAACCCTAAACCGCTAATCATACTTAGTTACAAGATTATGGCCAAATGAATTGATTAACGAGTTTAGCACTGTTCAAATTGCACACCGTAACGGTCCCTGGAATTTAGGGCGTTATATTCAGGTGGTCGAATTGGCTGCACAAACAATTGGGATGAATATTCGAGCTCAAAAAGGAAAATATCGAAGTTGGAAAACACGAGATAAAAACTTACAGAGTCTTTCAAAGGAATAGAACTTGGATGGATCGAGTTAGTCGATCCAAAAGAACTGTGACTTAAAGTTTGGATGATGATTTAGTATATCCTCGAACAATCTACTTTCTTTGGGGTAGCTCAATAAGTAATAGAAGGCATCCCCAACTTGAGCTCGAGTAGGGTGGCTTTTAAGGCAAGAGATATATAAGATCTCGTAAGCCGATGGTCCCTCCCACAAAATTTTGTGGTATAGCCACCTCAGTGCCGCCAGGACTCAATATAAGTTGGACTGGAGTTGAAAAGGGACCATTCCGATCCAATTTGTAAATTTATGAAGTAATCATTCAAGGGGAGGAGTGCTCCAGCTCACATGTGCTCGCAAAGCCCTAATCTTGTATTTTCTCTCCTGGGTGTCTTCACCCAGAGAAAACACAGATCCTTTCCCTGTAGCTGGAAGGTCAGTACACAAGCTTGGCAGATAACTTCAAGCCTTGGCAAGACAGGATGTCTGAAACCTGCCTCGTGGAAGTAATGGTACTTTTGTAATGTTCAGCCTCGAAAAAAGTACTTCTCGAGGCAAGGGTGGAATTTTTTTTTTGGGATAGATGTTCAGAAAGGTGGCATGAAGAACTCTCCATGATCCAAAAGAGAGTTCGTTGGGATGAAAGACAATGGTGACCTTAAATTTAGGATCGAGAGGAATGGGCCTAAATTCTTTATCAGGATCGGGATAAATAGCTACTCATAATCTTCTTCTTTGTCTTTCTTGAACCTTAGATATTTGACGTCGAAAATGGGCACTGACGTCCACACGCTCAGATCATTCTTTGTATTCCCGAATCAGTCTTTGGTTGCCTGATAATGGAGATTCGATTTGAGGGGATGGAGGCTGGTATGGAATGGCAAGTTCGAGCCCGCACCAATTCTCTAGGAACTGCATCATCTAACAACAAAGAAACATATTAAAATTGGAAAGAATAACTCAAAAATTCGAGCTTGAAAGCTCGAAATAACGAAGTTAAGGATTCGATGTAACCGAGCTAGAATAGGCTCATAATATCGAGACGGTATCCACAAAAAGTGGATTGTTAATTTCTAATTTGGGCTATCCCGCTTTTTTAGGAAAATGGGTAGTTACCCAAAAAAAGGTTTGTTATTGAAATATGTGCATCAAAACCATATTCCTAAAAGCCTATTTCTTATTTTACACTATACATGTGTCTAACCTGCCTAAAACCCAGAAAAGATGCAATTTTTAACCATATTTACCCTATACGAACCTATTTTCATCCCTAAATATCTCAGAAAAACAGACCAAAATACACATTTTCTCCATAAATCCCCAAGAATAGAATCAAGAATGCCTAAAAAAATAGGTATAACAAAGAGAAATTAGAAACTTACAAGTTTGAAGTTGATGAGGACACTGGACTGTCGAGTGGTAATATTTGTACAAGAAAATCCTTGGGAACTCGTTTTCGAATGGAGATCAAGTGGGAAATTGAGGGATTTTGGTGATATCTTTCTTTTTCTTGAAGGAAACATGCAAGAAAATGCTCTGGTATTTTTAGAAGAAAGTGTGAAAATGATGAAAAAGGAGAAAAAAAAAAAGGGGTTAAATAGGCTTAAAACAGAAGTTTCCAAGTGAATCTAGGCCCTTGAAATAAAATTAAAGTGTGATCCAAGGGACCACATTCAATCCCGAAGAATGGCGGCAAAAAGATAGCAAGTGAAAGGACATGGGAATAAAGGAGTACTTGAGTACACTCAATTTCTATTCCTTTGATGACACATGTGCATACTTGAAGTGTGGTAAGTGGGCACGTTTCTCAGCCGAGAAGTTTAAAAGTTTCCTTCTCACGGGGCTCGAGAGGACACTTTTGAGTTGGCAAAATATTACACTAAAATTTCGAAGATATAAAAGGCATCCTCGAAATGTAGGCTCGCAGGTGTGAAGATTAAATATGTAAAGGGTAGCCGACATGACTACTTACGCTCATAGTCAATCACGTTAAGGCGCCACATCATTCGTACCCGAGCCTGTAAGGTGAGCTCGAGGGCAAAGGCTTCTTCCGAAGGGTAGTCTTGGAAACCTGACAGTTTACATTGGAGCCGCATTGAGCTCGATACATGAAGCAGGCTCGAAAGCGCGTGTGTAGCTGCAAAATCCCTACAATTATGTGAATTTAATTTAAACTGTGTAATCAATCCTATTGTTTATGAATATTTATTTATAATTAATATAATTAATTGTATTTTAATGTACAAATTTGTATTTCAAACTTAAATTTGATATATTGTTACTTCCCTAAAATTAAGGGAGGATATTTTGGTGAACCAGACCTATAAATAGTTTGAAAGGTGGTCTTTAGAGGGGACACTCAATTCTTTTATGCAAAAATTTAGTGGAATTGCTCTAAAAGCTTTAACATAAAAAAAAAAAAAAATTAACTCGTGAATTCGATAAATTTAAATATCGAACCACGTAAAAATCTCTATTATTCTTTTCCACTTAAATTATACATTTAATTAATTGCTCTTATATGAGTTCACGAAAAACGTTTTCAACACTTCATTAATTGGCAAAACAAATAGATGGTTCAATTAAAAAAGGGGGGTTTTATTAATTTAAAGTTTCAACAAGTAGAAAAGATAACAATAAGACTACAATTCCATTATTGCATACGTGGTAATACACCGAAAATACAAAATAGACGAATTGAATTTTTCGTCCCAAAATTACACATTTGTTTTTTATTATTTTAAATTTGAAATAAAAACTATCATTTATTATTGGAAATGTGGACTTAAATCGATATGTAAGAGAGAGTGTATTTAAGTGAATATTTTATTTAGTAATATAATGAATAAATAGATTTTTACATTTCATGAGAAATAGATTCCTAAAGACTTTCTTTTTCCTTTTTGTCATCAAACAAATTATATATTTTCAATGATGTCCTTGCTATTATTTTGTCATTTTAGCCTTGGCAAACATTTTTATACCTATTTTGCCCAAACACCAACACAAGCCATATACTTTGTATGTGTATACATACAATACATATATGTAAATCTCAAGTGCCCTTTCCACAGAATCCTCCACGTGCTCTTCTCTTAGGTGTTTGAGGTGGACATTTCTTTCAAACAAATACTTCTTTTTCACCTCTTCCCCCAACTCTATTTATACCCCATTTCCTCTCCTTTATTCTCCAAAACTAGCTCTCTCTTTCTCCTTCTCTCTCTCTCTCTCTCTCTCTCTCTCTCTCTCTCTCCGAGAGACTAATACAAGAAACTTCTTTTCTCTTTGTCTTCTCTTTCTTTGCTAAAATACCCACAAAGACTTAAACACCACTCACTACTCATAGCTACATAGTCAGCCATGGCTACTCCTTCATTGGCACCCAACTCTAGAAGTTGGGTTGGAATCCAAATAACTCAAAGCACTCTCTTCTCATCAAAGTCTACTAATAAGTCCATCTCCTTTACCAAGAAGAAGACCATTCGCTGTGCTCTGCACTCTCCTTCGGTTCTTCACTTCCCTAAACAACAGGTCATTACGAAAGATGACAAGCCAACTACCACTAAAACCCAACACCATCAATCTCCTCATTGGAACTTACTGCAAAGAGCCGCCGCCATGGCACTCGACGTGGCCGAAGGAGCGTTGGTTGCACGCGAGCGCCTGCAGCCACTTCCAAAGACTGCCGACCCACGTGTCCAAATCTCAGGAAACTTTGCTCCGGTACCGGAACAACCTGTCGGGCAATCTTTACAGGTAACCGGAACGATACCCAATTGCATTAATGGCGTTTACTTAAGAAACGGAGCCAACCCACTCTTTGAGCCGGTTGCCGGTCACCATTTCTTTGATGGTGACGGCATGGTCCACGCCGTCAGCATCAATGGTGGCGAGGCTTCAGCCAGCTATGCTTGCCGGTTCACTGAGACCCAAAGGCTGGTTCAAGAACGAGACCTTGGCCGGTCTGTTTTCCCTAAGGCCATCGGTGAACTCCACGGCCACTCCGGCATAGCTCGCCTTTTCCTTTTCTATGCCCGTGGACTCTTTGGTCTTGTTGACCATAGCCACGGCACTGGAGTTGCTAACGCCGGCCTTGTCTACTTCAACGATCGGCTACTTGCCATGTCGGAGGATGACCTTCCATACCAAGTCCGTATTACTCCCTCCGGCGACCTCGAAACTGTCGGAAGGTATGACTTTGATGAACAACTCCGTTCCACCATGATAGCTCACCCAAAATTGGACCCAGTCTCAGGCGAGCTTTTCGCCCTGAGCTACGACGTCGTTCAGAAACCGTACCTCAAGTACTTCAAATTCTCACCCAATGGCGAGAAATCCCCCGACGTCGAAATCCCACTTCCGGTTCCGACCATGATCCACGATTTCGCCATTACAGAAAATTTCGTCGTGATCCCGGATCAGCAAGTGGTTTTCAAGCTCGGCGAAATGGTCAGAGGTGGGTCTCCAGTGGTCTACGATGGAAAGAAGAAGTCCCGGTTCGGAGTTCTGTCCAAAACCGCCACAGACGCCTCCGACATGATCTGGGTTGAGTCACCCGACACTTTCTGCTTCCACCTCTGGAACGCATGGGAGGAACCGGAGACCGACGAGGTAGTCGTCATCGGGTCCTGCATGACGCCACCCGACTCAATTTTCAACGAGTGTGACGAGAGCCTAAAGAGCGTCCTCTCCGAAATCAGGATCAACTTGAAGACGCGTACTTCCACGCGCCGTCCCATAATCGCAAGCGTGGATGACGAGGTGAACCTGGAGGCCGGCATGGTGAACCGAAATAGGCTAGGCAGGAAAACCCAGTTCGCGTACCTCGCCATTGCCGAGCCGTGGCCGAAGGTCTCAGGTTTCGCCAAGGTGGATCTCTCAACCGGGGAAGTGAAAAAGTACTATTACGGTGACCGGAAGTTCGGCGGCGAACCCTTCTTTCTGCCGAGTTGTGACAGTTCAGAAGAAGATGACGGTTACATCATGGCCTTCGTTCACAACGAGAGGACTGGGAAATCTGAGCTCCAGATAGTTAACGCCATTGATCTACAGTTGGAAGCTTCGGTCAAACTCCCATCGAGAGTTCCGTACGGGTTTCATGGAACATTTGTGGACGCAAAGAACTTGGCTCACCAGGCCTAGAAGGAAGAGGGTGAAAATGAAAAGTTTTGGGGTTTTTGGATAATTTCGGTAAATAAAGAAAAAATATAATTAAGGAGAATTATTTACCAGAGGGATGGTAGAGAGAGAGAGAAAGGGTCCCCGGGATTCTCCTAGAAATTTTTTAAAACCCTAACAACACTTTTGTTTTTGTTAGGCTTATAATTAAATTATAATTAGTTAAGTTGTGAGGGACCAAGCTTGTAGCGTTTTGGACAGTAAGCTAAGCTCAGTTGGTTTCTGTTTATTTTTCTGTAATTTTATATAAATATATATATATTTACTGTTACTGTAAATAAGAAATTAAACTATATATATTGATTAATGGTGTACGATATGGTTTTTGTTTTGTAGTAATTAATGAATTTATGAACTGCAAATAGTTGTAATGGTAGTTTGTGCCAAAAATCAGGTTGACCATGAGTTTTAATTTGTTTTTTAAATGTAGAGAAGTGAAACATATATATATATATGGAGATTATATGCGAACTAGTCATAATCCATTTTAGTATATATATTAAAAAGAGCACGAGTTTAATAATAATAAAAAATCTTATGTCATCGTCACATATATCTTAATCTTAATTGCTACCGATCGAATAATGTCATGTATTGCCATCGAGAAGATGATCAATGCATAATGCTTCACTACAAAAAAAACGTTCTATACCGAGAACATCTTACCGAGTACAAGTTCTCGGTATAGATCTTTTATACACCCACCTCCTTTACGCGGTTTTTTTCATTTTAGTTTGTGTACCGAGTACCTTATACCGAGAACATATTCTCGGTATAGGGTTTTTACCGATGTCTTTACTGAGAACGTGTACTCGGTATAGATTATTCAGACTCCCGCCTTTTTTACTCGGTTTTTTCATTTTAGTTTCTGTACCGAGGACCCTATACCAAGAACATGTTCTCGGTATAGGGTCTTTATAATCTTCATCTTCCCCAAACAGAGAGCTCATTTCTCTGAAACGGAAAAAACCCCAAAACCGTTTTCTCCGCCCCCCATTTCTATTTTCCTGGATTTCGGCCCCCACAAACTTTGGTTTTTGTCAAAGTTTACCTTCCAAAGACGATTTAAGTGGATATAAGGTCTATTGAGGTAGTTATTTACAAATATTTCAGTTTTTTTTTTGTATAAATTTATAAATTTTTTTTCAGTTTTGGGTTTTTATAATGAGATTTTTGTGGTATTTTTTTCAGGGTTTGCATTGTATACCAGCGGTTTTAGAGGTATTTCACATTTCCTTTGTAATTTTTTGGTTTTATTTATATTTTTTGCATAAATATATTTAGGGTTTTATTTATAATTTGTTTAATATTGTTAATATATTGTTATTTGTTATATTATATATATAATTTCTGATTATGTAATTAAAATAGGTAAAAATAATAATTTGTGATGAAAATTAGTTAAAAATTTAGTGATATCTAATTTAGAGGAAATAATATATTGTGTAGTATTTTTGTAAAATACATATATAGTTTTAAGATTTAGTTAGTTTAATCATATGATAAATAATTAATTTATTTGTATGAAAATTTATTAATTTAATAATTTATTTTTTAGGTATATAATTTGACTTTTAGTTATAAATATATGTTTATATGAAAATTTAATATTTGATTGTTTGTTTTTTAGATTGGGTTAAATAATTTTAGTTTTAGATTATTAGATTTGGTTAATAAATTTTGATTATTAGAGTGAGTTTTGTTTATTTAATTTGAATTTTGTTGTTGTTGTTAATTTTTTTATTCTTAGTGTTGATGAATATTGATGCTTTGTTTTTGTTGTTAATTTTTAGTAGAATTATGATATTTTAAATAGAAAATTGAATAATTAATAAAATTTAGAGTAATAATTATAAATTATATAGTCATTTACAATGTATTTGTATTGCTTTGTGTATGTTCTGCGACTGGATATTTTTTTATGTATTATTTGCAGGTTTTTAAATTTTGGGATATATGAAAATACAGCCGTTATGCTGCCCAATTTTTTTTAGAATTAAAAATACTCAATAAAATTTATAATTTAAGAAATAGTGAATTGATAAGTTGTATAATATATTTTTAATCATGATTAAATCAAATTAACAACATTATGCAACCAAATTTTAATAAAAATAAACATTAATCCTGAAATTTTATTTAAATAAGTAATAAATCTTAAAGTAATTCTAACGATTTATTCATTTTATATATATATATATTTATGAAATTGTATAATGATATTTTGTAATTTTTGTTTGAAGGTTGGGTATTCGGTTTTTGTTGGACTAAAGAGATTGCTAGCAAGATATTGAAGGCATTGGTAAGTTTTTTTTAATTTTTCTGTATTTTTTTAATTTTTTTTCAATTTTTGAATAATTTATGTTTTTTTATATAAATAATATAATATTAATTTTAATAAAAATATGAAATTATTATATTAGATAGAATGTATTTATTTTTAGGTTTTCAAAATATGTATTAGTAAAAATGATATTAGGAATTGGAAAATTGTTATATGATTGGTTAGTATTTTTTTTAAAATAAATTCTATGTTGTTTTGGTGAATTTTATGTGTATTAAACATATTAGTAAACATATTTAATATTTTTTTAGAATTGTAAAATTTAGAGATATTGTGAATATTAGTAGAAGTACTCAATAAAATTTCTAATTTAATAAATAGTGAATTGATAAGTAAAATAATATATTTTAAAATTAAGATTAAAAAAATTAACATTAACATTATGCAACTAAATTTTAATAAAAATAAACATTAATTAAATAATTTAAGTAATAATTAAATCCTAAAGTAAATAAATAAATTTTAAACAAATCTTAGAAATTTTGTTTAAATTAATCAAACTATTCAATAAAGCATAAGTAAAATATGTAATTCAATAAATACTAAATTAATATGTAAAAAAATAATATGTGTTAGTTCTGATTAAATAAAATTAACAAATATATTATTAGAAAACCATTATTAAAATTAAAATTAAAATTAAAAAAATTAAATTTAATATTTGTTAGTTTTAATCATTATTAAAATTAAAATTAAAAAAATATGTTTTTAATAATATTTGTTAGTTGTTTTTAATTTTTCTGTATTTTTTTTAATTTTTTTTTCAATTTTTGAATAATTTATTTTTTTTATATACATAATATATTTTAAAATTAAGATTAAAAAAAATTAACATTAACATTATGCAACTAAATTTTAATAAAAATAAAAATTAATCCTAAAGTAGTTAAATAAATTTTAAACAAATTTTAAAAATTTTGTTTAAATTAATCAAACTATTCAATAAAGCATAAGTAAAATATGTAATTTAATAAATACTAAATTAATATGTCAAATTTAAATAATTTTAATAATATTTACACTGAAATATATTATAGTTAGATATCATAAAACAACATAATTAACTTCAAAAAGCATAAGACATTAAAAAAACATATTTAATTATATTTGCTTTTTTCTTTGGTAATAAGAAATTATTACCAAAGATATAATAGTGTTATTATCACCTAGTGATAATATTATATTTTTTTAGTGTTCATCACAAGAAGCCTTAGACCCGTTTAGAGAGGGTGAGTCATTGAAAACTCTTACATTTGCCTCTCTCTGAATTAGGACACACACAAATTGATTGTAAGTTTGATGATTAGTGTTCCGTGCAGTGCTACATTCATACAATGTCGATCGACAAGAGTTGGATTAATTTGACAGATCGATTATCCGATGAGTATGAGGCTGGTGTGATGGATTTTCTCCAGAGAGCCCGGCAGTGCGTTGACTCAAGGGGATTGGTGAAATGCCCGTGTAGGAGGTGTGTCAACGTTGAATTTCAGACGATTAATGTATTAGAAAATCATCTTTTTGTAAATGGTTTTCTACGGAAATATACCAATTGGCATTGGCATGGAGAGGATGAAATAATACCAATGAGAGCTCGGATAGATCAAAATGATGAAGATGAAATGATGGATGTTCTCACTGATCTTATGCAAAATGACAATGACGAACAAGCGGAGAATGAGCGCGGTCAAGAGATACCTACAACAGACTACAGGAGTGGGCAACATTATAACTATTTGTTTGCTGAGATCGAGGCTCCATTATTCCTCGGGTGTCAAAATTACACTTCATTGAATTTCCTAGTGAAGTTAATGCATTTCAAAGTGTTGGGAAAAATTCCCAACAAAATATTTGATGGAATGCTGGAGTTGTTACATGATGCATTTCCAGCCCCAAATAAGCTTCCAAAATCGCACTATGCAGCGAAAAGGTTGTTGCGGAAACTTGGATTGGGCTACGAGTCAATCCATGTCTGCAAGCATGATTGCGCACTGTTTTGGAAAGAACATGCTGGAAAAAGCAAATGCCTTGTTTGTGGAGAGGATCGATGGGTGGACAAGAACACCAAGGGAAAGAAAGTGCCTCATAAAGTGATGCGTTATTTTCCTTTAACCCCTAGGTTAATGCGAAAATATGCATCGAGGCACATTGCTCAACATATGAGATGGCATCACGAGCAACGTATAAAAGAAGATGGTGTATTGCGTCATCCTGCTGATGGGAAAGCTTGGAAGGACTTTGACCGAAATAATCCAACATTTGCAATGGAACCCAGGAATGTGCGTCTTGGATTGGCTGCAGATGGATTCAATCCCTTTGGTAATATGAGTCTGTCTTATAGTATGTGGCCGGTAGTGTTGACGACATATAACTTGCCACCATGGTTGTGCATGAGAGAAACTAATTTCATGTTGAGTTTATTAATTCCGGGACCTCATTCGCCAGGAAAAGATTTTGATGTTTTCTTAAGACCATTGATTGATGAGTTAAAAGAATTATGGGTGACTGGTGTACAGACTCGAGATGCAGTCGATGGCAGTTTCTTCACTCTTCGGGCAGCTTTGATGTGGACTATAAACGATTACCCAGCAAGGAGTAGCCTTTCTGGATGGACTGCTCAAGGTTATCATGCTTGCTCTACTTGCAATGTGGCAACACCATCTATTCGTTTACAAAAGAAGGTTGCTTTTTATGGTCATAGACATTTTTTACCAATCAAACATGCCATTATAAGGGACAAGAAGACATATGGTGTCGTTGAAAAAAGATTACCACCAAAGCCATTAACCATGCAAGAAATGTTCACACAAATGAGTTTTATACCTGATTCTCTTCCTGGTAAGCATGTCAGTTATGGCGGCCAAAAAAGAAAGCGTACAAAAGAGCAAGTTGGTTGGCGGAAAAAAAGTATATTTTTCGAGCTCCCATATTGGGCCAACATAATGTTGCGACACAATCTAGATGTTATGCATGTTGAGAAAAATGTGTGCGACAGTTTAGTAGGCACAATAGTTGGGCTGGAGAATAAGACCAAAGACACAGTTAGTGCCAGAGTAGACTTGGAGAAGATGAAGATGAGACTAGAGTTACAGCTGAGGAAGTTGAATGGTCGGATACAAAAGCCTGCGGCCAAATTCACTTTCACTGTTGAAGATCGCCAAAAGTTTTGTCGATTTCTTAAATCAGTGAAGTTTCCAGATGGTTTTGGATCTAACCTAAGGAAAAATGTGATTGATAATGACAATAAGATAACTGGTTTGAAATCGCATGATTGTCACATCATTATGCAACGCCTTTTGCCAGTTGGTGTGCATGCATTCCTAGAGAAATCAATGAGTACAACTATTATTGAGTTATGCACTTTCTTCAAGCTCATTTGTGCGAGAACTCTAAAAGTCTCAGATTTAGAAAAAGTCCAAACTTCAATTGTTGAGATTGTTTGCAAGTTAGAGAATATTTTCCCACCTGCTTTTTTCGATATCATGGTCCATCTACTAATACATTTACCGGAAGAAGCAATACTTGGAGGACCGGTTCACATGAGGTGGATGTATCCTTTTGAAAGGTATATGAAAAAATTGAAGAATTATGTCCGTAACAAAGCACGTCCAGAGGGGTCAATAGCAGAAGGATATGTGGTTGATGAGGCATTAACATTTTGCTCCATGTACTTGAAAGGTGTTGAGACAAAGTTCAATCGTCCAGACCGAAATGTAGATGTTGGTCCATCACTTAAAAAGATGTCGGTCTTTCGATCTCAGGGTCGTCCAATTGGTAAGAAATCATTGACAATTTTGGAAGATGAAGTGAAGAAAATAGCAGATTGGTATATTCTAAACAACTGCAATGAGATCTTGCCATATCTTCGGTAAGTAATTAAAGTAGTTCATCATTTCATTGCATGTTTATTATTACACTTATTAGTAGCTCTTAAATTAGTTGTTTTTGTTTTTTGCAGAGAGCATAGGGAAATTCTACAGACTAGAGGTGTTGAAAACCTAGACCAATTACATAGAGAGGAATTTCCTAATTGGTTTTATAATAAGATTTATCATCTTCGACAAACAGGATCCTTCGAAGTAGATGAAGAATTAATCTCTTTAGCAAACGGTTCTTCAACTCGTGTTGCGTCGTACCCTGGGTGTGTTGTAAATGGAGTAAGATTTTTGTGTTATGACAGGGACAAGAATCGCAAAACTCAAAATAGTAGAGTCTCTGTAGCGGGTGTCGAAAATAGTACTTATTACGGCCAGTTGGAAGAAGTTTTAGTGATGTCTTATCTTTCTGGTTGTTCTGTTGTATTATTTAAGTGCAAATGGTTTGACACTAATCGGTCTTCAGGATTAAAGTTTGAGCAAAACATAACGAGTATCAAAACTAGTTCGGAGGCCTTCAAAGATGATAAATTTATCTTAGCAACTCAGGCTAACCAAGTTTTCTACATTGAAGACCTTAAAAATAAATCTCATTGGAAAGTCGTCCAAGAAGTGCATCGCAGAAATGTGTGGGACATCCCACTAGTTGAAGAACAAGCGGAGGATGTAGAAGTAGATGTTATGCACGACACTAGTTCCTCTAATTTCCAATTATTTGTTGATCTTGGACCGTTGCCACAAATCAGCTTTGAACGTACGGGGGCTCCATTACAATTTGTTGAGATAGATAATGTTGCAATTGAGGAGGAGAGGGAGGAGGAAATGGAAGAAGAAGAGGAGGAGGAGGAAGAGGAAGTGGAGGAGGAGGTTGAATATGAAGATGATGAAGAGGAAGATGAACACATAGAAACCGATGATGATAGTGAAGATTATTATAGTGATAATTAAGTGGTAATTTTATAATATGTTGAAGTAATTATTTTTAACAATAAATAATTTTATATTGTCATTTTTAACTGATAAATGTAATTTTAATATCGATTAATTTGACAGATATGGCTGATGTTATTGCTCAATCTCACGGGGGTGATGGTGGAGGATGCGATCCTCCACGTGGACCGTCAGATATCCCAGCTGATTGTGAACGAGGTAATACTTTACACATTGATATACTCCTTAAAATTTAACAATTAATCCATATTAATTTTAAAATATTGAATTTGCATACAATAGCGCCTCCAAGTAAACGTGGACGCCATAAGGGATTGAACACGCGGGAAAAGAGGGAACAGTTGGGGCGTCCTCTCCCTCTCGAGTGGGATGTGCGGGGGAGAACATATAAAGAGATCGGAGAGTACAGCTCAAATTTCTCAAGAGAGCTCGGATTACTTGTTCGACAGTACACAGATCCGGACTGTCCTCAATAGTCAAAAGTACCAAATGCCTCGAAAGAAAGAATACTTGCACATTTGGAAGTAAGTAGTTTATGTATTTTTATGTTAATTCTCATTTTATGTTATATATGATATTTACTAATAAATGTTTGTAAATTAGGATGATTTGTTTGATATTGGGCGTACTAGATATGGAGAAGGGCATATGCCTGGGATCTTGAGAGGCATTGATACTTCGTGTGCTAAAAAGTATTATGACTGGAAGTACGATATTAAAGAGCATTTAACGATTAATGGGCCACAAAATCGTTATGGTGGTTGCACGGATACGCAGTGGCAAAAAGCAATTGATTTTTTCCGACGCCCAGAAATTACGGTATTAATTTCTTGCTAAACTTAACTATCTTAATTAAATATATTACTAACGATAACTTTTTGCAGAAACGTTCTGTGGTCAACAAGGAAAATAGAAAGAAACTGAAAGAGCTTAGCTATGGAGGTTCTCAGTCAATCCCAGCCTTACGCTATAAAAAGGTTAGTTAATTAATTATTTTTTAGTTTATTTTTCTTATTTACGTTTAATTATTAATTTTATAAAAATATATGTACGTGACAGCGCAATTTAGAGACTGGGCAACTTGAGTCCATCCCGGATAACTGGATGGATACTCACCATAAATCAGGCACAGGGTGGGTGACAGAGACAGCCAAAAATACTTGGGTACGTTAAGTTTTTTTAAACATTTTTCAAATTTTTAATTGTTTCAAAATTTTAATTACATTATACATTGTATCACAGGAGGAATTGCGTGCATACCGCGACACACAGCAGACACAGGCAACTGATACTGAGAGTTCCACACCAGTTTCGAGTGCGCCTGAAGATGAAGACATATCTTTGGTACAAAATGTCTTCGGAAAACGACGGGGCCACCAGAAAGGATATAGACGTATCCTTAACATAAGGGACCGAACTCCATTTGATTTTCGTCCTTCGCAAACTAGAGATGAAGAGTTGTCTGAGATGAGAGAGTGTCTTCGACAGTTAGAGGAGCATGTCCGGACTCATTGTATCACCCCGGGATCTCAATCTGCCCCACCACCACCCGATGATCCCGATGTTGGAGCACCGACTCAGTAGGACTTATGTATCAATTTTATTACAATTGACTATTACATTATCATGTTTAAGACAAGTTTTTATTTTGATTTAGCGAATATACTGTTATGTTTTTATTTATATCTTTAATATAAGTGTTTTAATTTTATTCTATTTTTTTATATTTAATTCAAAATAAATAAATAAATAAGGGAATAACAAATATAAAAAAAAATTGGGGACAAGTCTATACCGAGGACATTGTCCTCGGTATATACCACCAAGATGTCGGTATATACCAGTACGATGAGAAATTGGGGTTTGTTGTACCGAGGACATTTGTTACTTTCTACCGAGGACATTATCCTCGGTAAAACTTATACCGAGAACATTTTTAATGTCGTCGGTATAAGTTTTGTTTTACCGACGCGGCTGTACCGATAACTTTCTACCGACGACATTGTCTCGGTAGAAGATATACCGAGGACATTCGGGCTTATACCGAGGACATTTGTTCTCGGTATAGGCCCTGATTTTTGTAGTGCTTGTGTTCGCTTTCAACTTATTTTTAACACACTAACTCTCTCTCTCTCTCTCTCTATATATAATTATTCTTTGTTAGGACATGATTTTGAGTGCTTCATAGTTACACGGAAAACATAAGTTTCAAATGTGAATATTCTTGTCTTAAATAACATAATCAATTATTTATTTAATTTTGTAAGCATAGTCAATGAAATAATCATATATCTCTTTATATATAAAATGCGTAAATAAAGATTTTTTTTTAACAGTGGATATTTTAAATATTTAACCGAATATATATTTAAAATTAATTAAAAATAAATATTTATTAATTATATTAATATAAATTTAAATATTATAAAATATATTTATTATAATAGTATTTAATACAAAATTATATATTTAATACTTATATTAATATAAATTTAAATATTATAACATATCATTATAACAATAATACATAATCCATAATCTTAATTTAATTTTATTAAAAAAAAATTATTATTTATAATTGAAAATGTTATTATATTATATATATATTTTAAAAAACCATAATAAACAATATTTTAATTTAATTTTTCTTTTAATATATTTATATCATTCTTTTATATATAATATTTTTTATTTATTTAAAATTTATATGAGAATCATACAAATTTTATAAAAATAATTAATAAATTCCATAAATAAAATTAAGCAATCATGCTTTGCACGTTACTTGTATCAAGTACATAAATATATATATATTGTCAAAAGACCAAAAAAAGAAACTATTAAATAATATATTTTTAAACTTCAAAAATCTTATTAAGAGTGTATTTAGAATTGAGTGTAATTCAGAGTAATTACTCGATTAAACGTATTTGTCTGACTAATTACACAATAATTATGTAATTAGAGGTAATTGAGAGGTCTCAATTACATTTTCACATACTTATAGCCTTTGCTGTATAATTACTAATTACTATCAATTTTAAATATTATTTTCTTGTATAATTACTAACTGTTTTGCCAAACATGCAATAGTATTTTTTAATATAGTGTAATTACTCAGATATATAATTACTACACTCATAATTACACGGCCTAGTAATTATACAATTATTTTTAAACACACCCTAAGTGAGCGAATGCAAAAAAACTAGTCATTTTGAATTCTCTTGTATCAATAAATTGGTGTAAAATCTCCTTATATATATTTATGACAAATACTAAAAGGTGCTATCCCTCTAACCAAACGTACATACAGTAATTACCACAAATGCATATATTCACATATAGTAGTTATAATGTTATATTTGTTGTAAATATAGCTAATACGGTCTTAATAATTTGGCTTTATTTTGCATGTCTCAAACTATAGTGGCGGACCCACAAATTTTTATATAAAATATTTGTATTTATAAAAAATATATAAATTTATAAATAAATGAGGGTCAAATTATAAATACTATATATATATAAATAATATTAAAAAATAATTCAGCAGGGACATGATTGTAAAACTTTATAAGAAAAGGAGTAAAATGTAAAAGCAATTGCTTTGTAAAAATTTATCATCTAAAAACTCAGCGGGCAACTGATCTCTTTGTTATACGCTAGGTTCGTTCTAGTCAAACTATAGTGAGCTATATTTACACCTCATACATATATAAATACACCACAAACTAAGTATACTCATTTTATAAATAGAATAATATATTTATTTATAACTACACTTCTTATATATACTATATAAATTTGAATTATTGTACAATATTTTTTAAAAAAAATATTAAAAATAACATAAAATGATACACCTCATTTACTAAAAATTATATATTATTAATTTAAATTATTCTCAATTAATTAGAAGATTAAAACTTTAATATTCTTAAATATAAATTTATTAAAAATAAGTATAATGATTTTTTTTATTTTTGAGAAATAATAATAAATGACCAAAAACAATGGTATCAAAAAGCTAATATCCTCATTTAATTTTTTTTTTTTAGAGAAATGATAATTTTACATTGTTGATTACCTAAATTGTCTTTTTCTGTAATTTTATTTATTTATTTATGAGCATATATCTTTAATATAATGATATATGTATATTATAGTTTTTATTTTGAAGTTATACTATAATATTAAAATATTTAGAATAAAATAGTAATTTGTTAAATGACATATTTGATGATATGTAATATTAAAAATGTGGTTAGACTATTGTACTACAAAATTAAATATATATACATTTACTTACTTTCACACACTATTAATGACTATTTTGCACCAAACCACTTTTTTTTTTTTTTTCATTTATTGTGTTAGTTATAAATTTTGAGGGTCTTAATTAACTAAACCTAAAATTATATATGAATATATAGTTAAAGATTTAAAATGGTATATTCTTCTCATTAGTTAAGGATAATTATATAAGAAATTATTTTGATAAAAAAAGACGTACTGTATTTATATATATATTTAATTATAAGGTGTAAATATAGCTCCTGCAAGCTATATTGGCAATGAAATAACATTATTTAAGGAGAGGTCAATTAATGACATTACATTACTACCCTTAAATGACATATATATATTTATCTTCTTAGTGAACTATATTAGTACTCGACACCAAATAGAACACTACAAATATTTAATGCTACAATAACTAAATGCAATTTATAGATAATTAATACAGGTTTATTTATATTAGCCTATGGTCCCCACTAATATTAAAAAACTTTTAAGATGAGCAACATCATACATACATGCATTTTAATGTTTTCCTTTATAATTATAAATTTCACATTCATATATATATGACAATTTTTTTATGGGGACTTCACTTTAAGTCCTACGTGTGGAAAACAATATGTTTGAACTTAATTTTCGGTACTGTAAATTATTTGAATTTTTCTGAAAATTTACAGGATATACTCAAAATAACTATAATATATACGGTCATAAAAAAAAATCGTGTCGAAAACTATTCACAAATAAAAAATATTAAAGAGCCCCACCGATAAACTTAAAGTGAAACCCTTATACTAGAATTGTCCATAATTCACAATTCTCCTATAAATATATATATCTAGTTGAAGTACAATCATGAAATAAAGAAAATCTAGATAGGATAAATGCAGCTTAGATATATTTATAAATATATCTAAGCTTAAGAAAAAAATAAATTAATAAATTATTTCTTAATGAGCAACCGTTAAATCTAGTAATAGTAATATTCATTTTTTATTAACAAGAAAACAAAAACAGTAATATTCATTTAAAAAAGTGGAGAATATTTTGTTAAAAATATATATTATCTGTGTAAAATTTTAGTGCCCTCCATACATCATTACTTTATGTATATAAATATATGTGTCTTAACTTTTACCATTATTAGAACATGATATAACCGAAAAAACAAATAATTCAGTTCAAAAGAAAGAGCTCAATAGATTTGTAGATTTTTCTTTTCCTCAAATTGTTACTAAACTCCAAATCCAATACATTGTTATAGATCAATTTGCATGAATTTCTTTCTCCCCGTATTTTTTTTTTAAATTTTATTTTTCAAGAAAAAGGGACATAAAAATATATAAGAAAAGAAAAGAAAATGATTGGATTAAAAGCTGAAACAGTCAAATAAAACAAAGGAATCAGCACAAAGCCCTAAATACCAACCAACGGTCGGTTACAAAATTTAATTTGAAACTGTTCCTCCGACCATTGCCACGTGCTCAAAGCCCATATCAGCGCCTGGGCTGGGACCCACCAATGCTCCTTTTGAAATTTGCTTTTTATTCTAACTTTTTCAAATAAAGTTTCTTCAAATATTTACATAGAATAATTTTATGGTGGCGCATACTGAGAAAAGTTGACAACTACCCATTTTTAGGAGTAGTTAACTAAAATTAGACACTAAATATATTTAGTTGAACTTTACCTATTATTATCATGAGATTTCTCAAATTACCCTTATTTGAGTACATGATTCTAAGTGTTGTTGTAATGTGTATTATATGTGCCATATTATAGTTAAATTAGAAATACATTCTAATTGTAGTGTGTTTAAGGAGAAAAAAAAAACATGTAATTGAAGGGGTATAATGGGTACATTAATTGAAAATTTGGGTACTAAAATAAGAGTTAAAAATAGTGGGTAAAAATTAAAATGGATCATTTAAAATGGGTATAGGATCTAATTTCCACTATTTTTTATGTTTTTTTGGATTGTGATTAATTTTAGATGCGATTTTTTGTAAGATCATATATATTGAAATTAT
Organism: Humulus lupulus; assembly: GCF_963169125.1. Taxonomy (NCBI): domain Eukaryota; kingdom Viridiplantae; phylum Streptophyta; class Magnoliopsida; order Rosales; family Cannabaceae; genus Humulus; species Humulus lupulus. The sequence continues at coordinate 10,736,679 of NC_084801.1, forward strand.
TTAAAGTATTTTGTAAATTTTTAGAAAATTTTGAATAATTTACTCTACCGAAAATTAGGTTTAAACATATTGTTTTCTACGCGTATAAAAAAAATTAATCACACGTGCAATAACATGTTTGAACTTAATTTTTTGTACCGTAAATTATTTGAAATTTTTTGAAAATTTGCAGAATATTCTAAATAACTATAATAAACACGGTCATGAAAAAAAATCGCACCAAAAACTGTTCACCAACCGAAAATACAAAAAATATGCATCATATAAGTATCATATATATATATATATAATACACTATTAAAATTCTAATGATTACAATGTCTAATTTATTTAGTTTAATATATTATTTAACATTTATCATAAGTAAATATTTTCAAAATGTTTTTATGAGTTGATGATTTGATTTGTTAGGTGATTTTTTTCTTTCAATTTACTTAATCTTACAAATAAAATTCACCCAATTAATACCTACACAAATATGCCTAAAATATAGCTAGGTTGTATCTCATTTATTTCCTCTCTATAGCATGTCTCAAAATTTGACACATAAATATCTCTGCAATTTATATGAAAATACTTCTTTTTAAGTTTGCATGTTAGGATAATTGACATCATATTTCTAAAATTTTATACAAATTAATACTGTAATCGAGTAAACCATAATTATTAAGGCCAATTTTATAACATAAGTTATGGAATTTATATTGTGCTGCGCAACCAAAATATATCCATATTTTCTAAACTTATCACTTGTGATAACATATAATTTTCTTCTAGATTATTTTTATTTTTTATTTGTGTAATTGTATGAATCCATATTTTGTCCTATTATAACATAAATATTATATTGGTACATATGGTTGCAAGTTGAACAAATTAAAAATAGTATATGTGTTAGAGCACTCCCAACGATGAATTTATTTCATATCACCAAAATTTTACATCAAATATTTACATTACAACATATATATGAGTTTCTTTACATTATTTAAACATTAATTTTTATTCATTAAAATACTAAAAAAAAGAAAGAAAAAAAGATAAATAAAATGGAAAGTGGAAGAAAGAAAAAAGAATAAAATGTTTATAGCTCAATGAATAATTATCTCTAAATGTAGAGTAATACTATCCAAGGTAAAAAAATATATAAAATAACTCAAATTTAGCTTATTTATTAAAAATTCAATTTTATTATTTTTTATTTATATTTTAAAAATTAAGTAATTTTTACCTAGTAGGAGAGATCAGTAATATAGTTGAGCATAATAATTAGATGTACTGTTAAGCACATGAAAATTATGAAAGTTAAAAGTCCATTTTCACCCAATAATTTCCCACAAGTGACAAGTTTGGAAATATATATATTTAAAATATATATATATATTTAAAATATATATATATATATATTTATATATCTATTTTGCCGGAGAATCAATATTAGCCATAACTTTACATAAAGGTGTTTTCATATATATGGACAATGACAAACAAGTTGAGTAAAGTAGAGGTAAGGAAGCATAAAGTCCCACTTCAATCTCAGATTTTCCAAGAGCTTCATTTCCATTTTCCAAAACCAATTAGTTTCTAGATCAAATCTTTAATTATAATAAAAATATAAATTATCTTATCTTCTCTTTTTTCATTTTTGATTTCTTGCTTGAAAACAAAATTAATGATTTTAACACAACCCAGCGCCCACCGACCCAAGCTATACATTAATTCTTTTTATTGTTCAAATTATTCACAGAATTAAGGTTTGCTATCTTGTAATTATTTTAAGGAAGCTTTATTTTCATTTTTTTATTATATAATTTTAGATTATAATATTACTTTTTTAGATTAATTTATATAAAATTAGAAGAGTTTACTCACAAAATAAACCACACTTTAGCGGTTTGGTGTGATTTTAATCTCGGTTTGAGAATAAAATTTTAATATAATGACTAAGCTTTTTAAAATATATTAGAAGAATAAAAAGCATTTTCTAAATAAAATATCACATCAATACTCCATAGTAATATTTAGTTACAAGTTATTACTAATGTTGTTTTAGTCACAATTTTTAATGCAATGCACGTTTGTTTAGTTTTATTTAAAAAAAATTATTAATTATTTTTATTAATAAATTTTAAATAAATAAATAATATTATGTATATAAGAATGACATAAACATATTAAAGGAAAAATTAAATCAAAACATTGTTTATGGTTTTTAAAAAAATAATACGATAACATTTTTTAAGGTAGAAAACATTCATGATATTATTCAAACTACACCTCAATGATTGGAGAAAAAACTTATTTATTCTTGATAGAAGATAAATGTTATTGTAATTTTTTACTTAGTTACACAATCATACTATTTATATACATACGGCATTTATATATAATATATTTATTATGTATTATATATTATTATAATAGTATTTTATAACATATTGATTTATATTAATATAATTATTAAATATTATTATAATAATAATATTTTATAATATTTGAATTTATATTAATATAATTACTAAATGTTTATTATGCTAAATTAAAATTATATATTATTATAATAATATTTTCTGACATTTGAATTTATATTGATATAATTATTAAATATCTAGTCTTGTATTATATATTATTATAATAATGACATTTTATAAAATTTGAATTTATATTAATATAATTAATAAATATTTATTTTTATTAATTGATTTTAAAAATATACTCCGTTAAATATTTGGAATATTCTATTAAAGTTAACAAAATAAATTGTTAAAACTAAATATTTCTGTAATCTACATACTTTTTATATAGAAGATATATGATGAAATTTGTTGTGATAAATATATTTTTAATCACAAAAAATTAATTATATTTTTTATGATTGATGCTTTTAACCACAGAATTAAGTGATAACATATTGTTCATAACAATCTTTTAATTACAATTTTTTTATTTATATTCACAAAATAAAAATAAGAGTATTGTAGTGATACTAGCTAACATATGTAATTATTACTAATATTAAATTTCTCAAAAATTTAACACCACCAGAACATTCATCCATAACAATATTCATTCTCTAGAATTTTACATAATAAAAATTGTTCATAATGCTTCCCAGTTTTATGGATGGTTATATATTAAAATAATGTAATTGAATAAATTAATTTACTATTAAAAGCAAATAACTTATAAATCGGTCCATTAATTCTTTGATTTTCCATAAAACACGCATATATATATAGGAAATAAATCAAATGAGCTTGAATCACAAATTTTCTTTTCATTAATTAGTTACTATATTTTACCTTTTGTACTGAAAGTTGTATGAAAAAGAAAGGAGGTGCATGCAAAGCCAGGAGTATTTAACCTTTTAAAATAATAAGTAGATAATATTCTCTTTATTTCTTTTTTCTTTTTCTTTTTTGGCATGAGAAACATGTCAAACGAAACCTCTTTCTTTCATCATCATCATCATCTTCATATAATGTCATATATATATATATATATAGAAAAAGACAAAGATATACACACGACAATGTGAAAAACATTTGCATGTGAATCGTGATTATTATTATTATTATTATTATTATTATTATTGGTTTTCGAATCACACCTTGTTTGGTTCCGAGTCTCTGAAAATGAAATTCACCAGGACTTTATTTCAGGAAAATTACTTCTTTTACTCTAATAATTAAAAAGACTCATAATAATATATAGGAATTATGGCTATCATACCTAGAAAGAATAAATATATTTAGCTTAGCTATATGTCACAACATTGCAATTCCAATATAGTCATGTCAATCTCCTTCTCATCTCACTTTAATAACAATTACGAAAAATATATAAATTTAAAATAAATGATCATAAACATATATTACTAAAAACAGAAACCACGATCAATCGATGATCATCAACCAAATTAATGAATAGCCAAGTTTATTTTCAAAGTGTTTTGTGATAAAGTCTATATTAAAAAACATTAGCCAAGTTTATTGGTTTATTAAATAACATAATGTAGAATCATTGGTATGTTTTGAGAGTAAAGCCAAACAAATATTACTTTAAGAATGTAGAGACACAAGAAAGGCACTAAGTTTTGTGGTTTGTAACGATGCAAATAATAAATATATATAAATATAAATATAAAAATATGAGGTGGAAAGGAGGGGACTAGAATTAATTCTCAAGGTGGATGCGCACATGGGAATGGAAAGAGTTTTTTAATTTGCAAAAGAATGGGAAGCATAAAATAAAATATAAATTAATTAATTAAATTAATGATGCAAAAAGTTACTAACTAATAGAGCTTTGGTCCATCGTGGTAGCATAATTAATTAGTCTTAAATAATTGTTTAGAAAATAACGGTTAATAACCGCCCACAACTGTGAGAGACCCTTTAGGGTATATATATATATATATATATATATATATATATTTTAATAGAAAAAAAGGTTTTGTTTAGTATATTTATTTGAATACTGTGTTTTGACAAAATAAAGATTTACACCCCCTTTGTTTTAAATAATACTCATTCAATATATTGATGAAATAACAAAATAAAAATAAAATGATATTTTAGACTTGATTTTGGTCAATAATTTTTTCAATATGATCAAATTATCATTAATTATAAGTAATTAAAATTACTATATTAAAATAGTTTAAGAAAAATACTCTGACACTTGTCTATAATTAGTCACATAACAATGTGGTCTAAAGTATATAGCACATAAGAACTACAATTATACCATCAACGTGTTAAAATTACGAAAATGTCCATTTAAGAACAAAAGTGGGTCTTCACATTTAATACAGATAATCATGCATGGTCAATTATATAATAATATAATTCACATAATTACCCCACATGCCCTCCTGTCACACTAATTAAAGTACTTAATCATATTAGGAGTTTTGGGATGCTGCAACTATTCCCTTCTTATAGAAATTTCATCCTTGAAATTTCCATGAACAATTCGAGATACTGGTCCCGCATATCTGACTCTAACTCCCAAGTCGCTTTCTTTACTTTGTTGTTCCTTCATAATACTTTCATTAAGTGACGATTATATTCCATCGACTTTTTCCTTTCTATCCAGAATCTTTACTGGCTTATCTTCACAAGATAATTCCCTCTGTAATTCCAGGGTCTCATAACTCATAACATGTGTAGTATTCGACACATATTTCCTTAGCATCGATACCTGAAATACCCTATGAATCCCCGACAATGCTGGGGAAAGGCTAATCTGTAAGACACTTTCCTAATCCCTTCCAGGATCTCAAAAGGTCCAACAAACCTAGGGCTCAATTTCCCTTTCTTTCCAAATGATTTTATCTTTTTCATCTGTGAAGCTCGAAGAAACACATAATCTTCAACCTGGAACTCCACGTTCCTATGTTTGGATCTGCGTAGCTTTTCTTGTTAGTAACAAGTTTCCTAATACGCAGCGGAATTGTGGTGGGGTTGGCCCAGTGTACAACAAAATTTTTGTAACATATTTAAACTACCTTTAAATATGCAGATCCATTAATATACATACATTAACCATAAGCAAGTTAAGAATAGAAATCATACCTCTTGAAGCCTATCAAGTGTCCTTGCTATCTTTTCGTAATAAGAACAATCTTCCTATCCAAGCTGCTCCCACGTACTCACACCAAGATCTTCCAAAGCGTTCTCTACACCTTAAGAAGTGTGTGGGCACTTAGAGAATAAATGATAGTTTATTTGTGATTCTACTTGATGTACTCAACACATGAGATCAAGAGAATAAGCCTGAGAATTGATTATTTATTTTTCAAGAAGAGAAAACTATCGTTTTATTTTTCACAAAGCGAATAGACTGAGTTGTCTCAAATATCTGAGTATTTTCAGATTAGTCATACTTAAAAGAAAATATTCAAATTTAATCTGTAACCAACTTACAATTTACTTTTTAATTAATTAATTAATTAATTTATTAATGAAAAAATCCAAAAACAAATTTTTTTTGAATTATCTATTAATTAATTAAATAAATAAATAAAAATGAAAATCATATGCCTGAAAAATAGGCCTATACACCACACACAGTCCATGGACTGTGTGTGCACGTGTAGCATCCCTATTTTTAAGGATGTTGGTTTTTTCAAATTTTATTTAATTATTTATTCAAACTACTTTGTCAGATAAGATCTAATAACCTGATAACTAATTCAAATTTGAATTAATTATATATTTTTAATTAATTATCAAATATAATTAATTATTTGAATAAGTATTAATCTTTTAAATTCAAATCCAATTTGAACTTATCAGATTATTATCTCCCACTCAAATAAAGATATTTAATTAATTCTACCAATTAATTAAATCCAATATTTTTAAAAATAAATATTTAATTTATTATAATTTCAAAAATTATAATTAATTAATTATTTAATTAAATTTCAAACTTAATTGTTGACGTCGTTTTTTGTCAACAGTGAATATAGAGCACGTAAACAATAAATAGTTATGGCCATAAAAATATAGTAAAACAAATATGATTTTTTACGTGGTTCAGCAGTTAATTATGCCTAGTCCACGAGTCTTTGTTATTAGAACTTTAAGATATTTCTGGAAATTCTTCAGAGATGAATCCTCCAGAATTTCTCTCAAGATCACCAAATTTCGGTCCTTTACAAAGATACATGACATCTCTATTTATAGAGGATATCTCAGAATACGATCCCACACGTTTCAGGAAGTTATTCTGTATATTAATAAATTTAATTACTTTAAAGTTTGTAACTCCTATATTCAAGGAAACGTCCCCTGAAAACCAGGGGGCGTATAACCGACTATTTACTATCCCTTTATTGTAGGGAAGTTACAACAGTAAATATATCTTGAATGCATGGACTGCGTCTCCTCAGGTGACTCACTAAGCCGTTCGAGATCAGCAATCAGCATCATGCCGGTCTAGGTCTCTAAGTAAATTACGAGTTTTATTACTTTCCCCAAGACCAGCTCGGAGTGGGTAAATGCCACCGAGGCTATCTTATTCCGAGCTCACACCCATGCCAAGCTCGAGCCACTTGATCCAAGGCTACCCGACAATGGATATACTCCGATGTCCCCTTTTTCGAGCTTATAAGGACTTCGAGGCTACCTATCTTCGAGGTTGTCACCTGCTTTGAGAATTTGGCATCTAGATTATGAATATGTATTTTAGCTATCGCGAGCTCACATCTGACGAATCCAGCTTTCGAGGTCACAACCTCAAGTCTCGAAATCTGGGTGTAACATTTTCCCCCCTCAAAAGTATTAGTTCGAATCCTATGAGAAGGAAACTTTTGAACTACTTTCTTCGGGAACCGCACCGTCACACATACTCGAGTATGGACACGCGTCAGTTGGGTATTGCTCACTCAATGTACTTGAGTACCTTGGAAACCTGCCCACGATCGTTCGCCTGCCACCTTTACAGTACCATCATGTCACTTATTCCTAGTCGTCGGATTTGATACGGGATCTGGCCAATGGCCCAGATTAATCCAACTTTACAATCTCTGAGGGTCTATAAATATATCACCCTTTGCTTTCTTCATTTTTTCTTTATCTTCAATATCCCAGAGAAAAACAAGACAATTCTTTGCCTGGTTCTTGCATGTTCTCCAAGCCGAGAAGACAAAACCACGCTGGCATTTTTGACTCTGTGAGATCGCACTTGCAGCCGCTTATACAATCGTCCATTTCCCTGTTTCCGCCGATTGCATTGTGTAAGTTTTCTGTTCATGGCTTCTCTGCATTATTTATTTATTTTTTTGTGTGTTTATGCTTCTGTTGCACCTTGGGCATTAGAATTTTGTTGGTCCATTCACTAGTTTAATGCACTAGGATGTGTCGGCTGATAGATATTACATTTAGGTTCCAACATTATTGATCAAAACCTAGTTGATGCGCAAAAAGACCCAAATATGGTTCTTTTTATGAGTTTTTAAATTTTTGAGGACCTATCTTGCACACCAAGATATCGGGTACAAAATCTGGGTTTTAAAGAATGCACGATTCTCAAAAATACCACTTTTGAATAACCGCCACCTTTTTTCCCTGATACTTCGGGATTTTCAAAAATTAAATCCACTTCCTTCCCTTTTTCGTGAAATACACGTCGCGACACCTAATCGAGTCACCGGGATCGAACTCATCTCGTACCCAAGCATTCCCGAGCTTGTTTCACCAAGCTCAGTATTCTTAATTCCATGCTTGTATGGCCCTCACCATTTTTTCTCTCTTGCTAGATGTCACAGAATCTGGAAAAACGGTGGGGGTCGCTGCTTGCAATTCCGTATTCGCCAAAAACTCCGAGCCCAGAATCGCTGTTTGCTCGGAACCAACGTCTGATTCATGAATTCGATCTCGCGCGCGAACAGGACGAAACCCGAGCTCACTATCGCCGCCAAATCGTCGAGGTCATAGAAAAGAAGAGAAGAATCCTTCGAGATTCCCTTTATCCGAAATTTGATTCAGGGCCCAGGCCGATCCCCCTTGATCCTAGGTTAAAAGTGACCATCGTGTACCACCCGGGGGAGCTCCAATTCTCACTGATGGGGGAGCCTTCTACCTCGCAGCCACGGAGGGAGTTCTTTGAGGCCGAGCACTACTAGAGCTCAGTTACCTCGATAGGTCAGATAAACGATATCCTGGCCTTTCACGGTCTCAGACTGTCGGGCTCCTTAAGGTGTCATGCCCCTACTTCCAGTGAGCAAAGCTGCTATGCCCCAGGAGATGGAAATCCTGATAACAAGCTGAGGTATGCGGCTTGGAGCCAGGAGCATATGAAGGCAGGAGCGTTACTGCCTTTGAAGTCTTTCTTCAAGGACTTCACGGACTTCGTTGGGCTGGCTCCATTCCAGCTCAACACTAATTCATATAGGGTTCTGTCTGCCCTGAAGTCGATTTATAACGAACTAAAGTAGGAAGGACCCATGCCAGCAGAGATCTTGTATCTCTTCTGTTTGAAAAGCAATCCCTCCCGAGCTCGGGGAGGAGATGGCTTCTATTATCTTTCGAGATACCCGAAGGAGAAAAAAATGTTTGAGGATCTTCCCAATCATCCTCCTAATTTTAAGAAGGCATTCTTCTGGAAGGATGGCCTGTCTCCGTCGCGATGCTATTTGTTCAGGCGAATCCGTAAGTACCCCATCTCCTTTATCTCTGTGCTTGAACATTTATTTATAGGCTTGTACTTAGTTGAAATGTGTTTTATTTTCCAGCCAACTATCATCGACCCACTCCTTCTGTCGAGATAAAGGAGCGCAGGGAGGCCCTGCTCCAATCCCTTATGGTCGGAGATCCCTCTCGTATCTTTTGAACGAGGATAAACTCCGAGCCTGCGGGCTCTTGGAAAATGGCCAGTCCACCTCGGACTGGTCCAACAAAAAATATGATTGCTGGGAGCTTGTGCCTCTGCCAACAGGCATTCTCCCCCCGAGGAGAGAGGTAAGGCCACTGCCTCCAGTTCGCCGAAGGAGCCTACAGTCAGGGAACAAGGCTAACGATGAAGCCTCAAGCTCGGGCTCGGATGATCAAGGTACAGTCATCCAAAGCTTGAAAATGTGGTCCCCGACCCTGTTAAAGCACAAACCCGATAGGCTAGTTTTGTGCGAAGATGATAGGAACCACTTTTATGTGTGGACTTGGGTAGATGAACGGGTTCATAGGTTCGATAGCTGGCTCGGGCGATACGATACTATGTATAGCCTGAACGAGGTATGTAGCGGAATAGCCATCCAATACGGGACCAATGATTATAGGGACCTTTCGAGGTTGACATCCACATATAGGGAAGGTACTCCCTCCGCCTCTTCTGAAGATGGGGGAATTTCATGGTCTCCGAGCTCAAGCTCGGGGGAGAGTTCCAGTTAGGTTTTCCTCCGCTTGTGTTTTTATATATATCTTCTAAGTTTGTTAGCACTATCCTTAACCCTGATTGGAACTGTGCAGGTGCTATGGACTCCGACCTTGACGCCGTGCTCTTCAGCGATGAGGGAGCTCAAAAGAGTAAGCGCCCGAGAGGCTCGCGGAAGTTAGATCGACCCTCTAAAATCCCCAGGCGCATTGAGAAGACCCCACTGGCTCCAACTGTTGCAAGCACGTCTGAGGACCCGAATGTCCAGGTCGACGCATCGGTCTCGACCGCACCCGCCATGCTCCCTCCAGCCACAACTCTCCCAACACTCGGTCGACCCCCAAAGAAACCTTCAATCTCCAAGGTAATCCTGCCATCGGCCCGACCTCATGTTGACGAGTTCGTGCTTGACGGTACTGCTGGGACCCAAGGAGCCATACTTGGCTCGGACGTCCTTTCTCGAGTGGGTCAGAGTCTTTCAGGATTCGGCGCTGACCATTGGGATTTTGTGAATAAGGCCCCCGACTGAAATACTCTCTACGATAAGAGTATTGAACTCACTACCACAGTAATTTTTTCACTTTACCTTTAATAGCTCACATGCCTTGGTTTTTGTTCTAATTCAATTTGTGTTTCAGGCTCTTGTCGTCTCGGCTCAACTTAATTATAAGCTGACCAATGAGGTGCATACGAGCATGTCTCTGGCCCAGGAGTCGAGGGATCTCCAGCTTAAAACTGCTGATGAACTCAAGGACTCGAAGGCGGAGATCGAAAAGATGAAGGCTCGCCTTGCGGAGCTGGAGAAAGCTAACGCCAAGCTCGAGGAGGAGAAAGCTGCTACTTTCGAGATAATCGAAAGTGAGAAGGCCCGCCTCCTTGATGAGTTCAAAGAGAAGAAGGAAAAAGTGGTCGACCAAGCCATGTACAAGATCTGGGTCGATAATGCTGACCTCGATACCAGCTTCCTAGGTCCTCTTGAGGTGAAGTACGTAGAGCGGTGGAATGCCCGACTTGAGGCGGATGAGGCTGCTCGGGAGGCTGCTTAGAAGGATAGTCATGCTATTTGTCCTGGAGAGTCTAGTGCGGCTGGTGCTGAGAAGGCTAAAGAGACTGCTCCTTCTTGAATCCCACTTCGGGGCTGTGTCCTTGTATTTTTGTAATTGTTTTAACTTATGCCCGTGGGGCTGATACAATTTTACTTTCTATCTTTCTTTTAATATATATGCTTTACATTTCTTGATTCGAAATATTTTGCATATTTTATTTAAAGAATCACATATGCTTGTTTATTCGTACAAACATAATTTTGGACTTAGGCTCGAGGCTCAAGGCATTCATGCATAGTTTGCTCGAATTATCCACTTCCGATCTCGTTATTTGTCAAGGTCGGATATTACTTTGACCATGAACTCGAAAGTACTTATATGGTGTGTAATGCAAATGGTTTAGTTATATCTTATGAGTTTTTTAGTTACTTTCTCTCATCCTCGGTTATCTCTCCGAGGTTATGAGTTCGAAACTATTTTTTATAAGATACTCCAGCCTCGATTCTTGACTTAACTTGAAGTAGGTTTATGTTCCAACTTATCATCGATTAGTTTTAGCTGGTTTGCTCCAAACCTTTTAAGGTCGTGATTGGTTTGTAATCCATACACTTATATGCTTTTTTCATAATTCAGTTTTATCCAAACTATCTTAACTCGCGCATTTGGTTACATCCAAACACTTATGTTTTTTAATAATTTGGTTATATCCAAATTATCTTAGCTCACGTATTTGGTTATATCCAAACACTTATGCTTTCTGTACATCTTAATTTATTTTTCAAGCTAGTGGTATTTATATATATATACCAGTGAAACCCCCTTAATATCCTATGAATGTGACCATAGGTTATTAGATTAAGAGAGATTGCAAAAAAAAATCATAACAGACGAAATAACTCTTTATTTGATAAAATCCGAGAGTAGACAAAACAGTACAAACAGACAAGCATGGTTACAGGCAACATCCTTCCTACACTACTGATAGTAAGGTTTTAGGTGTTCGCCATTCCATGCTCGCGGTATTAGGCTCCCATCCAATCTCGCTAGCTTGTAGACACTGGGTCGGATGACTGACTCTATCTGGTACGGTCCTTCCCAATTTGGCCCGAGCACGCCAGCTGCTGGGTCTCGCGTTGCCAGGAATACACGCCTTAAGACCAGATCTCCCACACCAAACTTTCGATCTCGAACCCTCTTGTTGAAGTACCTGGTAGCTCGCTGCTGGTAGGCAGCGTTCCTCAGCTGAGCTTCGTTTCTTCTTTCTTCGATCAAGTCTAAGGTTTCTTCGAGCTGAGTGTGGTTCGAGCTTTGGTCATAAGCGTGGGTTCGGATTGTAGGTATCTCGACCTCAATAGGCAACATAGCTTTGCAACCGTATGCCAGAGAGAACGAGGTATGTCCTGTTGATGTTCGAGCTGTAGTCCTATTTCCCCATAAGACTTGGGGCAATTCTTCGGGCCATCGTCCTTTTGCCTCCTCCAACTTTTTCTTTAGCGAACTCTTGAGAGTTTTGTTTACAGCTTCGACCTGGCCATTCGCTTGGGGATGAGCTACTGACGAAAAACTCTTTATTATTCCATTTTTCTTGCAAAAGTTGGTGAACAAATCGCTGTCAAACTGGGTCCCGTTGTCGGATACAATTTTCCTCGGCATCCCATATCGGCACACAATGTTTTTTACCACAAAGTCAAGGACTTTCTTGGAAGTTATTGTTGCTAATGGTTCAACCTCTGTCCACTTTGTGAAGTAATCTACGGCAACTACAACATACTTCACACCGCCCTTGCCAGTTGGGAGAGAGCCTATGAGGTCGATTCCCCATACCGCAAATGGCCATGGGGAGGTCATCATGGTCAGCTCGGATGGTGGAGCTCGAGGGATCGTGGCGAACCGCTGGCACTTATCGCATTTCTTTACGTACTCGAAGGAATCCGATTTAATGGTAGGCCAGAAATAACCTTGGTGTATGATTTTCTTGGACAGGCTATGCCCCCCAATATGGTCTCCACAGAACCCTTCATGAATTTCTGCTATGATCTTCTTGGCTTCGGGTGGAGTTACGCATCGAAGTAATGGCATGGAATATCCCCTTCTATACAGCTTTCCGTCCAGAATGCTGTAACGGGGAAGTTGATACATTAACTTTCGAGCCTGGTTCTGATCTTTTGGAAGGACTCCATTTTCGAGATACTTGACTATCGGGGTCTTCCAGGTAGGTTCAGAATCAATCATACACACGTCTTCCTCCTCCGGCTCGCTGATGCTAGGTGCTGAGAGGTGTTCTATTGGCACAACATTTAACTCATCATTCTCGGTGGAAGTAGCGAGCTGAGATAAGGCATCTGCATTTGAGTTTTTCTCTCGGGGAACCTGTTCGATCGCATAAAACTTGAAATGTTCCAATGCGGACTTTGCCTTTTCTAAGTAAGCTGCCATTTTTGTGCCACGAGCCTGGTATTCTCCCAAAATTTGGTTAACCACAAGCTGGGAGTCGATGTAGCAATGTATTGCTTTAGCTTTGAGTTCTTTCGCCATACGAAGTCCCGCCAGTAAAGCCTCGCATTCGGCCTCGTTATTCGATGCACTGAAGTCGAATCTTAAGGCAGAATGAAATCTGCCCCCTGCGGGAGTAATCAAAATGATCCCTGCCCCCGATCCATTTTCCTTAGATGACCCATCGACGTAAAGTTTCCACAACTCATGGGTCGGGGTTATAACTTCATCGTTGGTCATGCCAGTACATTCCACTATAAAGTCCGCCAATGCCTGTGCCCTAATGGTTGTTCTCGGGTGATAGGTGATCTAGAATTGCCCGAGTTCCACCGCCCATTTAAGCAGTCGACTTGAAGCCTCCGGTTTGGACAAGACCTGCCTAAGTGGTTAATCAGTCAATACATGGATGGGGTACGCCTGAAAGTAGGGTCGAAGTTTTCGAGACGAATGAATTAAGCTGAGAGCTAGTTTTTCCATCAAGGGGTATCTCGACTCTGCCCCAAGTAATCTTTTGCTGATGTAATATACGCGCCTCTGTACCTTGTCTTCTTCTCGCATGAGCACTACACTTATTGCATGTTCGGTAGTGGCAAGATACAAGTATAGTACTTCTCCCGTAACAGGCTTTGATAAGAAGGGGGGTTCTGTGAGGTGCTTCTTAAGTTCCTGGAAGGCCAGCTCGCATTCTTCTGTCCATTCAAATTTCTTGCCTCCTCTCAATAGGTTGAAGAACGGAAGACAATGGTCCGTAGATTTCGAGATAAACCTACTTAGTGCCGCCATCCTGCCGGTCAAACTTTGGACATCTTTGTGCCTTCGAGGTGAGGGCATGCCGATTAGGGCCTGGATCTTGTCTAGGTTAGCTTCTATCCCGTGAGCATTTACAATGAAGCCCAGAAATTTTCCAGATGATACCCCAAAGGAACATTCCTGTGGATTAAACTTCATGTTATACTTCCGGAGCACGGCAAAACATTCTTCGAGGTCGTCAACATGATTATCGTTAAGTTGAGACTTGACTAGCATGTCATCAACATAAACTTCCATGTTGTTCCCTATTTTCTCCAAAAACATCATGTTTACGAGCCGCTGGTACGTTGCCCCAGCATTTTTGAGCCCGAATGGTATGACATTATAACAGTATAGCCCCTTGTCCGTTATGAAGCTCGTATGTTCCTGGTCAGGGGCATGCATGGAAATCTGGTTATATCCAGAATAGGCATCCATGAATGACATCAGTCCATGCCCTGCCGTGGCATCCACGAGCTGGTCAATCCTTGGTAGAGGAAAACAGTCCTTTGGGCAAGCCTGGTTGAGGTCCGAATAGTCGATGCAGGTTCGCCATGTCCCATTTGGCTTCGGGACCAACATCGGATTGGCTACCCAGTCAGGGTAAAAAGCATCCCTAATGAACCGGTTTCCTTTTAACATGTCGACCTCCTCCTTCAGTGCCTTTTTTATAGTCATCATCCAGTTGTCTTCGCTTTTGTTGCTTCGGTGGGAAGCTTTTATCGATATTCAGTGCGTGGCTCGCTATGTTTGGACTTATTCCTACCATGTCCGAATGTGACCACGCGAAGACATCCTGGTTTCTTTTCAGAAAGCAAATTAGTTGCTATTTGGTTTCTATCTGGAGGTGTTTTCCAACCTTTACCTATTTCGAGGGATTGGACTCTTCGAGCTGGATCTCTTCGAGCTCTTCTAATGGTTCGAGATCAACCTTCTCCTCAACCCTTGGATCGATTTCTTCATCAATCTCCCAGACCGTTCCATCTTTGTTTTGAATAATGACGAGTGCTTGTACGCTCGTCTGTTTCTTTCCTCTTAAGGAAATGTTGTAGCATTCCCTTCCAGCTAACTGATCTCCCTTCAACGTCCCGATGCCTCTAGGGGTCGGGAACTTAATGGCCAGATGCCTTACAGATGAGTCTGCCCCCAGCCCAACCAGGGCGGGTCTCTCGAGCAGCACGTTGTAGGCTGAAGGTAGGTCTACTACTACGAACTCCATCATCTTGGTTGTTGAGACTGGGTAGTCTCCTAAGGTCACGGGGAGTTCGATGGATCCCATGCAGGCGGTCCCTTCTCCTGAAAAGCCGTATAGTGTAGTCGCACATGCCTTCAAGTCGCGAAGGGAGAGTCCCATCTTTTCTAGGGTTGCCTTATAGAGAATGTTAACTGAGCTCCCATTGTTTATGAGAACCCGGTGAACCCTCTTATTTGCCAGCAGGAGGGTGATGACCAGTGGATCATGGTGAGGAAACTGAACATGGGACGGGTCGTATTCAGTAAAGGTTATTGACTGGGATTCAATCTTTTGATTTATTGGAGCTCTTGGTTCGGGTTCATAAGAAGACCCATCCCCAGTTTTTAGCTCGTTCACATATCTATTTTGGGCATTTCTGCCCATGCCTGCGGGATGAGGCCCTCCCGAGATGGTTATCACGTCTTCTCCATCTATCGGAGGGGGCCTATCTTCTTCCCTAGCTCGGGAATTGTTGTTTTGTGCCTGCTGTGGCGCGGCTGCCCTCTGGCTCGTAGACGCCTAATTAGTATTCTGGTTTTTTACATATTGTCTGAAATAACCTCTTGAGATCAATCCTTCGATCTCGTCTTTCAATTGTTGACATTCATCAGTAGTATGCCCGGTGTCTCTATGAAATCGACAATATTTGATGGAGTCCCTCTTGGACTTCTGATTTCTCATTGGGTCTGGATGTTTGAAGGGGACCTGGTTTTCATTAGCCAAGTATATGTTCTCCCGAGACTCGTTGAGCTCGGTGTACACTCTGTATACGGAGAAATATCTCTCTCCCTTCTTTTTCTTTCCTCCCTCGGCTTCGGGGTTACTCCCTTTGTTATTTTTTCTCTTGGAAGGGTTTTCCACGGCAAACTTTGAAGCTGGTGGGTCCGTCGAAGCTGAGGCAGAGTTTACATTTATCGTTGTAGTTATGGGCTGGGAGGTCACATTAAGTGTCGACCTCGCTTCCTCTACATTGACAAACCTCTGTGCTTGTTTGTTAAACTCGGTCAGGGACCTCACCAGTTTTCTCTGCATGTCATCCCAGAGAGCACTCCCTGGCATTACTCCAGCTTGGACAGCCATTAGATGACCACTGTCATCCACATTCGAGCCCAAGCAACTTCTAAATGAAACCTCGTAAGGTAGCTTTTTAATGTTTCGCCTGGTTGCTGTCAGACATTAGTCAGAGTCAATGCCTCGGGCCTGACCCCCATCATGGCTCTGAACTGCTTCTTGAAGTCCTTAGACAGCTGATCCCAAGAAGTGATTGAGTGTCTCCTATATTTCTCGAACCAGCTTTTGGCTGGTCCCGTCAGTGATGCTGGAAATAACATGCATCTGAGCTCATAGCCCACGTTACTTGCTCTCATTATGGTGTTGAATGTACTCAAATGGCTGTATGGGTCAGATTTTCCCTCAAAAGTTGGAACTTGAGGGATCCGAAATCCTTGAGGAAATTGAGTATTGGAAATATGGGGAGCGAATGGTTCAAGCTCCTCGTCAGAATCTTCATATCAACCCTGACCTTGCTCATTTTTCAAAAGCCTGAAGGCCTTTTCCAACTGATCAATTCTTTCCTGGACCGGGTCCGCGAGGGATCTTGCCTGAAGTTGGCTATCGTCGATCACAATTCCAGGCTCACGCCTCAGCAGGGGGTCTTTACGCCTATTTAGGCGATCCCTTAGGTCCAGGTTTTTCGAGTTAACATTACCCCGATTCTGGTTCAAGTGTTCCCGCAGGTCAGAGCGATTCTTACGACTCCCAGTATTCTTTCGACCTCGATCATGCATACTGACTGATCTGGTATCTCCAGAGTCATCACTAGTAAGACTTGTCGCACGATTATTTTGAGATGGGTTTCCTTCATGTCGCCTCATCTCTGCAGTGCGAGATCGGGATGTTTGACTTCTTTCAGATGGGGCGCCTCTTCGCTCCCAGAAAGCTTCTCTGTTCCCTTGCCTCCTTCCCGTGTGTCTTTCCTCATTATTTTGAACTGGTTGAGCATTCCTACGAGGAGGTGAAGGGTATCTTATAGGAGATGGAGGGAATCGTATGGGCGATGGTGGCTGCCACCCATTTCACGGCCTAGACGGTCCGTAGTTTTCCCGAGATGGGTTGGTTGCATTCTGTGTGTTTCCAGGGATTTGAGTCCGAGCCTCTGCAGGGGCTCGGTTGTTCTCAGTTCCCGCTGGTACCCCCACAGTTGGATAAAACGGAGCCTTGGCACGGGTACTTCTTCGGGGTCTCGTGGGAGCGGATGGCTCCGCTGGCGTTGGAGGTTGCTTTGGCCCTCTTTTGGCAGCATTTTTTCGCGGACGTCCCCGAGGCCTGTGGGGAGGGACATGCACGTCCCTCAGAGGAGGGGCTTGGTTTTCACGCAAAGGCGGGGGCTGAGCCTCTGCGGCTATCCTAGCCAACTCCTCATTTTGCTTGTTGGCTTCAGCTAACTGCTATTTCAGCTGCCAGTTTTCAAGTTCCACAATGGGAACGTACCGCTCAGGATTGTAGTACATATCCTCATCCCTCGGAGGTGCGGGCGGTCCTTGAGAATCGGAGGACTCGCTTCTCTCTTCAACATCCGGGTTTACCATTGGTTGTTTCCCAGGGCGTCTTGGATAGTTTTCTTCCAGAATGTTTCGATCGTTTGCTACCATAACTTGTTCAGGGACTGAATGCTTCAGGCTCTCAATGAAAGCACCAAACTGTTGACGTCGTTTTTTGTCAACAGTGAATATAGAGCACGTAAACAATAAATAGTTATGGCCATAAAAATATAGTAAAACAAATATGATTTTTTACGTGGTTCAGCAGTTAATTATGCCTAGTCCACGAGTCTTTGTTATTAGAACTTTAAGATATTTCTGGAAATTCTTCAGAGATGAATCCTCCAGAATTTCTCTCAAGATCACCAAATTTCGGTCCTTTACAAAGATACATGACATCTCTATTTATAGAGGAGATCTCAGAATACGATCCCACACGTTTCGGGAAGTTATTCTGTATATTAATAAATTTAATTACTTTAAAGTTTGTAACTCCTATATTCAAGGAAACGTCCCCTGAAAACCAGGGGGCGTATAACCGACTATTTACTATCCCTTTATTGTAGGGAAGTTACAACAGTAAATATATCTTGAATGCATGGACTGCGTCTCCTCAGGTGACTCACTAAGCCGTTCGAGATCAGCAATCAGCATCATGCTGGTCTAGGTCTCTGAGTAAATTACGAGTTTTATTACTTTCCCCAAGACCAGCTCGGAGTGGGTAAATGCCACCGAGGCTATCTTATTCCGAGCTCACACCCATGCCAAGCTCGAGCCACTTGATCCAAGGCTACCCGACAATGGATATACTCCGATGTCCCCTTTTTCGAGCTTATAAGGACTTCGAGGCTACCTATCTTCGAGGTTGCCATCTGCTTTGAGAATTTGGCATCTAGATTATGAATATGTATTTTAGCTATCGCGAGCTCACATCTGACGAATCCAGCTTTCGAGGTTACAACCTCATGTCTTGAAATCTGGGTATAACATTAATTTAATTATTTAATATAGTTTCAAAAATTATACAATAATTAAATATTAATTAATTTTGTTAACTACAACTAATTTGTAATTAATTAATTAATCACCATTATCACTTAATTGAATATTTGGCATGAAGAACAAATTTCTTCTTAAATATGTCTTTAAACTATTTTTCCCTTCATATCAACTCTTACCTTGAATAATGTTGATAGAGCCGCTATGGGGAACTATAATTCCAAGCTCCAATAAATTTGAGATTATTAATTAAACTCTTTAATTAAATAATCTTAATTTATTAATCTCATGATTATTCCACTATAATATGAGACTGCACTATTGTAATTATAGACATTTCATTTACTAAGTACCTTATAATTATAAAGCGTCCATTGATATAATTATTGCATACAAATTGACCCTCTAATAATGGTTCATAATTAATCGGGAATAAAATTACCGTTTTACCCTTTTAATTATCTCTTGTTTCCTTAAGTACCATTGCCTTTATTAGTGAAGGTTAATTCATAACTAAATTATGAATTTGAGCTCAATAACCTTTCAGTCCCAAATGTCAACCCTTAAGAGAACCATCATTCAATCTCTTGCGAGAAGACATAGATTCCATATCTGTATACTATGTCCCCAGCCATCTACATTAATGAGTTTCCAAAACAAAAGTTTATAGTCTGATCGTTTTGACAGACCCTAACAAGTGAATCAAAGAACTCATATAACATAAATAGGAGTTCATAGTAACTTCAGGATTAAGATCTATTTGTATATGATCATCAGTTGATATATTTAATTAATACTTCGAACGGTATTTAAATAAGTATTAATAAACATATCTGGTCCAGTTCTATATATTCTATAATATATAAAGCACCTCCACTAAAGTGTCCTACCACACTAGTGATCTGGATCTAGATCACATGTATTCATAATACTAGTGGACCGTACTTGTAGTAATTAATCTAAAGATTCCATAACTTTATTTTACTACGAACTATTCAAGTTCATTTATCTCAAACACAATCCTCCCGTACCAATACGTTTTTGAGATCACATATATGAACTTAGGAATTTTTCTGATATTTATATAATATTATCACAGAATAATATAGTCCATAAAATATATGCATAACAAATTCAATTCATTTATTTATTTCATAAAACAATGTCTACTACATATGCTTTCAAGGCACAATTTCCAACATTTCTGTCCCGTCGAGAAGTGAGCATTCACGCTCTAATTTTCTCTATGGCTTCATCGGTCCTCTGAACTATTTTGGGACCAAGATACTTCCTTTCTCCCATTTCATCCCCAGAAGTGGCTGATATGCATTTTTTACCACGTAACGTCTCGTACGAAACCACTGCGATCGTTAACTAGTAATCGTTGTTGTAGGAAACCCAATCAAGGGATTGTACTTACTCCAGGGTCCCTTGAAACCCAATTCACATGCCCAAAGAATATCCTCTAATGTCTGAATTGTCCTCTTAGAATGTCCATCTGTCTAAGGATGATAAGCAATACCAAATCCCAGACTTGTACCCTTCGCCCTCTATAGCCCTTTCCAAAACTTGGAAGTAAATTTGGGATCTCGATCTCACACTATGGACTTTGGAGCCCCATTGAGATGTACAATATCCTTCACATATAACTTAGCATATTGATCCACATTTTAATTCGTTTGCACAAGCAAAAAGTGTGTTGACTTTGTATATCGAGTCATGATCAGCCATACATAATCATATTACCCCACAATCCTAGGCAATCCATCCATAGTTATATCCACCCATTTTTATTCCAAAATGTCCAAAGGTGATAATAATCCCGTTGGCCACTGGTGTTCAACCCTCACTCGTTGAAAAGTTAGGCACTTAGCCACCAATATAAAGATTTCAAATCTTGATACATCTTCGTAGTGTATGAGACTCATATAGAATCTCTTTCTTAATACCAACATCCATCAGAATCACATATCTGATTTTCATATCTGAACAGATCCATGTCAAAATAGTAAAGTCCTTAGCCACTCCTGTTATGACCTTCTCTCTATACTTCACCATTTGTGGATTACTCTCTTGCGCTTATATAATTCTTTCCTGAAGGGTAGGCTGAAGGGTTGTATCCACCAATTTACAAATAACGAACTCTATACTAGCACTAGTCATTTCCTCAACACGTTAGTTTTCCCTGGATGATAAAGGATTTTCACAATCATAATCCTTTACTAGTTCTAACTATTGACTCTATGTCATATTTGAATCTTCCTATGTAGTAGAATATTTTAACTCTTATGTTGAGGTATATCTCACACTTCTCCCTATATAAGTAGTCTATCATCCCAAATTAACTAAAAATGCGTAGAGCCTTGATTATGGGGTCAAGATGACAAATTATGGAAAATTATGTCTTTATGTGATATATATATATATGTATCATTATATGATTATGTAAGTTTTATTATAATATGACTAGATATGCATGTTTATGTGTATTAAATATACATGTGGGCCTGTTTCTCAACAGAAGGGAAACTTTCATTATTTGGCCCATTATGGGTACATTTGGTGCATATGTGCGTATATGTGATATATGTGTGAGACCCCATTATTATGTGGATATATTTGGGTTACTCATTACAAGGCGATCCTAGGGAGAAAGTTAGCGGGAAAGTCACAACGGGGTCAAATACTGGGCTCAATTGTTAAACAGGAATATGAATATGGCATGGACCCCCTAAGAATGTGTATAATTATGATTATGCCTGTGATTGTTGATTAAGCATGCTGAATGCTCTGTATCTGGATATTTTCTATATGATATATGCTTGTCTGCATTGTCTGATTGAAAAGCATTGACTTATAAACGAGGGGCAGCAATAGCGCGCTGAGAACTGGTCGATATGGTTACGCCTAATCTGGAGTACATTATACGTTTTTTCGACCCATTGGTCGTGGAAAATTCAGCGCCAGGTACGCTGGGCCAGCTCCAAGGCAGGTTATACAAAGGATAGGGCAGTGGGCCATGGGATGACTTCTTAGTCCCATATCCTAGGGCTGGGCCTCGGACTTAACTTACAAGTTAGGAACAACATTAGCACACTGAGCGGTGGTCAAAAGCATTGGCTTATTAGTCAAGGGCAGCAAAAGCGCAATGAGCACTGGTCGATATGGTTACGCCTAATTAGGAGCTCATCATACGCTTGTCCCACCCATTGGTCGTGGAAAATTCAGCGTTAGGTATGGTGGGCCAGCTCCAAGGTTGGTTATATAAAGGATAGGGTAGTGAGCCCCGGGGTGACTTATTAGTTCGATATCCTAGGGCTGGGCCTCAGACTTGACTTATAAGTCAGGAACGAAATTAGCACGTTGAGCGTTGGTCGAAAGCATTTATTTATAATTCAAGGGTGGCAATAGTTCACTGAGCATTGGTCGATATGGTTACGCCTAATCAGGAGGGCATCATATGATTGTCCCACCCATTGGTCATGGAAAACTAAAGTTCTAGGTACGCTAGACCAGCTTTATGGTTGGTTATATAGAGGATATGGGCCCCGGGGTGACTTATTAGTCCAATATCCTAGGGCACTGAGTCCTAGCATGATTTATTAATCATGTATTTTGGGTTACGAGCCCCAGTATGATTCATTAATCGTGTATTTTGGGCAACGAGCCCCAGTATGATTCATTAATCATTTATCTAGGGCAACTGACCCCATATGACGATCTAGTCATTTATATGAATGGTATGCATGCATGAGTAGCGTTATTACTTCAAGGCATACTTATTATGATTTGGTAATGTGTTATTAACTGCTTATGAGCATGTTTAAGTTTTTTGGCTGAGCCTTGGCTTACGGGTGCTATGTGGTGCAGGTAAATGTAAAAGGAAGTGGACCATCCTTGAGTTGGAGAGCTTCGGTGACGGTGAGGTTTCTCAGAGGAACTAGGGTAAAACCCTATTTTTCTTAGGTCATTTGGTTGTAAATTTTCAATTGTAATTAACCTTTTTAAATGTTAGTTCGGGATCCCATATATGGAAGTAAATGTTTTAGTGAAATGATTATACCTTTTGATAAAATTTTTTAACCCTAAACCATTAATCACGTTTAGTTACACAGTTATGGCCAAATGAATCGTTTAGCGTGTCTAGCACTATTTAAAAAACACAGCGTAACAGTCCTTGATTAGGAGGACCTTGTAACTTGGTATCAGAGTGTGCCAAGGTTAAGGGTTCCTAATTACAAGCTGAGCATGTACACTCACCACTAAAGACAATCTCTACTCAAGGTTTGGTAACTATCTATGTGGTTATGTGTTTAACTACTTAAATAGGATATAAATTCCTTACCTGCATGCCTTCTTAGGAAGCATGAGATATTCTGATAGAGCCTGACCCTTGATTATTGATATGATTATGTGCTTGCCTACTCAGTTGATATATGAATGTTTTATCTGCATGCTAGAGTAGAGAGCATGATATTTATGTTGGGAAGAGCATGGCTTATTGATTGATGCATGAATTTTATGGGTATGTATTTTAGTGCAACAGTGGTATGTGAATGGGGTTTTGTTTGGTTTTCCCGTGGGAAGGATTTTGGATGTGCTCATCATGCCTAATGGGTCAAGTCATTAATTGTAGACGAACTCGGAGGTTATGTACCCAAGGCAGTTAATGGTACCCAGTGAAGTTTATATTGAGGCTGGAAATTATACGGCCAAAGCCTTACGCCTACCCCTCAGAATTGGTAGCAGGTGTTTATAGATATGCAAGCAAGATTGCAGAGGCAAGAGGAAGAGATCAGGTGTTTAAAATAGCAGGTTTTTTCAGAGAACACCTCTTCCTTTGTTATGCCTAGAATGACACCAGTTTTGGCTTAGCCTAGGGTTGGGAACAAGTGGGAATTATTATATGAGAAATTTCAAGAATATCACCCTTCAGTTTTTGAGGGAGGCCTAGATCCATTCAAAGCTGAGCAATGGATGAGCATGATCAGTTCCATCCTCGATTTTATGGGGTTGGTAGGTCACGATAGGGTGATCTGTGCTACATGTGTATTACGTGAGGATGGCTGGACTTTGTGGGAAGTGGTATCCTAGACACGAGATACAACTACGATGAATTGGGAGAAATTTAGGCAGTTGTTTACTGAGAGATATTTTTGTGACGCAGTTAAGACTGTGAAGACAAATGAATTTGGGAACCTCGTTCAGGGAAGTATGACAGTAACAGAAAAGTTGACACCATACTTGGTATCAAAGTAAAGAAACATAGTGGGGGGTTTTGCGTTAGGGCAAGCCCACTATGTTGAGAAAGTATTGAACAAATTTAACCATCTCAAGGTTAAAGATGCCAATACTCCATTCGATCATAGTGTAAAACTAGAGAAGAATGAAGGAAGAACGGTGGCTCAATTGGAGTACGCTAGTGCTATAGGGAGTCTAATGTACGCTGCCCAATGTACTAGACTTGATATGACATTTGCGTTAAGTAAACTTAGTAGGTTTACAAGTAATCCAAGTGTGGATCACTAGAATGCAATTGGAAGAATCCTAGGTTATCTCAAGAAAACCAAAGGATTAAGCCTTCACTACTCCAAATTTCCTTCGATTTTAGAAGGATATACAGATGCAAGTTGGATATCCAATCTTGGGGACAGCTTGTCCACAACTGGTTGGGCATTTACACTTGGTGGAGGTGAAATTTCTTGGAGTTCCAAGAAACAAACTTGTATATCTCATTCCACTATGGAAGCAGAGTTCATAGCTCTAGCTGCTACCGACAAAGAGGCCGAATGGTTAAGGGATCTATTGATAGAGATTCCCCTAATCAAAGATAATGTAACACCCTGGATAGCCAAGACCGTTACACTGTGTGTTTATTAAAGTGCAAGACTTGCTAAAAAAAGTCATTTAATTTTGAAATGTGTCGCTGAAACTACAGTTGAACTAGGGTTAAAAGATTTTGGTCTCAAAAGCTTCATTACTTACAAACAAACATTTTTCCTTACATGGGATCCCAAAGGTAGTAAAGTTAAAAACAGTCTACAAAATCTTGGGATTAAAATACAGTTATTAGCCAATCTAAGGCAAAACAGTCAATTAAGCTTTTCTCGTCCTGTGTCACTCCTCGGCCGTGGCGGCCGACCAGCTGACTATGTACATTCAGCCCCGCAGCTTTCCATCTCAGGATTGGTCCAACTTGCCTTTGCCTTTACCTACACCACGTAGCACCTGTGAGCCAAGGCCCGGTAAGAAAACACAATAACAGAGCATAACTATCAAGAAAACAACTGGATAACTCATACAGTATAAACATGCACTCAACAGTCCAATTATTCACGTTATTCAAGTATTCAGCATACCAAGTATATCATTCCATATCAATAATCATTTCACATATGATAACCAAGGTTAACGCCCTTAGGCTGCACCCTCAATTTTTCCCACTGACTCCGACCCGCTTAAACCAAGCTCAATGAATATTAAGTTGTCCTCAGCTACCAATGGCCGAGCCGCGCCCTGTGCGCAAGTATAATTTACGGCACCCTTAATTCGTTTATCACATGTCCCATGGCATAATACCATCTATGACATTATACAGATATTGGGAGCTCTTAGTCCCATCACAAAGGCATAATCGGGTGCTGTTTTCTTACCTTTAGATTTCGCTAGCTTTGTTCAATTTGATCCTCAAGTATGATTCTGTCTAAGCCCTAGCGTACACCTAGTCACAGCCATAGATCAGAATCATCACAAAGCCTCAAATCCAAAACCTAGCCTCGGGACCAATCCCGAGCCCTCGGGAAGCCCTAATTCCACCAAACAGGGTGGTGGAATCAAACCCCGAGCCCCCGAGCAAAAACCCTTAGAAATAAGCCAAAAACCCCTTTCTGGGAACAGGGTAGCGCTACAGTGCCCTAAGGTAGGCGCTACAGCGCTACAAACAGAGCCTTCAGGCTCCCAGACGCCCAAGCCTAGAGCTGTAGCGCCCTAAGGCTAGCGCTACAACGCTAGTAACAGCCTCCTCTTCGAATTTCCTCGAGCTAAACCTTCCCAAAACTCAACCAAACCTCAACCAAAGTTCAAAGAAAACCTCCCAACATCCTCAACTCATCCCATAAGATCCAACCACACAAACTCAATCACATGTACCCCAAATCAAGGAAGTTACCATAGCTGAACCTAGAGCCCAAAACTCAACAGGAAGAACAACTGAAACCACCTAGTTCAAGTGACCAAGATCAGAGCTTCTTACCTTAAATATAGAAGTTCAACCTTAGGCTATCCTCCACTCTTCCTTAGCTTTCACTCCTCAAAGCTTCAACCTTAACTCCCTAAAATTCCCACCAAAACTCAGCTCAAAATCCATGTTTACATAAAAAACCAAAAACTAAAAAACAACCTTAGACCTTACCTCAAGTGGATGGACTACTCTTGCTAATTCCTTGCTAAATCCTCAAGCCAGATCAAGGTCCCTAGCCTCAAGCTCCTGCCCAGACTCTCCATGAATTTCATCTCCAAATTCCTTGAAGAAATGAGGAAAAACCTAAACCGAGAGAGAGAAACTTCTATCTCTTTTTTCCTTCTTTCCTTTTCTTTTCTTTTCTTTCCTTCAGACCTCTACTGCCTTCTACACATTCCACTAAGATATTAAGCTCAATAATACTCATCCCTACTTAACTCAAATGACCAATTTTCCCTCCCATTTAAAACTAGGCCTTTAAACCTCCTAAGGGCATTTTAGTCATTTCACCCAATTCCCGCTAATTCATCAAATGTCTTTAATATTTTCCACTTACTTCCCGAAGCTTAACTAATCACCAATTATATTCCTCAATATCTAAATAGAATCCAATATATATTCTCTAAATTCCTAGAAATACCCCTAGGCTCGACCCAAGCCGGGTATAAATCCACGCCGTGAATTTTTCACTGAACCGCTCACTAGGATCATCTCGAGTCATCGATTACAAATATATCCACATAATAGTGTGGTCTCAACAATTTATCACAAATATATACAGTTGTGCCCTCAGCGACCAAAATTACGAATATGCCCTTCTAACCTAATCAGGGCCTACATGCATACTAGAACACATAGTCATGCATCACAGATATTCAAATAATCATATAACATGATTTTAATCACTTAATTCACATATAATCCAGTTATGCACTCCCGGCACACTAATCAAGGCCCTTAAGTCTTATTAGTAAATTTGGGTCGTTACAGATAATGTATCTACTATATCGATACATTGTGATAGCCAAGCGACATTGGCTAGAGCATAAAACAGAGTGTATAACGTGAAGTCTAGACATATTAGTCTAAGACATGGATATGTAAGAGAATTGATTCAAAGAGGAGTCATCTCAATATCCTATGTGAGAACAAGTGAAAATCTCGCGGATCCTTTCACTAAGCCACTAACGAGGGATTTAGTGGCTGCATCATCTCGAGGGATGGGACTCAAACTCCCTAAAGAGATTCATGATTGATAGGTAACAACAAGTCAATCAAGTGAATATTAGTTGTACTCAAAACAAGTCCAATCTGAGATATTGAGTACTTGTGTGTTACCAAGTTGAGGGTTAAAACCGAAAGGATTTTTAATAGAATTCAGTCTTGTGAAGACAAGTATTTTTGGTAACAAAATACTATAAGAATTCTACCAATATGGACCTAGGGGTGGTGTCGCCTCTCATGAGAATTGAGAGTATTCTCAAGAACGTCCATGAATGGAAAGTGCACATGGCGTCGATTTGTTATCATGAAAAGAAGGTTCAATGCCTAGTGCAACCAAATTTTCGACAAATTTTGTGATAATTACACTATAGTAAAGTTCAAGTTGAAAACACTTTGCTTTATGCACTAATGCAATGACTCCTATAAGAGAGAGTTCTTATTTAATCAAGTGGGGGATATGTTATATTTTAAAATATAATGATTGATTAAATAAGTGTTACAATAGATAACTATTTAATCTAGTGGGGGAATGTTATATTATTTTATAATATAATATTATAATATAATGCTTTAGATTAAATAAATGTGACAAAGAGTGTCACATGTTGTAAGATATAATAGAGAGTTACAATATTTAGATATATAAGATTTATCCAAATAATGTAACATATTTGGTGTTACAAATTTGTAACTTCCAAATATTACCATTTATTGTGTAAATTTGGTGTTACACAATATTGAGATGAATTTCATAAATCCATGGCTATTTAGGATTTTTACCCCCCGAACTATTACCACTACCGTATCGTGCCCCCTAATTTTTTCAGGCCGTTAAAAATTCCCCCCGAAATATTCACAGTAATGTAAAGAAGGACTTCCGTTAACTTTCAACACATGTGGCTAACAAAAGGCTGACATGACTCTTTACATGCTGATGTGTCTTGGCCATGTCAGCGCCATGTGTGTAATTTTAAATTAAAAAATCTATAATCATATTAAAAATTAATGAATTAAACACTGAAAAATAGAATTAATAAATTAAACCATTTTTTATACATTAAAAAAATATAAAAACCATATTTAAAAATAATAAAATTACACACATGGCACTGACATGGCCAAGACACATCAGCATGTAAAGAGCCATGTCAGCATTCTGTTAGCCACATGTGTTGAAAGTTAACGGAAGTCCTTCTTTACATTACTGTGAATATTTCGGGGGGAATTTTTAACGGCCTGAAAAAATTAGGGGGCACGATACGGTAGTGGTAATAGTTCAGGGGGTAAAAATCCTAAATAGCCTAAATCCATATGTGAAATGACTGTTAGAGATATGATTTTAACCCCAATAATGTGTTTTGGGAGTTACAAAATCATTTGGGAGGGTTTGGATCCGTTTGGAAAAAAAACACATTTTTAAGTGCTAAAAATGGTCAGTGGCCGCGGCCACTGAATGTTGGTGGCTGCGACCAGTGGGATAGAGAGTAGTGGCCGCGGCCATAGGCCAAAACTGACCAATTTTTTCAGTTTTTTCAATCTTTGTTGAACGGCTCAAATAACCCAAATAACTCCCAAATCTCATTTTTAATTCTATATTAATCCAATTAAACATTGGTAACAGCCATGGGGGTTGGTGGAATTTGAAATTCAAAGGGTGTCTCTAAACTCTATAAATAGGAGCCTATAGCTCACTTGAAAGACACAACATTTCTATCCATTAGAGCACTTGGCTAGAAACACCTTGAGCCTTGATAATTCCAGAAAGCATTTCTAAAATCTGAGAGAGATCCCTTAATGCTTGAGTTAGGGGGAAATAAGCTTTTGGACAAAGGTTTCAAACCTTGTTCAAGTTGGTGATCCCCAACACTCTTCACTTTGGTTGTGTGAGTGAGAGTATCTTATTATTTTGTTCTTGTTCTTATTTTCTTCTATTGTTTTTCTTCTTATCATTCTTGTTATATTTACTTGTATCTTTGCTTAAGAGTTGTAATCTCATCTACATCTTTCTTTCCACTACCTCAAGTTTATTTGTATCTTTTTGTCAAAAGTTGTATTTTCTATTTCAATCCTCTTCTTCTTCTTTCTCTATATTTATTTGTACTTTCAATCATTGAGTTGTAATCTTATTTAATAAATCTATATTTATTTATCATATATTTCCTAGAGTTGTAACATTCTTACCTATTTCCATTGAGGTAATCTATTTTTTCCTAACAAATACGTGGTTATGTTATGAAGAGAATTCTAAACCCTACTGGTAACTTTTTAAGAGATGAGTTAGATTATTGTGGGAAAAGATTCATCAGTTGACTTGATAGAGTTGGTTATGACCGACTTTGATATGATCTTGGATATGGATTGGTTAGTCAAGTATGGGGCAACGATAGATTGCAAGAAAAAAGATGGTAACCCTTGAGCCTAAGGGTGAGAAACACTTTGTATTTGTTGGCACTATGCATGGACCTCGTATACCTATGATATTAGTATTGAGGGCTGGAGATCTATTGCAAGGTGGTTGCATAGGATTCCTAGCCTGTGTGGTAGATACCACTTAGGTCGTGCTAGTGGGACTAGAGGAGATTAGACTAGTCTGTGAGTTTCTGGATGTGTTTCCAGAGGATTTACCAGGGTTTTCGCCACATAGAGAGATAAAGTTTGTTATTAAATTTGCACTAGGGACGAAGCCAATGTCTAGGGCGCCATACAGAATGGATCCAACAGAGTTGGAAGAACTAAAGGTCAAGTTGCAGGAATTGTTAGACTTGAGTTTTATTAGATCCAGTTTCTCATTATGGGGTGCACCATTCCTATTGGTAAAGAAGAATGATGGTTTTCTAAGGATGTGTGTTGATTATAGAGAACTAAACAAGTTAACTATCAAGAACAGGTATCCTTTGCCAAGGATTGATGATCTGTTTGATCAGTTATAGGGTAAGACGGTATTATCCAAAATAGATCTTCGATCTGGTTATTACCAGCTGAGGATCAGGGAGGAGGATATACTGAAGACTTCTTTTCGTACTATATATGGGCATTATAAGTTTTTAGTCATGTCATTTGGTTTGACTAATGCCCCAACTACTTTTATGGATCAGATGAATAGGGTGTTCATAGATTATCTAGATCAGTTTGTGATTGTCTTCATTGACGATATTCTAGTTTATTCTCAGTCAGAGGCAGAACATGAGCAATATCTTAGGTTGGTTCTACAAAGGTTGAGGGAACACAATATGTTTGCGAAGTTCAAGAAATGTAACTTCAGTTACCGCAGGTGACTTTTCTTGGTCACATTGTCAGTAGGGATGGGATCAAGGTGGACCCATCAAATATTGAGGCGTTGGTTGGAGCTGGTAAGGGATTATGATTGTGAGATCCTTTATCACCCGAGAAAAGGCAATGTGGTGGCAAATTCCTTAAGCTGGAAAGGTTCGAGATAGTTGTACAATGTGAGACAGATACCCAGAGAATTAGCAAAGAATATGACCAGAGCTGGAATAGAGTTACTAGTGGGCCACTTGGCCAATATTACGCTTAGTCTAATCTTTTAGAGAGGAACAAGGAGAAACAGTTGAGTGATCACAGTTGGGAAATATTAGAGGGGACGTCCTAGCTGGAATAGCTAAGGACTATACAATGTCATGCATAGGTTTATTGAGGTATAGGGATCAGATTTGTGTTCCGATGGACGCTGGGATCAGACAAAAGATTCTGAATGAATCTCATACTACCTTTTATTCTCTACATCCAGGCACCGTGAAGATGTACTAGGATCTAGAAACTTTATATTGATGGCCTAGGATGAAGAGGGATGTGACTGAGTACGTGACAAAGTGCCTGATATGTCAGCAGGTCAACGCAGAGTGTCAGAAACTAGTAAGGCTATTACAGTCTTTGGGTATCTGAGAGTGGAAGTGGGAGGACATCACGATGGATTTCGTGGTAGGATTGTCCAAGACAGTGGGCTAGCATGATTCAGTCTAGGTCATTATGGACTGGTATACGAAGTCAGCTCACTTTTTACCAGTGAGGAAAAACAATACAGCTGACCAGTATGCAGATCTCTATGTGAGAGAGATAGTACATCTTCATGTATCCTGCTGGATAGGGACCCTATCTTTACTTTCAAGTTTTTGGGAAGTTTACAGAAGGCGATGAGTATATAGCTGAAGTTCAGTACAACGTATCATCCTTAGACTGATGGTCAATCAGAGAGGATTATCCAGATAATGGAGGACATGCTGAGAGCATGTGTATTAGACTTTGAAGGGTCCTGGAGTGAATATTTGCCTCTAATAGAGTTTTCCTATAATGAAAGCTACCAGTCGACTATTGGAGTGGCACCTTATGAGATGTTGTATGCTAGGAAGTGTAGATCGCTCGTTCACTGGGATGAGATGGGTCAGAGAAAATATTTGCGTGCTGAGGCAGTCCAAAGGACCACTGAGGCTATTGAAAATATTAGAGCTCGGATGCTCGCTTTTCAGAGTAGACAGAAAAGTTATGCTGATTTGAAACGCAGGAATGTGGAGTTCCCAGTGGGAGACTATGTCTTCCTTAGAGTATCGCCATTGAAAAGGGTGAGGAGATTTGGGAAAAAGGGCAAATTGAGTTCTAGATTTATGGGACAGTTTGAGATCCTGAAAAGGATCGGTCAAGTGGCCTATAGATTGGCCTTACCTCCGGCACTATCGACTATACACAATGTATTTCATGTTTTGGTACTTCAGAAATATTTATAAGACATGACTCATATATTGAGTTACGAGGATCTGGGGCATCATGCATATCTCTCCTATGAAGAACAACCAGTCCATATACTAGACAGAAACGACAAGATTATGAGGAACGAGACTATACCTTTGGTTAAGGTATTATAGAGAAACAACAAGGTTGAGGAAGTGACCAAAGAGCTAGAGTCAGATATGCGGGAACGGTATCCCGAGATGTTCAGGTGAAATTTCAATGATGAAATTCCTATAAGGAAGGGATAGTTGTAATGTCCCAAATTACCTAATAAGGCTTTGGGCCTTGATTAGGGGACCAGGATGGAAAATTATTTGTTTATGTGATATATATGTGTATCATTATATGATTACATGAGTTATATTACAATATGACTAGATATGCATGTTTAGGTGTATTAAATATGCATGTGGGCCCATTTCTCAATAGAAGGGAAACTTTCATAATTTGGCCTGTTATGAGTATATTTGGGGTATATGTGCATATATGTGATATATGTATGAGACCACATTATTATATGAATATATTTGGGTTACTCGGCACGAGGCGATCCTAGGGAGCAAGTTAGCGGGAAAGTCACAACAAAGTCAAATACCGAGCTCAAGGGGAGCCTAAGAGTTATTTGGTAATTTAGTACATTACCGGGATTGATCGGGTAATGGGAAATTATTTGATAATTATTTGAGGATATTGGAAGTAATGGAAATTGTGAGACGTTAATAATGATAACGGGAAAAGTGGTAAAAGACTGAATTTCCCTTGAGGGGCTTTGAGAGAGAAATTTGACCTAGGGGCATTTAGGTCTTTGTGTGTAAAGATTAGTGACTTAGTCACTATCTCCTTCAGATGAAGGAAACCCAAAATGAAACAAAACATAGTCAGTTCTCTCTATCGTTAGTCTCTTTCTCTCTCTTTGTCTTGAGGAGTTTTTTGGAATATTGAGGAGGAAAGACTCAAACTTGGAGAATTGAAGCTAGAACTTGGGCATAGGAAGTTTGGGGTTTGCAGCTTGATACATTAAAGGTAAGAATTCTTTGTAATCCTCTGTAATTCTTCATGTTTTTATAGAGTTCTTGAGCTTGAGGTTATGGTGTTAAGTTAGAGATTTCGTGGAGATTTTGAGTGAGTTAAGCTTGGGTTTTTATGGTGTTAATGTGCTAATAATGTTTGGGGACTTGAGTTATGATTTTGGGATTCATTTGGGTTAGATTTTTGGTGAAATTGGCTGAGGAAAAAAAGGGAAATTCTAGGTTCGTAGGGTTGCGTTGTGACCCATGTGAACCCAGGGCGCATGGGATCTGTTTGGAGTAGGTGCACCGTGACCCTCACGGTCAAGTCACGGCGTGTGTCCCTGGGTAGAGGTAGGGGAGGCCTCAGATTGGAGGTGTGCCACGACCCTTAGGGTCAAGTTGCGACCCACATAGGCAGTATTGGCCAAGTTGGGTTTTGAGTGACGGGAACTCAAACCTAAGAGCTCTGGATCGATCCTACTACCTGATTTAGTAGTGTTCGACGTCGTGGAGGCTAGGACACTGTCCGAATGCCTTTATTAGCATATTATTGATGGGAGTCTATATTATGGTTGTGACTAGGTTATCGCTAGGGGCTCGAAATTGTGATCGTGCTTGTGGGTCATTCATTCTTAACCTGTGCTTGGACCAAAGGTAAGGAAACTGCACCAATTATGTGATGTACGTTATTAAGGCTTGACCTGGTTGTTAAACAGGAATATGAATAGGGCATGGACCCCTGAGAATGTGCATGATTATGATCACGCCTGTGATTCTTGATTAAGCCTGCTGAATGCTCTATGACTAGATATTTGCTATATGATATATGCTTGTCTCCATGATATATGCTTGTCTCCATGATATATGCTTGTCTCCATTGTCTGATTGAAAAGCATTGACTTATAAGTCAAGGGCGGCAATAGCACGCTGAGCACTGGTCGATATGGTTACGCCTAGTCAGGAGCACATCATACGCTTGTCCGACCCATTGGTCGTGGAAAATTTAGTGCCAGGTACGCTGGACAAGCTCAAAGGATAGTTATACAGAAGATAGGGCAGTGGGCACCAGGGTGACTTATTAGTTCGATATCCTAGGGTTGGGCCCCGGACTTGACTTATAAGTCAAGAACGACATTAGCACGCTGAGCGTTGGTCGAAAGCATTGACTTATAAGTCAAGGGCAGTAATAGCGCGCTGAGCGCTGGTCGATATGGTTAAGCCTAATCATGAGCGCATCAGACGCTTGTCCGACCCATTGGTCATGGAAAATTCAGTGCTAGGTACACTGGGCTAGCTCCGAGGCTGGTTATACAGAGGATAAGGCAGTGGGCCCCGGGGTGACTTATTAGTCCCATATCCTAGGACTGGGCCCCGGACTTGACTTATAAGTTAAGAACAACATTAGCACGCTGAGCGCTGGTCAAAAGCATTGACTTATAAGTCAAGGGCAGCAATAGTGCACTAAGAATTGGTCGATATGATTATGCCTAATCAGGAGTGCATCATATGCTTGTTCAACCCATTGGTCGTGGAAAACTAAAGCGCCAGGTACGTTGGGCCAGCTCTAAGGCTGGTTATATAGAGGATAGAGCAATGGGCCTCCGAGTGACTTATTAGTCCCTTATCCTAGGGCGCTGAGTCCCAATATGATTCATTAATCATGTATTTCGGCTAACGGGCCCTAGTATGATTCATTGATCATGTATTTTGGGAAACAGACACCAGTATGATTCAATAATCCTGTGTTTTGGGCAACGGGCCCCAGTATGATTCATTAATCATGTATTTTGGGCAACGAGCCCCAATATGATCCAATAATCATTTATCTGGGGCAACTGGCCCCATATGGTGTTGTATTCATTTATACGAATGGTATGCTTTCATAAGTAGGGTTACTACTACTAGGCATGCTTATTATGACTTGGTAACGTATTATTAACTACTTATGAGCATGTTTAAGTTTTCTTGTTGAGCCTTGGCTCACTAGTGCTATGTGGTGGAGGTATGGGAAAAAGGAAGCTGGACCATCCTTGAGTTGGAGAGCTTCGGTGACTGTGTACATATGCGACTGCTCGACCACCATGGCCGAGGTTTCTCAGAGGAACTAGGGTCAAACCCTATTTTGCTGCTTAGGTCGAATGGTTGTAACATTTCAATTGTAATTAACCTTTTAAAATATTAGTTTGGGATCCCATGTATGAAAGTAAACGTATTAGTGAAACGATTATACCTTTTGACCAAAAATTTTAACCCTAAACCATCAATCATGTTTAGTTACACGGTTATGGCCAAATGGCTTGTTTAGAGAGTCTAGCGCTACTTAAAATACACAGTGTAATGGTCCTTGATTAGGAGGACCTTGCTAGTAGTGTTGCCACACCTTATGTGCAAATACCATTGCTGCCAACTCAAGGTCAGGTGTTGGATATCTCTTCATATTCTTTCAACCGACTTGAACGTAAGCTATGACCCTCTTAGCTTGCATAAGGACATATCCTAGTCCTTTTCATGACGCACCTTAATACACCACAAACTTCTCGTTCTAAAATGACAAATTAAAGGCTGGTGCAGTGATTAGTCTCTGTTTCAACGCTTAGAAGCCCGGTTCAAACATATCCATCCACTCAAATATTAGGTTCTTACGTGTTAATTCTATCAAAGGTGTTGCAATCTTTGAGAATCCTTCAACAAAACGCTGATAGTATCGCGCTATTGGAAGAAAACTTCTAACTTTTAAAGCGTTTTTGGCCTTGGCCAATCTCTTACCGCTTCTGTCTTAGCTAGATCAACCATAATCTTATTATTTTCACAATATAACCCAGAAATATTATTCGAAGAAGTCAAAACTCACATTTTTTAAGCTTCACATGCAACTTATGTTCCTCTTAGCCTCTATAGTAACAAATGAAGATATTCTTTGTGTTCATCTGGTTGAGTATAGACCAATATGTCATCGATAAACACAATCATGAATTTGTCCAAATAATCTTCGAACTCTCTATTCGTCAGATCCATGAGAGTCACTAGATCATTGATTAGTTAAAAAGAAATCACCTAAAATCCACAACGTCCACACCTTGTGCGGAAGGCAGTCTTTGGAATATCTTCTTCCTTGATCTTTAGCTGGTAATAAACACTATCTCGCTTGGCAATTGATCAAACGAGTCGTCAATCCTTTGCAATGGATACTTATTATTGATATTCTCCCTATTTAATTTCCCGTAGCTGATACACACAACGTTCTATATTTCTTCCTCACAAATAATACCAATGCATCCCACAGTGAAAAACTTGGTGTGATAAACCCCATATTCAGTAGCTCTTGTAACTGATCCTCCAATTCTTTTAACTTTGTCGGTACCATTTAGTAAGGTTCCTTGGATATCGGTTCTATTCCAGGAGCCAATTCTACTGTAACCTTAGTCTTTTGGTGCAGTAATAACTAAAATGAATCCTTTGGAAACACACTCAGAACTCACAAACCAATCTGGTCTCCTCTGGTCCAATGGTTCCTGTGATAGATCTCCAGCCTTCAACACTTATATTGCCAGGATGCGAGGTCCATATATAGTACCCACAATAACAAATGGATCCTCTCCCTCAGGCTCAAAAGTATCATCTCTTTTCGTTTTACAATCTATTGTTGCTCCATACTTGGTTGACCAACCTATAGCTCTTACTATGTCAAAGTCCTCCTTTTATAACCAAACCAAGTATGTAAATAATTCTTTGCTATCCACCTCCACTGATAAGGACTTAATCCATCTCTTAGAGAATCTAACTTTACAGTAGGTAACAAGGTTCCAGGCCTTACACCATGCATATCTCAATGTCTTATAAGTTTGTCTATCACTACACTAGATACAAACAACGAGTGGCACCAACTTGTCGCCTACATCGTGGGTACTCAGGATAGGTTTTCCAATCCTCATTTCCACCCTGAAGGTTACTTTGATTACCCCAAAATCATTTATCTAACCCGGTAGTACCATAAATATCAACATTCCTTCTTTTTGGGTAAATGGACCCACTGCATTCACTATACACAGTAAACGGAGGAACAATCCTCATGGTATCGCATCTTGCGACACCCTCTCCCCATTACTTGTTCTCTGTCATCTTAGCACTAATGGACTTCTCTGCCACCTGAGCATAAGCAGTAACTCTCGGCAAATGTGATTCTCTCATCGCGAGCTATCATAACATTCAACCCCTGAACAAACCTTTCTTTCCTTGCAATGTCTAATTGCACTAAGTTGACTTAAACTTAATCGACCTATCAAACTTAAAGGCATATTCAGTCACAGTCATAATGGCTTGAACCCACACTACAAGAAAAAACAGTATTCATAACACTTAAAAACTGCTAACCGGGACTATTGATAGCACTTCTGAAAATGCTAACATAGCCCCTGTTATTAAAAGTCCAGTCTTTTCTATAACAGTTTTTGAATGTTATGTTCGATGTTATCTTAAACTATTCAATAACACATTTTTAGGTGCTATAATATTGAAATAATAACATTTAGATAGAGTTTTTAGTTATAAATTTGAAATTTAATCTTGTACTTTTTTCATAACACTTTTCAACTGTTACATTTGATTATTTTGATAATATTTTTAATTTGTTATATTATATAATCCATAACGATTTTTTACGCCTATAATATATTTCTAAATCATAACATATTAAAAGTCTAGTAATAAAATTTTGTTACTTTAGTGTAGATAATATATTTTAAATTTTATTTTGATAAGTATACTTATAAGGTTTTTTTTTTAATTAAAAGATTTTCATTATTGTATTTTGATAAAAAAAAAATCAAAATTAATCATAAAATGTAATTCTCAATAGATTGATAAACCACAAGAATTACATTAATCAATAACTAATTCAAACCATGAATATGTCTAATTCATGAGATCTTAGTTCTAACTTAAATTTGAAAGCATAACATAATAAAGTTATATAATCTTGAACATTTTTTACTTTAAAAATGAAAAACAGAAACATTACAAAATACACAAAAGTAAACCATGTATGAAACTTACTCCATCCTTCAATTCATCATCCAACCAAGTACTTGCTGCTGAAGTTGTTTGTTGCCATCTGAAGCTCTCTAAATTGAAATCTCCTCAGGTTTCCAAGGCAAACCTCCTCATGATGTTGCTCTGAAATTTTTTAAAACACTGCAAAATTTAGTCAAATAAACAGCATGGTAATAGTTCAAAAGCTTGGCATCTATCACTCTCTAATCCAGTGAGTCAAAAAGACCTCTTCTATGCTCATATAAGTTGCATAATAATTACAAACTTTTCCACAAAAAATGAGCAAAATGAGAGCTGAATAAAATGTCTAAAAATTAATCAAAAGAAAACAGAGAAAAACCATATACACACGTACATACCTACATACAATGTGTAGTGACTGAAACATATTAGTATTATATTTAACTAAATATCAATCCTAATATAGCTGAAACATGAAAGTTGGAAACTCCCAAAAAAGAAAAATGTATGAATAAAAGAAGTTGTCACTATTGCACAAGAAAATGTTAGCATGTAGTCTTTCTTGATACTAGATATGATAATCAATTAGTGAACCTCAATCAGTAACATTAGCTGCAAAAATAGCTTAAGAAAAACTTGTTAAGATCTTACAAAGAGATTCAGAATGTGGTCTTTCATTGTATCAAATAAACATCATTATCCCTTTCCACAAATATTCAAATAAGCAGCTATATTTTAGGCACAATTTTAGGACATTCATAAACAAAACGAATCTGATTGGCATGGAATGCATTTTGATTTATAGGACTAATGAATGACTTATGCAAAGCAAAACTCCATATCTCTATCAGTGTTTATATTTCATTAGCATAGCTGAAATTCCCAAATACCAAAACATGAATAGATATTTGCTTACCGATCAATCAAATCTGCTGCTTCTGGGCTCATTTCATTAGGCACTCGAGGCCAAGGAATTTTACGATTAAGAATGTTATCGAATATTGTCTGAACAAAGAAAACCAAAATGTTAGAGCAGCCATGGAGTATATAAAAGTCGCAAATCACAATCAAAATTTTAAAATAATTATTTTATGGGAACACCACAACACAATAATAAATCCTCTTTTAAATGAATGAACAAATTCAATAATAATATCACCAAAGGCACACATTTATTTTTATTTTATTTAGTTTTTTACACATTTTATTTTTATTAGAAACTAAATGTGCGTACATTTTATATACGAGTGTGTTTTTTTTATAAGAAACGAATTTAATTAAAAAATTCATAGAACGTCTAGGAAGACGATGTCCCTGGAAGAGTAAACTCAAGGCACACTACCAAGGTAAGAATTATAAAAATTCCACTCCTTCACCAAATCTGATAACAGTACTATTTTAAACTCATTTACATCAACCATCCATAAAGCCACCAAATATTTAATGCTCTCCCATAAAAACTCAAAATCCTCTTGGCAACATATATATTTAACAGAACAACCATAACTTAAAAAAAAACCTCGAACTTGTATTAACAATAGAGAATTAATACTAGAAAAATAAGTGAGACACACTAAACAGAAACCAACATTAACAACAGAAGCCAAAAGATAGAATTAGAAAACATTCTTCCAATATTTGATAAAATCAGATAAAGAGACTCCTTTAACTCTTAAACATTATAAAAGAAAGAAAGTCATGAGAGATATTTAGGACAGAGAAAGTGATCTGTGAGATATTGAGAATGAAAGAATGTGGAGTAATGAAGAGATTTTTTACTTTTTCTTTCTTTATTTTTCAGAAAACACTGAAAACAACTATTTGGTGTTCTCAAAGTACTTTGTTTTCTTTAACTATGATTTCTAATAACTGTTCACTGAGATGCCAAACACCCTTACTTGTCTTCGAAGAATCAATTTTTAAATCTAAAAACAGAAAAAAAAAAAATTATTTAGTATTAACACCAAACACCTCACAACTTATGTGAGGCGAGTTGACAGTAAAAAAATGAAGAACTCTTCTCTTTCTTTGCAGCAAAGATGAGAGATTATATCATCATAGCCAAAAACTCTTCTCTTTCCATGACACACAAAATAAGTACTCATAATACTTATGAAAATCATATATATGAAACAATCATTTCTTTATCAGTTCAAGATTCTACTCAAGACCCCACAAGACCAGTGAAAAGATACGTAAAGAAAGTGCAATAAGCTTGTCCTTTGGCACCATAATCCAACAAAACAAAACGCAGAAAAAATGGAGAGGTTTATACAAGTTCAAAACATTAAGTATAATAAATAACAAAAATGATACAACAAGAGCAAATCAAACAGAATGCAAAAAACATCATCAATGATGGAATCTTGTAGAATCAACATGTTTACCTGAGGATGCTCTGCATTGAAGGGTGGAATACCAACAATCAGTTCAAACAAAATCACACCAACTGACCACCAATCGGCAGTTGTACCTGCAGGGGATGGTAAAACAAAGGATTAGTAATCCATCCATCTTAGTAACTGATCACCAAACACAAGAATCATAATCACAGTACAACATAATACAAGCTTACGGCCTTTAAACCTTATCCCAATACATCATAATGAATAACACAGAATGATCTCACTACATCATAATGGATAACAAACTTATCTCCCAGATAACTATACTATTCTAGGCCACTAAATTAATTGGAGTTTAGTAAAAATAAATTGAAGGAATTCAATGCACCTCAAACAGAAAGAGGACTATACAAACCATGTCCTGTTCCCAATAATATCTCTGGTGCCAAATAGTCAGGTGTGCCAACAGCAGAACGTTTCTTTCGTCTTTCTTGCTGATGCTCAGGCACAGATAACTCGGGCTCATCTTCCACCATTAGAGATGTGGTACTTACGGCTGGGCCGGATAAATCATCAGTACTGTTGATAAGACCAACCTTTGAGAGCCCAAAGTCGGTCAACTGTTAAGAAAATGAAGAAAGAGTTCAAATAAAAGCTTCTCTTTTTTATTGTATTATTATTTTTTTAAATGAAGTAAATCTTTGGTAACAAGTGCAAAAAAGGAATTCCAAAAGATAAGGTGAGAATGACATGCACTTTCGGTACCATAACTAGGACTACTCAATATTGCGAGAATCAAAGGTAAAGCATTTAGAAGGTTATACGTCAGTGTGTAGAACACACACCTACATTCTAAGATGTGCAATAACAGAAACCAACTGGAAAAATTTGACTAAAAAGCATTTGCATACCACAAACAGAAAACCACTGAAGAAATAATTCCATGTATAAAATGGAAAGCATTTAGAGTGCTCATGCAGGGTGCAGTCACACCGCACAACATGTAAGCTCATAACTTCTCACCCTCTTTTATTTTATTATGATTTGCATTTTGTGCAAATTCTCTTACAACATTTCCATAAAATCAAATTTTGTGTTGACAATGAGCATTGAAATTGTTTTAAAAAAATGTATACTCATCTGAATCAAAGGGGATTTTTTTTTATAAGAAACACAATTATGTAATAGATAATCACTTATTTATTATTGAAGATGAGAAACAATATGACCTCAGGCCAAGCAAATGCATGGGACTTGTGAGTATTCAAATTGACAGGCATTCAGGATGTAAGCTTAAATCAATCAAGACTTATGAGTATTCAAATTGACAGGCATTCACAACTTCTTACATAATAACCTACTAATAGATGTAAAGTACATTAAATCAAGACCAATGTAGTTTTAACACTGGAGATGTGTATTCACTAGAACAGGACAACCTAAAAACATACATAAATGCACTTGTGTGCACACTCCTAAAAACATGCCTGTGCCAGTGTAAAAGATATTTACCTTAATATGACCATCATGAGCAATTAATAAATTATCTGGCTTCAAATCACGATGAACCACACGAAGTGAATGTAAATATTCTAGTGCAAGCACCTGCCAACATAAAAGAACAAGCCTAAGCTGAGATACGGAGTTGAACAAAAACTAGCAGTGGAAGGTTTCAAAATAAGAAACAATGAACTTACCACTTCTGCTATATATACACGAGCAACATCTTCTTCTAAGCAGCCTAAATTTCTCAACAACTAATATAAATCCCCTCCATGTAAATACTCCATCACAAGGTACAAATTTTCTCGGCAAGTGAATGAATAGAAGAAGCGAACTTGATATATTAACAAAATGTAAGAGAAACATTTTTCTCTCAAGCAAAGGTTAATTTGTTAGCTAGATAGACCTGCTCACCACAAAGGAATTGCGAACTGAAATCAAAATATCACGTTCCGCCAAGATACTTTCAACTGCATTTTTCCCGATCATGTCAGCCTTTTTAAGAACCTGTGGCAGATAGCACAAATGAACAGTTGTTCAGTGCTTATTTAAGAAACATAAAGAACTATAAGGAGAGTTAATTGTGCAACATGAGAGAGACTCATGGGTTAAAAAGTGAGTAGATAAATATTCAGTAAATCCCTGTAATTTTCACAAAATCATTTAGTCCACATGCGTCACTGATTCAATCTAGTAAACTACCTGCTTTTTTCAAGCATGGAACTAAGTAGACAAAGAATTAAGTAGTGGCTTACAAAGGGAAAGCTGTCTAAGAACGCGTAGCATAAAATAGATGAGAAACTATCAGGAAGATCAATATGATTCGCAGAAAAATAGTACAAAAAGATAAAAGAATTATGATCCTCATTATTTAAGAGAAATTAAAAAAGAAACCTTTATGGCAAAAAGGTCCCCTGTTGTTCTCTTTTTGGCCAGGAAAACCCGTCCAAAAGCCCCCCATGAGTATTTTAACATAAATAGATTAGAAAATTAAATATCTTTAAACCAGTATACAACCACAAACACTTAAGAAAACAATTTTTTTGACATTTATCTATATCACTCTCTTGGAGGAATTTCAACAAACACATTATATGCAACCAAGAAAGCTTTATCATAAGCATCATTCGAATTTCCAACATTTAACTTCAAAGGCCAAAAATCTATTCTCTTTCCCTGTTTTATATCAACAAGAGGTTCTGACTAAAACACTTGAAAATCAACTTCTTCAAACCCAAAATATATCATATTCAAGTTCTAGAGATACCATATTCGGAAAATTATTGGAGACCTGAACTGAAAAAAA
This sequence comes from Humulus lupulus, assembly GCF_963169125.1. Classification (NCBI taxonomy): domain Eukaryota; kingdom Viridiplantae; phylum Streptophyta; class Magnoliopsida; order Rosales; family Cannabaceae; genus Humulus; species Humulus lupulus. The sequence goes on from NC_084801.1 coordinate 10,780,040, forward strand.
AATTAGCTTGAAGACCCAAAATATGCCATTTACTCAGTATATATTATGTGTTTTATCATGTACTCAGCATATCAAAAATATCAAATTAAGTGCATATATAGTTGACATTTAAACACTCAAGAAACACTGGAAAATTAACTTTTTCAAACCCAAAATTTATCAACTTAATTGAAAACAAAAAATATTTTACATTTAATCACACAACAAAACTTACTTCAATAATATCATAATCGAAACATCATCAATAGTTCTAGAATCAAATAAAAAAATACACATATAAATCCCAACGCAATATTTTTTATACATATAAAGAGAGATGGGTTGAGCTCACCTAGAGAGAGAGGGAGAGGGATAGATCGTTGTCCTCACAAAGCTCATCTATGGCATTGGTGGCAGCGGCTTTGAAGGAAAGCAGGGGCTTGCTGCTCAAATAGATAGATCGATCGAGATGAGAAGATTAGAGATTGAGAAACTATTGATGGAGAAAAGAGAGTGAGAGTGCAGCGTCCAACGGATGAGGAAGTCTGTTGAGAAAAGGCATTTGGTTTCAAGAACGGATATTAATTTGAAATCTGAAAAAAAAAATGAAACATATACCTCACAGTCACCTGGTTTCTTGCTTCAATCCCTTCAATCCCTTCCATTGAGCAGCTGAAGCACACCATGACCACACCATTGCTGAAGCGATGAGCTCTTGTCCTTTTCCATCGCTGTGTATCTCTATAGCTAGTTAGAAGCAAGAACCCAGGTGAAGGGTGAGAGTGGGAGAAAGCCGACTTGAGAGTGGGAGAAACCCAGGAGAGAGACTCTGAGAGAAAGAAAAAGCGAGTGAGAGTGGGAGAGAGCCGACTGGAGTGTGTGTGAGAGAGAGGCAGCGTGTAAAGGGTTTTAGTTTTTGTCTTTTTGTCATTTTCATTTGGCGCCCACTTTATTTTCATTTGGCGCCTATTGCTTTACACTTAATAAAAAAATATTTTCTGTATCTTTTTTATTTGTATGTATCAATAACGTTTTGAATAATATGCTATATTTTGGTGTTATATTTGGTCAAAATTGTTGTAGTGCCAACTAGTGAAACCATCTACCTTCCTAGTCCAAACTACGTCATTATAATGTTTTTTATTAAATAACTCCTAGGACTCCTCCTCGTTCATTATAGCAACACTGCGTGTTTAAGATACAACCTCACATCCTAACCGAGTATCGTCTCGTAGCATATACTTGGCATAAGTCATCCAATCATCACCCACCACCCTCATAAAATTCAGGGTGGAACTATTCATGCTTATCTATTTTTTGATTTAAGTCTAAGTGGATCTGAGCTTCCCTAAAAATCTTAAAGGTGTTACTTCTAGAACCTCTCACCCAATGGTTCCAATTGATTCTCTACTTTAGGTCGCACTACCAAAGGTACCAGTGCAGGAATCACATGTTGAGCAACATCCTGTGGCGGAATCTGTTGCCTCAGCTGTCTTATCTCTTCCTGCTATCTCTATAATATAACTTGCACATCAAAAAGCATCTACTCCCTCCCTATGAGTAGTAGACCGAGGTTCAATAATGGAATTATCTACCTCTACATTCTTTTTGCAGAGTCTAGTTGATTGCCTCGAAATAACTAGTTCTAAATACTTCTACCATCCACGATTCCAACTTATCAGGCAAAGATATCAACCTCAAAACTATCCCACGATCAAACTCGAACAATTAAAGCATTCATGTGCAACAAAAATGCCAGTAAGCACATATTTTCATATTCACATAGCAGTCAAGGGCCAGGCCCTATCCATATATTTCACACTCCTTAATTTAGCATGCATATAAGGAAATATGGTTTAATTAAGAATTGAACCCATTACCCCGAACTGTGAGTTGAGCTTATCTTTAGCAGCGAGCGTACATCTTCGGTCGATCTCTAGGAACCGTAAAGCCTTGCCAGCTCTGATACCAAATTGTAACGCCCTACTAATCCAAGACCATTACACTGTGTGTTTAAAATAGTGCTTAACTTATTAAGTGAGTCACGTGGACTAAAAAGTGTAATTAAAATTAAACATTTTTTTAGGTATTAAATTTTTTGGTCAAAGGATTAATATTTTCATTAAATCTTAAAATATTTGCATGGGATCCCAAAATGGTTTATCCAACTACAATTACATTTAGAGTTTACAAAAATAATCGACCTAAGCGGAAAAATTTGGAGTAATACCCTAATTCCCTCCAAATCCCTCAACCGTGGCAACCGAGCAGGCCGAACATGTAAGCGTCGCTCGAAAGCCCTCCAACTCATGGCTGATCGACCCTTCCCTTACCGTTACTGGACCATAGAGCACCCATGGGCCGAGGCCTGGCAAGAAAATCCAACATGGCATAATAAAATAACTAATCAAAGATAAATAGCAAACATCATGCTTCACAGACAATAGATGAACTCATACAAGCCACTTACACGACCTATGTCGAGCGAAGTGATTATCCTGGAACTAATCATATAGCCACATGCCGAGTGAGTGTGTGCAACACTCCACACTGGTCCAATGCCATCACGACCTACATTCTACATGTATTGCCGAATACGACCTATGTTGATCAATCATTAGCATACATAATGCAGTCAATGCAACAAAGAGAGATATACAATGGGGTACGCAACCCTAAATCATCATTCAAATAAACAGTTATAACCGCTACATATCAACACTGGGGCTCGTGTCTTGCTCTATGTGCATGTGCTAATATTCTTACCTCGAGTTCTGTGCCGATGTCTGAGCGACCTTAAGTGCGATCCACTTCCCGAGCCTTGCGGAAACCCTAGTGACAACATAAATAGTACGCTTATTAGGGACTAAGTCTAATAACAAGTCCCAAAATCCAATCCAAGCTCTCGGGACCTCCAATTCTATTCAATAGGGTAGTGGATTTGTCCGTCGAGCCCCCAAGTGGGCCCCCAAATCAAATCCTAGAAACTCTGAGCCTATTTCCCAAAAATCAGAAAGCCTACATTTTAGGGCCTACATTTTAAGATCTTCTCTTCATCTTATTTTCTTTAGGAAACTTATGGTTTCTTTATGTTTGGTTTTAGGAGTTTCAATCCCGCTCTTGTCTCCAATATTCCAGTTTTTGGTAAGGAAAATTAGATAGTTTAGTTATGATCTAGGCTATGTTTTTGTATGACCTAACATTTCAGGTACAATAAAGGGGTAAGTGTGTTTGGTCCTAAGATGTCCAATGATGTATGACGGACCTGGTAGGCTCGGTTGCCAAAAATTTATGACAGACCTTAGTGATGTCCGGTGTATGACAGACTTATGTCCGAGGCTTAATTGCCACCCCTGTATAAACACTTATCTTTGTATTATATATGACTTGTTATTATGACCTATGACCTATAATTATGACTTATGATCTATGATTTATGACCTATGACTTATGACGTAGAGTATGATTTACGATTTATGACTTAGATTATGATGTAGAGTTATGACTTAAGCTATGATATGACCTAGAGTTTTGTGTTTGTATGAATCTTGTGAATTTATGTTATGTTTGATTATATGATTAACTCTTGTTTGTATTTTCCTTACTGGGCTTAGAAGATCACTCCTTATGATGTTGTTATTTTAGGAAATTGATGATAGAAAAGCCGGTTGCGAGGGGGACCTAAAAGCTTCGTGATGTACTCGTGGGGACCATATAGTTGAGGAAGATCAAGCATGCCTATTTTTATTAAAGCATGTTTATTTTCAAAAGTTTTATTTAAATGTTGCTCATTTTTATGTTAAAGGAAATTATTTTATTTTTGTAAAAATCATGGATCCATGTATTTATTTTTAAGTTTTTATTCAATAAAAGAACAATATTTACGATTATGACCCAACGCTGTGTTCTCGGTAATCTATGAGAAATTAGGACGTTACAATACCATTATCTTAAAAGCAAGCTTGTTGTTCCTCATTCACCACAACACAACTTGAGGGGGCATGTAGAAACGAAAGGCATTTGATCATCAGAAATTCAGGAGGACCACAATATTGACATCTAGCACATCATTGGCACCAGCACAACATCGTTGCTATTTTTCCTGATATTGAAGGAATATTTTACAATTGATTATTCCCTCTGATTCTATTGCTCCATGTACTATTGTCTCTTGTGCATTTCCTTTTCTATATAAATATCAACATTGAATTCATTCATTGTAATTGTTGAGCAATTAATACAAAGTTTCCTAAAGTTTGCCTATTCTATATTTCTTCACTTGGATGACGGTAAAAAAAATCCATATTTTGTTAGATGATAATGGCCAAAATATGCTACAAGTCATAGGTATAAAAGAAAGTGGTAACATATGACGACAATAAAAAAATTTCATTTATAACTTGTATTCATTGCTCACAATTCAATTCTAAAATTTGATACTTACCTACAACACTGACTGTCAACAATACAAGTCAATCCTATATACCAACAATGAAACTTAAGTTCAAATCACTACAAAAAAATAGGACGGATCCGTCATACCAATCTCAGCGGGCCCGTGTATGTACGCCAAGATTGGAAGGTATTTTTTAAAAAAAATTTGAAATTTGGCCCAAAATTGGGCCCTATCTCATTGGGCCTGTGGGGTGCTGCCGAGATTGGGTACTTAGGGCCCAAATCAGGGCAAAAAAGCCCCATGTGTGATCAATTCCATATTAAACATTCATGCCATTCCATAATCACATGTATCACACGTATCACATACTGGGTGCAGTTTTCTTACCTCTGGTCCAAGCACAGGTTACCAATAGACGACCCTCAAGCATAATCCTGTTTCCAAGCCCATAGGGATCACCTAGGCACAACCATAATATAAAATCCCATAAAAAATGAGTAAATAAAGACTTTCGGACCGAGTCCTAGCCTCCGGGACGTCGAATCCTACCAAACTTGGTAGTAAGAACGATCCTATGCCCTTAGGTTTAAGTTCCATGACTAAAAAGCCACTTTGGCCATTTTTCCCCTTTTGAGTCGCGGCCCCAAACACTAGATTCGAAACCGTGCTCAAGTTAGGGCCCAAAGCCCTTCTCTGCCTAAACTTGCGTCGCGACGCTCCTAACAGGCACCACGACTCAAATAGCACAGCAGCCCCCTTCACCTTCTTCGTCAAGCTTGAGCCGCGTCGTATAAGAACAGGGATGCGGCTCCACCTCGAACCGAGTCAGAAAACCTCCATTTTGTCATTTTAAATCCTCCATAAACCTATCCAAATCACAAAATCAAAGTTCCCAAACATCCCAATGGCCCAAAATCCTTAAAACCCAAGTCCCAATCAAATCAAAATCTCATCAAAACGTAAAATCCAATGAAAGCTTAAAAACTCAAAACCTCAATACTTAAAACTTGGATTACCTCTGATTGAGTTGTTTCCCAACTAAATCCTCCGGCTAAAAAACTTATAATCTTCGTTAGAATCTCTATGCCTCGATCCTTGCCTGAGTCCGAGTCCTAAAACTTGAGTTTCCTTCGAAAATGTGAATGATGTCAAAAAGGGAACGAGAGAGAGAGAGAACGTTCCGAACGTTTATGTTTATTTCTGATAGGTTACCTCGAGCTTAAGTAACCTTAAGCAAATCCTAATGCTCGGGGTCCCAAAAACGCCCCCGAGGTAAAATAGTCAAAATTCCTAGAATTCCCTCCTGGTCTCACTAACTCCCAATATATCATCAAGTAATCATTCCCATTACCCAATATCCTGGCAATGTGCTAAATACCCAATATACCCCTTGACTCACTCCGAGTCAAGTATGTGTCCCGTTGTGACTTTCCCACTAGCTTACTCCCTAGGATCGTCTCGTGCCCAGTAACCCAAACACAACCATATAATAATGAAGTACCACATATATGCCAAATATACCCATAACGGGCCAAATTACGAAAGATGCTCAATTAAACAGATATAGTCCAACATGCATATTTAATACACCTAAACATGCATATCAAGTCATATTATACTATAATTCACATAATCACATAATAATACACATAAATATCATACAATCACATAATTATATAATTTTCCATCCTGGCCCCCTAATCAAGGCCCTAAGTCTGCTTTTTAGGAAATTTGGGACGTTACATAACACTTTGAAAGGTATTTTACCATAAAATTTATGACATATTTATATATTATGTAAAAAATTATTGATTATTATAGAAGAATAGGATCTGGGACTTGTGTGCTGCGGATAAATAAGGATGAATTTCGTTGTGTGGTATTGTTTGATTGTTTTGTTGTGATTTGTAAAATTATGGATGGTATGTAGAAATAGTTGAAACTCTGCTCAATTTTTTTTAACCCCGTTTTCAATTTCTTGTTACTAAATTTGAGATATATGTTTAAAAATTTATGACATATTGATATATTATGAGAAATATTAATGATAATTAGAAAAGAATTAGGATATAAGAATTGTGTGTTGCGAAGAGATAAGGAAGAATTTTGTTGTGTGGTAGTGTATAATTGTTTTGTTATTTGTAAAATTATCGATAGTATGTAGAAATAGGGGAAACTCTGCTTAATTTTTTTAACCCTGTAGACTATTTGTAAACTCATCAGCCCAAATAGTTGTAGAAGGTTATATAACTCATACCGAGTGTTCTACTATTCATCGCATAAATATGGGAATAATCTTTAAATTCGCATAACTGAAGTTATTGTTGGCAATGCATGTTTACCAAATCCAATCTCAGATGACATTGTAAAAGTACCAGATGCACTTGGTTCCTTTTTAGCATGGCTGCACACTTAATTCAAAATGGATTTGAGGTATCATTTTGTACATATTTCTACAATTTATTAAGTTTGTCTCTCTATTACTTGTTAATATGATTGGTTATTTGTATAGGTCCCTCCACGAAGACTAAAAAAGTTGAAAATTACAAGAAAGAAGACATCGAGCCCACCTCTAGAACCTATAACTCAACCGCAACAGAAAGAGACTCTTCCATCATCATCATCTAGTGTCAAAACATCGAGTATGGCAATGAAGGATGTCCCAATTATTCCTAGCCACATTCCAAAAAGTGCGATGCATTTCGTGAGAACATCTCTTAAGCATAAGGGTGTTATGGCATACACAATTCCAATTCCTCATCATATCTTTGGAAACATATACATTGATAGGAGTGATGTTATACATTTCATAAATCTTGATGAAATTAGTGCTTCTGTCATCACACTGTATATGAGGTAAAGTTATATCCTTATAATTTACTTTGTTCATATGTTAAAATAATTATTATTAACAAGTATTTATCATTGTATTTTTGTTTGTAGAGGCTTATATGAAAAACTTTTGACATGGAGAATTGCTCATTCGACTATGTTCATGGAGCCGTCTCTGTTTGCATGTATTAATACAAAGTCAAATAATGAAGATCGAGCAAGAGCACTTTCCAATCGCATAGCATTAGCAGATTAAAGGAACAATGTTATTGGTAGCTTATAACTCTGGTTATGAAATGATGTTTTATATATGTTTATTACTTGTTCTTTTCAATTATTAATAAATAATGTGTGACAGTGTTTTTATAGACGACACTGGATGTTGCTAGTCATTTATGCTTCTAGCCAAGATGTATATTTTTTTGATCCAGCTGGTAGCGATCCAAAAGAAGATGGTGTGAATGTAATCAAAATGTTAGATTCATTTCAACATTTTATCGCAATGCATTTGGATTTTTAAGTGCATCATTTAATTGAAAATTCATTTAATTTTTAGTGCATTTGGGATCCACAATGCTTTATATAATCTGAGAAGGAAGGTTGGGGGCATCACTTAGTTTCCAGTTCTAGTATGATTTCAAATGTGAAACTTATTTCATTTGAGTTATTTTTTATAATTCATTGATTAATATAATAAATTGTATAATATATATATATGCAAGGTCCTCGACAACCTAATGATACCGTTTGCGGTTTTATGTCATGCGGCTAATAAGAGATTTAACTTTGGAGAAAGACACAAAAGAATATCTTTTGAAGTATGTAAGTACTTAACATATCTTTATACACTTTCAATTATCAAGACACTACTAATGTATAGTTTGAAATTGATTTTTATTTTGTAGTGTCATGGAAAAACTACACATACAATGGATGAGATCAACACTGTGCGTGAGGAATGTGTGGACTACTTCAGTGAGTATATGCCTACATGACTATTGTATTTAGTTAGAGTAAACTATACATGTTAGACTAGACTTTCAGTTAGAGTTTATTACTTAGCTAGACTATTGTTTATAGCTAGGCTAATAACTACTAACTTGCAACATATATTCACAACATAGATCTATACACTTTTTATGAGTTTTTGAGTAATATTTAGATAGGATGTTATCATATATATATATATATTATTTAATATGTTTAATTGTTGTACATTGTCCGGGTCTGCTGTAAATACATGTCATAATCAATGAAATATAACAGGGGGAAAAAGAAAAAAAACTACAATTATTATTCCCTCGCCGCCGAGAAAAAACACTCAAACCCATTCTCGGTGGGCCAAAACCGTCGAGATTGAACCCTATCTCGGCGGGCCACAGAAGGACCGTCGAGATTGGATCAATCTCGGCGGGCTCGGCCCTTCGAGATATTCTCATCAGCCATCAAATTACTCCCTATCTCGATGCTCCTTAATTCGCCTGCCGAGATTGGCGGGCCAAAACATTCGACATTTAACATCGAAACAATCTCAGCGGGTCCGACCCGTCGAGAAAGGCCAATTTTTTTTTATAGTGACTACATCTCAATTCCTAAACCAAACAATAGCCATATACAAGCCAACACAATTATTTTGATAATTTCACTGAACCAAACATGGCCATCCTATTCACACCAGCTTGTTCTCTCGTGTAATAACTTGTAATGACCATTTTTTGTTCAAATGCTACCAACTTGAGCCCATGATGTCGAAAATCTCTTCGCCCGAGAGTTGTTGCGATAGTTACAATAAATGTACATATGTGAATTGTTGTGAAGGGTTTCTATGAGATGCTTTGGAATATTGATCTTCCATTGTCTTTTTCCTTCAACCTTTGGTTTCTTTAGAAATGAAATTTTGTTTTAATTCAGGGTTTTATGGGTTTTTGTATTATTTTAATAATAAGCTGAATTTTTAAATTTATTAATTTTTGGCTTTTAAAATTAGGTTCATTTTAAAAAAAAAATTTGTTTTAATTAGATTATAAACAAAAAAGAAAGGCTATTGAATTATGGCCTTTCACTTGTTTGTTTTTACCACCGAACTAATAGTCGCTTCTACTGTTAAAAATGACATAAAGTTATTTTTATCTTTTTCGAAAACTTAGAGTTAAACTTACTAATTAGCTTAAGCCATAAGGGTCAAAGTAGCAATTTCCTTATTACTAACCAGAGATCACCTAAGATCATATTTTTGTCATTGCATGTTAAAAGGAACCTAAAATAAATGAGACACTTCAATTCTTTAAATAAAGAAGAATTAAAAAAAAAATGACATAATTAATCTTTTCTTAATGGATGGAATAATCCATAGACTTATAAATATGTTAATATTTTCATATGTATTTGACGTGAGAGGCTCTTGTATGCCCATAAATGGTGACTCTTTTTAACAAGTTGTTCCATTTAAATCGTTATTGTTTTGGATCGGGTGTTACTTTGAGCTTCTTTAATATTAATATCAATAAGTATATTCATAATCATAAAAATGTGATAATATTATCATACTCTTACAATTAATTGTACAACTTTGTACGACTAATAATAGTGTAATGTCATTTTCTGTCTGGTGTCATTAATATAGTATTAATTAATTTTGTTTTTGTTCGTTTGTCATTTTCTTTCTTTTAACTTACTTGAAAAATATTATCATCCTCATCATCAAAACTCCCAAATTTTCAATCAATTTTACTTATACATATAAGCAATCTACTAGCAGAATTGGCCAATTTGTTATGAGGAGTCATTATCCTTGGTTTGTGCAAGTAATTTAAATATATTATATTTGACCTTGAAAACCATAAATAAAGAAAACGAAATTAATTCAAACACTCGTGGGATTCACGTGATTTTCACGTGACACTTCTAATAAAAATCCAAAAACAAGCAAATGATAGTCTTTGACGAAGATAATTAAGATTGTTACTATTTGGCACATTAAAGTGCTTAAAACTACATGAGATAACACATCAGTATTATTTAATAACACTTATTAAATTCAAATATGTGAGACCTAATATTACATCAATAATAATACGCCACCTTATGGTGTTGGGCACAATTGGTACCCCTTAGCAATTCTCGATAATTAAATCGTTGGCTTCATAGAAACTTTATTATTATAACTCAATATTTGAAATTGATAATAATATATTTTTAAGAAAAATAAAATATATATGTTGTTCTTTAACAAGTTGACAGATGATTTGTGGTCGACGTTGGGCTTCACTAAGTGCCGAAACATGGTACGTAAGTGTAATTTCTACTCTCTCACTCTCTCTCTCTCTTCAAAACTTGGTGACAACGAAAGTATAAATATAGAGAGAGAAAGTGATATATATATTTATACATTTAGAGCTATATAACTGGGTCGTCCTAAAATTCTTCGTGGACCATGACGAGTTGCATGATGTTTATAATAATCTTCTACCTTAAATATATGTGAAAACCTAACTTTTATAGTTAATATATATAATAACTTAATCAATGATTAATTGAGGTAACGACTAGATGTACAATTTTGGATAAATATCAATCATGCTTATTTTTAATTATTATTATTGATAGATATTTATTAGTTGATGATGCAATGCTCATCCATATTGATTTTGGTAGTAGTGATCAGTTCTTTCAATTTAAAAATCGAAATATTTAGGCATTAATTAATTATTGTTGAGAAGGACAACACATCTTCGTCAATACTTTACTAGTAGTTTTTAGAATCATCAAAATTACTGATGATGATAATAATAATAATATTGATTAAGAGAGTTACTCATGGAATCTTTTTTCTCGAGTTGATTAAAGACTAATTTGACAATATGTTGCACTTGAATTTGTATTCTTTTTATTTTATTTTATTTTTTAATTTAATAAGGATGAATAGCGATGAAGGCAATAGATAGATTTTAGAAGATATATTTGTCATATTTTAATGATGAATATATATATGATGATGAATGCATTATAGATTTTTTGAGATACGCTATATATATTTTGCAATATATGTATATATATACATAGTTGTATCTAGATCCTTTGAGTAAATATATATATTGCGATTAAGTTAAATGCATGCACGTACTTATGTAGACCTTTATCCTTATCCAATAATGGTTTCTTTTTTGTTTTTGGGATATGCATTACTCCTCAAAACGAGTTGTTTAACTTCGCATATATATATATATATATATATATATCTGTTCAAACATATATAACTATTAGTAAAGATTGCACATGCGTAGGAATATGCCCAGGTAAAAAATATATATATAATAGAAAATTCTAATACGATGACACTTAAGTTTTTTACTATACAGCTTTTTTTTTCAAAAATAATAATTTCACAAATAGATTAAATAGTTGAATGCACGACCCATTATTCATGGGTTTATATATTTATTGATATAGGAAATGAGAAAAGCCCTAATAGCTAGCTATAATAGGGGGAGAGCTACACGCAAAAAATGTCCAAGGGAATTCTAGCATTATGGTATCACACACACATATATATATAAATTTATATAGCATGAATTAAATATGTTTCACCATATATATATAAAATATTAAGCACTATTTCTCTTTCGTACATCATGTTATCTAGTCTCTCTCCCTTTTGTAGTCACTATGTGTCTCCTCATCAAGCATCATTTTATAGTTTAGCTCATTAGTTTTGAAGTGTATATATATATATATAACTTATAAATATTATAAATAATTGTCAATTATTCTAGCTCGTACTTTTGAAGTTGTCATGAACTTTTATTTATATAGGTACAAATTAATTAAATTAAAAAAATAACCCACATTTATAGTTTTGTTTGAGAGTTGCTAGTATGGGGAGTGGCCACTACTAATTGGCCCACTTTCATCGGATGAAGAGATTACTCTACATTCCATTGTTTGTGTTCTAAAGGATAAGCAAAAGATAAACTTAGAAAACAAGACCTTAATTAATCACTAAAGATGGTTTATATATATAATTTATCTATTCTAGTATTTAAGTACGTAGTGGACATTAACGAATCATTAAGATTAAAGAGTGTTTTTCTTCTGGTCGGTCAAATATATATTTATATATATGCCTCATCCACCTAAGGTTGACGGTCCAATTTAATATGTATGTGTGTGTAGCTTTACATATAGTATTGATAACAACAATAAGTGATGTTTGGTTGCTATTACTTAATTAATTGTAGCCTATATATATATAGTGTATTCTGAGTTTGATCACTAGAACCCCATCACAAAATTAATTAATAAATTATCTCCCTTCAATTCCTATACTGCTCAGATAATTCTATATTAGTACTCACTACAAGATAAATGTCCTTTAGAGGCGGCGGTATTAGTGGCAACCACAAGTTGCTGCTAAAAATGCTAAAATTAATGGCGACAAAGCATATTCGTCGCTGATTTCACAATGCTTTTTTTTTAATTTACAAAATTATTTGCAGCGACTTTTTTTATATTAGCGACGATACTATGTCGTCGCTAATAACGTCAAAAATAAACAAAAAATAAGGAGAATTTCCCCATCATATTTTTTCAGGCGACTATTAGCGGGGACAATTGTCGCGGCTAATAGTCGTCACTTGTTTAAAAAAAAACATCAGCAACGAATATTAGTGGCAACACGTTTCACCACTAATAGTCACCACAATAACTTCCCCTCAGAACCATTCTTCTTCATTTTGCCTTCTCCAACTCTCTAGCTGCCACCCCAAGCCCCCGAAGCCTTGCCCTGCCCCCACCCCTCCCCGCCCCCACCTATCCCTCTCACATCGTCCCCCCACCCACCGAAGCCCCTCTCTCCCTCTCTCTCGAAATCTCCGCCTGACCGCCTCTATGACGCCACCACCTCACCCCGACGACACTTTGGAGCCGCCACCCCACCCCATGCCGGTATGTGTTTTTAATTTAAATGTATATATATTTTTAATTTAAATAGGGTTTTTACCGGCGAAAATACCCAATGTTTTCATGTTGTTCCACTTATACACCCAATCTTTATTTTTCGCGGTGAATATACCCAAACCAACATGAACTGTGTCTCCGTCACTACTTAACCCCTAACAGCGTTAAAAACGCTTACGTGGCCAATTGCGTGTACAAAACCAGACACATCATTTAGCCCAGGTAAGTTTTTAATTATTGATTGAAAAAAAAAAGCTTTAAATCCTTAAATACCATATGCACGAGAGATCTCCATTGTAGAAGAAGAAGAAGAAAAAGAAGAGAGAAGAGATGAAAGGGGAAGACCCAAGTGTGTCTTGGGGCGAATCAACAAACCGAGGTGGAGCCAAAATGAGGTCGTCGAGATCTAGGGCACAAGGTGTATTTCAAGCTTGTCATAAGCATTGTGATTGTGGGGCAGAAACAGTGGAGAGGACATCAAGGACCGATGATAATCCAGGGAGACGGTTCAAATCTTGCTATAGGATGAAAGTGAGCCAGTTTATATTTTTTGTCTTCTTTTTCCTTTATATATTATTAGCTTGGAAATAAATTAATTCAAGAAAACTATTTGTGAGCAGTGGAATGGGGGTTGTAACTATTTCCAATGGATTGACCCCCCTATGTGTGAAAGGTCAAAGATGGTGATACCTGGTTTGCTAAGAAGAGTACGTAAGTTTGATGGTGATCTGGGCAGATATTATGAATATGAAGATAGACATGAGTCTTGCTTTGAACCTAGTGTGGAGCCTTTTCAATGTCAAAATTGTGGCTATATGAATGGAAGTTTGGATGGAAGAGTTCATGCAAGTTCCTGGTTGGTAAAGGGAAATGTGAGGAAGATGATGTTGTTTTTGTTTTTTTTTTGTAATTGTGTATTGGCTGAAAAAAATTATGTAATGTTCGACTTCCCTGTTTATTGTATTTAGTGTTGCTTTCAAGCATAATAAAAATGATGTATTTTATTTAGTGTTCGACCCTTCCCTGAAAAAAAATCATGGCTTCATTGAAATGGTGTAAGAGAAATATATTTATTTAGTGTTGCTTTCAAGCATAATAGAACGATGCACCAAACCAGATATTTTGTCATTGATTAATATTTTCAAATTTACAGAGCAAACATATGACATATTGTTAAGTAGCATAATGTATACATGTCAAAAGTATTCCTATTGGCCAAGATGTCCCAAAATATTGATAAAGTCAGACTGATTATGTACATGTCAAAAGTATGGTAATGCCTATATTGTATGGCGACTACACCAAAAAGAAAACAAGTTTTCTACATCAAAAGGGTTTAAGAACTACAACAAAATAGACATTTAATGGCTATATGGGAGAGACATTGTAGACATTTAATGTCTCCCCCTAGGGGAGACGTTGTTGCAGGAGCCATCTAAAGTGGCCATATGACGTCTCCCACGGGGAGACTTTGTAGACTTCCAACGTCTCCCCCTGGGAGACGTCATAGGGTGTACGTGTACAACCTATGACGTCTCCCAGGGGGAGACGTTGGAAGTCTACAAAGTCTCCCCATGGGAGACGTCATAGGTACCTACAACGTCTCCCATGGGGAGACTTTGTAGACTTCCAACGTCTCCCCCTGGGAGACGTCATTGGTTTTTGTAATTTTTAAAAAAAAAATAATTAAATAATTATTTTCAGTATATTAATTAATAGAATTAAATATATTTTTTTTTTTGAAATAGAATTAAATATATTAATTAAAAAATCTAAATTATATGCAAATTTAAATTGTGAATTTTCATTAATAAAACCGAAATGTGTATATAATATGTTTTTGCTAGCTAAATATACAAAATTGTAATATTTGTTGTTAAACATACAAAATTAACAAATATTACTCTAGCTAGCTAGACATATGGTAAGAAATAAAATGTAAAAAAAAACCTAATATGTGGGACGATGACCTTGAATTATCGGTAGCATATAGTTCGCCCAGTGTTGTCGTAGTTCATTAATATGTGCTGGTGTATATGACGTAGTGTTTAGCTACAAAAAAATACAAAGTAAAATATATTAGTTAATTATATATACTTTAATAATAAATAAATTGTTAACTATGTCTATGAAAAATTAAACTAAAAAAAAAATACTAAATAAGCATACGAAAAATTGGGCAGCATTTCTCCTATATTAGTAACTTAACCATCTGCCAATCTAATAAAATCCAATCGAATAAGCACAACACAATACAAATATAATAATAGAATAATAAAATACATAATTCTAGACAAAATCGAGCAGCATTTCCCCTATAATAGTAATCTAACCATCTATGAACAACAAGTCAAAAAATTCAAATGACACACAATAAGCTTCTTCCTTATAGCTCCGCAGCACACAAACAAATTTTCCAAAACCTACTTCACTAAAAGACACAGTTCTCAACCTTCTGTTATCACCGAAACACACAATTTTAATCTCAGAACCTACTTCACTATAGATGAATATTTAAGATATTTAAACCCCTCTAACAAAAGTTTAATAATACTAAAACAAGAAAGAAGATAATGTATGCACCACTTGCAATTAATAGTCCTTGCTAACAAATTTACTTCACTTTGCAAAGAGCGCACTTTGCTATTAAATTCACAACCTACAAAACTAAATTAATTAATAAATAAAATATTAATAAACAAACTTCATTAAATAATTAGATTAACAATAATTTATTATTGAAATTTTAGAAACTTAAAAACCTCAAATGTGTGCTTGAAATCGAAAATTTGAAGCAAAAATCTCAGTTAAAACCACAACTTAAAATTTTTAATTAATTAATTAATAAAAGATTACTAAATCAATAAAATAACATAACTATAAATAAATAACCTACTTAAATTGTAATAAAGATTACAAATATATATAATTTTATAATTAAATAATAATATAAATTAAAAAAAATTATAAACATTATAAACTTGAATTACTATTTTGTATATAAAATTCAAATTAAATTATTTTTCTTATTTTAGACAATTATTAAATACATTTTAGCAAAATATATTTACATATATATATATACTTAACAAACATTAAAAATTAATTAAAAAATGTATAATTTTCGGATTAAATAGTAATAAAAAATTAAAAATAGTAAATAATGTGGTATCATCTTAAAATTAAACAATATAGTATCTCAAATATACATAAAAATTATTTTTCATACTTTAAACTAATATTTCTAATAAAACTCACAAATCATATTAAAAAAATGCACAAAAATAATTTTTTATACCATTCTAACTATAATACATTGTTTAATCTTGAAATCCTACCTCAAATATGCTTTAAATCCACTTTGTTGAGCCAAAAATCACCAAAAACCGCAACTCATAAACCCTAAAATCCCAATATCAATTCCTTAATAACTAGAGACAATAAGCATGAAAATTATCCTAATTATTATACAACACTTATAAATAATAAAAACTTACCTCAAATGAGACTTTATAGCCTAAAATCGGCCAAAATCGTCAAAAAATTGCCCTGAAATCGCCCAGAAAATCGCCCTTCTCTGCCTCTGGTTCGTGCGCTCGGGGAAGAAGAAAGAAAGGCTGAATATATATATTAGGCCAAACATTTAACGTCTCCCCTGGGAAGACGTGCCAGACATCTAACGTCTCCCCTGGGGAGACGTCCCATGTGTCACGTCTCCCCAGGGGAGACGTTAGATGTCTGGCACGTCTTCCCAGGGGAGACGTCAGATGCTCTTACAAGTCTGATATTTTATAAATAAATAATTTTATATTCATATTTTTCAATTAACGTCTCCCACCACTTTTAATGACTTACCTTGGTAGTCATCAACAATAACTTTTAATGACTTACACCATTAGACTTTAAATATCCCTGAATACTTTTAATGACTTACACCATTGGTGTAAGTCATTATAGAGAATCATTAAAAGTGAAAATTGTTATAGTGAAGATTAAAGAGCAGCTTCTTAGTTGGTCTAAGATGTGGAACCACCATTCCTTTGCTTCTATCTCTTAGCTCGCTCCTTCCTTTTAATAGTTTCAGTAGTCGGATTCTGAGATGGTGGTCTTCCTCTCTTTTTTTGCCTTGCAGGCTGTAATTAAACCAAAAACATAACTCATCATACTTAAGCAAATCACATTCATTTTAACTGCAAATGAATACAAGTCTGGCATACCGTGTACCAAGATTACCTCCATAGTTGCATTCTTGCATGTTACTCGTGAATGGCCTATTTGCTTGCAATTGCTGCAGTGATTAACTTGGCCAACTCTCCTAGCCTTTGTTGCAGTAGTAGGTGGTGTTTCATCTGCCTCTTTGTTTCTAGACTTTTTAGGCCTTCCAGGTAAAATTGTCTCTGTTGGAGGATGTATCGGATTCAGACCAGTGTTAGGCCACTTATCTGGGCTAGGCATTGGTTCGATTGGTGTCGTATAAGTTGCTTCATATGCTTGCCTCTTGTAGTAGTCATCTATGAATCCCACTGGATCTAGGTTTGAAAACCAGATAGCAGCTAAAGCATGCCCACACGGTATGCCAGACAATTGGAATAGCCTACATGTGCATGTTTTCGTTTCCAAGTTCACAACAAATGACTGAGCATTGATGCTTTGCAATAAATTTACCTGGAACTTACCACCTCCAGCAAGCATAGGGAAACAATGCTTAGCAACATTCTTGCTTTTCTCAATGATGTCCATAATTCTTTTGGAAACAGGATGCAGCCACTTAGAGACACTCATTCTTCTATTGCAGAACAAACTCATCATCCAATGCCTAATATTTTCTAGCAGAGTGATAATAGATTTGTCTCTGGCATCAAGAATGGCATTGTTGAAACTTTCACAGAGGTTATTAATAAGAATGTCACATTTCACATGCTCCCTGAAATGAGACTTGGTCCATTCTTCTGGGTTTTTTTTCATCAGCCATTCATACGCCTTGAAATTCTCTTGCTTAATTTCATTCATCCTATTTTTCCATTCCACTTTAGTTGTTGCCCTTGCAGCAGCCCACATCATTTGCTTAAGTAAGAGTCCAGGGAATTGCTTCTTGAAATTGGCATGCATATGTCTCACACAGAATCTCACTTCCGAACCTTGAAATACAGTACTTAATGCCTTTTCTAAGCCCTTTTGCCTATCCAAAATCATTGTTATTCTCTCTGGTTCATCAATCTTCAAATCCTCCTTCAATAAATTTAAAAACCATGTCCAGCTGCTTGTGTACTCCTTCTCCACTATAGCATAAGCCACTGGAAACATGGCATTTGCTGCATCAATGCCAATTGCAGCTAATAACATTCCTTTGCAATATCCTTTTAAAAAACAACCATCCAAGCAGATAAGGGGCCTACAACCATTGAGGAATCCATCTTTACAAGCTTTAAGACATATATACACCCTTTCAAATAACCTCTTTCCATCCTGCATTCTGGTTTTCAATATTGATGTGCTCCCAGGATTTGTCTCTAACAGTTGCTTGCAATAATCTTCCAGTATGGCATATTGTTTCCTTATAGTCCCTTCTAACATCACTTTTGCACAATTATTTGCTCTGTAGAAAGTTGACCTTGTTGTTCTTGAAAACTGAGTACGTGTTGTTAGCTGCATGAAACCTGTGTAAGTTAAGTTTGGGTTTATTCTGAACTGTTCAAGATAATGCTTTGCAAGCCAATTGGAGGTTGCATGTTTGTTGTTGAAAACCAATCCACACGTGTGCCTATCCACCAATGTATTTACCCTGAATGAGTGCTTGTCTGACAGTTGGACTCTTGCATAAATGACCCAATTGCAGCCTTCACTCTTGCATTTTGCCCTTACCCTCCTTTGGTCATTGGCCAGCCAAACATACTCCCTGTTAATCTTAATAAAATGCTCCTTCAATGCAGTTCTAAATTGGTCCACGGTAGCAAAAAGCATGCCTAATTTAAATATGAAGTTATCCATGTTTGTTGCATGATTGAATTGGTTGTTGGATCTTTTTTTCCTCCTGGCATTACCATCCTCATCTGAACTAGACAAACTTTGTAGTTCTTCCTCACTAACATAAGCACCTTCATCATCATTTGGATCAGCTTGGCTACAACCGTCTATAACTGAATGCCACCATGTTGCAGGATTAGCATTAGCAAACATCTCTTCAGCCTCACCCTCATTCTGCATGTACTCCTCCTCCTCCATAACAAATTCAGACTCTTCATTACCTTCACCTTCATTTTGCCCATTCTCATTAACAGCAGCTTCATCATGCTGACTCTCTAGACCCCTTTCACCAACATCACTTTCACTCTGAATATTCTCACTAACATCAGCTTCATCATGTTGACTTGGGCCAAAATCATTATACTCATACTCATATTCGACCTCTTCTCCAACTTGGGCCTCTTCTGCAGCACAATTGAGTTTTGGATTGACAACCACATCGACAAATACATCTGCATCATCAGGCAAGTCTTCAATGACACAACTAGATTGTGTCCATTCCTCTGGCATATTGACAACAAAAAAAGGGTCCTCATCTTCAGAGTTCACAGAGTCAATGTCTACAACTTCAGGACCATCCTCATATCTAATTTCATTGTGATCAAACCAAGGATCTTCATCATCTGATAATGGGTTGACCACTACATCTGCTGGGATAGTTGTATCATCAGGCAACTCTTCTATAGTGCACACCGTCTTCTTAGAAAGTTCTGGGATATAAGGAATTGCATCTTTCTCCTTAATCCATTCCAACTCCAAAGTTCTTTCTAGTTGGACCACAAAAATATCCACTTGTCTATACTTTCTCCTCATCATTTCTTCAACCATTTCAATAACTTGTTTATCACCAATTACCATTTCAGCAAAATTCAAATGCTTCTCCTTAGGCTTCCACAAAAAACCCACAGGCAATTTATACCCTAAGCATTGCACCATCCAATCCAACTCATATCTACTGAAGTAATCAGTGTGATTCCAGTCAAAAAAAGAAACTTTACCTCCATGATACCTTTTGTTGCCAAATGGACTGAAGAAATTTCCTCCATGGTGCATTGCCACAGTAAAATGGCCCCCACACAGATCTAGCATATCAGATAATAAAAAAATACAAAGAAAGTTAGTGGGAAAATGGACAAACTCATGTGATATACGACAAAACACATTACCCAAACAAAACAAAGAATATCCCACAAAAGTACATGCACAACACAGTCAGGGGCTTACCATATCCAGGGGGTTCTTCGTCCTCAGTCTTCGTCGTCCTCCTCTGTGATCTTCGTAGTCTCAAGAAATTAGTTTCAGAAAAAAATTTGAATGTGGGTTTGCCTTTTCTACATGAAACGTGGGTATAAAGAAAGCATTCCCTGTTTAAGCCGTTGGAAAAGTTTTTTTTGATTTGCAGTTAATATTTTAAAGCATATGTGTATGGGTTTGTACACGCAATTGGCCACGTAAGTTTTTTTAACGCTGTTAGGGGTTAAGTAGTGACGGAGACATAGTTCATGAGGGTTTGGGTATATTCACCTCGAAAAATAAAGATTGGGTCTATAAGTGGAACAACATGAAAACATTGAGTATTTTCGCCGGTAAAAACCCATTTAAATATATATGTTTTATTTAATTAATTTTTTGTAACCAAATATATATTTATACATATATATACATACACTGATTTATATATATTATATATGTGTATGTATATATATATACATAAATATGTGTTTGTATGTGTCTATATATATATTTGATTTTTAAAACTTCTTTGTTTTTTTCTGTATTTTTAAAATTTATTTTAGTTTTTATATATTTTTTATTTTATGTTTTTATTGTTTTTGTATTTGTTTTTTATTTGCTTAATTTCTATGTTTTTATATGTCGAGTATATATATATATGAATATGTGTATATGTATAAGTATATAAATATATATGTGTGGTGTATATGTATAAATGGGTGTAAGATGTATATATGTATTTGTTATATGTGTTATATATAAAAATATATGTGTGTGTGGTGTATATAAAAAGTTTATTGTTATTAGTTTGTATATTGTGAACTGTTCTTTGAATTTCTGAGAGTTAATTGCAAGGTTTAAAATTTCGGGATAGATTAAAATACAGTTGTTATGCTGCCAAAATTTCGATAAAGTTAGGAGAAATAATTATAATACTAATTGATTAAAAAAATAATTATTTTAAAAAATGATACAAAAACATTGTGGCGTCGTGGTTTGTGGGACAGAAGTCAGGGTCAGGGCCAGGGCCGGGGGCAGGGCGGAGACGTGGGTCGGGGTTCGCAGTTCGGGGTTCGAGGTTGGGGTCAGGGGTCGGTGGTGGGGGCAGGGTCGAGGTCAGTGGTCGGGGTCAAGTATGAGGGGTCGGGGCGGGGGCGAGGTCTTTGATCGGGGTTAGGTGTGAGGGGTTGGGGGCAGGGGTAGGGTAGGGTAGGGGTCAGAGTCAAGTGTGAGGGGTCAGGGGTCGGGGAACGGGGGGTGGGGGTGGGGTCCGGGTCGGTTTCGGGGTCGAGATTGAGGTTGGGGTCGGGTGTTGGAGTTTTGAATAAGATAAGTAAATAATAAAATTTTAATTTCTTAATTAATAAGATAATTAAATAATAAAGTATTGGTTTAATAATTAATAAGATAAGTAAATAATATAATTATTAATTTAATAATTTAATAATTTTAAGATAATTAAATAATAATTATTACAATATGTATTGAATAAAACTAAACTCGATTAAGTTGTACTTCATAAATACATAGGTAATTGTATATTAACATAGGACATCATAAAATGTTTTGACAAAATATTTTATTTTTGTTATTTTTCTCTTTGGTCATAAAATTTTATTACCAAAGACAGGATAATGTTTTACTGATAATTGTAAATTATCACCTAGCGATAATATTTTCTTTATTATTTTTAATCACGAAAAGCCTTAGACTCGTTCCTAGTGGACCTAATGTGCACGTTCAACCTCCACAAAATTCTTCGTCTCAACCCTCGGTCTTGTCGTACACCTCTACAGGTTCATCTTCTCATCAACTCCCAGTCCATCCATTTCTGTACGGAGCACCACCACCGCCCTCGTCCCAACCCATGGGATCGTCTTACATGTTGAGAGCAGTATCATCACAACCTCAACCAAATTATCCTTACTACCAGTTTGGAGTAGGATCATCAACCATACCTCCACAGTATTCATGGCCGCAGCTGCCACAGCCACCACAACCACAACGAGCACCCCAGCTGCCACATCCACCACAAGGTAACGGAATGGACGACGCTACTCATTTAGGAGAGGATGAGTAGTATATTATTATACTTTAACTGTAATGGATAAATTTTATTATTATATAATTATGGATATTGTAGTTACATTTATGATCATGGATGTAGTGACTATATTTCATAATTATGGATGTTTTATTATATTTTAATTTTCAATTATTTATATTTCATTATTACAATTATTTTTATTTTTTAAAATAAAATATATATCAGCGGCAACACAGTTCACCCCTAATATTAACATAGTTGCCTCAAATAATTTCGTGGAACAAGTCACATCGACACAAATCTACGGTGACATTTTAGACATTATCGGCGACAGTGTGTTGCCTCTGATAATGTATATCAGTGGCGATGTGAAATGTTACTGTTGATAGGGCTTTTAGGCACAACTTTTATGCAGCGACGTAGTTGCGTCGACATGCCGTCTTTGGTTAGTATTAACGGCGACGTGTTAGGGTTTCAACGACGACAGGAGTTGCCGCTGAAAGATCTTTTTCCTCTAGTGACTTATATAGTGTATATAAGTGTGTATAGAAAAAGTTTTGAGTAAATTCAAATAAATTTAATTTTGGTAAAATTTGTAAGATAATTATTTTAAAAATAAATATGTATAATTAATCAAATCAATAGTTGTTGAGTAAATTATGTACGCAAGTATACACAATCGTAACAAGTAATAAAGTGATAAATCAAGTATTGTTCCCACGAAAATTGTTATTAACTTCCAAAAAATAATCTTTAATTCTAATTGATTAAGAAATAATGAATTCTGAATTTATAAGACCAACGGAGTAAAACAATAAAATAGAACAATAGATGACTAAATACTAAATATTAATTCAATGGAACAAGAATTATGGTTATTAAGTTCATCAACTATCCAAATATGCCTCTTTAATTAATGTGAATTTAATTAACTCTATTTATTGTGATAGCAGATTACAATGGTAAATTATATTCTTACTAGGACATATAACTCTCTACAATAAGCAAATCTCATACATCTTTGTGGTAAATTAACATATCGCATGTAACGCCTTGGATAACCAAGAAGTGTGTATAGAAAAAGTTTTGAGTAAAATCAAATAAATTTTATTTTGGAAAATTTTGTAAGATAATTATTTTAAAAATAAAAATATATATAAATAATCAAATCAATAGCTATTGTGTAAATTATGTACGCAAGTATACACAATCGTAACAAGTAATAAAGTAATAAATCAAGTATCGTTCCCACGAAAACTGTTATTAACTTCCAAAAATTAATCAATAATTCTAATTGATTAACAAATAATGAATTCTGAATTTATAAGACTAAGGGAGTAAAACAATAAAATAGAACAATGATGACTAAATACTAAATATTAATTCAATGGAACAAGAATTAAGGTTATTAAGTTCATCAACTGTCCATCTATGCCTCTTTAATTAATGTGAATTTAAGAAATCCTATCTTTATTGTGATAGCGGATTACAATGGTAAATTATATTCTTACTAGGACATATAACTCTCTACAATAAGCAAATCTCCTACATCTCTGTGGTAAATTAACATATTGCATGTAACGCCCTGGATAACCAAAACCGTTATACTGTGTATTTTAAAAAAGTGCAAAACTTACTAATCAAGTTGTTTGAACAATAATGTGTTCCTAAAGTCAACTATCAGGTTAGGGTTAAAATATTTTGATTATAAATGGTTAATTTTCATTAAAACATATGTTCGGTACATGGGATCCCAAAACCAGGGTATGAATGATAATTTACAACCCTCAAAGGTTTAATACAATCAAAAGCCATTCTAATGGCAAAATACAAGTTTTAGAGCTCTGTCCCTATACTTTCCCTCAGATGTGACGGGCGAGCAACTGACTATCTACACCTCGCCCCCAAATCTCTTTAACTCATGGTTGGTCCAGTTTTCCTTTGCCTTTACCTGAACCACGTAGCACTCGTGAGTGAAGGCCCAGCAAGAAAATCATAAACAACAAGTGCATATAACAACAATA
This sequence comes from Humulus lupulus, assembly GCF_963169125.1. Classification (NCBI taxonomy): domain Eukaryota; kingdom Viridiplantae; phylum Streptophyta; class Magnoliopsida; order Rosales; family Cannabaceae; genus Humulus; species Humulus lupulus. The sequence continues at coordinate 10,804,530 of NC_084801.1, forward strand.
ATATTCAATCAGTCTTAACTCAATTAGTTCAGTCATTTAATAGAATTCAAGCATATAACTAAACAATAGCAAACACATCATCTCAAACACATATTGTAACCAATTGCAAAAATGCTAAGGGTTGGCACACTTAGGCCGAGCTGCATTCAGTACGCTTATCATCAACTCCAACACCCTTAGGTCGTTCATTCTCAAATAACATAACAATCGTACAATTACATAGTACATGTATCCAATTATTGGGAACCTCAATCCCGTTCTCAAGCACAAGGGTGCAGTCTTCTTACCTCGAGTCCCTAGCGAAGAATGCAGAACGGTCCCGAGCACGATCCTCAGTCTGGAGCCTTGGCGATAAACCTAGTCATAGTGTCAATGGGTAACCATCAATTTCTAATCCAAAGAAATGCTTAGGAAATAATAGCTGGCCTCCGGGACCTCGATTTCTAGTAAACCGGGTAGTAGAAATCATCCCAAGCATTTAGGTTTGAATTCTCGAGCCTCCTCGAGCCTTGAACCTCATTTTCCCTTAATTCCCCATTTAGGGCAGTGACTTGCCCTTGACGGTCGCGACCCGCCCCTTGGACAGAGGCTCAATCCTCCTTGATGGGCGACACGGGTCGCGACCTGCTCACCCCCAAGTTGCGGTGCGCTTAGCGTATAGAGGCTCCTAGCCTTCAATATTCATGCGGGCTGCGGCGCCTGAAGAATTGGGCCGCGACCGGAGCCCCTTAACCTAGAAAATCCTCCATTTTCTCAACATTTCTCCTCGAGCCTAACCTCAATTCACACCCCAAACCAATAGCCAAACCTGAATTTAAGCCTAGAATTCCCATCCCTTTGGTCTAAACATTATACCCAACTCATAATCAATTCTTACTCCTATCAGACACTCAAATTCTACCAAAACCCAAAATTTACACAAGCTTTAAACTCCCCACTAACTCAGCCAAATTCAACAGATTAGAATTGGAATTCTTACCTGAATTAATGGTCTATACTCCTTAGAAACCCTTGATGGATCTTAGCTTTGGTCTTCCTCAACTTGAACCAACCTAAAATTTAGCTCCAATCCAGCTTAAACCAAGTCTTTTCCTTCAGCAAGCTCAAGGCCTCAACACAAGAGGGAGAGAGAAAAAAATCGTGAGTGAGAGGGTGAGAGAATGTGCTGAAAGGTTCCACTACTTTTTGGTTATTACTTAGAAACTCACTGAGTGTATATCTTAACTAGAAAGGACCAAATTTCCCCTTAACACTAACCCAGCCCTTCAATTACCTCTAACGGTAGAATGGCCATTTCCTGATTCCCACTAATTCCTCAAGTGTTCCTACCATCTACCAATTAATCCCGTCATGTCCAAATAATTACCAAATACTTATTCATTACTCAATTAATCCCAAACTATCCTAAAAATTCCCAAAACACCCCCAGGCTCCCCCGAGCCAAATATTAAACCCTGCTGTGACTATTTCGCTAATTTGCTCACTTGGACCATCTCGAGTCATAAACTGCAAATATATCCACATATTAATGTGGTCTCAACCGTATATCACATAAAATCACATTTATGCCCTCAATGGGTCATAATTACAAATATACCCTTATAAGCTATAAAAGGCCCACATGCATATCTAATACTCATTAACATGCATATAATATATTCATATAATCATATTAATCATGCATGCCACATAGTCACGCATTTCACCATTTTAACATACATATATCTAATTATTCCCTCTCGGCACGCTAATCAAAGCGCAAAGCCCTATTAGCAATTTTGGGTCGTTACATCGCAGGTATTGAACACGTAATCCCCAAGGTACACAAATCATACAGGTACTCTCGTGCAATATAAATTTATGATTATTTTACTATAGCATATTTATCGTTCACTTCTCAAATCTCAAGTTAAAATCATATAAACCATGTAAATGGTGATCAAGCATTCACAATCATTAAAAACAAGACAAATAATTCACAATATTGATAGAGAATTCATAAAAACTTCATTAGATAATTGTAACGCCCTACTACCTTAGAGCCGTTACCAAGTGATTTAAAAATGTGCCACTAGCTCGCTAACCGAGGTTTAAGATTCAAAAAGTGTGTTTGGATGAAATAAAGATTGATTTAATAAACATTAAGTATAAAAGTTGACCCTTTATTAAAATTCATAAAAATATTACATTGGGATCCCAAAATACTATTTGAAATACATTTTCAATCCAAGTACAGTACGGTCAACCTAAGTGACAAAACCGAACGTTTACCACGTTATCCTTAAAATCACCCCAGCCGTGGTGGCTAGGTAGGCCAAACATGTACACACCGCTCCATGCCCTCCAACTCATGGTTGTAAGGTCCAGCTTCCTTGCTCTTACCTTCGCCATAGAGCACCCATGAGCCGAGGCCCAGAAAGAGAACTTCAAGCACAATATGCAATAAATTATATCTCACACTCATATTCAATCAGAGCAACAAACAGATACCATAACCTACTAGCATGCTCAACCACACAACATCTAGACCAGCTATAAAGCACAATGGAATAACAACCTTTTAATACAGTAGTGCAATAACACATTAGTACTATAACACGACAACATAATAATACAACAATATATTTACTTAACAATATATTCACTTAACAACTCAATATTACAACAACATATAACAAAGCAGCCAATAGCCTAAACACATAGCGACCATGCCGTCCCAAGTTCTTTACCAGGCCCTGGGTTCGCAGTCTGCACCAAGAGGATGACTCCAACATCCTAGGAAGGTCTCGCCCTAACAGCTTGCACTCCATGCGCTCAACGTCGTTCCTAGCCCCTTGCTGCTCTTGGCTCTCCCAACTTTTTCCACTCTCGGCACTTGTCACTCCCAGCCCTTGCCTCTCCAGACTTTTGTCGATCTTAGCTCTTGCTGCTCCCTACCCTTGGCTTTCCTGGCTTTTGTCGATCCCGGCTCTTGCTCCTCCCGGCGCTAGCCTCTCTCGGCTTTTGCCGCTCAGTCATAATCATAGATATGACATAACACACATAAACAACATATACAGTATAACACACCACATAACTCTACGGGTACAAATAGTTCTCTTACCTGTGTCCCAAGCTTCGTAAGAATCAAAATACCGAGCACAGTCCTCTAAGCCGAGCCTCGCTGAAAACCTAGTCACAACACACAAGTAACGCTTACGTCACTAACCAATTTATAATTTATTATTGCGCCCCAGAACCAATCCCACACTTTTGGGACCTCCCGTTTCCCCACGTAAGGTGGCGAAAGCGTCCCCCGAGCCCCTTGAGCCAAAACCCTAAAAACGCAAAATCCCATATCCTGAAAAATGGCCTAGCGTCGTGGCACAGCCCTATAGGGGCCGCGGCGCCCAGCAGGGCTCCCCTATCCTGATTCAACTCAGTGCCGCAGCACAGAAGAGCAGAGCCGCGACGCTCATACGCGAACCCAGAGAACTGGGTTTTTCCCACTATTTTTCCCGAGCCAAAACTTACCCAAGTCATCACCCAAGTATACCCAAGTCCCAATTCGACCCAAACATCCAAATGAACAACATCACAACACATATACACCAGAAAACTAACTCAAACACTCATCCAAACTCAAAATCACCTAGTGGTTTAAAATTCCACAAAACTTAAACCACACTCCAAAAATCTTAAACCACATCATAATATAAACTTCAGAAATGCATGGAACTCTTACCTCAAATAGGAATTCGACCTAGAGATGCTTTCAAATCCAAATCCAAGCTTAAATTCTGAGATTCCTAAGCTTAAACTTGCCAAGACTTCATCTCAAAAATGCACAAAGCAGAGTACAAATCAACTCTCAATCACAACACTTCCCAACAGAATTCAACAAAGATTTTGAATTAAAAACTTACCCTTGATCCTAACTAAGCCTCTGGACTCAAGAATTTCTGGCTTAAGATCTTTCAAAAATCCAACACCATGGAGAAAGAGAACCGAGTGGGAGAGTGAGCTGAGAGAAATTGGTTCTTGTTCCTTCCTTTCCATTGTTTTTTCTAAGTATTCTAGAGTCCCCAGCTCCCAACTGAGTATATCCACTTGCCAAATGAACTAATTGCCCCCCTTAAGTTAACCTAAGTCCTCAAATATCACCAGGGGTAGTTTAGTCTTTTGACACTTCTCGCTAAGTCCTCGAGTACACCTAAAAATCTCCGTTAATCCCGACATACTCAAATCATTTCTAAATTACTACCCGATACTTAATAAATTCCAAACTCATATAATATACCCAAAATACCCCTAGGCTCATCCCGAGCTGGGTATTTGACCCCGTTGTGACTTTCTAGCTAAACTGCTCCCTGGGACCGTCTCGGATCGTGCAACATAATTATATCACCACTCACGCGTTGTGTCAATCACAATATTGCATTTATGCCCTCAGTGGGATAAAACTACAAATATGCCCCTAGCAACCAAATGGGGCCCACACTACAACAAAATTGACATTTAATGACTCTCTATAATGACTTACACCAATGGTGTAAGACATTAAAAGTATTTAGAGATATTTCAAGTCTAAGGGGGCAAGTCATTAAAAGTTATTGTTTATGACTAAGTGGGTAAGTCATTAAAAGTAGTGGGAGACGTTATTTGTTATAAATTAAAAAGTCAAAAAAGAAATAATTAAATTTGACAATGGGAGCCCTCTAACGTCTCCCTTGGGTAGACATGTACACATCCAACGTCTCCCCTAGGAAGATGTGTACACATCCAACTTCTCCCTTGGGAAGACGTGTACACATCGACCGTCTTCCCAGGGGAGACATTGGAAGTGTACATGTCTTCTCAGGGGAGACGTTGGATCTGTACACGTATTCCCAGGGAAGACGTTAGAGGCCTCCCCTATATATCTCCTTCCCCGAGCCATTCACGAACCAGACGAAACCAGAGACGATTTCTGGGCATTTTCTTGGCGATTTTGGGCGATATTTCATCCGTTTTCCTCCTCCGAAAATTGATTTCAGGTAAGTTTGTAAGTTTAATTCATGTTTAATAGTTAGGATAATGTTTTATTATTTATTTTCTTTAACTATAATGGGTTAATATTGGGATTTTAGGGTATTTTGTGGGTTGCGGTTTTGGGTATTGTGGGTGATTTTGGGCGAAATTGATACCGATTTTGGCCGATTTTCTCCTCCAAAAACTAATTTTAGGTATGTTTGTTCATTTTAATTAATGTATAATAGTTATGATAATATATTTTTATTTATTTTCTTTAATTATAATGGGTTAATATTGAGATTTTAGGGTATTGTGGTTGCGGTTTTGGGTAATATTTGCTTGATTTGAAGAAGATTTGAGATATGATTTCATTATTAAAATAATGCATTATAGTTAGAATGATAGAAATAATTATTTTTGTGCATTTTTTTTATGATTTGTGAGTTTATTATAAATATTTTTTTAAAGTTTGAAAAATCATTTTAATGAAGATTTGAGATACACAATTGGGATTTAATAGTTATACCACGTTATTAACTATTTTTATTTTTTTTTACTATTTAATTCGAAAATTGTAGATTTTTTAATTAAATTTTTAGATTGATTAAGTATATATATATATGTGTGTCTAAATAAGGAAAATAATTTAATTTCAATTTACATACTAAATTGCATGTATAGAAATAAGTAATTCAAGTATATATGTTTATGATTTTTTTTATTTATATTATTATATTATACAAAAATTATATATTTGTATTTATATTTTAATTATTTTATTAACATTGAAGTACATTAATTGCAAGAGGTGCGTACATTATCTTATCTCTCGTTTTAGTATTATTAAATTTTTGTTAGAGGAGTTTGATGATCTTAAATATCCATCCATAGTGAAGTAGGTTCTGAGATTAAAAGTGTGTGTTGCAGTGATAACAGAAGGTTGAGAACTGTGTGTTTTAGTGAAGTAGGTTCTGGAAAATTTGTTTGTGTGCTATGGAGCTATAAGGAAGAAACTTATTGTGTGTTGTTTGAATTGTTTGACTTGTTGTTAACAGATGGTTAGATCAATATTATAGGGAAAATGCTGTCCGATTTTGTCTAGAATTATGTATTCTATTATTATATTTTAAGTGTGTTGTGCTTATTTGATTGGATTTGATAAGATTGACTGATGGCTACGTTACTAATATAGAAGAAATGCTGCCCAATTTTTCATATGCTCGGCCATATGCTTATGTAGTTTTTATTGTTTAATTTTTCATAGACATAGGAGAAGATATGGATAGAAAATGGATGTCAGCGAATAGGTTATCCGTGGAATATAAAAATGGGGTCGATTTATTCTTAAAATTTTGTTCGGAGAATGTGAAAGTCCTAAAATTTACTCGTTGCCCATGTATTAAGTGTGGAAATGTAAGGAAAATGGATCTTAGTAAGATCAAACAACACTTATATTTCAAGGGAATCGACAAAAGTTACACGGTTTGGTATATGCATGGGGAGAGAATGCATGTCGCGCCAACTCCACCAAGTAGACCCAATGAAGTAAGGAGGAATATAGTAGAGGAGAATTGTGAAGCATTAGATGATATGATTGATGACGCACATTATGGATCCGGAGTAGACCTAGACAAGTTTAAGACACTACTTAGTGATGCTGAGAAACCGATTTACCCCGTTTGTAAAAAATTTACAAAGTTATTCGCACTCCTTAGGTTGTACAATTTGAAAGCTAAACACGGTTGGAGTGATAAAGGGATGACTGGTCTACTTTGTTTTTTGAATGATTTGTTGCCGGAGTGTAATGAAATGCCAACTTCATTTTATGAAGCAAAGAAAACATTATGCTCATTGGGCATGCAATATGAAAAAAATCATGCATGTCCTAATGATTGCATGTTATATCGGAATGACTTTGCAGATGCAAAAATGTGTCCTACTTGTGGTGAGTCACGATGGAAAAAGAAAAGAAATGGTGAGGATGTCAAGGAAGGAGTACTCGCCAAGGTCTTGTGGTACCTTTCTCCTATTCCTCGTTTCATCCGGTTGTTTAGAAATGTCGAACATGCTAAAAATTTATCGTGGCATGCTAATGAGAGAATAAATGATGGTAAATTAAGGCATCCAGTTGAAACCCTAGCTTGGAAGAGGGTTGATTTGAAGTGGCCTTGTTTTGGAAATGAATCTTGTAATATTCGTCTAGGTCTTTCGACTGACGGGATTAATCCACACACTTCTCTTAGTAGTAAGTATAGTTGTTGGCATGTTATGCTTGTCATTTACAATCTACCCCCATGGTTGTGCATGAAGAGAAAATTTACCTTGTTGACATTGTTGATATCGGGACCTAAACAACCTGGTAATGACATCGACGTAAATTTGTCACCTCTTATTGATGATTTAAAAACTTTGTGGGATGAAGGGGTTAAGGTTTATGATGTGTACAGGCAAGAATAATTTAATCTTTGTACTGTATTGTTGTGGACTATCAATGACTTTCCTGCTTATGAAAATTTATCCGGGTTTAGTGTGAAAGGATATAAGGCTTGTCCCGTTTGTGAAGAAAAAACATGTTCTGAATACTTAAAACACTCCCGAAAATTATGTTATATGGGTCATAGGAAGTTCTTGATTAGCATAAATATCGAACTTGGAAAAAGGCATTCAACGACAAACAAGAGTTTGAGGAAGCTCCTCAACCTTTAAATGGGAGTGAAGTACTTGAGAAGATGTCTAAAATCATGTTTAAGTTAGGTAAGCCTAAAGTTTGTACACCTACAAAGAGGAAGGGTCGTGGGAAGGCTAAGGTTGTGGAAGAGCCCAAAAGTTGTCATAAAAAGAAATCTATTTTTTTCGAGCTTGAATATTGGCAATTCTTACTTGTACGCCATAATTTAGATGTTATGCACACAGAGAAAAATGTATGTGATAGTTTGATTGGAACTTTGTTGAACATTCCTGGGAAAACTAAGGACAGAATTAAGGCTAGACAAGACTTGGCTGCAATGGGTATACGTGAAGGATTAACTCCGAAAATAGATAAGAGACGAACATACTTGCCTTCTGCTGCTTACACCCTCACTAAAGATGAAAGGAAGGAAGTTTGTTCCTGTCTATTTAATGTAAAAGTTCCAGATGGCTATTCATCAAATATAAGGTCATTGGTAGACAGGAAAAGTTGTACTATGAGTGGTATGAAATCTCATGATTGTCATATTCTAATGCAACACTTCCTACCAGTAGCAATTCGTTTTGTCTTACCTCAAAAAGTTTGAGAGATTATCACAAGGTTATGTTTATTTTTCAAGTCATTGTGTTGTAAGGTGATTGATCCTATCAAGTTACCCAAGTTACATGATGAAATTGCTGAGATCTTGTGTGAGCTGGAGAAATACTTCCCACCTTCCTTTTTTGATATAATGATTCATCTTACAATTCACTTGGTTAGAGAATTGAGATTTTTTGGTCCCGTTTATTTAAGATGGATGTATCCATTTGAACGATATATGAAGATTCTTAAGGGGTATGTCAGAAATAGAAGTCGCCCAGAAGGGTGCATTGTGGAATGTTATATTGCTGAAGAGGCAGTTGAATTTTGTTCTGAATACATGGCTGGTGCACAGAGGATTGGTGTAAATGAAGTTAATAATGTTGAGATTCAGAGTCGTCGGGGTAGTGTTGTTTGTGCAGTAAGTCAGGATGAACTAGATGAAGTACATCGTCTAGTATTGCAAAATATTAATGAAATTCAACCTTATATCGAGTAAGTTTATCTTCATAGATATAATGCATATGCAATGTAAATATGTGATAACTTTCACAATTAGTTCACTAACAGCATATGTAATTTTGAAGGGAACATTTTAACTGGATCAAGACAAAATTTCCATCAAAGTCAATGAACTCCAAATGGTTACAAGACGAACATTATCGTACATTTAATAGTTGGATAGAAAATAAGGTATATTATGTTGATTTTTTGATTTTATTTTTATTATATAGTAATGTATGTTGTTTGACTAGTTTTATTTTTAATAGGTTGTCAATGAATTGAAAAACACATCAAATAATGTGTCAGACATTGTTAAGTGGATCTCTCGAGGCCCTTCTCATAGAGTCATCAATTTTTCATCATATGTAATCGATGGTACACAATTCAATACTAGGGAGCGTGATGCCAATAGAACCACACAAAATAGTGGTGTTAGTCTTGTCGCTAGAACTATGCAAATATCCAGTGCGAAAGACAAAAATCTTGTTCAAAGTGATATGAATTTCTATGGAGTAATTAAAGAAATTTGGGAGTTAGATTATATCACAACTCGAATACTTGTTTTCTTTTGTGATTAGGTGAAGAGTGACAGTGGCATAATATATGAAGATTTTGGTTCACATTAGTAAACCTAAATCGACTAGGGCACAAACCTAACAGATTTATAATGGATGCACAAGCAAAACAAGTGTTTTATGTGAATGATCCTTCAGACAACCAATGGTCAATTATGCTTACAATTCCAACAAAAGAATGGAATACCAAAGATGGTGATTTGCATGATATACCTATTGAAGAAGAATCAATCATATTCACTTCACCAATATGTAATGATGAAATTGATGATGATGGTGTTTGTTTACATGATAATGGTGAAGGTTTATGGATTGATAACCTGATGTGAGGTATAATATAATTATGTTTGTCATACTTGCAAAAATGATTTTGGTTTGTTTATGATATGTTTTTGTTTGTCATTTTTTTTTTCTATATATATAACTTATCATATTGATTTTTATGTTTCACCGATGTCAAATCCTTTTGGTGATAGTGATGAGGAGGAAAATCCTCAACAAAATCCTGATATTGAGCTAGAGATTACAGATGAAAAAAATGTGCGAGGACGCACATGGATGAATAAATTGATTAAGAATAGAAGTGAAGGAAATCTTATACCTGTAAAGTTCAATGAGTATGGTCAAGTAATAGGTACTGCAAGAAGTAATCGATCTTCAGCGTTGGGTTCTATAGTGAGGACTATTGTGCCCATCACCTGTAACTCCTGGAACGAAGTTCCAGCGGAGATCAAAACTCATATATGGGATTTAATGAAGGTATGATTTAATTACATCTATTTTACTTAAAGATTTTAAAATATGTGATTTAATATGATTATTATTTCAAACTTGCATAAAACTTTTCAGTTGGAATATAGCCCCAAAAATCAGACAATGAAAGACGCAGCAAAGATGTTCAGACAATGGAAGACTGACACGACAAGGAAGCACATCTATAATGCTTTAGAGAAAAGACCAGATGAGTTTCCCCCTAGGAAACCATTTGGATTTGAGGAGATCATTACAGATGAGCAATGGTTAGAATTTGTCAACTCAAGATTAACACCAAAGTGGAAAGATAAGAGGTTACAAATGCAAGAATATCGAAGAATGAACAAATACAACCACAACCTATCTAGAGGAGGTTACGTGGGTGTGGAAGAGATGCTTCAACAACAGACTGGGCAACAATTATCTGATATTGATAGAGCTTATTTATGGACGATGGGTCGACCGAAGAATAAAGAAGGAGAACTTATTGGAGAGGCAGCTGAGGTTCAAAAAAACATTGTAAGTTTTTATATATATATTGAAGTTATATAATCTATTTATTTTAATATAACTAACTTAAATAAATTACTTTTATTTTACAGGCTCATTATCGAAAACTCATTGAGGAGGGTTAATGGGAACCCCAAGGCCCTGATGATGTGTTGGCGAGGGCATTGGGCACCCCCGAGCCACGAGGGCGTGTTCGGGCTAAAGGTCACGGTGTGTCCCCCGCATTGTTTTGGGATACTCCGAAACCTACCAAAATGAAAGAGAAATCGAAAGATATTGTTTCGACTAGCGCTATGAGAAATGAGTTTGAGGAAAGACTTCGTCAACAAAAAGAACGACATCGACAACAAGAAGCGTGTCTAGAAGAACGTTTTCGTAAACAAGAGGAAGTGTTGAGATCTTTCATGGCCCAACAGAGTGGTTCAGGATCCAATATTGGAGTCCCACCAGTAGTTCCAACCCCACCGGGACCATCTTACTATGTGCTCGACCCACAAGCACCATCTTACTATGTGCCCGACCCTCCAGGGCCATCTTGCTATGTGCCCGACCCACCAGTACCATTTGTGACTGAGGTAATTTCAATTTGATGGTTGAAAATGACTATGTATGTACATGCATACACACATATATACATAATGCTACTTATTATAATGTGCAGGAACCTAGTTGTCAGTTAGCCATTGGTTCGCTATCCAATATTGTTGCATCAGGCAAGCTCATTGACAAAGAGTTGGGTAACAACTACCAAATGGTGATTACTGACGCTATTAAGCCGGCGATACCTCTTCCTTATGCAAAACCTGATCAGCATATGTACATTGTCATTCAGGCTATTAGGCATCCTATATCATGGCCTAAGGAATTGGTCATCGTATCTGATGATATACATGAACAGGCAATGTATCATGTTTATATAATCATATTTGTTATTATATATTTCAATTTGTTTGTAAATTTTCTAATTATTAATATTATTTTACAGACTTGTTCTAGAAGTAATAACATATCAGAACGACCAATTGCTCCTTCAACACAACGACCCCGAGAAAGAATACAACGTTTGAGTGATCCTCTGACACAAGACACCAGTACTTTGGAACACATATACAATATTATATCTCGTTGGAATGACGATGACTGTGTCAATCCAGGCATAGATGAGGATGTATTCGGTCAGGATATTTCAAGTCTTTACATATGCAAAGAGGACATACTTCAATTTATTCGAATGGAAAGATTGGACAAGGAGTTGTCGTGTTCTACATGAGGTATCTCACAAGTTTTTTACTTAACCTTTCTTATTTGATTTATTTTAACAACAAATTTCCTAAATTATATTTTTGACTACTACTCTTTTTTTAATAGGTTGTTATACAATTTTTTGGTAGAACAAGGGCGCCAAAATAAGTTTTTATTTGTCAATCCTAATGTTGTAGCCACTAAAGGAAGTTCATTTGAAGAGCGCGCTCAAGGTCTTTTCAAGTGCTGTCGTCAGTTAAGATCAAGTGAGCAACTTATGATTGTCCTCTGGAACCATGGGTAAGTTCAAAAATTTGTTACTGCCAGATAGTTAGTCCTTATAACATTTATGTTGGAGACTTATACCAAATATTGTTTTTCTTGTGCAGTGATCATTGGATGTTGATTATATTGGCCCCATATGCATCTTACGTTTGTTGTTGTGATCCGGTGAACTCAGAACTGGAAAACCGTGAAGAAATTGTGGCAGTAATAGTCAATGCTTTCAACCTTTTTCTGACCACTCTACCAAAACCTCCCGAGATTCCAAATAATATAGAAATTGTGCAACCGAAAGTAAGTAACTACGACTTTAATTATACTTGAATTTTACTAATATTTTTTATATTAATTGCTTGATATTTTATTTATATATTAGTGTCCGCACCAACCAGACAATGTGGCATGTGGATATTATGTGATGAGAATGTTCAAGGATTACATTGAACATTCACGACCTGGACATTACTTGAAGAAAAAGGTATGTATATAAATTTATACAAAGTTAACAATTTATTTATTATTAAAGTATATATAATGAAATACTACACCATATACACTAGCACAGATTAATGAAATGCGACAACACTGGGCGAACCATATGCTACTGATAATTCAAAGTCATCGTCCCACATATTAGGGTTTTTTTTTACTTTTACTTTTTCTTTCTTAATATATGTCTAGCTAGCTAGTGTAATATTTGTTAATTTTGTATGTTTAACAACAAATATTACAATTTTGTATATTTAGCTAGCAAAAACATATTAGATATACACATTTTGGTTTTATTAATGAAAATTCAAAATTTAAATTTGCATATAATTTAGATTTTTTAATTAATATATTTAATTCTATTTAAAAAAAATTAATATATTTAATTCTATTAATTAATATGCTGAAAATAATTATTTATTTTTTAAAAAAAAAATACAAAAACCAATGATGACTCGTTATATGAGTCATTGGATGTCTACAAAGTCTCCCCATGGGAGACGTCATAGGGCCACTTTAGATGGCTCCTGCAACAACGTCTCCCCTAGGGGGATACATTAAATGTCTACAATGTCTCCCCCATATAGCCATTAAATGTCTATTTTATTGTAGTGCCACATGCACATTTAATTCACCTAAACATGCATTTCTAATCACATACTCATCAAATTCACATATTAACATAATAAATCAATTATTGCCCTCCAGGCACGCTAACCAAGGCCCTAAGCCTTACTAGAAAATTTAGGACGCTACAATAATCATAAGGTTTCAAGAAGAATCCAATAACACCCTAAATAAGAAATTAGTTCATTCTAAACATAATCAAATCCATCGAACTAAATATAAACATCACTACAAGGGAAAGTAAAAGAAGAAGAAAAAGAATAATAGAAATCAGTTGATCGCCAAGATTTTACCTCCACACAATGTTTCCTTGAGTCTCACCTTAGGGCTCTCCCTTCAAAATCGTCATAATGTTGCCTAAATAGTAGTTTGTCCTTTGAATGTGAAATTCTACTTTTGCCCCTACTTAAAATTCCCTAATCTGCACATTGACCGCCTCGTCTCGTCTCGTCTCTGACTTAAACAGCGTAGTGACCCTACTATGCCTGCGTCGCGACTCCAAAAGGTTGCGCTGCGACCCTTGTTTGCCCAGAACCTTCAACACTATGTTTCATCGCAGCACCGTAGCTCAAATACTCAGCGTCGCGACTCTAATGTTTGATTTTTGCCAATTTACTTCTTCTCAGGGCCAAACACGGTCTTTTTATCAATTCTTCCATAAATACAGAAATATTAATAAACAAAAGTGTTATATTGCACAAAAAATAACTAAATAAGCTTGAAAATTCCCTAAAAAAACTCTTTTTAACACCATAAAATCTAGTCTATCAAGCTCCCCAAAACTTAATTTTTCTTCATCCTCAAGTAAAACATTTGACATTTCTAAAACTACTAAAAACAAACATGAATCAAGTTATAACCTAGCAAGACTCATCCTCAAAAACACCATGCAATACAAGCTCAGAATTTTAACTATGTTTCATCCAGAATTTCAGTAAAATCAATTTAATAATCAACTTCGATCTTTGCTACACCAATCAACCTTAACCAATAAATAACTGTAATGACCCAACTACTCTAGACTTTGGACCATTAACGAAAACTATACATAGACACTAATTCTTAATAACACTTACAAGTGAAATCATTATAACTTTATTAAAAACTCATAAAAACCAATGTTAAACTTACATAAAACTCAAAGTAGGATATGGGATCCCATTGTTTTAAAATCAAAACATAACATAATTGTATTTAAAAGAGATTACATAATAAAATGCGGAAAAATACATATAAAAACCATAAGAAACAAAAACTACATCCTCGAATCGAAACTCTCGGCTCTTTGAATCCATTCCGCCTCAATACACATTCCCCAAGCTTCCAAGAACCTTTCCCGCCACTATAGCTATTTTCCTGCACATATATATAAACATAAAAGGAATGAGCCTAATGCCCAGCAAGGAAAATCTAACATATAGCCATATACATAAAAATTCATAATGCAACATAAAAACATACTATAACACTTATGTCACATACAGACTATAATGGCCATTATTACTTGGGGTCCCATAAACTAAACAAGTCATATGCCCATTAGATTAGTGGGGTCTTACAAGCTAAGCAAGTCATATGCCCATAATCTATTTGGGGCTTGTTAGTCATATAGGTCATATGCCCAAGTCTACAGTCATACTTAACATAACATATTACATAACATAAAATCATATAAAAGCATATAACACATAATCCTATCCTATTTTCCTTACCAAAATAACCGGGATATGAGGACTGATTTGGGACCTTGGAACACTCCTAAAAACCATTTATGATATGGTAAGTATATTGAAGAAAAGGGATGAAAGTGAAGAAGGAACTACGCTATCAAAATATACTTACCAAAAACCTTGTCCTTAAGAACTTGGATTTCCTAACCAAGAATAAGAATAAGGTTAGAATGAGTAGAAGACTATGAGAATTTTCAAAGAACATAATACAGAAATGGACTAGAGTTTGGAAATACCTTGAAGACTTATATGACCAATCTAAACCTTGAACCGAAATATGAATAAACCTTACTTTCCCAAGTGTTTGATAAGCTTATAATGATCAAGCTTATAATTCCCAACCCAAGTGTTTACACTCTCACACTCACCTAGCAACTTGCAGCCTTTGAACTTAGAGTAATAGATGAATAAATGACTGGGTACTAGGTCCTATTTATAGAGTTTAGGAATGAAAAGATCTTCATTTAACTTGAATAAAAATAATGGCATTTTAAGTGAAAATAATTTGAATTATCGTTTAGCAGAGGCTGAAGACTCGTTCAAAAAGATGCAGGACTCATCAAGAGGTTGAAGGTTTGAATGGAGAACGTTTTTGAAAACTTTCAAAATATGCTGAGAGGGGCGATATATCGCCCCCTGTAGGCGATATATCGCCTGGGCCAGTATGCCCGAGGCAATCGTGCAACGTTTCGTGTTTTCCGTATCTTCGTACTGCGATATATCGCCCCCTATAGCTGCGATATATCGGCATACGCTGAATATTTAAACACGAAATTACACATTTTTAGCTTAATTTGAATTGAGTAATCAGCCTTGACTAAGCCCTCTAACGTTTTCAAAGCTGCTGACTGACCGTAGAGTATTCAAATTTTAATCTTAATAGATTTAATCCCCAAAATACTTAATCATTAATAAACCTATATGTAATGACCCACTAATCTAGACTAATTGGACCATTATCGAAACTATACATAAAAACTTACATTTTACGAAAATACCATAATTTATTGAGTAACTTGAAAATAAGAGTTATTTACAAAAAACGAATACTAAGAAGGATTTTGGGATCCCATTGTCTTTAAAACAAAATAAGATTTAAAATAAAAGACATTACATAATAATGCGGAAAATACATGTAAAACCATAAAAAACATAAAAGGAGACTACATCCTCGAATCGATAACGCTCGGCCCCTTGACTCCATTCATCATCGATACACATCCTCCCAAGCATCACGAATCTTACCGCCTCTAAGCTTATTTTCCTGCACATAAACAGAAAGGAGTGAGCCTAATGCCCAGCAAGGAAAAACCTAACACATAGTCATATACAAAATTTCATAAGAAAACATAAAGACTTAACATAATACATATAACATACACTTATTATAATGGCCATTATTACTTGGGGTCCCATAGACTAAACAAGCATATGCCCATGGAATTAGTGGGGTCCTACTAGCTAAGTAGGTCATATGCCCATAATCCATTTGGGGTCTTGTTAGTCATATGGGTCATATGCCCAAGCCTACAAACAAACATACATATCATAACACATAAAACATATAGATAACATAAGCACATAACATATTGATTCTAGCCTATTTTCCTTACCAAAGTTACCGGGATAAAATGGACTGAGTTAGGACTTTTGGAACACTCCTAAAACCACAATGAACAAGGGTGAGTCTAAAGAAAGGAGATGAAATGAAAGAGAATAGGAAGACTAAACCATTAAACGAAAATATGCTTACCACCACTTAAGTGCTTAAGAACTTGGATTCCCTAACCAAAAATAAGAATAAGGTTAGGGGACTGAGTAGAAGGTTTTGAGAAAAGAAATAACATAGAATACAGAAAGGACTAGAGTTTTGGGTTTACCTCAAAGATTGCAAGATCAATCTAACATCCACCGAAATACTATAGCACTCACTTACTTCCCAAGTGTTTGATAAGCTTATGATGTTTAAGCTTATAGTTTTTCCCCAAACCAAGTGTTTACACTCTCTCACTCACTTAACACTAGCAGCCTCTGAACTTAGAGCAAATGGTGAATAATGGCTGGGTACTAGGTCCTATTTATAGAGTTTGGGAATGAAAATATCTTGATTTTACTTGAATAAAAATAATGGCCTTTTAGGTGAAAATCATTTGAATAATCGTTCAGCAGAGGCTGAAGACTCGTTCAGAAGATGCTGGACTGTTGAAGGAGTTTGAATGGCTGAAGGGAAAAGAATTCAAATGTATTTGAATTCATGCTGGTGGAGGCGATATATCGCCCCCTATAGGCGATATATCGCCTGGACCTTTGTTCCCGAGGCGACCGTGCATCGATTCGTGTTTTCCGTATCTACGTGCTGCGACATATCGCCCCCTATAGCTGCGATATATCGGCATACGCTGAATATTTAAACACGAATTTACACATTTTTAGCTGAGTTTGAATGGAGTAAACAGCCTTGACTAAGCCCTCAACGTGCTCAAAGCTGCTGACTGACCCTATACATTCAAACTTTTACCCTTATTTAATTTAATCCTCAAAAATACTAAATCCTTAATTACCATTCAAAACATGTGCTTAAAATCCTATTGGTTGATGTCTAAACCTTATAATATAATAATATATTCCTTAATATCAGACACATTAATCAAACCTTAGGTTATACTTAATATTCTTAAACTATAGGTTAAACTTAGAAAATCTATAAGTACTACTATGAGTGTCCAAATAACTCCCGGTCTGAACCAAAAATCCAAAGTAACAATGATAACACTAAACATACTATAATACTACTAAACAATTAGCTAAGTAAAGTTCTTGGACTCTACAATTCTCCCCTACTAAAAAGAATTTCGTCCTCGAAATTTACTTACCAAATAACTCCGGATACCGGCTCTGCATGTCCTCTTCCAACTCCCACGTTGCCTCGCGTTCAGAACTATTGCTCCATAGGACTTTAACTATAGGAAAGCTCTTGGACCGTAACTGCTTCATCCCCCTATCTAGGATGCTAACCGGTCGTTCCTCGTATCTTAAGTCTTTCTGGAGTGCTATGGTATCGTACTTGAGGACGTGAGATGGGTCTGACACATACTTGCGTAACATCGAGATGTGGAAGACGTTGTGACTATCGGCTAGTGCTGGCGGTAGGGCTAGTCTATACGCAACTGGTCCCACTTTGTCCAATATCTCAAAAGGACCTAAGAATCGGGGACTGAGCTTGCCTTTCTTCCCGAACCGCTTGACACCCTTCATAGGAGATATCTTCAGGAAGACTTGATCTCCAACTTGGAACTCCACATCGCGTCTCTTGGTATCTGCATAGCTTTTCTGTCGGCTTTGAGCAGCAAGCATACGCTGTCTAATAAGCGTTACTGCTTCTTGAGCTTGCCTAACAGCTTCGGGCCCTAGAAGCTGCCTTTCTCCTACCTCGTCCCAGTGCAACGGTGATCGGCACCTTCTTCCATATAGCAACTCATAAGGTGCCATCTCGATCGTCGACTGGTAGCTATTGTTGTACGAGAACTCGATCAGCGGTAAGTACTTGTTCCACGATCCTCCGAAGTCAAGTACACATGCGCGTAGCATATCCTCTAAAATCTGAATCGTACGCTCTGACTGCCCATCTGTCTGAGGATGGAAAGCTGTACTAAGACTTAACTTAGTACCCATGGCTTGCTGTAAGCTTCTCCAAAATCTTGACGTAAACACTGATCCTCTATCTGATACTATCGTCTTGGGGATTCCATGCAATCGTACAATCTCTTGGATGTAGATGTCTGCATATTGGTCTGCCGTATAAGAAGTCTTAACAGGCAGAAAATGAGCCGACTTGGTTAGTCTATCTATGACTATCCAAGCAGAATCATGCTGCTTATTTGTCTTTGGCAGACCCGTCACGAAGTCCATGGCTATATCGTCCCACTTCCACTCCGGTATGCTAAGCGGTTGCAATAATCCTGCAGGCCGCTGATGCTCCGCCTTCACTTGCTGGCATACCAGACACTTAGATACATATTCCGCTATGTCCTTCTTCATCCCTGGCCACCAATAGACTGCCTTGATGTCATGAGTCATCTTGGTAGACCCTGGATGAACTGAGTACGGAGTACTGTGCGCTTCTTCTAGGATCGTCTTCTTAATACTCTGATCGTCTGGCACGCATACTCGATCCTTATATCTCAATAAACCTTGACTGGATATTGAGAAATCTGTAGTCTTGCCTTCTCGGACTGCATTCATGTGCGTTGCTAGTGAATCATCATGTCTCTGACCATTCCGTATGTCTTCTAGCAGATTCGATTGGATAGACAAGTTAGCCAGCTTGCCTACAACCACTTCTATTCCGGCACTGATAAGCTCCTGCTGTAGTGGCTTTTCTATTCCGGATAAGGCTGCTAAGTTCCCATAACTTTTTCGGCTAAGTGCATCGGCAACTACGTTTGCCTTCCCCGGGTGGTATAGGATTTCGCAGTCGTAATCCTTTACTAATTCCAACCACCGGCGCTGCCTCATGTTAAGCTCCTTCTGAGTAAAGAAGTATTTTAAACTTTTGTGGTCCGTATAAATCTCGCACCGTTCTCCGTAAAGATAATGGCGCCAGATTTTTAACGCAAAGACCACCGCTGCCAACTCCATATCGTGAGTTGGATAGCGTTGTTCATACTCCTTTAACTGACGTGACGCGTAGGCTATCACCTTGTCATTTTGCATCAGTACGCATCCCAATCCTAACTTTGATGCATCACAGTAGACAACGAACTTGTCGTTGGGTGTTGGGACACTAAGTACTGGTGTTGAGCAAAGCTTATCCTTAAGTAACTGGAAGCTTTCCTCACACTTATCATTCCAGTTAAACTTTTGTTGCTTCCGGGTCAGGTTGGTGAGTGGAGTGGCTATTTTAGAAAAGCCCTC
Organism: Humulus lupulus; assembly: GCF_963169125.1. Taxonomy (NCBI): domain Eukaryota; kingdom Viridiplantae; phylum Streptophyta; class Magnoliopsida; order Rosales; family Cannabaceae; genus Humulus; species Humulus lupulus. Next base: position 10,824,416 of record NC_084801.1, read on the forward strand.
TACAAACTTTCTATAGTAACCTGCTAGCCCTAAGAAGCTTCTTACTTCCGACGCGTTCTTTGGTCTAGGCCAATCTTTCACGACCTCTACCTTCGATGGATCTACTGCAACTCCGTCTTTCGATATGATGTGCCCGAGGAACGCCACTTGTGAGAGCCAAAACTCGCATTTCTTGAACTTCGCGTAGAGTTGGTGCTCCTTCAATCGCGTCAAAATTATCCTCAAGTGTTCCTCGTGCTCCACTTCATCCTTGGAGTAAATTAAAATGTCGTCGATGAACACAACGACGAATTTATCCAAGTAGTCCTTGAAGACCCTATTCATTAAGTCCATAAACGCGGCTGGCGCGTTAGTAAGACCAAAAGACATAACCAAGAACTCGTAATGTCCATAACGAGTCCTAAAGGCTGTCTTAGGAATATCTTCCCCCTTTACCTTGAGCTGATGATACCCGGACCGTAAATCGATCTTAGAGAATACAGTCGCGCCTCGGAGTTGATCAAACAAATCATCAATCCGAGGTAGCGGGTATTTGTTCTTAATCGTTACTTTATTCAGCTCACGGTAGTTTATGCACATTCGCATACTTCCGTCCTTCTTTTTCACGAATAGTACCGGAGCTCCCCATGGTGAATGGCTTTGCCTAATGAAACCCAAGTCTAGGAGTTCTTGTAGCTGCGTCTTTAACTCCTTGAGTTTCGTAGGTGCCATCCGGTATGGTGCCTTAGAGATAGGCTCGGTGCCCGGTACTAATTCTATCGTGAAGTCTATTTCTCGATTTGGCGGCAATCCTGGCAAGTCATCGGGAAATACCTCTGGAAAATTCTTGTATAACCCGAACATCTCCAACTTTGAGTGATGTCTCCTTCTCCACCTTCGTGATGCTGGCTAAGAACGCTTGGCATCCCTCTATCCTTTGTTGAGCTTTGAGAGATGACACTAACGGGGTGCGTAATCCTGAAGCTTGTCCCATGAAGCATTGTCTCTGGCCGTCAGGAGTCTCGAACTTCACCTTCTTGCGTTGATCGTTGCGCCATGTCGTGCTAGCCGATCCATGCCTAATATTACGTCGAAGTCTTTGATCACTAGCTCTATCAGGTCTCCTTCTAGTTCCTTGTCCTTAATCTTGATTGGTACGCCTCGTACTATTCGTGATGATAGAACTACTTTGCCCGAAGGCAACTCGGTTACAAACCTAGTTCTAAATCTTTCACTAGATTTGTCTAGTTTTTCCATCATTCCTAACGAGATATACGAGTATACTGCTACCAATCAAGCGATACTAGAACATATACTATCGAGGATAGGATCTGACCTGTAAATGCTTGTTACTAGCATGGGTTCCTCCTTGGGTCAAGGCAAAGACTTTGGTCTGGAACCATCGTTTAATCCTTCTTCTCCTCATTAACATTCATCTGAATCCTTTCTACTTCTATTGCCATTTCTAGAACATTGGCATAGGTAGTGGTTCCCAGGTTTGCTAACTTAACCCCTAATTCCATCTTTGGTCTAAGTCCTCTGACGAACTTGGGCAACCTCGTAAAGTCGGTTGGGACCAACTCTGGTGCAAACTTGACTAATCTGTAAGTCCCACCATATTCTGGCATCCTTCCTGAGTAATGACGAGACGCAGGATATGCGGTCCGTATTACTGAGGTTCATGTCCGTAAGAATTGGCTCCACATTCCTTAGCCACTCCTCTGCCTCAAAGGGGTCTATAGTCCCTTCGAAGTTTGGAGCGTGCTGCTTGCGGAACCTCTCATACACTGACTCCATATTCGGTACTGGATGTGGCGCGTAGTTCGTCACTAGCCATCCCCCATATGGACCAACTTGTTGGGGTGCTAGGGCCATTTGTTGTAGCTGCGGCTGCGGTTGCGGCGGAGACTGAGGCTGAGTCTGCGCCTGTTGACGTTGTTGCTGCAAGAGTTCCTCGACTTGTTGTCGCCGTCTAGCGATTTCCGCGGTGTTGTCAGTTGACGGTGTCGGCGTGTTGCGGCTAGTAGTAGCACGTACTCCTCTTCTGCGAACTGGAGGGCATCATTGGTCGTTGGAACAACATTGGAGGCGTTTCCGTTGGTGCGTGCAGATCTTCGGAGCGACATCTTCACCAAAAGTTCTAACAGTCGAGAACTTGTTAGGACTTACCCTAATAGGCTCTAAGGCAAAAACTTATTCTAAAACAAACATATCTCGGACCTATTTATTATGACTTCTTATGAAAAATTATATAGGTCTTTATTCATTATTAGAGTGGGTTTCTATACTTAGAAAAACAAGTCATCTTTATTTTCTAAGTGTGTTTCTAATCATCCTATATGACTTAATTCTTAGGCTCGAAACTTATCTTTGTTCCAAAGTTAACCATATTGAGGGAGGGCTGGGATCAGTAAAATCGTTCCCACTACTAAGGCCCCCTAACTCTCAATAAGGAAACTTGGTTCATTGATTTGTATCCACCTTCACTGAACTTAGTCATTATTCATTTTATTTATTACTTATTATGATTGCGAAAATAAAATCAAACTCATACATGAAAATAAAATAACATGAAATCAATTTGGAAAAATAATTTTCACTTATTACAATCATAAAATAAAGAAATAAACAAAACAAACAATGAAAAACTAGCTATTCTAAAAATCGGGATCTTCTACATCCGATCCTTCATCTAGCATATCATCATCTATCTCCTTATAATCATCATTGTCTTGAGCCTCAAAATTTACTCGAGGAAGATTCAAGAAGATCCTATGTTGTTGCTTATTAGTGAATTGAAACTCTAAATCATAGGTGAACTTAAGTATGAGAGAATAATATCTTAGGGCTGCTTGTAAGTCATCATCATTATTTATATTCTCCCATATTTCTTCTAAAGTTAAAATTGCTGAAGGAAAATCTTTTAAAAGCCTAATTACTAGGACATATTGTTCTGCAGCTCTCATCATAATTTGCTTAGACTCTTGTAGGTGACCTATCTCTTTGTGGAACAAGATCAATCTTCGAGTGATCTTTTCTAGTGCTCCTACGGTGTTCCTTGGCTCCCTTATTCTTTTTAAAGCCTTAATGGCTCGGATATCCTCATTGCTTAAAGCTCCGTTCATTCTTAACTGAAAACATAAACACTAAAGTGTTAGCTATACACATAAGTAACATAACTAGTAACTTAAACACTTACTTGGCGGTCCGATTCGGAGCTTTGAGCGTGTGTATCGAGGAGAACTTCATGCAAAAGAACTGTTGCTCTGATACCAACTGTAATGACCCATAATTTATTGAGTAACTTGAAAATAAGAGTTATTTACAAAAAACGAATACTAAGAAGGATTTTGGGATCCCATTGTCTTTAAAACAAAATAAGATTTAAAATAAAAGACATTACATAATAATGCGGAAAATACATGTAAAACCATAAAAAAACATAAAAGGAGACTACATCCTCGAATCGATAACGCTCGGCCCCTTGACTCCATTCATCATCGATACACATCCTCCCAAGCATCACGAATCTTACCGCCTCTAAGCTTATTTTCCTGCACATAAACAGAAAGGAGTGAGCCTAATGCCCAGCAAGGAAAAACCTAACACATAGTCATATACAAAATTTCATAAGAAAACATAAAGACTTAACATAATACATATAACATACACTTATTATAATGGCCATTATTACTTGGGGTCCCATAGACTAAACAAGCATATGCCCATGGAATTAGTGGGGTCCTACTAGCTAAGTAGGTCATATGCCCATAATCCATTTGGGGTCTTGTTAGTCATATGGGTCATATGCCCAAGCCTACAAACAAACATACATATCATAACACATAAAACATATAGATAACATAAGCACATAACATATTGATTCTAGCCTATTTTCCTTACCAAAGTTACCGGGATAAAATGGACTGAGTTAGGACTTTTGGAACACTCCTAAAACCACAATGAACAAGGGTGAGTCTAAAGAAAGGAGATGAAATGAAAGAGAATAGGAAGACTAAACCATTAAACGAAAATATGCTTACCACCACTTAAGTGCTTAAGAACTTGGATTCCCTAACCAAAAATAAGAATAAGGTTAGGGGACTGAGTAGAAGGTTTTGAGAAAAGAAATAACATAGAATACAGAAAGGACTAGAGTTTTGGGTTTACCTCAAAGATTGCAAGATCAATCTAACATCCACCGAAATACTATAGCACTCACTTACTTCCCAAGTGTTTGATAAGCTTATGATGTTTAAGCTTATAGTTTTTCCCCAAACCAAGTGTTTACACTCTCTCACTCACTTAACACTAGCAGCCTCTGAACTTAGAGCAAATGGTGAATAATGGCTGGGTACTAGGTCCTATTTATAGAGTTTGGGAATGAAAATATCTTGATTTTACTTGAATAAAAATAATGGCCTTTTAGGTGAAAATCATTTGAATAATCGTTCAGCAGAGGCTGAAGACTCGTTCAGAAGATGCTGGACTGTTGAAGGAGTTTGAATGGCTGAAGGGAAAAGAATTCAAATGTATTTGAATTCATGCTGGTGGAGGCGATATATCGCCCCCTATAGGCGATATATCGCCTGGACCTTTGTTCCCGAGGCGACCGTGCATCGATTCGTGTTTTCCGTATCTACGTGCTGCGACATATCGCCCCCTATAGCTGCGATATATCGGCATACGCTGAATATTTAAACACGAATTTACACATTTTTAGCTGAGTTTGAATGGAGTAAACAGCCTTGACTAAGCCCTCAACGTGCTCAAAGCTGCTGACTGACCCTATACATTCAAACTTTTACCCTTATTTAATTTAATCCTCAAAAATACTAAATCCTTAATTACCATTCAAAACATGTGCTTAAAATCCTATTGGTTGATGTCTAAACCTTATAATATAATAATATATTCCTTAATATCAGACACATTAATCAAACCTTAGGTTATACTTAATATTCTTAAACTATAGGTTAAACTTAGAAAATCTATAAGTACTACTATGAGTGTCCAAATAACTCCCGGTCTGAACCAAAAATCCAAAGTAACAATGATAACACTAAACATACTATAATACTACTAAACAATTAGCTAAGTAAAGTTCTTGGACTCTACACTATACATAACATGTGCTATTATCTAATTGGTTCTTATCTAAACCTTATAGTATAATAAATATTATCCTCAATATCAGTCATATTAATCAAACCTTAGGTTAAAATTAATATTCCTAAACTATAGGTTAAACTTAGGAAATCTATAAGTACTACCATGAGTGTCCAAATAAATCCCGGTCTGAACCAAAAATCCACAGTCATAAAGATAATACTATTATTACTATTATACTACTATCTAACTAGCTAAGTAAAGTTCTTGGACTCTACAATAACACACAATAAAAATACCATATACATGTCAAATCTTCCAAATCCTTCCATCAAAATCAAATATTTCATATGCTTGGATAATTCATTAATCTCCCCTATTATGATAACACATACTTCAGAATCAAAATGACTTTTTTTTTTAGCTTGTAACAAAAGGCTGAGGATCATATAGGTAAATAAAAGTCATTTAGGGTCACATATACCATAAGCACACAACATCAATAAAACCAGTTATTTTTTTTCAACTTGAAAACCCACAAACATGTCGGCATTAAATGATCAAATCAAAGGTACGCAACAGAATATATGGACTCTTTTTAATAAATATTAATACCAGCCAGGATCATATACATATATAAATATTAAATAACATACAAATAGATCATGGATTACCTTTTCTAGCCTATCAAGTGTCCTTGAGTCTTTTTGTGTAAATCAACGATCTTCCTATCCAATTTCTGAGATCTCACACCTTGATCTTCCAGACCAATCCTCAAACACACAAGGACGTGTGTGGGCACATAGGATTCAAAAGGTTGATTTATGTGACCCCCTAGATGTACTCAACACATGAGATCAAGAGAGTTTTGATAGAGAGAAGGTTCAGAATAGTTTTCAGGTTTAGAAAAAACTGTCGCTTTAGAGAGAGATTCTGATTATCCATCACTTTCTGAATATCACGTAAAGATATTTAATCTAATTAAATAATCTTTATTTAACTAAAATATAATTCAAATTAAATCTAATTAGATATTTTCATTTAATTCTCTATTTAAATTATATTTAAAAAGAATAATTAAATAACTAAACAAATTTATTTGAAATTCAAAATTCAAATCCTAGTGATAAAATCTCTGACGCTAGGTGCCACACACTGTACAATACAGTGTGTGTCGCCCAGCCCTATTAGGGTTGCTGTAATCTTCTCATTTGTTTGTATAATCAACTTTTAAGACAAGATATTTATTCCAACAAAGATATCAGTTAATTCAAAATTAATTTTATCTTAAAATATCAGTTTTAAATTATATAAATAAATATCATATTATAAATAATATATTTATTATTTTCTCTCTTTATATTAATCCAAACAAGATTATTAATTTTAAAATTTTTTTTTTAACCTATAGTATTTTAAAAAAAATATATAGTTAATAATTAATTAATTCTCAATTAATCAATTACCCATAATTATCAAATAATTATTTCCTTGCCCTGAAAAATTAATTCCTTTGCAATTTAGCCATTTCTCTTAACAAATCTTTCTTTTGACATACTTACTCTTGATAGTGTAAGACAGTGGTGATCTGGGGATCATGGACCTATAATATGAAGCTCCAATAAACCAAATTATTAAATAAACTCTCTAATATAATAATCTTATTTATTAATTCCATGATTATTCCACTATAAATATGGAATTGCACTTTAAGTATTTATAGAATTATATTTACAGAGTTTTCTCTAGTAGTCCATTGATATAATCAAAATATGTAGTTCTGTCCTCCATTATTTGTTCGTTAATTAGAGCTGGTCAAAATTATTTTTTTACCCTTATAATTACTTCTTGATCCTTAAGTACCATTAACTCACTAGCGAATAATTAATCTATAATCTAATTATAGATTTGAGCTTAATAACTATTCAATTCTAGAATCAACCCTTAAGGGAACCAATATTCGATCTGTAAGGAAACCATGGATTCCAATATTGTAATTCATGTTCCCAACCATCCATGATATGAATCTCCAAAACAAAAGTCATTAGCCTTATTATTCTAAGACACCTTAATGAGTGAATCAAAAGATCCAATAAACATAAATTGGAGTTCATGAATACTCAGGATTTAGACTGATCTACAAATGATCATCTATTATGACAAGAATTAAATCTTTACGTCAAACGACAAGTTTATAAATCATCTTCCTAAGCATGCATCATTCCAATTTCAGCTTAATCAACAAACTATACAAATTCTAAAATAGTTATCAAATTTCATTCCACAAACCCACTGAACATGCATATACTAAATGATTGTAAGAAATTTATTTATTAAGGCTTTCATGGAAATTAAAACTCAGATCAAAGCTAATCACTAATTTATTTCACCAAGCACACAGATTCACACAGTTCTAAAAACATCACTCATCATATCACATGGTGATAAGTATCATCGGCTTCAGAACAACTTACATGCAAAACATGAAAAACAACTATAAACCATTAAATATAACTAAAAACATAGTAAACTCTCCCTCAAACTTAAAGTACACATTGCCCCCAACGTGTTACAAAAAGAATAATGAAAGAGGACGTACAATATCACGCACCACATCAATATGGTTATTCCTTTTTATTTTCTTTCTTCTGGGTAGGCGCGTTGCGACTCATTTCTTGGGCGCCGCGGTGCCTAGACTTCTCCAAAAACTCAGTGGCTCTTTGACTTTCGCGTCTCTAATAGTTGGGTCCGCGACTCAGAATAGCCTACGTAATTTTTTTTCATGATTTCCATAGTTCATAAATGACAAATTAAAGTCTAAAATTATAAAAACATAAAGATTAAAACTCAACATAGAAAAATTGACCAAACCTAAACAAAATAACAAAACAATAAAAAGATAAATAGATTGGGATGCCTTCTAAGGGCATTGTCCTTAATGTCATTTAGTCGGGCGCTGAATTCCTCTTCAACTTCAACTAGGATCAAGCCCACCCCTCACATCCTTGAGAATCATAATGTCATGAGTGGATGTTCGTTTCTAGATATTACAAATTGGTGGAACTCTCCCTCGCTCATGTAACATTCGAATCTTCTCTCTAAAGAACATTTCTAAACGATGGCACACTTTTCGCATACCACTTTTAACCATGGACCTTTGCTTAGAGACTTCCAACGTTTTATTTCCTTTCTTTACCACATCATCTCTACAACAAGTTTGAATTTCCGTTGTTGCAAAGATATTAAATATTACCTCCTCTTTTCGCACTCGTTGCTTCAACTCACCCTTTCGTACATCGATTAATGCCCTACCAGTAGCCAAGAATGGCATTCTAAGAATTATTGGAATATTTTCATCTTCCTCCATATCAAGAATAGTAAAGTCCACGGGAAAGATGAATTTGGGAACTTTCATCAATACATCCTCAATCACTCCATGGTGATGTTTAACTGAACGATCTGCTGTTGAGATTGGTTAAATATAATGGTTAAGATACTTACACATTGAGGTGAAAAACACTTAACGGTTTGCACTTAAAGAGAGGTGAAAATATGAGATTATGTAGAAGGCATCTAGAAATGACTTTTATAGGTCTAAAGTGATACAATGAGGTATCCAAACATTCCCAAAAAGTTTGGTAGCATTTGGAGAAATTTTAGGACTATTGGAGTGGTCCAAAGTCAGAGAGGGTGGCAATATGTCGCCCCCTAAGTGGCATAGCATCACCAAAATGCGAAGGGCTTCAAAAGCCCTAGCAGGCGATGTATCACATGTCAGGCGATACATCGCCTGGGCAGTCTTTTATGGACGTACAGTTTACGTAAAATGCTCCAAACGATGTGTTTTAAATGCTCTAATCCTATTCGTTAGACCAATGATGATTCATACACTATATATATGTGGATAATTAGAGTTAAAAAGCCTTAATCACACTTTCAAACTCTCTCTCTCTAAAACTCATTCTCTCTCTAGCACTCTAAGACCAAAGTTTTCTCCAAGAAACACATCAAGCTTGCTTTACTTGCATGAGTTGCAAGGCTTGTTCAATTACAAATCTCATTCTACTTGGTTGAAGCTTCAAGAAATTGTGAAGGCTTGGAATAGATATTTTGGACAACAATATTCATATTGTGTATAAGCCTTAGAAGTTCCCCAAGCTAAAGATTCAAGTTGCTCAATACAAAGGTTGTATCTCTCTAACCCTAATCTTGTATTTTGTTATTCCATTATGTTATTCATTGTTAGTATTGATGATTAAATGTATACAAGTTCATCTTATCATCATTTAATCATCTAGTTTCATATATTCAAGATTAACATTCATATCATGAACATGTTTCTTTGATTATCAAGGATTGCCTTCATACTTTGAATTTGACTCTTGATCAACATCTAGGGTTTGGAATATTGCATTATTATCATTATTCATTGTTGATTTGCAAAGAGTAAAGCCATATATTCCTAACAATCAAAATCTCTATTTGTAATTACTTTCATTTTGCGTTTTTCATAATCAACAATGACGGAAATTAGTTCATCTTCCATAACCTTCAAATCCTTTTTTCAAGATTCAGTTTGTGTTGGACACATAACCATGAAAGATCAAAGAAAGTTCTATTTGGAAATGTTCTACATGAATGTGGATATGGATTCAAAGTCTTAATCAACATAGGATGAGAAAACTCAATGGGATTACATGCTTAAGGATATTGGTATCATCAAGATCCTTATCTCTAAATGTGTAGATTTCAAGAATTTGAATGAAATGTGTTTGCTGCCATATTTTTATGAGTTTGAGATTATTGTTTATATTAAGAGTACAATGTTGAATGTTAATAAACAATTCAAGGGTTATTCTTGTACTTATTTTGTTTGTAAAGTTATTGATCATTGTGTGAGATATGGTCATTGTAAAATTAACCAAAATGAAATTAGGGTCAATAAATTGATGTTGAGATCTTTGTGCCTACCTCGATTAGTAGATAGAGGACCTAGATGGGTTATCATATACTATTTTATGATCTAACCTACCTTGATTAGTAGACTGAGGACCTAGATGGTTTTATCACATGCTACGGTGTGAGTTAATTGCCAAAAATATTGTAGTCCTATGTTTATATGATATACGTTTTTACATTATATATGTTTTACAATATATGTTTTATGATATAGTCTTATGATTTATGAAATGTTGTAGTAGATTTTCCTTGCTGGGCATTAGGCTCATTCCTTTAATTTTAGATGGTGTAGGAAAATGAGCTTGGAAGGCAATATGGATTCATGGCAGCTTTGGCATGTGTATTGGGGATGGACTGAATGAATGGACTGCTAGAAGATCGAGGATGAAGTTATTTCAAGTCTTTTAATTTATGTATTTATTTTTGCAATTAGTTTTTGAACAATTAAATAAAGGTTTATGTTTCCTTTATGTTTTATGTATTAAACAATGGGGTCTTGTATTTTGGATTTATAATAAAAAACTATTATTTCTTAAATGTATTCCAAAATAGTAGTTATGTTTAGTAGTTTTTAATTGTCTGAGGTCTAGAATTAGTCATGGCATTATAGTTGGTATCACAACCCACAATTCATATGCATGAAGTTCTCCTTGATACACACGTAAAAGCTCAGAATCTACTGCCAATGTAATTGTTTATATTATGATTGGTATGTTTATGTTTATAGCTAACGTTTTAGTCATTTTTTTTCAGTCAAAATGAATGGAGCTTTGAACTATCAAGATATCTGAGCCATTAAGGCATTGAAAATAATTAGAAAATGTAATGCCCTGACTAATGCTAGACCTCAGACCATTAAAAAGTACGAAGACATATCTACTATTTTGGAATACATACATACATAAAATATTAGAATTTTATTAAAAATCCAAAATACGGTACGGGATACAGAATATGGGATCCCATCATTATTTACATAAAAACATAAACATAAACTTTAATTTATTGGTTAAGAACTAAGTGCGGAAATACATAATAACATCAATTAAAAGACTTGAAACAACGTCATCCTCGATCTTCCAACAGTCAATCAATCCATCCCTAATACACATGCTAAGCTGCCACAAATCCAACCCGCCTTCCATGCTCATTTTCCTGCACCATCTAAAATAAAAGGAGTCAGTCTAATGCCCAACAAGGAAAATCTACTAGAAACATATATCACAAATCATAAGACTATATCATAAAACGTATATCATATATGACTACAATATTAATGGCCATTAACTCATTACTGTAGTATGTGATAAAACCATCTAGGTCATTAGTCTACCAATCGAGGTAGGTTAGATCACAAGGTAGTATATGATAACCCATCTAGGTCCTTCGTCTACTAATCGAGGTAGGGTAAATTATAACTCTAAACCATGATAATGATGAAAATCTCGGGGTTTGCTATCTAAGCAACTATAAGCCCCAAGCAACTAAAAACATATTCATACATATATACCTAGCACATAGCATATCATAACACATATAATCTAACCTATTTTCCTTACCAAAAACTAGGATATTGGAGACAAGAACGGGATTGGAAAATTTCTAAAATCAACAATAAGAATCATGAGTTTCTACAGAAATGGAGATGAAAAAGAGATCTAAACCATCAAGATAGAAACTTACTGAAAAACCTTAAGTTTCAAGAAACTTAAACACCTAACCAAAAGTTATAATAATGAGTTAGAATCTGAAAGAAAATAAAAGAACTATGATGGATTAAACCTAAGGATAAGAACACCTTGAATGGACTAGAACTTTGATCTACACCTCAATACCCAAATATCACTCTATCTTACTTCCCAAGTGTTTAGAAAAGCTTAGATTGAAAAGCTTTCAAATCCCGAAACCTTAGTGTTTCTCTCTAGAATAAATTAGCAGCTTGGAGCCCCTGAAGAATGCTTGAATGATGAATGAAATGGCTGAGTACTAGGTCCTATTTATAGAGTTCAAAGAGTGAAACTAACCCTTTTTTAAAAAGACTAAATAAATGAATATGAATTGAATAAATTTGAATTTTCGGTTCAACAGATGCCTAGAACTCGGTCAAAAACATTCAGGAGTAAATCTAGGTTGTTGAGGGCTGTTTCTAATTTAAATCCACAAAGTTTCAAAAATGGCTCCAAGAGCCAATATATCGCCTACCCTAGGCGATATATCGCCCTTGCCTATACCTCGAGCATCTGTGGTTTCGTTCGTGAGAAGTCGACGTGTTTTACGTGTCTTCCGTAGGCGATGTATTGGCCTATAGTTGCGATATATCGACATACAATGATATTTTAAACACGTTTTTGCACACTTTCAGCATATTTGAAGTTTGATAAAATAACTTTGACTGAGTAAAACGTAATCCTAACAACTATTGAAAGGTTCTAGAGCTTCTAGATCTATCTTTTATTAATTTATTAATCTAAAATCCTTAAATGCTTAATAAACATGCATGTGACAAGTCGCACGTTCTTAATTATTCTATCTAATCCTTAGGTTATAATAAAAAATATTTCTAGGAATAGCTATATTAATCAAACCTTATGTTAAAATTAATATTTTTAAACTATAGGTTAAACTTATAAAATCTATAACTGTTTCTATGAGTTTCCAACTAAATCCCGGCTTGGACCTATAATCATGAAAACTAAAATACTACAAACTACAACTACTACTACTATTATCTAGCTAAGTAAAATTATAAGACACTAAAGATAACCAAGGAATACAATAGGAGTGCCAGAAAGAATCACTCAAGGATTGATCTTATTTCACAAGGGGATAGTTCACCTTCAAACCACCAAGCAAATTATGATGAGAGCCATGGAACAATATGCCCTAGTAATTAGGCTTTTTAAGGATTTTCCTTTTGTAGTTTCGAAATTAGAAGAAATATGGGAGACTATGGATGATGAAGATGATTTACAGTTAGCCATGAGATATTATTTTCTTATACTTAGGTTTACCTCTATGTTGGAATTTCAATTCACTAATGAACAAAAGCATAATATCTTAATGAATATTCCAAGAGGTAGTTTCGAGGCTCATAGTAATGATGATTATGAAGAAATAGATGATTATATGTTTGATGAAGGGTCAGATGTAGAGGATCCTAATTTTTAGATTTTACCCTAGTTATTTTTAGTATAGTTTATTTATTTATTTATCTTTGAATTTATGATTGTACTTAGTGAAAATCTTTTTCCAAATAAATAAAGTTGTATGAGTTTGGTTTTTTTTTACAATCATAAAGGCGATGTATCGGCCCTATAGTTGCGATATATCGACATATGATGATATTTTAAACACATTTTTGCACACTTTTAGCATATTTGAAGTTTATTAAAACAACTTTGACTGAGTAAAACGTAATCCTAACAACTGCTGGAAGGTTCTAGAGCTTCTAGATCTATCTTTCATTAATTTAGTCATCTAAAATCCTTAAATTCTTAATAAACATGCTTGTGACAAGTGTCACATTCTTAATTATTCTATCTAGACCTTAGGTTATAATAAATAATATTTCTAGGACCAGTTATATTAATCAAACCTTATGTTAAAATTAATATTTCTGAACTATAGGTTAAACTTATAAAATCTATAACAGTTTCTATGAGTTTCAAACTAAATCTCAGCAGGGCAATCTGACAGTAGTCGAGTATGCTCGACAATTCGATTGACTAACCAAGGTCACACCAGAGTTGGTACCAACCGATTTCTTAAGGGTTGCCAAGTTCACCAGGGGACTCAGACCAAAGATTGAGCTAGGAGTCAAGCTAGTAAATCCTAGAACTACTTCTTACACCAATGCCCTAGAAACAACTATAGAGGTGGAAAGACTCCAAGAAAACATTAGTAAGGAAGAGGCCAGCAAGCCTGAACCTAAGCAGTAGAATCGGACGTAGAATGGTCAGAACCACAACAACAACCACCAGGATAACAATAATGGCCAGAAGAGGAAGCATCCTGATAGTAATCAGGATGATGGTGACAAATGAGCATGAAATAGCAATGGAAATAATAGGTCGAGTTATGTAGAATACCTGTAGTGCTCCAAATGCCAGAAAAGACATCCTCGGGAGTGTCGTGCGAACACCAAAGATTGTTACAATTGTGGCTAGGAAGGTCATCGGAACAAGGAATGTCCACAGCTCAAACAAGAAGAAAAGAGGGACAACATGATGGTTCCAGCCAGATTCTTTGCCTTAACCCAGGGAGAAGCCAAAGCTAGTAATAAAGTAGTCACAGGTTGGCTTCCTATCCTCAATAGTATATGTTCAGTATTTTTTTATTCGGGAGCAACACACTCGTATATCTCGTTAGGAATGATAGAAAAATTAGACAAACCTTGTGAAAGATTTAGAACTAGGTTTGTGACAGAATTGCCTTTGGGCGAAGTAGTTCTATCATCACGAATAGTACGAGGAGTACCGATCAAAATCGAGGGCATAGAACTAGAAGGAGGCCTGATAGAGCTAGAAATCAACTACTTTGGCGTAATACTGGGCATGGATTGCCTAGCAAGGCATGGCACAACCATCGACTGTAGACACAAGCAAGTGACGTTCGAAAATCCTGACAGCCAGAAACTATGTTTTATGGGAAAGGTTTCAGGACTACGGACACCGCATATCTCATCTCTCAAATCATAGAGGATGATAGAGAAAGGATGTCACATATTCTTAGCAAATGTCATGGATATGGCACAAGAAACACCACTAAAGGTTGGAGACGTCCGCATTATAAAGTAATTTCCAGAGATATTTCCTGACGACTTACCAGGGTCGTTACCGCCTACTCGGGAAATTTACTTCACAGTCAAACTAGTACCAGGAACCGAGCCTATCTCAAAGGCACTATACCAGATGGCACCTACAGAAATCAAGGAGTTGAAAACTCGGTTGCAAGAACTCTTAGACTTAGGTTTCATCAGACTGAGCCATTCGCCATGGGGAGCACCTATTCTATTTGTGAAGGAGAAGGATGGAAGCATGTGGATGTGTATCAATTACTACGAGTTAAATAAGGTGACAATTAAGAACAAGTACCTACTACCTCTGATCAACGACTTATTTGATCAACTCCGAGGAGCGACTGTCTTTTCAAAGATTGATCTACGATCCAGTTACAAAGACACGATACGGGAAGAGGATATACCAAAGAAAACTTTTCAACTCGATATGGACATTACAAGTTTCTAGTTATGTCTTTTGATCTTACCAATGCTCCAGCCACATTTATGGATTTAATGAATCGGGTCTTCAAGGATTACTTGGACAAAGTCGTCGCAGTGTTCATTGACGATATTTTGGTGTACTCCAAGGACGAAGTCGAGCACAAGGAACATTTATGATTGACTATGATGCAACTAAAGGAGCATCAACTTTATGCCAAGTTCAAGAAATACGAATTTTAGCTATTGCAAGTAGCGTTCCTCAGCCATATTGTATCCAAAGACAGAGTTGTTGTAGACCTAGGAAAGGTAAAGGTTGTGAAGGATTGGCTAGGACCTAAGAATGCATCAGAAGTTAGAAGTATTCTCAGGCTAGAAGGCTATTATCGGAGATTTGTAGAAGGCTTTTCTAAGATAGACACTCTGCTTACCAACGTGACCCGGAAACAGCAAAAGTTCATTTAGACGGATAGACGTCAAGAGAGCTTCCAGTTGCTCAAGGATAAATTATGCTCAGCACCAATACTTTTTGTACCGACACCCAACGAAAAGTTTGTAGTATATTTTGATGCCTCGAAGCAGGGTTTGGGTTGTGTGTTGATGCAGAATGACAAAGTGATTGCCTATGCTTCAAGGCAGCTGAAGAAATATGAGCAACACTATCATACACACGATATGGAGTTGGCAGCGGTGGTCTTCACATTGAAAATCTATCGCTGTTATCTTTATGGAGAACGGTGTGAGATTTATACGGACCATAAGAGCTTAAAATATTTCTTTATGTAGAAAGAGCTCAACATGAGGCAGCGCAGGTGGTTAGAACTAGTAAAGGATTATGACTGTGAAATCCTATACCACCCAGGACAGGCAAATGTAGTTGCAGATGCGTTAATCCGAAAGATTTATAGAAATCTAGCAGCATTATCCGAAATAGAAAAGTCGTTTCAACAAGAGCTGATTAATGTCATAATAGAACTAGTCTGGGGTCAACTAGCTAACTTTTCCATCCAGTCGAGTTTATTAGAAGATATACAGATCGGGAAAGGGCATGATGACACGTTAGTATCACATATGGCTGCAGTCAAAGATGGAAAGACTACAAATTTCTCGATAACAGAACATGGGTTCTTGAGATATAAAGGTCGGGTGTGTGTGTCGAATGACAATTGAATTAAAATGAAGATTTTAGAGGAGGCATACACTACCCCATACTCAGTTCACTCAGGGTCGACCAAGATGACTCACAGCCTTAAGGCACTATATTGGTGGCCGAAAATGAAGAAAGATGTAGTAGAGTATGTGTCCAAATGCCTTGTATTCCAGCAAGTGAAGGCGGAGCATCAGTGACCTGTAGGCTTATTGCAAATGCTTAGTATTCCAGAACGGAAGTGGGAAGACATAGCCATGGACTTCGTGATAGGATTACCACGAACAAATAAGAAACACGACTCAACTTGGGTTGTGGTAGATAGACTCACCAAGTCAGCTCACTTCCTGCCTATCAAGACTATGTACACTGCATACCAATACACATACATCTATGTTCGAGAAATAGTACGATTGCATGGAATCCCTAAGACCATAGTATTTGATAAAGGATTAGTGTTTACATCAATATTTTGGGGAAGCTTGCAGCAAGCCATGGGTACCAAGTTAAGTCTTAGTAGACATTTCATCCTCAGAACGATGGTTAGTCTGAGCGTACCATACAGATTTTAGAAGATATGTTACACACTTGTGTAGTAGACTTTGGAGGATCATGGAGTAAGTATTTGCCACTTATAGAATTCTCCTAAAACAATAGCTACCAGGCAACTATCGAGATGGCACCCTATGAGTTACTTTATGGAAGGAAGTGTCGATCGTCATTACATTTGTACGAGGTAGGAGAAACACAACTTCTTGGACCCAAAGTTGTTAGACATGGTCAGGATGTACTGGCGCTGATTAGAAAGTGTATTCTCGCCACTGAGAGTCGACAAAAGAGTTATGCGAATGCCAAGCAGCGAGAAGTGGAATTCAAAGTCAGAGATCAAGATTTCTTAAAGATATCTCCTATGAAAGGAGTGAAGTGGTTTGGGAAGAAGGCAAACTTAGTCCCCAGTTAATAAGTCCTTTTGAGATATTGGACAAGGTGGGAACAGTAGCATATAGATTAACCCTACCGCCAGCTTTAGCAAATAGCCACAATGTGTTTCACATCTCGATGCTGTGTAGATATGTGTCAGACCCATCTCACGTCCTCAAGTACGATACGTTAGCACTCCAGAAAGACATGAGTTACGAGGAACGACCGGTTAGCATCCTAGAGAAGGGGATGAAGGTATTACGGTCTAAGAGTATTCCAATAGTCAAGGTCCTATGGAGGAACAGTTCAGAATGGGAGGTAATGTGGGAGTTGGAGGAAGACATCCTCGCACGGTATCCGAAATTGTTTTGTAAGTAAATTTCGGGGACGAAATTCTTTTAAGTAAGGGAGAATTGTAGTGTCTCGAAATTTTACTTAGTAGTAGTAGTTTAGAAATATCAATTTTAACATACGGTTTGATTAATATAGCTAATCCTAGAAATATTATTTATTATAATCTAAGGTTAAGATAGAATAATTAAGAGTGTGACACTTGTCACATGCATGTTTATTAAGAATTTTAGATGAATAAATTAATAAAAGATAGATCTAGAAGCTCTAGAACCTTCCAGCTGCTGTTAGGATCACGTTTTACTCAATCAAAGTTGTTTAAAAAAACTTTAAATATGTTGAAAATGTGCAAAAAAAAACGTGTTTAAAATATCAATGTATGCCGATATATCGCAGCTATAGGGGCCAATATGTCACCCTATGTTTGATACGGAAAACAAGTCAACTTCACACGAACGAAACCACGAAGGCTCGAGGCATAAGGGTAGGTGATATATCGCCTAGGGTAGGGCGATATATCGGCTCTTGGTTCTATTTTTGAAACTTCGTGGAATTCGAGCTTAAAACAACCCTTAACAACTTGGACTTGCTCTTGAACGTTTTTGACCGAGTTTTGGGCATCTGTTGAACCGAAAATTTTAAATTTATTCAATTTATATTCATTTATTTATTCATTTTAAAAGGGGTTTGTTTCACTCCTTGAACTCTATAAATAGTACCTAGTACTCAACCATTTCATTCATTATTCAAGCACTCTTCAGAGGCTTCAAGCTACTAAGTTTATTCTAGAGAGAAAACACTAGGGTTTGGGATTTAAAAGATTTTCAATCTAAGCTTTATAAACAATTGGGTAGTAAGATAGAATGACATTTCGGTATTGAGGTGTAGATCGAATTCCTAGACTAGTCAAGGTATTATTATCCTCGTATTTAGTTCATCATAATTCTTTTATTTTTCTTTCATTTTCTTTTAGATCCTAACTTGATTTCATGGCTTTTGGTTAGGTGTTTAAGTTACTTGAAACTTAAGGTTTTTTGGTAAGTTTCTATCTTGATGGTTTAAATCTATTTTTCATCTCCATTTCTTTAGAAACTCATGATTCTTACTGTTGGTGTTAGGAGTTTTCCAATCCCGTTCTTGTCTCCAATATCCTGGTTTTTTGTAAGGAAAATAGGCTAGATTGTATGTGTTATGATATGTTTATATGTTATGTTGATATGTTGTATATATATATATGAATATGTTGTATGTTATAGTCGCTTGGGTATTATAGTTGCTCAGAGAGCAAATCAAATCCCAAGATTTTTATCATTATCATAGATTAGAGTTATAATTTACCCTACCTCGATTAGTAGAGAGAGGAACTAGATGGGTTATCATGTACTATTTTGTGATCTAACCTACCTCAATTAGTAGACTGAGGACCTAGATGGTTTTATCACATGCTACGGTAATGAGTTAATGGTCATTAATATTGTAGTCCTATGTTTATATGATATACATTTTTACGTTATATTTGTTTTATAGTATATGTTTTATGATATAGTCTTATGATTTATGATATGTTGTAGTAGATTTTCCTTGCTGAGCATTAGGCTCATTTCATTAATTTTAGATGGTGCACAAAAATGAGCTTGGAAGGCAGGATGGATTCATGGCAGTTTGGCATGTGTATTGGGGAGGACTTCTGGAAGATCGAGGATGAAGTTATTTCAAGTCTTTTAATTTATGTATTTATTTCCGCATTTAGTTTTTGAACAATTAAATAAAGGTTTATGTCTTATGTATTAAACAATGGGATCCCGTATTTTGGATTTTTAATAAAGTTCTATTATTTCTTGAATGTATTCCAAAATAGTAGTTATGTTTAGTAGTTTTTAATGGTCTGAGGTCTAGAATTAGTTGGGGCATTACATGCAATGTGATTAATTCTAATTCTATTACTTTGTGGCACAACAGACTTGCTCATATAGGTTATAGAACAATTAAAAGAGTTGGTAAATGTGGATTAATTAATTCTAAAGTGAATGAGCATGATAAATGTGAATTATGTGTTAAATCTAAAATTGTAAAGAAACATTTTCCAAGTGTTGATCGATTTTCATACTTGCTAGATTTAGTACATAGTGATTTAAGTGAATTGAATGGCATGTTGACTAGAGGAATAAATAGATACTTCATAACTTTTATAGATGATTGCCCTAGGTATACTTATGTGTATTTACTTAAGAGTATGGATGGGGTATTTAATGCATTTAAAATCTATATAGCTGAAGTAGAACATCAATTGGAATGGAAAATAAAGACTCTTAGAAGTGATAGAGGTGGTGAATACTTTTTGAAAGATTTCAATGTGTTTTGTGAACAACATGGAAATATGCATGAATACACTACGCCATACACTCAACAACAAAATGGAATAGGTGAAAGAAAGAATAGGACTTGTCATTAACTCTATGCTTTTACATGCTAAGTTGTGTTATAATTTGTGGGGTGAAGCCTTGCTTGCTGCTTGTCATATATTGAATCGAATTCCTATGAAAAATAATAATTTGTCTTCATATGAGTTATGGAGAGGAAAGAAGCCTAACCTAGGCTATCTTAAAGTGTGGGGGTACCTTTCTTATTCCAAGAGCACGGAGCCTAAAAGGACCAAGTTGGGTCCAAGGGCCTTAAAGTGTGCATTTGTTGGCTGTGCCTCAAATAGCAAGTTCTATAGACTATTAGACTTGGAGTCTAATGTGATAATTGAATCAAGAGAAGTGGAGTTCTTTGAGAATATGTTATATAGTGATAGTAATTCTCAAGAACCCACAAGGATTGGAGAATCTTTTGTAGAGAAAGATCCAAAGGTTGATGAGCAACCTATATTGCCTCAGAGAAGCCAAAGGCTTAAAGAATTGGGATCAAATGAGACATGTTCTCAAGTGGGACACTCTACCTAATAGAGGGAAACCTTGAAGAATTCACATAGAAATTTCCTATGGCTCTTCAAGCTGAGGAAGATCCCAAAACATTCCAAGAAGCAATGTCTTTGAGAGACTCTACTTTTTGGAAGGAGGCAATAAATGATGAGATTGATTTAATTATTTCAAACAACACATGGGAATTGGTAGACCTTCTACAAGGTTCAAAACCAATTGGGTACAAGTGGGTATTTAAAAGGATATATCACACCGATGGCACATTACAAACCTTCAAGTCAAGACTAGTAACCAAAGGATTTAAACAAAAGGAAGGAGTCGATTATTTTGACACGTATGCACCAGTTGCTAGGATAAGCACTATAAGAGTAATATTTGCTTGATCATAAATATATAACCTTTATGTTCATCAAATGGATGTCAAAATGACATTCCTAAATGGAGATCTTGATGAAGAGATTTATATGGAACAACCGGATGATTTTTTTCTAAAGGGAAATGAACATAAAGTCTGTAGGCTTGTTATATCATTATACAGTTTAAAGCAAGCACCAAAAAATTGGTATGAGAAATTTGATAAAGTCATAATTACGGATGGGATTAGACAAAATAATGCGAACAAGTGCTTATACTCTAATACTTGTGATAACTATGTCATCTTGGTGTGTCTATATGTTGATGATATGTTGATTTTGAGTAATGATATGAAAGGCATATGGAAACGAAGAGGTTTCTATCTTCCACTTTCAAGATGAAAGACCTTGGAGAGGTTGATACCATCTTGGGTATAAAAGTGAGAAGAAATAGTGAGGGTTATTCCTTAAGTCAAGAACACCATGTTGAGAAAGTACTTGACAAGTTTAGTCATCTCAAAATCAAAGTGGTAAATACACCATTTGATTAAAGCATAAAGATTAAAAATAATAATGGTAGTGCAGTGGCTCAACTTGAGTATGCAAGTGCATTAGGGAGTCTAATCTATGTCGCTCATTGTACAAGGGTGAATATTGCATATGTGGTTAGTAAACTAAGTAGATTTACTTGCAATCTAAGTATGGAACATTGGAATGTGATTGAGAGAGTTCTACGGTACCTTAAAAGGACCAAGCAGCTAGGCCTCCAATATTCAAATTTCCCAAAGATACCTGAAGGATATTCCGATGCGAGTTTGATATCAAGTGTAGGAGATAATCTCTCCACAATTGGTTGGGTGTTTATGCTTGGAGGAGGAGTTGTTTCTTGGGGTTCTAAGAAACAAACATGTATTTCACACTCAAGCATGGAGGCCAAATTTATAGCTCTAGTGGCAACCAACAAAAAGGCTAAGTGGCATAGGGATCTCATGTTGGAGATCCCAATTTCCACGGATGAGGTATCGATGATCTCGATACTTTGTGATAGTCAAGCCATATTGGCTAGAGCTTATAATGGCATATATAATGGGAAGTCTAGACATATAAGTCTAAGACATGAGTATGTGGGACAATATATTCGTGAAGGAGTCATATCGATCTCAAATGTTAAGACAAGTGAGAACTTATCAGATCCATTTACAAAACCTCTTGTGAAGAGGTTAGTAAGTTATGCTTCAAAAGGGATGGGACTAAAACTCCTAGAATAATATATTCACCAATGATGCTAACCCCACTCCAAACTTGTGAACATCAAGGGCAAGAGTTCAATGGGTAAGAACAAGTTATTGGGTGAATTGTTTCAATATTAACAAAATCCATGAGTTCCATCCAAGGATGGTTAGTGTTGGTTGCTATCGAGTGAGGGTTAAGCCTAACGCTTTTAATGAAGTTCAGTTGTGTGCAATAAGCATTTCTAAAGGTAGCAAAGATGCTATAAGAACTTCACCTATGTGAACTTAGAGGTGGTGCCGCCTCTCATGGGAGTTAAAGTTTCTCCCTAGAAAGTTCATGAAATGGATGAGCACATGGCCATATGAGTGCTAAGCGAAAAATGTGGGAAAATGAATCGTCAAGAGGAAGTGTGTGTGGTGTTACCAGTTTTATCATTAAGGAGTACTTGTTTCAATCTTTAAGGCACCAATGACTTCGATAAAGCTTTGTAATACTTTCACTAAGATAAATTTCAAATTGAAAGATACTTTATTTTATGCACTAAAATTTTTACACGTTGAGATTGGTTAATATAATGGTTAAGATTGTAGAGTCCAAGAACTTTACTTAGCTAGTTAGATAGTAGTATTATAGTATTTATAGTATTATCTTTATGACTGTTGATTTTTGGTTCAGACCGGGAATTATTTGGACACTCATAGTAGTACTTGTAGATTTTCTAAGTTTAACCTATAGTTTAAAAATATTAATGTTAACCTAAGGTTTGATTAATATGACTGATATTAAAGATAATATTTATTATACTATAAGGTTTAGTTAAGAACCAATAGGATTTTAAGCACATGTTATGTATGGGTGATTAAGGATTAAGTATTTTGAGGATTAAATTTAATAAGGGTAAAGTTTGAATGCTCTAAGGTCAATCAACAGCTTTGAATACGTTTGAGGGCTTAGTCAAGGCTGTTTACTCAATTTGAATTAAGCTAAAAATGTGTAATTTCGTGTTTAAATAATCAGCGAATGCCGATATATCGCAGCTATAGGGGGCGATATATCGCAGCACGTAGATACGGAAAACACAAAACGATGCACGATTGCCTCGGGCATACTGGCCCAGGCGATATATCGCCTACAGGAGGCGATATATCGCCTCCTTCAGCTTATTTTGAAAGTTTTTGAATTTGTTTTCCATTCAGCCATTCAACCTCTTGATAAGTCCAGCAACTTTTTGAACGAGTCTTCAGCCTCTGCTGAACGATTATTCAAATTATTTTCACCTAAAAAGCCATTATTTTTATTCAAGTTAAATTAAGATCCTTTCATTCCTAAACTCTATAAATAAGACCTAGTACTTAGCCATTATTCACCTTTTACTCTAAGTTCAGAGGCTGCAAGTTGCTAGGTGAGTGTGAGAGTGTAAACACTTGGGTGGGGAAATCATAAGCTTGATCACCATAAGCTTATCAAACACTTGGGGAAGTAAGGTTTCATAGTATTTCGGTTCGAGGTTTAGATTGGTCTACAAGTCTTCAAGGTATTTCTACACCTTAGTTCATTGGTATGATTTTATTTTAAGTTCTCTTAGTCTTCAACTCAGCCTCTAACCTTAATCTTTATTTTGGTTAGGAAATCTAAGTTCTTGAGCAAAAAGGTTTTGGTAAGTCTTTTTCTCAATGGTTTAGTCCTTCCATTCCTTTCAATTCTCTTCTTCTCTATACTCACTCTCTTTAATGGTTCTTAGGAGTGTTCCAAAGTCCCACCTCTGTCCTCTAATCCTGGTAATTTTGGTAAGGAAAATAGGATAGAAATTCATATGTTATATGTTTTATATGTTATCTTATGTTTCTTATGTTATGATAAGTGTTATGATATGTATGTTTGTAGGCTTGGGCATATGACCCATATGACTAACAAGACCCCAAATAGATTATGGGCATATGACCTGCTTAGCTTGTAGGACCCCACTAATCTCATTGGGCATATGACTTGTTTAGTCTATGGGACCCCAAGTAATAATGGCCATTATAGTATGTGTATGATATAAGTGTAATGTTATGTTATGTTTTTATGTTGCTTATGAAATTTATGTATATGAACTATGTGGTAGATTTTCCTTGTTGGGCATTAGGCTCATTCCTTTTTTGTTTTTATGTGCAGGAAAATAGCTATAGTGACGGTAAGGTTCGTGGATGCTTGGGGATTGTGTATCGGTGATGAATGGATTCAAGGAGTCGAGAGTTCGATTTTCGAGGATGTAGTCTTCTTTTTATGGTTTTACATGTATTTTTCCGCACTTGCTATGTAACTCTTTTTTATTTTAAATTATGTTTTGTTTTTAAAACAATGGGATCCCATATCGTACTTGACATTTTATGTAAGTAACTCTTATTTTTACAAGTTTCCTAATAAAGTTATGATGTTTTCACAATGTAAGTTTTATTAAGGATTAGTATGTTTAGTTTTCGTTAATGGTCCAAAAGTCTAGAGTAATTGGGTCATTACAAAGATGTTTACACGTTGAGGTGCAAAACACTTAATGATTTTCACTTAAAGAGAAGTAAAAAAAAATGAGATTGTGTAGAAGGCATCAATAAGTGACTTTTATCGGTCTAAAGTGATACAACGAGGTCTCCAAACATTCCAAAAAAGTTTGGTAGCATCTGGAGCAATTTTAGGACCATTGGAGTGGTCCAAAGTTAGAGACGGTGGCGATACATCACCCCCGAAGTGACATAGCATCGCCTAAATGCGAAGGGCTTCAAAAGCCCTAGCAGGTGATGCATCGCCTGCTAGTAGGCGATGTAAAGCTTGGCGTATTGCTTACCAAGTGATGCATCGCATGTATGCAAGCGATGCATTTCCTGGGCGGTCTTTTAGGGTCGTACAATTTACTCAAAATGCTCCAAATGATGTGCTTTAAATGCTCTAATCCTATTCGTTACACCAATGATGATGCCTACACTATATATATGGGTTATTAGAGTTGAAAAGGCTTGATCACACTTTCCAAATCTCTCTCTAAAACTCATTCTACCTCTAGCTATCTAAGACCAAAGTTTTCTCCAAGAAATTCATGGCTTGTTCAATCCCAAATCTCATTTTACTTAGTTGAAGTTTCAACCGATTGGGAAGGCTTGTAATAGAGATTTTTGACAACAATATTCATATTGTGTATAAGCCTTAGAAGTTCCCCAAGTTAAAGATTCAAGTTGCTCAATACAAAGGTTGTATCTCTCTAACCCTAATCTTGTATTTTGTGATTCTATTATGTTATTCATTGTTAGTATTGATGATTAAATGCATCTAAGTTCATCATTTAATCATTTAGTTTCTTATATTCAAGATTAACATTCATATCATGAACATGTTTCTTTGATTATCAAGAATTGCCTTCATACTTTGAATTTGAATCTTGATCGACATCTAGTGTTTGGAATATTGCATTATTGTCATCATTCATTGTTGATTTGCAAAGAGTAAAGTCATATATTCCCAACATCTATCATTTTTAAGGACACGGTAGTAGGTCGACCTTCTCCTAATTTCAACTTACGAATGATTGATAGAGGCATTAGATTCACACTGGCCTTAAATAACATAAAGCCTTTGTCACCACTGAGCCCCTTATAGAGCATGAGATATTGAAACTACTAGGAGTTTTAAGCTGGGGAGGTAGCTTCTTCTGTAGTATCGAACTGCACTCCTCAGTAAGTGCCACTGTCTCATAGTCCCTAAGCTTCCCTTTCTTTGACAGAAACATAACATGGCATTTGTTCAAGTGCCTCAGCGAAAGGGATATTGATGTGTAGATTTCGAGATATATCCTGAAATTTAGAAAATTGCTTGTCAAGCCTATTATTTTGAAGCTTTTGCGGATATGGGATCTTGATATGTTGATCTATACTTATTTTTGGCTGCTTCTTTAGGTTCTTAGTAACCTTTGACCCACTCACATCCTTCTCCTTATCAGACACATTTTCTACATTAATCCATTTTTGTGTGGGTTCATCTATCACCTTTCCACTTCTCAAAGAGAATGCATTGCACTGCTCTTTAGTATTCACTTTAGTAGTGCTCGGTATGTTCCCTTGAACACGGTTTGTCATTGAAGTATCCAACTAACCAATCTGAGTCTCCAAACTCTTGATAGATGCCCTTGTGTCAATCATAAATTGATTCAATACATAAGGTTGTGGTTCAGGCTTCTTCATTAAAGTTTGTCGCTGTGAGGGTCTAGCATGTGGTTGATAAAATCCAGCAGGAGGTTGTTGGAAATACTATTGTGATTGTGGTTGTGGAGGTGGGAACTATTGTAATTCTTTACTACCTTAGAGTCGTTACCATGTGATTTTAAAATGTGCCATTAGCTCACTATTCGATGTTTTAGGTCGAAAAGTGTGATTAAACAGGATAAAGACTCATTTAATTAAAATTAAGTATAAATGATTTGGAAATTTACTAAGCTCATGAAAATGATACATTGAGGTCCCAAAATAATGTTTCAAAAGTTAAGATATAGTCGACCTAAGCGACAAAACCAACTATTTACAGCATATAACTCAAAACAATCCATGTCGTGGTAGCCAGGTAGGTCAAACATGTACACGCCACTCCACGCTCTCCAACTCAAGGTTGGTCGAACTTTCCTTTGCCCTTTCCTACACCATAGAGCACCCGTTAGCTCCTGGACGTGAAGAATAAAAAATAAAGAGGTTTTTTTTGTTTTTTTTGCTTGATTTTAAAAAGTTAGCTGAGGCCCAACAAGAAACCTCAACACATAGCATTTCACAATTCAATCTAGTAATAAACAACTTAAACATATAACAGATTAAACATATAGCGGCCTATCCTGACCTAAGTGCTTTACCAGGCACTGGGTTCACGGTCTTTACTGAGCAGGCGAGTACAACACCCTTAGAGGGTCTTGCCCTAGCAGCCTGCATTCAACATGCTTAATGCCAATCCTGGCCTTTGTCATCCCCAACCTTCATCGTTCTCGGCCTTTGTCGTTCTCGGCCTATGCCATTCATTCATAATCATGCACAATATAGTAAAGCATTTACAGGTATTCACACACGCATTACACACAAATAATAGGGCCAAGCCCTGCTCTATGGGTACAGACAATTTTCTTACCTGTGTCCTGAGCAGATTACTTAATGCGATTCCGGGCAAAATCCCCTAAACCCGACCCTTGGCATAAAACCTAGTCACAACACATCATTAAATAGACATCCATAAAGCCCTAATTGATTAAGAAATTCATATTAATATTCTAGACTTCGGGACCTCGAATTCTACTAAATCGGGTAGTAGGATTCTTCCCGAGCTCTAAGATTTGGGTTACCGATCTTAAAATTCTATCTTGGTCATTTTCCCAAATTTGAGTCACGACCCGCCGCAAGTCATAGAGCCTTGGATCTCTCATTTGGGAAACATGGGCTGCAAATCGCCCTGCCTACACCACGACGTCTGGGCAAAATCAAAGGCTTCACAGGCCTCTTCGCACACACGAGCCGCGACGCCTGAAGAACAGGGTCGCGGCTTGAGCCCAAAACCCAAAAATTCGCATGCATTTTTATGAGCCAATCTCTCTAAAATTCATCCAAATCAGAGCCTAGACCCATAATTCAGTCTACAGTTCGTATCAAAGCAACATAAATCGCATAAATACCCCAAAACTCATCCCACATGCTCATCAAAACTCAAAAATCATACCTTGTTGCTCAACCCCATAAGACCTCTAAAACACAACTGAAAACTTAGTAAAATCAGCAAAAGTTACCAAAAGAAACACAAAAATAACCTTACCTCAATTTATGATCAAACCCTGAGCAAAACCTCAACTATTTCAGGCTTCAATTTCCTTTAAATTCCTAGCCTTCTCCCTTGAATTTCAACAAGAATTTTCATGAGCCTTTGAGAAAGAGAGAGAGTGTGTCGAGAGAGAGATGAACTTAAGGGAGTGTATTTTCTTTCTAATTAGTCCTAGTTCCTCACTCAATACTATCCACTAAAAATGACCAAAATATCCCTAAGTAAATACTTAGTCCTTTAATGCCACCAAGGGCAATCCCGTCATTTACCTCATCCCAATAATTCCTCAAGTATTCCTATAATTCTCCATTTAATCCCAACATACCCAAATAATCACTAAGTCACTACCCATTACTCAGTAATCCCAAACATGTGCTACATTCCCAAAATATCCCTAGGCTCACCCCGAGTCGGGTATTCGACCTCGTTTTGACTATTGCGCTATTCCGCTCCCTAGAACCGTCTCAGATCACACATCACAAATATATCTCCACAATACTATGGTTTTATTCATAACATGCACATAATTTACTTTTATTCCCTCAACAGGCCAAAAATACAAATATGCTCCTATTAACAAAAATGGGCCCACATGCATATTTAATTTACCTAAACATGCATTTCTAATCACATAATCGTTTAATTCAGGTAATCACATATTACTACACATAAATCACAATTAACCATGCAACAATATGTGTAAGCCAATTATTGCTCTCCTGGCACGCTAATCAAGGCGCTAGGCCTTATTAGCAGATTTGGGGCGTTACAACTATCCCCTCCTTACAGTTTTTTCATCCTCGAAATTTACCTGAACAACTCGGGGTATTGATCCCGCTTATCAACCTCAAGCTCCCAAGTTTCCTCTTCCACTTTGTTTTGCCTCCACAACACTTTTTCTATGGCAATAGTCTTGTTCCACAAGAATTTATCTTTCTTTTTTTTATAGAATCTGAACTGGCTTCTCCACATAAGAAAAATCTTAATCCATCTCCAGGTTATCATAACTCAGCATATGCGTAGAATCTGACACGTACTTCCAGAGCATGGACACATGAAATACGTTATGACCCATGATAAAGCTGGAGGCATAGCCAATTTGTAAGCTACATCTCCAACTCGTTCCAGAATCTCAAAGGGGCCAAAAAACCTAGGACTTAACTTGCCTTTCACTCAAAATCACTTCACTCCTCTCAGAGCAGCAACTCTAAGGAAAACATGATCACCGACTTGAAACTCTACACTCTTACGCCTCAAGTCTGAGTAGCTCTTTTTTCGACTCTGGGAGGCAAGCATCTGAGCTCTAATCTTTTCGATCGCCTCATTGGTCCTCTGAACATCCTTAGGACCTACGTACTTCCTTTCGCCCATCTCATATCCCAATGGATGGGAAATCTGCAATTCCTCCCATACAAAATTTCGTACGGAGCCACTCTGATAGACGCCTGATAGCTGTTATTATATGAAAACTCAATCAAAGGGAGATACTTACTCCAAGATCCCCCAAAGTCCAGCAAACTGGCCCGCAACATATCCTCCAGTGTTTGAATTGTCCTCTCAGGTTGTCCATCCATTTGAAGATGATAGGAGGTACTAAACTACAACTGCATGCCCATAGCCTTTTTTCTGGCTCTCCCAAAAATTAAAGGTGAAGGTGGCGTCCCTATCGGTTACTATCGACCTCGGAGCCCCATGAAGTTGCACAATTTCCTTCACATACCACTCAACATACTGCTCCACCGTATAAGTTGTCTTAACATGCGAAAAGTGGGTTGATTTGGTATACCTATCCATAATCACCCACACAGAATCATATTGCCCCACTATCTTTGGTAATCAAACCACGAAGTCCATGGTTATATCCTCCCATTTCAACTCTGGAATCCCGAAAGGCTCCAGCAACTCTCCTAGACTTTTATGTTCAGCCTTCACCTACTAACAGGTTTAACACTTGGCCACATAATCCACTACATCCCTCTTCATCCCCGGCCACCAATACAAATTTCTCAAGTCTTGGTGCATCTTCGTCGTACCTAGATGTAAGGAGTAGGGAGTGGTATGAGACTCATCTAGAATCTCTCGCATGATACCAAAATCCATCGGAACGCAAATCCAACCTTTATACCTCAGTAAACCCACCTCTGAAATAGAAAAGTCTCTAGCCACTCCGCCTAAGACATTCTCCCTTTGTTTCCTCAACTGTGGATCCTACCTCTGTGCTTCCTTGATTCTTTCAAGAAGTGTCGATTGAAGTGTGATATTGGCTAGCTGACCAACTACCAATTCAATTCCCGCTCTTGTCATTTCTTCAACTAACCTTTCTGATATCTGCCTCAAGCTGAATAAATGTCCTAGGCCTTTTGAATCAATGCGTCGGCCACCACATTGGCCATCCCAGGATGGTATAAAATGGCATAATCATAGTCCTTCACTAAATCCAGCCAATGCCTTTGGCGCATATTCATATCCTTCTGAGTAAAGAAATACTTTAAACTCTTATGGTCGGTGTATATTTCGCACTTCTCTCCATACAAATAATGCATCCAAACCTTTAGTGCAAATACCACCACTGTCAGTTCCAATTTGTGAGTGGGATCCCTCTGCTTATATTCCTTCAGTTGTCTTGATGTGTAGTCTATCACTTTTCTGACTTGCATCAATACACACCCCAAACCCTGCCTCGAGGCATCGCAGTAGACTACAAACTTTTCAGTGTCCGATGGAAGACTCAGTACTAGAGTGGTGATCAGTCGCCGCTTCAACTCCTTGAAACTATTTTCACATCTATTTGTCAGGACATACTTGGTCTTCTTACACGTCAGCTCAATCAACAGCGTATCTATTCTGGAGAATCCCTCAACCAATCGCCGATAGTACCCTACTAAGCCCAAGAAGCTCCTAACCTCCGATACACTGCTCGACATGGGCCAATCTCTCACTGGCTCGACCTTGGTTGGGTCCACAAGAATCCCCTCCCTACTCACAATGTGGCCCAAAAATGTTACTTGGGGTAACCAAAACTCACATTTGTTGAACATAGCATATAGCCTATGCTCTCTCAACCGTTGTAGTACCAAACGAAGATGCTGCTGGTGCTCCATCTCTGACTGAGAGTACACCAATATATCATCGATGAATACGATAACAAACTTATCCAAGTGATCTCTGAAGACCATATTCATCAATTCCATGAAGGTTGCAAAGGCATTAGTTAATCCAAAGGACATGACTAGGAATTCATGATGTCCATACCTCGTCCGGAATGAAGTCTTTGGTATGTCCTCCTCCTTAATCCTCAAATGATGATAGCCAAGGCGAAGGTCAATTTTAGAGAACACTGTCTTCCCCTATAGTTGTTCAAACAAGTGGTCGATCCTGGGTAGTGGATACTTATTCTTAATGGTCAACTTATTCAACTCTCTGTAGTCAATGCACATCATCAAGGTCCCATCCCTCTTCTTGATGAACAACAATGGAGCACCCCATGGAGAGAAACTGGGTCTAATGAATCCAAGATCTAGTAACTCCTGCAACTGAATCTTCAGTTCCTTCAACTGTGCTGGAGCCATTCTATAAGGTTTCCTAGATA
This sequence comes from Humulus lupulus, assembly GCF_963169125.1. Classification (NCBI taxonomy): domain Eukaryota; kingdom Viridiplantae; phylum Streptophyta; class Magnoliopsida; order Rosales; family Cannabaceae; genus Humulus; species Humulus lupulus. The sequence continues at coordinate 10,856,016 of NC_084801.1, forward strand.
CTGGTTTCACCCCTAGCGCCAACTATATGACGAACTCGATCTCTCGGTGTGGTGACAACCCTGGCAGGTCTACTGGAAATACATCAAGAAACTCACACACTAGTATGGTCTCATCCGATCCAACTAAACACAAGCTTAGAGGTATCCACTAAGTTTTCTAGGAACCTTATGAAACCTTCTTGCATTAGGTCCCTAGAATTCAATGCAGAGATCATAGGTACTCGTGGCCCACTCTTTGTCCCCAAAAATACAAAGTGTACCTCCCCTTCGTGTTCAAAGGTCACCAGTTTTTCCTTGCAGTCTATCATCGCCACGTACTTTGATAACCAGTACATCCCCAGAATCATATCAAAGTCATCCATCGCTAGCTCAATTAGATCCACAGACACCACCATAATTTCTACCTCTACTGGTAATGCTCTAACCCATCTCCTTGAGACTACCAGTTCCTCAGTTGGCAAAAAAGTCCTGAATCCCCTAGCAAACATAAAACAAAGTCTACATAAACGATTTATCACTCTAGCAGAAACAAACGAATGAGTAGCTCTCAAATCAATTAATGCAATACATGAAGAACCGGCACTAGAAATCTGACATGTCACGACCGAGGGACTAGCCTCAACCTCGATCTGGGTCAAAGTAAACACTTTGGCTAGAGTGAGGTTGTCACTCTTCTTTAGTTCTTCCTTTCTGGCTTGTGGCAGTCCTTCCTCATATGATTGTTGCTCCCATAGGTGAAGAATGCTCTAACTATGCACTTCCACAAATGTCATCGCCTGCAACCTTGGACACTCTTGGAAGCTTCTCCAATTCTCTCCCCCTCCTTGATGGCCACTGAAAGCACCATGTGCCCTCCTATTTGGACTAGGAGGAACAAAAGAATCAGGGGCATTTCTCTTCGGCTCACTGGGGCCACTACCCCAACTAGAACCAGTGAAAGGAAGCACCGTCCTTCGAGCATCGAGCCTTGCAATGCTCTCTCTCCATATCTGATCTTCAGCCCCCTCAGCTGTAAGGGCCTTCTCCACTACCCGGGCATAAGTGGTAGTCCTCAGATCTAATTTTATTTTAACATCATGGATTATCATGACGTTTAACCCTGTACATATCGATCCCTCCGGGCCATATCAGTAGGCACCAAGTCCGGAGAAAATTTTGCCAATCGATCAAACTTTAGAGCATATTCTGTAACGGTCATTTGGTTCTAAGTCAGATTGGTAAACTCATCCCCCTTTGCAGCTCGGACTAGCACTGTAGTAATTTTCGTTGAAGACATCTCTAAAATCTTCCTAGGTCATAATTGTCACATCTCTCTTCTAGGGCACAACTTCCCACCAGATGCGGGCGTCTTCTCTCAACTTATAACTGGCACAGGCCACCCTCTCACTCCCCTCCACCCTCATAAAATACAGGATGGAAGAAATCATATTCATCCACTACTCCGCCCGCAGTGGGTCTGGACCGCCCTCAAAGGTGGGAGGATGTTGCTTTTTTGAGCCTCTCATACAAGGGCTCCCACCTGTTCTCCATCACAAGTTGGGCTGGCAATGGTGCCACAGCCTATGGAATCTGTAACCCTACACCCCGAGGAGGGGCCTGTTGCCTCAGGTCTCGGAGCTCATCTTCTATTCGCTAAATTCTTGCTTCCATTTCGACAAACATATATTGCCAATTCTGTGGAGCAGATGGAGGATCCTAACCCGGGTTGTCATCTTCGGCCATATTGCCATGGAGTTTAATCGATCACCGAGGCATAACTTCAATATGCCTACAATCAATGACGCTGCACATCAGGCATGATCTTAACATCCATACACCACCCCCCTATCCCATCAATCAAATACAGACAACAGATCAACACAATATACACATAATATAAACACATTTCAATCAAAAGGGACCTACCCTAGCATATTCATTATGCTCTATCTATAATAACCAGGTAAACATGGCAACTCAGAAAGGTAATTAAACACATAATTCACTTCATACTGACCAATCTTGAGTCGAGCTTATCTCTAGCAGCGAGCGTACATGTTCGGTCGATATCAAGGAACCCTAAACCTTGGCACGCTCTGATACCAAGTTGTAACGCCCTACTAACTTAGAGTCATTACCATGTGATTTTAAAATGTGCCATTAGCTCACTTAATGAAAATTGTGGTTTTAGGTCGAAAAGTGTGATTAAATGGGATAAAGACTCATTTAATGAAAATTAAGTATAAACGGTTTAGACATTTACTAAACTCATGAAAATGATACATTGGGATCCCAAAATACTATTTCAAAATGTATTACAATTCAAAAGTTAAGATATTGTTAACCTATGCGACAAGACCAACTATTTATAGCGTATTCCTCAAACACAACCCCGGTTGTGGCAGCCACGTAGGCCGAATATGCACACGCCGCTCCACGCTCTCCAACTCATGGTTGGTTGACCTTTCCCTTGCCTTTACCTGCACCATAGAGCACCCGTGAGCCAAGGCTTAGCAAGAAAACTCAACACATATCATATCACAATTCAATCTAGTAATAAACAACTTAAACAGATAGTCGATTAAACATATAGTGGCCTATACCGACCCAGGTGCTTTACAAGGGACTAAGTTCACAGTCTTCACCGAGCGGGTGAGTACAACAAACTTGGAGGGTCTTGCCCTAGCGATTTGCATTTAGCATGCTTAATGCTAATCCCAGCCTTTGTCATCCCCGACCTTTACCATCCCCGACCTTCGTCGTCCCCGGCCTTTGCCATTCTCAGCCTTCGTCGTTCTCAGCCTTTCTCGTTCATTTATAAACTTGCACAACATAGCATAACATTTACATGTATTCACACACATATTAAACAAAAATAATAGGGCCATGCCCTGCTTAATGCGATCCTGAGCACGATCCCTTAAACCCGAGCCTTGGCGTAAAACTTAGTCACAACACATCAATAAATAGACATCCATCAAGCCCTAACCAATTAAGAACTACATAGTAATAATCTAGCCTTCGGGACCTCGAATTCTACTAAACCGGGTAGTAGGATCCTTCTCGAGCCCTAAGATTTGGGTTCCCGAGCTTAAAAACCTGTCTTGGTCATTTTCCCTACACTACTACAAAATACCATTTACGAGACATTTTTTTAGGACACGCACATATATGCAAGTCCTTAGAAATATTTATGGAGTTTTTAGGACACTCATTGAGAGTCTTAAAAAACACAATTTAGGACTCGCAATGAGTGTCCTAAAAAAAATGCGAGTCCTAAAAAAATCTAGGCTAAAAAATGAGTGTTTTACTTAACAATTTTAAGGACTTGCTTTGGGAGTCATTTATACTATTTAAGGACTCGATTTGTGAGTCCTAAAAATGCTTGGGCTGAAAAATTGTAAAAAAAATTAATGAATAGTATAATTTTAAAAATAAACTAAATTATGTAAATATATATTTATAAAAATTATGTATTTATTAAAAACTTTTAAAACCAAATTTTTTTTGTTTCTAAATTTTTCATATCATTAACTTTTGTATTTATAATAATTTTTATATCAAAATTTAAATTTATACAAGCCATAAAATCTTTTAATTAAAAAAGGTCAAGAGACGCAATTTTTTTCGAATTCGGGCTGTGTTTTTAATTGAAAAATCGAATTGGGGTTTTTAGTTTCAATCCCATACATTTTTTTTTTGCAAGCGGGAAATACCAAAATTTTGGGGGCGATACTAATTTTCATTTGGCTCCAATATGACTAAAGTGTGAAAACTGGTGGTAACAAAAAGAAGAAAGAAAATATTGGTGGTCTCAGCGACAATTCATGCTTCCGCCTCTCATCCTCCATGCTTTTTGTCTCTCTGCTTTTCTTCATCCCTCCTTTTATCTATTCTCATCGGTGGTCATCGCAGACCCAGAGCTCCAGCATTCCATGCATCATGTATGGTTCGTGCTTGTCGTCTTCGTCGCCACGAGCATCACGTACGGTTCATGCTTCAGATCAAGTTGATTCACCAGTGGGTTCTCTCCTGCTAAGGTTCTCTCTCCCTTTCTCGTTTTATTCCCTTTAGTTGTCTATCTCTCACTGGTTTAGATTTTGTTTGGATGTTTAGTTAGAAGTTGGTCTTCCATTTGAATATTATTAATCGATGCTTTATTATTTTAGTTTATTGATTTTGGTTTTCGGGATTTAACTCGACTTGGGTCTCACCATGGGTTTTGTTTAAATTTGATCTATGCATTAGTTTTAGATGGATTTGGGACTTACCATTATTGCGCACAGGACTAGTATACAGGCTTTCCTTGAGTTATTTGTTATTTTTCTTTCTTTCTTAATTTGGGGTTTTGTTGCTAAACACGGTTGTATATCATGTAGATTAGTGTTAGGGTTCCATTTCTTTTTCTCTTTACTTAAATGCACTCAACCTGATTTTTTAGGACTTACGTTGCGAGTCCTAAAAACATTCTTTTAGGACTCGCGTTGCGAGTCTTAAAAAATTACTTAAAGGCACTCAACTCGAATTTTTAGGACACGCGTTGTGAGTCCAAAAAACTTACTTAAAATTGATGAGTCTAGTTTTTATTATGTTTTAGTGATGTTTTAGTAGTATTTTATTTCGTTTTTCTTTCAATTAGTGCGGGTTTATGCTTTGTTTGGTTGTTTTTGTGAATGTCAGGAAGAATTGAGCATGTGGAAGAAAATGCCAAAGAAAGGGAAGAAATAATCAAGTTTTTCATCTTATTTTGATAAAGAATGGTTCTCAACACAATTTGGAAGTGTTGGTGAAATTTTGGGATGAAAACTTGAAGAATTGAAAAATTCCTTAAGAGCCACGGCATGAGCAAAGTAGAGCCGCGGCTAGGGGGAGAAACAGAAGCATTGTTTTTGAGGACATCTTAGGGCCGCGGCATAGCTATGGAGGGTCGCGGCATAGATGGGCATTTTGCCCAGAATTCGTTGGTACGGGCTGCGGCATGGAAAGGGCTTTTTGCCCAGGAATGTGGATACGGGCCGCGGCATAGTGTATGTAGAGCCACGGCCCGCCTCTCTAAAATCTAAAATCCTAGGTTTTAAAGGACGAAAAAGGAGAAGAAAAGACGTACGGACGAAGGGAGATGTTATGGTTTTGAAGGCTCAAGCTTAGAGTATTTTTACATGTTTTTCTTCCTGATGTTATCTTTAATTTCTGTTGTGATTAGCACTATGACTATGAACTAATTTTCTGTTTAGGATGTTCAATTGAATCTCTTGAATTTCTGTTATAACCTAATGCAATTTTAATTTCCTCTTCTTCAATCTTCTTCAATTCCATATAATCTGTTCTTATAGAGTGATTATTGATTGGCCATCTTTAGTCATATTCATATGTTTTTAAGTCAAAATCTGAGAAGTGAGATTTAATTATGCTTTGGTTATATTGGACATAATTTTGATTTAGAACGAAAGTATCTGAATTAATTGTGTAACTGTTGTTAAGTTGTGGAAATTAATGCTACCTTTGTGGTTCAATTTACCATAGAAATATAGGAAATTGTCACCTAGGTTGAGTTTATAATTCATACTATGATTATAGGCTGCTGTATCAACTTGTTAATTGAAGTAGGTAAAAATAAGAAGAATTCACATTTTGCATTAGGGAATAATAGGAAGGATAGTTGATGAGATTGAATATCCTAATTGTTTCTCAGTGATTAAAGTAAAACTTTTACTATTAGTTATTATTCTATTTAATTGTCGATTATTATTTCTGCACTTTATTGTTACTTGTGCTGTATTTTACAAAAATCAAGAATTTCAACTCATCAAATAGAACAAGAAATTAATTGACTGGTAATTGGTAAATCAGTCCTTGAGGACGATACTTGGTTTTACCATTTTATTACGAATTTGCGACTGTGTGCACTTGCATATCAAAATTATCGCAACAAAAATTATTCAACAGTATTTTTTAGGACTCACGTTGTGAGTCCTAATAACATTCTTTTAGGACTCGCAATTTGAGTCCTAAAAAACCTCAGTTTTTAAGGCTCTCAAATAGAGGACTCGCGCCCCGCGAGTCCTAAATTTTTTTTTAGGAATCGCAATGCTAGTCCTAAAAAGCCTTTTTTGTAGTAGTGCTAATTTGATCCGGCCTGCTACAAGTTAGAGAGCCTTGACTCTCTCAACTGGGGAACATGGGAAGGCGCATTGCGGCGCATGGGCAAAATCAGAGGCTTCCTAAGCCTTTTCGCACACACGAGCCGCGACGCCTGAATAATAGGGCCGCGACTCGAGCCTAAAACCCATAAATTCCCATGCATTTCTACGAGCCAATCTCTCTAAAATTCACCCAAATTAGAGCCTAGACCCAAAATTTAGTCTACAATTCGTATCAAAGCAGCACAACTTGCATAGATACCCCAAAACTCATCCCACATACTCATCAAAACTCAAAAACCATACCGTAAAGTTCAATCCCATAAGACCTCTAAGCCACAACTGAAAATCAGTAAAATCAGCAGAAGTTACCAAAAGATACACAGAAATAACCTTACCTGAATTGTTGATCAAACCCTGAGCTAAACCTCAACTATTTTAGGCTTCAATTTCCATTAGATTCCAAGCCTTCTCCCTTGAATTTTAGCAAGAATTTTCCTTAGTTTTTGAGAGAGAGAGAGAGAGAGAGAGATGAGCTTAAGGGAGTATGTTTTCTTTCTATGGGCTTGTACTTGTTTTATGGGCATATTATTCATATCTAGGATAGGGCACTGATTTAGTGGATGGGCACTACCACACGTCTTACATAAATTTTATACTTGTATGGCTTGGGATGGGAGATTGGTCTATTGTAATTGTTTCGTTAAAGTTGTCACTTGAGTTGTAAGCATGGAAATAGCATCCAATTCAAACATACCAACCACCTTCTTTGGTTGTCCCCTCTCAGTTGGCCACTAGTATTTAATAATTGTCATCTCCTCTAATAATTCATAAGCTCCATTAGAAGTTTTTCTCATGAATGCATCTTCTACTGCATCATCTATTATGTTACGAGTAGTACCATTCAATCCATTATAAAAGTTGCGAACCAACATCCACTTCTCCCATGCTGTGATAGAATTGGCTTGCGGCGAGATTAATCAACTCCTTGCTCTCTCTCTCTCTCTCTCTCACACACACACACACACACACTCACTCACTCACTCTCTTAGTGAAAATGGAAAAAAATGTCAGTTAGATTTCATCATCACTCACCCCATTCATCTTAAAAGTTGCACACAGCTCCACGAAATTGGCTATGTGCAAATTAGGATCTTTAGAAGGAAACCCCCCAAATTGAATGATAGACTACACCATTTGTAGTAGTGCTGGCTTGATCTCAAAGTTATTAGCGACAATTGTGGGGTGTCGGATGCATGAATGCACTCCCGTGACAGTGGGAATCACATAATCTCTAAGATTCCTTGGTCCATGTTCCATAGGGAACTCTACCACATTTGGAATATTATTAGCATTAATAGCATTTTTCACTGCATTCCCTTGATTCTCAGCCATGGCAAAGTCCAACCTTCTCTTAATCTTTAGATTTTGTAAGCACGTTCTTTCAAATTCAAGATCAATTAGTACCAGTTTCTTTTGTCTACTTCGTCGCATATACCAATGTTTCCTAAAAGCACAATATCAACCACAAATGGAATGAGTAATAAAATAAAAACCAATTTAGAATAAAAATCAACTATATTGATATTAATAATACAGTCCCCGACAATGGTGCCAAAAACTTGTTGTGGAAACTATGTACGCAAGTATATGCAATCGTAACAAATAATAAAGTGATCAATCAAGTATTGTTCACACGAAGACTGTTATTAACTATAAAAATTAATCTTTAATTCTATTTGATTGACAAATAATGAATTCTGAATTTATAAAACTAATGGAATCAAACAATAAAATAGAACAATACTAAATATTAATTCAATGGAACAAGTATTAGGGTTATTAACTTCATCAACTATCCACCTATGCCTCTCTAATGTGAATCTAAGCATACCTATCTCTATTATGATAGCAGATTACAATGGTAAATTATATTCTTATTAGGACATATAACTCTCTGCTACAATAAGCAAATCTCATACATCTCTGTGTATAATTAACATATTGCATGCATTGAACACGTAATCCCTAAGCTACACAAATCATACAGGTATACTCTCGTCCAATATAAATTATGATTATTTGACTATATAATTTTTATCATTCACTTCTCAGATCTCAAGTTAAAATCATATAAATCATGTAAATGGCGATCAAGCATTAAACACAAGACAAATAATTCACAATATTTATAGAGAATTCATAAAACTTCATTAGATAATCATAAGGTTTCAAGAAGAATCCACTAACACCCTAAATAAGATATTAGTTCATGCTAAACATAATCAAATCCGTCAAACTAAATATAAATATCACTACAAGGGAAAGTAAAAGAAGAAGAAGAAGAAAAAGAATGATAGAAGTTAGTTGATCTCCAAGTTTTTCCTTCCACAGAGTGTTTCCTTGAGCCACGACCCTCGTTTGCCCAGAACCTTCAACTTTTTGTTTAATCGCAGTGCCGCAGCTCTAATGTCTGATTTTCGCCAATTTACTTCTGTTTGGGGCCAAACATAGTATTTTCATCAATTCTTCCATAAATCCGAAAATATTAACTAACAAAGGAAAAAAAAAAAAGCGTTATACTCCACAAACATAACTAAATAAGCTTGAAAATTCCCTAAAAGAACTCTCTAAAATACTGTAAAAACTACTCTATCAAGAGCTAAAACGCTTGCATGTGACCAAAATAGTATGATATCTACTTTTTATATATAGACAATTAAAAATCTTAAATAAATAAGTTATATAAATGTTTACGATGTTGTGAATAGATATTGTAGTATTTAGTACTTTTCAAGGGATTTTTAACATAATAATAACAATAAACTTCGGAAAAGCTATTTACAACTTCCTAGCTAATTAATTAATAATTAAATACATATCCAATTTTGATGTATTAATGTATTTCTATTCAAATAATTTATATATATATATCTAGAAAATTAATTAGGTATAGATTGTAAACGATATGTATCACTACAAGAAAACAAGCCATTACCGGCGGAGAAAACCGCCGGCAATAGTCAAGAAACCCGCCGGTAAAAGTATTACTGGCGGTTGCCGCCGGCAATAATCCGCCGGTAAAAACCGGTCGGTAAAAGTCATTATTACCGGCGGAACTAGCCTCCCGCCGGTAATAATATTATTACCGGCGGATCATTACCGGCGGATCTCGCCGGCAATAATTTGGTCAGAATTCACGTCTGACCCATTAATACCGGCGGTCTCCGCCGGTAATAATAAAATATATTTTAAAAAAATAATTAATTTTTATAAATTATATATAATTAATATTAAGTAACTAAACTTATAATTAAAAAAATTTAAAAATAAAATCAATATTATTTATATTAATAACCAAATTAAAAATACAACTTTAAAATACTAAAATTATCTTTTCAAAAAAAAAAAACATACACTTAAATTTAATAGTAAATAATAAAACCTAAACTAATTATTATTGTCTTCATCAAAATGTTCATTTAAAAAATCTTCAATATTCGTGCTTCGACTCAGACCTTCATGAGACTGTGGTGCTGGCGGCGAAGGATAATATGGTCGAGGCTGTGGACGAATCAAAGGAGACTGCTGTTGTTGTTGATTCGGAGAAGTGTAGTACTGCTGATTATAAACGGGCTGCTGTGTCGATCCTCCATAATGAGGATATACCGGCTGCTGCTGCATGAACGGCCCAAATTGACCATACATATGTTGTTGTTGCTGCTGCTGCGGTAATCCTCCAAACTGACTTCCCATAGGTTGTGTCTGAGGAAACTGGGAAGAAAGTCCAAACATATAATTAAAAAGTGGCGATTGAGAGGAACCACAAGATATGTTTGGAGAATTTTGTTGTGGTTGCTGTGGCATCGACGACGTCCCCGGGCTTTGATTAGACGTACTACCTTGTTGTTGAGAAGGTAAGAACTGCTGCAATAAACTTTCATAGCGTGGGTCATGGAGAGAAGAATCAGTCTGAAAATTTCCTGACTCGACTTTATCACGCATCTTAACCCACATCTCAGCCAAAACTCCCATCATCTCTGGAGTCACATTAGTAGGAACTTGTGACTGATTTTGGCTTGGACTTTGACTTGTGGAGCTAGATGCTGATTTCTTCCCTTTGCCTTTAGGCCTGTATCCCACTCCTATTTGATAATCAGACCTCGAGCCAAGAATTTTATCCATAACCTGATACTGTATTGATTTAGCAGTAGAACCTTCACTAGAAGCAGATTCAGAACCTGACCGACTACTTTGAATATTTTGCCTCTCCATCTCTTGGGTCATTTGTTCCTGCCAAAAGAAAATGTTAAAAAACCAATATTACTATAATTTAAGATCAATAAAGAAAGAAAAAACTTTAACTTACATGTAGTTCTTTGCAAGTTTCGCTAACCCAAGTCTTCGTAGATTTTTTTATATGAGTATCTTTCCAAGCATCAATAGCATGCTCATCAGGTTCATCCTACAAAATAATAGTGTTAGTTTAATTAATAATATAATAATATCAAATAAAGTTAAGTATTTTACTTACATATTCGTTACGGATCGCTGCCATTGATTTAGAGCCTTGCGTCGACAAATACTTCATTTCCTTTCTATTTTTCTTGTTCTGCGTGGATCGCGCTATAAACTTTGGGCTCAGAAACAAATCGACGATTTCTTTCCAGCTCTCCTTCGAGCACAAGTCAGGAATAGCATTGAGAGCACTATCCAAATCATTCAGATTTCCAGAATAATATTTTTGGAAATGAGAATGCCTAATATTCTTTCTCTCTGAATATCTTTTGCGCATCTCCGTATACAGAGTTCCCATAACTCTTTCAGGTTCTGGATGCCCATCGATATTATAGTAATACTAAAACAAAAATTGTTAGTTTAAATTTTTATAGACTAAAATGTATAATATAAAAAAATTAGGTATTTTTTTTTACCTTCATCTTTTGAACGACCTGGTCTTTATATTGCTGAGGAACATCTTTAAAATCTAAATAATGTCCCGGCAATAGTAATGTAACTTCAGTACTCAATTGACGAACAAAAGCTTGGTGCTCAGTACCAACCACTTTGTCTGTCGCTGGATCAAGTTGCAATTCAAGTGGTTTGCCAGCATCCCGCCTTCGTTTTTCAATATTAACATTACTGGCAGGGCCACGTCCCCTCCTTCTTGCAGGACGATCTATTAATTTGTTTAATACATAAAAATTAAAATATTAGTAAATCTTAAACATTTAAACAGATTGCGATTATAAAATTTAGATATTAACCTGACTCGCAAGTTGAGGGTATCCTGCTAGGATCTGTGGGGTCTTGACCACCACCATCTCCACCGTGATATGATACTATATCAGCTGACATGTCTCTTGTATTCATAAATATTTAAGATTTAATAATAAGAATAGAAATCAAATTTAAGATTTAATATCATCAAATTTAATTAAGTAATGAAATAACATTAAACAAAATCAATATCAACATAAATTGGAAAATACAAATCAAATTCAAATTTTTGTGTTTGTTACAAAGGTAATCATTACATAAAACTAATAATCACTATCACTTCCATCATTAACTAAATTAGCATTAACATCATCTTCACAAAAATCAATTAGTAAATCATCTTCTTCATCTAATTCTTCATTTGCTTCTTCATCGCCTAACTCGTGATCCTCTTGACTAACATTTAAATTTTGTATTGTACTAATGTCAATCGAATTTTGAGTAGGTAGCATAACCAACTCGCCGAGATCCACAGTCAACACAAAATTTGATGAGCTAATATCATGTACCACATCAATGTCTGAATTAGCTTCACAGTTCTCGACGTCCCAAATTTGTCGATGGTTTACCCCCTCAACCACTTTCCACTGATTTCCTCTAAGTAAATCATCGAGATAAAATACTTGTTTCGCTTGATTTGCAAGTATATATGGGTCATCCTTGTACCATTCCCCGCTAGTGTTTATACTAGTAATATTATTCTCTATAATTATTTTTTTCCTTCTTGGATCTGTATTAAACCACTTACACTTGAACAATGTCACAGAATATGTGCCAGTAAATGTTAACTTTAATACGTCTTCAAGTATTCCATAATAGTTAAAATCTTCTGTTCCAGCAACAAATACTCCACTGTTTTGAGTGCTCCTCTTTAAATCTCGTTTGGTTGACATAAATCGAACACCATTCACTATACAACCTTCGTAATAAGCTCCTAAATGATCTGATCCAGATGCTAAAGCTAGCAACTCGTCACCATTATCTAACGATCCAAGCTTTTGTAAGTCGTATATCTAAAAGAATAAATAAAATTATTATAAAATTGAAAACAATACTTAAAAGGATGAAAGAATATAGGGTAGGTTTTTTTTTTCACCTTCTTGTGAAACCATCGCTGAAAATATTTCTTATGTAAAATGTTATGATCTCCATCCTGATATTTCTGTTTGATTTCTTCTAAGTGTTCACTATAAATAAGAACAAAAATTTTGAATCAGTTGAAAGCATTTTCAATGCAATAAAAGCAACTTTTGGGAAGAAACTTACTCCAAATATTTCTGAATTTCAGGTGAATTGTTGTATATGTACCACTCTGCTTGTTCACGAGTCGCACGATCAAGAGGCTTTAGAGTTTCTTTTGTTATAGGTCGACATTGCGATTGAAATACAAAAAGATTTCTTGGTGTCACCTCATCTTCATTGCGATCAAGACGATTAAATCTTGTTTCAACACCTTTGAAATACATCGAACAAAATGTCAAAGCCTCATCTGCAACATAACCCTCGGCTATCGACCCTTCAGGACGAGCTTTATTTCCAACGTAATTCTTTAATTTTTTCATGTATCTTTCAAAAGGATACATCCAACGCATAAATACCGGTCCACCCAGAATTGCTTCTTCAGGCAAATGTAAAATCAAATGCACCATTATATCAAAAAAGGCTGGAGGAAATATGAGTTCCATTTTACATAATATTAGAATAAGATCTTTTTGTGCTTCTTCCATATCGCTAACCTTTATAGTTCTTGCACAAATTTGCCTGAAAAAGTTACATAACTCAGAAATGGTAGTCGATATACTCTTTGAAAGAAACTTGCGAACACCCACTGATAGTAATCGTTGCATTATTACATGACTGTCGTGGGACTTTAAACCGCTGATATTTGTTAAATCAGCATTTACTTTCTTCTTTAAATTGGAACAAAAATTATCTGGAAATTTCACATCTCGAATAAATTTACAAAACTGCATTCTTTGATCAGATGTGAGAACATAAGGGGCATGAGGCTTCATTAACTTTCCGCTGTCATCTTCATATATCCACAACGATTCCCTTACTCCAAACTTTTTCAAATCATGTCTTGCATTAGTGGTGTCCTTGTATTTATCATTATCCAAGATTGTGCCTAACAAACTATCACACACATTCTTCTCCACATGCATGACATCAATGTTGTGTTTTAAAGTGTTCGAAGACCAATAATCAAGCTCATAAAATATGCTTTTCTTCCTCCAATTTTGATCTTCTGCAATACGCCTACGTTTGACACCTCCAAACATCTCGTGTTTTCCAGGAACTTGTGGTACAAGTTTGTTTACTTGTTCTAATATTTCCTCACAAGTAAAACGTCTTGGTGGACGTCTTCTCTCGATTTGTCCGTCAAATTGAGTGTCTCTTCTCATTCGATGGTTACTTGGAAGGAATCTTCTGTGACCAATGTAGGATGTCTTACCGATCACTCGAACAGAAGTTGTGTCTTCATTACACGTCGGACAAGCTTTGTATCCCTGACCACTCCATCCAGATAAATAGCTACGAGCAGGAAAATCGTTAACTGTCCACAATAAGGTTGCACGCAACTTGAACATAGTGTTGGTTATACTATCTCTTGTATCGACACCATTAACCCACAACTCCTTTAACTCATCCACCAATGGTCTCAAGAATATATCCATGTCCTTTCCCGGTGATTTTGGTCCAGGAATAAGAATGGATAATATGAAATTATTATCTTTCATACACATCCAAGGTGGAAGATTGTAGTTAGCCAACACCACAGGCCACATACTATATGCTTGACTCATGTTGCCAAACGGATTGAAACCATCTGCAGCTAAACCTAAACGAACATTCCGAGGTTCACTAGCAAAATCAGGATGTTTGGCATCGAAATCCTTCCACGCTAACCCATCCACTGGGTGTCTCATTATCCCATCGTCTTTTGATTTCCCAGTATAGTGCCATAACATTTGTTTCGCTGTAAGTCTTGAACTGTACAGTCTTTTTAATCGAGGAGTCAATGGAAAGTAACGCATCACCTTATGTGGTACCTTTTTTCCATCCGTTTTTTCAGGAGAAATCCATCTACTACTTCCGCAAATTGGACAAGTCTCTTTAGTTGAATGCTCTTTGTAAAACAAACAACAGTCATGTTCACATACATGAATTGACTCGTACCCTAACCCTAATTTCTGTAATCTTTTTTTAGCCTCGTAGTAGGTTGATGGAATTTTATTTCCCTTCGGAAATGCAAGCTTTAGTAATTTCAGTAATTCATCGAAGATTTTATTCGGAATCTTGCCTCTAACTTTCAAATGCAATAATTTTGCTAAAAAGTTAAGAGAAGATATCCAATTACAACCAGGATATAACTCAGCCTCTATCTCGTCAAACAGATCGCCATAAAATTGTCCCGCCGCAGGATTATTTTCAACTTCTTCGGTTGTAGGTAGAAGGAAGTCTTCGACCATCGGAATCATCTCATCAACATCATCATCGTTGGCGTCCACCACATTGGCAACATCTGCTTCTGCTTCACCGTGATATATCCACTTCTCTTAACCTTGATGAAAACCCCAATCGAATACGTGTGCTTTCACCATAGGTAAAGTTTCAAGCCTATTGTTTATGCATCTAACACACGGACACCTAATTCTACCAGAGGAATCCTTATATTCCGACGCCATCGTCAAGAAAGCTTGTAGACCGTTCCAATATTCTCGACAAGCACGATTTCTCAATGTCGTCCAAGTCTTGTCAATCGCCATCTAAAGTGTTATAAAAGTATATAAGTTTACGATATGTGAATAGTCTTATATTTTAAAGTGTTATTATAAAATGTTTATAATAGTCTATTATAAACATTTAATAGTTTTATGCTATTTTATGTTTTGTCATCATATTTTATGCTATTTTATCTAATTTATCCTAATATTATTTATTTATTTATTTATTTATTATAATCTAATGTTTACTAAAAAATTAATTAGTTAATTATTATCTAATTTTTCCTTTATTTAAATAAATTATTATTATCTAATGTTTACTAATTATTTAATTTATACTTAATTAATAATAATTAAATTAATTAATTACTAAATTAATTAATTATTTATTTATTTATTTATTTATCTATTATCTAATTTTTCCTTTATTTAAAATAAATTATTTAATTAATACTTAATTATTTATTTATTAATATTCATTTAATTATTTATTTATCATATTATTAATTTAAATCTTTCCTAATTATTTAATTAATTATTAATTAATTATAATTAAATTAATTAATTACTAAATTAATTAATTATTTATGTATTATCTAATTTTTCCTTTATTTAAAATAAATTATTTAATTAATACTTAATTATTTATTTATTAATATTCATTTAATTATTTATTTATCATATTATTAATTTAAATCTTTCCTAATTATTTAATTAATTAGTTAATTATTATCTAATTTTTCCTTTATTTAAATAAATTATTATTATCTAATGTTTACTAATTATTTAATTTATACTTAATTAATAATAATTAAATTAATTAATTACTAAATTAATTAATTAATTATTTATTTATTTAATTATTTATCTATTATCTAATTTTTCCTTTATTTAAAATAAATTATTTAATTAATACTTAATTATTTATTTATTAATATTCATTTAATTATTTATTTATCATATTATTAATTTAAATCTTTCCAATTATTTAATTAATTATAATTAAATTAATTAATTACTAAATTAATTATAATTAATTAATTATTTATTTATTTAATTATTTATCTATTATCTAATTTTTCCTTTATTTAAAATAAATTATTTAATTAATACTTAATTATTTATTTATTTAATATTCATTTAATTATTTATTTATCATATTATTAATTTAAATATTTCCTAATTATTTAATTAATTATTATTTAATTATAATTAAATTAATTAATTATTTATTTAATTATTTATCTATTATCTAATTTTTCCTTTATTTAAAATAAATTATTTAATTAATACTTAATTATTTATTTATTTAATATTCATTTAATTATTTATTTATCATATTATTAATTTAAATATTTCCTAATTATTTAATTTATACTTAATTAATTATTTATTTATTTAATTAGTTATCTATTATATAATTTTTCCGTAAATTAAATAACTTATTATTATCTAATGTTTACTAATTATTTAATTTATACTTAATTAATTAATTATTTATTTATTTAATTAATTAATTAATTATCTATTATCTAATTTTTCATTTACTAAAAATTTATTTATTTAATTAATACTTAATTATTTATTTATTTAATATTCATTTAATTAATAATAAAAAAATTAATCATTTATTTATTTATTTATTCCACATATTTAATTATAACTATTTTAAAAGCTGAATAATTAATATGTAATTAATTGAAATTATTTTTATTTAATTAATTATATAACTACTCTTTTATATAATTACTTAATAATTGTTTACATATATTATTTAATACTTACTTTTTAATAAATACATTTTTAATTATTTAATTTTTATTATTCTCATATCAATTCCTTTCTAAGTTATTAAAATAACTTTTTTCTATAATTTAATATTTATTATATTATTTATTAATATTTTATTTATGTACCATTAAACTATTTTTTTAATAATAACAATTTATTAATAACAAATTTATTAAAATCTAAACTTCATAATATTAAAATAATTTTAATTAAACTATAACAAAAATACATTATAACATTCTAACATTATAATAATAATTTAACAATAATAAAAAATTATCCATGTCCTAATATCTAACAATATTTTCATATACTTTAAAACTAAATAAACAAAATAAAAATGTATGAAATACAAAATTACTTACCTGTAGTCAAACAATAGCAAGATTCAGTACTCCCAATGAAGCTCTGAAATATGAACATATATATATATATTAGTTGTAAGTTAATGGAATATTTAAATTCACTATATATAATTAAGAAAATTGTTCATAACCAAATATTAACCCAAACTTTTTATTATATATGTATTTGATTAAAAATACAATCAGCCAAAACAAATATGAAAAGATATACATGATATTAGAAGAAAAATATAACTCAACTCAAAAATATAACTCAAACAACATCAGAAAAATATAATAGATTACAATAAAAAATATATAACTACATACCCAGACAGATGTGATGAAATAATGTTGAATACAATCCAAAAAACTTTTGAAAATGGTGGATATTGACTCGGACGAACGGAGGCAAATGAGAGTTTTTTTGAGAGATTTCTGAGATTTTTTGGCACTCGGACGAACGGAGCCGAAGGAGACGGATGGCCAGAATATATAGAATATTATTGCCGGCGGAGGTCCGCCGGCAATAATAGTTCCGCCGGTAATAGTATTTAACGGTAATATTTTTATTATTATTACCGGCGGAGCCCGCCGGCAATAATCCGCCGGTAATAAGTGAAAATTAAATTGGGCGGCAGGTTGACCGCGTGAATGAAATTTGATTATTGCCGGCGGATTGTCCGCCAGTAATAATCGATTTTCTGCCGGTAATAATTAAATAATTTAAAAAATAAAAACAAAATTAAAAAACATGATTAATACCGGCGGATTCAGTTTTCCGCCGGTAAAGATAGTATTATTACCGGCGGATTGACTCCGCCGGTAATAGTTCCGCCGGTATACCTGATTTTTGTTGTAGTGTATATATATTAGCAATGACTTATGAAAAATATAATATCTTGATTGTGAATATACATACGCGTTACATCCAAACAATAAAATAATGTACAAGATAGAGGACACATATATGTATTGCTCAAAAAGCTTTCAAATATTTCTTATAATTCTTTCTGGTGCTCTCAAGAATTTTTTTTTTAAATCTTTGGTGGGAGCATAAAAGATAAAAATATTGGGTCAATGTATAAAATTGAATATATATTTTATTTTCATAATAGAAACAAAACATAACAGATAATGCTTTAAGTTAGTTGGTTTTCTTAGTTCTCCTCTTTGGTAGGGAATAATATAAAATTGGCTTCCAACTAAAAAAAACTGCACCTACGTACCTTTCACTTAACAATAATAATAATAATAATAAATTAATACAAGGTTCAAATTAAAGTGACTGTGAGAGCCCAAATTATTAATATTATAAATTAATTAGTGGAAAAGTACGTGTCGCAAGCATAGGCAATATGTAAATTTATATTTATAAATACACATATAATTAATGCTACTATATATACATATTAAATTTTCATACGTAAGATAAATAGGTATATATACGTCTTTGTTTTCTTACCAAAAACGCATATAAATAGGTGAGAAAAGAATATACGTATGTACGTAACTGAAAATTCAATAACTTATATAGAATGTGAATGTGAATGTGAATGTGAATCTGATATGCCATTCAAGATATTATTGTTCATATAGATTCATATATATATATGCCAAAGCCATCCATAATATTGTTTATATATCCCTAAAAAATTAAGATATATATATATATATATATAACTAAACTGTGTGCTTCTTGAATATATCCTGTAACTCCTGTGTTTACAGGTATTGCTAGTTTCCAAGGTGTGAAATTTACTCGTTTTCTTGTTCTGACATTAAATGTGTGATTCCTCTCGAAATAGATTTCGGCTATAATAATATTTAAACACATATATTTATATATATATATATATAATATTCATTTTAACCAGATAGAGCCTTGATCAACTTGTTCTAGTGTATTCATCATCTACAGCTAGCTAGGTTACCAGATATCTCTTCTATATAATAAATGTATAAATAAGAGAAATACTTGGTTTAACGCTTTTTTATATTTTAATATTAATTTTAACAAAATATTTTTATATTTAATTATAATTTGTAAACACTTAAACTTAAATAAAATAAAATAAATAATTAAAAATAAATAAAATCAGATATTTTATAAGGATAATTATTTTAAATTAATAAATAATTAAACAAATTAAAATATAATATTTTTTTAGATATTTTACAATGATAATTATTTTAAAATAATAAATAATTAAAAAATTAAAATATGATATTATTGAGATATTTTATAATAATAATTATTTAAAAATAATAAAATCATAGGTTTTATAACTTAATAAAATTTAATTAAAATTAAACTCACTTATTATAATAATATCATATTAAATATATAATATAATCTACTGTGAATTAGCAGCAAATTGTTTTTTTTTTAAAAAAACAAGAAATTTAAGTTTAAAATTCACGTATAATATTTTATATTACATTAAACATATAATATATAATCTCTTGTTGTCACTTATAAATTCAAAATCTAGAACAAAAATAAACTTAAACAAAAATAAATAAATTACTTAATTAAAATATGATATTTATTTCAAAATTTATATGACATTAATATAAATTTAATAAATTCTATAAATAAAACTAAGCAAATGTGCATATTGCATGTTGATTGTATCTAGTATGTATATATATATCTTCTATATAATAAGTGTGTAGATAACAAAATTATTGGTTTTAACGATTTTTATTTTTTTAATGTCAACTTTAACGGACTATTCTTATATTTAACAAAATATTCCTTTAGTTAATGGTAATTTGTAAACACTTAAACTTAAATAAAATAAAATAAATAATTAAAAAATTAAAATAGAATATTTTTGAGATATTTTACAATGATAATTATTTAAAAATAATAAATAATTAAACAAATTAAAATAAGATATTTTTAAGATATTTTACAATAACAATTATTTAAAAATAATAAATAATTAAACAAATTAAAATATGATTTTTTGAGATATTTTACAATGATAATTATTTAAAAATAATAAATAATTAAACAAATTAAAATATGAATTTTTGAGATATTTTTACAATGATAATTATTTTAAAATAATAAAATCATAGTTTTATAACTTAAATAAAATATAATTAAACTTAAACTCACTTATTAGAATAATATTATATTAAACATATAATATAACATACTGTCAATTAGCAATGAATTGTTTTTAAAAAAAACTAGCAATAAAATTAAATTTAAAATCCACGTATAATATTTAATATTACATTAAACATATAATATATAATCTTTTATTACTCATAAATTCAAAAACTAGAACAAACATAAACTTAAACAAAAATAAATAAATTATTTAATTAAAATATGATATTTATTTAAAATTTATATGACATTAATATAAATTTAATAAAAAAAATTAATAAACTCTATAAATAAGACTAAACATGCCTATTTCACATTGTTTGTATCTAGTATATGTATATATATATATATATATATACCTGTACATATCTGGTAACCTAGAAAGCTGTAGATGATCAGTACACGAGATCCACTTGAAGGTTCTGATTAAAATGTATATTATATTATACATCTATATATACTTAATTATTATATCATTATACTAACATTCTGTTTGGATACAGATTCCAACTTTTAATCTGACCCTTTGATAATGTTTTTATTTGAATGAATCCAATCGTCATAATTTTTATTAGTAAGGTACATTTGTAACAGCTAGATTCATTAGTTGTAATTTTAAGTACATGAACAGAAGGATCCAGTGACAATTAATATCTAGAAATGACAAGAAATTTACCATATATATATATTAAATTATATATCGCGGAAGTTATTTTATAATTAATATATAGTGATGATATATTATGATACACATATGATTTTATTAATTTGTATATTTAAATCTCATTTTATCGACAGTTGAGATGAGTAATTAATCATAATGTATAATTATAAGTCACAACATTCATATCCTTTCTATATATTCATTTTAATTAGAGCCTGGTTCCATGTATTTTTCGCGTACGTACAGCTAGATTACCGGAAATATATATGAGTCGACGTCCAGTTCATGTATTTAGACCAGTTTATATATATATATATATACATATTATTATAAGTTAATGTTTCACATGACTACGCAGTACTATACGTCAGGGTTTGCATTGTCATCAAATCACTCAGAACCTTCAAATAAAACTTCATATATAATATATAATTATATATATATGTGGCAGAAATTTCAGCTATACGAAACCTTTTGGAAAAGCAGCGGTACATTTATAAATATAAATATACATATATATATATATGTCAGATTATATATATTCCCAGTAGATTGGAGTATATGAATCACAATAAATAGACACGAGCATGCATGAATGAATAGCTAACGTGTATCTTAAACACAAAGACACATGTTATACGTACATACGTACGTGTGTTTTGTGTATAAATACATATATTAATACGGAATGTATATATATAATATGAGTGTATGAACTATGAAGTTTAGCCTTTGGAACTTCGAAGGGTCATTGGTAGAGATCAAAGATAGATAAATATTCTTCGGATAATAACGTTATTGCTTGTTTTGTTAATGTTATTAAACCTGTTCTCGACATGAGGACCGAATTCATTACTCAATCTTAGGTACATATGTACGTACGTACTACTAAATAATTATTAATATATTTATATACGTATACGATATAATACCATATATCATAATTTAAGCACATCACGCTCATAATCGCTATATATAGATAACGAGATCTTGTCTGTCGAAAGAGTCTCTCCAACAACTGTTTATGGAATACGTATTTTAAAAGGGTATTATTATTTGACACTTTAATAAGTTGTCCAATACCATATAATGTGACACATTATAATTAGTTATCGATAACTTATAATACTTATTAAATTACAAAATGCGGTATGTCACATTTCTTTTGATGTTGGATACCACTGGTGTATGTTACCAATTATAAAAGCATCAGTAGTAGCGATATAGTAGCTAATGATGACCTACTAAGATCTTTTGGGCCATTTAGTGCACCATTGAGGTTGAAATTTTACATCTCGTGGGCCATTCCTTCTTAGGTTGGATACTTGGTGAACTCCCTAGATAGTCGTTAAGAAATAATGTGGGACAAGTCCTTTTCCATTTCCTGTGTTTCTGGTATATTCTTGGTGTAAAATCATTTATTGTTATTTTTGATAATAAAGACAAATTTAATTAAAAGGGTATTTTCGAAATTAGTAGTTTCCTCTTTTGTAATATTTTGTGGTGAAATTTCGAAAATGGGTAGTTTCTTGTTTTGGTGAAATATGTCTTTCTATATTCAGATTTTTATTTATGTGTTAATAAAATAAATATATATATTTTCCTATAAAAGAATATCTTTTTCTTGAAATGGAAATTATTAGTATTTATTTTGTTTATCTGATTTGGTTGTCCAGAAATCGTGTACAGCTTGCAATCATAAATGATATATTGTTTCCTTATTTATTTAAGGAAACTGTGTTGAAAAACTGTCCAGGTTCAATGAATCTGTTTGAACGGATTGCCAGTCTGTTATAACAGATTCTGACTTTCCTGTTTTGGAAGATTTTCCTTTTATGGACTGTTTGATTTCTGATTTGTTTTCCACGACCTAAAGGGATTCTAAACAGTATATAATCATCCTTAAGTCGTTGATTTTGATTATCTCTCTTGGTGTATTATTTTCTAAATATTTCTCAAATTTTAGAGAGACTTTTTGTTATGAGAAGAACTTTAGTCCAGCAAGTTCTTAGTGGTTTATTACAGTGTACTTCTGTATTGTTTTCTTTGTGTTAATTGTGCAGGTTGAACACACTTGGACTTTGGTCATCAAGCTTCGGGAGAAGTCTTGTTCGTGAGTCACTTTTCGGGAGGAAAAGTGCAAGTGTTATGATTTGAAGGGAGTTCAAGATCTTAGCACTTCAGAAATTTGATTAGGAGTTTAGATTACAACAGTTGCGAAAAATTCAAGAGGGAGTCTTTATTTGTATAAGTCAATTTGGTTTTGTAATCATTTAGATATTCTTCTAATAAATTTCATTCTCTAGGCGTGGCCTCGTGGACTAGTAGCAATCTGTGAAGATTGCTGATAGCACGTAAAAATTCGTGTGTTCTTTACTTTATGTTCGTTTTTATCTTCTGGTCACAAACTGTTTAAACATATCTGGTTTCTGTTCAAACAGTCTTTGTATCTATTTAAACATTTCTGTAACAGTTCAACAATTAATTATTTAATTTAAATAATTAAGTTGGTAATCATAAAAAACGGAATTTCACTTGGGTTGAAGGTGTGAGTACATTATTGATAAAAATTTAATAAAGTGTTTTAAGACATTGTTTGTTTAAAATAAAATTTAAGGAAGAGGCAAAAAAATAAAACTTTTTTAACGGAAATTGAACAAAAAAATGGAATATACTATTTTAGTCCCATGAGTTTATACAAAATATACCTTTAGATATGCTTCTCAATCTTCATAAATATGGAAATGGCACCCATATGTTTTGTTCCTACCAAAATTGTACCCTAAACTTATTTTTGGTCAAAATTATTTTACCTCTGCTTATATATTTTGTCTATAATTAAAATTATTGTTAATTCTTTTAATAAAGTAATAATACTTAAAGTTTATATTTAAAAACATATAAACTTAAAGAAATAATAAAAAAAAAAAGAGAAAAAATAAATAAATAATGAGAAATAATTTATCATTATTTAACATTTGATTTTAATGTTAAAAAACTGAATAATTTCTAAATATTGTGCAAATTCTAATAAATAAATAAACAATTAAATAAATAAGTAAAGTTTTTACAAGTTTTATTTTATCAAAAATAAAAAAACTTCATCATTAGTTATCAAAATATTAGAAAAATAAAACAGAAGAATAAGACGATTTTTTATTGACAAAAAAAGAGTTGATAAAAATTAAGTTAACTTTTTTCTTTTAAAAAAAATTATTACATGTTATAATGATATACATTATCGTGCATTGAATGATCCCAATCATTTTACACCATCAATCCTCAATTCCATATAGCTCACACTAATATAAATTAATGTAATTTGGTGACACTTACTACTAAAAAATTGACATGGTACAACAATTTTAAATTGTGCTAAGAACGTTCATACAACAATTCTGATAATGTTGTAGCATGCAATGTAGTGCTATATACTATAGCATGAGACAACTGTTCAAATAAAAAGTAAACATATGACGATAGTCGTGCTAAAACTGTCGTCTCATGTAAGTTTTAATTTGCATGATACGATTATTCGAAAGAATCTGTTATGCCATGTATAATTTTAACACGAGACGATAGTTCTACCACAAATATCGTCATCATGTGTGTCGTGTAAGTACAATTTTATAGTAGTGACTCACAACTTCTTAAGATTTTGAGTTTGATTTTCATTGTTGGTAGCACAGTTTTGGTACAATCTTGAAGGAAGGATTATCACACTTTTTCTCAACGAGAGAAAATAGGAGCACTACCAACTTGGGGGACTATTTGGACACAGGATCCCAATTCTACGATTTGGTTTGAAGGCATGTGCTACGTACTTATGGAGTCCTAATTGAATTATATATATTTTTTTTGGAAATTAGAACATATACATCTCTTTATATCTTAGTATAAAAATAGTATGTGGAGAAAACATAAATTTTTTTGTTTTAACCACTTTTTATTAAGTGTAAGTGAATATTCTACATATTTAACAATATATACTTTTAAAACTAATTAAAAACAAATATTTATTAATTATATTAATATAAATTCAAATATTATTATTATAATAATATTTAATATATACCACAAGAAAAATTAATATTAGAGACGGTATAATTAGAGGCAGGTTGAATCCGCCTGTAATGTTAAGGTTATTAGCAGCGGATTTCCTAATCTGCTCCTAATAATGTTTAAACTAAAAAATAATATATAAAATATTATTAGCGGTGGAGCTATAATTATTATAGGCGTATTGTCTGCCGCTAATATTTAGGAGTAAATACCCGGGAAAATTCACGGGCTTTATTATTTAGAATTATTAGCGACAAATAATAAATATTATTAGAGGCGGACTATCCGCCACTAATAATATTATTAACGGCGGGAGAATAATAATAGCGACGTGTCCCGCTGCTAATTCTTATGTATATGGAAAAAAAATTGCATAGCCCCTCATTTGGTCTGCCTCTCTTCTCTTCTCCAAAATACGTTTTTTGCAGCTTCTCTTCTCCGAACCAACGTGAACGAGACTCATCTGGTGTACGTCTTGGCGAGGGCTCGGGACTTACAGCAGGAGTCTAGGACTCTGGTATGTCTCTCCTAATCTCTCTTTCTCTCTCTTTGTGTATTGTGAGGTCGGGGAGTCATGGGGCTGAGGGGGTTTGGGTCTGGGCTTAAGATTAAATTTTAATTTAAATATTATAAAATATTATTATTATATAATATATAATACAAAATTAGATATTTAATAATTATATTAATATAAATTCGAATTATAAAATATTATGATAATAATATATAATTCTATTTTTTTACTAATTATATTAATATGAATTTAAATATTATAAAATATTATTATTATTATAATAATATTTAATACAAGACTAGATATTTAATATTTATATAAATATAAATTTAAATATTATAAAATATCATTATATCAATAATATATAATACATAATCTTAATTTTTATTAAAAAAATTATCAATTATAATTAAAAAAAACTTATCATAATATATATTTTTTTAAAACTATAAATAATGTTTTTGTTTAATTTTTCTTCATTTTTTTATATATAATATTATTTATTTTATTTGAAATTTATATGATAATAATACAAATTTAATAAAAATAATTAATAAATTCTATAAATACTAATCAAACATGCATTACTTTGTATCTAGTAATATAAAGAAACATTTGTAGTGTACGTAACACGAGCAATATTATGAATAAATGCTTGTCTTCATAAATGAAACAAAAGACCATCAAACTTTTTGTTAATAGTTTGCGAAAGAGTAATGGTTGGTCATATAATAATTAGATCAGACCCCTTTC
The DNA here is from genome assembly GCF_963169125.1 of Humulus lupulus. NCBI lineage: Eukaryota > Viridiplantae > Streptophyta > Magnoliopsida > Rosales > Cannabaceae > Humulus > Humulus lupulus. The sequence continues at coordinate 10,882,398 of NC_084801.1, forward strand.
CCAAAGTAATCTTATTATGTTATCTAGTATAGTAAAATATCTCAAAAATACAACAAATTTTATATAAATGTATTTCTATATGAATTCAGTATGACATTAATTTGTTATATTTTGAACTTTCCTATAGAGATCACTTCTTGAAAACTGTTTTCAATTTGGATTATTCTTGTTGCGCTTTAATATATATACTATAAAAATATTGCATTGTTTGTTTTTTCTCATCTTGCACACCAATATATATATATATTTATATTTAGTCTCGATCTTCATGAACAAAGATGTGGACAGATCAGAAAATAAAGAAATGTTGACGCGTTGAAATCAAGCATGTTTTCGAGTCTACGTACGTACGACTATTAGGTACTCGATCGATTGTGAATAATATAATGCAGACCTCTCCAATCAAAAATGGCAGAAAAGTTTATGACATTAATGTTATTATGTTGTGCCCATGAGATGAGAGGCTAGGGCTGTAAACACGACAAGTGTACACAAGCGTTTCTGTTGCTATGCATCCGTGGCATCTATTTAAAGGGGCACGTGTACTTATTAACACCGTATATACACGTTTATACGATATATACATATACATATGTTGGTATAATAGGCTAGTATCCAATCCATTGGATCAGGTCTCATATATTCAATCCATTTAGTATAGATATTTTTGTTAGTGGAATTTATTATTAGGTTTGATATATTTTAATTTAAATTAGAATATATGAGATTTGATATTAAATTGGATCAATAATATTAAACTACACCAATAACAATATACTAGCTATATCAAAGAATGTTGGGTAATATAGAAGTGCCTCGTAACAATACTCATATTAAAATTAGATTATTATTCTCACTCACTCTTTCTCTTTATCTTTTTTTATTCTTCTCTTTCTTGCACATAAACAAAACTCTTATTTTTAAAATTCTTACACTTATTTCGTCAATTATTTTTTGACATTACCCTTGGAATTGAAGAATTCCACCTATAAACTCAAAAATTCAGCACCTTAAACCCACAAAAATACAAACTTTTACTGATTTTGGAAGATAAAATTTGTGGGTAAGTAAATACCTCTCAACACTATGTATGTAGTGATGGACATAGCTTTATAGAATAAATAAATACATTTTGAGCAGTTTTGTTCATGATTTTGTAGTGATTTTGGTCATTTTTTTTTTAAATCTTGGTTTCACAAGTGTTCAACACATACTCTAAGCCCTACATGAATTTCCAATCAAAAAACCATTGAGCAGGAATTGAATTCTTTCAAATTAAATTTAACCAAAAATTATGTGGACATTAAACATCCATCGAAAACTATATAAACTCAATGAGTTTTACATTCCTTCAAGAACATCAATATTTAGATACTCATAGATTTACCATCAATGATCATCGAACACCATTGAATGTACCATCAAATTGCGTCAGATTTATTTGGAAAAAAGATAAACCAAAATCACTACAAAATTATATGCAGAAACTACTCGAAATGTATTTATACTTTAAAGCTATACACGCACTATTACAAAATACTCTTTATGGATCATTTTTTTAGTATACGCACCTAAATGTAGACCTATAAAAAAATCTCTGGAGCTTTTAGGACGCTCATCTAGAGTTCTTAAAAACTACATTTTAGGACACACAATAAGTGTTGTAATAAAATATGTGGATCCTAAAAAGACTAGAGGAAGGAATTTGAGGGAAGAATTCAATTTGTGACTTTTAAGAGCACAATTTGGGTGTCCTAAAAGAGTATTAAGGGTGCCCAAAGCATGCTCTAAAAAATATTAAGTATAAAGTAATAAATAATATATCATTTTTCGAATAGGGGCTTTAGAGGATTAGCGATTCATTTTTTCTCACCCTTTTTTTCAAATATACTCCTCTCAGTTGCACCCTCTAACCTATCTCCTTCTCACTCTCAACTCTAAATCTCCCTCGCATCTGACCTCTCAACTCTCTCCCTCTTCATCTAACCCTTTTCTCTTGAAGGTGGCCGGCGCGGGAGGCTCAACGGGGCTCTATGAGAACCAGACCCCAAAACTTCAGGTAAAGCGTTCTTCTTGATGTGAACCAGACCCAGCTTTAGGCCACCCTTCTCCCTACGCGAACCAGGCCCCAAAAGCCTCAGGCGACCCTTTTCCCTATGCGAACTAGACTCGTTCATGCCACCCTTTAAATGTCTTAACTTCAGGCGACTGTGCCGACGACATGTTCTCGGTATAAGCCTAAATGTTCTCTGTAGACCTTATACCGAGAACATGTCGTCGGCAGTAAGTCCTTGGTACAGCCGCGTCGGTAGAAGTAAACTTCTACCGACGACAATCAACATGTTCTCGGTATGGGTTGTACCGAGGACAATGTCATCGGTATAGAGTGAAAAATGTCCTCGGCACAACCAACCCAAATTTGTCATCTTAATGGTATATACCAAGGACAATGTCCTCGGTATAGACTAAACCATAATTTTTTTTATATTTGTAATATTTATTCCCTTATTTATTTTGAATTAAATATAAAACAATAGAATAAAATTAAAACACTTATATTAAACATATAAATAAAAGCATAAGAGTATGTTTGCTGAATCAAAATAAAGAGTTGTCTTAAACATGATAATGTAATAGTCTATTGTAATAAAATTCATACATAAGTCCTACTGAGTCGGTGCTCCAACATCGGGATCATCGGGTGGTGGTGGGGCACATTGAAATCCTGGGGTGATACAATGAGTCCGGACATGCTCCTCTAACTGTCGAAGACGCTCTCTCATCTTAGACATCTCTTCATCTCTCGTAGTTATGAAGGATGGAAATCAAATGGAGTTCGGTCCCTTATGTTAAGGATATGTCCATATCCTTTTTGGTGGCCCCCTCATTTTCCAAAGACAGTTTGTACCAAAGATATGTCTTCATCTTCAGGCGCACTCGAAACTGGTGTGGAACTCTCAGTATCAGTTGTCTGTGTCTGCTGTGTGTCGCGATATGCACACAATTCCTCCTATGATACAATGTATAATATGTAATTATGTTTTGTAAACAAACAATTAAAATTTTGAAAAATGTTTAAAGAAACTTAACGTACCCAAGTATTTTTTGTTGTCTCTGTCACCCACCCTGTGCCTGATTTATGGTGAGTATCCATCCAGCTATCCGGGATGGGCTCAAGTTGCCCAGTCTCCAAATTGCACTGTCACGTACATATATTTTTATAAAATTAATAATTAAACGTAAATAAGAAAAACAAACTAACAAATAATTAATTAACTAACTTTTTTATAGCGCAGCGCTGGGATTGACTGAGAACCTCCATAGCTAAGCTCTTTCAGTTTCTTCCTATTTTCCTTGTTGACCACAGAACGTTTCTGCAAAAAGTTATCGTTAGTAATATATTTAATTAAGATAGTTAAGTTTAGCAAGAAATTAATACCGTAATTTCTGGGCGTCGGAAAAATTCAATGGCTTTTTGCCACTGCGTATCCGTGCAACCACCATAACGATTTTTTGGCCCATTAATCGTTAAATGCTCTTTAATATCGTACTTCCAGTGAGAATACTTTTTAGCACACGAAGTATCAATGCCTCTCAAGATCCCAGGCATATGCCCTTCTCCATATCTAGTACGGCCAATATCAAACAAATCATCCTAATTTACAAACATTTATTAGTAAATATGATATATAACATAAAATGAGAATTAACATAAAAATACATAAACTACTTACCTCCAAATGTGCAAGTATTCTTTGTTTCGAGGCATTTGGTACTTTTGACCATTGAGGACAGTCCGGATCTATGTACTGTCGAACAAGTAATCCAAGCTCTCTTGAGAAATTTGAGCTGTAATCTCCGATCTCTTTATATGTTCTCCCCCGCACATCCCACTCGAGAGGGAGAGGACGCCCCAACTGTTCCCTTTTTTCCCGCGTGTTCAATCCTCTATGGCGTCCACGTTTGTTTGGAGGCGCTATTGTATGCAAATTCAATATTTTAAAATTAATATGGATTAATTGTTAAAATTTAAGGAGTATATCAATGTGTAAAGTATTACCTCATTCACAATCAGCTGGGATATCTGACGGTCCACTTGGAGGATCGCATCCTCCACCATCACCCCCATGAGATCGAGCAATAACATCAGCCATATCTGTAAAATTAATCGATATTAAAATTACATTTATCGGTTAAAAATGACTATATAAAATTAATTATTGTTAAAAATAATTATTTCAACATATTATAAAATTACCACTTAATTATCACTATAATAATCTTCACTATCATCATCGGTTTCTATGTGTTCATCTTCCTCTTCATCATCTTCATATTCAACTTCCTCCTCCTCCTCCACTTCCTCTTCCTCCTCCTCCTCTTCCTCTTCAATTTCCTCCTCCCTCTCCTCCTACATCCTCCGCTTGTTCTTCAACTAGTGGGATGTTCCACACATTTCTGTGATGCACTTCTTGGACGACTTTCCAATGAGATTTATTTTTAAGGTCTTCAATGTAGAAAACTTGGTTAGCCTGAGTTGCTAAGATAAATTTATCATCTTTGAAGGCCTCCTAACTGGTTTTGATACTCGTTATGTTTTGCTCAAACTTTAATCCTGAAGACCGATTAGTGTCAAACCATTTGCACTTAAATAATACAACAGAACAACCAGAAAGATATGACATCACTAAAAATTCTTCCAACTGGCCATAATAAGTATTATTTTCGACTCCCGCTACAGAGACTCCACTATTTTGAGTTTTGCGATTCTTGTCCCTGTCATAACACAAAAATCTTACTCCATTTACAACACACCCAGGGTACGACGCAACGCGAGTTGAAGAACTGTTTGCTAAAGAGATTAATTCTTCATGTACTTCCAAGGATCCTGTTTGTCGGAGATGATAAATCTTATTATAAAACCAATTAGGAAATTCCTCTCTATGTAATTGGTCTAGGGTTTCAACACCTCTAGTCTGTAGAATTTCCCTATGCTCTCTGCATCAAACAAAAACAACCAATTTAAGAGCTACTAATAAGTGTTATAATAAACATGCAATGAAATGATAAACTACTTTAATTACTTACTGAAGATATGGCAAGATCTCATTGCAGTTATTTAGAATATACCAATCCGCTATTTTCTTCACTTCATCGTCCAAAATTGTCAAGGATTTCTTACCAATTGGACGACCCTGAGATCGAAAGACCGACATCTTTTTAAGTGATGGACCAACATCTACATTTCGGTCTGGACAATTGAACTTTGTCTCAACACCTTTCAAGTACAAGGAGCAAAATTTTAATGCCTCATTAACCACATATCCTTCTGCTATTGACCCCTCTGGACGTGCTTTATTACGGACATAATTCTTCAATTTTTTCATATACCTTTCAAAAGGATACATCCACCTCATGTGAACAGGTCCTCCAAGTATTGCTTCTTCTGGTAAATGTATTAGTAGATGGACCATGATATCAAAAAAAGCAGGTGGGAAAATATTTTCTAACTTGCAAACAATCTCAACAATTGAAGTTTTGACTTTTTCTAAATCTGAGACTTTTAGAGTTCTCGCACAAATGAGCTTGAAGAAAGTGCATAACTCAATAATAGTTGTACTCATCGATTTCTATAGGAATGCATGCACACCAACTGGCAAAAGGCATTGCATAATGATGTGATAATCATGCGATTTCAAACCAGTGATCTTGTTGTCATTATCAATCACATTTTTCCTTAGGTTAGATCCAAAACCATCTGGAAACTTCACTGATTTAAGAAATCGACAAAACTTTTGGCGATCTTCAACAGTGAAAGTGAATTTGGCCGCAGGCTTTTGTATCCGACCATTCAACTTCCTCAGCTGTAACTCTGGTCTCATCTTCATCTTCTCCAAGTCTACTCTGGCACTAACTGTGTCTTTGGTCTTATTCTCCAGCCCAACTATTGTGCCTACTAAACTGTCGCACACATTTTTCTCAACATGCATAACATCTAGATTATGTCGCAACATTATGTTGGCCCAATATGGGAGCTCAAAAAATATACTTTTTTTCCGCCAACCTACTTGCTCTTTTGTACGCTTTCTTTTTTGGCCGCCATAACTGACATGCTTACCAGGAAGAGAATCGGGTATAAAACTCATTTGTGTGAACATTTCTTGCATGGTTAATGGCTTTGGTGGTAATCTTTTTTCAACGACACCATATGTCTTCTTGTCCCTTCTAATGGCATGTATTGGTAAAAAATGTCTATGACCATAAAAAGCAACCTTCTTTTGTAAACGAATAGATGGTGTTGCCACATTGCAAGTAGAGAAATCATGATAACATTGGCCAGTCCATCCAGAAAGGCTACTCCTTGCTGGGTAATCGTTTATAGTCCACATCAAAGCTTCCCGAAGAGTAAAGAAACTACCATCGACTGCATCTCGAGTCTGTACATCGGTCACCCATAATTCTTTTAACTCATCAATCAATGGTCTTAAGAAAACATCAAAATCTTTTCCTGGCGAATGAGGTCCCGGAATTAATAAGCTCAACATGAAATTAGTTTCTCTCATGCACAACCATGGTGGCAAGTTATATGTCGTCAACACAACCGGCCACATACTATAAGAAAGACTCATATTACAAAAGGGATTGAATCCATCTGCAGCCAATCCAAGCCGCACATTCCTGGGTTCCATTGCAAATGTTGGATTATTTCGGTCAAAGTCCTTCCAAGCTTTCCCATCAGCAGGATTACGCAATACACCATCTTCTCTTATACATTGCTCGTGATGCCATGTCATATGTTGAGCAATGTGCCTCGATGCATATTTTCGCATTAACCTAGGGGTTAAAGGAAAATAACTCATCACTTTATGAATCACTTTCTTGCCCTTGGTGTTCTTGTCCACCCACCGATCCACCCCACAAATAGGACATTTGCTTTTTCCAGCATGTTTTTTCCAAAACAGTGCGCAATCATGCTTGCAGACATGGATTGACTCGTAGCCCAATCCAAGTTTTTGCAACAACCTTTTCGCTGCATAATGCTATTTTGGAAGCTTATTTAGGGCTAGAAATGCATCATGTAACAACTCCAGCATTCCATCAAATATTTTGTTCGGAATTTTGCCCAACACTTTTAAATGCATCAACTTCACTAGGAAATTCAATGATGTGTAATTTTGACATCCGGGGAATAATGGAGCCTCGTTCTCTGCAAACAAATCGTTATAATGTTGCCCACCCTTGTAGTATGCTGTAGGTATCTCTTGATCGCGCTCATTCTCTTCATATTCGTCATTGTCATTTTGCATAACGTCATTGAGAGCATCCATCAATTCATCTTCATCATTTTGATCTATCACTTTCCTCATTGGTATTATGTCATCCTCTCCATGCCAATGCCAATTGGTATATTTCTGTAGAAAACCATTTACAAAGAGATGATTTTCTAATACATCAATCGTCTGAAATTCAACGTTGACACACCTCCTACACGGACATTTCACCAATCCCACCTATTATATTTTTTTCCCCTTTTTTCCTAGCCCGCCTATAACTCTCTCATTTTCTTCTTCGCACCCATCTGCGCCTCTCCACAGAGCAAGCCAAGCTGGACTCTTTTGGGTCCCTGGAAGGGGTTTTGAGGTTAGGGGACTTGATGATGGGGGATGAGGACTGGTAGCGACGGCTTGTGCCAGTTTCCAAGAGGCGCATAAAGCCAGAAGGTATTTGGTTATTTAGGGTTGTTGAGAAAGAAGAAGAGAAAAGAGAAAGAGTAAGAGAAAGCTCTGTACACAGTCAACAATGGCGTTGGTAGATCTAAGAATCTTACGTTTGGTCTCTCTCTCCCATTTCTCGACATCTCCATCTCTCTCTCACATTTCTCCCATTGTTCCTCAATTTCTGGCAATCACTATCTCAATTTCAAGCTCTCATCGACATGGGTATGTACTTATTCATCTTTATTTATCCATCTTCACTCATCTATTTCTACAACTATAACCCTAATCCTCACTTTAAGTACCATTTTTCTTTCAATTTCTCTTTCTGTTTTTTCATGACTGATCAATGATTCATCATTAATGTTCTCTTTGTTAATTTTATTATTGCAACCATGATAATAGTGATCTTTGTTTCTATGTTTAAATATGGTGTGTTTTGGAATATAAATGAATGTTTGTATGTAGGCTAAACTTGTATGTATAGAGTGTATTTGTGTTATTTGATGTTTGTGTCAATTTATCTGTAAATTTTGTTTAGTTTGACTGCTTAAATTGGTCTTGTTATATAAAAATAAGCTTTGCTAAACCTATGCATAATAACTGTTTGATGGAATGCTTCAGTGAGATATATGAGTAAAATGATAAGTCTTGAAGTAACATCAAAGAAGGCAACTTGTCGTTTATTACATTGTCATTTTCAGATCCCTAAAGCTAATTATATTTACTAAATATATTTACAGGTATCGATAAGTCCTGAAGTAACATCAAAGAAGGTGAACCGTGACATTATCAAACAGCTGGAAACTCTCTACCGTGCCTCTCATTTGGCTAATCTGAGAGTTGATTATGATGGCGGGAAGTCTATCTACACTGCTGGGGAGTTTCCATTTTCCTCCAAAGAATTTATTATAAAGTTGTTTGACAATGATAGAAAAACTGGAAGCTCTAGTACTAGAAGGTATTATATACTACATTAAGTTTGACATTTTGAGTAATACTATTTTCATTTTTATGTACTCTGTTCTGATTTGATATTTTTTCCCTTAATTAGCCGTAGGGAATGTGAATTTAAGGTGACCATCAAGTTTGCTTCGAAGCCAGACTTACATCATCTGCGACAGTTTTTACAGAGCAGGCAACTTGATGCTCCTCAAGAGACAATTCAAGCACTGGATGTTGGTCTTAGAGGAGATCCATTGGATAAGTAATTCAATACTGCCTTCAGGCTATAGAACAAAATGCTATTCTTTATAAAATTTTCTTACTGCTTTACTATTTTTTTTCATCTGAAAATTCAGTGCGTGTTAGTTTATTTTGGTTTGTATATGTTATGTAACTTGATAATAATATACTCTGTATGTTGTTAAAAGTACTGAGTTTTTTTTAGTCGTTGGCTTGAGTGTATGTATATCTTTAACTGTAGGTATACTGTTGTTAGGAGGTCGTTTTTTCACCGCACACTGGGGCGTCCTGGTGAGCTTGCAGATGGCATAATCTATTGGAAAGGGTACTATCAAAGTTTGAGGCCAATTCAGTTGGGGCTTTCTCTTAACATTGGTATTGCCTTTAGCTAGTTTACTCTTTTGTGCTTATATTGTTACAAGGCACCATATGGTGCACCACCTGATGGCGTAAGGTCGTCGTTTGTGCAATTTAATGTCGGTTCACACATAATCTAGTAAGATGCTAAAATCTAATATGGAAGATGTTATGTGATGCCCTACAACAATTTTTGTTATCTAGATGGTTTTTACCAAGTGGACTGACGTTTCTTTTTCTGAACTACCTTATCCAATTGTTGTAGATGTTTCAACAAGGGATTTTTATGAAACTATAAGGGTATCTGATTTCATTTTCAAAAACTTTAATGTGAGAGACGATCTAAGGCCATTGCATGATCAAGTCAGGCTCCAGGTTCTTGCATATTACTAAGTTGGATATCGGTGATTTTCTTATCTATTATTAACATTATTAAAAGAAATTTATATCTATTTTTATTGCTGCAGCTAAAGAAAAATTTGAAAGGGGTTAAAGTAGCATGCAGTCATTTGCAGAATACAAGGACTTATAAGATTACTGGGATATTGACAGAGCCATTGAACAAATTAATGTGAGTGTACATATGTCATGACCTTAGCTATTCCATGTTGGTATGTGCTATGTGCTGTTATTTGATTTTAATAATTTGGGAAGATTTTTCTTGGTGGTATTTAAACTTCTCTACCTGTACTTTCAAATTGTTTTACTAACATGTTTATATTGTATTTTAGGTTTACTCTTGATGATAAGATGACACAGATTTCAGTTGCTGCTTACTTTCAAGACAAGTACAAAATCAAACTCAGATATGTGACATGGCCTGCTCTGCAAGCAGGAAATGCAGCAAAGCCTATTTACTTACCCATGGAGGTTCCCATCATAGTTTCAATAACATTTTTTTTTGCGTGCTAAGTTCTATTGGACAGCAGCTATTTTCATGATTATATTTCTAAATGTTGTATCTGTTTTAGGTTTGTACAATTGTTGAGGGGCAAAGATTCTCTAGGAAACTCAATGAAAGGCAAGTAACCAATCTATTGAGGGCAACCTGTCAAAGACCAAACGACAGGGAAGAAAGTATTTGGCGAATTGTTAAGCAGAACAAATACAGTGATCAGGAACTTGTCCAGGATTTTGGAATTAGTGTTGCAAACAATTTGACAATGGTTGATGCTCGAGTTTTGCCTCCACCAGTGGTATTTTTCTAATATGTGCTTGCTTTTGCGTTTGACGAGTGAGTTCTACTCTTTCAATTGGAACTAATTCTACTATTTTTCTTCATGAAGCTTTTATACAGAGGTACTGGGAGGGAGCATCCTCGATTTGGGCAATGGAATATGTCCAATAAAGTAAGTAAATGATCTTTATAACTCCATTTTGTTATGATGTATGTGAAGAGGTATGATTCATTGACTTTTTTTTATTTTTTATTTTGGGTTATGATAGAAAATGATCAATGGAGGCCAAGTTGAGTTTTGGACATGTGTGAACTTCTTGCGTATCAATTCAGATATTCATGATCGCTTTTGTTCAGAATTGGTTAGTACTTGCCTCAATAGGGGAATGGTATGGTTACCAGATCTTTCTGTCTCATCTCTTTTACTGTTACATTGCATTGACTGTTTATAATTGACATTATTTATCATTTTGGATACTTGGAAGGCCTTCCAAACTAGACCAGTAATTCCCTGCAGCACTTGGCCAGCTAACCAAATTGAGAGGGCTTTGAGATTTGTTCATGAGCAATGAAGGAAGATACTTATCAACAAACAACTACAGTTGTTAATAGTTATCTTGCCTGATTCTGGTGGTTCATATGGTGAGCGACTTGGCCAAGACTTGTAACTATGAAGTTTGAAATGCCATTATAACATTTTATTTTAGCTAAAAAACGTTACATGCATGTTCCAGGGATGATTAAACTAATTTGTGAAACTGAGCTTGGAATTGTTTCACAACGCTGTGAACCTAAACGGGCAGTGAAGCTCAATAGACAGTATTTGGAGAATCTATCCCTGAAGATTAATAGCAAGGTTCATTTACCTGAATTCTGCTTTGATTTATTATTTGTTGTTGGAGCTGGTGTTGTTGTGTTGTTTATTTCTTTGTACCTATTTATATTATATAGGTTGGCGGCCAGAATACAGTGTTAAGTGATGCTATCCATAGGAAAATTCCTTTTGTGTCTGATTTGCCTACAATAATCTTTGGTGCTAATGTAACACATCCACAGCCCGGAGAGGATTCTGGCCCTTCAATAACAGCCGTAAGTAATTACTAATTAATAATCTTTTTGCTCCATTGTTTAGTTTAATTGATAACATCTCAATTGTTTTACTTGAATCAGGTGGTTACTTTGATGGATTGGCCTGAGGTGACCAAGTATAGAGCATTAGTCTCCGCACAAAAGCACTGGGAGGAGATTATCCTTGATCTTTATAATTCAACTACAGATGATAAAAAGGGCAAAGTCCAAGGAGGAATGATAAGGTGAGTAACCATGTGTACATTCTACTCAACTTTTTAGAATCTTCTCCATATGTTATTCTAACTCCTTTCTTTTTATTTTCCTCCAACTAGGGAACATTTAATTACTTTCAGAAGATCTACTGGAGCCAAACCTCAACGGATTATATTCTACAGGTTATTTAGCAGACACAAACACAAACACATACGTGGTTCAAATGAGTGTTGGCTAGACACCACTCTACTCCACGGCCAAAACTAGCCCCAAGGGCTTGACAATCTCTTTAATGATTCTAAGTTTCAATCTGTACAACAATGGAGTCTAGCTCCAAGCTTCTCTCATAACAGTAGTACAATATATCTCTAGGCTCTCTAAAACTCACTCCCAATATTACAATGTATGTAAAAACTGAATTGGATTAAATGATAGAAGAGGAGCCTTATATATACATGTGATGTAAGTGACTGAAATCCCCTCCAAGGCCCAAGCACCAACTGTCATAACTGAATTTTCAAAATAAATTCATTTCCAATATGTTTTATGTTCAAATAAATTCAAATTTTATTCTTTTTCATGTCATTAAAAGTTTTACATCACTGTCTTTTTCTTTATAATTTCATTTTAGCCAAATAAGAAGATTTAACTCCATCTCTATTTCGTTTCTCTATCTGATGTTATTCTAATAAATTTTTGCTATATATTGTCCTTGCCTATTTAATTTTATTTATTTAATGCTGAGTTTTTTTTTCTCTTTAGTTGAAACTTTTCTAGTTGGCTGCCTTCAAAAGAAGAGGCAAGATACTTGGTGTGCAAGTAATTTTTTATAGGAGACTCTTATTTTTGTTTGCAAGAGGTATTCCTTTTACCTTGGTTTTATATTATTGAAATATTAGAGGAGTTTGAATTTCTTAAATATTCATCCATAGTGAAGTAGGTTATGAGATTATTATTGTGTGTTGCGGTGATAACGGAAGGTTGAGACCTTGTGTGTCTTAGTGAAGTAGGATCTGAGAAATTTGTGTGTTGTGGAGAGATAAGGAAGAAAACATGTGTGTTGTTTGTCTATATGCTTGTTAAGGTAGCTTTCATTTCCAATCGATTTTATATATGTAGGTCACTTAATGTCAAAGAACAATCAATAATTGAAAATACCACTACAAGAATACCAACCAAAAATAGAACCTTCACTCCTTGATATTGAATACCCAATAACTAAACACAGAAAGAGAGAGTACTTTGAGTACTAATAAGATATAAGGAAGGCCATGCACTTGAAATTATTGGAAAACTAGCATTGTTAATACTTATAAAAAAAAAAGGCCATGCCTAAGAGCAGCTTCCTACAGAGAGCCCCCACTAGAAGAAGAGCAAAAATTCCTCAACACCTTCAAACTATCTGCATTGTCAAATATCCTAGTAGTAAAATCTATAAGAATAGCAATTAGAGATTGTGTTATTGAAATAGAAAGAGAAATATCGATGTGTAAAAGTATAATTCTACTCACTCAATTCCTTATTTCTCTACCCGACTACGTTGGCTATATGTACCCTTTTAAACTGCCCCAAACCCAGTGCTAACAATGATCCCCTCCCATTAGAGTGCCCTATGTCCATACTAACAATTCACTCCTAGCCAACTAGAGTCCTATCATTCTTTCCTTTGATAAATGAGCTTAATTGATTATTTAAATTGGTGCCAGTTTCAAATGCTTCAATCTAGCATTCAAAGAATGGGATTACTTGAAAACAAGTACATTCTATTCTCTATTCCAAAATAGGAGTTGTACTTGTCTTTCTAAACTGCATAGCAATAGCATCAAATAAAAAGCACTAAAATTTCTAAGTCACTTCAGTATAAATCCATGTACATTATCTAACAATAACATCTCAACGTAACTTCACTTATATAGTTACGATGTGTACAAGAACAAAAGCTTGAGTAACACACATAATAAAATTAAATAAAAAAGAATAATATACTTGATGTAACCATAATAGTCTTTTCTTGGTCTCCAAGCTGTCAAATTTCTATGTTGGATGTTCACTACCACCTCAGATTCTCGTTTTATTGAGAAATATAATCCTACTTCTCTATTTACATTGAAAGAGTAACACCTACAGTTTCCCTTACTTATCTCATAGAATCATATATCTGATAATGACAAAAACTAGACCTGTTAATTTTCCAAGTGTTTCTGAATAGAAATTGGGTTATTATTTAATGTTTGTCCAATTTTTTTTATTAACTAATTCTTAGTGCAATATAACATTAGCCAATACCTACAACGTATATACTCCACACCATTGTACTTTCTTATTCATTATTTAAATATCAACTTAATAATTGAGGATGTTCCCTTTTCAACTTTTATTTAAAATGAGTGCAATATAACTCACAATGCAATATAAAGGTCTCTCCTCTTAGACATCACAAACAAAAGTAAACTCAAAAAAAGATTCTTCACAAAATAATGGCATGATCGATAAAAGATTTTACTAGAATTTAGAAGTTTTTTTTTTAATCTAGAATCCATAGAAAACAATCAATGCTTGTCTAAAATATGTTCAATGTACACTTTATCAATGACTTAGTAAGCCTAACAATAATAGCAAACTAAAAATAGCACCCTTATTTCATAGGATAGGATCAAGCACAACAGAGTAAGGTTGGTTAAGAAAACATATAGCTTGGTCAGAGTTGTAACCTTCAACAACAATTTTGTTAGCACACACTTTATTTCAAAAAAATTCTATCCATGTGGGCAAGTTTCCTAGTTCAAATCCCTTAGAGTGTGAGTTAAGTGTTGTTTTATTTGAGATTCATGCCTTGACACATCACACTAATAAAAGGACAACCATAGAAAAAGTTCTCCAATATGCTTTCATTTTTTTTTTTACGAAAAAGGATAACAAGGTGCTGATCCATTTTCATACTTTTTGATATTTTAAACAATCCAAAAAACATGACCGAGTGTAAAGACCAAAAATTAAAATGGTTTTCCAAATGTTGAATCATAAGCTCCATCCACAAAGGGACAAATTACCAAGTCTTTTACGCTGTTGGATTTTCACTTCTCAAATCCCTCTATTTTAGTTATAGATAGTAGATATAAATATTAGGGCAGACAAAGCAACAATTAAATCTCAAAAACCTCACGAAAAAGGCTGTAATTAATATATATACTCTTATCATTTTCAGAAAGATTATAACACAGGGAGCTCAATCTCTATTGTAGAAATTAAACCAATTAGTAAAGTCACTATAGAGCCCTTGGAAACACAATGGCCAAAAGTTGGACAAGCAGCTAGCAAACTTAACAAAATTATAGTAAAGGCCAATACAACAAATAAAACAAAAAAATTGACAAATAAGACACAACACACAAACGGAGAGCAGAACACCAACACCAAATCAAAGTTTGCTTTCATATTCAAAGACAATAGGTTGAAAGAGCATACATTCTATATATTTAAAAAAAAATGACAGCCTAAATCCTATATCAAGTGAAAACACAGCAAAACAAACTTCAGTATTTGTACGATCTTGTGTTTGGTAAGATATTCAATTCACTATCAGGAAAAAAAGATATTGAATTTATTTAAGATATGAGAAAATGAACAATGAGAAGCAAACCTGGGAGAAGGAGCGTACTACTCTAGAGTTTCTAATTTTTTCCCTTATTTTTTCTATTATGCTTATTTTTTGTGTGGTTATATGACAGGTAGTTGAGAAAAGGTTATGATTTCAGCATAACTGGAGTATGAATTTATGCTCATAATGCATACATTAGTTATACTAATTTATATGCAGGGTTCATTGAATGAGATTCTCCTTGAAGACCCAAAATGTGGAACTACAGACAACGCTCATGAGGATGCCTTGACAAAATTGTTTGGTAACCCAAAATCTGGTCGTTTAATCGGACACGGAAGAGGCATAACAAGGTCGAAGCTAACTGTTGTTAATATGTGTAATAACAAGATCTCCAAATTAGAAGAAGAGCAGCTGTAGAATATTTTATGCTGAAAGTAGTAACTTTTCAATATGTTGAATATTTAAGACTGCTTGAATACTTTAAAAACATTTTGTTGTTGATGACAGTGTTGAATGTTTTAAACTAATTTGTGGATTATTAATATAATGTTAAATGTTTTTACTATTTGTTATTTGAAAATCAAGTTCATTTGATGATGCTAGTATATATTAGAAAGCTAATTTTAATTATATAAAAATATATATATATAATAGAATAAATTAGTGTTATATAAATAAAATATATATTGAGAATTTAAACATATCCAAATATAACAATAATACGAAAATTGTGTTATAATATCTATAACAATAACACTTTTTATGCAAAGAATTGTGTTATGCAAACTTCATTATATAACACAAATAATGTGTTATACTAAAGTGTAGTATAACACAAAAAATGTGTTATACTAAAGTGTAGTATAACACAAAAAAAATGTTATACTAAAGAGTAGTATAACACAAAAAACGTGCTATATAATCGACTATAAATAACATAATTCAACACTTATCTATATATTAAAATAACACAGAAATTGTGTTATCGTTGACAGTACAATAACACATCTGTATAACACTGATAAAGTGTTATGTAAAGTACCCTGACCTACGATAACATAGTCGGTCTTAACACATCAGAAAGTGTTATCGTATGTTTTGATAACACATTTTCGGTGTTATTAAAAGCATTTTTTCTTGTAGTGCCACCTCCTCGGGAGTGTCTTTGTCGGATGGCTCGGCTAGAGGTGCCAAGGATGACTCAAGGATGTAGGCGATTTTAAGAGTGGTTAAAAGAAACCTCACCTTGTCTTGCCACCTAGTAAAATTGGATCCATCAAACCTATCAATCTCACTAGGTCTTGGTTCATGATCTTGATTGTCTCCCCTTCCATTGAAATAAAAAGGGATAAGCTTTTGAATGTTAGGAAAAAAAAATTTGCCTCAATGGAAATTGATAATAATATTACAACTCTATGCAATATATTACAAATAAATAATGATTGATTGAATAAGATTACAACTCTATAACTGAAAATAAAAATAAACTAATGAACAAGAAGAAGAGAAGAAGAATAGAATGGTGAAAATACAACTCAAAGAAAAATGTTACAAGTAAAGTAAAATGTTTGAAATAAAGAAAAGAAGATTACAACTCAAAACAAGAAATACAAATAAACAAAAGAGAAGAATATGAAGATGAAGAGAAATAGAATAGAAAGAAAGAACAATCAAACTAAATAGAAGCAACTCTCACTCACACTACCAAAGTGAAGAGTGTTGGGGATCACCAACTTGAACAAGGTTTGAAACCTTTGTCCAAAAGCTTATTTCCTCCTAACTCAAGCACTAAGGGATCTCTCATAGATTATAGTAAATGCTTTCTGGAATTATTAAGCCTCAAGGTGTTTCTAGCCAAGTGCTCTAATGGATAGAAATGTTGTGTCTTAAAAGTGAGCTATAGGCTCCTATTTATAGAGTTTAGAGACACCCTTTGAATTTCAAATTCCGCCAACCTCCATGGTTGTTACCAATGTTTAATTGGATTAATATGGAATTAAAAAGGAGATTTGGGAGTTATTTGGGTTTTTTGAGCCGTTCAACAAAGATTGAAAAAACTGAAAATTGGTCAGTTTTGGCCTGTGGCCGCGGCCAGAGACATTAGTGGCCACGACCATTGGTCTCTGTCCCACAGGTCGCGGCCACCAACATTCAGTGGTCGCGACCACCGACCAATTTCAGCACTAAAAATGTGCTGTTTTTCCAAACGGTTCCAAACCCTCCCAAATGATTTTGTAACTCCCAAAACACATTATTGGGGTTAAAATCATATCTCTAATAGCCATATGACATATTGCTTTATGAAATTTATCTCAATATTGTGTAACAACAATTTTACACAATAAAGGGTAATATTTGGAAGTTACAATTTGTAACACCAAATATGTTACATTATTTGGATATATCTTATTTATCTAAATATTGTAACTCTCTATTATATGTTACAATATGTGACACACTTTGTCACATTTATTTAAGCTAAAACATTATATTATAATATAATATAATATTACATTATATTATAAAATAATATAACAGGTTTATCATATACTATTTTGTGATCTAACCTACCTCGATTAGTAGACAGAGGACCTAGATGGTTTTATCACATACTATGGTAATGAGTAAATGACCATTAATATTGTAGTCCTATGTTTATATGATATACATTTTTACGTTGTATGTTTTTAGTCTTATGTTTTATAGTATGTTTTAGTAGATTTTTCTTACTGGGAATTAGGCTCATTCCTTTTATTTTAGATGGTGCGGGAAAATAAGCTTGGAAGGCAGGACGAATTCATGACAGCTTTGGCATGTGTATTGGGAGAGGACTAAATGAATGGACTGCTGGAACATCGAGGATGAAGTTTATATTTTGAGTCTTTTTAATATATGTATTTATTTTTCAGCAATTAGTATTTGAATAATTAATCAAAGGTTTATGTTTTCTTCATGTTCTTATGTAATAACAATGGGATCCCGTATTTTGGATTTTTATAATAAAGCTCTATTATCCTATGTGTGTATTCCAAAATAGTATCTATGTCTTAGTAGTTTTAATGGTCTGAGGTCTTAGAATTAGTTGGGGCATTACATGCCAGGTCTGGCCTAGTGCAGACCATGGCATACATCAAACTTCCGACTATATTAGTGTTGGGTACCTTTTCCCTGACTCTTTTATCTTCTTTAGTTTGAGGGCACTGGGTTTGAGATAATTTGAATTGTGGAGCCAAAGGAGTGGACACCACTTTAGGCTTGTCCATCTTGAATTTTTCCAAGGCTTTCTCCAAATATTTCTTCTTGTGCAACATGATTATTCCTGGTTTATGCCTTTCTATTTCAATGCCAAGGATCCTTTTGGCTTTGCCAAGATCTTTCATGTCAAATTCACCATTCATATGTAACTTTAGTTTGTCTATTTCTCTTTTGCATTTTCCAATAATTAGAATATCATCAACATATAGAAGTAGATATATGTTGTTTTTTAGATACACACAAGGATCAAAATTACTTTTGACAAACCCAATTTTTGTGATGAATTGATCAAACTTGATATTCCATTGTCTTGGGCCTACTTGAGACCATAGAGAGACTTCTTAAGGAGATAGAATTGCCCTACATTTCCAATTTCAAACCCTTTTGGTTGACACATAAAAATTGATTCTTCAAGTGAACCATGTAAGAATGCAGTTTTTACATCCATTTGTTCCACCTCAAGCCTATCCCTAGCAGCTTTAGGCAATATTACTCGAATTGATGTATGTTTTACTACAGGTGAAAAAAAATCAGTGTAGTCAATGCCCTCTTTTTGAGTAAATCCCTTGGCTACAAGTGTAGCCTTGTATTTGTCTTTCTCAACTTCAGGTATTCCCTCCTTTAGTTTGAAAATCCAAGTCTCATTTTTCTTCAAAGATGTTATTTCTTCATGCATTGCCTTCTTCCAAAATTGACTCTTAGAATTGTTAATGGCTTCCTTGCAAGTAGTATGGTCTGAGTTGATTTCTTTTTCTGCTACAGATAAGGCATAGGCTATGAAATCTGCATAGCCAAGTCTCTCAGGTGCTTTAATCTCCCTTCTCTTTCTGTCTCTTGCTAGTTGACACCCTTCAAGCTCTGAACTACTAGCTGCTTCTTCTTGTCTACTTGATCTTGGTACATCTGTCACTTGATCATGTTGTTTTCTGCTGACATCTTCCTCTAGAATTTATGCATCTTTGCTAGGACAGATTATATTTTCTTGAATGTTGGTTTTTATAGGCATTTCATCTTCCTTTAAGACCACATCTCTATTTATTATGCATCTTTTGAAACCCTTTTCCAAGCACCATAACTTATATCCTTTAACACCATTTGGATATCCAATAAACATGCACTTGACAACTCTAGGCTTGAGCTTGTCTTGTCTGATATGTGCATAGGCAGTGCATCCAAACACTTTCAAGTGTTCATAGCTTTGGTTTCTTTCCTGTCCAAACCTCTAGAAGAGTCTTAAAATTTAAAGCTACAGAAGGGAATTTGTTGACCAAGTACCAGGCTGTGGTTACAGCTTCTCCCCAAAATTTATTTTCAGGATTGGCACCTTTTATCATGCACATGACTCTTTCTAAAAGAGTTCTATTCATTCTCTTTGCCAATCCATTTTGTTGTTGAGTATTTCTTACAGTTTTGTGTTTTGCTATCCCTTCTTTGGCACACAATCTATCAAATTCACCTGAACAATACTCCAAACCATTATCAGTTCGAAGCTTTTTCACCTTAGCTTCAATCTAATTTTCAATTAGTTTCTTCCATATGATGAAACTATCCAAAGCTTTATCTTTAGACTTCAAAATAAATACCCAGACCTTCCTTGAGAAGTCATCTATGATGCTCATGAAGTAGTTTTCTCCACCTATGGTTGGCACTCTTGCTGGTCCCCAAAAATCAGAGTGAATATAGGCCAGTGGAGCAGTAGTGTTGTGATTTCCAGTGCCAAAGTTCACCCTACAACATTTACCATAAATCAAGCTTGCAACTAAGTTTTCCACTGAGAACCCCTTGCTTCAATAGTTCATCTATGCCTCTTTCACTAATGTGGCCAAGTCTTTGATGCCAAAGTTGTGCTAAATTTGTGTCTTTACTTGAAGCTACTGCTACTGTTCCAACAATAGACTTCCCTACTAGAAAATAAAGACCACATCTGAATTCTCCTTTCATAACAATCATGGATCCTTTCAAGACCTTCATGGAGCAACCTTCAATCTTGATTGTACAACCATTAGACGCTAGGACTCCCACAGATAACAAATTCCTTCTCTGTTCAGGTACATACCTGACATTTGTTATAGTCCTATGTACCCTATCATGCATCTTAATGACCACATATCCAATCCCTTGCACCTTCCAAGCTTGGTTGTTCCCCAAAATAACAGATCCACTTGAGGTCTCTTCAAAATTGCAAAATAAATCTCTGTTGGGACACATGTGAAATGAACACCCCGAATCAAGTATCCAATCTTCACCAAATTTTTCACTTGAAACCACCAATACATCAGTAGACTCATAGCCATCTGACACTATATCATCTTCACCTTTATCTCTCTTCCCATCTCTATTTTGCTTATTCTTGAGAATATAACATTTTTCCTTGTAATGTCCCTCTTTCTTGCAGTAATTGCAAAACTTTCTTGGTTTGAATTTGCGATTTGATCTATGATGACTCTGACTTCTAGGATCACGGGAATTCTTGTTCTTGAATTCTCTTTTATCATGTATACCTCTGACCATTAATCCATCTCCACTAGATTCTCCCTTTTCTTCGAACTTTTTATGAATTTCTTTTGAATTTAGAGATGACTTGACCTCTGTCATGGTTAGAGTATCTTTCCCATACAAAATTGTATCAACAAAATGTTCAAAAGTTCTAGATAAGGAACTAAGAAAAATAATACACTGGTCTTCTTCATCAATCTTCACTCCAATGTTTGACAGTACTAGGATAATTCTATAGAAATCATCCAAGTGATTTCTCAATTCTTTGGTGTCATCCATTCGAAGTGTATACAACTTCTTCTTTAGATAAAGCTTATTTGCCAAAGAATTCTTGAGATAGATTGAGGCCAATCTGTTCCATAGACCAGCTGTTGTTTCTTCATGAGAAACTTCTCTTAGAACTTCATCACCAAGACTAAGAAGAATAGCACTGTGTGCTTTTGTTTTAGTTTCTTTCTTAGTCTTTTCATCCTTGATGGCTATCAATTCTTCTTCACTCAAAGCTTCTGAGATTCCTTGATGAACCAGAAGTGCTTTCATTTTGATTCTCCACAAGCCAAAATCATTTTCTCCAGTAAACTTGTCCACCTCGAATTGGGCAGAAGACATTCTTGCATGTTTCTTGATCAATATGAACAGATTCTTGATTTCTTTAGTCTTCTGACCTGAACTTGGATACCACTTGTAGTGTTTATAACAACACTCTCAAGAACATTGATCATTAAACAAACAAAAATAGAATTGAATTAGGATGATGAACAACAACTTTATAAAATAAAGATTAAAAACAACAAGAATAGTAATGAGCACACCAGGTTTACTTGGTTCGAATAGACAAAGACAATGAGTCTTTCCTACCTACTCTAAGGGTAGAACAGCCACACAAATGGCTTGAGAAACTTTATTGATGATAAAAGAGAGTAGCCTTACAATTGAGCTTCACAGTGAAATAAAAAATGAATTACAAAACATCTCACATGAGAGACTAGGATCAAATACACCTAGAACTCTTTAACAGCCCTCCAACTCTTAAAATAAAGTTTTCTTTCTCTAAGTTTTTCAAAACTCTCTGTTACAATGAATAGAGTAGTTAACTCTATTTATAAACATCTAAAACTAAAAGAAAAATATAATAGAAAATAAATTTCTCGACCAACTGTTTTCAAAATAGTAAAGCCACATCAACATAAGTGACTTGAATCACACCACATTAAAGCATGTTGTTTTGACTAATTTCTATGATGTTACTGTCAACAGACTATTTATTTATTGATTATGTAATTGGCCAAGTGCCAAAGATCTTTCATAAAGAGGTATATGCATAATTAATTCAAACAGAAATTTAATGGGAAAGGAAACATACAATTGAAATTTGCTTTAAATATTGGTAGATGGTATTTGAGTTCTTTTTCTACATACATCGTGTATGTTTTTATTATTCTTCATATAAAGAAATAAACTAAGAGATAATGTAATTTAAACATTCCTCATTCAACCACATATATCCATTTTCAAATTAGTAGATACTTGAAAGAAAAACTAACTTTTTCTCTAAAGGATATTTTCATTTAATGTATTGTCTTTCTCACTGCTAGGCAGAGACCAAATAAGAGTTTTCTTCATTTTTTTTAATAAATTTTACTATTAATGGCTAATGGTTACTTTGTTTTTGCTTTCTCTGGTTCAACAACCGGACTAATTGCATAGCCAGTAATTGAATATCTATGAGCTAAGTACAGAAGTCATAGAGCATCTTCTTAATTTAATTATTACTAGTAAATAGTTGTCTAGATCTGATTTCAATTTACTTAAATGAAATTCTTTGATGATGTTGAGCCTCTTAGAGAAAGTTATCTTCTAATTATTACTAGTAAAGGTATCTATGGAAACTCAGTTGAAGAAGATTGAGGTAATATACAAGTCAGTCCATTCCATCATGCATAAAGTACTTGTGAAGACTAGTATAGGGTAGTTGCAACTGCCTTTTTTTTTTTCCAATTGTAAGGGTAGTTGCTATGCCTAGAAAGAACAATTTTGGGTCTAGTTTATTAGCAGTGTAAATGAATCTATGTTTATTTGGATAACCATCTTGTTAATTTTCTTTCCTTTTATTTTGAATTCCATATTATTACGTGTGATTAATATAGTTTTTATATTTGGTATATTATCCTAGTCAAATTAGTGATACTCTTAATTTATCTCATTGTTGGTTGATGGATACATTAATTCTTACTTTTCGCACTTTCCATTCATAACTTTGGGAATTTTTTATGATTTAGAAACACATGTATCTTTGACTTCTATCATTTTGCTTAGTTTAAGATTGATATATTTTTCAAAATAAAACAATTTACGAAGTCAACACTAGACTTTATAGCATGTAATTCATGAGACCAGTACGCATAAAACTGATTTTTCATTAGAGAGCAAGCCTTATTTTTTTAATTTGTAAATATGATTTTTTTTCTTCAGTATTTGGGTTAGCATTGATAGAGGGCAGTCCATATTTTTCTCTCAATGCCTATGTCTACTTATTGAATTCAAAATTTATTCACTTTCAATATATATTATTACATTGTAAATACGTGTATGTGCTAAGATTGACTTCAAAGAAGGGGATCTTATATTTTAGTGGCAAATTGGAAAGAAGCTTTATTTGCAATAGTTTACAAAAGGTATGTCTCTCAGTTTTGTTTTAATACTATGCAAATGTTAGAGGATTTTGAATATCTTAAATATTCATCCATAGTGAAATAGGTTGTGGGATTGTTATTGTGTGTTGCGGTGATAACGAAATGTTGAGAACTTGTGTGTCTTAGTAAAATAGGATTTGAATTTTTTTTGTATTGCGGTGAGATAAGGAATAAAACTTGTGTATTGTTTTGAATTGATATTGGTAAATGGTTGGTTGCTAGTATAGGGAAAATGTTGCCCGATTTTATGTAGATTTGTCTATGATTATCCTATAATTGAATTGTGTTTGTTTGATTGGTTTGATTATTGGTAAATTAATTATTTTGATTTTTCTTTTAATTTTTTGTATAGATAGGAAAAGTTATGAATGTAATTCTTCTTTCATTTTATTGGCTCAATTGAGGTTATTTCTTTGCACTCTCTACAAGAGAGTGGAATAATTTTTTGTAATAGATTTTGAAGTCCTTTTCAGTTGTATTGCAAGAAGCTCTAGCTGATTTGGTTTTATTTTGGGGGGTCATGTATAGATTCTCTTTGAAATTAACATGATTATACTTCATGTATAGACCTAGCTATTTCTTTTCCATAGTTTGTTTAGCAGGAAAGTTATAAAATGATACTCTATATTCTTTCTGACTTCTTATTATTAAATTTTCAAGTTTCTCTTGTGATATTAAATTTTTAACCTCTACTGCATACCTCATAGAACCTCTAGAAAGTAAAAAAAACCCATCATCAAGTCAAGTTATGATATTATGGGGTTCAATCTTTAACTCAAGTTATTATTATTAGATGTCCTAGTTTGTAATATAAATGTGATAAGATTGATTATTCATATTTGTTCCAAAAATTTTTTTTTTAGATTTGTAACTATCTCATTGAATGTATAAGTTTTGTTGTTTTAATCTATAAGTTTTCAGATTTGTATATAAAATTTTCATTTAAATCATAATTTTTAATTTAAAATAAATATAAATTACTATTTTTAAATTAAAAATATAATTTTGAGGGCACTCATTGTGTGTCATAATAATGTTGAACACCTGCTTGTTTATTATTTTAAAGGGAACTCATTGCGCGCCCTAACATCGCCCTAAAAATATTCTTTTAGGGCCTGCAATGCACGCCCTAAAAACATTATTTTAGGGCACTCAACGCGTACCCTAAATCCTCCACTTTTTTATGGCAATGCCATAGAGGGCGAGCGGGGGTGCGCCCTAGAAACTTTTTTAGGGCGCACAATGAGAGCCCTAAAACCCTTTTTTGTAATAGTGACGTACCAATCTCTACATAGGGGTTGCAATGTACTTAAACCACTATGTAATTGAATTAGGTGTTCCTCAGAGTAATTACTAGATTTGACATATTTATTTAACAAGATAATTACACATTAACAATGTAATTTGAAGTTATTAAAGTATCCTAATTACACTATCAAATTCTCATGCCCCCATGAAAATTGAGTGTAATTACTAAATACAATCAATTTTAAATATTAGTTATTACACAAAATTATTTTTAGTGTACTCATTAACTATATTCTCAAACATGATTATAGGAATTCATATTTAATTATTATTTATCATCCAAACAAAAATTGTATTTTAAAATAGAGCGTAATTACAAAGTTGTGTAATTATTACCTTGGTATATACACAATAACTTTCAAACACACCTTAAATATAATAAATGAGCTGTTATTGAGTTCTTTTTTAGTTTGGCATGTTAACCCAAAAATGAGCAGTTTATTAACAAGAAATTGTCAAGAGGATTAGCTTCTCGGATCAAAACAAGTCAGGAAATAACCAAGATGAATGTATAAAACTTTGTGCTATAATGTTAGTCAGATATTGGAAAATTTGTCGGTAAATTATGGCGAGCAGAATGGTATTATAATCACCTTTCAGTGATCAAACTTGTTGAATTACACAAAGTATATGTAAGATATTCATATAGTGGTAACAGATGCACCTCTATTTGAATGTGATAGTTCTACTATTGAGAATTTGTAGCTTACACACTCTAAATAAACAATGAATAATAGAAATAAACTCAATAATAAAACTTTAGAGACTAATAATCAAGAATCACATGCATAGTATGAAGGCAAATCTTGAAAATTCAAAATTTACAAAAAGATCTAGAAAATGATGTAAAATGGATAATGAAATTATTCTTACTTGACAAATGGAATTCTCACATAAAATATAATAGAATTATCAAATGTAAAAACACAAAATATAATGGGAAACTAAAAAACGAAATCAAAATAGTAGATCTCAGATAGTTAGGATTTTAGAGAGATACAACCTTTAAATTGAACTATTGATTCTTCAAACTTAGGGGAGCATCAAAAGGCTTACACACAAAGAGTATTGTTGTCCAAAATTTCTATTCCAACCCTTCCCAAAGCTGCTTGAAGCTTACCAAGATGAAGTGAGAAGTGAGATTAAACAAGCCTTTGAAACTCACACAAGTCAAGAAATTCTTAGTGAGTTTCTTGGAGAAAATGAGTGTTCTTAGAAATGTAGAGAGAGAGAGAGAGAAAGAAGTTAGAGAGAAGATTGAAAAGTGTGATCAAGGCTTTACCAATAGGATTAGAGCTTTAAAACACATCATTTGGAGCTAATTAAAAAATGTAAATGTACGGAACAGTCAGGTAACATATCGAAACATTCAGGTGACATGTTGCAACATGGCCAGGGGACATGTAGTAATATTTAGGTGACATGTTGCAACATTACTGGTCAAATTTTCAAAATTAACTTTAATCAACTCCAAATGATCTCAGACATTTTGTGAATGCTTAGATACTTCATTATATCACTTTAGATTAAAAAAAATCAAGTATAGATGTCTACAACAAAAACTCGTTTTTTTACTTTAACTTAAGTGAAATTGTTAAGTGTGTACCACCTTGTTTAAGACTACTTAACCATTATATCACTACAAGAAAAAATATTATGGATAACTTTGAAAAAATGCTATCAAAAACAGTTTATAACACTTTACCAAATGCTAACATATCCCATGTTATTAAAAGTCTAGACCTTTTTATAATATTTTACAAGTGTTATCAATAGTGTTATAATTAACTATTCCATAACAATATTTCTTTGTTACAAAATACCTACAATATCTATTATTCAAGCTTATAAATATTTTGTCAAGAGCCAAACATTACGCTTTTTGCATGACTGTTATCCAAAAAGTAGGTGTGAATGACGTGGCAAACATTTTCAACACGTGGCTGACACATGGCAGAGAATCTGTTCGACCAGGGAGATTTCCCTGACACACATTTGGGTTTTATATACGACCAGCTTGGTCGTGTACTCCGTATATTTTGAGATAATCTTGTACAATTGTAATCATATCCGAGATTATCTCCCATGATACTTGATTATCCGATTAGTTAGGAAAAAAATATATGTCACTAATTCATGTAACCCTCATTGAGCCTATAAATAGAGAGAAATAGCTCAAGGGATGGACTTTTGCCTAATCTTTGTTTATGCTTTAGAAGAGAATTTTGGCTATTATCTTTCGGTTGTATTAATCATCCCTTTAAGGCTTGTGAAACTCGAAGAACCCTAGTTCTTTGATCACTCCTTTGAGAATCAAGATCAATAATAGCTTAAGTGGACGTAGGTCATTACCAATTCCTGGGGTCGAACCACTATAAATTGTTGTGTCGTTTATTTTTCTTTCCATTAGATCTTATTCAATACTTTCTATCACATTAAGCGTTTGACTCTGTGTCAGTTGACCAAAATGAGGCTCAAGATTCTGGTGCTTTCATTGAGAGCTTGAGACGAAGTTGTTGAAGTACTAATGGCAAAGACATCCAGGAAGACTAGGCAGGCTGCTGACACTGCACCATCTCAACCTCCTCCTCCAAACATGGCTGAGAATGAGTCACACTTGGAGTTTGATGAGGAGGAACTGGACTCCGAAATGCTGAGAACTACTCTAGGAGTATTGCAAGAGGAATTGGCCAATCTGAGGGCCAGTCAAGGAAGTGTTGCGGAGACCATGGCGCGACAACAGCAAGAAATAAAGCGCCAGGGCCAAGACCTGAGTGAAAGACAGGCGAATATGGACCGTCGTCAGAGGGATGCCATGGCAGCCCTCGAAGCAGCCCTCCAATTGTCTAGGAATCAGGCTACACCTGCCTCGCAGCCTGACCAACCCCCGAATGGGCCACCTCAAAGGGGTCCCAATCTTAGCCCTCCTCCCCAGCCAACAAGCCCTCAAAGGCCGGAGCAGCCACCAATGCCTCAAGATGATGTCCCACCTAGGGACCCTGAGACGCAGCCTCCATCCCAGGCTGGTCGAGGCAATCCCTCGTGTCAGAGGCAGAATAGGGTTGGGCAGCAGCCCTAGATGCCCCGGGGGTTGAAGAGTCGCACCCACCAAGCTGGGGGCAGCGTCCTTCTGGAAACAGAAGGAACTCAGAGACAGGATATGCGGTCAGGGGCCCCCCATGGCATGATAATGCACGGGGACCTATTGACCAGTACAGGCCTCCCCCTAATGCTCGGGAAGTTTCGGCCCAAGGAGGCAACCGAGGAAACAGTCAGTCCCACTATATCCAGTCGAGGTTCAGAGATGGCCACATCTACAATGAGGCCGACTCAGGCAGAGGGAATGCTTGTCGGAGAAACGAGGAGAGAGGTGGAGGTAGAAGCCCCCCACCTAGAGAAAATCGACATGTAGGACATAATGTTGGGGGGTAGCCCAGACAAAACGTCTTTAGCCAACTTGGAGCCAACGAGCAGCGGGGAAAAGATGATGACCTAAGGGATGTACTCAATGATCACCGAGAGCGGCACGACGAGTACATTCCCCCGACACTAGAAGCCCCGGCAATTCCTGAGGTCGTTCAGGCCCAAATAGATGCCCTGAACCAAGTAGTGCAACAGCTGGTCGGGGGAAGAACGTCTCATATCGAGTACGACAGGAGAAGGGGCACTCCTTTCATACAAAGGATCGCAATGGCTGAAACCCCCAGTAAGTTTAAAATGCCGGTACTTTCGAACTTTGACAAGTATGGTGACCCGGTGTCTCATGTCAACAAATTTGAGATACAGATGGTCATTCAGAAGGTGTCTGAAGACGCTCGATGCAGGATCTTCCCTGCAACACTTTCTGATGCTGCACATGAGTGGTTCTTTAAGTTCCCTTCTGCAAGTATTGTATCTTGGGAGATGTTCATAAAGGAGTTTTACGGAAAATTCTACGCGGGTCGTGTGCACCCAACTGAGGCAAACTAGCTGGTCGAGATACGCTAGCAAGAAGGAGAACCACTGAAAGATTCTGTCTAGCATTTCATGCGAGCAGCAGCTGGGGCCAAAACAGTGGGAGACAAAGGCAAAATAATGGCCCGAACTGCAGGAGTTAGGCGTCATACGCCTCTTTGGAGTAGCCTCATGAAGCATGGGGTTAAAACTACCCAAGAATTTTTGGATCGAGCTGATTGATACATCAAGCTTGAGGATGCAATTGCCAGTGAGGGAAAGACCCCAAATAAGGATAAAGGGAGTGAAGACTGCCCCAAAGCTGCCAATGGTAGGGTTGAGCATCTAAACCGACAAACTGCGGTGACCGACCGCACCGCACCATACTACACCGCAAACCGCGGTGTCAAAAGTGTAATGGTTCGGTATGGTTTGTATTTTAGCTAAACCGCGCGGTGCGGTGCGGTGTGCGGTTTGGCGGTGTGAAATTTTGGTTTGCACCGCACCGCACCGCATACTTACAAATATATTAAAAAAAAATAAACTTTACATATATACCATTTTTTATAGTTACCCAATATGAGAGACTTGTATATTTTTTTTGTGTTTCACTGTACTTAATTGATAACTTGTGATGTTGTTTAGAACTTATTAAGGATTTGTTATGAACTAAGGATTTAGTATTTTTTAAAAAATTTAAATTTTGTTATGACATTTTTTTACACAAACCGTGGAAAACCGTCCAAACCACACAGCAAAAAATGGTTTGGTTTGGTCGGTTTGGTGCAACCAAATCACACCGCATGGTGTGTTCTAGTTACTAAACCGCACTTGTGGCGTGGTGTATTAAAAAGTGTTCAAACCGCCCAAACCACACCGTGCTCACCCCTAGCCAATGGGTCAAATCCCAACGGCAATGGCAAAGGCAATGGGAATGGCAACGACAATAATCGGGGGAAGAGGCCCCATAACGAACCCTCTACCTCCGAGAGTAAGTGCTCTAAGGGCAACCGTTATGAGCCAAGGTTCACTAACTATACTACCCTTGTCGAGTCTCGAGCAGAGGTGTATCAGGCCACAAGCTCCAGTGTGCCTTACAAAAGACCTGCTCCCATTCAAAAGGATATTTCAAAAAGGGATACAACCAAGTTCTGTCATTGTTACAACGATTACAGACACGATACAAACGAGTGTAACCAGATAAGGATGAAATCGAGTTCCTTATTAGACAAGGACACTTGAGGAGATACGTGCGGGCCACAGGAGCTTCCCAACGAGAGGGTCCAAGTGGCAACGAGTAGGCGCCTACACGCCAACACTTGCCACCTTTATAGCCTGATCCCGTGGCTGGCACCTTACTCACCACCTGCGGAGGCCCGCACCTTGCGAGAAATAGCGGAAAGGCAAGGGAACGATATGCTCGGACCCTACGTCACGACCAGGACATCGAGATGATGATTATGGAGGATCGGGCATCAAAGAAGGCTCGAACAGAGGACGGTGCAATAACTTTCTCTGATTATGATTCCCAGCATGTCCGGTTCCCACATTTCGATCCACTGGTCATGGATGTTCAGATTGCCAACATGATGGTGAAAAGAGTATTGGTCGATACATGAAGTTCAGTTAACATCCTGTATAAATCTTTGCTGGAACGAATGAAGTTGTCCCCAAAGGACTCGGAGCCTTGCAACCAAACAATTTATGGTTTCTCTAGTGAGGGACTCGCTCCAACAGGGTCAATCAAGCTTCCAGAAATAGTAGGTACTGCGCCCGCCACCAGGACATTACTCGCTACTTTTACAGTAGCTGATTGTCCTTCGGCCTACAGTGTGGTAATTGGAAGGCCAATACTGGTCGACTTTCAGGTCGTCACCTCTATATGGCACTTAGCCATGAAATTCCCAACAGACGCAGGGGTAGGACGTGTATTGGGAAACCATAGGGAAGCAAGGGAGTGCTACAATGCCTCAATCACTAAGTCCAAGAAGGGTATGTCGAGGAGTGCTCCCCTAGAAAAGTTGTAGATGGCCATTGATGTATAAGACCAACTAGGTGATGAAGTCACCAAATAGGGTGTTGCCCAAAGTGAGGATAGAGACTTAGATCCTCGCTTTGGGAATTTTGAAGAAGATATAGGACCTGCCGAGGACCTTGAGGAGGTCCAGCTTGACGAAGAGTTTCCGACCAGAGTTGTGAAGGTCGGCAAAAACTTAGAGACAACAACCAAATACGCATTGGTGGAATTTTTGAGGAAGAACCAGGAAGTTTTCGCTTGGTCGCATAAAGACATGGTTGGGATAGTACCTGCATTCATCAGCCATGTCCTAAATATTGATAAAAACTATCCACCCGTTCAACAGAAAAGAAGGCTGCTCGATAAAGACAGATCAAAAGCCTTAAAGGAAGAAGTTGAAAAATTGAAGGAGAATGGATTCATTAGGGTGGCGTTTTATCCATCATGGGTCTCTAATCCAGTGCTAGTCCCCAAACCGAATGGCAAATGGCGGACTTGCGTGGATTTCACAGACCTTAACAAAGCCTGCCCAAAAGACTGTTTCCCACTCCCAAGGATCGACCAGCTGGTCGATGCAACTGCAGACCATGAGATCCTCTCCTTTATTGATGCATACTCAGGGTACAATTAGATTAGTATGCATCCCCCTGATGAGGACCACACTATCTTTCGGACCGATATAGGACTATACTGTTACAAAGTAATGCCCTACGGATTGAAAAACGCTGGTGCGACTTACCAGTGACTAGTTAACCATATGTTTAAAGAGTTAATCGGGATAAACATGGAGGTGTACGTTGATGACATGCTGGTGAAGTCAGAAAAGGCAGAAGGACACGTGAAGGATTTACAAGAGTGTTTCAATGTTCTAAACAAATATCAAATGAAGCTAAATCCTCTCAAATGTTCTTGGGGTTCATTGTCAATTCAAGAGGAATCGAGGCTAATCCCGAAAAGATCAAGGCCCTGATTGATATGAAATCGCCAGTAAAGATCAAAGATGTGCAAAGTTTGACTAGAAGGATTGCCGCGCTCAGTAGATTTATTTCAAAATCAACAGATAAGTGCGTCCTTTTCTTTAATCTACTTAGGGGCAACAAGAAGTTTGAGTGGACTGAAGACTGCAAACATGCTTTCCAAGCCTTAAAAGCCCACATGGTTGTTGCGATTATTTTATTACACGCAAGTGCACGTATCATACAAGTAGTAACTCACACAGGTGAGGTCGAACCCAAGGGAATTGCAGCTAAGTACTAACCAAAATTGGATTTATATTTCTATTTGGCAACAATAAAAATTGGTTTTTAAAATTAAATTGCAGAAAACACAACAAGCAAAACAACAAATAAAAAGGGTTTAACAATGGATGTGAAATTAGGAATATGATTTCAATTGCTTTGATTACCCAATTGTTAACACTAGTCAACTATTCTTCTTCCTCCAATGAGATGACAGATTATAAAATCACCTAAACTCTTTTCAGATCATTAAGGTACTAAATTGCATTTATGAGATAGTACAACAAACAATTCGCATTAAGCAATAATCTACAAGTCACATAAGCTATGCGAATACTTTCGTTTCACATCAAAACCTATGTTTATTCATTTAGAGCATTCCTAATATTCACTTTTCAGATTTCATATTAGGATCATGAATCATGCTTAAGGTGATCAATCTCAAACATGCATTAAGCACAAAGATGAACAAATCACATAAACAAGGAAGAAGGAATAATCAAATAGCATTAATCCATGGGATAATCTCAGTCAATATCCATAAAATCCCTATATAGGAGTTTAGCTCATAATCTCAGTATTCACATCCATAATCAAACTAAACATAAACAATAACATAGAAAATTAAAGAAGAAGAGAATGAAACTAGATTGGGAATTGTCACAGATCGCCCACGCTTGCTCCAAGCTTCTTCTTCTTCTTTTCTCCACTTCTTTCTGTCTCTAGCCTCTAATTCACGTTTCTCTCCTCTTAAAATCGCATCAGAACTCGTAACCCTAAATTGTCCCTTGTGAATGGACCAAAATGCCCTTTATTTAAAAATCTGCCGAATTTCAATTTCCAGCAACCTAGCGCGGTCGCGCTCTACAGTAGCGAGGTCGCTCTACTCTCTCAGAAAAGGCATTTTTGACAACTTTACGAATTTTTGTGCTTTGTGGCATCTTTTTCATTATAAATCATCCCAATCCTTCAAAACCTGAAAATAAACAAAAACAACACAAAACAAGCGTAAAATAGAACAAAACGACCCTAAACCTCTAAAATACTTCCTAAGTAGACACACTAAAACAAGTCTAAAACTTGTTAATCAATGGTGCAGCATCCCGTCTTATCAAAGCCTGTAGTTGGGGAACCTTTGTTCATATGCCTGGCGATCACTGAGTATGCTGCTAGTGCAGTGCGGGCGAGAGAAGAAGAAGGCGTACAAAAGGCGGTGTATTATGTGAGCAAGAGGTTAATCGGAGCCAAATTGAGATATCCTCCCATTGAAAGATTAGCCTATTGCCTAATTTTGGCCTCAAGGAAGTTACATCCTTACTTTCAAGCCCATCCGATCTCAGTCTTGACTGACCAGCCCCTTCGGCAAGTTTTGCAAATGCTAGAAGCTGCTGGTCGTTTGTTGAAATGGGCAGTCAAACTCAGACAGTTCGATATAACATACCCACCGCGAGCAGCAATAAAAGGACAATTCTTGGCTGACTTCATTGTTGAATTCACTGAACTCCCAGATAGCGAGCATGGTGAAAATTCTAATGCACCTGAGCCTCAAGGTGAAGCTCCTTCGTGGAAACTATTAATAGACGGATCATCTAATGAATTCCACGCAGTAGCAGGAGTGATATAGATAACACCAGAAGGGCATCAATTTCACTGTGCAATTAGGTTTGATTTTACCGCTTCGAACAACGAAGCTTAGTATGAAGCCCTACTTCCTGGATTAAGGTTAGCCAAAGACATGAACATAAAAGTACTGGATATTTACAGTGATTCACAGCTAGTAGTGAATCGGGTCTTAGGGGAGTACCACGCACGAGGCCTAAAAATGGTGGCTTATCTGAATAAAACAAAGGATCTATTAGCACAATTCGAAAAGTATACCCTCCAGCAAGTACCTCGAGATCATAATTCAAACGCGGATGCCTTAGCCAAACTCGCAAGTGCAAAAGATGCTGACACTTTAAATATAGTGCCAGTTAAGCGGCTACGCGCACCAAGCATACGAGTAGACGAAACCAATATGGAGATCCAATTAGCAGATACATGGATGGCACCATACTTAGAGTATCTCACGAATGGCACACTACCGACAGATAGAAATAAAGCTAGGACCCTTCAGAGACAAACTGCTAGGTATATCCTGGTCGATGGTATTCTATACCGAAGAGGATACTCAATGCCACTGCTCAGGTGTGTTACACCAGAAAAGGCTAAAGACCTGATGAAGGAAGTACATGAAGGCTTCTGTGGAGACCACGATGGGGGGCAGAGCTTATCAAAGAAGATTCTAAGGCAGGGTTATTTCTGGCTGACAATGAACGAAGACTCGATGGAGTTTGTGCGAAAATGTGATAAGTGTCAGAGGTTTTCCAAGATCCCACGGGCAGCTCCTAATGAGTTAAAGAAAATGCAAAGTCCATGGCCCTTCGCAGTATGGGGTATAGATTTAATCGGGTCCTTGCCGACAGGAAAAGGTGGGGTGAAATACGTAGTGGTGGCTATCGACTACTTCACCAAATGGGCCGAGGATGAGCCACTCGCAACCATAACGACAAAGAAAGTACTTGATTTTGTCATCAAAAACATTGTTTGTAGATATGGATTGCCAAGAAAGATTGTCTCGGACAATGGCATCCAGTTTGATAGTGACGTGTTCATAGACTTCTGCGAAAGACATGACATCATCAAGAGCTTTTCTTCAGTTGCTCATCCGCAAGCAAATGGGCAAGTCGAAGCAGTTAATAAGACATTGAAAGATACCCTGAAGAAAAGGCTCGAGGAAGCTAAAGGAGCATGGCCAGAGTAGCTGCCTGAAGTCCTCTGGTCGTATAGAATGTCTCACCGAACAGCAACAGGTCATACCCCATTTTCCTTAGCATACGGGTATGAAGCTATGTTTCCTGTCGAGTTAGATCCGCCCTCGCATCGCAAAATCACATACGACCAAGGCCAAAATAGCCAACTGTTGATGGAGTCCCTAGACCTGATCGAGGAGAAACGAGAAAAATCCCAACTCCGAGTAGCTGCGTACCAGCAAAAAGTCACTCGGTATTTTAACTCCAAAGTAAAAGAAAGAAAGTTCAACGTCGGAGACTTAGTACTTTGAAGAGTTTTCTTAAACACCCGTGACCAAGCTGCTGGAGTACTCGGACCAAACTGGGGAGGACCTTACCAGATTGAAGAAGTCCTTCATTCAGGCAGTTACAAACTTGCACGCTTAAATGGAGATTTTGTTCCACATTATTGGAATGGAGAACACCTGCGCAAGTATTATCAGTAAACAGTTCTTCTTAAAGGACTGGCTTGTATTAATTTTTACTTTTTACAAGTTTTGAAAAAGGGTTAGTCATGTTATATTGCTAATCGCTTATAAGTGTAAGATCTTTTAAAGATCACTCGTAAAGACATGTTTAGTCCATTTAAATATGAGAATTATAAGGGACTATGCGCAGCCAGTCATTCTTTCCAAACTTTGTAATTTTTTACAAGTATTTGCTCATTACGTGTGTTGTTTTGCTGTATTATAAGTTTTACATTTTATATCGAGCAGTAATGTTCGTATAGGTTGTAGTCAAGGCAAGTGACTAAGGACCTAAAGCTCCTCGATCACTTAGGGGCATATACGGTACATAGAAAGCAAAGCATACCAAGAGGTATGTAAACACATGAGCAAAATAAGTTAAAGCATGCTACGGTACTTATAATATTTTTCAAATTTTATATTTTGTTAAATCAAGCCAAAGTATTATACTAAGTTCAGTCATGCGAACACATGTTATAATAAAGCAAAAATATTATAATATCAAAGGAATCCTTTTACACCGTGAGCAGTACTGCTCGGATGTAAATGTTACTTAAAAGGAAAAGTTGCCCATACAACAATATAAAAATATATTGTTTTTACATCACGACCCGGGGGTCGTGCAAGATAAAGAAAAATAAAAAGCAAGAAAAAGGACTAGGCAGCTGGAGCATCTTGGGGAGTGTCCTAATTGACAACCTCTTCTTTGGATTCCCCTCCTTCAATCCCCGTGGCTAGCGAAATCTCGGGGAAGGTAGGAACTCTGGCCCTTTCATCGGCAGCCAGTCGAGCAGCGCAGTGAGCCAACTCAGCCTTCCTAGCATCCTCTGGAAGGTAGCAGAAATTGGCACTTTGGTTATGCTTCCCGAAATTGTAGAAGCATCGAAGTGTCGCATTCTTGTACCTTTCCAGGTCCTTAGCATTCGTGAGCTTGAGTTGCTCCACTTGGCTCTTGAGGCTGGCAATGCTTCTGTCCTTCGCAAGATTTTCCTCCTAGAGCCTTATGACTTCACGCCAGTGGATTCGACTGGCCTCCTGGTATTCCACTCTCTGTTTTCTAGCACTTTCTAGAGAGGCCTGTTTCTCCGCTAGATCCGCAGCCAAAGAATCCTTCTGCTGGGTCACAACCACCAGCTCTCCCGCGTGCCTTGCCTCCACGGCTTGAAGGTCCTCCATTAGCTTCAACTCCCGACCACGGGACTGCTCGACGCTTGCACTTGTGCAGACGGGAGCAGCTGTCATGGTTAACATTGCCTGCAAGCAAAGAATAAGAGTTAGACTGACTTCAAAAATGAAAATCAAGACCATGAGCACAAAAGATAAGGAAGATTACTTACACTGGCCACTTCATTGAGGGTTCTATTGAGGATCTGGTCGACCCCCATTGTTTCTACTTCAACCATGGCCTCTTTGCAGTGGTCATGCTTAAGAATGTGAGCAAGGCGATCCTTGGCCGACCTTAGGGCGCGGCCCGATATTTTAGCCCCAGGGGGAACACCCTCAGCTTGTTGAGTCTGTTCAGTAGGGGCTGAAGGTGAAGGAGTCGTGGCACCAGGAGCAAATGGAGGCGGAATTGTTATATTATTTTATAATATAATGTAATATTATATTATATCATAATATAATGTTTCAGATTAAATAAATGTGACAAAGTGTGTCACATATTGTAACATATAATAAAGAGTTACAATATTTAGATATATGAGATATATCCAAATAATGTATAACATATTTGGTGTTACAAATTTGTAACTTCCAAATATTACCTTTTCTTGTGTAAATTTGTTGTTACACAATATTGAGATGAATTTCATAAAGCCATATGTGATATGGCTGTTATAGATATGATTTTAACCCCAATAATGTGTTTTGGGAGTTACAAAATCATTTGGGAGGGTTTGGAACCGTTTGGAAAAACAGCACATTTTTTGTGCTGAAATTGGTCGGTGGCTGCGGCCACCAACCTTCAGTGGCCGTGGTCTGTGGGTCAGAGACCAGTGGTCGCGGCCACAGGCCAAAAACTAACCA
Organism: Humulus lupulus; assembly: GCF_963169125.1. Classification (NCBI taxonomy): domain Eukaryota; kingdom Viridiplantae; phylum Streptophyta; class Magnoliopsida; order Rosales; family Cannabaceae; genus Humulus; species Humulus lupulus. Next base: position 10,919,983 of record NC_084801.1, read on the forward strand.
ATTTTTAGTTTTTTAAATCTTTGTTTGAACGGCTCAAAAAACCCAAATAACTCCCAAATCTCTTTTTTAATTCCATATTAATCCAATTAAACATTGGTAACAGCCATGGGGGTTGGTGGAATTTGAAATTCAAAGGGTGTCTCTAAACTCTATAAATAGGAGCCTATAGCTCACTTGTAAGACACAACATTTCTATCCATTAGAGCACTTGGCTAGAAACACCTTGAGGCTTGATAATTCCAAAAAGCTTTTCCAATATCTGAGAGAGATCCCTTAGTGCTTGAGTTAGGGGGAAATAAGCTTTTGGACAAAGGTTTTAAACCTTGTTCAAGTTGGTGATCCCCAACCCCCTTCACTTAGGTTGTGTAAGTGAGAGTTTCTTGCATTTCTGTTTTTCTTTCTATTGTATTGTTTTCTTCTTATTCTCTTGTTCTTGTACTTGTATTTCTTGTTCAAGAGTTGTAATCTTTTCTTTTCTTTTGTTTCAAACACTTCTAGTTTACTTGTAACCTTTTGCTTAGAGTTGTATTTTACTATTCTCTTTTTCTTCGTCATCTTCTTCATTTTCTTTGTTTATTTGTAATTTTCAGTTATAGAGTTGTAACCTTATTTAATCAATCCTTGTCTATTGTAATTTTTTGCATAAAGTTGTAATATTTTATTATCAATTTCCATTGAGGCAAGACATTTTTATCTAACAGGAATTTCCTGCTCATGAGGAGCAGGAGGATGGACAGATGTTTGACCAGAGGGCCCATCCGTTGAAGGATCGGTGGCTCGGTTCCTCTTAGCCGAAGGCATCTGACTGGGCTCCCCAACATGCTTCCTAGTTAGTTTCTTCTTTTGGACCAAGGGAACTTCTTCTTCCTCCTGAGTGCTGTAGATATTGAAGACGTTTGCAGAAGCCATTTCTACAAAAGAGGTAAACATGCAGACAGTAAGCCAAAAATAGATGACAAGTTATGTTGCATCAGAAAAGAAATAAAGAAAATTACAAAGTCAAATACCCGAGCTATTACTACTGGTTGCTATATTATTGACTCTACTAGTCATACACTCACTCTCTGGCATGAAGAATTTTGGCCCTAGGTTTGGAGCATATGTAAAATTTCCGTCCCCGTTGAACAAATGACAGGGAATTGGCAAGTTATCTAAGAGTGAAATAATTGTACAGTTTTCGTCAGAGGACTCGTCTAATACTATGACAGGCTCAGCTGCCTTTTTTTTTTCCCTTTCCTTGGGGGGCAGAAGACCTTTCTGCTAGGGGAGTGCCAACGGGTTCCTTGATTGTAACCCTAGTCAGTCTCCGTCGAGGAGGAGACGCTGGTGGCTGTTGCTCGGGATTTTCCTCGGCAGTGGCACTTCCTGCCGCAGGTTCCCCCACATCCTGGTGAGGGGCCAGGAGGCCAACTAGCCTTAAGTTGGCCTCAATGACCAGAGATTTGATGCTCTTCTCAAAGTCTGTCATGCTGGCCAACATGACAGACCTCAACACCATGTCTGGTCGCAACCATGGGCCTGAAAAATACAAGAAGTTTCAGAAAAATGCAAGGAAAAATGCTAAGTAAAAACAGCGACCAGTGGAAAAAGACTTTCACCTCCTCGAGCGAAGGCCAGGTTATTCGCAACCATGTCAGGGATGAGGAAATACTCCTGACTGTATTTCCCCACGTTTGAAATATGGGTTGTATCACTCACGAAGGTTCGGTTGGTCTCCTGGTGACAAAAGTGAAAAAACCTCGTACTAGATTGTTGGGGGTTGGACTTAAGGTCAAAAAGGTAATTGACCTTGTGGGGGAGGGGGGGGGGGGGGGGGGTAGGCTCTTGCCATTTCTTGTGGTTATAAAGGATATAGAGTGCAACAAGCATTCTATATCCATTTGGTGTGATTTGGAAGGGGGCGACTCTGAAATATTTCGCCACCCCCTGGAAGAATGGATGGAGAGGAAGGGTAGCCCCAGCCTCTATGTGATATCTTGACCAGGCACTGTAAATGCCTCCAGGAAAATTCGCTCGCTCATCCGCAGTAGGAATTTTGAGGGTTACCCCAGAAAGGCTGTATTTTCTGAAGTAGTTGGCTAGCATCCTAGGGGTTACATGGCTGAGTGGGGAAAGATACCACTCGACGTCGGGAAGAACTGAATACCGAGGACGCGACCTAACTTGGATGTGAGGGTCAGGAACAATATTTTCTTGACCTCTGGTCAAGGGAACCCCAGCCTATTTGAAGGGTTTTCAGGATTTTTCTTCTTTTGGGCGGTGGACTTAACACGACCCATTCTAGCTGGAGTTGTTTGAAGTCTGGGAGGAGAAATTTTGGAGAAAGGAATCTCGTGGATGCACTAGGCTGGCTGTTCTTCGCCCTCGAGCAATTGTGCAAGTAGATTGTCATCTATCGGCCTCTCACCTCCCCACAACTCTGGCATCAAAAGCTGCGAACAGAAAAAGGTGGAGGTGAGGATGAAGAGCCTAAAAAGTTCGTTAGAATAACGCTGCTCGTGTATAAAAGTCTAACTTTTAAACAGCAATATTCTAACAAAAACTAAATTTTTCATACGAACAGTTTGAAAAACATATCAAAAAATGAAAGTAAAAAGTTTTTCTGAAAAACTTTTTCAACTTCAGTAAGTGCGGGAAAAACCCAGTTTTTCAACTAGCCTAAAAATTGAATTTTTACTTCGATTTTTCGTTGAAATTTATGATCCCAACTATCAAACTGATTCATAACCCCTAAAAGGCAAATATACACTACCAAATCTAACATCACTCGACAAATGCCCTATTTTCATGCATCTCTATCCAAGAACACGGAGCTGTATCAGAACCTAAAAAGCTAGCATAAACAGACATGCACAGCAAAGTAAAGGGTGCAAAAGTTCTGAAGCCTACCTATACAAAGATTGTGAAGTCCTGGAGAAATTTCGAGTTTAGGTGTGCGAACAGCAGATTCCTGGAACGACGAAGGATGGTCTTCAAAGAAATTCTAGGTTCTGACTTGGGGGTTCTTGGGAGAGTTCTTGACAGAAAAATAGCTTGTAAAAAGTGAAAAGGAAATTCTATATATTGTCTAAGATGTGTTAAAAAGAGGCAATCATAAGTTCCCCTTTTTTCGAAGCGTGGGGAAGAGTGATAGCCGTCAAAGGTTTGCTTAGGAACCAAAAAGGACATGATTGGATATGGGTAGGTCACTTTTTCCAAGGAGGCACGAACTACTCTGACAGATTTGGTGGGGGTAATCGAAGGGTCATTTTCCTAAAAGTTTATTTATTGCTGGTCGTAGTAAATAAACTTGGGGGGCAAATGTTATCCAAAAAGCAGGTGTGAATGATGTGGAAAACATTTTCAACACGTGGCTGACACATGGCAGAGAATCTATTCGACCATCAACCAGGGAGATTCCCCTGACACAACATTTGGGTTTTATATACAACTAGCTTGGTCGTGTACTCTGTATATTTTGAGATAATCTTGTACAATTGTAATCATATCCGAGATTATCTCCCATGATACCTGATTATCCGATTAGTTAGGAAAAAATATTTGTACCTAATTCATGTAACCCTCCTTGAGCCTATAAATATAGAGAAATAGCTCAAGGGAGGGACTTTTGGCTGATCTTTGTTTATGCTTTAGAAGAGAATTTTGGCTATTATCTTTCGGTTGTATTACTCATCCCTCTAAGGCTTGTGAAACTCGAAGAGCCCTAGTTCTTTGATCACTCCTTTGAGAATCAAGATCAATAATAACTTAAGTGGACGTAGGTCATTACCAATTCCTGGAGTCGAACCACTATAAATTGTTGTGTCAATTGACCAAAACGAGGGCCAACAATGACATTATTAAAGTGTTATAAAAAATGTTATTATAGATTCTATTATAACATTTGATGTTTGTTATATTATATTAATGATAACTTTTTATTATAGTTGTTATTTTAAAAAATATATATTTTTATTTAAATTATATTTTAATAAAAAAATGTGTACCTTGATTGTAATTGTAATGACCCACTACTCTAGACTTTTTGGACCATTAACGAAACTATACATAAAACTTACATTTTTGCGAAAATACCATAATTTATCAGAAACTTGTAGAAACAAAGTTTACTTTCATAAAATAAGTAGGATATGGGTACCCATTGTCTTTAAAACAAAAATAACTTAAAAACTAAAAAGAGTTACATAGAAAATGCGGAAAATACATTTAAAACCATAAAAACATAAACAAGACTACATCCTCGAATCGAATAACGCTCGGCCCCTTGACTCCATTCACCATCGATACACATCCTCTAAGCGTCACGAATCTTTCCGCCTCTAAAGCTTATTTCCTGCACATAAACAGAAAGGAATGAGCCTAATGCCCAGCAAGGAAAAATCTAACACATAGTCATAAACATAAACATAATTTCATAATAACGTAAAGACATATCATAACACATAATTCACTTATTATAATGGCCATTATTACTTGGGGTCCCATAGACTAAACAAGCTTATGCCCATGAGATTAGTGGGGTCCTACCAGCTAAATAGGCATATGCCCACAATCTTTTTGGGGTCTTGTTAGTCAAATAGGGCATAAGCCCAAGCCTACAACAAACACATGCATAACAAATTCATAACACATTCATAACATATGATAACATAACACATATGATAACATAAACATAAACATATAGATTCTAGCCTATTTTCCTTACCAAAGTTACCGGGATAAAATGGACTGAGTTGGGACTTTTTGGAACACTCCTAAAACCATAATGAACAAGAGTGAGTCTAAAGAAAGGAGATGAAATGAAAGAGATGGAAAAACTAAACCATAAAAACATACTTACCAACTTCTATGCTTAAGAACTTGGATTCCCTAACCAAAATAAGAATGAGGTTAGGGGACTGAGTAGAAGGTTTTGAGAAAGGAAATAACATGAAATAAATGAAACAAATTTTCGGGTTTACCTCAAAGATTTGCAAGATCAAACTAACCTCCACCGAAATACTATAGAACTCACTTCCCAAAGTGTTTGATAAGCTTATGATGTTTAAGCTTATAGTTTTTCCCCAAACCAGGTGTTTACACTCTCACACTCACTTAACACTAGCAGCTTCTGAACTTAGAGCAAATGGTGTATAATGGCTGGGTACTAGGTCCTATTTATAGAGTTTGGAGATGAAAAGATCTTGATTTTACTTGAATAAAAATAATGGCATTTTAGGTGAAAATCATTTGAATAATCGTTCAGCAGAGGCTGAAGACTCGTTCAAAAGATGCTGGACTTATGAAGAAGTTTGAATGGCTGAAAGGAAAAGAATTCAAAAACAATTGAACATATGCTGAAGGAGGCGATATATCGCCCCCTGTAGGCGATATATCGCCTGGGCCAGTATGCCCGAGGCGACCGTGCATCGTTTCGTGTTTTCCGTATCTACGTGCTGCGACATATCGCCCCCTATAGCTGCGATATATCGGCACTCGCTGAATATTTAAACACGAAATTACACATTTTTAGCTAAGTTTGAATGGAGTAAACAGCCTTGACTAAGCCCTCAACGTACTCAAAGCTGCTGACTGACCCTATAACATTCAAACTTTACTCCTTATTAGATTTAATCCTCCAAAATACTTAATCCTTAATTACCATTCATAACATGTGCTTCAAATCCTATTGGTTGATGTCTAAACCTTATAATATAAAAAATATGATCCTTAATATCAGTCACTTTAATCAAACCTTAGGTTATACTTAATATTCTTAAACTATAGATTAAACTTAGAAAATCTATAAGTACTACTATGAGTGTCCAAATAATTCCCGGTCTGAACCAAAAATCCATAGTAACAAAGATAATGCTATAAATACTATCATACTAGTATCTATCTTAGCTAAGTAAAGTTCTTGGACTCTACAGTAATATAGTGAAACAAAAACATTAGACTGACAAAAATGCCAATATCATCATATTAGGTAACTTGAACCAATATACATGTTTCACTTAAGAAGTAAACAACTTTCAAAAAGGAAAGTTTAGACAATCAAAGTTATCATAATAAACTTCTAGCTAAAAGGTTTAGCAAAAATTTACAAAAACTTCCATGTTTCACTTAAAAGGAGAACAAAGAAATCTAAAGATATTATGATGCTTTGTTATTCCATTTGATTTGAAAGCTATTGCCAATCCCAAAAAGTGTATCATGACCTTCCATTTGATTCCCTCTATTTGTGTCGGTGAGAAATGAAACAGCAACAATAATATTAAAGCACTATTAATATTAAAAGCATAAATATTATATTCATTCGTGGTTTATACTACTAAAGCAAGCCAACAAGATCTTTTTTATTATGGAAAGTTAAAAGGCATAAATTTCATCATTCTTTTGTACCGAATTGCAAATGATAACTTAACATCTACAATACCAATCCCAAAATTGGTATCTTTCTAGGCATAGAACCCACCCTATACAATTGAAATGAAAAAAGGCAGCTACAACTTTTAATATAAATGATAAGTACATTTTGTAATATTCAAAGTTTTTTTTAAGAAAAATAAGCATGCTTAGATGAAAAATGGAAGATAGAGGAGCATTGAGTTGAAGGGCCACAATCTAATTGAATTTTTATGTAATCTATTAAGTGAAATAGTGAGTAAAAAATAAATTATAGAATTGGTTAAGTTGATGCTAACTCTAGTAATAAAACAAGGCAATAAGATAAATCAAAACATAGTATTTATATCAAATAATATATCAAAGAAATTCTTCTTTTCTACTGTTCAGATCAAAAAGCTAATAGACCAAAAAGAGCATACACCTCTAAAAAAAATATACATATTTCAAGCAATGCTATGTCAAGCTAATTTAAGAAGAAAAAATTAACAAGTAAAGCAAATTAACAAGTTCTATTGTAGACAAATATAAATATAGTCTAAGCACGCAATATAAGCAATACATGCCAATATATATCTCTCGATTGCACATATACAAAAAGAGCATTAAATAATCCAAAAGGCTAAGAGGAAAAGAGAGTAGAGAGAGAGAGTGTGAGAGTGTGTGTTGCTAATTTGATGTTGGTAAACTCTAGAGGTCAGCTGACTAAGTTATCTCCCTTGGCATAAAAGACTAAAATGCCATTTTTTCAAGCCTTACTCCTTTAATACCCCATGAGGGCAGTTGTTGGAAAACTTATACATGATCTTTATTTATTTTCATGTGGATCTAATATTAAATAAATTAATATGGGATAATCTAGAACATGTTTCTAAAATTAAATTAAAAGAGAAGCAACGATAAGAATACTTACAGTATACGTAGCAAAATGAATGAGTCATTCCTTTAGTTTCTCTAACCCTTGTATCCTTTCTGTCGCAAAGTATTATCAAGAAATTGAACTGATCTTCTATTTTCTTCACAGTCTTCCAAAGTATCATTAGAATCACCTAGACTAGAGTGGGCAATTCTCAACACATGAGATAGATACATAGAGAAGAAGAGAAATTAACAAAGAGGCTTAGAAAAGGACTTGTGTTTAGAGAGAATCTAAAACCTATCAAAAAATGAGACTTGTGACTTGTCAAACTTGTCAGAACTTATGAACTTGTCAAACTTGTCAAAACTCATGAACTTGTGTTTAGACTTCACTCTAAGCACTCCTTTTATAGACTTAATTATGACATTTAATTTAATTAAAAAATCTATAAAATAATATCCAATTAGAAGTCCTAGGTCGAAATTATCATGGGCTTTAGGCCTGTGAAATTTCCCATTTGATTATAAGCTCATTGGACTTCAAATAAAGGCCTGTATTATTTTCTATTGATTTAATTATTTAAATCCTTTATCAAATTAATTATTTATAATTTGACCTTTTATTTAAACTTATTTATTAATTTAGATACCAATTTATCTTAATTGATAAATCTACCCTAATTTGTCTTTTCTTCTCAAAATTACATAACTCTGTGAAACTATCCAAAAATTGACCTGGTCCACTTTGATAATTCTAATTGATAATTAAATCAATTAATTGAGACTATCTAGATGATTTTATCTAAGGTACAATGGAGATAATGGGCTTTTGAAATCAAGCACCAATAAGTTATCATAAATCTAACAAATAAATTTACTAACTTATTAATTCCTCGTGACCCCACTATAGACTCGGAATTGCACTCTTGAATTCATAGAACGATCTATAACAAATATAGATACGCTATTAATTATCCATATTTACAACCATAATTATCACTCCATCCTATATAGACGGTCTACAATGAGATGGGACTAAAATACTGTTTTACCCCTCATTGTATTTTATCCTTAAAACACTTAGTTCCTTGTAAATGATATTTCAGTAAACTAATTTAATTATTGAAATGAGATCACTATCATTTAACACCTAGAACCAAACTAAAAGAAAAACCATCGTTTCACTTCTTCATCAGAAGCTATAGATGTTCATATTGTTAGGAGTGTGTCCTAAAAGCATGTAAAGGCATTTCTTTTTTCTGTGAATAAATAAATACAATGGTTTAATTATTATTGTTATATTTAGATTGTTAAATTATTGTTTGAATAATTTTATAAATATCAGAAAAATTCCATATTCATTATTGAGAATGTGATCTTGTATTAGTACGAGAGAATTAAGATCACATGAATGAATAAAAATAGTCAACAACAACAAATTAAAGTTATGGGATTCTTTAATTGGAGTTGTAATTATGGTTTACTGAGTATCATAATGATACAAATAATCTAGATTCAGATTATTGATGTGGAAAGACATCTCGGTAAAGGTGCTTTATATAATATGAATATATATGACATGGACCGATATGAATTAAAGTCTTTATCCAAAAACCATTTAATAATAAAGACTTGTAATTCATATCATAACTGATGATCATTTATAGATCAACCTAAATCCTGAGTGTTCATGAACTCCTGTTCATGTTTATTAAATCTTTTGATTCATTCGTTAAGGTCTCTTCAAAGAATGAGGCTAATGACTTTTGTTTTGGGGATTTAATATCATGGATGGCTGGGAACATGTATCAACAATACGAAATCTAATATTTCCTAACGGATCGTATATTAGTTCCCTTAAGGGTTAATTCTGGAACTGAATGATTTTGAGCTCAAATCTATAATTAGATTATAAATTAACTATTCACTAGTGAATTAATGGTACTTAAGGAATAAGAAGTAAATTAGAAAGGTTAAATGGTAATTCTCCCATTCTAATTTATGAACTAATTAATTAGAGGGTTGAACTATTGTAAGATGGTTATATCAATGGACGACTTAAGAAAAAGATTTCTGTAAAAGTATATCTATAACATAAAGAGTGCAATTCTGAATTTATAGTGGAGTAATATCAGAATTAATAAATTAACTATTATAATTAAAGAGTTTAATTATGTAGTTTCAATTTATTGGAGCTTAATGTTATAGGTCCATGGTCCCCGAAATGGCTCAAACAATCACTGTCAAAGGCAAATACAAAATGGGCAAAAAGGACTTATGTGATAAGTAAAATATTTTTCTATGTATCAAACATAATTATTTTTTAATTATGTGTAATTAATTAATTAAGAATCAATTAATTAATTGATTTAACAAAAATATAATTAATTTTGAATTAATTTATTTTTGGGATTTTTGGTATTTAAATAATAATAAAAATTGGGAAAAATCACATGCCTGCACATGCATGTGGTACACGTGTGGCACAGTGCACAGGCACAGTGCTACATGTATAAGAGATGGACTGAGTCTCTTGATTCCACAATTTTAGTTATTTAAATATTAAATAAATAATGAGATATTTTAATTTGATTAAAATATTATTATTTAAACAAAAATTTGATAACTGATCAGTTTTTTTGAATTTGTTTAAAATAACAAATATTTTAATATATTGGATATTATTAAATATTGGATATCAGTTTTCACAGAACGTAAGTTTTCAGGGATAGAAAAATATCTAGGATTCTCTCAGAGAAAAGAGAACAGTGACAAAAACAAAGGTCATTGTTCTTCACAAAACCTAGGTCCAAACTTTATCAGATCTCATGTGTTGAGAACATCTGATAAATAGTTATTGCCTATTATTTGTATAGCGAGCCCACACTCGTTCTTTGTGTGACTGAGAACATTTTGGAAGATCTTGGTGTGAGATCTCAAGGATTCAGCCATACGAAAAGATAGCAGCAAGGAAGGACCTGAGGTAATTTTTCTATTCTTGTCCTTGATTCAATATATATATATGAGTGCGAAGAAGTAAATCTAGAAATCTTATGGGATTAATCTGACAATTTGATTGTTGTTCCGCTGCGCATAATCTCTGATTTGATCAATAAAAACCAACACATATCTACTCCCACTCAATTATACTACTGAGTTCCCAAAATGTAAGTATGGGCTAGTCCGTAGGGTAAGCTGGTAACGAACAAGTCAAAGAACTCAAATAATACAATTAGTTAGTATACTAACCACTCAGAATTGAGATTGAATTGACCTATGGTCAACTATATGATATGACTAGAATAGATAATAACGGTATGTTTACTTATCTTATCAACTGTCAATATCGATCCAGTCCGATGTAACAAATACATCTGATCTTATATACTTTGCTAATGTTCTGGAAAGAACATAACATCACAATGTGTAAGTAGATCATATCATAGATTGGCAAGTCAGTGTAAATCATGTGCATTGACTAATCTTAGGACTAACTTATTTTGAACATATAATCATATTTATATTCCACTATGATTTCGTCACTATAAATACAATTAGCTATATGATTGGGATTTAATAAAAGTTTATATTAAACAAATAATCATGAAAATAAAACATGTGAGCAAAGTGATTGACCAAGTCAAAATATAATTTCTATTCTTTTATTGATAATAAAATGAGATTACAAAGAATTTTGGTTTTAATTAGGGCATAAAACCCCAACAAATATCACCATTTGCCAAATTTCTCGGTAATATCAATTAACATCTCCTAATTTCCCAATTAATTTCAATATCCTCAAGTAATCCCAAATAACTTCCCATTACCCAATAAATCACGGTAATGTACTAAATTACCCAAAATACCCCTGGGCTCACCCAGAGCCAGGTATTTGACATCGTTGTGACTAAATCGCTAACTTGCTCACTAGGATCACCTCATATCGAGTAACTGAAATATATACACATAATAATTTGGTACCAATCATAAAACACACTTACATTTACTATTATACACTTAACGGGTCAAAATTATAAAAATTCCATTCTAATAAGAAACAGGGCCACATGTGTGCTTAATACACCTAAACATGTAAACATAGTCATATTATAATATAACTCACATAATCATGCATATAATCACATAATTAATTCAATTATTTCCCTCATGGTCCCCTAATCAAGGCACTAAGCGTTATTAGGGAAATTAGGACGTTACAATTATGTCCTCCTTACAGGAATTTCGTCCTCAAAAATTTACCTGAATAGCTCGGGATACTGATCCCGCATATTGGACTCCAATTCCCAAGTTGCCTCCTTGATCTTGTTGTTCCTCCATAATAACTTAACCAAAGGTATGGTTTTAATCCTCAAGACCTTATCCTTCATGTCTAATATCTAGACTGGCTGCTCCTCGTAGGATAGATCTGCTTGCTGCTCTAGATTTTTGTAACTCAATACATAAGTATCATTGGATATGTACTTTCGAAGCATCAAAATAAGAAACACATTGTGCAGTGTTGAAAATGCTGGAGGTAAGGCCAATCTATAAGCCACCTGACCAATCATCTCCAGGATCTCAAACGGTCCTACAAATCTATGGCTCAACTTGCCTTTCTTCCCAAATCTCTTCACCCCTTTGAATGGTGAAACTCTAAGGAAGACATAGTCTCCAACTTGGAACTCCACATTCCTGTGCTTCAGATCTGAATAACTTTTCTGTCTACTCTGAGATGCCAGCATCCGAGCTCTAATATTTTTAATAGCCTAATTGGTCCTCTGAACAGCTTCAGGACCCAAGTATTTCCTTTCACCCATCTCATCCTAGTGAATGAGTGATCTACACTTACTAGCGTACAACATCTCTCATAAGGAGTCACTCCAATGGTTGGCTGATAGTTTTTTTGTAGGAAAATTCTATTAAAAGCAAATGCTTACTCTAGAACCCTTCAAAGTCCAAAGCGCATGCCTGAAGCATGTCTTCCAGTATCTGAATCATCCTTTCAGACTGACCATCTGTCTGAGGATGATAAGCGATACTAAATTTTAGTTGTGTACCCATAGCCTTCTGCAAACTTCCCCAGAACTTGGAAGTAAATGTGGGGTCCCAATCTGAAACAATCGACTTTGGAGCCCCATATAGACACACTATCTCTCTCACATAGAGATCTACGTACTGGTCAACTGTATAAGTCATCCTAATTAGTAGAAAGTAAACTGAATTGGTGTGTCGATCCACGATAACCCATACCGAATCATGTTGACCCACTACCCTGGGTAACCCAACCACAAAATCCATTGTGATGTCCTCCCACTTCCACTCTGGGATATTCAAAGGTTGCAATAGCCCTGCTAGTCTCTGATGCTCAGCCTTGACCTGTTGACATGTCAAGCACTTAGCCATATACTCGGTTACATCCCTCTTCATCCTAGGCCACCAGTGTAAAGTCTTCAGATCTTGGTACATCTTTGTGATGCCTTGATGAAAAGAGTAAGGGGTAGTATGCGATTCATCCAGAATCTCCCGTCTAATAAGAACATCCATCAGAACAAAGATCCAACCCTTGTACCTTAGTAAGCCCATATCCTACAACTGACGAGATTCATAGGCAATCCCATTTCCTATTTGCATAAGGACACAACCTAAACCCTATCTTGAGGCATCACAATAAACCAAAAACTCACATGATCTGTTGGAAGACTCAGAACTAGACCTGTGATAAGACGTCACTTCAACTCCTGGAAGTTGTTCTCACATCTATCTAACTACGCAAACTTATGGTTCTTGCGTGTCAGTTCCTTCAGTGGGGTAGCAATCATTGAGAACCCTTCTGCAAAGCGCCTGTAATAATATGCCAATCCAAGGAAGCTTCTGACCTCTGAGGTATTCCTTGGCCTTGGCCAATCTTTAACTACCTCAAACTTAGCTGGGTCCACCTTGATTTAATCTCTACTGACAATGTGACCAAGGAAAGTCACCTGCGGTAACCAGAATTCACACTTCTTGAACTTCGCATACAGTCTGTGTTCCCTCAGTCTCTGTAAAACTAACCTGAGATGTTGCTCATGCTCTTCCTCCGACTGAGAAAAAACTAAAATATCATTGAGGAAGACGATCACAAACTGATCCACATAATCTTTGAACACCCTGTTCATCAAATCATTAAAATCTCTTGGGGCATTAGTCAAACCAAATGACAAAACTAGAATCTCATAATTCCTATATCTGGTGCGAATAGCAGTCTTTGGTATATGTTCCTCCTTGATCCTTAGCTGGTGATAACCAAATCAAAGATCTATCTTCGAGAATACCGTCTTACCCTGCAACTGATCAAATAGGTCATTTATCCTTAGCAAATGATACTTGTTCTTAATTGTTAAACTTGTTCAGTTCCCTGTAGTCAATACACATCCTTAGAGAACCATCTTTCTTCTTTACAAATAGAATTGGCGCGCCCCATGGCAAAAAATGGGCCTAATAAAACCCAAGTCTAAAAGCTCCTTTAATTGTACCTTCAGTTCTTTCAACTTGGCTAGGGCCATTCTGTACGGTGCCTTAGACACTGGTTTTGTCCCTGGTGCCAGTTCATTAACAATCTCTATCTCTCTGTGTGGCGGAAACTTTGGAAAATCTTCTGGAAACACATCCAGAAACTCACAGACTAGTCTAGTCTCTTCTAGTCCAACTGGCATGACCTGAGTGGTATCCACCACATTGGCTAGGAATCTTGTGCAACCACCTCGCAATAGGTTTCTAGCCCTCAATGCTGATATCATAGGTACACGAGGTCCATGCACAGTGCCAAAAAATACAAACGGATCCCCACCCTCAGGCTAAAAGGTTACCATCTTCTTTTTGCAATCTATGGCTGCTCCATATTTTACTAACCAATCCATACGGAAAATCATATCAAAATCATTCATAACTCACTCAATCAAATCAACTGAAAACTCTCTACCATTGTAACGCCTTACTATATAGAGGTCTGTCACCAAGTGTGTTTAAAACTAGTGCCGAACTTGCTAAACAAGTCATTTGGACTAAATGAGTGATTAAGCCACTAAAGGTTTAAGTATTAAAACTTTTGGTCAACTCATAAGCATTTTCATTAAGTTAAAAGCATGTTCTTTACACGGGATCCCAAAAACATCAGTTTAAAAGTTGGTTACAACACTGAAGTTACATAATAAGTCGACCTAAGCGACAAAATCTAGGTTTAACCCTAGTTTCCTTGAGCATCTTGGTCGTGGTGGTCGAGCGGATTGCATATGTACATGTCACTGCTTTTGCCCTCCGACTCATGGTTGGTTGAGCTTCTCTTTACCTGCACCACAAAGTACCTGTGAGCCAAAAGACTCAGCAAGAAAACATATTGAACAGTTCACAATGTAGTATAACTATCAAACGATGATAACTGAATCTTGTGTATTCGTTATAAAAGTTGGCAACCATGGGGTTACGCAAGCGCGTGTCGCACTTCCTTTCAATGTGTTGGCATCCGAGCCAGTCAAGTGCATGTTGCACTGCCAGGGTGGCCCAGCCATGGTGGCCTGCACTCCACGTGCACAATGCCAATCTCAGCTTATAAACTGAGTCCTTTAAGTCCTTGACTTATAAGTCAAGCCTCACATGCCTCTGACTTGTAAGTTGAAGCTTAAGGTCCCTCGACTAATAACTCGACCCCCATTTAACATCCTAGTAACCCTCTAGTTTATAAACCGAGCTTCCCAGTCACAAAAGACAACCATATATCTCATATAGCATACATATCAACAATTGCATTGTAATTGTTGAATCGTGAATCGAATTTGAGAGAGAGCTACTTGATTTTTGCTTAGTTCCTTCCCTTCCAGAATATGCTAGAGACTAAAGGAACCCCTGCTGCTTAACATAAGCCTATCCCTTAACCAAAATGACCAAGATAGCCCTTTAACTTATCCTTAAACCTTTAAGTAACCCAAGGGCACATTTGTCATTTTCCATACCTCGTTAAGTCCCTGAATAGTCTTATAAATCCCCACTAATCCCGACATGTCCAAATCATACCAAACTACTACCCGTTGCTCCATAAATCCCGAACTCATTTTACATTCCCAAAATACCCCTAGACTCCTTCCGAGCCGGGTATTTGGCCCCGTTGTGACTTTCTAGCTAATCGGCTCCCTAGGACCGTCTCGGATCACACATCACAAATATATCACCAATATAACATAAATATCACATATATTGCATTTATGCCCTCAACGGGCAAAAATCACAAGCATGCCCCTTATAACCAGACGAGGCCCACATGCATATTTAATTCACCTAAACATGCAAGCATAATTATATTATAGTATAATTCACATAATAACTCAATTATTGCCTTCCGGCCCCCTAATCCAGGCACTGGCAATGATCTGCTCCATCTCCTAGAGACTACTAATTCCCCAGTGGGCAGTAAAGTTCCAAACCCCACTGTATAGTAACCATAGGGCCTACACAATATATCAATTATTCTACTAGAAACAAAAGAGTGTGTAGCACTAGAATCAATCAAAATAGTATATGAGGTTCCAGCACTAGAAAGCTGACCTGTCACTACTGAGGGACTAGCCTCAAGCTCAGCCTGCGTCAATGCGAACACTCGAGCTGGAGTCGAGTTGTCTGCTTTCCTTGGTTCCTTTTTCTTTGCTTTTGGGAAATATTTTTTAGTGTCCCACTATCCTGCATAGAAAGCGGGCCTTTGCCCGACACTCTCCCACGTGGCGTCTGTTACATCAAGTGCACTCTGGGTAGGTCCTTCAGACCTCATTGCCACTTTGGCGGCCAATTTGTATACCGCGTGGCCTCCTATTAGGGGTTGAAAATGTATATGGAGCTTTCCTTTTCTGGTCACTAGGGCCTCTGCCCCTACCAGAACCCATAAATGGAGGTCCCATCCTCTTAGCGTCTCTCCTAGCCGCGTTCCCTTGCCAGAATTTGTTTTTTGCACCCTCTGCAGTAAGGGCCTTCCCTACCACCTAGGAATATTTTGTCACCCCAGGCACGGTAGTAATGTGAAAATCTCGAGCTATCATAGACTGTAGCCCCTGAAGGAACCTTTCCTTCCTTGCCCCATCAATGGGTACCATGTCTGCAGCAAACTCCGATAGTCTATCAAACCTCAATGCATACTCTATCACAGACATGTTTCCCTATAGCAGCTTACTGAATTCCTCTGCCTTTGCAGCTCTAACTGCATTATAGTAATATTTTTCATTGAGAAAAAGTTCTGAACTCCTCCCAATCCAGGGTATTAACATTCCTGGTCCAAGATATCACTTCCCACCAAATTCGGGCATGCTCCCATAACATATATATGGCTCAAGCCACCCTCTCATTACTAACTACCCTCATGAAATCCATAATAGTGGCCACCATGCTCATCCATTGCTCGACCTTGGTAAGATCTGCACTGCCCTAAAAAACTGGAGGGTGCTGCTTTCTGAACCTTTCATGAAGATGTTCTCATCTGTTCCCAGCCTCTAACGATTGTACTACTGTCTGTACCAACACAGGTGGCACCACCGGCTGAACGTTCTCTGTTGGAACCCGTTGCTGTCTAAGTATGTAGGTCTCTTCTTCCTACCTCTATAATCTAGCTTGCATATCAGCAAGCACTTGCTGCCAGTTCTCTGGAGCTGGAGGAAATGTCTGACACTGATTATCATTCTCGTCATGTATTTCTTGGCCAACTACTGCATCTGACTGCCCTAGAAGCATACGTCCCGACTTATATCTTTCTCTGCAGTAATCAATTCGAGCTGTTAGGTAGTAATAACAATACCTCTTGCCACCCTGCAGTCCAAGACCGAATAAACAAGCATTCACACTCAACAGTCATGGTAATAAGCACGTCAATTCATATTCATACTCAAACATGGTGCTAATAACCACTTCCTGACATTTATAAATGCATAAAGATGCTAATAAGCATTTTCTAGCATACATATGCATATAACAGCATTGATAATTGTTTCCATAGCATTCCCAGGTAATAATAGCGCAAATAAGCACATCTCTAGCATAAACACGGTAATCAAGGGACAGGCCCTATCATAATATCTCATGCTCCCTAATATGGCAAGTAGATAAGGCATTTATATCCTATTTAAGCAGTTAGATACATAACCACATAAATAATTAATGAACCCTTAGTCGAGCTTGTCTTTAGTGGCGAATGTACATGCCCAGCTAGTCTTTAGGAACCCTTAACCTTGGCACGCTTTGATACCAAGTTGAAATGCCCTGGATAGCTAAGACCATTACACAGTGTATTTTAAATAGTGCTAGACTCTCTAAACAAGTCATTTGGCCATAAATGTGTAACTAAAAGTGATTAACGAATTAAGGTTAAAAATTTTGGTCAAAGGAATGATCATTTCATTAAAATGTTTAAGTTCATAAATGGGATCCCAAAATAAACATGTAGAGTCCAAGAACTTTACTTAGCTAGTTAGATAGTAGTATAATAGTAATAGTAGTATTATTGTTATGACTGTGGATTTATTGGTTCAGACCGGGATTTATTTGGACACTCATAGTAACACTTGTAGATTTTCTAAGTTTAACCTATAGTCTAGGAATATTAATTTTAACCTAAGGTTTGATTAATATGACTGATATTGAGGGTAATATTTATTATATTATAAGGTTTAGATAAGACCCAATAAGATTATAGCACATGTCATGTGTATGTTTAATAATGATTAAGTATTTTGAGGAATAAATTTATTAAGGTTAAAATTTGAATATCCTAAGGTCAGTCAGCAGCTTTGAAAATGTTAGAGGGCTTAGTCAAGGCTGTTTACTCAATTCAAATTAAGCTAAAAATGTGTAATTTCGTGTTTAAATATTCACCGTATGCCGATATATCGCAGCTATAGGGGGCGATATATCGCAGCCCGAAGATACGAAAAACACGAAACGTTGCACGATTGCCTTGGGCATACTGGCCCAGGCGATATATCGCCTCCTTCAGTATATTTTTGAAAGTTTTCAAAAATGTTCTCATTCAAATCCTTAACCTCTTGATAAGTCCAGCATCTTTTTGAACGAGTCTTCAGCCTCTGCTGAATGATAATTCAAATGTTTTTCACTTAAAAAGCCATTATTTTTATTCAAGTTAAATGAAGATCTTTTCATTCCTAAACTCTATAAATAGGACCTAGTACCCCAGCCATTTATTCATCTATTAAACTAAGTTCAGAGGCTGCAAAATTGCTAGGATAGTGTGAGAGTGTAAACACACTATCCTAACCTTATTCCTATTCTTGGTTAGGAAATCTAAGTTCATGAGCACAAGGTTTTTGGTAAGTATATTTTGATAGTATAGTTCCTTCATCACTTTCATCCCTTTTCTTCAATATACTCACCCTATTATAAATGGTTTTTAGGAGTGTTCCAAGGTCCCAAATCAGTTCTCATATCCCAGTTATTTTGGTAAGGAAAATAGGATAGGATTTATGTGTTATATGATTTTATATGTTATCTTATGAATATGTGTTATGTAAAATGTTATGTTAAGTATGCTTGTAGACTTGGGCATATGACCTATACAACTAACAAGCCCCAAATAGATTATGGGCATATGACTTGCTTAGCTAGCAAGCCCCACTAATCTAATGGGCATATGACTTGTTTAGCTTATGGGACCCCAAGTAATAATGGTCATTATAGTATGTATGTGACATAAGTGTTATGATATGTTTTATGTTTCTTTATGAAATTTATGTATATGGTTTATGTGTTAGATTTTCTTTGCTGGGCATTAGGCTCATTCCTTTTTGTTTATATGTGCAGGAAAATAGCTTTAGTGGCGGGAAAGGTTCTTGGTAGTTTTGGGCATGTGTATTGAGGCGGAATGGATTCAAAGAGCCGAGAGTTTCGATTCAAGGATGAAGTCTTTACTTATGTTTTTTATGTGTATTTTTCTGCACTTATTTATGTAATCTCTTTTAATTACAATTATGTTATGTTTTGATTTTAAAACAATGGGATCCCATATCTAAGTTAAATTTTATGTAAGTTTAACATTTGTTTTTACAAGTTTTAATAAAGTTATGATCTTTTCACTTGTAAGTTCTATTAAGGATTAGGGTCTATGTGTAGTTTTCATTAATGGTCCAAAGTCTAGAATAGTTGGGTCATTACAAAACATTTTCAAAGTCATTTACAATTTAAAAGACAAATTACAACATAAGTCGACCTAAGCGGAAAAATTAGGGTTCAACCCTAGTTCCCCTGTGAATCCCTACCGTGGTGGTCAAGAAAGTTGCATATGTACCACCGCCACCAAAGCTCTCCAACTCATGGCTGGTCAAGCTTCCCTTTCCCTTTACTTGCACCATATAGCATCCATGAACCAAGGCTCGTGCATGCATTTTATTCAAATAAGTGACTACAAGGTCACACTGGGGGCCTGTTGCCCTAAATAAGTCACCATAGAGTCATATCGGGGATCGTTTCCTTAGGATAAGTGACTATAGAGTCACCCTGGGGCCCATTGCCATATCATTTGTATAATCAGCCTGAGGGCTAGCCAAGCATACTTGGCACCATAATTTCCTAGCGACCATAGGGTCAGTCCACCCTTAACTTATAAGTCAATCCTTTCAACCAGTGCTCAGCATGCTGTTGCCGTCCTTGACTTATAAGTCAATACTTTTTAATCAGATAATGCAAACAAGCATACATCAATTAAAAATTATACAGATATAAAGCATTCAGGCATTATCAAACATTCACAGGCATAATCATAATCATGTTAATTCACAAGGGCCCAAGCCCTAATCATAACCATGTTCAGCAACCAAACCAAGCCATAATCACATATATCACATATTGGGTGCGGTTTTCTTACCTTTGGTCCAAGCACAAGCTAAATAAAAATGAACCTCGAGCACGATCAACTTTTGAGCCCTAGCAGGACCCTAGTCACAACCATAATAAATGATATCAATCAATATCAAGTAAATAAAGGATTTTGGACTGAGTCCTAGCCTCTGGGACCTCGAATTCTACTAAATTGGGTAGTATAACCCTTCCTGAGCCCTTAGGTTTGAGTCATCACAACTCAAAACCTAAGATGGACGTTTTCCCCAATATAAGCCGCGACGCCCCTCACTAAGGGCCACAGCGGTCTACAAGTCAGAGAGCTCGTGCCCCAAAATTACTAGACACGCATCATGGCGCAACCTGCCTAGCGCCGCGATGCCAAGGTAGTTCGAGGCACCTCCCATTCTTTCTAAATTCATGAGGGCTGCGGCGCCCCAAGAACAGGGCTGCAACACGACCCTGTGAACCTAGATTCCCAAAGATTTTAAGAACCACCCAACCTCCCACAATCATCCCAACACCTATTTTTACTCACAATTGACCATGTTAAACGGTCTCAACAACCCAGAAACATCAATATAGTTCTTAGAACTCATTCAAAATCTCTTAAACTTAGGATTTCAATAAAACTTTAAAACTAAACTCAACAAAACTTATATTTTACCTCTATTGAAATTGTTCCCAGCTATTTCCTTAAGCTTATAAGCTTTCACTTCTAACCATTCCAATTTCCATGTTTTTTCTTCTAAAAAAATCTAAAACTCACCAAGGCATCAAGAGGAAAAGAGAGGAACAAGAGAGAGAGAGAGAGAGAGAGTGTTTGCTGCTAATTTGATGTTGGTAAACTCTAGAGGTCAGCTGAATAAGTTATCTCCCTTGACATAAAAGACTAAAATGCCTTTTTTTCAAGCCTTACTCCTTTAATGCCCCCCAAGGGAAATATCTTCATTTGCCACATTTCCCACAAATCTCAATTAACACCTCCTAATTTCCCAATTAATTCCAATATTCTCAAGTAATGCCAAATAACTTCCCATTACACGACAAGTCCCGGTAATGTACTACATCACCAAAATACCCCTGGGCTCACCCCGAGCCAGGTATTTGACCCCGTTGTGACTAAATTGCTAACTTGCTCACTAGGATAACTTCGTGTTGAGTAACTCAAATATAACCACATAATAATGTACTCTCAATCATAAAACACGCCTACATTTACAATTATACCCTCAATGGATCAAAATTACAAAAATGTCCTTCTAATAAAAAATGGGCCCACATTCGTGCTTAATACACCTAAACATGCATACATAGTCATATTATAATATAACTTACATAATTCACATAACCATGCATATAATCACATAATTAATTCAAATATTGCCCTCCTGCCCCTAATCAAGTCACTAAGCCATATTAGGTAAATTGGGACGTTACACGTGCCTAGAACAGCCTTGGCACCTTGGCGCTAGGCAGGTTGCGCCGCGGTGCGTGTCTAGTGATTTTGGGGCATGAGCTCTCTGACTTATAGAGCATAACGACCCTTAGTGAGGGGCGTCGTGGCTCAAATTGAGGAAAATGGCTAACTTAGGTTTTGAGTTGCGAAGACTCAAACCTAAGGGATCGAAAAGGGTTCTACTACCCAGTTTATTAGAATTCGAGGTCCTGGAACCTAGGACTCGGTCTGGAAGCCTTTATTTACTCAATATTGATGGACATCATTTATTATGGTTGTAACTAGGTTACTGCTAGGGCTTGAAAGGGGATCGTGCTCGAGGGTCGCTTGTATTTAGCTTATTCTTGGACCAGAGGTAAGAAAATTGCACCCAATACATGGTATATGTGATTAGAGCTTGGCCCGATTGCTAAACATGGTTTTGATTAGGTCTTAAGCCCCTGTGAATGGGCATGATTATGATTATTCTTGTGATTGTTTGATTAAGCATGCTTGAATGCTCTGTATCTGGATAATTGTTAAATGATGTATGCTTGTTTACATTATTTGATTGAAAGGATTGACTTATAAGTCAAGGGTGGAAATAGCGCGCTGAGCGTTGGTCGAAAGGATTGACTTAAAGTCAAGGGCAGCAATAGCGCGCTGAGCATAGGTCGATATGGTTAGGCCTAATCAGGAGCATGGCATATGCTTGACTAACCCTATGGTTGCTTAGAAAGTAAAGCTCCAGGTACGCTTGGCCAGTGCTAAGGCTGGTTATATGGAAGATAGGGCATTGGGTCCCAAGGTGGCTCAATAGTCACTTACCCTAGGGCAACGAGCTTGGTATGACTCAGTGGTCCCTTATTTAGGGAAACGAGCCCCCAATGTGACCCTGTAGTCACTTATCTAAACTGAATGCATGCATGAGTAGGGTTATTACTGCTAGGCATGCTAATTATAATTATGTAATATGTTGTTATCTAGTTATGAGTATGTTTAAGTTTTCTTGCTGAGCCTCGACTCATGGGTGCTATGTAGTGCAGATATGGGGAAAGGGAAGCTAGACCGCCATGAGTTGGAGAGCTTTGGTGACAACGTGTACATATATAGCTTGCTTAACCACCACGGTTGGGGATTCACAGAGGAACTAGGGTCGAACCTTAATTTTATCGCTTAGGCCGACTTATGTTGTAATTTCCCTTTTGAACTGTAAATGTCTTTGAAAATGTTTATTTTGGGATCCCATGTATGAAATTAAACATTTTAATGAAATTACATTCCTTTGACCAAAATTTTAACCCTAATTCATTAGTCATGTTTAGTTACACGTTTATGGCCAAATGACTCGTTTAGAGAGTTTAGCACTATTTAAAATACAAATTGTAATGGTCTTGGCTATCTAGGGTGTTACATTCTAGCCTTTCTTTTCTTTGGTTTTAGGGTCTTCTTGAAACACTAAGTATTACCCAAGAATTTTCTAGATGTTAAATCTAGCTTTGATTTTGATGATGTTTGGGAGGATTAATCATCAAGGGAGAAGCTTGGAGCTTCCAAGGTCACCATTAACAGAAGGATTTGAAATTTCCCTAAGTTATAGATTCCTAATTTTGTGTTCAAGTGCTCATCATGTTCTTGATGCAATTTGGGGTTCTTAATTAATTTCCAAATTTGAGGTTGTTGAGTTGTCTTTATGGGTAAATTTAGGTTAGGGATAATCTTAGAAATTTTTATGTAGCTTCTTTTTCCTTTGGCTGTCATGGATTTGAAGTTTAATTTTCGGATTAGAGCAAGAGCCTCAGTTCAAAAGCTCAAAGTTGTAATTCTTGGCACTTTTATGGTTTTGATGTTTTAATGATGCGTTGATGAGAATTTAGTTATGGTTGTTTTAGTGTTAAAATCTGTTAGAAATCTTGTCGGGAATCGATTTCGGGTTTGGTTTAGGGGCTGGAAAATCGCAAAAATCGCTAGGGAAGAACGCCTAGAAATTCTAGGTTTACGCTACAGTGTCGCATCGTCGAACCAAATTTGGGCGAACTGTTTTCTTATGCTTGTTAGTAATTGATGTAATTGTAAGTAGAATGTTATTACAGTAAGCTTAATGTCGAAAGGCGCACTTTGCTCAGTGAGTATGCAGTTATTACCGTAACCTTAGTGTCGAGAGACGCACTATACTAGGCATCGACCGTACATATGGTGCCGGTGATGTGAATTACTTAGTATAATTGATATTGAATGCTAATGTGATTATTGAATATATGTGGCTATGACTTATGAGTTATGTGAATTATTATTTATATGAATTGTTATATGTTCATGATGTGGTTATTATGTATGACTTGTGAAACTTTTCTTGTTGGGCCTTGGCTTACGAATGCTCTATGGTGCAGGTAAGGGCAAGGGGAAAGTCGACCATCCATGAGTTGGATGACTTTAGATCACTGTTTGCATGTTCGGCAAGCTCTGCCGCCACGGTCGAGTTAGTTTGAGGGACATAGGTTATAAGTTCAACTTGGTAGCTTAGGCCGACTATCTTGTTTCCTTGAATGTAATTATACTTTTTTTTATTAAAAAAACCTTTTGTTGGATCCCATGTAAATGCTTAAGGTTTTAATGAAGAGTTTAATTTTTTAGACCAAAATTTTTAACGTCTAAACCTCAGCTTAATTCTAATTATACTTGAGTCCAAATGACTCGCTTAACAAGTTAAGCACTATTTTAAACACGCAATGTAATGGTCTTGGATTAGTAGGATGTTATAAACGACAATCGTATGGGTGTGAAGTGAAATCAGGTCTGATTCTGCGCAGTAGGCAAGTTATGCCTCGAGCGACTTTTGAATGGGGAGGCTACACCGAAGTAGCTTCTATACAGTCGCCAAGCTGATGGAATGGAAAGAATGGAAAAATACCAATGCGTTCAAAACTTTCCAATCCATTGGATCACACTTGAAGTCCTCCCGCTTCCCCTGTTACAAAATGGGGGAAAATGGAGAGGGCAAGGTCCCAGAGGTTGACACAAGTCAGCCCTGCGACTTCCTTCCAGTTACGGGCGAAGTTAACTTCAACACCCAAGTTGAGCAAACAACTTCCAAAATCATACCAATGGCTGCCTAGATAATGAGCATAGTGTCGCAGCATGACAACCTTGAGAGATGGTGGTGTCGATTTGAATTTAATAGCCTTCTGAAGAGCTTCAATTCCATCATTTCCACTCGATGGCTTTGTAACACCCTGCTAATTAGGGACTGTTACCAAGTGTGTTTAAAACTAGTGCTGGACTTGCTAAACAAGTCATTTGGACCAAACGTGTGATTAAGCCACATAAGGGTTTAGGTATTAAAACTTTTGGTCAACTCACAAGAATTTTCATTTACTTTAAAAGCATGTTCTTTACACGGGATCCCAAAAACATCAGTTTAAAAGTTGGGTACAACACTCAAGTTACATAATAAGTCATCCTAAGTGGCAAAAGTTGAGTTCATCCCTAGTTCCCTCGAACATCTCGGCCGTGGTGGTCGAGCGGACCGCATATGTACATGTCACTGCTATAGCCCTCCGACTCATGGCTGGTTAAGCTTCTCTTTACCTTTACATGCACCACAAAGCACATGTGAGCCAAAAGACTCAGCAAGAAAACATATGGAACAATTCACATTGTAATATAACTATCAAACAATAATAACTGAAACTGGCGTATTCATTATACAAGTTGGAAACTATAGGGTTATGCAAGCGCATGTCGCACTTCCTTTCAATCTGTTGGCATCCAAGCCAATCAAGTGCATGTTGCACTCCCAGGGTGGCCCAGCCATGGTGGCATGAACTCCACGTGCACGATGCCAATCTCAACTTATAAACTGAGTCCTTTAAGTCCCTAACTTATAAGTCAAGCCTCACATGCCCTCAACTTATAAGACGAGCCTTTCGAAGTCCAATATACCCTTGACTAATAAGTCAGTCCCCATTTAACATTCTAATAACCCTCTGGTTTATAAACCAAGCTTCCCAGTCATAGCAGGCAATCACATAACTCATAAAACATGCATATCAATGATTACCACGCATCATAATACATCCAAATAGCAGTCATAGGCATAATCATAATTATGCGCACTCCACGTACCTGATTAGATATCCACAAGCATAATTGTAATCATATTCATCAATAAAGCTCAAATCTTAATCATGTATATGCTTACCATTGACTAAACTCTAATCACACATCCACGTAATGGGTGCAGTTTTCTTACCTTCGATCCGAATGCAAGTTACTAGTGACGCCCTGTGAGTACGATCCCCGATTGGAGCCTTTAGCGTAGCCCTAGTCACAACCATAATTAAAAATTCCATCAACAACTAGAGAATAAGAGTTTCTAGACCAAATCCTAGCCTCCGGGACATCAAATTCCACTCAACAAAGAAGTAGAACCGACCCCGATCCCAAAAGGTTAAGTTCCCAATCTAAAAACCTCATTTAGGTAAAAAATCCCCTTAAGGGTCGCGACCCTAGAAACCCCTGTCGCAGCCCACCTCTAAGTTAGAGGCTCGACCTCCCTGGAAAAACAACACGCGCCGCGACCCGCCTCTGCCTCCAAGCCCTCCTGGCTCACATTTCCCTTAGAGGGTCGCGGCTCACCAAGAACAGAGTCGTGTCCCAGCCCCTCGAACCCAGAATTTCTGGGTTTTTCCTTTAGCCGAACCCAGCCAAGAACAACCTATTTACACCCCAAATCTTCCAACTCAATTCCCACGCTTAACACAACCCTTTCCAGTAACAAAACCTAGCTAATTACCATAGTAAAACACATCAAAATTCTCAAACTCAACCTTCCAACTATCAAGCATGCATAAACTTAATCTTCAGTCAATAACCACAGAAACATCATAAGAAGTTGAATTTAAATCTTACCTCAGAGATGAAAAACGCCCTTGAACTAATCCCTAAGTCTAACACCTTGATTCCTAAGCTTAACCACCATTTGTTCCTCAAAAATCTTCAAGCTTCATGAAAAAACAGAGAAAATGTGGGAGAGAGAGAGAGCTCCTGAGTCTTCTTTCTTTTCATTTCCTTAACCTTCTCCGAAATTCCCAGCTCACCTTACACTATACTTGGAGGGAAAATGACTATTTTTCCCCTTGCCCTTAGCTTATTCATCAAGTGTTCACAAGGGCAATTTTGTCCTTTGCCTCAAATCCCGCTATCCACAAATTATATCCTATAATTCCTGTTACTTCCAATATTCTCACACGATTACCAATAGATCCCCATTACCCACCAATTCCCAGTAATGTACTAAAATACTCCCAAGCTCACCTCGAGCCGGGTATAAAATCCTCGTTGTGACTTTTCCGCTAACTTGCTCATCAGGATCGCCTCTCGTGGAGTAACCCAAATATATCCACATAATAAAGTGGTCTCAATCACATAAACACATATTTACATTTATACCATGAGTTGGTCAAATTACTAAAATACCCTTCTTATAAGAAACGGGCCCACATACACATACAAGCATAATTATATTATAATATAATTCACATAATAACTCAGTTATTGCCTCCCGACCCCCTAATCCAGGCACTAAGCCACATTATGAAATTTGGGATGTTACAGGCTTCATCTGCCAAAGAATCTCAAATCTTGGTGGTTCGGATATAGGAGAGGAAAAAATAGGAGCGGGCGGACCCTAAATCACTAATCTAAGTCAGCCTTATACTATAATATGAAGCCGAACTTGGCGAGAAAATGTTATACCAAATTTGGTACAATGACATGACAAACGATGTGCCATAGGGGCGAACGAAGATAGGCTGAAGGAAGATGCCCTCGCACCTCACCATTGTCATCAGCATCAGGGACCCTTTCTACTCAGCGAGGTGCCCTCACAAGAAGGACCATCGTGTATCTGTGAGGTACCATCGCCTGTCAGCCGCGCTCAACAGGAAGGAGAATCCTCGCCTGTCAGCTGAGGAGTCCCTTGCTCGCCTCAGCATACTTGGCCTAAAATCAACAATGAACAATGTGTTGCAGCACCTAGCTATATTATTGTTTTTAGTGGAACACAGAAGCCTGAAACAACACGTATCTCACAAAAATTAGCCTGATTAGGAAACGGAGTGCTACTGTTAGCTCCACCCATCTCCTCCACTATAAAAACCCCTTTGTAAACAGCAAAAAGGGTCCAAAAATGTATTACAATGAGAAAGTGCACTTATTCTCTTGTAATTCCAACAACCTCAAGAACAGAAGTTAATCAAAGTGTAATTGTTCTTGAGTTCTAGAGTGTTCATAACTCCTCATCAATACAATTACCTAAAAGTGGATGTGAATAGTCTTTCATGTTCCTTTTTTAGGGACGTGAAAAAGTGAGCACTTTTCACGACACTAGCTATCATGTCCCTCATGTAGGGGACGTGAAAGGCCTTTCATATCATCCATAGAGACCTAAATTACAATTTTTGTAGTAGTGTATCAGTGTCCCTTTAGAAAAGTTTTCAATGGTAACATTACCATGATAGTTACATTTTTTGTGACTTACTATAGAAGGTTTTAATAGGTGATTAATGTAAAATTTTCTATTTTTAGATTTTAATTTTTTTAAATAAAATCTCATTTATAAATACAAAATTGAATTAATTGTTTATTAAAATAATAATTAAGTGATTATAATCCAATTTAATTAATTCATTTTTGACATTTTAGCCTTCATTTAAATTTTTAATATTTAAATAACCATGCAATTTAAATTAATAATTAAGATGATATAGTTTTAAAAAATCAAATAGAAGTTGGACCGCATGGTAAGGTATCTCTATGTGTCCTAATAATGTAAGACAATCACTTATAAATGTAAAATATCTTACAGTTTTACATAAATAATTAGTTCATTTCTTTAAATTTATAGTAATAAAAAGATTGAGTTACTAAGATTTATAAATCACTTAGAGCACTTCCTAATTATTATACCAACTAGAAAACATAACCGCGCTTCGCGCAGTCTTTTGTAATTATTAAAAAATATACATATTTTAAAATACTTTTAGGAGAATGCTACGACATGGATTCTTTTTCACCCTACTCGTACAACATGTTCTTTATATGGACATGTGAGGGCGTATTGAATACAATTTTTTTTTCTTCATAATGGTGTCCATTGTATATAAAATCTCTTGCAAGTTTTTGAAAAATTTTGAATAATTAAAGTACCGAAAACAAAGTTCAAAAAATTTGTTGTACGTGTGCATTTTTTTTTTTTTATTATTATCATTATTATACGCTTTGCGTAATTTTTTTTTATAAAAAGTCTAAATTATGTATATGGAAATTTATGTTTTGTGTAAGACTTATTTTGGGCGATTACCCGTTTGAACCTTTTATTTTTAAAAATTAACTTTTAGAACTCGTATTTTGTTAAAAGGTTAAATATAGGATTGGATAGATCGATTATTTGAACATTGTATTTTGGCCGATTACCCATTTTGACCTTTTATTTTTATAAATTAACATTTGGACCATATATTTATTCAAAAAGTTAAAAATTCTTTATAAAAATTAAATTATATATAATTTATGTTTTTTTGTAAGGGTTCACATCATTTTGAACATTGTATTTTAGCCGATTACTCGTTGGGGTCTTATTTTTAAAAATTAACTTGTGGACCTCAAGTTTTGTCAAGATGTTAAAAATAGAAATAGATAGATTGGTTATCTGAACACTATACTTTGGCCGATTACTTGTTTTGACTCTTTATTTTTAAAAATTAACCTTTGGACTATGTATTTATTCAAAGTGTTAAAAATCTTTATAGAAAGTAAACTATATATACACACCATTTTGGATTTTGTATTTTAGCCGATTACCCATTTGGACCCTTTATTTTTTAAAATTAACTCGTGGACCTTGTGTTTTATCAAAATGTTGATTACTCGTTTGGATAATCTTTTATATATCGCTTCAAAGATGTTATTTTATTAATATATTATGTAGTATATATTTGTAGTTTTTTTTATTATTTTATTTTTTGTTAATTCATTAGGTATTTAATTCAAAAAATATCTTATTTAAATATCTAAAAAAAATAATGTTTAATGTAGTTTTTGTTTTATTTTATTTTTTGTTAGTTTATTAGGTATTTAATTAAAAAAATATCTTATTTAAATATCTAAAAAAATAAAGTTTAAATAATTATTAATAAAAATAAATAAAAAAATTAGATTAAAGGAGAAAATAAAAAAAATAGTTTGGAATAATTTTAGAATGACACATCATCTCCTTATTAATAAAAATGAATAAAAAAATTAGATTTAAGGAGTAAATAGAAAAAATAGTTTAGAGTAATTTTAGAGTGCCACATCATCTCTTTGAAGCTCTCATTTATATATTTATATATATATATATATAGATTTCTAATAATCTAAAAACAATTTGTTATGTTTGTATTTTAGCTATCAAGTATAGTTTGTGGTTGTGAGAATAATTATTAAGCTTGTGTTGTAAATTCAATTAATATGGCATGACACGTTTTATAATGGACAACAATTTTTTAAACGAGATTCCTAATTTTAATTTTTTGACAAAATTGAATATTGGGATTAGTAATCCTACTTTTAATTTTTTGGTAAATGCTAAATATATTAGTTAGGAACTTCTGTATTTTTATGAAACAATTATAAATTTTAATTTTTTTTTGACAAAATTGAATATTGGGATTAGTAATCCTACTTTTAATTTTTTCGGTAAATAATTTAAATGCTAAAAATATTCGATTAGGAACTTCTGTATTTTGATGAAACCATTATAAATTTTAATTGCAAAAAAAAAAAAATTCCTATCTATTTTTTTGATGAAAAAAATTTAGTTTTGGGAAGATTATAATAAATAATTTTTCTAGAAAAATAAGATGATCTTATTCCTTATCTTTTTAAGGAAATAAAAATATTTTAAATAAATACTATATAATTAAGTAAGTATCAAGTTACAGGTCACTAATTAATGTTCATTAAATATTTGTAGTAATATGTTAAATTAATTACAATCATTCAATAATGATTCAACGACTAAAATTAATATAACTATTTGTAGATATATATTGACGAAACCATTGAGTACTACCTATATGAGCAGTTTCTCTTCAATAGATAAATATATTATATATGGGTTCTTGTAATATAATTATTTTTTTCAAAATTAAACAAAAAATTTCACGTGCTTTGCCCCTGCTACATTATACTAGTAGTTAAGAGCATAGTATTTTATGTGTGCATTTATTTCTCTCCTCTTACTTGTGCCCCTTTGTTAATGAGTACATAATATAAATTGTATATTATATACTAGACAACAATTAATAAAGATATATATATATATATTGGGGAATTCTCTTATAGGACTTCACTTTAAGCCATATCGGTAGGGCTCTCAGTGTTACAACCTGTGAACAGTTTTCGACGCGATTTTTTTTTATGACCGTGTATATTGTAGCTATTTAGAGCATCTTGCAAATTTTCAAAAAATTCCGACTAGTTTACAGTATCGAAAACTAGGTTCAAACATATTGATGCACGCGTGACTAATTTTTTTTATGCGCGTGGAAAACAACATGTTTGAATCTAGTTTTCGGTACTATAAACTATTCGAAATTTTCTAAAAATTTGCATGATGCTCTAAATAGCTATAATATACACGGTCATAAAAAAAGTCATGCCGAAAACTGTTCATGGGTCGAGAAACACTGAAAACCCTACCGGTATGGCTTAAAGTGAAGCCCCTATAAAAGAATTGTTCTATATATATAGGCCAGACTGAAGCAAACCGTGGATGGCCTACCCTCTAAAACGTTGTATTTTAATATAATATAAGGTCTAATCTCAAAATTAAAGACACTTAAACCATTTTCATTATTTTTAAGGTGACTGTTATATAAATTTTAAATAAATAAATAATGTAATATATAAAAAAAAATAACATAAATATATTAAAAGAAAAATTAAAATAAAACATTTTTTGTGATTTTTTTTAAATATATATCATGAGATAATTTTTTAAATCACAAACTATCATATTTAAGATAAAAAATATTAATAATATTATTTAAATTACACTGTAATAATTGGCGAATAAACTTGTTTATTCTTGATAGAATATAATTGTTATTCTAATTTCTTACATAGTTACACAGTCATACTATTTATATACACACGACACATATATATATAATATATAATATTTATTGTTATTCAATATGAATATATTTATATTTATATAAGTTAGATCAAATAAAAAAATAGCATGTTTTTTCTTAAAATATAAATTATATTTTTTTACTAAAAATTAAAATTATGTATTATATATTATTATAGTGATATTTTATAATATTTAAATTATATTAACATAATTATTTAATATCTAATCTTCTGTTAAATATTATTATAATAATATCTTAATTCATATTAATATAATTAGTAAAAGTATTAGAATTATATATTATTATCATAATAATATTTTTATAATATTTAAATTTTATATTAATATAATTATTAAATATCTAGTTTTGCATTATATATTATTATAATAGTTATATTTTATAACAATTGAATATAAATTTAAACTTATATTAATATATTATTAATTATGTAATCTTATATTAAATATTATTATAATAATAATATTTTATGATATTTAATTTTATATTAATATAAATATTAAATATCTAGTATTGTGTTAATTATTATTATAATAATATTTTATAATATTTGAATTCATATTAATTAATATATAATTAGTAAAAATTAGGATTATAAATTATTATTATAATAATATTTTATAACATTTGAATTTATATTAATATAATTATTAAATATTTAGTCTTGTATTATATATTATAATAATAATATTTTATAATATTTGAATTTATATTATTATAATTAATAAATATCTATTTTTAATTAATTTTAAAAGTATATTTTGTTAAATATTTAAAAAAAAAAATCCGTTAATAACAAAAAAAAACATCTGTTAAAATAAAAAAATTTGGTTACCTACATATTTTTTTATATAAAGGT
The DNA here is from genome assembly GCF_963169125.1 of Humulus lupulus. NCBI lineage: Eukaryota > Viridiplantae > Streptophyta > Magnoliopsida > Rosales > Cannabaceae > Humulus > Humulus lupulus. Next base: position 10,952,582 of record NC_084801.1, read on the forward strand.
AAAGATATATATTTATATATAGTTTGGTATGCGTCTGTCTGATTAAATTAATATTCATGGTTGTCAAACACAAAAATCCTAACATTAATAGCAAGACAAATAAAATATCACTTTGTATATTGCCAATTTTTCTTTATATATCTCTTCAATATATAAAGTGTGTAGATAACGAAAAAATTTTGTTCTATTTTTTTATTTTTCTCGTTAACTTTAGCAGAATATTTTTATATTTAACAGAATATTATTATATTTAACGGTAGATTGTATATATAACTTAAACTTAAATAAATAAATAATTAAACAAATTAAAATATGATATTTTTGAGATATTTTATAATGATAATTATTTAAAAAAATAATAAAACCATATATTTTATAACTTAAATAAAATTTAATTAAACTTAAACTTGATATTATATTAAATATATAATATATAATCTATTTGTTGTCACTGCCAAATTCATAAACTAAAACAAACAAAAACTTAAACAAAAATTAATTAATTAAAAAATGATAGTTTTAAGATATTTTATGATAATTTAAATAATTAAATTATATTTATTTAAAAATAATAAATTTGTGTGAAGGTGTATTTTTTATCAAGTGATTGAAACTCTTTTTCTTCATCAAATTCACCAAAGGACATTATGAGATACATTCGAAACTAAAAATAGTTGATGCATGTATAATACTATCTACACTATGACTTTTTCTATTATTATTTTATTTCTATTATTAATTTCTTTTTAATTATTATTGTATTATATATATGTCATGTAACCATATAAATATATATCTATGTCGACGTTGTGTTTAAATGTCATATATGTAGAAATTATTGATATAAATATTTATATATACTATAGAACTATAATTCATTCTATCATATAAATATATATATATATATTTTAAAAAAAACAGTGAACTAGTTTTTATTAAAATTATAAACAATTTTTATAACTTTAAAACTAAGCAAACGTGCGTTATACGTTTCTTGTACCTAGTATATATATATATATATATATGTCTGAGTACTTAATGGTTACTTCAAATATATACTCATTGATGGTTACATTAATTCTAGTCATTGGATCATTATTATTGTACGGTTGTGATTAATTAAGTAATTAACTAAAAATATTTAATGAGTAATATTATTTATTTAAAATATTTTGTTTCTTTATAATACTCACGTGATGAGATATAATAAAATTTTGGTAAAAGAGAGATTCATCTAATTAACAAATTAATTATAGTTCTTACATCAATTTCCAAGTCAGCTCAATTGTATAACAATTCATATGGTAACTAAAAATCATACCAAGTCCCATCACATATATTAATATTGCAGAACAAATAGCTAGAGAACATGGTGAGAAGTTAGCAAAGGTTATCTATCAATACAAATATAATATCTAAAATATACAATAGGAGAAATTAACAACATAAAAACATATATATGAAAATATCTGATGTCGATATATCACTGATCACATTCAAAAATCTGTTTTGCTAGTCTCACATGGATATATATGATTTGAATGCATATTATTTATATGGCTTGTGGACCACATTTGGTCTGAAAAAGTACCTTTATTAATATGGGGGCCATACCTCCAGACAAAAAAGAAACATTTTTAGCAGGAAAAGAAACTTGGTTTTCCTATCAAAAGATTAATATTGTTCATGCACATGTGGTTCAGACTCACACCCTTGTGTTTTCTTGATTTGTTAGATAATAGAGATTAAAAAAATAACAACAATAATAATAATAAAGCCCTTACCTACCATTTTGATATTGTTTGATACAGATGTGTGAAGACACAAATGCTGTACTTGAGACAGGTTTAAGCATGTTTTGAAGAGTGTACATCTAAAGAAAGGTGTTACAATATTGTAGAAGAGATAGAGAGCAATATTGCTGTGTTACTTTGGACACCATTGGGTCCAAATGTATAGATTACACAAAACCAATTAGTGTTATTATTTGCTATATATATATATGATTCTTTGGTCCTAAGTACAGATCAGACAAGCTTATCATTTAGCTAAGTACACGATTAGTGTTATTTGATATATATATATATATATAATTAACATGCACCATAAGAAATTAACCGTCTATTTCGTCGTTACAGATCGATCGAGGACTTTTTGCAGTGGTAATAATCTTTTGATGCGTATTTGCAACGACTAATTAATTTTAAAATGTTGCCGCAAAAAGTTATTATCATGAGCGTACCTGTAAACTAATTGTGGCGACGAATTCAAAAAATATGGCTGCAAATTGTAAGCCTAATTTTAATTTTAATTTTATTTATTTTCATATCAATAAATTAATAATCAATGTTTGTTATACTAAAATAATAACATCTATAAATTCCAAAATTAGTTAATAATATTAGGAACTAAAAATACTAAGAAAAAAGTTATGGATCATATTCTATCCTAAATTGGTAGTGTTAGTGTACGTGGTCTTCCTCCATAGGATGATCCGCGTCAGTAGGCAGAAAAAAATAAAGAAATGATACATTGAAATCAAAGCATGGAGTTAATTTATATATATATATATATATATATATCTATTCTATGTAATAAGTGTATAAATAACGGAAATTTTTTATTTTAACGATTTTTTATTTTTTTAAATATTAACTTTAACGGAATAATCTTATATTTAACATAATATTATTATATTTAATTGTAGTTTGTAAACACTTAAACTTAAATAAAATAAATAATTAAAAAAATTAAAATAAGATATTTTTGAAATATTTTACAATGATAATTATTTAAAAATAATAAATAATTAAACAAATTAAAATATGATATTTTTAAGATATTTTATAATGATTATTATTTAAAAATAATAAATATTTAAACAAATTAAAATAGGATCTTTTGAGTTATTTTACAGTGATAATTATTTAAAAATAATAAAATCATACGTTTTATAACTTAAATAAAATTTAATTAAATTTAAACTCACTTATTAGAATAATATCATATTAAACCTATAATATAATCTAATGTCAATTAGTAATAATTTTTTTTTAAAACTAGCAAGAAACTTAAATTTAAAATTAACGTATAATATTTAATATTACATTAAACATATAATATATAATCTCTTACTGTGACTATCAAATTCAAAAACTAGAACAAACATAAACTTAAATAAATTATTTAATTAAAATAAAATATTTATTTAAAATTTATATAATATTAATATAAATTTAATAAAAATAATTAATTAATTATATAAATAAATAAAACTAAACAAACGTGCATATTGCCGATTGGGAATAATATAATGGACACCTTTCCAATCTAAAATGGCCGAAATCTTTATGACATTTAAGTTATCATTGAGAGCTGCTCACTTAGTTTACTTCTGTGTTATATTTTGATCATTAATCAACTCGTTGTGAGATTTGTATATACACATATTGCATAATTTAAACTATTCATCAATTTTTAGGTGACACTAGACTATTTATATAAGGGTAATTAATTTAAAAACACACTATATATCGTGTGTCTATAAACTATGCATCTATTTCATTACCGATATAAATTAGTATATATGTACGTCTGCCAAATGCAAAAATCCTAACATTGATAAATAAAAAAATAAAATATCACCTCGTATATTCCAAATAATTGGCAGAAATTATTGATCCATTATTGAACATTTGGTTCCATTAGAAGAAGAAAAAAAAACATGACTCGTCACATTATGAATTATAAAAGTGTGTTTGAGTCCTTAATTAAAAAGTTTTTAAAAGCTAAATATTTTTTTTAACAAGTAGAAATGTCTGTTTTCATAAAACAATTTTTAAAAACAAATTTATTTTAAGTTTTTTCACATATTATTTTTTCTAATTATTATTATCTCCCATTATTTATTCTAAAATCACTTTCTCTCTTCTCATTTTATCCCATATCAGTTTCTCTTTTCTTATTTTTTATTTCGTCATTTTCTCTTTTCTCATTCTCTCTCTCGTCACTTTCTACCTTTTTATTTTGCTCTCTCATCACTTATTATATCACACTTATTGTATCCTCATTTTCTCTCTCATCGCTTTCTCTTCTCACTTCATTATCTTCACTTTTTTTCTCATTACTTTTTCTCATTTTTTCTCGTATCAGTTTTTCTTTTCTCAATTTCTCTTTCATTACTTTTTATTTCCTCAAATTTTCTCTCATTACTTTCTCACTTCTTATTTTTCATCAATTCTTCTTTCACATTAGTTTATTTCATTATTTATTACAAACTTATATATACTAGACTTTTCCTCTTAGTAAATATGTTTATTAAGTTTTAATACTTTAAAAAAAACTAAAAATTTATTTTTTAGAAAACATTAACCAAATACTATTTATTTTTTGAAAACTACAAAACATGTTTTATGTTATCATTATAAAAACACAATTTTGAAAACAAAAAACATAAAACAATATCAAACAGGCTCAAAATTCTGCTAGTTTCCCACTTTTTTTCTTATTTTTTTTAAAAGAAACACTCAATTCTATTTTTATTTTATTATATTTATAAATAAATACATATATAGGCACCTAATATCAAATTCGAACATTTTTCCAAATATTTGCACACATCTCTATTTTATCATACTCATGTGATATGATAACATTTTGGTAAATTAAAGAGAGATTCATCTAACAAATCATAGTTCTTGCATCAATTTCCAAGTCAATTCAATTGTATAACAATTCCTATGGTAACTAAAAGTCATAACAAGTCACATAATTATATTATGAATATACATAACATATCTTATATGTATATAATATTTCAGAACAAATAGCTGGAGAACATGGTGTCAAGTCAGCAAAAGGTTATCTATCAATACAAAAATATAATAGAAAAATACAAAAGGAGAAATCAACAAAGCTTAAAGAAAAACAACATAAAATCATATCAAAGTATCTGATGTCGATACATTAATTACTCATCACATTCAAATTTTGTTTTGTTAGTTTCACATGGATGACTTGAACATGCATATTTATTTAGATGGCTTCTGTGGACCACACATTGGTCTGAAAAAGTCCCTTTCATATGGGCCATAACTCCAGACAAAAAAAGGAAACATTTTTATAGCAAGGAAGAAAAAAAGCATGGTTTGCCTATCAAAAGACACATTTAATATTATATTTTATTTGTTTATTTATTTGCTATGATACATTTAATATTAATACTGTTCATGTACATGGTTCAGACTCACACCCTACGTATGTTTTTTTTTTATCAGCTAGACAGAGAGCTTATTTGACAAGAAAGGAAAAACCAGCAATAAAGTCATTTTGGCTGCTTTAGAATATTACCTAGCATGCCCATTGATTTAGATTCAATTTACTCACATGAGAAGACACAAATGATATATTTAGACATGTTTAAGCATGTATTTTGATGAATCAATAATCAAAAGGTTTTATTGTACATAATCAAGGAGGCCTCTCCATGAGGCAGACATAGTAGAGAGATTGAGATAGAACAGGAGATAAAAAAAAACAACTAGACAGTATTGGGTCCAATCTAGATCTATCAAGACAAGATTATACTAGCTAAAACTATTAGTGTTTATTTGATATATATAATTGTCAGTAGTGAGTGAATGTAGACATATCAAATCCTTTGTGGAAGAACAATAATATTTGTTGATGATTATTGCCTTGATATTGTTAGTCCATTTCATCATTTGCAAATATATGAATGATCTTATTAACAAATTACTTCTTTGAAGTCAGTCACTTATGTCCTATTTTGTTATTAGCTAATACTTTACCTCTATACCAAGAAAATTATGATTTGTGTTCAAAATCTTGAATAATCGATTATTTATTATCTAGTTAGAACTTACGTGAAATGTAATATTTATCTGCCTGTAACGTCGTTTTTGGTAGAATCAATACTAGTATATTTATATTTATATGAACGGGCTAGTGATTTGTAATAAAATAATGCCCTATATTGCGATTGATGCGCAAATATTAATAAATAAGCTAGAATAGTCAACATTTTTCTACATCTTAAAAATTGGATATATATATTTATATAAAAGAACAAAATCTCTAGTCATTATCACTCAAATCCAAGTTTACAATGCCCCAATTATTATCGCAATTATCACAATATCCATGAGTCATGGACCATGACTCTTAAACTAAGGCTTTTAATTCATTATTCAATTAGTAATATGATAGTGATTTTTACTAACTCTTTTCTAATAAAGACCGTGCGTTCATCTAAATCTTGGCTCTATATTATTAATTAGCCCGCTCTATTGTAATTTTAAAATGAATGGCAAATTAAAACATTTTATTTCTTTTAGGATTAGAATAAGGCTCTTTAATTTAAGAGTTTATACTGTTTTTGGTCCCTATATTTTGTTTCGTATCTGTTTAGACATTGTATTTTGACAAATTACTTTTTAGGTTCTGTGTTTTGTAAAATTGTTTAAATAGAACCTTAAATTTGATTTTTGTCAATTTTTTTTAACTAAAATCACAAATAATTCACCAAACTAACAATTCAGAACAAAAGAAAAATCATTCTGCCTAACAGTTTTGTTGTTATATTCAATTTTTTATTTATCGAAATTGGGTTTAGGTGTCTATTTAAACTATTTCACAAAACACAAGGTCCAAAAGTAATTTGTCAAAACACAAGGTCCAAACAGGTTATGCGACAAAACACAGCATCCAAAAAATATACACCTTAATTTAAGAGTGTTCTATTTGGCACCTAAAGGGGGCCAACACCATAAGACGTTGTATCCTATAATTGATTAGCGATGCCCCATAATAATTATTAAATTAAAATATGTGTAACCCAAGATTTGATTTCACCAGTAACGGTATGTCACCTCCTTGTGGTGTTGGACACCGATGGTGCCCCTTAGCAATTCTCTTAATTTAAAGGTGGGATTATTCACCATACATCTTCTTACGTTTCCACCTTTACATCTATTCGACCAAAGATGAGAGTTCATTACAAGAAAAAGACTCTATAGCGACGACTTTTGTCGTCGCCAAAACGACATCGTTGTAGGTCTGTATGTGTATCGACCTACAGCGACGACAAAACGCAATCGTCGTAATAGGGTTTTACTACAGCGACGACATGTCGGTCGCAGTAAGAAATACTTTTTTTTTTGTTGACTGGGATATTGCGACAACATGTCATCGCTGTACGTGGTTGCAAATTTTGCAAATTTGAATTTCAAAAATACCTACAACGACCACATGTCGACACTGTAGGTCCATCGACTGCCAACATCTACAACGACGATATGTCGTCGCTGTGGAGTGTGTGATTTTATATGCCTTCATCGACGACATGTCGTCACCGTAGGGTCACGAAATCTCATATTTTCATATTCAGCGAGCACCCTACTGCAACAACAAGTCGTCGCTGTAGGTATTTATAATTTTTTTTAAAAATTAATTAATTATATTAGTTAAAATTTATTTAATTAAATAATAAAACCAATTTAAAATTAGTATAGTATCCAAAATGTAAAAAAAAAACAAAACATAAGTAGTATAGTCTCCAAAATAAATAAAAACAACACAAAATATTAATAAGTTCAAAAGAATAATATAACCAAACTAAATGTCATCTAAATTAATCCCAAAGTCATCATCATCATCAGGCTACTGTGGTGGTTGTGGTTGCTTAATGGTTTTATGACTTTATTTGGGAGACATTAAAAGTCTACGATGTCTCCCGCGGGGGGAGACATCATAGGTGGAGACATTGTAAGTGCACATCTCGCGTCTCTCACCTCTCCCAGTGGGAGACTTTCAATGTCTCCCACTAGGAGACGTGGGAAGTCTCTCAGCTCTCCCAATGGGAAAAAATAAATTAAATTAATTTATAATTAATATAATTTTAATTTTATTTAATAATTAATAATTAATAAAATTGATTTAATAATTAATTTAAATTTAAATTGGTTTAATAATTAATTAAATTTAAATTGATTTAATATTAATTTAAATTGATTTAATAGTTAATTGAATTGAAATCAATTTAATATTAATTTAAATTGATTTAATAATTAATAAAATTGAATTTCACACAATTAATAAAATGAAAATGAAAATCTTCATTAATGAAAATTTAAATTGTTTTGAAAGAAAACAAATATTGCACTGTATATGAAGAAAGCGGTAAAAAGTAAGAAAATCTAACAACGAGGTCGGTAACTTTGGATTATTGGTAACACATATATCGCTCATTCTTGTCGCAACTCATCAATTTGTGCCTCTGTATATGGCGTACTTATTAGGTGCAAAACATGTAAAGTAAAATATATTAATTAATTATTTGATTACATTTATATATATGGTTTCAAAAATAATTTGTAAACTTTAATTAATAATATCGTTCTCAAGTAATGTTCTGGACTCGTATGTTCAATCAAATCCTTCAATATCCTCATTATGTAGTATCCACATGCCACATTGTCCGGTTGGTGTGGACACTAATTATTTAAAAGTATGAGTAATTCATTATTAAATTGACACTTGGTAAAAATGCATACATATTATTCTACTTAATAATTCTACTTAATGCATACACAATTAATTGGCATGCTCGGCCCTGCGTAAGAAACAATTTATATACAAATGAGCATGTTGAAACAGTAAATAAATATATTTGGTTTTGGAATATTCAAGAAAGTTGAATTACTTCTTGCGAAAGCTGTTGTAGTGCAATAATTTGATTTTCTGCATGAGGCACTAGTGGGTCAGGAGAATAGTAGGATGCATCCGCTAGTGGCACCGGTGGGTTAGGCACATAGTAGGATGGTGGCGCTGGTGGGACTCCAATGTTGGATCCAAACCCACTCTGTTGGGCTATGAATTTTCTCAAGAGGTCATCTTGTTTTTTAAGGCGTTCTTCTAGACGTTGTGCTTGTTGACGATGTTCTTCTTCTTGTTTCCAAAATCTTTCTTCAAACTCATTTCTAATGGCGTAATTCGAAGAAGGGGCTTTCGATTTATTTTTCATTGAGGTAGGTGTTGGAGTATTCCAGTATATTGTACGCGACACACCGTGCCCTCCAGCCCTAACATGTCCTCGGGGCTCAGGAGTGCCCAACGCCCTCATCAGCACATCATCAGGGCCATCAGGTGCCCATTTACCCTCAGCTTGGAGTTGTCGGTAATGATCTAGTGAAACAATATTCATAGAAAGTTATATATAGAAGCTAATAATTTGATATACCAACATTATTGAATATGAACACTTACAATATTTTTTTGAATCTCAAAGGCATCTCCAACTAGCTCTCCTTTGGCATTCTGACGACCCATGCTCCACAAGTCTGCCCTATCAAGTTCAGTAAGGGCTTTTCCCACTTTGTTGCATTAACATCTCTTCAATACACACATAGCCTCCTCTAGAAAGGTTGTGGTTGTATTTATTCAATGTTAGATAAGTCTGCATCTCTTCTCTCTTTCTACGCCACTCAGGAGTTAATCTTGAGTTCACAAACTTTAACCATTCATCTGGCTTTATGAAGTTCTCAAATCCAAATGGAATAGCTGGCGAGAATCGTCTGGGAATTTTTTCAAAGCGTCATACACGTGTACCCTTGTGAGATTAGTCTTCCAATTTCGAAAGTATACTTTCCCGCATCCATCAATATTTGCTTCTTTTGTTTAGGGTCCAAATCAAAAGTTTTCTACAAGTTTGAAAGTAATAATAATAATATTATCACAACAATATATATTTTAAAAATATTAAATGAAATATAATTAATAAAATCATACCTTCATTATATCCCATATTTTATTTTTATCCACCATACTAACATTGTTATATTATTTCATATAATATAATATTAGATTAAATAATATGACAAAATGTGATTTGTCGCACCTTGTAACATATTATTGAGAGTCACAAAATTGGACACATGTGTGTGCCAAAATGTGACAAATTTTGGAGTTACAAAATCAGTTACAAATTTGTAACTCCCAAATAGTACCAAATAATGTGTAGATTGTATGTTACACATTTGAGATTGGATTTCACAAAGCCTTTATGAAATATGGATGTTGGAGACATGTTTTTAACTCCCATTAGGTGTTTGGAGGTTACAAAATCATGTGGGAAATGATTTGGGACGTTTTGGAACGTTTTGGAAAAATGACATTTTGTACTAAAAATGGCATGTGGTCGCGGCCACTGACTTTCCCTGGCCGCGGCCTGGGGGGCAGAGGCTAGTGGCCGCGGCCACTGATAGTCTTGGTCGTGGCCAATGAGGCTGACAACCAATTTGTTTTTTCAGTTTTTTCAAATTTGAACGGTTCTAACATCCCAAGTAACTCCCAAATCTCAATTTTAATTCCATAAACATCCAATTAAACATTGGTAACAGCCATGTGGGTTGGTGGAATTTGAAATTCAAAGGGTATCTCAAAACTCTATAAATAAAAGCCTAATGCGCGCTTGTAAGACAGCTCTATTTCTATCCATTAGTGCACTTGGAAGAAATACACCAAAATGCTTGATTATTCCAGAGAGCTATTTCCAATATTGAGAGAATCCATTAGTGCTTGAGATAGGGGGAAATAAGCTTTTGGGCAAAGGTTGTAAACCTTGTTCAAGTCGGTGATCTCCAATGCTCTTCACTTTGGTTGTGTGAGTGAGAGTATTTTATTTTTTTTGTTCTTGTTATTTTTTCTACTATTGCTTTTGTATTCTCTTCTTCTATTTTCTATTTACATATTTATTTGTATCCTTTGTTTTAGAATGGTAGTTCTTATCATTTTCTTCTTCCTCTTATTTCTACATTTACTTGTATTTTGATTATTGAGTTGTAATCTTATTTAATCAATTACCTTGTCTATTGTATTTTTCCATAGAGTTGTAATAGTATTTCTTATTTTCCATTGAGACAATACAAATATCTCTAACAATCAAAAGCTTATCCTTTTTTGTTTCAATGGAAGGTGAGACCATCAAGATCATGAACCAAGACCTTGTTAGGTTGGATAGGTTTGATGGATCCAATTTCACTAGGTGGCAAGACAAGGTAAAATTCCTTTTGACAACACTCAAGATAGCCTATATCCTTGAGTCATCCTTGGCACCTCTAGCCGAGCCATCCGAGAAAGACACTCCCGAGGTGGTGGAGAAAATAAGGAAGAGAGAAGAGGACAACCTTCTTTGTAGGGGTCATATCCTTAATGCCCTATCCAATAGGTTATATGACCTCTATACCAATACCAAATCCGCGAAGCTGATTTGGGATGCCTTGAAGAGTAAGTACAAGGCTGAGGAAGAAGGTACAAGAAAGTTCTTAATTTCTCAATATTTTTAATTTTCTTTCATTGATGGGAAAGCTCTTTTACCTCAAATTCATGAGTTACAAGTGGTTGTGAACAATTTGAAAGTTCTCAAGATTGAGCTTCCCGAGGCCTTTCAAGTTTGTGCAATAGTGGCAAAATTACCACCAACTTCCTTTTGAGATATTGGACAAAGTGGGACCAGTTGCGTATAGACTAGTCCTACCGCCAGCACTAGCCGATAGTCACAACGTCTTCCACATTTCGATGCTACGCAAATATGTGTCAGACCCATCTCACGTCCTCAAGTACGATACCATAGCGCTCCAGAAAGACTTAAGTTACGAGGAACGACCGGTTAGCATCCTAGATAGGGGGATGAAGCAGTTACGGTCCAAGAGCTTTCCTATAGTCAAAGTCTTATGGAGTAATAGTTCTGAACGCGAGGCCACGTGGGAGTTGGAAGAAGACATGCAAGGCCGGTATCCGGAGTTATTTGGTAAGTAAATTTCGAGGACAAAATTCTTTTTAGTAGGGGAGAATTGTAGAGTCCAAGAACTTTACTTAGCTAATTGTTAGTAGTATTATAGTATATTTAGTGTTATCCTTGTTACTTTGGATTTTTTGGTTCAGACCGGGAGTGATTTGGACACTCATAGTAGTACTTATAGATTTTCTAAGTTTAACCTATAATTTAAGAATATTAAGTATAACCTAAGGTTTGATTAATGTGACTGATATTAAGGATTATATTATTATATTATAAGGTTTAGACATCAACCAATAGGATTTTAAGCACATTTTTTGAATGGTAATTAAGGATTAAGTATTTTTGAGGATTAAATTAAATAAGGGTAAAATTTGAATGTTATAGGGTCAGTCAGCAGCCTTGAGTACGTTGAGGGCTTAGTCAAGGCTGTTTACTCCATTCAAACTTAGCTTAAAATGTGTAAATTCGTGTTTAAATATTCAGCGTATGCCGATATATCGCAGCTATAGGGGGCGATATATCGCAGCACGTAGATACGGAAAACACGAATCGATGCACGGTCGCCTCGGGAACAAAGGTCCAGGCGATATATCGCCTATAGGGGGCGATATATCGCCTCCACCAGCATGTTTTCAAATACTTTTGAATTCTTTTCCTTTCAGCCATTCAAACTCCTTCAACAGTCCAGCATCTTTTGAACGAGTCTTCAGCCTCTGCTGAACGATTATTCAAATGATTTTCACCTAAAAAGCCATTATTTTTATTCAAGTAAAAATCAAGATATTTTCATTCCCAAACTCTATAAATAGGACCTAGTACCCAACCATTATTCACCATTTGCTCTAAGTTCAGAAGCTGCTAGTGTTAAGTGAGTGTGAGAGTGTAAACACCTGGTTTGGGGAAAAACTATAAGCTTATCAAACACTTTGGGAAGTGAGTTCTATAGTATTTCGGTGAAGGTTAGATTGATCTTGCAATCTTTGAGGTAAACCCAAAACTCTAGTTCCTTTCTGTATTTTATGTTATTTCCTTTCTCAAAACCTTCTACTCAGTCCCCTAACCTTATTCTTATTTTGGTTAGGGAATCCAAGCTCTTAAGCATATAAGTCGGTAAGTATGTTTTTTTATGGTTTAGTCTTTCCATCTCTTTCATTTCATCTCCTTTCTTTAGACTCACTCTTTCTTATGGTTTTAGGAGTGTTCCAAAAGTCCCAACTCAGTCCATAATCCCGGTAACTTTGGTAAGGAAAATAGGCTAGAATCAATATGTTATGTGCTTATGTTATCTATATGTTTTATGTTATTAAATGTGTTATGATATGTATATATGTTTGTAGGCTTGGGCATATGACCCATATGACTAACAAGACCCCAAATGGGTTATGGGCATATGACCTACTTAGCTAGTAGGACCCCACTAATCCCATGGGCATATGCTTGTTTAGTCTACGGGACCCCAAGTAATAATGGCCATTATAATAAGTGTATGTTATATGTATTATGTTAAGTCTTTATGTTTCTTATGAAATTATGTATATGATTAAGTGTTAGATTTTTCCTTGTTGGGCATTAGGCTCATTCCTTTCTGTTTATGTGCAGGAAATAAGCTTTAGAGGCGTAAAGATTCGTGACGCTTGGAGGATGTGTATCGATGGTGAATGGAGTCAAGGGGCCGAGCGTTATTCGATTCGAGGATGTAGTCTTGTTTATGTTTTTATGGTTTTAAATGTATTTTCCGCATTTTCTATGTAACTCTTTTTAGTTTTTAAGTTATTTTTGTTTTAAAGACAATGGGTACCCATATCCTACTTATTTTTATGAAAGTAACCTTTGTTTTTATAAGTTACTTAATAAAATTATGGTATTTTCGCAAATGTAAGTTCTTTTAAGGATTTTATGTATAGTTTCATTAATGGTCCAAATAGTCTAGAGTAGTGGGTCATTACAGTTGGTATCAGAGCAAACGGTTCATTTGCATGAAGTTCTCCTCGATACACACGCTCAAAGCTCCGAATCAGACCGCCAAGTAAGTGTTTAAGTTACTAGTTATGTTACTTATGTGTATAGCTAACACCTTTGGTGTTTATGTTTTCAGTTAAGAATGAACGGAGCTTTAAGCAATGAGGATATCCGAGCCATTAAGGCTTTAAAAAGAATAAGGGAGCCAAGGAACACCGTAGGAGCACTAGAAAAGATCACTCGAAGATTGATCTTGTTCCACAAAGAGATAGGTCACTTTCAAGAGTCTAAGCAAATCATGATGAGAGCTGCAGAACAATATGTCCTAGTAATTAGGCTTTTAAAAGATTTTCCTTCAGCAATTTTAACTTTAGAAGAAATATGGGAGAATATAAATAATGATGATGACTTACAAGCACCCCTAAGATATTATTCTCTCATACTTAAGTTCACCTATGATTTAGAGTTTCAATTCACTAATGAGCAACAACATAGGATCTTGAATCTTCCCCGAGGAAATTTTGAGGCTCAAGACAACGATGATTATAAGGAGATAGATGATGATATGCTAGATGAAGGATCGGATGTAGAAGATCCCAATTTTTAGAATAGCTAGTTTTTCATTGTTTGTTTTGTTTATTTCTTTATTTATGATTGTAATAAGTGAAAAAAAAAATTCCAAATTAATTTCATGTTATTTTATCATCATGTATGAGTTTGATTCTATTTTCGCAATCATAATAAGTAATAAATAAAATAAATAATGACTAAGTTCAGTGAGGGTGGATACAAATCAATGAATCAAGTTTCTTTATTGAGAGTTAGGGGGCCTTAGTAGTGGGAACGATTTTACTGATCCCAGCCCTCCCTCAATATGGTTAACTTTGGAACAAAGATAAGTTTCGAGCCTGAGAATTAAGTCATATAGGATGATTAGAAACACACTTAGAAAATAAAGATGACTTGTTTTTCTAAGTATAGAAACCCGCTCTAATAATAAATAAAGACCTATATAATTTTTCATAAGAAGTCATAATAAATAGGTCCGAGATATGTTTGTTTAGAATAAGTTTTTGCCTTAGAGCCTATTAGGAAAAGTTCTAACATGTTTCTTTTAACTGTTAGAACTCTGCTACGATGTCTCTCCGAAGATCTGCTCGCACCAACGGGAACGCTTCCAACGATGTTCCAGCGACCAATGCGGTCCCTACCGTTCGCCGAAGGGGAGTGCGTGCTACTGCTCGCCGCAACGCGCCGGCACAGCCAGCTGACAACACTGCAGAGATTGCCAGACTGCGACAACAAGTCGGTCCATATGGGGGATGGCCTATGACGAACTACGCTCCATATCCTGTACAGCATATGGAGCCAGTGTACGAGAGGTTCCGCAAGCAGCACGCTCCGAACTTCGAAGGGACTACGGACCCCTTTGAAGCAGAAGAATGGCTAAGGAATGTGGAGCCGATCCTAGCCCACATGAACCTCAGTAATGCAGACCGCATATCCTGCGTCTCATCTTTGCTCAAGAAAGATTCCAGGATATGGTGGGACTTGGTCCAGCAATCCCATGATGCTGCCACCATGACGTGGACCCGATTTGTGGAGCTCTTCCACAAGAAGTACTACAATTCAACGGTACTTGCTACGAGAGTTGAGGAGTTCACCAATCTGAAGCAAGGGAATTTAACAGTGGCAGAATATGCTCGTCAGTTTGATCGCTTAGCCAAGTTCGCGGCAGAGTTAGTTCCGACCGATTATCTGAGGGTGAACAAATTCGTGAGAGGACTCCGACCAAAGATTGAGATGGGGGTAAAGCTAGCAAACCCGGGAAACACTTCATATGCCGACGTTCTCGAGACGGCAATTGAAGTAGAAAGGTTGCAGGCCAACGTGAGCAAAGAAGAAGCTAGCAAGCCTGAACCCAGACAGCAGAGCCAACCTCAGGCCAGTCGGAACAACAATCAGCCTGGCAATAGCGGCAACAGTCAGTCCAACAACAACGGTAACGGACATAAGAGAAGGCATTCTGACAACAGGCAAGCTGACAACAATAAAAGGGCACGACCAAATAATGGGGGAAACAAGTCGGGGTATGTGGAATATCCGCCATGTGCCAAATGTCAGAAGAAGCATCCTGGAGAATGCCGCGCCAACACCAAGGAGTGTTTCAACTGTGGTCAAGAAGGGCATCGTAAAAGAGACTGTCCTCAGCAAAAGCCGGAAGGAAAGAAGGACGAAAAGATGGTTCCTGCTCGGGTTTTTGCTTTAACCCAAGGAGAGGCGGATGCTAGCAACAAGGTGGTCACAGGTCAGGTTTCCATCCTCAATAAATTATGTCATGTATTATTTGATTCGGGAGCCACCCATTCGTATATTTCGTTAGGAATGATAGATAAACTAGACAAACCTAGTGACAGATTTAGAACTAGGTTTGCAACCGAGTTGCCTTTGGGCAAAGTAGTTCTATCATCACGAATTGTACGAGGCATACCAATCAAGATTGAGGACAAGGAACTAGAAGGAGACCTGATAGAGCTGGTGATCAAAGACTTCGACGTCATACTAGGCATGGATTGGCTAGCACGACATGGCGCAACGATCGACTGCAGGCGCAAGAAGGTGACATTTGATACTCCTGACGGCCAGAAACTATGTTTCATGGGACAAGCTTCAGGACTACGCACACCGTTAGTGTCATCCCTCAAAGCTCAGAGAATGATGGAGAAAGGATGCCAAGCATTCTTAGCCAGCATCACGAATGTGGAGAAGGAGACATCACTCAAAGTTGGAGATGTTCGGGTTATACAAGAATATCCAGAAGTATTTCCCGATGACTTGCCTGGATTGCCGCCAACTAGAGAAATAGACTTCACGATAGAATTAGTACCAGGCACCGAGCCTATCTCTAAGGCACCATACCGGATGGCACCTACGGAACTCAAGGAGTTAAAGACGCAGCTACAAGAACTCTTCGACTTGGGTTTCATTAGGCCAAGCCATTCACCATGGGGAGCTCCGGTACTATTCATGAAGAAGAAGGACGGAAGTATGCGCATGTGCATAGACTACCGTGAGCTGAATAAAGTAACAATTAAGAACAAATACCCGCTACCTCGGATTGATGATTTGTTTGATCAACTCCGAGGCGCGACTGTATTTTCTAAGATCGATTTACGGTCCGGGTATCATCAGCTCAAGGTAAAGGGAGAAGATATCCCTAAGACAGCCTTTAGGACTCGTTATGGACATTACGAGTTCTTGGTTATGTCTTTTGGTCTTACTAACGCGCCAGCCGCGTTTATGGACTTAATGAATAGGGTCTTCAAGGACTACTTGGATAAATTCGACGTTGTGTTCATCGACGACATTTTAATTTACTCCAAGGATGAAGTGGAGCACGAGGAACACTTGAGGATGATTTTGACGTGATTGAAGGAGCACCAACTTTACGCGAAGTTCAAGAAATGCGAGTTTTGGCTTTCACAAGTGGCGTTCCTCGGGCACATCATATCAAAAGACGGAGTTGCAGTAGATCCATCGAAGGTAGAGGCCGTGAAGGATTGGCCTAGACCAAAGAACGCGTCGGAAGTAAGAAGCTTCTTAGGGCTAGCAGGTTACTATAGAAAATTTGTAGAGGGCTTTTCTAAGATAGCCACTCCACTCACCAACCTGACCCGGAAGCAACAAAAGTTTAACTGGAACGATAAGTGTGAGGAAAGTTTCCAGTTGCTTAAGGATAAGCTTTGCTCAACACCAGTACTTAGTGTCCCAACACCCAACGACAAGTTCGTTGTCTACTGTGATGCATCAAAGTTAGGATTGGGATGCGTACTGATGCAAAATGACAAGGTGATAGCTTACGCCTCACGTTAGTTAAAGGAGTATGAACAACGCTATCCAACTCACGATATGGAGTTGGCAGCGGTGGTCTTTGCGTTAAAAATCTGGCGCCATTATCTTTACGGAGAACGGTGCGAGATTTATACGGACCACAAA
Source organism: Humulus lupulus (assembly GCF_963169125.1). Lineage (NCBI taxonomy): Eukaryota > Viridiplantae > Streptophyta > Magnoliopsida > Rosales > Cannabaceae > Humulus > Humulus lupulus. The sequence continues at coordinate 10,970,355 of NC_084801.1, forward strand.
AGTTTAAAATACTTCTTTACTCAGAAGGAGCTTAACATGAGGCAGCGCCGGTGGTTGGAATTAGTAAAGGATTACGATTGCGAAATCCTATACCACCCGGGGAAGGCAAACGTAGTTGCCGATGCACTTAGCCGAAAAAGTTATGGGAACTTAGCAGCCTTATCCGGAATAGAAAAGCCGCTACAGCAGGAGCTGATCAGTGCCGGAATCGAAATGGTTGTAGGCAAGCTGGCTAACTTGTCTATCCAATCAAATCTGCTAGAAGACATACGGAATGGTCAGAGACATGATGGCACACTAGCAACGCACATGGATGCAGTCAGAGAAGGCAAGATTACAGATTTCTCAATATCCAGTCAAGGTTTATTGAGATATAAGGATCGGGTATGCGTGCCAGACGATCAGAGTATTAAGAAGACGATCCTAGAAGAAGCGCACAGCACCCCATACTCGGTTCATCCAGGGTCTACCAAGATGACTCATGACATCAAGGCAGTCTATTGGTGGCCAGGGATGAAGAAGGACATAGCGGAGTATGTATCTAAGTGTCTGGTATGCCAGCAAGTGAAGGCGGAGCATCAGCGGCCTGCAGGATTATTGCAATCGCTTAGCATACCGGAGTGGAAGTGGGACGATATAGCCATGGACTTCGTGACGGGTCTGCCAAAGACAAATAAGCAGCATGATTCTGCTTGGATAGTCATAGATAGACTAACCAAGTCGGCTCATTTTCTGCCTGTTAAGACTTCTTATACGGCAGACCAATATGCAGACATCTACATCCAAGAGATTGTACGATTGCATGGAATCCCCAAGACGATAGTATCAGATAGAGGATCAGTGTTTACGTCAAGATTTTGGAGAAGCTTACAGCAAGCCATGGGTACTAAGTTAAGTCTTAGTACAGCTTTCCATCCTCAGACAGATGGGCAGTCAGAGCGTACGATTCAGATCTTAGAGGATATGCTACGCGCATGTGTACTTGACTTTGGAGGATTGTGGAACAAGTACTTACCGCTGATCGAGTTCTCGTACAACAACAGCTACCAGTCGACGATCGAGATGGCACCTTATGAGATGCTATATGGAAGAAGGTGCCGATCACCGTTGCACTGGGACGAGGTAGGAGAAAGGCAGCTTCTAGGGCCCGAAGCTGTTAGGCAAGCTCAAGAAGCAGTAACGCTTATTAGACAGCGTATGCTTGCTGCTCAAAGCCGTCAGAAAAGCTATGCGGATACCAAGCGACGCGATGTGGAGTTCCAAGTTGGAGATCAAGTCTTCCTGAAGATATCTCCTATGAAGGGTGTCAAGCGGTTCGGGAAGAAAGGCAAGCTTAGTCCCCGATTCATAGGTCCTTTTGAGATATTGGACAAAGTGGGACCAGTTGCGTATAGACTAGCCCTACCGCCAGCACTAGCCGATAGTCACAACGTCTTCCACATTTCGATGCTACGCAAATATGTGTCAGACCCATCTCACGTCCTCAAGTACGATACCATAGCGCTCCAGAAAGACTTAAGTTACGAGGAACGACCGGTTAGCATCCTAGATAGGGGGATGAAGCAGTTACGGTCCAAGAGCTTTCCTATAGTCAAAGTCTTATGGAGTAATAGTTCTGAACGCGAGGCCACGTGGGAGTTGGAAGAAGACATGCAAGGCCGGTATCCGGAGTTATTTGGTAAGTAAATTTCGAGGACAAAATTCTTTTTAGTAGGGGAGAATTGTAGAGTCCAAGAACTTTACTTAGCTAATTGTTAGTAGTATTATAGTATATTTAGTGTTATCCTTGTTACTTTGGATTTTTTGGTTCAGACCGGGAGTGATTTGGACACTCATAGTAGTACTTATAGATTTTCTAAGTTTAACCTATAATTTAAGAATATTAAGTATAACCTAAGGTTTGATTAATGTGACTGATATTAAGGATTATATTATTATATTATAAGGTTTAGACATCAACCAATAGGATTTTAAGCACATTTTTTGAATGGTAATTAAGGATTAAGTATTTTTGAGGATTAAATTAAATAAGGGTAAAATTTGAATGTTATAGGGTCAGTCAGCAGCCTTGAGTACGTTGAGGGCTTAGTCAAGGCTGTTTACTCCATTCAAACTTAGCTTAAAATGTGTAAATTCGTGTTTAAATATTCAGCGTATGCCGATATATCGCAGCTATAGGGGGCGATATATCGCAGCACGTAGATACGGAAAACACGAATCGATGCACGGTCGCCTCGGGAACAAAGGTCCAGGCGATATATCGCCTATAGGGGGCGATATATCGCCTCCACCAGCATGTTTTCAAATACTTTTGAATTCTTTTCCTTTCAGCCATTCAAACTCCTTCAACAGTCCAGCATCTTTTGAACGAGTCTTCAGCCTCTGCTGAACGATTATTCAAATGATTTTCACCTAAAAAGCCATTATTTTTATTCAAGTAAAAATCAAGATATTTTCATTCCCAAACTCTATAAATAGGACCTAGTACCCAGCCATTATTCACCATTTGCTCTAAGTTCAGAAGCTGCTAGTGTTAAGTGAGTGTGAGAGTGTAAACACCTGGTTTGGGGAAAAACTATAAGCTTATCAAACACTTTGGGAAGTGAGTTCTATAGTATTTCGGTGAAGGTTAGATTGATCTTGCAATCTTTGAGGTAAACCCAAAACTCTAGTTCCTTTCTGTATTTTATGTTATTTCCTTTCTCAAAACCTTCTACTCAGTCCCCTAACCTTATTCTTATTTTGGTTAGGGAATCCAAGCTCTTAAGCATATAAGTCGGTAAGTATGTTTTTTTATGGTTTAGTCTTTCCATCTCTTTCATTTCATCTCCTTTCTTTAGACTCACTCTTTCTTATGGTTTTAGGAGTGTTCCAAAAGTCCCAACTCAGTCCATAATCCCGGTAACTTTGGTAAGGAAAATAGGCTAGAATCAATATGTTATGTGCTTATGTTATCTATATGTTTTATGTTATTAAATGTGTTATGATATGTATATATGTTTGTAGGCTTGGGCATATGACCCATATGACTAACAAGACCCCAAATGGGTTATGGGCATATGACCTACTTAGCTAGTAGGACCCCACTAATCCCATGGGCATATGCTTGTTTAGTCTACGGGACCCCAAGTAATAATGGCCATTATAATAAGTGTATGTTATATGTATTATGTTAAGTCTTTATGTTTCTTATGAAATTATGTATATGATTAAGTGTTAGATTTTTCCTTGTTGGGCATTAGGCTCATTCCTTTCTGTTTATGTGCAGGAAATAAGCTTTAGAGGCGTAAAGATTCGTGACGCTTGGAGGATGTGTATCGATGGTGAATGGAGTCAAGGGGCCGAGCGTTATTCGATTCGAGGATGTAGTCTTGTTTATGTTTTTATGGTTTTAAATGTATTTTCCGCATTTTCTATGTAACTCTTTTTAGTTTTTAAGTTATTTTTGTTTTAAAGACAATGGGTACCCATATCCTACTTATTTTTATGAAAGTAACCTTTGTTTTTATAAGTTACTTAATAAAATTATGGTATTTTCGCAAATGTAAGTTCTTTTAAGGATTTTATGTATAGTTTCATTAATGGTCCAAATAGTCTAGAGTAGTGGGTCATTACAGTTGGTATCAGAGCAAACGGTTCATTTGCATGAAGTTCTCCTCGATACACACGCTCAAAGCTCCGAATCAGACCGCCAAGTAAGTGTTTAAGTTACTAGTTATGTTACTTATGTGTATAGCTAACACCTTTGGTGTTTATGTTTTCAGTTAAGAATGAACGGAGCTTTAAGCAATGAGGATATCCGAGCCATTAAGGCTTTAAAAAGAATAAGGGAGCCAAGGAACACCGTAGGAGCACTAGAAAAGATCACTCGAAGATTGATCTTGTTCCACAAAGAGATAGGTCACCTTCAAGAGTCTAAGCAAATCATGATGAGAGCTGCAGAACAATATGTCCTAGTAATTAGGCTTTTAAAAGATTTTCCTTCAGCAATTTTAACTTTAGAAGAAATATGGGAGAATATAAATAATGATGATGACTTACAAGCACCCCTAAGATATTATTCTCTCATACTTAAGTTCACCTATGATTTAGAGTTTCAATTCACTAATGAGCAACAACATAGGATCTTGAATCTTCCCCGAGGAAATTTTGAGGCTCAAGACAACGATGATTATAAGGAGATAGATGATGATATGCTAGATGAAGGATCGGATGTAGAAGATCCCAATTTTTAGAATAGCTAGTTTTTCATTGTTTGTTTTGTTTATTTCTTTATTTATGATTGTAATAAGTGAAAAAAAAAATTCCAAATTAATTTCATGTTATTTTATCATCATGTATGAGTTTGATTCTATTTTCGCAATCATAATAAGTAATAAATAAAATAAATAATGACTAAGTTCAGTGAGGGTGGATACAAATCAATGAATCAAGTTTCTTTATTGAGAGTTAGGGGGCCTTAGTAGTGGGAACGATTTTACTGATCCCAGCCCTCCCTCAATATGGTTAACTTTGGAACAAAGATAAGTTTCGAGCCTGAGAATTAAGTCATATAGGATGATTAGAAACACACTTAGAAAATAAAGATGACTTGTTTTTCTAAGTATAGAAACCCGCTCTAATAATAAATAAAGACCTATATAATTTTTCATAAGAAGTCATAATAAATAGGTCCGAGATATGTTTGTTTAGAATAAGTTTTTGCCTTAGAGCCTATTAGGAAAAGTTCTAACATGTTTCTTTTAACTGTTAGAACTCTGCTACGATGTCTCTCCGAAGATCTGCTCGCACCAACGGGAACGCTTCCAACGATGTTCCAGCGACCAATGCGGTCCCTACCGTTCGCCGAAGGGGAGTGCGTGCTACTGCTCGCCGCAACGCGCCGGCACAGCCAGCTGACAACACTGCAGAGATTGCCAGACTGCGACAACAAGTCGAGGAACTTCTACAGCAACAACGCCAGCAGGCTCAATCTCAGCCTCAGCCTCCGCCACAGCCGCAGCCGCAGCCACAGCCAATGGCCCCAGCACCCCAACAAGTCGGTCCATATGGGGGATGGCCTATGACGAACTACGCTCCATATCCTGTACAGCATATGGAGCCAGTGTACGAGAGGTTCCGCAAGCAGCACGCTCCGAACTTCGAAGGGACTACGGACCCCTTTGAAGCAGAAGAATGGCTAAGGAATGTGGAGCCGATCCTAGCCCACATGAACCTCAGTAATGCAGACCGCATATCCTGCGTCTCATCTTTGCTCAAGAAAGATTCCAGGATATGGTGGGACTTGGTCCAGCAATCCCATGATGCTGCCACCATGACGTGGACCCGATTTGTGGAGCTCTTCCACAAGAAGTACTACAATTCAACGGTACTTGCTACGAGAGTTGAGGAGTTCACCAATCTGAAGCAAGGGAATTTAACAGTGGCAGAATATGCTCGTCAGTTTGATCGCTTAGCCAAGTTCGCGGCAGAGTTAGTTCCGACCGATTATCTGAGGGTGAACAAATTCGTGAGAGGACTCCGACCAAAGATTGAGATGGGGGTAAAGCTAGCAAACCCGGGAAACACTTCATATGCCGACGTTCTCGAGACGGCAATTGAAGTAGAAAGGTTGCAGGCCAACGTGAGCAAAGAAGAAGCTAGCAAGCCTGAACCCAGACAGCAGAGCCAACCTCAGGCCAGTCGGAACAACAATCAGCCTGGCAATAGCGGCAACAGTCAGTCCAACAACAACGGTAACGGACATAAGAGAAGGCATTCTGACAACAGGCAAGCTGACAACAATAAAAGGGCACGACCAAATAATGGGGGAAACAAGTCGGGGTATGTGGAATATCCGCCATGTGCCAAATGTCAGAAGAAGCATCCTGGAGAATGCCGCGCCAACACCAAGGAGTGTTTCAACTGTGGTCAAGAAGGGCATCGTAAAAGAGACTGTCCTCAGCAAAAGCCGGAAGGAAAGAAGGACGAAAAGATGGTTCCTGCTCGGGTTTTTGCTTTAACCCAAGGAGAGGCGGATGCTAGCAACAAGGTGGTCACAGGTCAGGTTTCCATCCTCAATAAATTATGTCATGTATTATTTGATTCGGGAGCCACCCATTCGTATATTTCGTTAGGAATGATAGATAAACTAGACAAACCTAGTGACAGATTTAGAACTAGGTTTGCAACCGAGTTGCCTTTGGGCAAAGTAGTTCTATCATCACGAATTGTACGAGGCATACCAATCAAGATTGAGGACAAGGAACTAGAAGGAGACCTGATAGAGCTGGTGATCAAAGACTTCGACGTCATACTAGGCATGGATTGGCTAGCACGACATGGCGCAACGATCGACTGCAGGCGCAAGAAGGTGACATTTGATACTCCTGACGGCCAGAAACTATGTTTCATGGGACAAGCTTCAGGACTACGCACACCGTTAGTGTCATCCCTCAAAGCTCAGAGAATGATGGAGAAAGGATGCCAAGCATTCTTAGCCAGCATCACGAATGTGGAGAAGGAGACATCACTCAAAGTTGGAGATGTTCGGGTTATACAAGAATATCCAGAAGTATTTCCCGATGACTTGCCTGGATTGCCGCCAACTAGAGAAATAGACTTCACGATAGAATTAGTACCAGGCACCGAGCCTATCTCTAAGGCACCATACCGGATGGCACCTACGGAACTCAAGGAGTTAAAGACGCAGCTACAAGAACTCTTCGACTTGGGTTTCATTAGGCCAAGCCATTCACCATGGGGAGCTCCGGTACTATTCATGAAGAAGAAGGACGGAAGTATGCGCATGTGCATAGACTACCGTGAGCTGAATAAAGTAACAATTAAGAACAAATACCCGCTACCTCGGATTGATGATTTGTTTGATCAACTCCGAGGCGCGACTGTATTTTCTAAGATCGATTTACGGTCCGGGTATCATCAGCTCAAGGTAAAGGGAGAAGATATCCCTAAGACAGCCTTTAGGACTCGTTATGGACATTACGAGTTCTTGGTTATGTCTTTTGGTCTTACTAACGCGCCAGCCGCGTTTATGGACTTAATGAATAGGGTCTTCAAGGACTACTTGGATAAATTCGACGTTGTGTTCATCGACGACATTTTAATTTACTCCAAGGATGAAGTGGAGCACGAGGAACACTTGAGGATGATTTTGACGTGATTGAAGGAGCACCAACTTTACGCGAAGTTCAAGAAATGCGAGTTTTGGCTTTCACAAGTGGCGTTCCTCGGGCACATCATATCAAAAGACGGAGTTGCAGTAGATCCATCGAAGGTAGAGGCCGTGAAGGATTGGCCTAGACCAAAGAACGCGTCGGAAGTAAGAAGCTTCTTAGGGCTAGCAGGTTACTATAGAAAATTTGTAGAGGGCTTTTCTAAGATAGCCACTCCACTCACCAACCTGACCCGGAAGCAACAAAAGTTTAACTGGAACGATAAGTGTGAGGAAAGTTTCCAGTTGCTTAAGGATAAGCTTTGCTCAACACCAGTACTTAGTGTCCCAACACCCAACGACAAGTTCGTTGTCTACTGTGATGCATCAAAGTTAGGATTGGGATGCGTACTGATGCAAAATGACAAGGTGATAGCTTACGCCTCACGTTAGTTAAAGGAGTATGAACAACGCTATCCAACTCACGATATGGAGTTGGCAGCGGTGGTCTTTGCGTTAAAAATCTGGCGCCATTATCTTTACGGAGAACGGTGCGAGATTTATACGGACCACAAAAGTTTAAAATACTTCTTTACTCAGAAGGAGCTTAACATGAGGCAGCGCCGGTGGTTGGAATTAGTAAAGGATTACGATTGCGAAATCCTATACCACCCGGGGAAGGCAAACGTAGTTGCCGATGCACTTAGCCGAAAAAGTTATGGGAACTTAGCAGCCTTATCCGGAATAGAAAAGCCGCTACAGCAGGAGCTGATCAGTGCCGGAATCGAAATGGTTGTAGGCAAGCTGGCTAACTTGTCTATCCAATCAAATCTGCTAGAAGACATACGGAATGGTCAGAGACATGATGGCACACTAGCAACGCACATGGATGCAGTCAGAGAAGGCAAGATTACAGATTTCTCAATATCCAGTCAAGGTTTATTGAGATATAAGGATCGGGTATGCGTGCCAGACGATCAGAGTATTAAGAAGACGATCCTAGAAGAAGCGCACAGCACCCCATACTCGGTTCATCCAGGGTCTACCAAGATGACTCATGACATCAAGGCAGTCTATTGGTGGCCAGGGATGAAGAAGGACATAGCGGAGTATGTATCTAAGTGTCTGGTATGCCAGCAAGTGAAGGCGGAGCATCAGCGGCCTGCAGGATTATTGCAATCGCTTAGCATACCGGAGTGGAAGTGGGACGATATAGCCATGGACTTCGTGACGGGTCTGCCAAAGACAAATAAGCAGCATGATTCTGCTTGGATAGTCATAGATAGACTAACCAAGTCGGCTCATTTTCTGCCTGTTAAGACTTCTTATACGGCAGACCAATATGCAGACATCTACATCCAAGAGATTGTACGATTGCATGGAATCCCCAAGACGATAGTATCAGATAGAGGATCAGTGTTTACGTCAAGATTTTGGAGAAGCTTACAGCAAGCCATGGGTACTAAGTTAAGTCTTAGTACAGCTTTCCATCCTCAGACAGATGGGCAGTCAGAGCGTACGATTCAGATCTTAGAGGATATGCTACGCGCATGTGTACTTGACTTTGGAGGATTGTGGAACAAGTACTTACCGCTGATCGAGTTCTCGTACAACAACAGCTACCAGTCGACGATCGAGATGGCACCTTATGAGATGCTATATGGAAGAAGGTGCCGATCACCGTTGCACTGGGACGAGGTAGGAGAAAGGCAGCTTCTAGGGCCCGAAGCTGTTAGGCAAGCTCAAGAAGCAGTAACGCTTATTAGACAGCGTATGCTTGCTGCTCAAAGCCGTCAGAAAAGCTATGCGGATACCAAGCGACGCGATGTGGAGTTCCAAGTTGGAGATCAAGTCTTCCTGAAGATATCTCCTATGAAGGGTGTCAAGCGGTTCGGGAAGAAAGGCAAGCTTAGTCCCCGATTCATAGGTCCTTTTGAGATATTGGACAAAGTGGGACCAGTTGCATATAGACTAGCCCTACCGCCAGCACTAGCCGATAGTCACAACGTCTTCCACATTTCGATGCTACGCAAATATGTGTCAGACCCATCTCACGTCCTCAAGTACGATACCATAGCGCTCCAGAAAGACTTAAGTTACGAGGAACGACCGGTTAGCATCCTAGATAGGGGGATGAAGCAGTTACGGTCCAAGAGCTTTCCTATAGTCAAAGTCTTATGGAGTAATAGTTCTGAACGCGAGGCCACGTGGGAGTTGGAAGAAGACATGCAAGGCCGGTATCCGGAGTTATTTGGTAAGTAAATTTCGAGGACAAAATTCTTTTTAGTAGGGGAGAATTGTAGAGTCCAAGAACTTTACTTAGCTAATTGTTAGTAGTATTATAGTATATTTAGTGTTATCCTTGTTACTTTGGATTTTTTGGTTCAGACCGGGAGTGATTTGGACACTCATAGTAGTACTTATAGATTTTCTAAGTTTAACCTATAATTTAAGAATATTAAGTATAACCTAAGGTTTGATTAATGTGACTGATATTAAGGATTATATTATTATATTATAAGGTTTAGACATCAACCAATAGGATTTTAAGCACATTTTTTGAATGGTAATTAAGGATTAAGTATTTTTGAGGATTAAATTAAATAAGGGTAAAATTTGAATGTTATAGGGTCAGTCAGCAGCCTTGAGTACGTTGAGGGCTTAGTCAAGGCTGTTTACTCCATTCAAACTTAGCTTAAAATGTGTAAATTCGTGTTTAAATATTCAGCGTATGCCGATATATCGCAGCTATAGGGGGCGATATATCGCAGCACGTAGATACGGAAAACACGAATCGATGCACGGTCGCCTCGGGAACAAAGGTCCAGGCGATATATCGCCTATAGGGGGCGATATATCGCCTCCACCAGCATGTTTTCAAATACTTTTGAATTCTTTTCCTTTCAGCCATTCAAACTCCTTCAACAGTCCAGCATCTTTTGAACGAGTCTTCAGCCTCTGCTGAACGATTATTCAAATGATTTTCACCTAAAAAGCCATTATTTTTATTCAAGTAAAAATCAAGATATTTTCATTCCCAAACTCTATAAATAGGACCTAGTACCCAGCCATTATTCACCATTTGCTCTAAGTTCAGAAGCTGCTAGTGTTAAGTGAGTGTGAGAGTGTAAACACCTGGTTTGGGGAAAAACTATAAGCTTATCAAACACTTTGGGAAGTGAGTTCTATAGTATTTCGGTGAAGGTTAGATTGATCTTGCAATCTTTGAGGTAAACCCAAAACTCTAGTTCCTTTCTGTATTTTATGTTATTTCCTTTCTCAAAACCTTCTACTCAGTCCCCTAACCTTATTCTTATTTTGGTTAGGGAATCCAAGCTCTTAAGCATATAAGTCGGTAAGTATGTTTTTTTATGGTTTAGTCTTTCCATCTCTTTCATTTCATCTCCTTTCTTTAGACTCACTCTTTCTTATGGTTTTAGGAGTGTTCCAAAAGTCCCAACTCAGTCCATAATCCCGGTAACTTTGGTAAGGAAAATAGGCTAGAATCAATATGTTATGTGCTTATGTTATCTATATGTTTTATGTTATTAAATGTGTTATGATATGTATATATGTTTGTAGGCTTGGGCATATGACCCATATGACTAACAAGACCCCAAATGGGTTATGGGCATATGACCTACTTAGCTAGTAGGACCCCACTAATCCCATGGGCATATGCTTGTTTAGTCTACGGGACCCCAAGTAATAATGGCCATTATAATAAGTGTATGTTATATGTATTATGTTAAGTCTTTATGTTTCTTATGAAATTATGTATATGATTAAGTGTTAGATTTTTCCTTGTTGGGCATTAGGCTCATTCCTTTCTGTTTATGTGCAGGAAATAAGCTTTAGAGGCGTAAAGATTCGTGACGCTTGGAGGATGTGTATCGATGGTGAATGGAGTCAAGGGGCCGAGCGTTATTCGATTCGAGGATGTAGTCTTGTTTATGTTTTTATGGTTTTAAATGTATTTTCCGCATTTTCTATGTAACTCTTTTTAGTTTTTAAGTTATTTTTGTTTTAAAGACAATGGGTACCCATATCCTACTTATTTTTATGAAAGTAACCTTTGTTTTTATAAGTTACTTAATAAAATTATGGTATTTTCGCAAATGTAAGTTCTTTTAAGGATTTTATGTATAGTTTCATTAATGGTCCAAATAGTCTAGAGTAGTGGGTCATTACAGATCTATAGGAAAAGAATCCTCCATAAGAATGAGGATTACACTTTGGAAGAGATCCAAAAACACATTAGAATTGAAGAGGAATCGAGAATGAGAGACAAGGGTGTGAATGAGTCTAAAGATGAGACTTCCAAGGCCAATGCAGTTTCACACAAGCATCCCGAGGGCAACAACAACAAAAATGGTAGTGGGAACCCTTTAGGTCCAAAGAAAGATCATGGACAATTCAAAGACGTGAGAGGTCATTTTTTTGTTTGTGGAAAATCCGGACACTATGCTAGAGTATGTAGGTACCGAAAGGACCCACATGAGAATGAGGTAAATGCTATAGAAAAGGAAGTAGAGATCCTAGCATGATTACCATGTTTATGTGCCTTGTTGGGAAATGGTTATTTTCATGTAATAAGCTTGTACCCTTGAAAGCTATCAATAAAATTAAAGTATTATTCTATGATAATTCTTTATTTTTCTATGAGACATTTGTGTGAGATACTAACAAAGTTTCAAAATGAACTTGTTAAAATAATAGGTAAGAGTGTAGACCTATTGTTTCATAATGTGATTATTTGTTTGAGAAATTCTCACATTACATTTGTGTTCACGTTTTTATTTTGTGAAATGCATAAAAGAAAGAAACTAAGTGAAAGTTGCTTTGAAAGAAGTGTGTCTTTCTTTAGCAAGTAAATAAATCAAGATAAACATTGAGGTTTTTACCTTGATCTATTAAGAGTTTATCATGTGGCTTAAAGGGCTCATGATGAACTTTGAGAATTATAAGTCTAGTTTTATCTTTGAGAATAAAGAACTTATTAGAAATGAAAATATTTCTATTTTAAAGTGATATTTTATTATCACTATGTGAGAAATATGGGAGTGATGCTCCAAACTTAATCAATTTATTTTGTTGATAATAATTGATTAATTTGGTCATCCTATCAAATAGGTGATTTGTAATTCCACATTCTAAATCACATTGGCTATATGTGTATAGAATGGACAAATCTAGTCATGCTTGGTGTCTAAAGTTATTGTTTTGTAACATTTTGATTCAAGAAGGAATCAATTTAAAACATAGAGAAATTTAGAAGCAAATAGGTTTCTAGATTAATATTCAAATGTTTATCTTGGATATTGAACTATAAAATAGTGGAGGTGTTGACTATGGTCAAAATCACTATTTCAAAGGGGTAACTATTTTAATCAAGCTATGGCTAGCAACAAAGTTAAAATAAAATAATGAGAGTGTTTAAGTATGCATGCATGAGAAAAGAAATGACTCAAATGGAATCATTTCTACATCTCAAGGGGTGGGACTTAGACTCCCTCAAGAGATTCACGATTGATGGTAACCTATATTAATACTTGTAACCAAACTAGCATTAGGTTCAATAGGTAATAACAAGTTAATCAAGTGAATAGTAGTAGTACTCAAATTTTGTACCATCTGAGATATGAGTATTAATGTGTTACCAAAATGAGGGTTAAAACCAAAAGGTTTTTTAATAGAACTCGATCTTGAAAAGACAAGTATTTTAGGGTAACAAAATCGGTTTGTTATCAAGGGATAGTGGTTCAATGCTTCGGCAACCAAAATTTCAACAATCTTTGTGATAATTAACTAAGGTAAAATTCAAGTTGAAAGACATTTTACTTTATGCACTAATGCAAAGGTTTCTATAGAGAGTGATTATTTAATCAAGTGGGGAATATTATATTTTAATATAATGTTTGATAGATTAAATAAGTATTACAAAAAGTAATTATTTAATCTAGTGGGGGAATGTTATATTATTTCATATAATATAATGTTAGATTAAATAATGTGACAAAATGTGATTTGTCACACAAATGTGATTTGTCACAAATGTAATGACCCAACTATTTCTAAGACCTTGTACCATTAAAACTACTAGACATAGCTACTATTTTGGGAAAGATACATAAGAAATAATATAACTTTATTAAAACTCAAAATATTGTATCAAATACATAATAATAGAAAATATGGCATGGGTACCCAAAAACATAAAACATAACTTTAATTCAATTGTTAAAAACTAAATGCGGAACTACAAAAGAGACATAATTCAAAAGACTAAAATAAACTTCATCATCGATCGACATGCAGTCCACTCATTACATTCATCCTCAACACACAAGCCAAGCTACCAAGAATCCTTCCGCCTTCCATATTCATTTTAGCAAGGAAAATCTACTAAAAACATACATCATAAATCATAAGACTATATATAAACATACACTATAAAACATATGACTATATATATATATAAAGCATATATCATAATGGCCATCATTCTTCTTGGGGCTTGCTAGCTAGGCAAATCATATGCCCATAGATTTACGGGGCTTGTTATCTAAACAAATCATATAAATTTATGGGGCTTGTTATCTAAACAAATCATATGCCCAAGGAATATATTCTTGGGACTTGTTATCTGAACAAGTTATATGCTTGTTATCTAAACAAATCATATACCCAAGAACTAAAAACATATCATACATATACATATTATAGCATAAACATATCAAAACATAAACATAAACATAACATATAAGCACATAAAATCTTTTTCCTTACCAAAAGCCGGGATATTTGAAAACAAGAACTGGATTAGAAAACTCCTATAAACCAACAGTATAAAAAGGTGGGAATCTCTAAGAATAGAGATGAATATGAAAACTAAACCATCAAGAAAAAACTTACCAAGAAGGACCTTAAGTTTCAAGAACTTAAATACCTAATCAAGAATCATAAACAAGAGTTAAGATCTGAATAAAAGAAACTAAAGAAAACTAAAGGATTATAAAGAACTCAACTTAAAGAATAGTGTTGACCCAAGATTTGGCCAACTGACACGGAGTCAGAATATGCTTGATATGAATGAATATGATGAGAAGAACACAATGACAAAAATGAATAACAACACGATATTTTTATAGTGGTTCGGCCCCAGGATCTGGTAATAACCTACGTCCACTTAGACTGTTATTGATATAGAATCAAAGGAGTGATCAAAGAACAAGGGTTCAATGAGTTTCACTAACCTCTGATGAACAATACAATATCACTAGGAGAATTACTATAGTCTCAAATAATCTGAAAGCCAAAAGTAAGTCAAAAGTCAGTCCAAAAGTCCCTCCCTTGAGCTATCTTTTGCTATTTATAGGCTCAAGGGGGATTACAAAAGATTGTTACAGATATTCTTTCCTGAATCACCGAATACTCAGGAGATTGTGTGAGATAAATTCGGGATTTACAAAGATCTTCTCATAAATGTCGCTTTGCATGCGGAACTATCGACCAGGCTGGTCGCAGGTAAGACTAGGCCGCTTACTGCTTCTAATGTGCCTTCTGGTCAATACTCTAGCAGGACTTTTCCAAGTGTCAGCCACGTGTCCAGGGATCACTTGCCACGTCATCAATGCTAATTTTTTGGATAACAAATAGGAATACCTTGGTTGATCTTATAGATTGATCTAAACCTCAACACCGAAATCACACTATATATCACTTCCCAAGTGTTTAAAAAGCTTAGAATGATAAAACTTTTATCCCAAACCCAAGTGTATCTCTCTATACTAACACTAGCACCTTGGAGGCTCTGATCAAGTACTTGAAGAATGAAGAAAATGGCTGAGCACTAGGTCTATTTATAGAGTGAGGAGTGAAACTATCCTATTAAAAAAATACTTAAATCCTTAAATAAACATGATTATGACAAGTGTCACGGTCTTAGTGATTCTGGAAGATTCTAGAGTTTCTAGAACTTTCTTTTATTTAAAAAAAATACTTAATTTCATTCAAACTATAATCCAAATTTAAATTTAAATAAAATAGAATCCTAACTTCTAACTTCCTAAATCTCGTAACTCTAAACTCACATGTAGTAACTGGAGTTGTAGGATTCCGATTTAGACCATCTTTATACCATTAGAAAGCTAATTCAATTATCTACAACTTTCTAGAAATATTATTTTTCGAAATTCATAATATAACTGAGTCAAAAATAGGTTGGAAGTTACAGTACCCTAAAGTTAGGGAAAATCTATTTAATTATCTAAATAACAACCTAATCCACAAATATCTTAACTAACCATAAAATAACAAACTCTAATTCCCTAGGCTGATTTCGAATTTACTAAGCCCAAAATATTATTGGGCTTTTGGGCTTTATGTATGCTCAATCCATAACACTTTTTAATAATACCATAATTAATCTATTCTTATGCAATCACCCCCTTTTCCACAAACAAGACTACTAATATCATAAACCTATATTATACTATAATAATCATAACTACGTACTAAAAAAAAATTAAACCTTATGTTATAATTAATATTCTTAAACTATAGATTAAACTTATGAAATCCATAACTGTTGCTACGAGTTTCCAACCAAGTCCCGACTTGAACCAAAATTCACGGAATCTAACATACTACAACTAATACTAACTACTACTACTACTACTACTACTACTACTACTACTACTACTACTACTACTACTACTACTACTAATACTACTATCTAGCTAGTTAAGTAAATATTCTGGGACTCTACAACAAAATTGGACACATGTGTGTGCCAAAATGTGACATATTTTGGAGTTACAAAATCAGTTACAAATTTGTAACTCCAAAATATTACCCAATAATGTGTAGATTGTATGTTACACATTTGAGATTGGATTTCACAAAGCCTTTATGAAATATGGTTGTTGGAGACATGTTTTTAACTCCCATTAGGTGTTTGGAGGTTACAAAATCATATGGGAAATGATTTGGGACGTTTTGGAACGTTTTGGAAAAATGACATTTTGTGCTGAAAATGGCATGTGGCCACGACCACTGAATTTCCCTGGCCGCGGCCTAGGGGACAGAGACCAATGGCCGTGACCACTGATAGTCCTAGTCGTGGCTAATGAGGCTGACAACCAATTTGTTTTTTCAGTTTTTTCAAATTTGAACGGTTCTAACATCCCAAGTAACTCCCAAATCTCCACTTTAATTCCATAAACATCCAATTAAACATTGGTAACATCCATGGGGGTTGGTGGATTTTGAATTCAAAGGGTATCTCAAAACTCTATAAATAGAAGCCTAATGCTTACTTGTAAGATAACTCTATTTCTATCCACTAGAGCACTTGGCAGAACTACACCAAAATACTTGATTATTCCAGAGAGCTATTTCCAATATTGAAATAATCCCTTAGTGCTTGAGATAAGGGGAAATAATCTTTTGGGCAAAGGTTGTAAACTTTGTTCAAGTCTGTGATCATTAATGCTCTTCACTTCAGTTGTGTGAGTGAGAGTATTTTATTTTTTGTGTTCTTGTTATTGTTTCTACTATTGCTTTTGTATTCTCTTCTTCTATTTTATATTTACATATTTATTTGTATCATTTTTTTTAAGGTGTTGTTCTTATCACTTTCTTCTTCCTCTTATTTCTACATTTACTTGTACTTTGATTATTGAGTTGTAATCTTATTTAATCAATTACATTGTCTATTGTATTTTTGCATAGAGTTGTAATAGTATTTCTTATTTCCCATTGAGACAATACAAATATCGCTAACAAACACCGTTCCAACTATTAGTGTTGATGGACACAGTGGCTCGAACAATAGCTCCAAGTTGTGACGAAACATTATTTATAGTATCACCAACTATTTGACCATACTCGTTATATTCAACATGTGTAAGATGTCCTTCACTCCTTTTTTTTTTGGTGTTTTTAGACATCCATGTGCGCCCTCTCACTTTTTTATGTTCATCTTCCACTGGTTGAGAATGAGGGAGAGGCTCTCCCTCATCAGAACTACCACCAAAAGGATCGCCCTCCATCTGTGATACATAAATATCATTATTATAATCATTTTGGACACTCATAATCATAAAAAAAAAATGTTATACAAACATTTGAATTAAAGATGAAACCAAAAGATGAAACTAAAAATGTCACATATCATAAACATATCAAACCAATTAAATGTTACCTCAAGACCCATTATCATCCACCCATAATCCTTCACCATTTTCACGGAAACAAATACAATCATCATCAATTTCATCATTATCTTCTATTGCGGTGAATGTGACAAGTTCTTCTTTGAGAGGTATATCATGTAAATCACCATCTTTAATGTTCTATTATCTTGTTTGCGTTGGAAGAATAATTGACCACTGGTTATTTGAAGGATCATTCACATAAAATACTTGTTTGACTTGTGAAGCTAATATAAATCGGTCAGATTTGTGCCCAATTCATTTTAGATTAACTAATGTGAAACCAAAATCTTCATATATTATGTCATTGTCACTTTTCACCCAATCACAAAAGAAAACAGGTACTCGAGTTGTGATATAATCTAACTCCCAAATTTCATTAACTGGATTTTTGTCTTTTGCTCTAGAGACTTGCACAATTTTAGGAACAAGGCTAACACCACTGTTTTGTGTGTTTCTGTTGTTATCGCGCTCCCTAGAGTTAAATAGAGTACCATTAATCATGTATGATGAAAACTTGATGACATTAACAGAAGGTTCTCGAGAAATCCACTTAACGATGTCTGAAACCTTATTTGATGTGTTTTGTAATTCTGACACAACTTATTAAATCAACATACCAAAATCAAATTACTAAAAACAACCAACCATTCAATCTTGTAATTACCAAGAAATGACAACCTTCCATAATCAACACAATTTACATTTTGTTCTATCCAACTACTAAATGTTCGATAATGTCCGTCTTGTAACCATTTTGGGTTCCTTGACTTAGATGGAAATTTGGTCTTTATCCAATTAAAATGTTCCCTTAAATTATACATATGTTGTTAGACAATTGAATATACAAAATTACACAACTTAAACTTAATGTATTATATGAATATGACTCACTCGATATAAGGCTGAATTTCATTTATATTCTGCAACACAAGACGATGCGCTTCAACTAGTATATCTCGACTTATTATGCATACATCGCTACCACGACGTCTCTGATTCTCAACATTTTCAACATCATTTAACCAAATTCTCTGTACACCAGTCATGTATTCATAACAAAATTCAACTTCCTGTTCTGCAATATAGCATTCGACGATGCATCATTCTGGCCAACTTTTATTCCTAACATACCCCTTAAGAATCTTCATATATCGCTCAAATGGATACATTCATCTTAAATAAACGGGACCACAATATCTTAGTTCTCTAACCAAGTGAACTGTAAGATGGATCATTATATCAAAAATGTCGATGGGAAATATTTCTCCAACTCATACAATACCTTAGCAATTTCATCTCTTAACTTGAGTAACTTAAGCATATCAATCACCTTACAACACAATGACTTGAAAAACAAACATAACCTTGTGATTACATCTCGAAATTTCCTAGGCAACACAGATCGAATGGCCACTAGTAGCAAATGTTGCATTAGAATATGACAATCGTGAGATTTCATACCAGTCAGAATACAACTTTGCATGTCTACCAATGACCTTATATTTGAGAAATATCTGTCTGGAACTTTTATATTAAACAAACATCTGCAAATTTCCATTCTTTCCTCTTTAGTAAGAGTGTAAGCAGCATGAGGTAAATATGTTCGTCTCTTATCTATTTTTGGAGTTAATTCATCCCTTATACCCATGTCAACCAAGTCTTGTCTAGCCTTAATTCCATCCTTAGTTTTCCCAAGAATATTCAACAAAGTGTCAATCAAACTATCACATTCATTTTTCTCTATGTGCATAACATCTAAATTATGGCGTATAAGTAAGAAAGGCCAATATTCAAGTTCAAAGAAAATAGATTTATTTTTATAACACCCTTTCTGCTCCTCCACAACCTTAGTCTTACAACTACATTTCATCTTTGTAGGTGAACGAAATTTAGGCTTCCTTAACTTGAACACAATTTTAGACATCTTCTCAAGTACTTGGATCCCATTCAAAGGCTCAGGAGCCTCCTCAAACTCTTGTTTACCATTGAATGTCTTCTTCCAAGTCCGAAGTTTATGTGTATTAGGCAAGAACTTCCTATGTCCCATATAACATATTTTCCAAGAGTGTTTCAAGTATTCAGAACATGTTTTTTCTTCACAAACGGGGAAAGCCTTATATCCTTTCACACTAAACCCAAATAAATTTCCATAAGCAGGAAAATCATTAATTTTCCACAATAAGACCACTCTAAGATTAAATTCTTCCTGTCTATACGCATCATAAACCTTAACCCTTTCATCCCACAAAGTTTTCAAGTCATCTATAAGAGGAGCTAGATAGACGTCAATGTCATTACCAGGTTGTTTAGGTCTTGATATCAACAAGGTCAATAGCGTAAACTTTCTCTTCATACACAACCATGCAGGTAGATTGTAAATAACAAGCAGAACAGGCCAACAACTATACTTACTGCTAAAAGATGTGTGTGGATTAATCCCGTCAGTCGAAAGACCTAGATGAACATTACAAGATTCATTTCCAAAAGAAGGTCACTTCAAATCAACTCTCTTCCAAGCTAGGGTGTCAGTTGGATGTCTTAATTTACCACCCTTTATTCTCTCATTAGCATGTCACTACAAACTTTTAGCATGTTCAACATTTCTAAACAATTTGATTAAACGAGGAATTGGCGGAAGGTTCCACAAAACTTTGGCAGGTACTCCTTCCTTGACATCCTCACCATTTCTTTTCTTTTTCCATTGTGACTCACTACAAGTAGGACACAATTTTGCGTCAGCAAAACTATTTCGATATAATATGCAATCATTAGGACATGCAAGAATTTTTTCGTACTGCATGCCTAATGAGCATAACGTCTTCTTTGCCTCATAAAATGAAATTGGCATTTCATTATCTTCGGGAAATAACTCCTTCAAAAAACTAAATAAATCAGTAATACTTTTATCACTCCAGCCATGTTTAGCTTTTAGATTGTACAACCTAATAAGTGCAGATAATTTTGTAAATCTAGTACAACCAGGGTAACTCGGTTTCTCAGCATCACTAAGGAGTGTCTCAAACTTATTTGGGCCTACTCCTGATCCATAATGTGCATCTTTAATCATTTCATCTAATCGGTCCCAGTTCTCCTCTACTACATTCCTCCTCACTCATTTTGGTCTACTTGGCAGAGTTGGAGCAATAAGAGCTATCTCCCCATGGTAATACCAAATTGTGTAACTCTTGTCAATCCCTTAGAAATATAAGTGTTCTTTAATCTTTTTAAGATTCATTTTTTTAACATTTCCACACTTAAGACATGGACAATAAGTAAAATTTGGGTCTTTCACATTTTCCGAACAAAACCTTAAGAACAAATTGACCCCCTTCCTATATTTCGTAGATAACCTATTCGCAGCATCCACTTTCTATCCATATTTTCTCCTATGTCTATGAAAAATAAAAGAAACGACCCTAAATAAGCACGTGATAGAGTTGGATGTCTATATAAAGCTAATTGTTTATAATCCTAGATAAAATTGGGCAGCATTTCCCCTATAATAGTGACCTAACCATCTGCATGTGAATAGCAAAACAAAAAATTCAAACAACATACAATAAGTTTCTTTCTTATAGCTCCGCAGCACACAACCAAATTTCTCAGAACCTACTTCACTAAAACACACAAGTTCTCAACCTTCCGTTACCACCGCAACACACAATTTTAATCTAAGAACTTACTTCACTATGGATGAATATTTAAGATATTCAAACTCTTCTAACATTTTTTTTAATAATATTAAAAGTAGAAGTAAGATGATATATATGTACCTCTTGCAATTGATAATTTAAAAGGGTGTCTCTTTGGGGTCTTCAAAGTCAACGATTAAAAAAAGATTTAAAAAAATAGTGCACATACATTTTATTTAAATTATAATAAAATTGATTTTCACTTAGGTTATTTTCTTTTTTTTTTCAAAAAGAAAAGAAAAATAGGACAAAAGTTAAGTAATCTATATCTCTTCTATATAATAAGTGTGGAGATAACATAAATTCTTGGTTTTAACGGTTTGTTTTGTTAACTTAAACGGAATATTCTAAATATTTAACAGAATATACCATTAAAACTAACTTAAAAATAGATATTTATCAATTATATTAGTATATGTTTACCGAGTTTTTCGGAAACTAGAATTATAAAAAATAAGAGAGCTTAGAAAGTAACGAATATGAATTATCACCCAAGGAATTTTACATGGTTGGGGCGTTAAAGAGCCTTAGTCCACGAGTCAATTGTATTAGAGCTTTTTGGAGCTGCAGTAATGAAGTTTCTCTCAATTTGAGCAGAGTGTATGCTTATAATTTCAAAATCCCTCATTTCCACAGTGTACAACTGCTCATATTTATAGGTAGTTGAATGCTCTGGGTTTAGGCCGGACTAATCCAGGCCTAATAGGAATATAACCATTATTTGCTCGCTGATGGAGACTTAATACAAAACATTTTATTAAGTAGAATACGCTAATCGGGGCTCATTGGGTCAGCCCTAGCATAACCACGCCACAAGGCCGACAGCAGTACATAGCTCTAGTTTGGTTCGCATGGGCTTTTAAGAAGATTCGGGGGACATGATCTGTCAAAGTAATGGCAGTGCAGTTCTAAAATAACGGAGTACAGTCCGTATGTAACCTTTCTACAAGTTAGTTATGGGGACAACACTCCGTATATCTCGGGGTGACGTTAGCATCGGGGACAAGTTATCGCCCCCAGCCTGGTCGCCTAATCCGGGTTCATTCACTAACCTCCCTCTTGATTTACCAAAACCCTGGTTTGTTTACCAAGATCCGGGTTCATCCATGATCGTCCCGATCCATTTTTAGACTTGGAGGAGACAGTATCCTTTTCGCACCTCAGACAACACTGGACAAAGGGTCCGGGAAGATGAAACATGCCAACTTCATGGTCCCAACTTTTCTTCCGGGATAGCATCGAGCTTTACTAATATTTGGGCCGCCAGGGCTCACTCCTTCCTCGTCTATTGGGCCCGATCTGGGCCTTAAGTCCCTTCAAGGTGGCCTAAGGACTTAATATGTGGAGTCGCGAGTGAAGGGAGGAAACAGGAATAATAGTATAAATTCAAATATTATAAAATATCGTTATTATAATAATATTTAATATAAGATTACATACATAATAATTATATTAATATAAATTCAAACTCAAATATTATAAAATATCATTATTATAATAATAATAATTTATAATACAAGACTAGATATTTAATAATTATATTAATATAAATTTAAATTTAAATGTTATAAAATATTATTATGATAATAATACATTGTTACACCCAGATTTCGAGCATGAGGAATTACGATCCCGAAATCTAGGCTCGTCAGGTGTGAGTTCGAAATATGCACAGTCCTCATATGATTCTCCAGTCAGACAGTTTCACTGTAAAGAATGATCTCATGAGCTCATGCATCATGTAGCCTCGAGATGCTTTGAGCTTATAAGGAAAGCTCAAAACGGTAAAGGGTTCAACACTTGTATGTATTTCCTAGTGTATCTCTTGCCCTCAAACCAGATGATCCGAGGTCAAGAGGCATAAGCTCGAATGTGATGACCTCAACAATGACCACTCGTTGGGAGCTTGGACGAAGCAAAACAACAAGCTCGTGGTAGACAAATAGTCTCAGAGATGTACTAAACCCCATATCTAAGGCTGTCAATTACGTGTGAATATATTTATAGTTGTAAAATCCCTACGTTTAAGGGATATGATTTAATTAGTTATTCAATCCCACATTTTTGGGATATTATCATACATGTACCAAATAATGCATTAAAAGGCATTTTATTATCTAATTTACAGAATATCTTCTCGAAATATGTGGGAACGAATTCTGAAACCTCCTCTATAAATAGAGGAGAATAACTCATTTGTAAGGGATCAAAATATTGTAATTTGGAGAGAAAACTCTGGGCAACTATTCTTTGAAAGTTTCCAAAAAACTCCAAGAAACTAATAACATAGAGTCGTGGACTAGGCAGATTTTTAACTGCTGAACCACGTAAAAAATATCCTGTGTTCATCCCTTTATTTCTTTTCCTTTGGTATATATTTGTTTAATTGATCTCCTTTTCAAGTTGACGAAAAACGACGTCAACAGTTTGGTGCTTTCATTGAGAGCCATTAAACAGTGCGTGAGTATATTTAGTCAGAGAGCCTCTCAGAGTAGCAATGGCTGCGAACAATCCCAATTTACCTGAGGAGGAAATTCTAAATAAAGATGAATACCCACGACGCCCTGGAAAGCAGCCTATGATGAATTCTGATCCCGATGAGAGGAGTGACTCGTCCAACTCCCGGGGACCACCTCCCCCCAGGGTTGACAAGGACATGTACTATAATCCCGAGAGATATATTCCAATTATGGAACTTGAGAATCTTTAACTGCGTAAACAGTTAGCAGAAGCTAACAAACGCAATGAGGATCTATCCCGAAGGGCTGCAGAGGCACAGGCGCCTCCACGAGACACTCAGCCACCACCTTGAAGGCCTAGGGGACGTCCTCGTAAGAATGCAGCTGCCCGGAGGACGGAACAAACACCGCCACTGACATCCCATCCTGTTCAGCCAAGACCCCAGAGGGGGAATCAGGCTGAGGCCACTGCCAACCCGACTGCAGAAGCGCACACGGGAATGGAGAACAACCGAGCCCCCTCAGTGGCTCGGACCCCAAATTCCGGTGCTGCGCAGGATGCCCCGGAGTCTAACCGGGCGAATTCGGGACCTTCCAGGCCCAATAATGGGAGACAGCCATCATCTCCCATAAGAAACCCACCATCACCAATAAGCCATCCCTCTCCAATACAGGATCTGCGACCTGCCCCTCAAAACAGGGATCGACATGCTGAACAAAGATAAAGAAATGAAAGAGAGGTTGCACGAGATCCCAGGCCTCCTCAACCTACTAGAAGCCAAATGTCATGATCACAAGCTGCTGGGGCGAGGAGACCAACAAGGGATCCACCTCATAATCACCAAGCGATGAGCTACGTAAGTGAGATCTCGGATTACACTAGGTCTGTGAGCATTTATGACATAGAGCCAAGGAATGTTGGGAATCGAGGAGATCACCCTGACCTACGGGAACACTTGAATCATAATTGGGGGTGTGATAATCCCCCGAATCCATATCTACGAGATCATCTGAACGGTCGCAAGCAGCCGATGTACAATCTTGTATCGAGACGAGGAACTAGAGTTGTAATCAACGATAACCAGATCCCTCCAGTTCAGGCCAGGCCTCCTCTAGATCCAGCCCAAGAGAGGATTAAGCAGTTGGAGAGAGCATTCAGGCTCTTACAGAATGAACGTAGCCGGGAATGGGATGAGGAATTCAATGAAGAGCTCGAGCCCTTTGCCCCACATATCTCTAACACCCCATTTCCTCAAGGATTTAGAATTCCTCATGTCCCACCATTCGAGGGGAATTCAGATCCATACAACCACCTGAGCACATTCAACACAATTATGCGAGCCAGCAATGTGGGTTGCGAGCTCAGGTGTATGCTATTCCCAACCTCTCTCACAGGACCAGCAAAAAACTGGTTTGAAAAATATAAGAGGCATTCGATTGCCTCCTAGGATCAGTTGTCGAGAGATTTTAAGAAACAATTCAAAGCTATGGTCGGCATTAAACCCGAGGCCTCAGCCTTGACCAATGTCCAACAATAGCCAAATGAGTCACTAAAAGGTTACCCCACAAGGTTTAACTTAGAAGTCGCTCAAGCTCGAGATTTCGATGACAGTGGCCATTTAATGGACGTTCGAGCTGGAGTAATGCCTGGGAGTCCTCTTTGGGAAGACTTGCAAAGAAAGCCTGTAAGGTCCTTAACCGAGTTCAATCGAAGAGCTCAGAGGTTTGTTAATGTAGAGGAGGTGAGATCAGTATTGAATATGACCTCTCTGTCCATAACTACAACAACGAACACTAACTCTACCTCGACCTCGGCGGACCCTACATTTTCAAAACCCCCAGGAGACAACCCTTCTAAGAGAAAGAAAAATGAAGGGAGTAATCCTGAGGTGGATGGAGGAAAGAAGAAGAAAGGGGAAAGGTACTTCTCCATATACAAGGTGTATACCAAGCTCAATGAATCTCGGGAGAATATCTACCTGGCTAGTGAAAACCAAGTCCCTTTCAGACGACCTGATCCCATGAAGAACCAGAAGGAAAAAAGAGATTCTTGCAAATATTGTAGATTCCACAAAGATATCGGGCATATAACCGATGAATGTAGATAGTTAAATGACGAGATTGAAGGGTTGATCTCGAGGGGATATTTCAGAAAATATGTAAGAAACTGAAATCCCAATCAGGCTTCTACCACCAGAGGGCAGCAATTGCACCACCTGCCCAGAACAATAATTCCCGAGCTCGGGAAGATGAACAACCCCCTCCGATTGATGGAGAGGATGTTATAACCATCTCGGGGGGACCCCATATAGCAAGATCGGGTAGGAATGCCAAGAAAAGATATGTGAATGAGTTAAAGACTGGTGACGGATCTCCCTACGAACACGAACCTAAAGCTCCGAAACAACAAAGGGTTGAAACTCAACCCATAAATTTTACCGAAGACGATGCTTCTCATGTACAATTCCCTCATAATGACCCCTGGTCATAACCCTCCAGCTCGCGAACAAGAGGGTACACCGAGTCTTGGTTGATAACGGAAGCTCGGTGAATATTCTCTATAAGGCCACACTAGAAAAGATAGGACTCGCGCTTCACGACCTAAAAGCTTGTGCAACCACATTGTACAGATTTTCAGGAGAAGGGATTGTCTGTATGAGATCCATTGAGCTCCCAATGACCTTAGGACACTATCCAGTCTCTGTGACTAAGATGATGGAGTTTGTTGTAGTGGATCTTCCATCTGCCTACAATGTACTGCTCAGGAGAGCCGCCCTAGTGGAGCTGGGGGCAATTTCATCTGTCAGGAATTTGGCCATCAAGTTCCTGACTTCTGATGGCATACTCATTAGCATGAGATGAAATTGATAGCAAACGCTCCCGAGTAGGAGCTGGTTTCTTCAAAGCTGGAGCAGTCGATTGGAGGGATTGAATAGCAGGAGATAGGGAAGGAGCAACTTCCACAGGAACCATGACCTGGGAGTCCGAGGTCACAACTTGACTCGGGCCTTGGAGGCCCGAAGGAGGAGGAGTCACCTCGGTCCTTTTGGGGACCTTAGCAGACCGACTGGATTTCTGTGACACCTTCAAGTGCTTGCTTTGCTTGGTCCCCGAGCAGTTGTTGAGCATGGTCTCGAGGTCAGAATCCATAATGCCTGCATAACCAAATCACATTAGAAAACGAGCTTAAAATGCTAAAGCAAATATGAAGCAAACAGTTGATGGAAACAAATAGACAAGTGACAAGAAAACTAACTGGAACTCTCCCCCGAGCTCATGCTCAGCGACGTAGGTAATCCCCTTATCTTCAAAGAAGGTTGGGGGAGTCCCTTCCCTATACGTGGAAGTTAACCTCGAAAGGTCCATATAGTCATTTGTTCCGTAGTGGACGGCTATCCCATCCCAAACTTCATTCTGACTACACATTGTTTGGTATTTCCCCAACCAGCTATCGAACCTATGGACCCTATCATCTACCCAAGACCATACATGGAAGTTGTCCCTATAATCTTGGAATAGAATCAAGGTGTCGAGTCTATATTTTAGAAGGGAAGGAGACCACAAGGCCGAGCTGAGTATGACTTTACCTCTATCACTCGAGCTCGATGCCTCATCATTGGTGTCATTCCCCGAGCACGGACTCCGGTGACGATGAGCTAGGGATCAGGCTCTCGAGATTGTTGACCTCTGCCTCGGAGGAAGCTTGTCAGTAGGGAGTGGTACATGCTCCCACATGGTGTACTTCCGATAGGCGGTGCCGTCCGTTAACTGGCCCTGTTCTAGAAGACCACAGGCTCGAAGCTTATCTTCATGATGAAGATAAGACAGGGAGCGCCTACCATATGGCAGCTAGAGCAGAGCTGCCTTATGCTCCTTCATTGCATCTGTTGGGGTAGGACGATGGTAATTGGCTGAAGAGTTAAATACATTATAATTAGTTCGTGCCTAAACATAAAACGAGCATGAAAGGAAGAGGGGTCGTGTTGTCTGTCCAAAAGAAGGCCAGCTTGAAGTTGGGGGGATGGTTGGGTATGTCCTCAAAAATCTTCTTCTCCTTGGGATAGCTCGACAGGTAATGGAAGCCATCTCCTCCCCAAGCTCGAAAGGGGTTGCTTTTCAGACAAAAGAGATATAAGATCTCCCTTGGTGAAGGTCCTTCCCACTTCAGTTCGTGGTACAGCGACCTCAGGGCTGACAAGACCTTGTATGAATTGGTCTAGAGTTGGAAGGGCGCGAGCCCAAAAAAATCCAGAAAGTCCTTAAAAAGGACTTCAAGGGAAATAGAGCCCCTGCCTTCATATGCTCGCGACTTCAGGCCGTGAGCTTCAATTTATTTTCAGGGCAGCCATCGCCTGGAGTGAAGCAACTTCGCTCGTTGGAGGTAGGAGCTTGACATCTCAGTGAGCCTGATTATCCTAGGCCATGGCGAGCCAGGATGTCGGAGATCTGTCCTAATGAAGACACCGAGCTCAAGTAATGCTCGGCCTCGAAAATTTCTCCCCTGGACGTAGGAATAATATAAGATTCGAAGTGGATGGACAGTATGATGAATCCTCCATCAGTGAGAAAATGAGATCACCCGACTTGAAGGCAACAATTACTTTAAGCTTGGGGTCAAGAGGGACCGGTCTAAGTTCAGGGTTCGAGTCCGGATAGATTGCGACCCGAAGTTTTTTCCTTTTTTTCTCCTCATCATCGTCGATTTGGCGTCGGAAGTGAACTCAAATGTCTTCTTGCTCACACCTCAATTTGTGCTAGCGAATTAGTTGCTGATTTCGAGTGAAGGGTGATTCAGGGCTTGTATTCGTCGAAGAATAGGGAGTTGCAAGCACTGACCCCCACCGTTTTTCAAAATTCTGCAACATCCAGCAAGAAAGAAAAGGGTGAGGGCCAGGCACAAAAAATAAGAACAAAATTTTAAGTAATTCAAGCTCGAGGGCCCGAGGTCACGGAATAAGTTCGATCGAGATCAAAAATCTCGAAGGAATGGGACGAACTCAAGACAACCCCCGAGCCATTGTAGGGCTCGTGCTTTGAGCGTGTATTTGACGCGAAAAAGGGAAAGTGGATTGATTTATAGAATCCCGGATTTCTAGGGAAAAAATTGATGGTTACTAAAAAAATGTGATAATTTGGGAATTGTGCAATTTAAAACCCTAAATCATTACCCCGTTTCTTGGCCTACACGATACATAACCAGTAAATGAAAAATAGCTACATTAGCATCCTCTACACTAAATCACGGTTTGGAATCCATGGGATCAAAAAAAAAATTATGAACCTATAGTTTACACGGTATCAGCTAAGCTATAAGGTTGAAGTTACTAATTGCTACAAATAGCCTAGTACAAAACAAGTATATGTGCACACAGTGCAATAGGAACACAGAAATGTAAAAGCAAAAACATATATAAACATATGGGATCAAGAACAAAAACTTACACACGGTGGCTGGTAGATACAGAGAGATTGATGACCGGAGGAGTGGTTGCAAGAACGATCTCACGGAGTTGTACAAGCCAAGGTTGTTTTGTTTTCTTGGTTTAGAGAACATGCAAAGAGGAAAAAAGGGTATTTTGGCTCTGGTTTTTCTCCTTTTTCTTTCTGAAAATTCAAGACGCAGAAATGGAATGAAGAAGATGATACGGGCATATTTATAAGCCCCAGGAATGTCAAAGGTCGAATTGATCTGGGCCATTGGCCAGATTCGGTATCTGATCAGACGGTTGGGTACAAACGTGGTGATGGCTGCATAAAGTTGGCAGTTGAACGGACGTGAGAATGGTGGAAAAGTACTTGAGTACTCTAATTGAGCAACCCGTGATTGACGTGTGTCCACACTCGAGTATATTAAGTGGCTCAGTTTTCGAAAAGGGCAGTTCAAAAGTTTCCTTCTCATGGGATTCGAACTGATACTTTTGAGGGGGCAAAATGTTACACCCAGATTTCGAGCATGAGGAATTACGATCCCGAAATCTAGGCTCATCAGGTGTGAGTTTGAAATATGCACAGTCCTCATATGATTCTCCAGTCAGACAGTGTCGCTGTAAAGAATGATCTCATGAGCTTGTGCATCATGTAGCCTCGAGATGCTTCGAGCTTATTAGGAAAGCTCGAAACGGTAAAGGGTTCAACACTTGTATGTATTTCCTAGTGTATCTCTTTCCCTCAGACCAGATGATCTGAGGTCGAGAGGCATAAGCTCGAATGTGATGACCTCGACAATGACCACTTGTTGGGAGATTGGACGAAGCAAAACAATGAGCTCGTGGTAGACAAATAGTCTCGGAGACGTACTGAACCTCATAACTAAGACTGTCAATTACGTGTGAATATATTTATTGTTTTAAAATCCCTACGTTTAAGGGATATGATTTAATTAGTTATTCAATCCCATATTTTATGGGATATTATCATACACGTAGCAAATAATGCATTAAAAGGCATTTTATTATCTGATTTACATAATATCTTCCCGAAATATGTGGGAACGAATTCTGAAACCTCCTCTATAAATAAAGGAGAATAACTCATTTGTAAGGAATCAAAATATTTTAATTTGGAGAGAAAACTCTCGGCAACTATTCTCTGAAAGTTTCTAGAAAACTCCAAGAAACTAATAACATAGACTCGTGGACTAGGCAGATTTTTAACTGCTAAACCACGTAAAAAATATCATGTGTTCATCCCTTTATTTCTTTTTATTTGGTATATATTTGTTTAATTGCTCTCCTTTTCAAGTTGACGAAAAACGGCGTCAACATACATAATCCTAATTTTATTAAAAAATGAAATATATTATAAAATTTATATTAAAGAATCCTAATTTTTTACTATTCAAATATTATAAAATATTATTACTATAATAATATTTAATACAAGACTATATATTTAATTAATACTTATATCAATATAAATTTAAATATTATAAAATATCATTATAATAATAATAATATATAATCTTAATTTTTATTAAATTTTTATGCACCTGACAACTATAGAGAAAACTCACTGATTGTCCAATATATTTATCTCAGTACTGTTAGAGAATATATTATATTCAATGGAAATATGGAAAAAAAAAATACAACCCTATGCAAAAAATACAATAGACAAGGTAATATTGATTAAAGAAATGTTACAACTCAATTGCACAAAATACATGTAAATAGAAGGATGTAGAAGAAGAAGATTACAAACTCAAAACAATTATAATACAAGTAAAATAAGAACAACAAGATCAAAAGAATGAAAATAACAATAATAAGAACACAAACTCTCACACAACCAAAGCATAAAGTAGTGGGGATCACCAACTTGAACAAGGTTCAAAACCTTTGTCTGAAAGCTTATTTCCCCCTATTCTCTAAGCACTAAGGGATCTCTCAAGGAAATAACTCTCTGGAATTATCAAGTATCTATGGTGTATTTTCCAGCCAAGTTCTTTATGGATAGAAAATGGTGTGTCATATAAGTGAGCATTAGGCTCTTATTTATAGAGTTTGAGATACCCTTTGAATTTCAAATTCCACCAACCCCCATGGTTGTTACCAATGTTTAATTGGATCTTTATGGAATTAAAATGGAGATTTGTGAGTTACTTGGGATGTTAGAACTATTCAAATTGGAAAAAACTGAAAAAGAAATTGGATGTCAACCTCACTGGCTGCGGCTCGAAGTATCAGTGGCCGTGGCCACATCCCATTTTCAGCATAAAAAAATTCAGCTTTTCTAAAATGTCTCAAATTCTTTCCCACATGATTTTGTAACCTCCATACACCTAATGAGAGTTAAAAATATGTCTCCAACTGCCATATTTCATAATGGCTTTGTGCAATCAAAACTAAAATGTGTAATACACAATCTACACATTATTGGGTAATATTTGGGAGTTACAAATTTGTAACTGATTTTGTAACTCTAAAATATGTCACATTTGGGCACACACATGTGTCCAATTTTGTGACTCTCAATAATATGTGACAAGGTGTGACAAATCACATTATGTCATATTATTTAATCTAACATTATATTATTTAAAATAATATAACAAGTACACCTAATGTTCTATATATATATATATATATAAATGAGAGTTTCAAGGAGATGATGTGGCACTCTAAAATCTCTTCAAAGCACTCTCTCTATTTTCTCCTTTAATTTAATTTTATTCATTTTATGAATTTTAGTTGCGCAATAGTTTAAATTTAAATAAGATATTTACAAGTTATTATTTAAATTAATAATATTATATATAAATATATCATGTTATATATAATATTATAACATGAGTCTAACGTTTTCTCTTTTTTTTTTTTAAAAATGTAATTTTAAAAAAAAATGAAACATTACACAATCCACATTAACATGTAACTATAATATATTTCAAAAAGTATTTTCAAGTAAGTTTTATGCACCTGACAATGTCGAGATAACTTACTGATTGTGCAATATATTTATCTCGGTACACCTAAATTTTTCTCCTTTTTTTTCTTTAAAAAAAATACAATTTAAAAAAAAAACATTACACAATCCACATTAACACGTTTACTTTTTTAAAAAATTATTTAGCTACACATTGGTTTAAATTTAGTTACACATTAGTTTAAATCTAAATAAGAGATTCACAAGATATTATTTAAATTAATATATATAAATTATAAATTAATATTAATAATATTAAGATATTATTATTTAATTATATTATTATAACAATTGATGTTAATATTGTTTGTTAATTAAATAATAAATATAAATAAATGTTAATTTTTCACATTTTTATTTTACTTTTCTAATCTATGGCTATTAATTAATTATGGAAAAAATTCTATCAATTTTCTCTTTTTTATTTTAATAATAATTATAATAGATGTGAATTAAAAATATCTATATATAATAATAATAATAAATAATCTATCTATTTGTATTTTTAACCTTTTGATAAAACACAGAATCCAAATGTTAGTTTTTAGCAATAAATAATCCAAACAGGTAGACAAACAAATACACATGGTTCAAATAATCTAACTATATATTCCTATTTTTAACCTTCTGACAAAACACAAGGTCCGCAATTTAATTTTTTTTTAAATAAAGGGTCCAAACGGGTAATCGGATAAAATTCTCAAAATAGTGTGAACCCTTATAGAAAATATAAATTATGTAGATAATTACATATATTTATATAATTTACTTTTTGTAAATAAATGGTCAAAACTTGTAATTGGCCAAAATACAATGCTCAAATAATCGATCTATCTATTCATATTTTTTACATTTTGACAAAACACGATGTCTAAAAGTTAATTTTAAAAAATAAATGATTCAAATGGGTAATAGGCGAAAATAAGTCTTACACAAAACTTAAATTTTCTTATACATAATTTAGACTTTATATATATATAACCACACAAAGCTTATAATAACAACAATAATAATAAATAAATAAAAGCACATGTACAACAAAAACTTTTAACTTTATTTTTTAAAATAAATTTCTACCTTACAATCTCCCAAAAAATATTTAAAAATATATATTTTTTAATAATTACAAAAAACTGCGCGAATGACGATTATATTTTCTAGTTTTTTTATGAATACTAGTAAGTCATGTAATAAAAATTTTAAAAATATTTAATCTAAACAGTTGTATATATATATATTAATTTTTTTGCAATATTAATATAAAATATTTAAATTCGGTTCCATATATTGGTACAGTTTGTTAGGTTATGGCGTGGCTGGAAATGTTGACATTTTGGTTGGTATACTTGTTAAAATTGAATTGGTACACAAAAGCAATTATTATAAAAACAAAAAAAACGATATTATATGCTGCAAATATTATTTAAATAATCTCAAAAAAAAATTATAAAATCAATATTAATATTAAAAAAATTGATTGAAAAAATCTTATTAAAAATAAAACCTAAAAAAGGCTTTATTAAAGTAATATTTTCAAATTAATATCAAAACTTCGAAACTGATTTAGTAAAAATATTAAAACCACAATAACTAAAAAAATTCTTAGAAATCACTTATTAATTAAATTCATTTGATTAGTTAAATTAAAAACCTAAAAATGAAGAAAGAAATAACACAACGTTAAAAATCAACACACTAAAGAAAAATAAAGTGTGTAGGTTATTGTTGACCACGATTTTGGCCAACGACGAATAGATGTCAAAACTACAGTAAACCCTCAAGAGAAAATACGACACTGATAATTTTATAGTGGTTCAGCCTCAATATGTTGGTAATAGCCTAATCCACTTAGAGTTGTGATATATAGATCTACACTTAAGATCAGATGAACCTGTGTCAACTGAGTTTCTTAAGTGTAAATGAAAAAATACAAGGTTTCTCTCATAATACAAATGTTCTCTCTGGAAAATCAGAATTCAAATCCTTTCAATGATACCATGAGCTCTTTATTTATAGGCTCAGGATCGTACAAATCAAAATCCCTCATAATCGGGATAATTCAGTTTCTCTAACCAATATTTAATTAATAATCAAATTTAAAATACAACAATATGTGATTTCTTTGGGGTAATCTGAGAGATTCTCGTTGTAGGCACGACTAATTCTAGCTAAAGTCGTTACTGAAATTTTGCTGCAGAATCATGATCTGTCTGGTCGGCCAACTCCACTCCCTGAAGTGAGACTGGTCAGCTAAAACACCCTTCTGGTTAGGCAAAACATTTGACTGACTGGATACACTTGACTCCAAAATGGCTGGTCAGCCAAAGCGCTTTACTGGTCAGTCAAAAATCCTTACCAGTCGGCCAAAGCGCTTGACTGGTCAGTCAAAAATCCTTACCGGTCGGTCAGAAATTTCACCTGGTCGGTCAAACCACTTCCAAACCAGATAAATACTTTTTACGACCAGTAATATCGCAACTTTGAATATTAATCTCAAACCTTTTGCCTTTCTTGATAACACATTTATTGACTACCATATATTGCCACTTGTCACTTTTGATCGCCAAGTCATCGTATTCAAATTTTGGGGATAACATTTTCCCCCCAAGTTTATTATATGATATACTCACATAATAAACTTTTTCTCAACTGCTGAGGGTATAAAAAGAAAAACTGACTTTCCACATTCTCCCGCCTTCTCAAACAAACCACGACTGAAATCTTACTAGACCACGATCATGGTAGTTACCTATTCCCAATCGTGGAGGAGAGAATAGCAAAAAGAATTTTAAGAGTCTAAGGGTAAGTGAAAATTTCCACTCTCTTCCCTTTAAATAGACCAATAGGTGCTCACAATTCATAAGCAAAAAGGCTCACAAACTACCCACCTCTCCTTTTGGCCGAAACCTTCAAAGTTTACTCTCCTTTTGGCCGAAATCTTCAAAAGAACTCCAAAAAAAATCCAATTTCTTCAAGCACATCCAAGGATCCTTCAAGAAATCAACACCTCTTCAAGACATTTGGGTAAGTTCTTCTTCCTCATATTCATTTGTAAGCATGTTAAGCTTTAAAATTTCACATAAAAGTTTGTTAGAACCTATATGTGCCGAAACCCTCTTCTTAGAATACACTCTTGGATTTGTGTATGAATCTTTGATGAATGATGCAATTTGTGGCTGTTTTGATGTAGTTTAGGCTATGGGTAAATCAATTTGGTCTCCATTTTCATGAAAATTTGAAGAACAAATGATTTTTCACTCTACACTGCATATTTAGGTTTATGGGTATTTGATGAACACTTCTTTCCTTAGAACCTCTTGAGCTTTTCAAATCCCACCTTTTGATCTTGATGTAGTGTCCCATAAATAGAAGAACATGTTTGTCCCTAAAGCCTTTGAGATTTATGGTCTTTTCGGACCCTATAGCCAATCGTTTACTGTTTTTGGCCCTTAAATTCATACATGATTAGTAGGAAGGTCTAGCTCCTCAGAAATAGATTATTAGGGATGCATGAATGTGGCTGATCGGTCATCTTCTTTGAGGGCCATCAAGATAACCCGAAAACTTAACCCAGCAAGGGTACCATAAACACGACCCTAGCCGCTCGGGTATGCCACCATCTGCTTGGATGCAAGGGCATAAACACTCGGACGCTCGGACACGCATCCGCTCGGGTACCACGTATTCGCTCGGACTAACCCAGCTGATCGGACACCATGCAAACTGCTCGAACGCCATACATCCGCTCAGACCAGCCCCAGCTGATCGGACACCACGGCATCCGCCCGGTCACCACGCGCATCTGCTCGGACACGCCACACCATCCGCTCGGACACCGCGTCACCCGCTCGGACACCACGCGCATCTGCTCGGACACGCCACGCCATCTGCTCAAACACCGCATCAGTCCGATCGGATGCTCCCCCTTCCACTCGGGCATCTTGCGCCAATGGCTCAGACGTAGCCTCATCCGCTCGGCCCTGAATGCTCCCAAGCCTTTGGGCTTGTAAAAATGGTTCATGCATTTTGGGCACCAAAATTTATGCTCATCATTGTTGATCTCATACATGTTTATCTGGGGAGTGTAAAATATTTTTACTACCCAGTAAAATATTTTCTAAGTAGTAAATAAATATTTTTCCTTTGCATTGATTGATTTATGTTTGTTTGGTTCACTCACCTCCTTATACTTTTTTGTAGATGAATCGCTTCGACTACAGGGGAGGTGATAACTATACAAACTCTGAGTCTTCAGTTCCCAAGTCAAGCGACACTCCTCAAAGCAGCAATTCTTCATCCAAATCTCCTAGCAGTCGCACCCCCGAGGATCGCCTTCTTCATCTTAAGAAAATCCTTCCCCGGTCGTCTTTATACTTCCTTCACGAAGAATAGTTTCTTAATCAACAGCTTCAACATCCGCCAATGAGGGTGAAAAAATCCAATCGACTTCCTCAAGACCAAGATCCTCACGTGGCTCGAAGAGCAACACTAAAGGTTGTGGAACGTAGTAAAGCTCAAACTACAGCTTCTTCAAGACCTCCTCGCTAGGTCCAAAAAGCTAGCATGCCTCGGAAAAAGCCTACCCAGAACTTCACCACTGAGATTCAGCAATCAACTGCTCTGAAACTGAGAAAATATGAAGATGGAACGCCTTCTTGGTTCATAGCCAAACCTTCTAAACTCAGCCACAAAATGCTCGAAAAACACATTCAGGCTTCGGGCCTTGAAGGAGTAAATGTGATATGCCCGTGACCTCACCAGAGAGCTAACAATCCTGGCGGACCATACTGTGTCTGGTCTAGATACCACGTTCTTGCAGGAGCTACCATACCACTGCATCCCTTTTTTTCAGTCAGTAGCATATTACTTTAATGTCTCTCCCTTCCAGATAGCTCCTAATGGAATTCAAGAACTATCTGCTCTCTATATTCTCTATTACTTTCAAGGTTGGGAGCCACCAACTCTTCATGAAGTGCATTACCTTTTTTACCTTAGAACTAACCTAAGCCATAAGAATATAGGTTTTTTCCACCTCTTCCATAGGCAAAAAGGGATTAAGTATCTCCATAGTATCGTGCATAAATCGAATCTAGGAAAATACTACACAGAATATTTCCTCACTTCAGACATTAAGGCCAATAACTTGGCTTTCACACATACAGGCCCTTTCCATCAACCTCTACCAACTAGGGAAATGCATTCCCGAGCGGAAGAACTTGCTAACATGTATGTCGAAGAGAAAAACATCAAGGAGTTGGTCAATGTGGAAAACCTTCAACTGGTGGGGTTATTATCAAACAATCAAAACATCATAGAGGGCAGCACCACTGAAAGAGCAAACACAACCGATCAATCAAATGTTGATACTGAGGTAGTGACGGATCAGTTCTCTCCTAAACCATCTCCCTACTCACGCCGACCAGGTGACCTTATTATTAGGGAACCTCTTCCAGAAGACCATCGCAGACATGCCACTCCTACTAGGCCCAGGAAAGGAAAGAACCTTGAACTCCCTCGAGAATTCAGGTCATCATCTGAAGAAGAAGACGACTTTCTCGATGAAATTCTAAACTCAGGTTATTTTGCTAATAGTAACCATAGTTTGGTGGTTTGTTATAAATAACTGTCTTTGAGAATGATTTTGTGAAATCTGTAAAGTTATGTGGTAACAGTAAAATTTTCATTTACTTATATATTGTGTCCCATTTTTACTAACATGTCGTGTGCTTCACTTTTTTTTGCAGATCCAGATATGTTCAAACAATTCAACACTTCCTCTGCCCCAAAGAGGAAACCTGGGAAGGGTAATAGCTCAAACCCTCCGAGCAAAGTCGCGAAGACTATACCGACCAGTCAGGGGAGATTACCTGACCAGCCTATCACCATCCTGCAGTTGACTCCTTCATCAACTCCTCCTTCTGCTAGTTTAACACCTACCCGCTTGGCTGGCTTAAGTGAGCCCCTTCTCATTGCTGGTGATATTGGAAAGGAATTGTTTGACCACACTCTACACCATGCTACAACAACTCAAACCTTTGAGTCTTTGCCTCGGCTCAATGTTGAAGTTGTCCTACAAAGGGGTCTTGCCCAAATGATTAGTGTATGTATTTTATCATCAAGACATCCAATTTTGTTATTAATTGTTTTTACTTTAAGTAACTCTCTGTTATCCATTTCAGTCACTTATTACTATCAGTCATGCTCAGCACTGAGCAGTAGACTATAAGGAATTGATCAAAGTCTTAAATGATCAATTGGTGGAAGCCCAAGCCAAGATTGAAAATTTAACTACATCCGAAGGGGATCTTCGATCCAAGGTCGAGCAAGCAGAGAAGACTGTTGCCGAGCAGGATGGATCTCTAAGAGAGTTGGTCGATGAGAACAAGAAACAAATCCAAACCAACAAGATGTTGACTAATCAGCTGGAGAAAATGACTTGCGAGAATGAGGAGCTGAAGCGAGAAAAGGAAGCCGATCTTGCTCGCTATGAGGAGATTTGTTTCAACTGCTTCTACCAGGTATGGAAGTTGAACAAG
This sequence comes from Humulus lupulus, assembly GCF_963169125.1. Lineage (NCBI taxonomy): Eukaryota > Viridiplantae > Streptophyta > Magnoliopsida > Rosales > Cannabaceae > Humulus > Humulus lupulus. The sequence continues at coordinate 11,008,839 of NC_084801.1, forward strand.
CCCCTCAACCTCAACTTTCTCTCAGAGGAGGCCAGGGCAGAAGAATTTGCCAAATGCGAGGCAAAGGCCGCTGAGGAGGCAGCCAATCCTTCTGGTGTTGTGCCTTTTTCTCCTGCTTTATCATTCCGACCAGAGGAAGTCACTGATGCCGAGGATGGTGTTGATTAACCTGTCAACAATTTACTAGACCAGTGAACATACTCTAGCCGACCAGAGAGTCTCTTATCCGACTAGTAGGCACTTATCTAAACTATCTTCTTATTATATTTTGCTCGTACGGCCAAGCTGTTGGCATGTATACTTTACTTTTTAGACTTAAAACATTTACAAGTATTTTGTGAATAGTAAAGTCACTCTGATGTACGCCTTACATTTTCGCATGAGTACTTAGTTTTCTAACTTAGAAATTCTAGACATTTCATAAGTCCCTACTAAGTATACTTTCTCACACTCTTATTGCCCTAACATTTTATGAGCATAATGTTTATTGTCACACGAATATTTTCTTCTAACTTGAATTTTTTTTAAAATTCCAAGTTACTTAAGCTTTGTCAAACAAGTTAGCTTAATGACCTTTTTTTACTTCAAAAATTTACAAGTCAGCCTAAAAACAAATATCTTAACTCGTGCTCTTATTGCCTATGTTAAATTATATACCAGTATACCCCATGTGCCCCCCAAGTGATCGAGGGTTGAAAGATCCTTGGTCACTTGCTACTTGACCGAATTTGTTCGAGCAGTTAATTACTCATTAAATACATTTAATATATGGAAAATATTCGAGCAGTTGAACACTGCTCGAATGTATCGACCAGTTGAACACTGTCTGATTTTACCGACTAGTTGAACACTGTTTTACCGACCAGTTGAACACTATTCGGATAATTAACACACATGCACAATTGTAGCAAGAATAGACCACGCTGTGCATAGCCTCTTTTATTACTCGTAAATTAAAAAGGACAAAATGTGTCTAATAACGAATCTTAAACAACAAAAATTGTTCACTGATAAATAAATGACTGGTTAGCAAATAACCAGCTCATAAACAAAACTCAAATAACAAGTTCAACAACTTGAAATTAAGCTGCCACTCTGAAAGCGGTATTTCAGTGATAAAATATCCTCAGATGCTCACCATTCCAGTGGTTCCTCATCAGGCTTCGTCCACCAAATCCGATCCTAGCACTTCCGCTCATGTCGAAGTGTCTGTGCATACCTCTTCCTTGCTTTGTTACTATCCTCAACCAAGTGTGGACCTCCACATATAGTGTCTAAGGTAAAGTCCACAGGCCCGGGTTGCAAGGGTGGAGATCTCTATCGTTTGAACCCAGGATTGATGCTGCCTCCTTCTCCTTGGGTTATTTCTGCTTGATACCTTTTCAATTTCCCCGACCGGAGAATAAATTCTACTTCATCTTTGAGGTGATTGCATTCATTTTTTTCGTGGCCATAATCTCCATGGAACCGACAAAATTTTTTCATGTCCCTCTTAGATATCTCTTTCCTCATGGGTGGAGGTTTCTTATAGGGAACTTCCTGATGACTGGCAAGATAGATTTCTGTCCGGCTAGCCGAAAGAGTTGTGTAGTTTGTAAATCGGGGCTCATACTTGGTCGGCTTATCGTTCGGACCCGACTTAGCCTTCTTTTCATCATGACGGTCAGATCTGTTATTCTCACGTTTCTTTCCGTCATTTTGACCATTTCGTCCATTTTTAGGAGGATCAGTTGATCCAATCGGGTTGTTTAGGCCATTCTCTCCTTTCTCAATCGCGTCATCCAATTTCATATATTTGTCTACTCGGTCAAGAAATTGTTGGAGTGTTGTAATTGGATTGTGATGTATATTGTCCCATAAGGGGCTCCGATAAGTTATCCCATAGGAGATTGCAACCATCTTCCCCTCGTCTCCAACAGCAGTAGCTCGGTTGGCCTCTCTCGTGAATCTCTGTATATAATTCTTTAGAGATTCATCCTTTCCTTGTTTGATGTCAGCCAAGTGGTTGGCATAAACTGAAGGGGTCCGAGCAGCATTGAATTGCCTACAAAATTCTTTCCTGAAAGATTTCCAAGAGGTAATGGAGTTTGGCTTGAATTTCCAATACAATTCTTGGGCAGTATCGGATAATGTAGTCGGAAAGACTCTACACCGGTAATCGTCACTTACACCGAGCAGCTCCATTTGGTCCTCAAATTTCCCAACATGTCTAATAGGATCTGCCTTTTTCTATATATACTGGTAGAACTGGTGCTTTATACTTAGCTGATGGTTGGGCTGCTCTGATCCTAGCACAAAAGGGACTACCACTTATGTGGTCTATCACTTCCATTCTGGAGGGTCACTTTGACAAACTTGCACCGTGGCTGCTAGTGCATCAAGCTGGGCTTGGATGGCTGGTGCAACTGACGGGGTTCCAAGGCCATGATCGGCCGGTTGGGCATTTCCATCTAGTACACTTTCGTCAAGTATTTTTACCTGGCTGATAGGGTGGTTCAGATTTTTCCCTTCGACTGGGATGGTCCTTCTGTGGTCTTTGACAACGTCCCTTAGATCTTTCTGGGAAGTGTGTCCTCATAGGCGATCAAACACTGTGCTCTGAGTTTTTTCAGAAGGCTTACCGCGCGGAACCTGCTCTCTCCCACTGTGCTGCTGGTCGGGATGTATCGGTGGCCTTCCTGTATGTGCCAGGCAATCTTTTCCTCCTTGTTGGTTGTGACCCTCTTTTTCCTTTGACTGGTCGGTGTGATGACTATCAACCTCATCACGACCATGTCCATCTTTGAACTGTGAAGTTTCTTTACCTCGAGGAGTTTTGGTTTGATCCTTCCTGGCTGGAGTCTTTTTACTGCCCAATCGGTGACTCCCTAATCTAGAAGTTTCTGATCGGTGGCTCTTGGAGGGGGTTCTAGAGTTCACCCTTTGCGTCGAGGCAGTTTCGGATCGGACCCCATCATCTTCCCGACCAGGGGGGTTACTCCTGCTTCTGTCCGGTCCCTGAGAATTGGCTCTATCAGTAGTTTTTCGACCAGCATCTGTACTCCTTGCTCCCTAGGTAGCTGTTCCTCGTGCTGCAGTTTGGGCATTGGCCTAGGTCAACTGCGTAGCCGCTTCGAGAGCAAGTGCAGCCTCGCGGTGTCACCTATCGGCCTCCTCCTATCGTCGCCTGATCTCTTCGCTCCTGGCATCCATCTTCTATCTTTGCTGCTCAAATGTAGCTTTATGTCTGGTCATCTCTTCAGAAAATGACTCCTGCCGAGCGTTGAATTGCGCCATCTCCTCTTGGAAGGCCCCCATGGCTTCCTGGAGTTGTTCAACCTCTGGAGTCGTCTCCTCGAGAAAGACCCTGGGTTCAGTCTCATGGTCTTGAGGGCCAGGACCTTCTGATCTAGCAGGCTCTTTAGATGTGCCTGGCTTCTTGAAGGCCGCATTGGTATTCTTAGGCGCCATAATGATACGATATTAGTGTGTTTCTTCTCTTCAGGCTCTCAATGAAAGCACCAAAATGTTGACTACGATTTTGGCCAACGAGGAATAGATGTCAAAACTACAGTAAACATTCAAGAGAAAATACGACACTGATAATTTTATAGTGGTTCAGCCTCAATATGTTGGTAATAGCCTAATCCACTTAAAGTTGTGATATATAGATCTACACTTAAGATCAGATGAACCTGTGTCAACTGAGTTTCTTAAGTGTAAATGAAAAAATACAAGGTTTCTCTCATAATACAAATGCTCTCTCTGGAAAATCAAAATTCGAATCCTTTCAATGATGCCATGAGCTCTTTATTTATAGGCTCAGGATCGTACAAATCAAAATCCCTCATAATCGGGATAATTCAGTTGCTCTAACCAATATTTAATTAATAATCAAATTTAAAATACAACAATATGCGATTTATTTGGGATAATCTGAGAGATTCCCGTTGTAGGCACGACTAATTCTAGCTGAAGTCATTACTGAAATTTTGCTGCAGAATCATGATCTGTCTGGTCGGCCAACTCCACTCCCTAAAGTGAGACTAGTCGGCCAAAACACCCTTCTGGTTAGGCAAAACATTTGACTGACCGGATACACTTGACTCCAAAATGACTGGTCGGCCAAAGCGCTTTACTGGTCAGTCAAAAATCCTTACCGGTCGGCAAAGCGCTTGACTGGTTAGTCAAAAATCCTTACCGATCGGTCAAACCACTTCCAAACCAAATAAATACTTTTTACGACCAGTAATATCGCAACTCTGAATATTAATCTCAAACCTTTTGCCTTTCTTGATAACACATTTATTGACTACCATATATTGCCACTTGTCACTTTTGATCACCACGTCATCGTATTCAAATTTTGGGGATAACAGTTATAGTTTTGATTGAAAAATAAGTTTAATAATCTTCTTCTAAATGAACTATTTATAAAGTTTTTATTTTCTTTAATGTGGTTTTTTATTTTATTTTTCTCCAATTTAGTTTTTAAAATTTTACAAAATTGATGTTTTAAAAAAAAATTGTTAGTTTTTATTTAATTTTTTCTTAGTTTTTCCTTAAATTTTTATGAAATAAAAGTGATTTTATAATAAAAAAATTATTTAAGAGATATTTGTAATAATAATGTCAAATATGTGATAATAGTTGTAGTTATATTCAATTTTAATGTGTACCAACCAAAAGACAATGACTCTGTTTGGCATGGCTTTGGAAGAGCTTTTGAAGTCTTAAAGTTACTTTTAGGAGTGTTTAGATGAAATATAGAAAGAGTTTTTTTTTTTAATTTAGAAGAGATTTTGAGAGAAGCAGCAACTCATCACTAGCTTCTTCAGGAAGGACTTCTAAAAAAACACGAGAAGTTATTTTCTTGTTTTAATGAATCTTTCATAATACCTATCTTACCCTTATTTTTTATAAAAGAAACAAATAAATTACATATTTATCCTAAATTGTGCAGATAATAGTTATAGAATATGATTTTTTTTTTCTTAAAAAGTATTCTATCTAATTTTTCTAAAAAAAACTATGTACAATTTCTTTTAGTTTTTATTTTTCTTGTTATTGTTTTATATATAGAATATCTTTCTCTAACTACATTTAGATTTTTATATTTGAATATTCAATTTAAAATTTTATATTTTTTGTTAATTACGTTTAGATTTTTATGATTTTTTTTATTTATTAATTAATATTGATTCATATATTTATGCAATTAAAAAAAAATTCTTCAAAAGAACGATTAATTATTTTCAAATGAGTTCACATATAACATATATTATTATTATTATAAACATATATTTATGATTAGATTTGATATTTATTTTATAAGAGCTTTTATGCAGTATATACCAAACACTCTGAAAAACTCTTCAACAAAGAAAAAATTTCTTTCAAAATATAAATCCAAACAGGAATTAGAAAGCTCAAACTCGTACTTCTTTTCTTCTTATATCTAAAAGTAAAAGTAAAAGTTATGTCAAACAGGCCCAATGTATGTTGATATTAATAACTACATCTTCACTTAATAGTATTAGTGCTAGTTTGGAGAGCTTTTAAAAAAAGCTAAAATCACTTCTTGGAGAAGTTATGAATTAAAAAGTGTTTGGTAAAATTTAAAAAATAGTCTTTTAAAGAATTTAAGTAAAAGTTTCAGCTCTTAGCCAAAGTTGGCCCACCCCAACTTTGGGATTTTAGCTTTTACGGGAAGTTAATTTATTAGTTTAATGAATATTTTATTGGACCAAATTACCCTCAATCTAATCACAAAATTTCCATTTTACCCACTTTAATTTTAAGGTTCTTTTCTATCGCAACATATTTCATCTCTCATAAAATAATATCACTACCAGCCGACACTCCTTGCCAACCTCCATATCTTCATAATTATCATTAGTATGTATTTTCTATATCATTGTTTTTGTCAACCGTCTATATGTTGTTCATTAATCTAATTCTATTTCTTTTTTTTTATTTTCCATAGTTTTTAAACTGCTTTGTCTCTATTATGCTATATGTATTTAGTTAATATACATTTTTCTTTTTTTTTTCTTGCCATGGATTTTTGAGCCTTATATATTCTACTGTTTCATAAACTATCAAGATTCTTTGTAATTCGTGACATGTATTAGTTTGTATAACATATATTTATATAGGTGTATATATATATTTGGTACAGTGATGCATTTTTTTCATTTGTCATATTTATATATATATATATATATATTCATAATGATTTTGTGCTTAAACAATTTTGATCAAAGCTTTAACATTTAACAATCTTGTCAATAGTAGCAATGAGATAAGTTATATAATGAGACTTCAAAAGCATAGTATATAGACAATATAAACTCTAACACATGAACAACAAGAATTATAAAGATGATAAATTAGTCTTTGGCCTAGGATTTGACAAAGAGATTTGTAAAGATGATTTCTATTTTTCTTAGGATTAAAATGATTAATTAAGATAGTTAAGTACATGTATAGTGCCTCATTTTTTTTGTTCAATATTTTTTTGAATAATATAATCTTTTATTAATGAAATTCAAATAAAACATAACTAAGTACATGTTCCATTGCTTATTATTTTACTTTAATTAAATGGAGAATGAAAAAAATAAGTGTATTCAAAATGAGAGTGATATACCAAGATGTAAAGCAGTATGGGATCCTGAGGCAGTGAATCTATTCTTGGATTTTTGCATCAAAGAGGTTGACGATGGTCATTGTAACAACCCAAAATCTCTAATAAGGCTTAAGGGCCTTGATTAGCAAGCCAGGAGGGCATAATTGGTTTGTATATGTGTTTAATTGGTTAAATGCATGACTATGTGGCATGCATGACTAATATGAATATGTTATATGCATGTTTATGAATATTAGATATGCATATGGGCCCTTTCTAGCTTATAAGGGCATATTTGTAATTTTGGCCCGTTGAGGGCATAAACGTGATTATATGTGATAAATTGTTGAGACCACATTATTATATGGATATATTTGCAGCATATGGCTTGAGACGGTCCTAGTGAGCGAATTAGCGAAATAGTCACAGCGGGGTTTAATACCCGGCTCGGGGGGAACATGGGGGTATTTTGGGAATATAGAAAATATTTTGGGGTTTATTGAGTAATGGATAAGTATTTGGTAATTAATTGGACACGGCAGGATTAATTAGTAAATATTAGGAACACTTGAGGAATTAGCGGGAACTGGGGAAAAATGCTATTTTACCCTTAGAGCAATTAAAGGTTAAGTAGATTTCAAGGGTATTTTAGTCCATTTTGATTAAGGAAAATAGCCAGATATACCTTAGGCAAAACTAGAATCCACCAGAAAGCACTAGTGGAAGTTTTAGCACTCATTCTCATCTCTCTCTCACTCACGATTCCTCCCTCTCTCCCTTAAGTTTGAGGAAATTTATGGTGAATTGAAGATTGGAACCAGGGAAATTCAGCTGTGGGAACCTAAGGATTAAGCTGAGTTCATTCAAGGATACTGCTGGGGAAACTAGGCGACAATTTGAGGTAAGAGTTCTAGTCAAATTCTCTAATTTTGTTGAGCTTATGTTAAGAGGTTGGGTTTGCATGAGAGTAGTTTCTTAAACTAATTTTGGGTGTTAGGAAGAGTAGAAGTTGTTTATGAGGTGGGTTATGATGTTTAAGTAGTGGGGATAAGAATTCTGGGTTTGGTTCTAAATTTGGTTGAAGGTTTAATTGTGTTCTTGAAGTTTTTGGCTAAGAAGGACAAGGAGAAAACACAGAAATTCTGGGTACGTGGGGGCATGTCGCGACCCAGCTGATGGGCACCATGGCCCGCATGCCCAGATTTCCTGGGAGGACTCTCTGCTTCGAGGGCGCGTTGCGACCCTAGGGAGCAAGTCACAACTTGCCTCCACCTTGAATCTTGAGGATTTAGCCTCTAACTTGGGGGGGCGCGCGCGACCCTTAGGGGCAGGTTGCGACCCGCCTAGGGATTCTTGCCTTAGATTGGTTTCTAGAATTGGTGAGGTGCAGGAGTTCAAACCTAGTTGCTCAGGACAATTTCTACTGCCTGGTTTAGTAGAAATCGAGGTCCCGGAGGCTAGTTTTTTTCTCCTAAGTATTTATTTGAATTAGAAGTTGATGTTTACCCATTGGCCACTGTGACTAGGTTTATTGCTAAGGATCGTTCTCAGGATCGTTCCGTATCCTCCGCTCAGAATTTAAGATAAGAAAACTGCACCCTTGTGTGGCTGTCTTAGGACTGAAATTCCCTATATATGAGTTTATGTGTTGTATAACTATGATATTGTTATGAGAATTATGAAATAGTCGGCCTATGAGTGTCGGGGCTGATACATGCGCATAGGACGCGGCTTGGCCACTATGAGCCGAGGTCAGCTAGGAAAACACTGGACTTGGCCTAAGCGAGTTGGATTCAGTTGAGTATACAGAGGGTTCGGCCTAAGGGCATCGACTCTGAGCATATGCATATTGATTGAGATCTATTGCTAAACGTATATGTTTACCGTTATTAGTTTGATGCCTATAACTTGTGAACTTCTGGATGATTGTCATATGATTGATTGGTTGTTATTACTGATTATGTTTTTGCTGTTATGGTTTTCTTGCTGGGCCTTGGCTCAAGGGTGCTATGTGGTTCAGGTAAAAGCAAGGGTAAGCTGGACCAACCATGAGTTGGAGAGCTCTGGGGTCGAGGTGTACATTGTCAGCTACTCGTCTGTCACGACCAAGGGAAAGTACAAGGACGGAGCCTAAAATTTATATTTTTCCATTAGAGTGGCCACTGGTTGTATATAACTTTTGAGAAATGTAAATTTATCTCTCTTAACCCTATTTTTTAGATCCCATGTACCAAACGTTTATTTTAACGAAAATTATCTGTTTATGCTCCAAAATCTTTTTAACCTAACTTGGTAATTAACCTTAGGATCACATTACTGTTCAAATGACTTGATTAGCAAGTCTTGCACTATTTTAAAACACACAGTGTAACGGTCTTGGTTATCCAGAGCGTTACAGTCATCACCCTACTACTTATTTAGATAAAATTGGATATCTAAACTTGAAAACAAATATGAAGAATGTCACTGAAAGAGTTTATACAAGAGCCCAACTAAAAAATAAGTGGGATGGGTTAAAAAATGATTGGAAGCTTTGGAAGCAACTCATTGGCAAAGAAACTGGTTTAGGATGGAATATAAAAAAGAAAATAATTGATGCATCTGAAGATTGGTGGAATAGAAAATTACAAGTACATGTAAATCTTGTTAAATACTTTTATTAAATTAAAATATTGTTTTATGAATTTTACATTTAATTAACAAAATTCTTTTTGTAGATTCATCCCAATGCTGCAAAGTTTCGCATTCGGGGAATTGAACCAGAGTTAGAGCAAAAGCTAGATAGGATTTTCATGAACACTGTTGCTACATGAGAGTATGCTTGAACACCTTCATTTGGAATAATTCCAACTTTTAATGATAACGAAACCTTATATGAACAACTTGAGAGTAGTGATGATGAGCCAAAGATGGCTAATATTGACAGAATGCCTGAAGAGGGAAATAACAAGAGATCAACAGAGCTGCTTGAGAAACAAAATAAAAAACTAAAAAAAGAAAAAGGAAAAATGAAGAAGGGAGGGTCTACAATGATATTTGAACAAATTGGTCGTCTTGTTGATGTTGTGGAGACTAGAAGTAGAACTATTGAAATATTTAGTGTGAGTAGTATATCAGAAGTTATGAAAGTATTAGATTCTTTACCTGGAATTGAGGTTGGGAGCAACTTGTATCTCTTTGCAACTCGCTTGTTTATAGTGAAAGAGAAGAGAGATCTTAGAGTTTCATTTTTTTTTTTTTAAAAAAATCTTGCCTAAGACTGTTCGAAATGCATATATTAGTGTCTTAACTAAATATTTTCATGAGTTTACATTCGAAATCATTAAAAGCATAAAAGAAATCGTGGTATTAATGATGTATCAGATCCTTGGGTCCAAAAAGAACATTGTAAAAAAATGCCACTTGGGCCTTAAACAAAATCTGATCTGAATATAAAAATGAGAAAAAGAAAGTTGTATTTTTCTAAACTTAAAGTAGAAATATATATATATAGGGTCCAAAACAGAGGCCAAATCAAAACAACCCAACAACAAACAAACCCAACAAAATAACTAAAATACCAACTGGAAATAACAACTCAGCCATTGTATTTTCTATTACTCCCCCTCAAGATGGGGAAAAGATGTTGTGAAGACCCATCTTGGAGACAAGAGTGTGAAATTGAGTTGTTGGCAGAACTTTTGTGAGGTTGACAACGAGCTGGTTGCTGGTGGAGCCATGTAAAGTTTTGATGATACCTTGATTGATTTTGTCTCGAACTAAGTGACAATCTATCTCTATCTGCTTTTTTCGTTCATGGAAGATAGGATTGGAAGAGATATGAAGAGCTGCTTGGCTGTCACAGTAGAGAAGAACTAGTTTTGTTTTAGGAAAACCAAGTTCTTTGAGTAAGGAGAGCAGCCAAATAACTTCAGTGGTGGCATTAGCCATGGATCTATACTCAGCTTCAGCGGAAGATTAAGAGAGTGTGTGTTGTTTCTTTGACTTCCAAGAGATCAAAGAGTTGTTGAAAAACACACAAAAACTTGAAATGGAGCGCCGAGTGTCTGGGCAAGCAGCCCAATCAGCATCACAGAAAACTTTGATGCAATGATATAGGGGCCAATGAGTGGTGGTGATGAAGTCTTTGCTGGTTGGGTAGAAGAGACCACGTCCGAGAGTGGATTTGATGTAGTGGAGCACTTTGAGGGCAGCTTGATGATAATGGGGCTGTCGTGGTGAACAAACAAATTTCCTCAATCTATTGATGAAAAATGATAGATCGGGTCGTGTGATGGTCAAGTAGATGAGGCGGTCAATGAGTATTCTTCTATAAGCTTTTGGGTCCTCAAGTAGCTCGCCGTCTTCAGCGGATAACTTGAGGTTGACATCCACTGATGAAGATGTTGTCTTGCATCCAAGTGGGCCACTGTCTTCAAGGATTTGGAGAGCATAACCTCGCTGAGCAAGAAAAAGGCCTTTGTTATTCCTAGCAAGTTCAAGACCAAGGAAGAATTTTAGTTCACCAAGATCTTTCAATTGAAAACAAGACGATAAGTAAATAATATATAAGAGTGTTTATGGCATGTGTAGAATTGCTTACAATCATAACATTATCAACATAGATTAATAGAGCCAAAAAAGTTGTATTGTCATGCTTAATGAACAATGAATAATCGGTATATGAGTGCTAAAAACCATAGGCAAGTAAGAAAGTAGTAAGTTTAGTATTCCACTGTCTAGAGGCTTGCTTAAGGCCATATAGACTTTTGTTAAGTTTACAAACCAGTCTGTAAACTTAGAAATTAGTTTGCTCCCCCTTAAGTGTGTATCCTTAAGGTAGGGACATTTAAATCTCTTCATCAAGATCACCATTCAAAAAAGCATTGTTGATATCTATTTGGTGTAAATGCCAACCATAATGGACAACAATGGCTAACAAAAGTTTAACAGTGACCATTTTTGCAACAGGGGCAAATGTGTCAAAATAATCCACTCCTTCTTGTTGAGTATAGCCTTTAGCAACTAACCTAGCTTTATATCTTTCAACAATAACCTAGGAATTTCTTTTAAGTTTATAAATTTGTTTACACCCTATCAGTTTATGTGTAGTGGGAAGGTCAACTATGGTCCAAGTGTTGTTATTGTCTAAGGCATTTAGTTCTTCATTCATTGCATTGGTCCATTCTAAGGAAAGACTAGTTGTCATGTAAGATGTGGGTTCACTTATAGGGCTATCATTGCAAATAATTGTATGAAATGAAGGATGCAATTTAGAATAATCAAGGCAGTCAGATAAATGATTTTTAGTAGAAGATTTTCTAGATGCTAAACTATTATAACAGTGATATTGCTGAAAAAAGAGGGAGGTTTAGAAGATTTCCATGTTCTAGTGATGACTTCATTGGTGTTGTTGTCAATGCCGAAATGGTTTTGTTGCCTTTGTGAAGTGTCCATTTCTAGTGAAGAAGGTTCATGGGCAGCAGCTCCATTTGCTACATGCATGGACAATGAAGAAGTAATGTTAGAAAATAAAGAATCGATGTTATCAATAGATCTATTATTGAGAAAAGGGAAAACTTTCTCATAAAATAGAACATCTCTAGATATTAATATTTTATTAGTGGTTAGGCCCATGACTTTGTAGGCTTTCATACCTTGGGGATACCCTAGGAAGAGACAAGGAATAGCTCTCTTGGAGAGAACTTATTTCTTGAGCTTGGCAAAGTGGAAGCAAAACACAAGCAGCCAAAACATTTTAAATGATCATAAGTAGGAGTTTTAGAATGTAATACCTCATAGGGCGTAATGTTTTTGAGAGGCTTCGAGGGAATCCAGTTGATCAAGTGGGTGGCTGTAAGAACAACGTCACCCTAATATACTAAAGAAAAGCCTAATTGAAACATTAAAGCTCTTGCAACATTGAGCAAATGCTGGTGTTTTCGTTCAACCACCGAATTTTTCTCAGGACAATCAACACAAGATAAGTAGTGAATAGTGCCTTGTGATTTTAAAAAACTATCGAAAGCTAATACCTTGGCATTATCAGATCTAACCCCTTTTATTTTAGTGCCAAATTGTGTGAATCATTATGAAAAAAAAAATGGTATAATTGTGGAAACATCATATTTCATTTTTAATAAAAAAAAAAGCCAAGTATAACAAGAGTGGTCATCTACAATAGTCAAGAAATATCAATATCCTTCTCTAGTCTCATGCATAAAAGGTCCCCATATATCAATATGTATTAGATCGAAAATAGAATTGGAAATATGGCTATTTGAGGGAAAAGACAATTTTCTTTATTTTTCTAAATGAAAAATATTACAAGGAATATCATGTTTATTTAAAGTTGAAAATGAAAGTAAAAAATCTGCATTAGTAGAAACATGTAAAGAAGGGTGTTCAAGTCTTGAGTGCCATATGTCAGTAGAGATAGAAGCAATCCTAGGCACATCCATGGCATATAAATTCCCAAAACATTTAGCCCTCCCAATCAGAGTATGGCAATCCTTGTCCTGAATAATGCAATCATGTAATGTAAATATTACATTATAAGCAGATTGTTGACATAATGCACTAACAGAGATGAGATTTATGGTGAATGTAGGGACAAATAACACATTATGCAAAATAAGTGTTTATGATAGTTTGATAGTGCCAATTTTAAGGACAGGGGCAGTCATGGCAATAGGCATGGAAACAAAGTTAGGAAAAGCAATATCATCAAAATCAGTAAACAAAAATTTATCTTTACAAATGTGATGACTAACACCTGTATCAAGCAGCCAAGAAGAAAAGGTAGAGTGTATACTGAAAACTTGTGAAGCTGGGGCAATGGTCTCGGGATGTCGAGATTGCATCTGATTAGCAAGATATGTGAGGAGTTGATGGCATTGTGCAGGAGTGAAACTTGAAGTTGGCGGACCATTAGAAACGACAGCAGCTAATCCCTGTTTTGGTTGAGACTTGGGTGGAAAATCTGGTTTATTGGCAGTCCAAGAAACATTTGAGTAACGAGGTTTTGGTTTCCAACCAGGGGGAAAACTGTGGAGCTTGTAGCAACGATCGCGTGTATGATTTTGGAGGCCACAGTGAATGCACAGTAAAGGTTTCTTCCCAAAATATTTGTTCGTGTGAACAGGGGCAGCAATAGGAAACTGAAGGTTATACAATAGTCTTTGTGTTTTCATCTTGGATGATGAGAGAAAAAACTTTGTTAATGGGAGGAAAGGGCTCCATCATCAGAATATTGGAGAGGATTTGGGCATATGATTCATTTAAACCCATTAGAAAATACAAGACATAATCTTGTTCTTGGTAATTCGAAGAGACACCATCGGTGAGTGGCCTAAACATAGTCAGTTCATCACAGAGAGTTTGCAACTTGGTAAAATATGTGGTAATGTCAAGATCCCCTTGTTTGAAGTTGGAAATGGACTGCTTCAGTTTGTAAATCTGAGTGCCATTTCTTTGATAGTACCAATCATGAAGATCTTGCCACATTGCAGAAGCACGATCACGGTACAAATGCTTGCAGCTATGGGAGGTGAAACCGAGTTAAGAATCCAACCCATAACCATTGAGTTGCAGTGGGTCAAAGAATTGTAGTGTGGATCATGAACTAGGGGTGTGGGTATCTTACCAAGAATGAAACCCATCTTGTTCTTGGCAACAAGAGAAATGGTGATAGATAGAACCCAAAAGTTATAATTGTTGCTGCCTTGGAGGATGCTAAAGACCAAAATAGCTCCTAAAGAAAATAGGGATTCTCATATATGGGTGGAATCGGTGGAGCTATGACAGGAGAAACCGTAGGTAGCAGAGCTGCGGTTGGCGGAGCTGTGGTCGGCGGAGGTGGAACGGACGAGGTAGAGCGGCCATGGTCGGAGAGAGGCGCGTCTAAACGGTCTGGAGCTCCATGGTTGACAGAGTTCCCTTCGGTTTCAGGGGTGTGGCGCTGAGAACGAGTTCTGGCCGTGGTGGTTCCGTTGATGGCGTGAGGAATGTCGACTAAGAAGCTTCAGAAATGGAGAAGGATGGTGTTGAAACAGTGAAAGAAAAAATAGGCTTCAAATCAAGAAAAAAAACAGATGAAACGTTTTGATGGGTGGTGTCGACTGGGAAGCTTCAGGTTTGAGTTATTAGCAATGGAGGCAGTGAGAGAAAAGAGGGGAAAAGAAAATTAGGGTTTGTAGCAATGGAGGAAGGCGGTAGGTTGAAGAAAGAAAGAAAGAGATATTGAAGTGGGCTAGGGTTACAATGGTGAAGAAAGAAGATGTGGAAAAAACGTAGGATACCATTTATTTCTTTGATACCATATCAGATCCTTGGGTCCAAAAAGAACATTGTAAAAGAATGCCACTTAGGCCTTAAACAAAATCTGTTACAAAAATGAGAAAAAGAAAGTTGTATTATTTTTCTAAGAGAAGTTTACATAAATATGGGAAAAATATATATAGTTTCTAAATTTATGGGAAAAAAAATAATTGAACAAAATATGGTAAGTTTTGGAAAAAAAGTTTAAAATATGGTAAATAAATTACCATAAACATGAACCTGTGCAATGGCGACGACGGCGGTGGTTCCACTACAAGAGAAGTCAAATTTATGCGGAATCCCAAGCTCGGCGTCCAGAACTTCGAACGAACTGGTGATCGCTTCATTCCAAATCTTAGGATCCATATCAAAATTAGGCGGTACCAATTTGAATTCAATGTTTTCCATTTTCACGGGAGAACTTTCGTTGACGGCGACTCTTTGGTTGAGTAAAATCAGAGGAAGGCGATTCCTGACCAGCTCGCTCACTACATGGCCGTTGGGTCCATGGTCGTCGAAAACAGCACAGACGGTTGCTTCAGTCATTCCGAAACCCTAACCAAGGCGAATGAAATCGAAATGAAAGGCAGAAATCGGAAGAGAAGAAGAAGATTTGGATCGGAAGCCATGGTTACCTGACAGAGAACTGCGGAGTCTTGGTTGAGAGGTCTGGTTCCTTTGCGGGAGTAGAGAGAGAAGAGAGCGTGGGGCCGAGTGTGAGTATTGGTGGAGTTGCGTTGGTCGGAGAAGACGGCTCGGCTTTCATGGCTGCCGTTGAGGGAGTCAGAGTGGGGGAGCTCCGATGAGAGTTTGGATAGGCACAGTCCCATGGCGGACTTAACTGAATATTTCTTCTTCTTCTTTCTTTCTTCTTATTCTTCTTCTCTTTCTTCTTATTTGGTCTTTCTTATTTTCTTTTTCTTTCTTCAAATCTAGTTTTATTCTTTTTCACATCTGATTTTGAACTTCATATTTGATTTTTCTGGGTTTTTTTTTTTTAAATCTGTTTAAGTAACCAGGTACTTGACTTCATATTTGATTTTTCTGGGTTTTTTTTTTCTAAATCTGTTTAAGTAACCAGGTACTTGACTTCATATTTGATTTTTCTGGGTTTTTTTTTCTAAATCTGTTTAAGTAACCAGGTACTTGACTTCATATTTGATTTGATTTAAGAAATGTACTTAAGAAAAGTTAACTGCTATTATTTAATGTAGACTAGGGTAGTATAAGAAGCTAGGTAGTTGAATATTTTAGGGTACTTTTAACATATGAAGCTTAGGTTAGCTGATTAGTTTTTTTGGTTGAAAAGGGCAAAAGTTGTCAAAAGGTTATTCCCTGTGATGTTTAGATCAATTGGATATAGGTTTAGCAGTCAAACCTTCGTCAAATAAGGTTCTAACATAAATATTTATGTGTTTATTAATTATTTAAAGAAATAGAACTAGAACGTTTGCTCAAAAAATGTATCCACAGGTTTACAAAAATTATTCAGAATACAAGTACAAGAAATAAAAAAACAAGCAAACAAAACTTTTGATTTTTCTGGGTTTTTTTTTCTAAATCTGTTTAAGTAACTAGGTACTTGACTTCATATTTGATTTTTTCTGGGTTTTTTTTTTCTGAATCTGTTTAAGTAACCAGGTACTTGACTTCATATTTGATTTTTCTGGGGTTTTTTTTCTTTCTAAATCTGTTTAAGTAACCAGGTACTTGACTTCATAATTAAAATACCAGCTGTAAATAACAACTCAGTCATTGTATTTTCTGTTATGATGGATGGAGAAGCCAAGAGAAATGAAGTGAAAGAGAGAGATGAAGGATGAAGGATGATTTTCAATATTTTTTCACAACGTGGGACGTGAGAGAGCAACCACAATGTAGAAATAAGAAAATGTCACGGGTATTTATGACATAGGATAGAAGATTGACATATTTTATCGAGGATTCCATTTGGTGGGATAAATTCTAAACATAGTTTTTCATATTTCCCATATAGTATAGCTAGTAGATCATGATATATGACTCTTGGGGATTGCCCCTTACTAGTTCCATTGTCTTTTTTTTCTTTTGTTCTTCATGCCTTTTGATATGAAATGGAAAAAATGTAATCTTGTACCTGTCATGAACAACGTCATTCGATCCGTATATTGTTTTCATATTCAAATAAAATTTAGTTTTCATACACTCTCCAACTGACTTGTTTGTAGCTTGAGGATGGTCGCCCCTACAAGTAGGTTCAATGAGCATGTGTGTATCATCAAACCATCTCACTTGAACATGTCAGTCTTCTTTATTTATATACTCAAAGTACCGATGAAAGTTTTCATAATCCAGACATACTAAGAAAAAGCTTCTTACCTTATGTTGGAACATTTTCGAATTGAATATGTAAATTCATTGCATTTAATATTCTTGTCTTGGTATACTTGATGAACGTTGATTGTCTCTATATGTGGATCGATGATCAATGAAGCACCACAATTGTCAAATCTATTGGCCTCGAGCAAGTTTTCTTGTTCAATCACACAAGTAGTCATGTTTTCTGCAATTTCTCAACATTTTGGCAACTCATTGGTAGTTATGTGTATGTGCTTTCCAACATATGTCCATTATTGTTGCATGGTAATGGATTATTGCTTGTTTTTCAAATAGTTGTGAGCAACAAGAGCGTAGATTTTTTAGAAGCTCAAAGTTGCAACCTCATGGTATTATTATGCCTATTACCTCAAAATCTACAAAATTGGTATTGTCCATCCAAGTTCCATTATGGTAAACATAAATTGTCATTTTATCCAATCCTGTAAATTCAAAAAGCTAAAGTTTAACATTTTGGTTACTAATATATTCCATAATTAATAAATAAATACTATTTAGTGGTGAATAAATATCAAGAACAAAATAGTACCTAAAATAACCAAATTCAATGAAATAACACGACTCTTAGGCTCTACATTAGTACTTGGTTAACAATCAATACACTAAAACTTTACCTATCACCAAAAGTTTTAATGATTACTTTATTGTTACTTATATATTCCATAACACAAATATTATTTAATGGTCAATATTTATCACAAACGCAATAGTATCCAAAAATAAAATAATGCATTGATATAAGGTACCCTAGGAAGTTACATATTGTTTCATGTGATTTAATATCAGGTCTCATATATTTTAATTTTAAATTAATATAGTATCATAATACACCAAATACGGCATAATGTATTGGACACCCTAAGATGTTTTTTAGCATTTCCCATAAAATAATACATTACAAAATAACATAACTATTTGGTCATATTTATAACTCTTTGATTAACAACCAACACACCAAACTATTAATTATCCCCAAAATAATACTTAAAATATTAACAACAGTATACAAAACAATATAAGGCTCTGGTTTTACAATTTAGTAACTCTTTCGTTTACAATGAGTGCATCAAATTTTTACTTATGGCCAACTTTTTATTACACTAGTTCTAACAACTAACTAAAAGTTTCCTAACAAATAATGTACACAATTTATAAACAAATATGTAAACCGAATCATCACACTGTGCATTCTAAACCACATTCAACCAACACCATAATAAAAAAAAATGCAAGCCAAAATGGTGAAAATTTTATACATCATTCATGTTGAAGTGATATTTGGTAATCTAACGAAACCAATATGTCATTTTATATAAAAGAAAAAACAAATTAAGGAATCAATACATGCACTCACATACACATTTGTATAATAAACCACAACTGATTTCAAATATTAAATAAAACAATTGTAACCATTTTCAAAAGAGTATACCTCTTGGAACTTTTTTCAAAAGTTAAAGTGAATTATTAAATTGAAAGAAAAGTGTTTTTTGTGTGTGATATGGGAAATAGTCTCACATAGATTTGGAACACTCTTTTATAAGTGTATATAAGATACAAGTGCTAGCGACTGGGGTGTGCCCCAAGAGATATCCAGTTTTGTGCGCATGGGTGAGGACTCGCACACTTGACCACCACATGCACACGTCACCAACCGATCCGAGTGTGGTGTGGTGTGGTGTGGTGTCACACTTTATTTTTTTATTGGAAAAAATTATTTAATAAATATTTTTTTATATTTTTTTTATTTAATTCAAAACGTGTTTAGTTCAGTCAAATTGGGAGACTGAAATATCTATTCATTCTCCTTAATTTTCTACACGATGCGACTTCTTCCCCACGTTCTGAAAAAACATTTTTCTTCTTCCCGTTACTTCTCGGTTCTATTTTTTTAACTCGATAAATATACAGATTGTAAAGAGGGAAGGAATATGCTTTTTATAAAATAAAAATCATTTCTTTGATTTTCTTGAGCGATTATGGAGTGTATATGAACAACTTCCTTCAGTGCAGAGGAATATCGACAATGTCGATCTGGGCTGTTTTATCCTAGGGACAGCACTGTTGCTAGGTGTCACAGGCTGACATTTTGACACCGGAAATGCATGTACGACACCTTGACTCCTTTGAGCTAAGGTTAGCTTTCCAACCATTCGGATAACAATGGGAACATTTTTCGTTCGATCGTGTGCCTCTGCACACTTCCATCTCTCGAACAACTCTCGTCGAGTCATGCTCTCGAGCATCTATGAGTGCATCCATGCATCAAAGCTATCTAGCCAAGATACTCACACTGTCTATAGGTTCCACTATGGCAAGGCAAATTCCAACACTGTTGCTCACCCAGACATTCACAAGCCAAGGTAGTATGTGTGGCCAAGAGCCAACACCAAGTTGACGTGCCAATGCCTCTCGTCATGCCCTATTCGATACCTTCAGAATAGCTCCCATCATGGTCCAAGGACTACAATACGTCCATGGTCCAATCCTCATGGCACAATGTCATCACTCATGTTGGTAGGCCCTCAAGACTAGCTGCCAGACTAGTAGCACACACTGGACCTCTGTCCTACTCAAGCATAAGGCACCCTCAAATGCTTGCATGCTAACATCACGTGCCATCTCGTGTCGAGACTCGTAGTCATGGTGCACCACGATGTATCTCGGAGGTTTGGGCTACGTTCCATGCAAGTGGCATACCGGCAAGTCAAGGGAACCATACCCATAAACCTCTGGCAATACACTTCGACGCACTATCGGGGCCGCCTGGTAATGTCCATGAGTACTCCTACTCATGGAGATATTTAAGTCCCCTCGTGGTCCTCGTATGCCCGCCCTGCTAGTCCTCCCAACTAATAGTAGCTCACTTGATGCACCTACGCCAGGGGGTGGTGGAGAGCTGACACCAGGTGCTCCCCCTACAAAGAGTCTTCTGAGCTTTTAGCCTTCTGCCAGGAACATATATGATTTTTGCTTGGGAGACATATTTGGCTCTCAGCTCGCCAATTCTCTGAATCTCTCAAATTTGATTGTACAATTGCGTTCATTGACCCTTCAATATGGAACCTACCAAGTCCCGTTCATTTTCGGGCAATATTGAAGATATTTACAAAAATGTCACTGTCGTACAAACTAGGCATCAGCATGCTCACCAGCTTGCACCCTCGCGTGCGCATCTGACCGAGCACCAACCTAGCTTATAACATGCCCTCAAGGTCGGCATGTTACACTGTGCACACTTGGGGCAGAGCCACGAAAGGTCTTAAAGAGAGCGACTTGGTCCGCAAATCAACCCTATTAACTATATCGGTAATTTCATTCTTATTTTACTTTTTGCAGCAACAATACCTCCATTTTGTTGTCCAATGATTTACAGTGGTTATGAAGTTTTAGCAAGACCTATAGCAGCTTCAATCCTTGTTATGTTGGCCAATGATTTTCGGTGATTATGAAGTTTCAGCAAGACCTATACCAACTTCAATCCGTGTATAACAACCGCATATTCAGCACCCAGTTACCAGTTTATATTATTTGTTATTAGTTATTCTTGTTACAAATTTGTAACACTATTGTAAAAGTTGTATATAGGTGAATAGTGTCAATTTTTAAACTCAAACACTCAATGTAGTAAAATAGTTCAAAAATTAATTTACAAAGCGTAGAAAAAAACAATAATAAGAGTTGAAACATGTTGCGGCTCATAAAACGGCAAGTTTTATAATCAAAACATAGTTGTATTTTACAAGTTGTCGTTGGATTTATAAGGCTACATGTTGCCGCTCATAAAACAGCCCTTCTTATCCAATAGAAAAGGATCCCATGATTCTGAACCGATTTTCCCAATACTATTACTATTTATATATATTATAGAAATTCATATATATTATAGAATTACATCGATTATGAATCTATGAAAGCAACATGCATCATTTAAATAAATGGCCCTGTAAAAATAAATGGGAAAGAAAGTTGGTGATTTCACTCTACCTGGGGTAGTGAACGACTGAACCTTACATTTCATTCAACTAAACCAAAAGGCAAACCAAACTAGGAACCTTTGACATCATAAATAGTTACTAGTTCTTATAACACCACCAAATAACTATCAATACCTGAACTCAAATAAAAAATTTCAAAAGTTTCTCAGGTGGGACTACTAAAGTAGGTGAACCAATTTATGCTCATTTTGGGTTCTTCAAATTACTGACAGAGCTGCTCGACTGCGGTGACGATTTGGGCAGGCTGAACCACAGTCCATTCCTCCAGTGACCCGGCATATGGGGTTGGCACATCCTGAGAAGACAGACAAATAATTGGGGCGTCCAAATAATCGTGGAAGTTTTCGTTGATTGCGGTTGTTAAGCTGGCACCAATCCCGCCAGTTCTCATGCACTCCTCTACAATCAGCACACGATGTGTCTTCTTCACTGAATTCCCGATTGTGTGAAGATCAAATGGCTTCAGTGACCTGATATCGATCACTTCAGGGTCATAACCCTTGTTCACCAAAGTTTTTGCAGCCTGCATCACGTGATATCTCATCCGGGAGTATGTTAGTATGGTGACATGCTCTCCAGGTCTTACCATTTCCGCTTCCTCAAGATTACATATATATTCTTCATCTGGAATTCTCTCCTTGAGATTGTAAAGCAACACATGCTCAAAGAGAATCACAGGGTTCTCACTTCTAATAGCAGCTTTCATCAAGCCCTTGGCATTATATGGAGTTGAGCACGCCACCATTTGGATTCCAGGAATAGATTGAAAATATGACTCCAGACGCTGCGAGTGCTCAGCCCCAAGCTGCCTACCCACTCCACCAGGTCCTCGAATAACTATTGGAATCTTGAACTGGCCACCAGATGTGTAATGAAGCATACCACAGTTGTTAGAGATCTGGTTAAAAGCCAGAAGGAGAAATCCCATGTTCATACCTTCAACAACTGGTCGCAGACCAGTCATGGCAGCTCCAATACCCATACCTGTAAAGGAATTCTCAGCAATAGGGGTGTCAAGAACCCTAAGATCCCCATACTTGTCAGCCATGCCTTTGGTCACCTTGTAAGAACCTCCGTAGTGTCCAACGTCTTCACCCATAACACAAACAGTAGCATCCCTTTCCATTTCTTCATCCAAACCTTCTCTTAAGGCTTCAAAAAGTAGAAGTTCATGGCTGAAAAATAACATACATATCTAGTTAGCACCTGTCTTAATTAATCAATATTATTACTACTAGCATAATATAATTGATAGAAATTACTGAGGACCACATCACTATGAGTAGTTGCAGAGATACCATAAACATGATTAAGATAGAACATACATCACTTGCTCTATCTAAGAAGACTAAGATCATAATACATCAAATATATGGTGAAAATTAGGGCGTTAAAATAGTCTTAATGGTGAGAAAAAATTGCCTATTCGAAAAATGCTGCATGAAAAGAATAGCTTGATTCTTACAAGGAATAAGGACCACTTACAATTGTGTAACATATTTATTTGCTTCAGTCTTATTAGTATTCAAGTTTAGCCCCATGTATCAAATTTAGTTTCTCAACCAATAAAAACTGTTGCCGTCAGAGTTAGTAATTTACACCATTTCTCTAGTATATATAAATAAATAAGAAAAGTAGTTAAAATTTTAGTAATAGGATTAAAATTCTAATTTATAATTTGTAATCACATAGCAGAGATTGATTATGGATCTCACCCAGAAATGTTAAAAGAACTAGAGAAAGAAAAAAAAAAGTTTCATCTTTATAAAGAAAATATATTTTTCTTACAAATCACAGAACTTATGAAACCAAACCACTTTTCACCAACCATTGGAGACCATTAAACAACATTTTAATAGTAACAAACAACTAACAACCTACCAATTATCTTTCTCTAGCAACATTAAGCACACAAACTGGTAAAAATTGAAGTTTATGCATGTCCTTATAATAACCGATATTAAAGCAAGAATTGAAAAAAATAACAAAATAAACAAGCATTGCATATGTTTGAGCTTTGAGTAAAAAAAATCATACCCTGGTTTCGATGCCGTGGATGCCGCAGAGCTATCCGCCTTGGTCTACCAAAAACAAAAATCCAAAGAACAAACAATCAAAATCCAGACAACGCAAATTCAACACAATCGAAAAACTAAGATAAAAACGCAAACCCAAAAGAAAAATCGAAATAGAAAAGGGGCAAGAGTGTTACTGCAACAGCGTTCATAACAAGGTGATCAGCACGTCGACCTCTCGGATTCGTACCAGAGTTCAGCTCGGATCTGACACAAAAGAAGCTAGCTTTCCTCCCTGAACCAAAGAATCAAAAAAGCCCATCTCAGAAAAGATAATAATAACAAAACCCAAATGCCGAATCAGTAAAATTCGAAAGAACGAAGAAGTACCCGAGAGAGATCTACGAGATGGGACATGGAATTTGTTCGAATCCAAAGCGTTAGACTTGGAGGTGGCTGATAAAGCCGTGGAAGCTCCAATACCATGAAAAATGGTAGCCATTTGATCCCAAAATCCAACACCCAAAAAGAGATACAGAAATGGGAATTGAGAAGAGCAACGAGACTGAACTCTCTCCGTATATATAACAGCCTATATATAATATATATATATATATATTTATAGAGAGAGAGAGGACGGAGAAACTGAGGAAGCAAAAAATGGGTGTTATGGTTTTACGTTGCTCTTCTTAGCGTTAGGCGATTTAATTGAAGAAGAAGACTACGAAGAGGGAGAGAGAGAGAGAGAGCGATTCAGAGGAGGAGAGAGAAAGCCTTAGCTGCCACATATTAACAACAAGCTCTCACATAGTTTCCATCGCCTCCGTTCCATCTCTCTCTCTCTCTCTCTCTCTCTCTCTCTTCTTATTTTTGTGATTGTAATCAGTCAAAATGTTTCCATAACTAGGTGCAATTAAATCTACAGCTAATAAAACTTTGCCACGTCAAGTTTGAAGAGTGAAATTACTGAATTGGTATTCTGATTTTACAAAAAGAGAACTCGTGGAAGGTTTTTATTGGGTATTCTGGAATGAGAAGGGTGGAGCTTTTGGTGTAGAGGGGAAAATATTCATTGGTGTCGTTGGTACTTGGTAGCCTACCTGGACCAACCCTAACAAGAAAACCTCGTTGGAGTGTCTTTTGTGGGGCCATTGATCGGACGATGTGGACTCATGCTGGCATTTAATTGGTCAAAGTAGCTTACTGGGTGGTCGGATCATCTGCTCTAACAATTTTTCATTTACCATTTTGGCATTTGGTTTTAAATGTAAAAGGACAAAAAAGAAAAAAATTAAAATTATATCAAGTTCTTTTTCAAAAAAAAAAATTTAACTTGTAATTTTTCTTGTAGGACTTGCATTTTTTTTTTATCTTTTAATACTAGAGGCTGTAGGACTAGCACATTTTAATTAATATTATGAGATTTATTTTATTATAAAGTTTAGTATTAATATAATTTGTATTATTTATAAGGGTATTAATATAATTTTTAAATGGTTTTATCATGAGGAAGTAAGGTAAAAAATGGACTTTCTTCATTTCTTTTTATAAATATGGATATTTTAAGATTTTTTTTAAAATTTATGGTTTTTTTAACTTAAGCTAATTGTGTGGAAAAATTTTGTGGAATTTACATGGAATATGAGAATTTTTTCAAAAGTTTGATAAACATGGCGTTTTAAATATTGTGCATTTTATATGGTATTTTCTATATTTTTACATTTTCATGGGTTTTTTTTCTATATTTTTGTAATAATTTAGTATTGATACCATATTTTATTGTATGAAATTTTAGTAATTAGTTTGGGAAATTTTGTGAAGATATTTTAGTAATTTTGATTATAATTTTATTTTATTTTATTAAGCAGATTTTATACAATATTTTTATATATTATACATTTTTAATATAATTATAATATTTATTGTTATTCATATTTTACAAAAAGTTTTTCTTATATTTTTTAAAAAAATATACGAGATTATGACCCTTCATGTTTTCTATGCAAGTACTTGAGTGAATTGTAACTGATTACCGTCAGATTTCAAAAAAAAACATATCGAAATGTAGCCACTAAAGAAGAAGAAGAATAATAAGAAGGATGTGGTAACCGGTTACCCCTATCAAAATAACAATTGAATGGTAACTAGTTACTAAGCCAGATCTAAAAATAAAAAATTAGTTCAAAAAAAAATTGATTTGAGAAGTAGAAGAAGAAGAAGGTGGTAACCAGTTACCACTATCAAAATAACAACTTATTGATAACTAGTTACTAAGCCAAACCTAGAAAGAAAAAAAAAAAAACAAATCTCAAAGGGAAATTTGAGTTTTTATGCTTCATGGGGTGGTGTAATTCAAAATAATGCTAGGCCTTTTTATCATTACAAAATAATGCCAATTTATTTTAGCATACCCAAATTACCCCTATCACAACTCTCTCTCCTCTCTTCCCTCTTCTCTTCCTTCTTCTTGTTTCTTCCTCACTCTCTTTCACTCACCTCACCTCACACCGCCACTAAGAGCACCACAGTAGAAGGAAGTCGAGCAACCCCCTACGAAGGAACCCCCTACGAAAGCCATTTGTAGAGATCAAGACCAAAGTAAGGGTTGAGAAATCTTGGAGAAAAATCTTATGGGTAAGCAATTTTTTCTTAATTACTTGGATTAGTGATGTTTCCTTTAAACTTTTTGGGCATTTCGAATAGATCTGAGCAATATTTGCACATATTTTTTTTCTAGTTTTTTTTTCGATCTGCGTTTTCTAAAATTTTTTTGGCTTTGAGTTGTGCTCGATGGTTGCTCGATGCCTGCTCGATGCCGGCTCGATGGCACATCAATTTTTACGGTTGCATGTTGTGCTCGATGGTTACTCAATACCTACTCGA
This sequence comes from Humulus lupulus, assembly GCF_963169125.1. Lineage (NCBI taxonomy): Eukaryota > Viridiplantae > Streptophyta > Magnoliopsida > Rosales > Cannabaceae > Humulus > Humulus lupulus. The sequence goes on from NC_084801.1 coordinate 11,035,019, forward strand.
TGGGTGCTCGATGGTAATGTGCACTGTCACTATTTCATGCATGCTCGATGGATGCTCGATGCCTACTTGATGTAGGCTCGATGGCACATCATTTTTTACGTTGCATGTTGTGCTCGATGGTTACTCGATACCTACTCGATGCAAGCTCGATGGTAATGTGCATTCTCACTATTTCGTGCATGCTCGATGCCTGCTCAATGCAGGCTCGATGACACATCATTCTTTACGGTTGCATGCTTGCTCGATTGTTACTCGATACTTGCTCGATGCAAGCTCGATGGTAATGTGCATTCTCACTATTTCGTGCATACTCGATGGAGGCTCGATGCCTACTCGATTCAGGCTCGATGGTCATATTTTTCAGCATCCTTAAAATGCCATTTCCTACTATCTGTTTTTCAGCTAATTGTATTTGTGTTTTTTTATTTCAGGTTCTACTGTTTACGTATTTGTTTCTTACAACGGTGTTTGGGAAACAAATGGTAGGAAATGGTATTTTAAGGATGCTGAAGGTGAAGTGATACTAGTAGAGAATGATGTCACTTACTTGCAACTACTTGACATACTGCACGAGACATTTTAGGTGGATAGAGAGGTGTATGAATTGAAACTCGAGATGCCATACGTATGCGGCGACCAACCATTTGCACCGGTTCAATTGAGGAATGATCGTCAAGTTCGTGTATTCTTAGGAATAAGCTTGAAAGAACGGATAGTCTTATGTGTGACTCCAGTTAAGAAGAATGCCATATCAAATCATTCTCCTAGTGTGAACAAAAAAGACACGACCAGTGTCGATCCATCTCCTGCAGGTAGAAGTTACAAGCATCTTAGCGAGGTGGGCACTTTTATTCCAGTTACTGATCTAATGGCTACTATTCAGCTTGATATACCACAAGGAGGTCCCACAGGTGTGCTTGAGGCATATGAGTACGATCCCTGTGTGAATGATGATCCAGTTGGTAATTGCATTGAAGATAATGATGATGGTTCCGAGGATGACTCGTATTATAGTGCAGATGTTTCAAATGAGGAGTTAGACATTTCCCATGCCCAACAAGTAGAAGAAGAGTGAGGACTACCTCTTGCACAGGCACACCTCCCAACTCAAGGACGCCGAGCACCTGCTAGAAGCAATAATCAACCTGCTAGGACAGAAGATAACACTGGGTGGAGGGAGACAATTGTATCAAGAGAAGATCACACCAGATGGAGTACCCCAATGTTTACAAAAGAAGATATTGAGGCATCTGCTAAAACCCATTCCTCATCATCTGGTGCACCATTGAGAGAAATATATGTTGGGAAGACTTTTGAGTACAAGATTGATTTAAAAATCAAACCTGCTCTATTTGCAATGAAGAATAACTTTGAGTATATGGTGAAAAATTTTGGTACTGACGTGTGGTATATCACATGCAAAGACCCTGATTGTTGTTGGAGATTGAGAGGGAAAAAACTACCAATGTCCCCCATGTTTGAGATCACAGTATACAAGAGCGTACACACATGCTCACTAGAAGTGCGACAAAAAGGTCATCGTCATGCTGCATCGTGGGTCGTTGGACACCTCATAAAGAACAAATACGCAGTTGATGGGACCAATTACATGGAAAACAACATAAAGGAGGATATGAAGAAAAAATTTGGTATTGATATGAGTTATGAAAAGGCGTGGAGATGTAGAGAGAAGGCACTTACGTATGTTAGGGGGACATATGAAGATTCGTATTGCAAATTGCCATCCTACTTGCATATGTTGCAGTAAAAGAATCCAGGTACAATTACTGATTTTGTCATTGAAGATGGTCATTTCCTATATTGCTTCTTTTCCCTTGGAGTTTGTAGGAGGGGATTCAGATTTTGTCGTCCTGTGATATGTGTCGATGGCACGCTCCTAAAGAATAAGTACGGTGGGCATATGCTATGTGTCGTTGCTTTGGATGCGAATAGTCATTTATATCCAATTGGGTTTGGGTTGGTGGATAGTGAGAACCACAACTCATGGAAATATTTCATGACGAAGTTGAAGGAAGCCATTGGGGACATTGATGACTTGGCTTTCGTGTTAGATAGGCATGCTAGTATTATTCATGCTCTAGAGGCTGTCTTTCCCGATGCCTACCACGGTGCATGCTACCATCACATCAGTATGAATGTGAAACCTAAGTTCAAGACTGATCACTGTCACAGTGAGATGTGGGCAGCAACCTATGCATGGAAGAAGAACGAATTTCTAAAGCATTTTGAAAATATTAAGCGAATGGATCCTCCCATAGCTTCCTAATTGGAGGGAATTGGTTTCGATAAGTGGTCTCGTCCTTTCTTTCCTGGAAAATGATACAATATAATGACAAGCAACTACGCTGAAAGCTTCAACAACAAGACAAAGGATGCAAGAACCTTTCCAGTTACAATTTTTTTGGAATTCATTCGGTTCACACTACAGTCTTGGTTTTCTGAACGACATAGTGTGACAGAGAAGACTACCACCAAATTATCCACCCTAATGGAGGCAAATGTATCGAACAATGCTGACAAAGGAAGGTTCATAAATGTTTATGCCCTTGGCCAATTCGAGTTTCATGTAACTGGTGCAGACAGTGATGCTGAGGTGAATTTGATGACGAAATCATGCTCGTGTGGGGTATTCCAGCTCATAGGCACACCTTGTCCCCATTCAACTGCAGGAGCTATAGAGCGTGGGGTGAACCTTTACTCTTTGTGTTCACCGTTTTACACCATTGAGTCATGGAGGAATTCGTACAAAGAAACCATTTACCCAACTGGGAACGAGGATGACTGGATACTTCCAGATGACATTAAGAATATGGTAGTTGGTGTACCCATAGAGAAACAACAAGTTGGTCGTCCAAAGAAGCCAAAGCTAGGAAGACCAAGGACAAACTGTTGGCCATCCAGCGGGGAAAAATATGTGAAAATGCGTAAGTACAGTAGATGTGGTGGTCGTGGCCACAACAAGTCCTCATGCAAAACTTGGCTTTGAGTTTAATTTTCGTTGTATTTTATTTAAACTTGAAGTTGAAGGTTTTTTTTTTTATTGTCGTTAATGAATTTTGGTCGCTTGGATATTTACTGCTAATTGTCGTTAATGATTTGCATGCTTGATACACATTTTTTTCTTAATAACTTAAATTTTAAGCAAAGAAATATAACAAGAATAGAATGTTCAATGTCTAACATTCTGATACCATAAGTCAACTGTCCATTTGTTTCTGAACAACTCCATGTTGTCATCGTAGATCGTGTGAAGTGATAGCCTACATAATAAGTGCTCAATGCGCTTGATGACGTACATGTTATATTATTTTATAATATAATGTAGTATTATATTATATTATAATATAATGTTTTAGATTAAATAAATGTGACAAAGTGTGTCACATATTGTAACATATAATAGAGAGTTACAATATTTAGATATATGAGATATATCCAAATAATGTAACATATTTGGTGTTACAAATTTGTAACTTCCAAATATTACCCTTTATTGTGTAAATTTGTTGTTACACAATATTGAGATGAATTTCATAAAGCCATATGTGATATGGCTGTTAGAGATATGATTTTAACCCTAATAATGTGTTTTGGGAGTTACAAAATCATTTGGGAGGGTTTGGAACCATTTAGAAAAACAGTACATTTTTTAGTGCTGAAAATGGTCGGTGGCCACGGCCTATGGGACAGAGGCTAGTGGCCGCGGCCACAGGCCAAAAACTGACCATTTTTTTAGTTTTTTCAATCTTTGTTGAACGGCTCAAAAAACCCAAATAACTCCCAAATCTCAATTTTAATTCCATATTAATCCAATTAAACATTGGTAACAGCCATGGGGGTTGGTGGAATTTGAAATTCAAAGGGTGTCTCTAAACTCTATAAATAGGAGCCTATAGCTCACTTGTAAGACATAACATTTCTATCCAGAGCACTTGGCTAGAAACACCTTGAGGCTTGATAATTCCATAAAGCTTTTCCAATATATGTGAGGGATCCCTTAGTGCTTGAGTTAGGGGGAAATAAGCTTTTGGACAAAGGTTTCAAACCTTGTTCAAGTTGGTGATCCCCAACACTCTTCACTTTGGTTGTGTGAGTGAGAGTTTATTGTTTTTATTCTTGTTCTTATTTTCTTCCATTTGCTTTTCTACTATTTCTTCTTGTTCTATTTACTTGTACCTTTTGTTTAAGAGTTGTAATCTTTTTAATTCCTTTTGTTCAAACACTTATAGTTTATTTGTATCTTTTGTAATAGAGTTGTATTTTCTATTTCTATCATCTTACATCTCCTTCTCCTTTATTTGTAATTTTCAGTTATAGAGTTGTAACTCTTTTTAAATCAATCATTATTATTTGTAATATATTGCATAGAGTTGTAATATTATTATCAATTTCCATTGAGGCAAATCTATTTTTTCCTAACAGTACACACCACAATCTCCACTGTGAACGAAACATAAACTGCATTAGTAACAACATCAACATAGAATTTAATTTAAAAAACTTGAATAAAAACTAGAATTTTGATTACCTGACTTTGGTTTGGGGTACTGAATCAACTGGCATGCGGTGCACGTTGAACTCTTTGCATCTTTTAGCTCCACGTGGAATCGTCAACTGAGGGTCGTCCTTAAAAATTTGTGATTGCAATAACAACGATGGGAACAAAGTAGACCATGAATTCATAAAGGATTGCAGTTGTTTATCACTTATCACTGTCACATCTGAATCATAAACATTCAGAGTCCAAGTAGAAATGGAGGCTTCAACTGCAAACCAATGCGCTTGAAGGTAGTTCTGGCACCAATATACAGTGTCTACTCCCTTCCACGACGCTAGAAATTGATTGTCAATTCCCGTAATCATTGACATCACATCTGAATCCCACAAAAACCTTTTCTTATCCGCTTCCTTGGCATTCTGATATGCATCATAACGGGCCGGTACCACTTGTGATAACATAATATTCATCACAACAACATCTTGTCAATACGCCCCAGGATAGAACTGTCGACGCCTACGTAGCATATGCTTGGCCGCATCAATATGCTACAAAAATGATAGGAAAGCAATTGTTAAACCATCTGCCTCCATCCATCGAACCAACATCAAACCCCTATCGAACCCCATCGAACCCCTATCGACCTCAATTTAAAGCTACTATAACCAAACCATCTGCCTCTACCCATCGAACCCCTATCGACCTCAATTTAAAGCTACTAGAACCAAACCATCTGCCTCTACCCCATCGAACCCCTATCGAACCAAATTTAATGCTACTAGAACCAAACCATCTTCCTCTACCCATTGAACAAACATTGAACCCCTATCGAACCCCTATCGACCTCAATTTAAAGCTACTAGAACCAAACCATCTGCCTCTACCCCATCAAACCTTTATCGAACCAAATTTAATGCTACTAGAACCAAACCATCTTCCTCTACCCATTGAACCAACATCGAACCCCTATCAAACCCCATCAAACCCCTATCGACCTCAATTTAAAGCTACTAGAACCAAACCATCTGCCTCTACCCATCAAACCCCTATCGAACCAAATTTAATGCTACTAGAACCAAACCATCTGCCTCTATCCATCGAACCCCTATCGACCTCAATTTAAAGCTACTAGAACCAAACCATCTGCCTCTACCCATCGAACCCACATCAAACGCATATCGAACCAACATCGAACCCAATGTTTATACCAGATAAAAAATATTAATAAAATTACTTACCCCATCATCGATCCAAAAATGTGGTGTCTTCATCGTCAAAAACCAACTCGGACCATACACACCAGTTTGGACATCCCTCTTCGTCTTGTTCGGAATATCTCCAAGCAACCATTTGTCGACCGTCCTATACTGTGTAGCAAGTGGCTTCTCCAGAGGGTCGAGGACTAATGGCACGTCGTCAATCGCATCCACATGAGCTTTCTTCCTAGTTGGGTCGGTGTAGTCTTCAAATTTCTTAGGTTTGCGTCTTTTCCACTTGGCCAATTCAAACTCTACACCAGCAACATCCCCAGGTTCTATAATAGCAACACCTGGGGTCTCAGGATTTGCTGTGAGTACTATCGGGGGAGGAGTGCCTATGTCATGTATGACAAAATCATCTGGGAGGTCAAGTGAGTTGGAATCAGAATCATTTGGAAGATCTTGTACAAATGTCAAGATCTTATTGACAGCATCCATGATGACCGCTTGGTTCTTTAGGATGGTATCCTGACAACTCTCGACTCGCTCCAACCTCTCCAACACATTCTGTAAATCAGGTTGATCAGGATTGGGGTGTACCGATGGGGCCGGGGCCGAGGGTGTGGGGCCGATGGGTACTGGGGTATCCTTATCATCAGGGCCATCAACAAAAATATTGGTTGCCTTCGCAACCTCAGTAGCTATCTCCGCCACCTTCTCAAAATTAATGGGCGTTTCTACCTCTTCTTCTTGGCCCTACCCGGGATACAAGGGAGCATTACCCTCAGTCAGAGCGCTATAATAATCTATCTCCGAAGGCCGGGGCTCAACATGGACAACACAATCAACTGCATCAAATACAAAGCATTAAGTTAGTTTGAGACCACCAAAGATTACTATATTTTGACATAATATAGAAGAACTTACACTCATCTTCTTAAACATCGGTAGGTCGCCCTTCGAAATAGGACACTCCTTATTGCTCGAACAACTGAGCATCCTCGGAAACTAGTTTCCATGGTTAATACCATACTCACGTGCAAATTGCTGGATGGCTTCGTATGCCCAATACTGCAATGCAGGGACATAACCATACAAAGTGTATTTTGCTTCTTTCTGTTTCCCCTTAACTTCCTTCTTCTTCTCATAGTTCCTCTTCTGATGATGCATGTCTTTTTTACATGCATCCATAAGCTTGTTAAAAGACACCTTCCCCCATGGGTAAGTAAAGAAGTACTCAGTGTCCTCCACCATCTTCAGCGAATCTATCCAAACATTTAACTTGCCCTCTCGTGCAAGTAAAACCCCCTCAACAAAGAAACATAGGCCCAACTTGTAGGCATCTTCAACTACAATGCAGTTTTTTAAAGCAGCCTCCAAATGCATTGTCTTCACTGTTTCTTCATCATTAAAGTACTCCTTGATTAAGCGGTCACTAGTCAAGTGTTTCTTCAAATCAGTCTCAGATGGCCTGGAACTGAAGTTCAACCTAGTAACCAAAGCAAACTCGCCTCTACCAAATCTGCAGGGTCTAGATCCCAAATGAAAATGCAACTCATCCACTTTGATGCACTAGATCTTGCGCAACATTAATTGATGTATGAGAGATGCAGAGAAGTATAACTTCTCAGCAACGAAAAATTGTTTGAAAGGGGATTCCTTCACCCTTTCTATCAACCCGAACTCCTCAAACTTGTCCTTGATTGTTTTAAAGTAACCATTACCCCTATATGTGACTCGACCAGGAAAGTGATTTTTCAAGGGAAAAAGAAACTTCGGCATCTGCAAAAAATAAAAATAATACAGTTAAAGTCGCGTGAAAAATCCATAAATAAACATACATGCAACCATCGAACCACTATCGAGTACCCATAGAACACCAATCGAACCCCTATCGAACTGGACATTTCCATAAAAAAACTACCCCATCGAACATCCCTCGAGCATGCATCAAATCACCATCGAAACCCCATCTAACCCCTAAGATCCACCCTATCAAACAACCCTAGAGCATGCATCGAACCACCATCGAGCATGCATCGAACCATAGATCAGGTTGCATCAAATCACAGAAGCATAAACCTAAAACCCCAAATGACCTAACCTATCGAACCCAATCGATCATGCATCGAGCGTCGTCTAACAACCATCGAGTATGCATCGAACCCCCTAAATGCCTACCCATCGATGCCCATCTAACCCCCCATCAAACCATCGAGCAACATCAAATAAACAAAGCAAAAGCTCACACTCGATATTCAACATACCCATTCCAAAATACTCAAACAAATCATATCAATATGCTCACACTCATAAAGTATACAACATTCACACAAAAAAATAAAAAAAAATCAAGGGAATCGACCTTTGTGATTTGATAAGGAGGAGAAGAGACACAGAGGCGAGCGGAGGAGAGGAGACGCGGTCGACGAGGGCGGAGGGGTTGTGCTTCGACGAGGGCGGAGGGGTTGTGCTTCAGGGTCTCGATGCTTCGACGGAGTTCGACAGTGAAATGGACGGAGGGGTTGTGGCACGGGAACGAGCATGACTGGATGGAGGCCAGACAGTTGTTTAATGGCGGCGAGACGGGTTTCTCCGATTGGGTTCGATGGTTCTCGATGGGTATCGGGCGGGGGAGAGATGAACTGAGAGAGAGAGAGAGAGAGAGGAGAATCAAAAGTGGGGGCAATTTTTTTGTGGCAGGGGCATTTTGGGTATGCTAAAATGAATTGGCATTATTTTGTAATGATAAAAATGCCTAGCATTTTTTTGAATTACAACACCCTATTAAGCATAAAAGTTCAAATTTCCCATCTGAAAAAGATAAAATAAAAAAATAGATATAAGAAGTAGTATAAGAAGGTGGTAACTGGTTACTCCTATCAAAATAACAACTGAATGATAATTGGTTACTAAGCTAGATCTAGAAATAAAGAATTTGTTCGAAAAAAAAATCTGAGTAGTAGAAGAAGAAAAAGGTGGTAACCAGTTACCCTATCAAAATAACAACTTATTGATAATTGGTTACTAAGCCAAACCTAGAAAAAAAAATCTTAAAAAGAAAAAAGAAAAAATAGATTTAAGAAGTAGAAGAAGAAGAATGTGGTAACTGGTTACCCCTATCAAAATAACAATTTAATGGTACTAGTTATTTTGTCAGATCTTTAAAACAACAACTACATCTGCAAAGTAGATCAGTTATGAAAAAAAAGAAAATCAAATTTAAAAACAACCATGAAGAAGGTAACTGGTTACTTAGCCATATATGGGAAAAAATATCAGATCTAAAAAAAACAATCAGATATGAAAACAACCTTGAAGAAGAAAAAGAAGAAAGAAGAAAGAAGAAAATCAAAGAAGGTAACTAGTTATTTAGTTAGGTCTAAAAATTTTAAATATGATATGAACAAAAAAAAAAACATAAACTCATCGTGATGGTAATTGGTTACAGCTAAATCTAAAAGAAACACAGATTTGAAAACAAAACCAGATCGTCATAGTAACTGGTTACTTAGCCAGACTAACAAAAAAAAAAACTAGATCTGAAAACAAAATCAAATATGACCATTGCAGAAGAAGGAGAAAAAGAAGAAGAAGAACACAATGTTAACTACTTATAAAAAAAAGCAAACAAAAAACCATATCTTAAAAGAAAACAAGATCTACTTGCTATAGAAGAAGAAGAAGAAGAACGACGATGTTCTCCTGTGGCTGGGAGAGGGACTGGCGAACCATCATTGCATAAGAAGAAGAAGAAGAACGATATACAGAGGTGAGAGAAGATACTTTTGCATAAATTTTTGAAACTTTTTATGGTATTTTGTTTTATTACTTTATGGACCTTCCATATCTATTTTTTTTTTCTCATTTTGTTACCATATTTTGTGCAATTCTTTTTTCCCCCTTAAATATAGAAACTCTCTTTATTTTTTCCAATATTTGTGTTAACTTCTCAAAAATATTTCCATATTATTAAAGGTTTTTTTTTCTTCAAATAAATCCATATTTTATTTAATAATTTAGTGTTTAAAATTTTGTGTTATTTTGTTAGGTATTTCTGTAACTATATCTTAATTTAAAAATATTTCACTAAAGTGGTTAAGGAGTGGATCGGCATCAAATTCTCGACTTTCTAGCGAGGTGAACGGCAGCGGCAAAGGGTTGGATTCACTCAATAAGGCAGGTGGTAATGGCCCTTATTTTTTGCCTGGAATATCTCACAAGGGACAGTTGACAAAAGAGGTTAGGAGGAATGAAGGAGAGGAAAGTGGGAATAATCGATACCCGAATTTGGTGGACACTATTAATTCTTGTGATGAGAATATGGTTGTCAATGAAGGAGAAGCAGGCAGGAAGGAGATTCAAAATGATGGGCTTGTGATAATGGATTAGGAGAGGAGACATGTAACCTATTCTTTTGGAGTTGATATTGAGGATACTAGTGATGTCAAAATGGCCAAAATAGAAGATGGGCTTCCAAAAATCTTGAAACAGGCGAGCCTAAAGATGAGGGCCCACCAACAGATTTGAGTTGCTTAAGCTAGAATTTTCTGGGCTTGGGAACCCACGAGCTGTACAATTCTTGAAGGATATCATTATCCAAAAGAAGCCCACTTTTATATTTTTATGTGAAACTTTATGCAGAAAAGATATAGTCGAATGGCTACACCGGCAAACTGAGTTTGAGTGCCTCTTCTCAGTTGACGTTATTGGAAGAAGTGGGGGGGGGGGGGGGGGGGGGGCTAGCTTTCTTGTGGAGAAACAAGGAGGGTGTAGAGTTGTTGGGTTTTTCAAATAACCATATAGATATGGCTGTCAAAATAGAAGGCATGGGTGACTGGCGTTTGACAGGATTTTATGGAGAACCAAACCGAAGCATAAGAAATTTCTCATGGTCTTGTATTCGACAGCTTGTTGCAGAGTCTAACAAGCCTTGGTGTCTAATTGGTGATATGGACAATGTATTGAGCAATGAAGAAAAGAGAGGTGGTGTGTCGTATCCTAATTGGCTTCTAGAAGGGTTTCGACATATTTTATTAGATTGTCATCTAGCGTATATGGACCTCATAGGGTACCATCTCACATGGGAGAGAAGTAGGGGTACTGATGAGTGGGTGGAAGCAAGGTTAGATTGGACCCTAGTAACGGAGGGCTGGAGAGATATGTTTGCTTTTGCTCAGCTTCGTAATTTAGAAATCTCTTTTTCTGACCATTGTTGTAATGCCCCAAAACCCCTAATGAGGTTTAATGGTCGAACTAGTAGGTCAGGATGCATATTTGTGAACTATTTATAAGGCCACATTATAATGTGGATTTGTTCGAGCCATTCGACATGAGACGGTCTTTGAATACAAGTTATCGGTTTGGTCATAACTGGGTTGAATTCGGGGTCGGGGTGAGTCTCGGGGTGATTTGATGATTAGAGCATCACTGAAAATTAAAGGGCAATGGGATATGATTTTATTAGTATTTGAGAATAACGGGAATTGGAGGGCATTAATTATGATTAAAGAGATAAGCGGGAAATGAGAAGTTTGCCCTTGGGGGCTGTTAAGAGATGAATTAAGGATGGGGGTATTTTGGTCATTTGACCTAGGCTATATATAAGTTGAAGGTTGTGGAAGGTTAGCCAAAACAGAGCCTTGTCTTTCCTCCCTCACGATCATCATTTTCCCTTTTCTTTTCCTTTGAATCTTGAAGCAAGTTTGGGGATTCAAACTTGTAGATTGAAGCTTGAGGTCTTAGGCTAGTGTTCAGCCATTGAAGAGATTTCAATTCAAGCTTAAGGTAATGTTTTAGTTCAAGGTTATGGTTCCTTGCTCTGTTTTTATGTTAGTTTTGAGATTGGAGTTTTGATCGGTTTAAGGCTTAGGTTTTGTTGGTTATATGGTGGATAAGTTGTGGTAATAGTTGGTAGCTTTGCTTTGTGATATTAGGAGTGTTTTAATGAGGATTTGAAATGAGTTCGAAGGGGGAAAACAGGGGTTTTTGGCTGAGTTGCAGGTGGGGTCACGGCTTTGTTCTAGAGCACCGTAGCCCAACCTTGTTGAAGGGGAAGGGTGGAGCTGCAAGGTCGTTGGGCCGCGGCATGGTGAAGGAGGGCTACGACCCGTGTTGGGGATTAAAGGGTGGCCGCTTCTGTTTGAGGAGGCGAACCGTGGCATGGTGGTGTAGGGCTACTGCCCTTAGTGGCATTTTGGCCAAAATTAAGTTTTTGGCTTGGGGAATCAAACCTTAGGCCTCAGGATCGTTCCTACTACCCAGTTTAGTAGGATTCGATGTCCTGGAGGCTAGGTTTTGGTCTGGGAACCTTTTGTGATTCATTTTATTGATGGAATCCCATAATTGGTTATGACCAGGTGACCGTCAAGGAACTAAAAGGTTGATCGTTCTCAAGGGTCGTTCTTTTTCTAATTCTCGCTCGAACCAGAGGTAAGATGTAATGCCCCGGAATCCCCAATGCGGTTTAATGGCTGGATTAGTAGGCCGGGAGGGCCATAACTGTTTAATTATGCCATTAAATGATAATATGCATGTTTATGTGAATTATATTATAATATGATGTTATATGCATGCATGTGGGTCCACATTTGATTATTAGGGTGTTTTGATAGTTTGGCCCGTTGAGGGCATATTTGTGTATTTTGGTGCATAATGTGAGTTATGAATGAGATCCCATTATTATGGAGATATATTCGAGCTATTCGGCATGAGACAACCTTATATTTCAAATTAGCGGTTTTGTCATAACGGGGTCTTTTATTGGGATATTGAGTAATAAGAATGTTTATTTGATGATAAATTGGGAGTTTTGACTATAATGCCCCCGGGAGTGTTTTCGAGACCCCGAGCCCTAGGTTTTATTTGAGGTTACTTAAGCTTGAAGTAGCTTGTCAGATAGAATCGTACGTTAGAAAACTCAGGTTACTTAAGCTTGAAGTAGCTTGTCAGATAGAATCGTACGTTAGAAAACTCTTTCTCTCTTCCCGTTAGTTTATTTTACTGTTTGAGACATTTTTGAAGAAATTTCGAGTTCTAGGAGTCAGAATCAAGCGAGGATCGAGGCATAGCGATCCTAGGAAAGATTAGATGCTTCTTGACCGAAGGATTTGACGAGAAACAACCCAATCAAAGGTAATCTAAGTTTTATGTTTTGAGTTCTTAGAGTTTCTAAACTTCGAATTGGATTTTGTGAATCGTTGAGTTTTTGGTTCGTTTGAGCCTTAGGAATTGATGGTTTTGGATCATTGGGAAGTTTGGGAATTTTGATTTTTGGATTTTGAAGTGTTTAGGTATGTTTTTGGAGGGTTTGGGATGAAGGAGGTCGAGTTTTGGCTAGTTCTAGGTTGGGGGTCGCGGCCCTGTTCTTGGGCACCACGGCCCTAGCTCGAAGAAGTAGCTGGGGAGACTTTGGCCTTGCTGGGCGCCGCAGCCCTGGGTATGGGGCGCCGCGGCCCTTGCTCCTGGTGTGGCTGGGGGTCGCGACTCAAGGTGCTAGGGCCATAACTCTTGAGTGGTTTTGAGGCTGTTTGAGTGTTTTGGCCTCGAGAACTTGGTTTTAGGCCTCAGGATTATTCCTACTACCCGGATTAGTGGGGATTGATGTCCCGGAGGCTAGATCTTGGTTTGGGAACCCTTGTTGTTCATTTTATTGATGGTATCCTATATTTGGTTATGACTAGGTGACTGCTAAAGGACTAAAAGTCAGATCGTTCTTTTAGTCATTCTCGCTCGAATCAGAGGTAAGAAAACTGCACCCTGTGTATACGACATGCATGATTGTTGTTGAGGCATGTTGGTTGATAAATGTGGACATTGATTGCATATTAAATGCTTAGCAGAGCTTGCTTACTTTTGTATGGCACTGATTAGTTAGGGACGACACTGGTCACATATTACTGACCTAAGAGCCGGAAAAAGGCATAAGCGGCATGCACACAGGGCTGATTAAAGATTAGATCTAATCGATATCAGCGTTGAATGCCTCTAGGGACATTAATGTTGGACCGACCCTAAGGTCAATGAAACTTATAAGCGCTTGACTAGTCTAAGACTAGTTACTCAGAGCCAGGGCCTAAGGCCTAGGGGACTGCTTGTCACATGGCTAGGGAGCAGAATCCCATGGTTATGACTCTATGGTCATGAGGTAGGTTATGTTGGTGACTAGTCATCATGCACCTATCCTGTTTAAGCTAGTGAAAGGTTCACTTATTTATAAAGCCCCGGTGACCCTAACGTCATATGGCTAAAGAGAACGGAACCCACCTTAGTGACTTTTGCGACTGTCACTCATCCGTTTTGGACTGAAAGTCCTGAATAATGATTATGATCATTGTTGATACTATATTCATGCTATATTGTGTTTTCTTGCTGGGCTTTGGCTCATGGGTGCTATGTGGTGCCACTACAACATTTTAGAGTTTATATCACATTAAAAAAATTACACTTTTTGAAAAGTGTTATTATTGAAAAATTGGGTCAATATCTTAAAAATAATACCATTGGCTTTTGAATATTGGGCTGACAAATATAATAAGGCTAATTATAAAGCCTGTTCATACAAAAAAAAAAAACTCTTCTCTCTCTCTGAACGAAGTATCCTAGATCTTCTCCACTTGCTCTCCTCACCGACGGTGACTTCGCCGCCAATCTAATCGCCGGAAATTGGTGATGATAACCTTATTATCAAGCTCACGATTCATTTATACTAGTTCCAATCCCAAGTTCCCAATTCTTTTTGCCAAAACCTAAACCCATTTCCTTGTAAGCTTCGATCGATCGCTGAAAAATCTTCCAGTTCGATCGTTTTGTAAGTTTTTTGATTAGCAATGTGGTTTTTCAACTCTTCTTCTGTTTGGTTTTTGGAAAGTTTATTATATAAAAAGGACTGCCTTGGTTTATTAATTACGATTTATAGAAATTGGGGATTGATTTTGCTTTGAGTAAATTTATGGATTTTATTCAATTTTGCCTACATTTTCTGGGGAAACTATCGAATTGGTTTCAGTGATCACAGTGATGATCTGTGGATGGAGCTGTGTTAGTGTTGGTTTTGACTATGGTTTTGGTGGGATTGTTATCTATCTAGATCGCAGGAAGAAATAGCCAGGGAGGAGAAATAGCCAGGGAGGCAATAAAGCATGTATTAAGCGAAAGCGACTTTGGATTGAAGAAGGCGCTCATGCTCTGGCCTATATCGCTCTATCGAAGCCTCTAGTTTCTCAGGTTTTCTCTCTAACTTTGAAACCTGTTTGTTCTTGGCGTAACACGCATTTAGATACCAATATTGGATCATTAAGTCGCACACTCTACTGTTGCCTTGGTTTTGTTCTTGATCTGACTATGACTCATGATAATAAATCAGTCATTGCAGCTAGCAGCTCAAACAATTGGTATGTCTGGGATGGTAAACAGGCCTAGGCATTGGTAGACTGAGATAGAACTAAAGGAAAAGGAAACATGTCTTTGGGCAAGGGTATTGGGTCCTTCTTTAAAGTTTCAAGTGATTGATATTAATTTGCTTATATAATTTGGTAGTTTTGAAGAAGCCCATAGACTCCTAATCAACATGATTGATTCTGAAATTTTAGCTGATGTATGTACATATAGTATTGTAATTGATTCTCTTTGCAAAGTGGAGAAACTGAAAGAGTTATATGAACTGATGTTATCAAACGGGGTTTACCAGATTCACTTTGATCAAAGGCTATATGAAGGTTGATAAAACACAAGTGTTAGTAGTGAGTTCTCATCATATAGTTTATGTTCCGTAACTAGCATTGTACAAATTAGGGAATAAGTGGCTGCATTACCCAGATTGATTGTGTTGTGTGTACCAAGACATGAGAACCAAGTACAGCAAAGGATAGCATATATACTTCAATCAGAAAGGTACTTCAGTAAGTTGTAATTAACTTAAATCATCCAATTATCTTTGCTTTGCTTTGCAGCATCAATAAGCTTTTAATTCCTAGTAGTTTGAAATTATTTGCAATGCTTTAATTATTCAAGAGCACAAACCTCTGTTTTGCACCTTCTTTCACCGATTCTTGATATATATATATATATATATAGTATTTTACTTTCTGTCTCTCTGTTTTCTCTCTCTCTCTATATATATATATATTCATACATATATAAACTCATATTTGGTTGATCGAATTAATGGCACTAAGTTTCATGTGGCCATAACAAAGATAAATCATTTTTATCTTATTTCTTTTTCTTTGATTATTCTAGGAGTCTGGAACCATAAAAGTATTCAGTTCTGAGAACTAAGCCTGCAAACCTTATTTGATCCTACATTACTTGAAATTATTAAATTCCTATTTTGAAAATTTATTTCTGCGAACAGTTTCTGATTAAAATTTCCATATCTTATGACCATGACTATTTTTTTCCCATTAACAGGTCCTATTTTTGATGTATCATTACTTTGCTGCAACTGAGATATATAATGTGATCCGTGTCTTTATTGCTGCATATGTTTGGATGATTGGATTTGGCAACTTTTCCTACTATTACATCAGAAAAGATTTTAGTCTTGCACGTTTTACTCAGGTGATTTTTTTTTTATTTCATTTCCATTTAATGTGTCATATGTATTTTCTAACAATAGATTTTTTATCGCCAAAAATGAAAAAATAGACTAAAACTAAAGTAATTTCATATCTTTCCTTATTCTACACCATGCAGGGTATACCGATCCTACAAAGCCAGATCTCTCTCGGCTGCATGAGTGGCATTTCAGATCTGGACTTGATCGTTATATATGGATCATTGGAATGATATATGCATATTGTCATCCAAATGTAAATCATTGAATGTTCATGCTCGCCTGTCTAATAATTATTTTTCCTTTTGGTTTCTTTAGCTGAACAATATTGTTTTATCTTAGGTTGAGAAGTGGATGGAAAAATTGGAGGAAACAGAAACCAAGAAGAGAGTTTCAATCAAAGGGATTGTAGTTGTTGTTTCCGTATTTGTGAGTAGCATTTATGTGACAACAATTTTAGTATCATGAGCTTATATAATGCCAGTGATGATTTTTATGGCTCTTTTATATATATATATATATATATATATATTCTTCTCACTTCATTCATGATCCTTTGTGTAGGTTGGTTATTTATGGTTCGAGTACATTTACAAGCTCGACAAGGTTTCATATAACAAGTTCCATCCCTACACCTCATGGATCCCTATAACGTGCGTGTTATACATGAGTAATAATATGGATAATATTATGATGACATAAATCATTTGCATAGATTCACAGGACACTTCTTTCTGTCTTTAATTTCTCTTCTTTTTTTTTACCAGGGTTATATAAGTTTGCGGAACTTCACCCAGCAATTCTGAAATTTCTCCATATAAATTGTCTAACCCTTAAAAAGGCTCAAACATCAGGATCATTTATTCTTCTAATTTTTTTAACGTTATACTTTTGACAATTTATATGTAGATGGCTTGGAAAGGTTACTCTTGAAACCTACATTTCTCAGTTCCACATCTGGTTGAGGTTTGTGCTCTTGATCCTTTTGTTTTGTTTGCAATGCTTTTAATGTAAATTCTCACACTAACACAAGTTTGTACTATACAAATGCTAGTAATTTACTTATGTAAATTTAGGATTTATTGAAAAATAGCTGTTATGCTACTGAACCTTACATTTTAAAAAAAAAAAATTATATCCTAAACTTTTTTTACTTGAGACATGTTAATTAGACTTGTTGTGACCTGGTTTATTGGTTTTAAGTTTGTGTTCTAAATTTGGTCAGGTACTTCCTACTATATAAAGTTTCTTCGGAGTATACCACATGATCCAGTGATGACAGATTCGAGTTCGACTACAAAATTTTAGAAGTGTTTTTTTTTATTTTTTATTTTGTGGTGTACTACTTTTATATATTAGCTTAACTTTTTAGTTAATATTTTAGAAATGTTTTGTATTGCACTTAATTACTAATTACTAATGTAATGATATTAATATTTAGTGAATATTTGTTTTTGTAATATATTTGATCAAAATATATACATAATAAAATTTATTAAAATATTATATAAATAAATATAATAATTTGTTTTAAAATATATGACAATAATAAATGCTATTACATTTATAATATAACAAAAAGAAATTGTTATAAATTCATCATTTATAACATATTATAGTGCTTAGTTTAGATAATTACAACTATAACCAAACGTTATCATTAATATAATATAACAAGCACGAAATGTTATAAAAAATCTATAATAACATTTTTTATAACTCTTAAATAATGTTATGAAATAGGCATAATTAGTTGCTCTTGACATCATATTTATAAGCTTGATAAATAGATATTATATGTATATTATAACAAAGAAAAAATGTTATATAATAGTTAATTATAACACAATTGATAACACTTGAAAATTATTATAAAAATGTTTGGACTTTTAATAACACGGCCTATGTTAACATTTGATAAAGTGTTATAAACTGTTTTTTATAGCACTTTTTCAGAGTTATTCTAAATGTTTTTTCTTGTAGTGTGCAGGTAAAAGGAAGGAAAAGCTCACCCAGCCTTGAGTGGAGAGCTTAGGTGATGTTGTGTACATATGCAGCCGCTTGACCACCACGGCCAAGGAGTTCTCAGAGGAACTAGGGGGTTTACCCTATTTTTGTCACTTAGGTCGGCGAGTTTGTAAATTTGAAACAGTAATGACCAGTTTGAGTTGTAAATAACTTGTAAACGTTTTGATGGGCCCATGAACAGTTTTATGTTCTAAATAAAATATATCCTTTCCTTTTGATTGGTTTTCCACCTTAGCCTGTTAATAACACTTATAAGCACGTTTTTAACCAAAGAACTCGGGTAGCGAGTTAAATTTCTGGTTCACCGTTCACCGTAACTGTTCTGGGGTAACCAGGGCGTTACATAAGAAAACTGCACCCCATACGTAACATGCATGGTTATTCATGAGGCATGTTGAATGTTTAAATGTGGACGTTGATTGTATATCAAATGCTTAGCAATTATTGCTTACTTGTGAATGGCACTGACTTATTAGTCAGAATCGGTAATGGTGTCAGAACTGACTGTGAAGTTGTGACTTACTAGTCAAGTTCAACAGTAGTACTAAGCACTGGTCGTATGTTATTGACCTATGAGTTAGGAACGGCATAAGCGTCATGAACGCAGAGCCAAAAATATTAGATCTAATCGACATCAGCATTGAATGACTCATCATGAGCATTAATGTCAGACTGACCCCAAGTTTGATGAAAACTAAAAGCGCTTGCCTAGTTGCATGGCTAGTCACTCAGAGTCAGAGCCAGAAGGCCTAGGTGACTCCATTGTCACATGGCTAAGGGTACGGAACCCACGCTAGTGATTCCATGATCACTTATTTGGTTTACATCAGTGACTTGCTCATCAGTCACTCACCTGGTTTAAGCTAGTGACTCGATCACTCATTTGTAAAGGGTGCAGAACCCACATTAGTGACTTTTACAACTGTCACTCATCTATTTAGGGCTATAAGTCCTAGATGATTATCATGATCATCATTTGATATTGTATACATGCAGTAATGAGTTCTCTTGCTGGGATTTGGCTCATGGGTGCTATGTGGTGCAGGTAAAGGGAAAGAAAAGCTCATCCAGCCGTGAGTGGAGAGCTTAGGTGGCGATGTGTACATATGCGGCCGCTTGACCACTACGGCTAAGGAGTTCTTGGAGGAACTAGGGGGTTAACCCTTTTTTTGCCGCTTAGGTCGACGTGTTGTAAATTTTACACTGTAATGACCATTTTGGATTGTAAATAACTTGTAAACGTCTTTTTATGGGCCCATAAACAGTTTTATATTTTAAATAAAATATATCATTTCATTTTTTATTGGTTTTTCACCTTAACCTATTAATAACACCTAGATGCACGTTTATAACCAAAGAACTCGATTAGCAAGTTAAGCACGGTTCAAAGTTCACAGTAACGGTCTTGGAGTAACCAGGACGTTACAATTGTCCCTTGTTCTTGGACCTAAAATTCCCTACTGATCTGCTCCCTCTTAAACGTTTTAGATTTGAAAACACATGGCTTCGTGAGCCTATGTGTTATCAAATTATTCAAGAGGAGTGGGAGGTGCACATGGGTCTTGATTTACAGAGCAAAATTAAGCTTTGTAGTGAGAAGCTTTCTATTAGGGGTAGAGAATATACAGGCAACTTTAAGCAAAGAATAAATCAGTGTAAAAAGGAGGTAAAAAGACTCAAACAAAGAAGGGATGTAGCGTCTGTGAATGAGTATAAGGCATAACAGGAGAAACTTTTGAGGTGCTAACGCAGAGGAAAGTCTTTTGGTGTCAAAGGTCAAAACAACTTTGACTTCAAGACGGGGATCACAATAATAAGCTTTTGCATGCCACTGATAATGCAAGAAAGAAAAATAATCAAGTACAGAGGTTGAGGAGGAGTGACAGAACTTGAGTTGATTGGGAGAATGGATTATCTGAGGTTATGGTGGGGTACTTTAATGAATTGTTCAAAGCATATAATACAGAGTGTGAAGAAGTACTTGGCATAGATACCCCTTCTATTACTGATGGTCAAAACGTTGAATTATTGAAACCTATTTCGATGAGGAGGTAAAGGAGGCAGTGTTTCAAAATAAATCACCAGGTCCTGATGGTATGAGTCTGGGTTTCTACCAGAAGTATTGGAGCATAGTAGGTGGAGATGTGCGTCAGTTGGTGAGAAGTTTCTTTGAGGGAGGAACGCTTCCTACGAGTCTGAGTGAAATAATTGTTGTGTTAATTACTGCAACTATGCATGTTCTTTGTAATCACGTCAACAAACCATTCGAAAAAAAAAACAAAAATAATACATTTTCAATATTTTCTACAGTTCGAGGGCATTTTCGCCACACAAAAAAATTTAGAGACAAAACTCTACAAAGGGTCATACGTTCAGGGGAAAATGCTATTTTTCAAGCTTAATATATAATGATTTCAATCTACTTAATATATACTGATTTGAGATTCAAACATATAGAAATTTAGGTCAAATGATATGTGTATAAATAAGAGAGAATATGTTAAATCGAGAGAGACATGACATGATTTGTTAAATAGGGTTTAGTAATTAGGGTAAAGGAAGACCCACAATGAAAGTTTCTCTTCTTTTAAAATTCCATTCTCTAGCTTCTTTCCCTATCTTTAGGGGACAAGGAGACTTGGGTTGATAAAGCCCCTTAACAAATCTTCCAACCTAGAGCTTGGAAAAAGATCAAATGATAATATGATATTATTGTGCAAAGGAATAGTCTAAGGTATAATTAGCACGTTTTATGTTTGATTAGTTGGGAAAGAGACAGGAAATTACAGTCCATGTGCCAAGGAATCAATATCAAAGAAAAAAAAAAGAACCAAACTTTTTAAATTCAAACGCGGTGCACTGAAGAGTGAAGAAGGCAGCTGGGTTGGAGAAGACTAGCTACTACTGTCCTTGACTTGTGGTCTTTCCTCATGTAAGCTCGACCCTTCTCCTATAAAAGGGACTATATTAAACATGGCCCTTCTCACCAAATTAATAATTATATTCAAGATGCAGATGATGATGAGTATTATATTAGTGGTGATTGGCTTAGCAAACACAATGGAAATGGGAGTCAAATCCTTGCCTCATGGCTGCCCTGAAAGCAGTAGATGCGGTCATCTAAATGTTCCATATCCTTTTAGCACAGACGAAGATTGTGCTCTTGAAACAGATTTCTTTATCGATTGTTGGGGACATGGTTCCGAATCCGAGAACCCCACACCACTACTCATGAGAAGTCATACTGTCACTAACATATCCCTCCTCTCCTTGATGCTGAAATGGAGATCTTGAGGTATGTAGCCAGTGAGTGCTATGACAATACTGGCTAGCAAACAGATAGTGATAATAGTCCCTTACTCTTCTACGGCGGCTCCTTCAGTGTCTCCCACACCAAAAACAAGTTCCTTGTCATCGGTTGCGACACATATGCAACTTTCACCGGCAATCGGGGCGGGACCAATTACACCACCGGACCGGCTGCATATCCTTGTGTCAAGAGAGTGACTTGGACAGATTCGGTAATGAGACTTGTTCCGGAATTGGATGTTGTGAAATCTCTATTCCAAAGGGGTTCAAGAATATGTATCAAAGTTCAACCCTTGCAGCAACGCCTTCGTTTTCAGAGATGACAAGTTCAAGTTCAACAACATAATGATCACAAGAAGACTCTTCGATCACGTTAAGAGATTTCCCATGATTATCAACCGGTCAATTGGGAACGTGTCCTGCCAGGAAGCCCAAAAATTGGACAATTACTCGTGCAAGGCTGCTAATAGCAAGTGCGTCGATTCTGCTACCGGACTTGGTTACACTTGCCGGTGTTCTCAGGGTTATGAAGGGAAACCTTATCTTCCAAATGCTTGTCACGGTATGTACGTACGTAATACTATTTTTAATCATCTTTATACAAGAGTTTTTTATATGATTTTTAGCTCAAAAAAATCCTATTTTAATTTGTTTGATTATTTATTTTAATTATGATTTCTTATGAAAAAATTATGTAAGCCTTCTTTATGATTAGGGTGTGTTTCTAAACTTAGAAAAATAAGCCATCTTTATTATTTTCTAAGTGTTTTTCTAATTATCCTATATGTCTTAATTCTCAGGCTCGAAACTCATCGTTGTTCCAAAGTTAACCATATTGAGGGAGGGCTGGGATCAGTAAAATCGTTCCCACTACTATGGCCCCCTAAACTCTCAATATAGAATCTGGTCCATTGATTTGTATCCACCCTCACCGGACTTGGTCATTATTTATTATGATTGTAAAAAAAAATCAAACTCATACATGTCATTCAAAAATAACAACGATATTTATTTGGAAAAAAAAGTTTTCACTATGTACTATCATAAATGCAAAGATAATAAATAAAATAAATAACGAAAAATAAACTAATTTACAAATATTCTTAACTGAAACATAAGAGCTAAAACGTTAACTAAACACATAATCATAACAACTATAACATAAACAGCTTACATTGGTGGTTAGATTCGGAGCTTGAGCGTGTGTATCAAGGAGAACTTCATGTAAATGGATCGTTTCTCTGATACCAACTAGAATGATCCAACTATTTCTAAGACCTTGGACCATTAGATCTACTATACATAGCTACTATTTTGGGAAAGATACATAAGAAATAATATAACTTTATTAAATCTCAAAATATTGTATCAAATACATAATAATAGAAAATATGGCATGGGTACCCATTGTTTAAAACATAAAACATAATTTTAAACTAAAGAAAATTATTTTCAAAACTAAATGCGGAAAAACATGATTTAAAAGACTAAAAATAAATAACTTCATCCTCGATCGACACGCAGTCCACACATTCCATCCATCCTCAACACACAAGCCAAGCTACCAAGAATCTTTCCGCCTCTGTATCTAGTTTCTTGCATCACACTAAAAAAAATAAAGGAATGAGCCTAATGTCTAGCAAGGAAAAACTACTAACACCATAAACATACACATAAAATCATATCATAACATATACTAAAAACATATTATAACATATACTATAAATATATTATAACATATTCCATATAAGACTATACTAATAATGGCCATTATGACATGTGATAAACCATCTACGTCCCCTATCTAATATTTGAGGTAGGTTAGATTACATGTAGTGTATGATAACCCATCTACATCCCCTGTCTAATAGTTGAGGTAGGGTAAATCATAACATAACATATTAAAACATAAACTTATCATAACATATTATACATAACATAATATAAAAGCATAACATATCATTCAAACATACAAGATCTAGCCTATTTTCCTTACCAAAACCGGGATATGAGAACAAATGTGGGACTTGGAACACTCCTAAACCAATAATATGAATAGTGAGTATTTCTTAAAAGAAAGAGATGAAAAGACTAGAACTAAACCACCAAGAGAAAACTTACCGAAAAGACACCTTAAGTTCAAAGAACTTAAAAACCTAACCACAAAAACCATAACAAAAGTTAGAACCTGAATGAAAACTAAAGAAACTAAGGAATCAAACAGGATTGAACTTAAGAATAAGGGTACCTTTGTTGACCTTATAGATTGGCCTAACTCCAATACAGAAATACTCTAATCCTTACTTCCCAAGTGTTTGATAAAGCTTAAAAATAGTAAAACTTTTTTTCTTTCCCAACCCAAGTGTATCACTCTTATGTCTCACTAATACCTTGGAGTCTGATCATAGCTGAAGAGTAAGTGAATGGGCTGGGTTCTAAGTCATATATATAGAGTTCTAGGTATAAAAATATTCTTTTTGGCTTTGAATAAAAATAATGAATTTAATTGAAAATATTTGAATATTCTTCAGTCAAAGGCTTAGGACTTGGTCAAATTGTTCAGAGAGAGGCTTAAGGAGTCAAAGCTTGATTTTTAAAATTAAAAACAAAAATAATAAAAACAAATAGAATCCTAACTTCTAACTCCCTAAATCTCGTAACTCTAAACTCACCTGCAGTAAAATCAACATAACGGGAGCTTCATGACTTAGATTTAGACCATATTTATACTGTTAGAAAGAGAATTTAATTATCTACAACTTTCTAGAAATACTATTTTTCGAAATTCATAACATAACTGGGTCAAAAATAGGTCAGAAGTTACAGTATCTTAAAGTTACAAAAAATCTATTTAATTATCTAAATAACAACCTAATCCACAAATAAATAAAATTGTGACAAATGTCATGCTCCTAATAGATTTTGGTGAAGACTAAGTCTTATATTTCCCTTATTTTATCATTAAAATAATAATTCCTTAATAATCATGCATATGACAAGTGTCATAATTCTACTGGCTCTATCTAAACCTTAGGAATAACCATGCTCATGACAAGTGTCATATTCTTATTGGCTCTATCTGAACCTTAGGTTATAATAATTATCATATTAATAACCAGCAATATTAATCAAACCTTATGTTATAATTAATATTCTTAAACTATAGGTTAAACTTATAAAATTCATAACTATTGGTAGGAATTTCTAACTAAGTCCCGGTTTGAACCAAAATCCACGAAATCTAACATACTACAAACTAATACTAGATATTGCTACTACTACTACTACTATCTAACTAGCTAAGTAAAATTTTGGGACTCTACAATTCTCCCCTACTTAAAAGAATTTCGTCCCCAAAATTTACTTATCAAACAATTCCGGATACCGATCTAACATGTCTTCCTCCAACTCCCACATTGCCTCCAGTTCAGAACTATTTCTCCATAGGACTTTGACTATAGGAAAACTCTTAGACCGTAATTCTTTCATCCCTCTATCTAGGATGCTAACCGGTCATTCCTCGTAACTCAAGTCTTTCTAGAGTGCTATCGTATCGTACTTGAGGACGTGAGATGGGTCTGACACATATCTATGCAGCATCGAGATGTGAAATATATTATGACTATCTGTTAAAGCTAGAGGTAGGGCTAATCTATATGCAACTGCTCCCACTTTGTCCAATATCTCAAAAGGACCTATAAACCTGGGACTAAGCTTACCTTTCTTCCCGAACCGCTTCACATCTTTCATAGGAGATATCCTTAAGAAGACTTGATCTCCGACTTCGAATTCCACATCACGCCACTTGGCATCCGCACAACTTTTCTAATGGCTTTGAGCAGCGAGCATACGCTTTCTAATCAGCGCTACTACATCATGAGCACCTCTAACAGCTTCAGGTCCAAGTAGTTGCCTTTCTCCTACCTCATCCTAATGCAACGGCGATCGACCCTTCTACCATAAAGTAGCTTGTAGGGTGCAATCTTGATTGTTGACTGGTAGCTATTGTTGTAAGAGAATTATTTCAGTGGCAAATACTTACTACAAGATCTCGATGTAAACACCAATCCTCTATCGAATACTATTGTCTTAGAGATTCTATGTAGTCGTACTATTTCTTGGACTTAAACGTCTGCGTATTGATCTATTGTGTACGAAGTCTTAACATATAGGAAATGAACTGACTTGGTTAATCTATCTATTACTATCCAAGTCGAATCATGATGCTTACTTGTTCGTAGCAAACCCGTCACGAAATCTATGGCTATATCATCCCATTTTCATTTTGGAATGCTAAGTGGTTACAATAAGCCTACAGGCTGCTGATGTTTTGCTTTCACTTGCTGGCATACCAAGCATTTAGACACATACTCCTCTATATCTTTCTTCATTCCTAGTCACCAATATAACACTTTAAGGTCGTGAGTCATCTTGGTCGACCTTGGGTGAACTAAGTATGGGGTATTGTGCGCTTCTTTTAAAGTCTTCATCATAATCCCTTGATCATTTGGCACGCATACCTGATCCTTGTATCTTAATAACCCCTAACTAGATATTGGGAAATTTGTGGCCTTCCTTTCTCTAACTGCATCCATATGTGCAACTAATGTGTCATCATGTCCTTGCCCAATCTATATATCTTCTAACAGGCTTGACTGGATGGACAAGTTATTCAGGTTACCAATGACTACTTCTATTCCAGCATTGATCAGCTCCTGCTGTAGGGCTTTTCTATTCAAGCTAATGATGCTAGACTTCCGTAATTCTTCCTACTTAGTGCATCAACAACTACATTTTCCTTGAGGCGTAGGCTATCACCTTATCATTCTGCATCAGCACACAACCCAATCCTTGCTTTGACGCATCGCAATAGACTACAAACTTATCATTGGGTATCGGTACACAAAGTACTGGTGCTGAGCATATCCTTAAGCAACTGGAAACTCTCTTCACACTTATCCGTCCAATTGAACCTTTGATGCTTCTGGGTCAGGTTGGTAAGTGGAGTGGCTATCTTAGAAAAGCCTTCTACAAACCTCCAGTAATAGCCTGCCAGTCCCAGAAAACTTCTTACCTTAGACGCGTTCTTTGGTCTTGGCCAATCTTTACAACCTCTACCTTAGATGGGTCTACCGCAATCCCGTCCTTGGATACTATGTGGCCGAGAAATGCTACTTGTGAAAGTCAAAATTTGCACTTCTTGAACTTGGCGTAAAGCTGATGCTCCTTTAGTCACAGCAAGATCAACCTTAAATGTTTCTCATGCTCGACTTTATCCTTTGTGTACACCAAGATATCATCAATGAATACTACGATGAATTTATCCAAGTAGTCTTTAAAGACCCTATTCATTAAATCCATAAACGCGGCCGGAGCGTTGGTAAGACCAAAAGACATAACTAGAAACTCATAATGTCCATAACGAGTTCTAAAAGCCGTCTTGGGAATATCCTCTTTCCGTACCCTGAGCTAATGATACCCAGACCGTAGATCAATCTTTGAAAACACGGTCACTCCTTAGAGTTGATCAAACAAGTCGTCAAGTCAAGGTAGCGGGTACTTATTGTTAATTGTCACCTTATTCAGCTCGCGATAATCTATACACATATCCGCATGCTTCCATCCTTCTTCTTCACAAATAGTATTGGTGCTCTCCATAGCGAATGGCTCGTTCTAATGAAACCTAAGTCTAAGAGTTCTTTTAACTATATCTTTAACTCCTTGAGTTCGGTAGGAGCCATCCGGTATGGTGCCTTGGAGGTAGGCTCGGTGCCCGGTACTAATTCAATTGTGAAGTCAATTTCTTGCGTCGGCGACAATCCTGGAAAGTCGTCAGGAAATACCTCTGGAAATTCCCTTACAATATGTACATCTTCGACCTTTAGTGGTGTCCCCTTTACCACATGCGTAACGCTAGCTAAGAATGTGTAACATCCTTTTTCTATCATCCTCTAAGCTTTGAGAGAAGAAATAAGCAGCGTATGTAGTCCTAAAACTTTTCCCATATAGCATCGTTTCTGACCGCTAGGAGTCTCAAACATCACTTGCTTACGTCTGCTATTGATGGTTGCGCCATGCCTTGCTAGCCCGTCCATGCCTAATATCATGTTGAAGTCTTTGATCTCTAGTTCTATCAGGCCTCCTTCTAGTTCTACGTCCTCAATTTTGATCGGTACGCCTCATACTATCCGTGATGATAGGACAATTTTACCCGAAGGCAACTATGTCACAAACCTAGTTCTACAAGGTTTGTCTAATTTCTCTATCATTCCTAACGAGATATACGAGTATGTTGTTCCTGAATCAAACAATACTAGAACATATACTATCGAGGATAGGAATCTGACCTGTAATTGCTTTGTTACTAGCGTCAGCTTCTCCTTGGGTTAAGGCAAATACCCTGGCAGGAACCATCGTATTGTCCATTTTCTCCTCTTGCTTGAGTTGGGGACACTGCCTCCTTCGGTGACCTTCCTGGCCATAGTTGAAGCATCCCTTGATGTTTGCATGACATTCCCCAAGATGTTTCTTTTGGCACTTAGAGCATTGCGGGTATTCTGCATAACCCAACTTATTGTCTTTGTTGATTATTCGTGCTTTTTTATCATCATTGGCCTGCTTATCATCAGGATGCCTTCTCTTTTGACCATTACTATTACTATTGCTATGCTGACGACTGTTGTTGTGGTTGTTCCGACCATTCCGAGGTTGACCCTACTGTTTAGGCTTAGGCTTACTAGCCTTCTCCTTACTAACATTCGTTTTAAGCCTTTATACTTCTATTGCTATTTCTAGAACATCGACATAGGTAGTATTTCCTAGGTTTGCTAGCCTAACCTCTAATTCAATCTTTGTTCTAAGTCCTCTAACGAACTTGGTCACCCTCAAAAAGTCAGTTAGAACCAACTCTGGTGCAAACTTGGCTAATCTATTGAACTGCCGAGCATATTCTACTACCGTTAAGTTGCCCTACTTAAAACTAGCAAACTCCTCGACCCTTGTAGCGATGACTGCCGAGTTGTAATACTTCTTGTGGAACAGCTCCACAAATCTTGTCCATATCATGGAGGCGACATTGTTAGTTTGCTGAACTAAGTCCCACCATATTCTAGCATCCTTCTTAAGCAGAGATGAAACGCAGGATATGCGGTCCGCGTTGCCGAGATTCATATAAGCTATGATCGGCTCAACATTTCTGAGCCATTCTTCTGCCTCAAAAGGGTCTGTTGTCCTTTCAAAGTTTGGAGTGTGTTACTTGCGAAACCGCTCGTAGATTGGCTCCATGTGCTGAGCTGGGTATGACGCATAGTTCGCCATTGGCCATCCCCCATAAGGACCTACTTGATGGGGTACTTGAGCCATCTGCTCAGGCTGTGGTTGCGGCTGAGGTGGAGGTTGAGTCTGTTGTCGCTGTTGCTGTAGTAATTCCTTCACTTGTTTTCGTAGTCTTGCAATTTTTGCAGTGTTGTCATTCGGCGCGGCTATGCTCTTTCATTAGCAGCAGTAGTGGTAGCACGCTCTTCTTTTCTATGAACTGGAGGGGCTTCATAAGTTTCAGGAGCGACGCTTGAGGCATTGGCTTTGTTGCGAGCAAATCTTTTGAGTGACATCTTCAGCAAAGTTCTAATAGTCGAGGAAACATATTAGAACTTACCCTAATAGGCTCTAAGGCAAAAACTTAATCTAAGCAAACATAACTCGGACCTATTAATTTTGATTTCTTATGAAAAAATTATGTAAGTCTTCTTTATGATTAGGGTGTGTTTCTAAACTTAGAAAAATAAGCCATCTTTATTATTTTCTAAGTATGTTTCTAATTATCCTATATGACTTAATTCTCACGCTCGAAACTCATCGTTGTTCCAAATTTAACCATATTGAGGAAGGGTTGGGATCAGTAAAATCGTTCCCACTACTATGGCCCATTCCATTGATTTGTATCCACCCTCACCGAACTTGGTCATTATTTATTAAATTTATTATTTATTATGATTGTAAAAAAAATCAAACTCATACATGTCATTCAAAAATAACAATGATATTTATTTGTAAAAAAAAGTTTTCACTATGTACAATCATAAATGCAAAGATAATAAATAAAATAAATAATGAAAAATAAACTAATTTACAAATATTCTTAATTGAAACATAAGAGCTAAAACGTTAACTAAACACATAATCATAACAACTATAACATAAACAACTTACATTAGCGATTAGATTCGGAGCTTGAGCGTGTGTATCAAGGAGAACTTCATGTAAATGGACTGTTTCTCTGATACCAACTGTAATGACCCAACTATTTCTAAGACCTTGGACCATTAGATCTACTATACATAGCTGCTATTTTGGGAAAGATACATAAGAAATAATATAACTTTATTAAATCTCAAAATATTGTATCAAATATATAATAATAGAAAATATGGCATGGGTACCCATTGTTTAAAACATAAAACATAATTTTAAACTAAAGAAAATTGTTTTCAAAACTAAATGCGGAAAAACATGATTTAAAAGACTAAAAATAAATAACTTCATCCTCGATCGACACGCAGTCCACACATTCCATCCATCCTCAACACACAAGCCAAGCTACCAAGAATATTTCCGCCTCCGTATCTAGTTTCCTGCATCACACTAAAAAAAATAAAGGAATGAGCCTAATGCCCAGCAAGGATAAACTACTAATACCATAAACATACACATAAAATCATATCACAACATATGCTATAAACATATCATAACATATACTAAAAACATATTATAACATATACTATAAACATATTATAACATATTCCATATAAGACTATACTAATAATTGCCATTATGACATGTGATAAACCATTTAAGTCCCCTGTCTAATATTTGAGGTAGGTTAGATCACATGTAGTGTATGATAAACCATCTACGTTCCCTGTCTAATATTTGAGGTAGGGTAAATCATAACATAACATATTAAAACATAAACTTATCATAACATATTATACATAGCATAACATAAAAGCATAACATATCATTCAACCATACAAGATCTAGCCTATTTTCCTTACCAAAACCGGGATAAGAGAACAAATGCGAGACTTGGAACACTCCTAAACCAATAATAAGAATAGTGAGTATTTCTTAAAAGAAAGAGATGAAAAGACTAGAACTAAACCACCAAGAGAAAACTTACCGAAAAACACCTTAAGTTTAAAGAACTTAAAAACCTAACCACAAAAACCATAACAAAAGTTAGAACCTGAATGAAAACTAAAGAAACTAAGGAATCAAACAGGATTGAACTTAAGAATAAGGGTACCTTTGTTGACCTTATAGATTGGCCTAACTCCAATACCGAAATACTCTAATCCTTACTTCCCAAGTGTTTGATAAAGCTTAAAAATAGTAAAACTTTTTTTCTTTCCCAACCCAAGTGTATCACTCTTATGTCTCACTAATACCTTGGAGTCTGATCATAGCTGAAGAGTAAGTGAAAGGGCTGGGTTCTAAGTCATATATATAGAGTTCTAGGTATAAAAATATTCTTTTTGGCTTTGAATAAAAATAATGAATTTAATTGAAAATATTTGAATATTCTTCAGTCAAAGGCTTAGGACTTGGTCAAATTGTTTAGATAGAGGCTTAAGGAGTCAAAGCTTGATTTTTAAAATTAAAAACAAAAATAATAAAAACAAATAGAATCCTAACTTCTAACTCCCTAAATCTCATAACTCTAAACTCACCTGCAGTAAAATCAACATAATTGGAGCTGTCAGACTTCGATTTAGACCATCTTTATACTGTTAGAAAGAAAATTCAATTATCTACAACTTTCTAGAAATACTATTTTTTGAAATTCATAACATAACTAGGTCAAAAATAGGTTGGAAGTTATAGTACCCTAAAGTTACAGAAAATCTGTTTAATTATCTAAATAACAACCTAAACCACAAATAAATAAAATTGTGACAAATGTCATGCTCTTAACAGATTCTGGTGAAGACTAAGTCTTATATTTCCCTTATTTTATCATTAAAATAATAATTCCTTAATAATCATGCATATGACAAGTGTCATAATTCTACTGGCTCTATCTAAACCTTAGGAATAACCATGCTCATGACAAGTGTCATATTCTTATTGGCTCTATCTAAACCTTAGGTTATAATAATTATCATATTAATAACCAGCAATATTAATCAAACCTTATGTTATAATTAATATTCTTAAACTATAGGTTAAACTTATAAAATCCATAACTATTGCTAGGAGTTTCCAACTAAGTCCCGGGTTGAACCAAAATCCACGAAATCTAACATACTACAAACTAATACTAGATATTGCTACTAATACTACTATCTAACTAAGTAAGTAAAATTATGGGACTCTACAAACCTATAGTTTAAGAATATTAATTATAACATAAGGTTTGATTAATATAGCTAATTATAAAGATGTCATTTATTATACTATAAGGTTTAGATAGAACTAATAAGATCATGACACTTGTCGTGTGCATGTTTATTTAAGGATTTCATTATAGTTTAAATAAAATAAAATTCTAGAAACTCTAGAATCTTCCAAGACCATTAAGAGCATGACACTTGTCATAATCTTTTTATTTGATTAATTCAAAAATAGAAGTTTCTAGAAGCTCTAGACCCTTCCAGAACTTGCTGGAATCTCGTATTACTCAGTCAAACCTGATTAATCACTTCAAATTATGCTAAAAAAGAGCAATTACATGTTTAATATGTTCACGTATGTCAATATATCGCCGCATAGGGGTCGATATATCGCCTACGGAAGATACAAAAAGCACGTCGACTTTGCACGAACGATCGAACCAGCCTCGGGAATACTGGGAGAGGCGATATATTGCCTATAGGGGGAGATATATCGGCCCCACCTATGTATTTCTGAAAGTTCGATTTTTCAATTTTAAAAATAGCTTAACCTCTTGACTTGCCTTTGAACGTTTTTGACCGAGTCTTAAGCACTTGTTGAACGAATATTCAAATATATTTCAATTAATATTCATTATTTTATTCAAGCTAAAAGGAGGTAGTTTCACTCCTTGAACTCTATAAATAGGACCTAGTACCCAGCCATTTCTCTCATTCTTTAAGCTGTGTTCAGAGCCTTCAACCTGCTAGGATTACTATAGAGTGATAAATACTTGGGTTGGGATAAAAGCTTTATCGTGTTAAGCTTTATAAACACTTGGGAAGTGAGATATAGAGTGTATTTTCAATATCGAGGTGTAGATCGGTTCTAGTACATCCAAAGGTATTCTTATTCTTAAGTTCATTTCTGTATGTTTCTTTAGTTTCCTTTAGTTTTCTTTAGTCAAATTCTATCTCGTTGTTTCCATTCTTGGTTAGGCATTTAAGTTCTTTGAACTTAAGGTTTCTTTTCGGTAAGCTTCTTCTTGGTGGTTTAGTTATCTTCTTTATCATCTCTTTTCTTTAGAAATAATCACGTTCTTATTGTTGGTTTTAGGAGTGTTCCAAATCTCGCCCTTGTTCTCAAATATCCCAGTATTGGTAAGGAAAATAGGATAGATTTTGTATGCTTTTATGTTTCGGTATATGCTATGATTTATGTATGATATGTTTTTAGTTTTTTTAGCATATAAATTGTTTGGATAACAAACATATAACTTGTTTAGATAACAAGTCCCAATAATATATTCCTTGGGCATATGATTGTTTAGATAACGAGTCCCATAAATTTATATGACTTGTTTAGATATCTAAGCCCCATAAATTTATGGGCATATGATTGCTTAGCTAGCAAGCCCTAAGAAGGATGATGGCCATTATAATGCATGTTTTATAGTATATGTTTTGTAGTCTTATGTTATGCTTTATGTTGTATGTGCTAGTAGATTTTCCTTGCTGGGAATTAGGCTCATTCCTTTAATTTTTTATGTATGCAAGGAAATAGTTATAGCGGCGGAAGGATTCGTGGTAGCTTGGCTTGTGTATTAAGGATGAAGGGATTCGATGGACTGCGTGATGATTCGAGGACGACGCTATTTTTAGTCTCTTTAAATTATGTTTTTATGTATTTTCTGCATTTAGCTTTGTAAACAATTTCCTTTAGTTTAAAGTTATGTTTTGTTTTAAAACAATGGGATCCATATCACTCAATTGTGTATTTCAATATTTACTTTGGAGTTTTTAATAAAGTTATGAATATTTCTTATGTGTTTTTTATTTAAATTAGTAGCTATATCTAGTAGCTTTAATGGTCCAAGGTCTTAGAATTAGTGGGTCATTACAGAAATACATGTGGGAAGGCTTGATAGAACAAGGGAGCCTAAGCCAATTAGTCGAGTAGGATGCAAGGTTTGCTTTCGAGTGAACTTGGTGAAGGGTAGTAGGCATTGGATATGCAAAGAATTCAACCCAATTCATTCTCCCAACGTTGTAGCAGACAACCATAAATAATTCCTTCGATCCAATCGGGTAATCTCAGATGGAACCTTGACGACGGCACAAATAATGAAGAAGTCAGGCATAAGAACTTGCCACATCATGTTGTACATGGCAAAGCAAATGGGTGGTTATGAGAAGATTCCATTCACATCAAAAGATCTTTACAATCGACTATCCCATGCTTCAAAAGTTGAGTTTATCGGTTCCAATGCAGGGCGTGCAATCAGATATTTGGAGCATAAAGCTGATGAAGACCCTGGTTTTTTTTTGGACAGTTTTCGTACAATAAGGATAATCTTCTTCTTAATTTATTTTGGGCAGATGGGAGATGTAGATCAGACTATGAAACATATGGCCA
This sequence comes from Humulus lupulus, assembly GCF_963169125.1. Classification (NCBI taxonomy): domain Eukaryota; kingdom Viridiplantae; phylum Streptophyta; class Magnoliopsida; order Rosales; family Cannabaceae; genus Humulus; species Humulus lupulus. The sequence continues at coordinate 11,069,415 of NC_084801.1, forward strand.
TGCAGTAGCTTTTGATTCGACATACAAGACTAATAGTTATGGGAAGCCGCTGCTGATATGTATAGGAATTAATAACTACTATAGAACGTGCATTTTGGGCTTGCCATTCTTGACAATGAGTCTGGAAACAGCTACAAGTGGGCGAGAAGGGCTTTCGTGGAATGCATGGGAGGTGTTCTACCCAAAACAGTAGTGACAGATGGAGACGAAGCTATTGCTAACATGCTAGAGGAGTTGATGGATGATGTACCCCACCGATTGAGTTATTGGCATTTACACAACAAAGTCATTTTAAAAGTGAAAGATCCATCTTTTGTGAGTAGGTTTACCAAATTCGTATTCTGGTACTACACAAATTCTGAGAGGGAATTTCTCAGCAAATGGGCCCAGCACCCCAACAAGTTGGTCCATGTGGGGGATGGCCAATGGTGAACTATGTGCAATACCCAACTCAGCACATGGAGCCAATTTATGAGCGATTTCGTAAGCAACGCACTCCAAACTGTGATGGGACAACAGACCCCTTCGAGGTGGAAGAATGGCTCAGAAATGTGGAGCCGATCCTAGCGCACATGAATCTCGGCAACGCAGACCACATATCCTGCATTTCGTCTCTGCTTAAGAAATATGCTAGAATATGGTGGGACTTAGTTCAGCAGAATCACGATGTTGCCACCATGACTTGGACCAGATTTGTGGAGCTGTTCAACAAAAAGTAGTACAATTCGGTAGTCATCGCTTCAAGGGTCGAGGAGTTCGCTGGTCTGAAGCAAGGGAACTTATCAGTAGCAGAGTATGCTCGACAGTTTAACCGATTAGACAAGTTTGCACCGTAAATGGTTCCAACTGACTTTCTGAGGGTGACCAAGTTCGTTAGAGGACTTCGACCAAAGATTGAGCTAGGGGTTAAGTTAGCAAACCCGGGAAATACTACCTATGTCGATGTTCTAGAAATGGCAATAGAAGTAGAAAGGCTTCAGGCGAATGTTAGTAAAGAAGAGGCTAGTAAGCCTGAGCCTGAACAGACAAGTCAACCTCAGAATGGTCGGAACAACCACAACAACAACAATAATCAGTCCAACAACAATAATGGTCAAAAAAGAAAGCATCCTAACAACAAGCAGTCCGACAACGATAAAAGGGCACGGACGAGCAATGGAAGTAATAGACCGAGTTATGTAGAATACCCGCAATGCTCTAAGTTCCAAAAGAAACATCCTAGTGAGTGTCGTGCAAACACCAAGGGATGCTTCAACTGTGGTCAGGAAGGTCACCAAAAGAGGCAGCGTCTCCAGCTCAAGCCAGAGGGAAAAAAGGAAGACAAGATGGTTCCTGCCAGGGTATTTTCCTTAACCCAAGGAGAAGTTGATGCTAGCAATAAAGTGGTTACAGGTCAGATTCCTATCCTCAATAATATATGTTCTATATTATTTTATTCGGGAGCCACTCACTCGTATATCTCGTTAGGAATGATAGAGAAATTAGAGAAACCTTGTGAAAGATTTATAACTAGGTTTGTAATTGAGTTGCCTTTGGGCGAAGTAGTCCTATCATCACGGATAGTACGAGGCATACTGATCAAGATTGAGGAAGTAGAACTAGAATGATATCTGATAGGACTGGAGATCAAAGACTTCAACGTGATACTAGGCATGGACTGGCTAGCAAGGCATGGCGCAACCATCGACTGCAGACGTAAGCAAGTGATATTCGAGACTCCTGACGGTAAGAGATTATGCTTTATGGGACAAGTTTCAGGACTACGCACACCGCTTATATCATCTCTCAAAGCTCAGAGGATGATAGAAAAAGGATGTCATGCATTAGCATCACAGATGTGGTAAAGGAAACACCACTAAAAGTTGGAGACATCCGCATTGTAAAAGAATTCCCAGAAGTATTTCCCGATGACTTACCAAGGTTGCCGCCGACTCGGGAAATTGACTTCATAATTGAACTAGTACCGGGCACCGAGCCTATCTCCAAGGCACCATACCGGATGGCACCTACCAAACTCAAGGAGTTAAAGACGCAGCTACAAGAACTCTTAGGCTTGGGTTTCATTAGACCGAGCCATTCGCCATGGGGAGCACAGGTTCTATTTGTGAAGAAAAAGGACGGAAGCATGTGGATGTGCATGGATTACCGTGAACTGAATAAGGTGACAATTGAGAATAAGTACCTGCTACCCCGGATTGACGACTTGTTTGATCAACTCCGAAGAGCGACCGTGTTCTCAAAGAACGATTTACGGTCTAGGTATCATCAGCTCAAGGTACGGGAAGAGGATATTCCCAAGACAGCCTTTAGAACACGTTATGGGCATTACGAGTTTTTAGTTATGTCTTTCGTTTTTACCAACGATCCAGCTGCGTTTATGGATTTAATGAATAGGGTATTTAAGGACTACTTGGATAAATTCATCGTAGTATTCATCGACGACATCTTGGTGTACTCAAAGGACGAAGTCGAGCACGAGGAACATTTGAGGTTGATCTTGTTAAGACTGAAGGAGCATCAACTTTATGCCAAGTTCAAGAAGTGTGATTTTTGGCTTTCGCAAGTAGCATTCCTCGAGCACATTGTATCCAAGGATGGAGTTGCAATAGACCCATCTAAGGTAGAAGTTGTGAAGGATTGGCCAAGACCAAAGAATGCATCAGAGGTAAGAAGCTTTCTAGGGTTAGTAGGTTATTATCGGAGGTTTGTAGAGGGCTTTTCTAATATAGCCACTCCGCTCACCAACCTGACCCGGAAGCAACAAAGGTTCAACTGGACTGATAAGTGTGAAGAGAGCTTCCAGTTGCTTAAAGATAAGCTGTGCTCAGCACCAGTACTTTGTGTACCGACACCCAACGACAAGTTTGTAGTATACTATGATGCATCGAAGCAAGGGTTGGGTTGTGTGCTGATGCAAAATTACAAGGTGATAGCCTATGCCTCAAGGCAGCTGAAGGGGTACGAGCAACGCTATCCAACACACGATATTGAGTTGGCAGCGGTGGTCATTACGTTGAAAATCTGGCGTCATTATCTTTATGGAGAACGGTGTGAGATTTATACGAACCACAAAAGCTTAAAGTATTTCTTCACTCAGAAGGAGCTTAACATGAGGCAGCGCAGGTGGTTAGAACTAATGAAGGATTATGACTGTGAAATTCTATACCACCCGGGAAAGGCAAACGTAGTTGCTGATGTGCTAAGTAGGAAGAGTTATGGAAGTCTAGCAGCATTAGTTGGAATAGAAAAGCCGCTACAGCAGGAGCTGATTAGTGTCAGAATAGAGGTAGTCGTCGGTAAGCTGGCTAACTTGTCTATCTAGTCAAGTCTATTAGAAGAAATATGGATTGGGCAAGAGCATGATGATACATTAGTAGCACATATGGATAAAGTTAAAGAAGGTAAGGCCATAGATTTCTCGATATCAGGACAGGGGTTATTGAGATATAAGGATCGGGTATGCGTGTCGAATGATCAAGGGATTAAGATGAAGATCCTAGAAGAAACACACAGTACCCCATACTCAGTTCATCCAGGGTCGACCAAGATGACTCACGACATTAAGGCAATATATTGGTGGCCAGGAATGAAGAAGGATATAGCGGAATTTGTGTCTAAATGTTTAGTATGACAGCAAGTGAAAGCAGAACATCAGCGGCCTGCAGGCTTACTGTAACTGCTTAGCATTCCAAAATGGAAATGGGATGATATAGCCATGGATTTCGTGACGGGTTTGCCATGAACAAGTAAGCAACGTGATTCGGCTTGGGTAGTAATAGATAGACTAACCAAGTCAGCTCATTTCCTGCCTGTTAAGACTTCATATACAGCAGATCAATACAGACATTTATGTCCAAGAAATAGTATGACTGCATGGAATCCCTAAGATAATAGTATCTGATAGAGGATCAGTGTTTACATCGAGATTTTGGGGAAGCTTGCAGGAAGCCATGGGTACTAAGTTAAGTCTTAGTACAGCATTTCATCCACAGACCGATGGACAGTCCAAGCGTACCATACAAATTTTAGAAGATATGTTGCGCGCTTGTGTACGTGATTTCGATGGATCATGGAGTTGCCACTGATAGAATTCTCCTACAACAATAGCTACCAGTCAACGATCGGGATGGCACCCTACGAGCTACTTTATGGAAGAAGGTGTCGATCACCGTTACATTGGGACGAGGTAGAAGAAAGGCAACTTCTTGGTCCTGAAGCTGTTAGAAAAGCTCAGGAAGCAGTAGCGTTGATTAGAAAATGTATGCTTGCTACTCAAAGCTGTCAAAAAAGTTATGCGGATGCCAAACAGTGTGATGTGGAATTCAAAGTCGGAGATCAAGTCTTCCTAAAGTTATCTCCTATGAAAGGTGTGAAGCAGTTTGGGAAGAAAGGCAAGCTTAGTCCTCGGTTTATAGGTCCTTTTGAGATATTGGACAAAGTGGGAGCAGTTGCATATAGATTAGCCCTACCGCCAGCTCTAGCAGATAGCCACAATGTGTTCCACATCTCAATGCTGCGTAAATATGTGTCAGACCCATCTCATGTCCTCAAGTACGATACGACAGCACTCCAGAAAGACTTGAGTTACAAGGAACGACCAGTTAGCATCCTAGATAGAGGATGAAGGATTTACGGTCTAAAAGTATTCCGATAATCAAATTCCTATGGAGTAATAGTTCTGAACGGGATGCAACATGGGAATTGGAGGAAGACATGTTAGAACGGTATCCGGAATTGTTTGGTAAGTAAATTTCGAGGATGAAATTCTTTTTAGTAGGGGAGAATTGTAGAGTACCAGAACTTTACTTAGCTAGTTAGATAGTAGTAGTAGTGGCAGTAGCTAGTAGTAGTTATAGTATGATAGCTACTGTGGTTTTTGGTTTAAGCCATGACTTAGTTGAACACTCGTAGCAACACTTATAGATTTTATAAGTTTTGACCTATAGTTTAAGAATATTAATTATAACATAAGGTTTGATTAATATAGTTGATTATAAAGATGTCATTTATAATACTATAAGGTTTAGATAGAACTAATAAGATTATGACACTTGTCGTGTGCATGTTTATTTAAGGATTTCATTATAGTTTAAATAAAAGAAAATTCTAGAAACTCTAGAATCTTCCAAGACCATTAAGAGCATGACACTTGTCACAATCTTGTTTATTTGAGGATTTAAGCATTTTAAGTGGATAATTCAAAAATAGAAGTTTCTAGAAGCTCTAGACCCTTCTAGAACTTGCTGGAATCTCGTATTACTCAGTCAAACCTGATTAATCACTTCAAATTATGCTGAAAAAGTGTAATTACATGTTTAATATATTCACGTATGCCGATATATTGCAACATAGGGGCCGATATATCGCCTACGGAAGATACAAAAAACACGTCAACTTTGCACTAACGATCGAACCAGCCTCAGGAATACTGGGAGAGGTGATATATCGCCTATAGGGGCAATATATCGGCCCCACCTATGTATTTCTGAAAGTTTGGTTTTTCAATTTTAAAAATAGTCTTAACCTCTTGACTTGCCTCTGAATGTTTTTGACCGAGTCTTACGCACCTGTTGAACAGATATTCAAATATTTTTCAATTAATATTCATTCTTTTATTCAAGCTAAAAGGAGGTAGTTTCACTCCTTGTACTCTATAAATAGGACCTAGTACCCAACCATTTCTCTCATTCTTCAAGCTGTGTTCAAAGCCTTCAAGCTACTAGGATTACTATAGAGTGATAAACACTTGTGTTGAGATAAAAGCTTTATCATCTTAAGCTTTATAAACACTTGGGAAGTGAGATATATAGTGTATTTTCAATATCGAGGTGTAGATCGGTTCTAGTACATCCAAAGGTATTCTTATTCTTAAGTTCATTTTTGTATGTTTCTTTAGTTTCCTTTAGTTTTCTTTAGTCAAATTCTAACTCGTTTTTTCCATTCTTGGTTAGGTATTTAAGTTCTTTAGGTTTATTTTCGGTAAGCTTCTTCTTGGTGGTTTAGTTATCTTCTTTATCATCTCTTTTCTTTAGAAATACTCACGTTCTTATTGTTGGTTTTAAAAGTGTTCCAAATCCCGTCCTTGTTCTCAAATATCCCAGTATTGGTAAGGAAAATAGGATAGATTTTGTATGCTTTTATGTTTCGATATATGCCATGATTTATGTATGATATGTTTTTAGTTTTTTTAGCATATAAATTGTTTGGATAACAAACATATAACTTGTTTAGATAACAAGTCCCAATAATATATTCCTTGGGCATATGATTGTTTAGATAACGAGCCCCATAAATTTATATGACTTGTTTAGATAACTAAGCCCCATAAATTTATGGGCATATGATTGCTTAGCTAGCAAGCCCCAAGAAGCATGATGGCCATTATAATGCATGTTTTATAGTATATGTTTTGTAGTCTTATGTTATGCTTTATGTTGTATGTGTTAGTAGATTTTCTTTGCTGGGCATTAAGCTCATTCCTTTAATTTTTTATGTATGCAGGGAAATAGTTATGGCGACGGAAGGATTCATGGTAGCTTGGCTTATGTATTAAGGATGAAGGGATTCGATGGACTGCGTGACGATTCGAGGACGACGCTATTTTTAGTCTCTTTAAATTATGTTTTTATGTATTTTCCGCATTTAGCTTTGTAAACAATTTCCTTTAGTTTAAAGTTATGTTTTATTTTAAAACAATGGGATCTCATATCACTCAATTGTGTATTTCAATATTTACTTTGGAGTTTTTAATAAAGTTATGAATATTCCTTATGTATGTTTTATTTAAATTAATAGCTATATCTAGTAGTTTTAATGGTCCAAGGTCTGAGAATTAGTGGGCCATTACAGAAATACATGTGGGAAGGCTTGATAGAACAAGGGAGCCTAAGCCAATTAGTCGAGTAGGATGCAAGGTTTGCTTTCGAGTGAACTTGGTGAAGGGTAGTAGGCATTGGATATGCAAAGAATTCAACCCAATTCATTCTCCCAACGTTGTAGCAGACAACCATAAATAATTCCTTCGATCCAATCGGGTAATCTCATATGGAACCTTGACGACGACACAAATAATGAAGAAGTCAGGCATAAGAACTTGCCACATCATGTTGTACATGGCAAAGCAAATGGGTGGTTATGAGAAGATTCCATTCACATCAAAAGATCTTTACAATCGACTATCCCATGCTTCAAAAGTTGAGTTTATCGGTTCTAATGCAGGGCGTGCAATCAGATATTTGGAGCATAAAGCTGATGAAGACCCTGGTTTTTTTTGGACAGTTTTCGTACAATGAGGATAATCTTCTTCTTAATTTATTTTGGGCAGATGGGAGATGTAGATCAGACTATGAAACATATGGCCATGCAGTAGCTTTTGATTCGACATACAAGACTAATAGTTATGGGAAGTCGCTGCTGATATGTATAGGAACTAATAACTACTATAGAACGTGCATTTTGGGCTTTGCCATTCTTGACAATGAGTCTGGAAACAGCTACAAGTGGGCGAGAAGGGCTTTCATGGAATGCATGGGAGGTGTTCTACCCAAAACAGTAGTGACAGATGGAGACGAAGCTATTGTTAACATGCTAGAGGAGTTGATGGATGATGTGCCCCACCGATTGTGTTATTGGCATTTACACAACAAAGTCATTTTGAAAGTGAAAGATCCATCTTTTGTGAGTAGGTTTACCAAATTGGTATTCTGGTACTACACAAATTCTTAGAGGGAATTTCTTCTGTGGAATGACAACTACTCAACGGAGTGAAGGTATTAATGCGATGTTGAAGAAAAAATTTAATCAAAAGTTGAAGTTGTACGAGTTTATGAGGGCGATCAACATGGCCTCATCTTTAATTAGACAGCATGAAGCAAAGGATGAGTACATTACACTTCACACTAGTCCTGAGCTCGGGAAGACAAATTTGTCACAAATAAAGGATGAATTAGCAAATCTTTACACACGGAACATGTTCTACAAGGTACGACACCAGCTATTGAAAGAAGGTAGGTACATGGTGAAAACCTTATCGGAGGAAGAGGATGCATTAATTTTGAAGCTTCACAAGTATGCTGCTGAACAAGTGAAGAGGCATGTATATGTAACACCGGAGCGTGATCTCTTTGTGTAATGACCCAACTAATTCTAAGACTTTGGACCATTAAAACTACTATACATAGACACTATTCTTAAGAAACCATACATACATCTTAATATAAACAAACATAACTCAGGCCTATAAATTATGATTTCTTATGAAAGCTGTATAATCCTTCTTTATTATTAGAGTGGGTTTCTATACTTAGAAAAATGATCCATCTTTATTATTTTCTAAGTGTGTTTCTAACCATCCTATATGACTAAATTCTCAGGCTCGAAACTCATTGTTGTTCCAAAGTTAACCATATTGAGGGAGGGCTGGGATCAGTAAAATCCTTCCCACTACTATGGCCCCCTAACTCTCAATATAGAGAGCCCGGTTCATTGATTTGTATCCACCCTCACCGAACTTAATCATTATTTATTAAATTTATTATTTATTATGATTGCAAAAGAAAATCAAACTCATACATGTCATCAAAATAACAATGATATTAATTTGGAAAAAAAGTTTTCACTATTTACAATCACAAATGCAAATAAATAAAATAAACAAGGAAACTAATCTATTCTAAAAATCGAGATCTTCTATATCTGATCCTTCATCTAACATATCATCGTCTATTTCTTCATAGTCATCATTATCTTGAGCCTCAAAATTCCCTTGAGGAAGATTTGTAAAGATTCTATGTTTTTGCTCATTTGTAAATTGGAACTCCATTTTAGAAGTGAACCTAAGTATGAGAAAATAATATCTCATAGCTACCGGTAACTCATCTTCATCATCTATCATCTCCCATATATCTTCTAAAGTTGCAATCACAATTGGATAATCTTTGAAAAGTCTAATTACTAAAACATATTGCTCCGTTGATATCATCATGATCTGCTTAGTTTCTTGGAGGTGACATATCTCCCTGTGGAATAAAAGTAGTCTCCGAGTGATTCTTTCTAGCACTCCTACGGTGTTTCTTGGTTCTCTAATTCTTTTTAAGGCCTTAATAGCTCGGATATCCTCATAAGTTAATGCTCCATTCATTCTTAACTGAAAACATAAAGGCTAAAATCGTTAGTTATACATATAAACATAATAACTATACTATAAACATTTACTTGGCGGTTAGATTCGGAGCTTGAGCGTGTGTATCAAGGAGAACTTCATACGAATGAACCGTTGCTTTGATACCAGTTGTAATGACCCAACTAATTCTAAGACTTTGGACCATTAAAACTACTATACATAGACACTATTCTTAAGAAAACATACATACAAAACATTCATAACTTTATTAAAAACTTAAGGTAAATGTTGAAATTCATAAATTCGGGGTATGGGATCCCATTGTTTGAAAAATAAAACACAACTTAACTTAATTGAAATTGTTTACAAAACCAAGTGCGGAAAATACATAGAAACATAATTAAAAAAAACTGCAAATAACATCGTCCTCGAATCGTTCACACAGTCCACCGAATCCATTCTTCCTCAATACACAACCCCAAGCTGCCAAGAATCCTTCCGCCGCCATAACTATTTTCCTGCATACATAAAAAAATAAAGGAATAAGCCTAATGCCCAGCAAGGAAAATCTACTAAAAACATAAAATATACACATAAACTATATCATAAACATATACTATAAACATATGTCATATACTATGTAACGACCCAAATTTACTAATAAGGCTTAAGGGCCTTGATTAGTGTGCCGGGAGGGCATAACTGGATTATATGTGATTTAATGATTAAAGCATGTTATATGATTATTTGAATATCTGTGATGCATGACTATGTGTATTAGTATGCATGTAGGCCATGATTAGGTTCGAAGGGCATAATTGTAAATTTTAGCCCATTGAGGACATAACTGTATATATATGTGATAAATTGTTGAGACCACATTATTATGTGGATATATTTATAATCTGTGATTCGAGGCGATCCAAGTGAGCAGTTTAGCGAAAAAGTCACGGCAGGGATTTATACCTGGCTCGGGGCGAGCTTGGGGGTATTTCTGGGAATTTAGAGAATATATTGGGGTCAATTTTGACATTGAAGAATATAATTGGTGATTAGTTAGGTATAGGGAAGTAAGTGGTAGATATTTGAGACACTCGAGGAATTAGCAGGAATTGGGTGAAATGACCAAAATGCCTCTAGGTGGATTAAAAGGCTTAGGAATTATGGGAGGGTATTGTGGTCATTTGGTTTATAAGGGATAATCAATATTAAGTTTTATGCTTTGGTGGAATGTGTAGAAGGCAATAGAGGTCTGAAGGAAAAGAAAGAAAAGAAGGAAAAGGAAAGAAAAGGAAAAAAAAAGGGAATTGGAAGTCTATTTTCTCTCTCTTGGTTCAAGCTCTTCTTCATCAATTCTTGAGGTCTTTTGGGGCAGAAACTCAGGAAGGGTCTAGGCAGGAGCTTGAGGCTAAGGTCTTTGGGCTGGTTTGAGGAATTGGCAGGGAATACTCATCATTTGAGGTAAGGTTCAAGGTAGTTTTTCAGTTTCTAGTTCTTAGTATTGTTGTGGATTTTAAGCTGAGCTTTGGTGGGAATTCTAGGGAAATTGAGGCTGGGGCTTTGAGGAGGTGAAGGCCAAGCTAGTGTGGAGGATAACCTAGGTTGAGCTCATCCACCAAAGGTAAGGAATTCTAGTTCAAGTTTTGTGGTTTCAACTGTTGTTCTTATTGAGTTTCTGAGCTTTAGGTTCAGCTATGGTGAATTCTTTGATTAGGGGTGCATGTGATTGAGTTATGTGTGGTTGGGATGTGTGGGGTGAGTTGGTAGGCTTGTTTTTATGTTTGTTTGAAGTTTGGAAGTGTTTTGGTAAGGTTTGGCTCGGGGAAATCGAAGGAGAAAAAATGCAGGGTTTGTTATGCTGTAACTAGCACTACAACGCTAGTCATTGGGCGCTGTAGCGCTAGGCTATGTGGTCTGGGGCGTTTTAGGCTCTGTTTGTAGCGCTGTAGCGCTACCCTGTTTCCATAAAGGGGTTTTTGGGTTAATTTCAAGGGTTTTTGCCCGAGGGTTCGAGGTTCGATTTGACCACCCCATTTGGTGGAATTAGGGCTTCCCGAGGGCTCGGGATTGGTCCCGAGGCTAGGATTTTGGACTTGAGGTTTGGTGATGATTCTAATCTATGGTTGTGACTAGGTGTATGCTAGGGCTCAAGAGGGATCGTGCTTGAGGATCAAATTGAACAAAGCTAGCAAATCCAAAGGTAAGAAAACTGCACCCGGTTATGTGCTTGTGATGGGACTAAGAGCTCCCTATATCTGTATGATGTCATAGATGGTATTATGCCATGGGACATGTGATAGACGGCCTAAGGGTGCCATAAATTAATCTTGCGCACAGGGCGCAGCTCGGCCACTGGTAGCCGATGACAGCTTAATATTCACTGAGCTCGGTTTAAGCGGGCCAGAGTTAGTGGGATAAGTAGAGGGTGCGGCCTAAGGGCATTAACCCTAGTTATCATATGTAAAATGATTATTGATATGAAATGATATACTTGGTATGTTGAATACTTGATTAACGTGAATGCCTAAACTGTTGAGTACATGCTTATGCGGTATGAGTTATCTGATTGTCTGTTGAATGATTGTGATCTGTTATTGTGTTTTCTTGCTGGGCCTTGGCTCACCGGTGCTATGTGGTGTAGGTAAAGGCAAAGGCAAGTTGGACCAATCCTGAGATGGAGAGCTGCAAGGCCGAATGTGCATAGTTAGCTGTTCAGCCGCCACGGCCGAGGAGTGGAACAGGACGGGATATGCTTAACTGTCTGTTTTGCCTTAGAATGGCTGGTCACTGTATCTTAATCTTGAATCTTTTGTAAACAGTCTTTAACGTATTACTTTTGGGATCCCATGTAAAAAGAAAATTGTTTATATATAAGAAATGCAACTTTTGAGACCAAAATCTTTTAACCCTAGTTCAACTATAGTTTCAGTAACACGTTTGAATTAAATGACTTGATTAGCAAGTCTTACACCTTTATAAACACACAGTGTAACGGTCTTGGCTATCCAGGGCATTACATACTACTACAATGGCCATTATACTACTTGGGGCTTGTTAACTAAACAAGTCATATGCCCAATAGATTTGTGGGGCTTGCTAGCTAAGCAAGTCATATGCCTATAAATTATTGGGGCTTGTTAGTTATACAAGTCATATGCCCAAGGTCTATCAACATACATAATATAACATTACATAACATAGCATAACATAACATAAGATAACATATAAACATATAAAATTCTATCCCATTTTCCTTACCAAAACTGGGATGTGAGAACAAGGACGGGATTTGAAACACTCCTAAAAACCAACAATGAGAATGTGAGTATTTCTAAAAGAAGGAGATGAAAAAGAAATGAATCTAAACCACCGAGAGGAAGAGCTTACCGAAAGGAAACCTTAAGTTCAAAGAACTTAAATACCTAACCAAAAGTGGAAAATATCGAGTTAGGATTTGAGTAAAGAAAACTAAAGAAACTAAAGAGTCATATAGAAATGAACATAAGAGTAGGAATGCCTTTGAATGTATTAAAACCGAACTACACCTCGATATAGAAAAACACACTATTTATCTTACTTCCCAAATGTTTATAAAGCTTAAAAATGATAAAGCTTATATCCCAACCCAAGTGTTTATCACTCAATAGTAAACCTAGCAGCTTGAAGGCTCTGAACACAGCTTGAAGAATGAGAAAAATGGCTGGGTACTAGGTCATATTTATAGAGTTCAAGGAGTGAAAAGATTTTCTTTTAGCTTGAATAAAAATAATGAATATTACTTGAAAAAAATTTGAATATTTGTTCAGCAGATGCTTAAGACTCGGTCAAAACGTTCAGAAGCTTGCTAAGAGGTTAAGGAATAAAATGAGCTCGGTTTCAAAAACGTTTGAAAAAACTTGGCCGAGGGCCGATATATCGCCCATGGTAGGCGATATATCGCCTGGGCTTATGCCCTGAGTGTTCGTCAATGCATTTGTGCGAAGTTCACATGTTTTCGTATTCCCCCTGTGGCGATATATCGCCCCTATAGCTGCGATATATCGGCATACGCCGAAATATTATACACGTAATTGCACTTTTTCAGCTTAATTTGAATTGGTTAAACAGATTTGACTGAGTCCTATAACATTTTTAAAGCTGCTGGCAGGTTCTGGGGTTTTCAAATATTTCTTTTAAAAAATTATTCATCAAAAATGCTTAATTTCTCACTAAACATGCACACGACAAGTGTCATGATCTTATTAGTTCTATCTAAACCTTATAGTATAATAAATAACATCTTTATAATCAGCTATATTAATCAAACCTTATGTTATAATTAATATTCTTAAACTATAGGTTAAACTTATAAAATCTATAAGTGTTGCTACGAGTGTTCAACTAAGTCGCGGCTTGAACCAAAATCCACAGTAATAAACATACTATAACTATTACTAGCTATTACTATTACTACTACTATCTAACTAGCTAAGTAAAGTTCTGGGACTCTACAGGTTTCAATTCCTAAGGCTCGGGATCGAATCTACTCACCGTTTAGGTACAATTCGGGGTCCCGGGAGTGAGGTTTAGGTCAAGATCCTTTTATGGTTGATTTTCATTAATGGAGATTATATTTGGTTATGACTAGGTGACTGCTAAGGAATCGAAAGGTCGATCGTTCTCAAGGGTCGTTCTTTTACTATTTATAGCTCGAACCATAGGTAAGAAAACTGCACCCCATATGTGACATGCATGCTTATTCATGAGGCATGTTGAGTGTTTAAATGTGGACAATGATTGCATATCAAATGCTTAGCAAATCTTGCTTACTTGTGAATGGCACTGACTCATTAGTCAGAATTGGCAATGGTGTCGGTATTAACTGTGAAGCTGTGACTCATTAGTCAAGTTCGGCAGTAGTACTGAGCACTGGTCATATGGTATTGACTCATAAGTTAAGAACGGTCTTAGTGTGTTTAACGCAAGCCGATAAAGATTAGATCTAATCGACATCAGCATTGAATGACTCATCATGAGCATTAATTCTGGACCGACCTCAAGTTCGATGAAAACTAAAAGTGCTTGTCTAGCCTATGGCTAGTCACTTAGAGCCAGGGCCAGAAGGTCCAAGTGACTGCATCGTCACATGGCTATGGGTGCTGAGCCCACGTTAGTGACTTACTCATCAGTCACTCATCTGGTTTACGTTAGTGACTTGCTCATCAGTCACTCATCTAATTAGGGCTATAAGCCCCATCATGGTTAACAGAACCTCAAGTGTTAAATCACTCATTTGATTAGGGCTATAAGACCCATCATGGTTAACAGAACCTCAAAGTGTTATTCACTCAACTGTTAAGGGCTATAAGCTCTGTATGATTATCATGATCATCATCTGAAATTATATACATGCAGTAATGAGTTTTCTTGCTGAGCCTTGGCTCATGAGTGCTATGTGGTGCAGGTAAAGGGAAATAAAATCTCACCCAGCCTTGAGTGGAGAGCTTAGGTGGCGATGTGTACATATGCGGCCACTTGACCACCACGGCCAAGGAGTTTCTCGGAGGAACTAGGGGTTAACCCTATTTTTGCCGCTTAGGTCGGCAGGTTGTAATTTTTACACTGTAATGACCATTTTGGATTGTAAATAACTTGTAAACGATTTTATGGGCCCATGAATAGTTTTATGTTTTAAATAAAATATATCATTTCCTTTTGAACGGTTTTCACCATAGCCTGTTAATAACACCTAGATGCACATTTATAACCAAAGAACTCGATTATCGAGTTAAGCACGGTTTAAAGCTCACAGTAACGACCTTGGAGTAACCAGGGTGTTACATATACGTGTTTGTTTGAATGTTCTATATGCTGTAAGATACAAGTTTCAGTTGAATAAATCGTTATGGTACTTGCTGCATCTTAACGAAGGTCACAACACATGTTGTATCTAAAAATGAGTTATATATCTTGTACAATGAAAACAATATTCTCTGTCAATTATGGGAAGGCTCAATAATTATAATTTTCATATGCTATGTCTCAGTGTATTGTATAAAATTGGTTTGCTCCTATTTGGTACATTTAATGGTAGGTAGTACAAGTATAGTTTCCCCCAACATAATAAAAAACAGACATTATTTTTAAGACATTAGCTTCATATAGTTGTAGGTGATATAAGGCAGCTCCAACCAGTAATTAAAGTGGGACATGATATACCATGATTTGCATAACAACTAACAACCACCACTGTTATGCTATACCATGATTCTTGTCTTAAGCTTATTTTGAAATAGGATAGGGTGGTGTTTATAAATGTTTATTCTTAATTAAAGTGGGACAAATATATGAAGCTCTATAATGGAACATGCTTAATATGCCATCGTAGTTTTTTTTTTTAATTTATTTGATTTGTCTTGAATATATGAAAGTAGGGGTTGGTTCATCGCTGTTCATTTTAATAATATCGCGCCAATCTGCATAGAATTAACATCACCCCACACAATAAACATCCTGTCATTGACATATAGAGAGGGGCAACAAGATCAAATTAAAAGTATATGACAATAAAGAAATTAAGTCAAAAGGATATTTCGAGCTCCCATGACAATAGACCCACACCTCATTAACCATATTTTTCATAACACACCTCACTCACAATTACTAATCATCAAACCTATTTCCCTACACATCGAGCAAAATTCATCTTTATCCTCGCTGAAGCCATTACTTGATTCCTAACTTTGTTGTGTAGAGATGTCACTAAACCAACATCAACACGAGCCCTCTCATCATATGAGTTATACTTTAACAGAAATTGTGAATTGTGAAAGAAATAAAAAAAAATTCAACTACTGAATATAAACATTATTCAACTACTAAGAAACCCGATAGATTTAAAAATTAATAAAGTACAACATAAAATCTTACACCCTTTGGTTTGAAGTCAGAAGGGTTGCATTGTGCCATCCAATTTATCACATGAATACCACAGTCATATCCATTTGATTGTTGGACAACTTCATTATTAGTGAAAGCCTTGAAACATGTGAATGACTTCACAGGTCCCTTCGGAGAACTAAATCAAGCTACTGCAACTACAGTGTGGACAAAACAAGATAACATCAACTGTAATGATAGTCCAATACTACACCTTCAGTTTTGAAATAGAAAACCTTCTCCAATTAATTAACACCTCACCTTAGTTTTACTCCCAACAAAAAAAAAAAACTTAAAACAACCCCAAAAAATTTAAAAACTCACCACCACTAGAACAAGAGATTGTGATAATGATTCTTTACGCCCTAGCAGCAACGAATCACATATTTCGACAACCCCATTACCTACATGAACTATAAAGAGAACCCAGTGTTGCATCTCCTCGTTGTGAACTTGAATCTTAATTTGCAAAATAATAAAATATTCAACTAATAAAAAAACCCCAAAATACTAAAAAAGACCACAAATATACCTTCCCACATAAATTCAAATCTCCAATAAATAGTTTACGAGCTGAATCAGATCGACTGCTTTAAGGAAATAAGTTCTGAATATTAATTCCAGTACACTGTCACTAAAAAATATTTAGAATTAATTTGATATCTCTTATATTGGGTTGAATTTTGCTACAGGAACAATACTCACCGTCATTCTAATATTCAAATACCATGACGAACAAATCTCTGTTGAAACTTGCTGCTCCCTACGTGTGTTCATCTCACATACTGCATTCAACACCTACGTTCAAAACAAGAAAAAAACATTGGAAACCTACCCTTACCGTCCATGAATATTAGTTTAGGTGGGGAAATCTAAATAAAGTGAAGATTTCTAACTAAACAGTCCAACATTATCAATCCATACCTCTCCATTAATAAAAACACCAGGACACAATGTTCGAACCAAACCACGCGTCAGATGATTAAACCCCGTGTCTACCAGTGTCTCATTGTGCCACAAAAATAAAACAAATTTATAATAACATTGGGAATGCAAAAAAAATTCTTATTGTTAATTAATGGAAAAAATATACTTACTCCGGATTCAAACTATCATCAAATATGTATTCTATTAATTTTCCTATATCATCGTCCATTATGGGCGTGCGGATTTTAAAGGGCCCTATGCTTTGGCTCTTCCCAATTGTAACATTAGAAATATAAACTCCACATGGAGTTGTCTGTGATTTAGTCTTCACTTGCTTAGATAACCTAGTAAATTATAAAACAAGGTACAATAACAAAGAAATAGAAAACGTACTCAATTACGCATTTATCGTTTTTTCCTCCGATCAATTGGCCCACCAATGCTACTAGACACTGACTGGCTTCCTACTTTTACATCCGACAACTTTGAAGATGTTTGGTTAATCGTACAAACTCTAGGCTTCTACAATCTCAAAATTAACAACCAAATAGGTTCAATAAGTAAATTAAAAAAACCAAAAATACAAAAAAAAATCAACTTTTAACCTACGAAAATATACCATTACTTACTTTCATCGACATCTCACGCTACAATAATGTTTCTCCAAATTTGGATGAAATCCTTAAAACAGTATCATCAAAGTTCCCAAAGTTTCCCCCCAAACATTTATCCTCTCAATTACCAACAACTTTCTTCCTTCTGCATTCTATATTAATTGAGTTATCACCTCCACATTTAAACCTACAAGTACCTATGGATGAACTTGGTTCATCTAACCCCTGAATATCTCCTACAGACTTCTTCAACTCACTGTTACTTAAATCTTCCACTTTGCTATCAACCCCACTACATTTAACGACACCATCAGTGTGTCTATCAAAATCAGTTGCTTTGTCTTTACCTAAAGGATTAACCAAATCAACATCTTCCTTCCTCCCAATTAATTTTTCAACCATTTTATGCTCAAATTTTTTCGCTTCACTATACCTATGTTTCCCATGTTCAGTTATTGCACACAATTCGTCTTTAATTACTCTCAAATCATCTTTCAACCTAACATAATCATTACACAGCCTCTGTATTGATTCCATTATAGAATTCAACAATAACATTTTCCATCCTAAATCATCAAATCACCAGTAACATAAAATGGGGAAATATATTAACAACTGTACAATAATCATTTTCAAACAAATTTCATTCCTTCAAGAAAAAAGAAACATAACATAAAGACAAAATACTTATCCTCTAGCTAATAATACAGAAGAAATCAAACCTCTGCAACATTAACCAAAAAATTGATCTCAATAGTGGTGACGTATGGAAACAATATTCATAAAAAAATATATTATAATCCCAACAAACAATACACATGCTTCAAAAGTCTATGGCTGTGTAGTTGCAATATAAATATAAATGAGTAATTTAAATTCCTAAAAAATTAACCACCATTTTCTTCATACTCAAACAAAATCATTTATCATATCCTCCATTTTTAGAATGATTGCAGTCTATTGTTAAAGTTTAATGACATATCCTAACCCAGTAGTTTTGGAATATGTTGTCTCCAGTTTTATATATACAAATATTATACATAGCTATAACCACCACAACCCTTTTCAATTCATAGGAATAGATTACAAATAAGTTTTCATAGCCTACTTCAAAAACGACCAACAAACCAAAGGGCACTCATGCGAGTGAAGATTTTGAATGGCATGACTGACCAACTAATGATTTCTTGATGTTTATAATAATGCATTTCTTATAGATGTAAAATAATAGAAATGATTTAATACTTAACAAATCCTTAGAAAGTTAAATTCACTCAAGTCCATAAACAATAGCTCTTCATCAACCTAATAACATAAATGACCCCTTGGGTGCATAAACTGTTGGGGTTTTATGCCCTAATTAAAACCCAAATTCTTTGTAATCTCATCTTATTATCAATAAAAGAATAGAAATCATTTTTTGACTTGGTCAATCACTTTGCTCACATGTTTTATTTTCATGATTATTTGTTTAATATAAACTTCTATTAAATCCCGAGCATATAGCTAATCTTATTTATAGTGACGTAATCACAGTGGAATATAAATATGATTATATGTTCAAAATAAGTTAATCCTAAGATTAGTCAGTGCACCGGATTTACACTGACTTGCCAATCTACGATATGATCTACTTACACATTACAGTGTTATGTTCTTTCCAGAACATTAGCAAAGTAGATAAGATCGGATGTATTTGTTACATCGGACAGGACCGATATTGACAGTTGACAAGATAAGTAAACATACCGTTATTATCTATTCTAGTCATATCATATAGTTGACCATAGGTCAATTCAATCTCAATTCTGAGTGGTTAGTATTCTAACTGATTGTATTATTTGAGTTCTTTGACTTGTTCGTTACCAGCTTACCCTACGGACTAGCCCATACTTACATCTTGGGAACTCGGTAGTATAATTGAGTGGGAGTGTTAATCATAGATATGAACATCTATAGCTTCTAATGAAGAAGTAAAACGATGGTTTCCTTTTAGTTTGGTTCAAGGTGTTAAATGATAGAGATCTCATTTCAGTAATTAAATTAGTTTACTGAAATATCATTTACAAGGAACTAAGTGTTTTAAGGATAAAATACAATGAGGGGTAAAACGGTATTTTAGTCCTATCTCATTCTAGACCGTCTATAGAGGATTGAGTGACAATTATGGTTGTAACAATGGATAATTAATAGCGTATCTATATTTGTTATAGAACGTTCTATGAATTCAAGAGTGCAATTCCAAGTCTATAGTGGAGTCACGAGGAATTAATAAGTTAGTAAATTTATTTGTTAGATTTATGATAACTTATTGGAGCTTGATTTCATAGGCCCATGGTCCCCATTGTACCTTGGATAAAATCATCTAGATAGTCTCAATTAATTGATTTAATCATCAATTAGAATTATCAAAGTTGACCAGGTCAATTTTGGATAGTTTCACAGAGTTGTGTAATTTTGAGAAGAAAAGAGAAATTATGGCAAATTTATTAATTAAGATAAATTGGTATCTAAATTAATAAATAAGTTTAAATCAAGGTTCAAATTATAAATAATTAATTTGATAAAGGATTTAAATAATTATTTAATTAATTAAATCAATAGAAAATAATGCAGGCCTTGATTTTAAGTCCAATGGGCTTATAATCAAATGGGAATTTTACGGGCCTATAGCCCATGATAATTTCGACCTAGGGCTTCAAAATGGCTGTTATTTTATTGATTTTTTAATTAAATTAAATGACCTAATTGAGTCTATAAAAGGAGTGCTTAGAGAGAAGATTTAAGAGACGACAGATTAGTCACAAGTCAGATTTTCTAATAGTTTTAGATTCTCTCTAAACACAAGTCATTTTCTAAGCCTCTTTGTTATTTTCTCTTCTTCTCTCTATATCTATCTCATGTGTTGAGAATTGCCCACACTAGTCTAGGTAGTTCTAAGGATACATTGGAAGATCATGAAGAAAAATAGAAGATCGGTTCAGTTTCTTGATAATACTCTACGACAGAAAGGATACAAGAGTTAGAGAAACTGAAGGAAGGACTCTTAATTCCGTTGCGTATACTGTAAGTATTATATTATTTGTTTATCTTTGAATTCAATTTTATAAACATGTTTTAGGCTATCTTGTATTAATTTGTTTAATATTAGATATACATGAAAATAAATAAAGATCATGTATAAACTTTTTCCAACATAAACATCATTCTTCTTTTATTTAGAAATTTTTTCCTGCAAACCCCTCACAATGAAACAAAACAAACAAACAAAATGCCAAACAGAATGTCATCAACCTAATAACATAAATGACCCCTTGGATGCATAAACATCATTCTTCTTTTATTTATAAATTTTATCCTGCAAACCTCTCACAATGAAACAAAACAAGCAAGCAGAATGCCAAACTAAAACCACTAAACACAAAAACACAGTACTGCAACAAATATAAAATCACTACGACCCACACAAAGTAGCTAATGGCTAAGTTAAGTTGTAAATCAACTATTATTACTAGTCTTAATTTTACAGATCTGCTACAAAGCTAACACCACACAAAAATGACCCCAAAATAACAAAGTTGAACCTGCGTCGATAGACAAACTTCACTTTTCGACTCTGCAACCCCTAAATCCACAAATAAGAAACCACCAACCGCCTTGCTTTGAAACCCCGTCTGAAATCATCTACAGCCTCACATCCCACTACCAAAGACATAACCGGATTTGAGAGAGAATACACTGTGTACTATCGCTGTGGTTTAACGAACCAGCCGAACAATTCTTCTTTTTTAACAAATTAGACAAAATAACTTCCACTAGTATTGAATATCACAGCCGTGTATGAGAGAATACACTGTTGTAGTATGGTTGTGAGAGAAAATATGGTTAAAATAACTTACCGATTTGAATATCACAGCCGTTTGAGAGAGAATACACTGCCGTAGTATGGCTGTGAGAGAAAGAGAGAAAATAGGATTCAAATAACTTAAGTCGTTTGAGAGAGCATGGGCTGTCGTAGAATGGTTGTGAGAGAACTTAAGCCGCCGTTTGAGAAAGCATGGGCTACCGTAGAATGGTTGTGAGAGAACTTAAGTCGTTTGAGAGAGAATGGGCTGCTGTAGCTGTGAAAGAAAGAGAGAAAATAGCTAAGAAAATGGGTTGTCGTAGCTATGAGAGAAAAAGAGAAAATAGGATGGGTTGCCGTAGCTGTGAGGGAAAGAGAGAAAATATGATTAAAATAACTTACAGCAGTATATATATCACAACCATTCAATTGATCTAATGGTGCAAAAAAAAAAATGTCTCCATAGGTGCAGACGTTTTAAGAGCTGCACATGAGCAATACCCTATATAAATATATAAAGCTTATTAGTTAGCGTCATTACTTTTGGTCATAGGAGCATTTTCTATTTTCGGTACTTTGAGAAATTATAATTTAATTTTTTTTCACCGCATACATATTAGTTATAGTATGCATCTTGCCAATTTTCAGAAAATTTCAATAAATTTACACTGTCAAAATCAGAGACACGCGCACATGCAACTAACTATTTAAACTCTGATTTCATCATCATAGATTATCCGGAATTTCCATTCCTACCGTAATTATAATGTATGTTATCTCCTAATTAAGAAAATTCATATATCTAGATAACTTAATAGAATGATGAATATTTGGGTAGTGATAATAAAGACAAAAAATTTCATTATACCCATATCTACAAATAAAATATATATAGTGATTTGACTTTTTCAAGGGTTAGTGCTTATCTTTATGTTGTCATTTTTCTCTTTATATTTATGACACCTATAATAATATCATTATATTTAGTAAACCTATAAACGTACTAAACCCAATCAAGCTATTGCCTCGCCAAAAATGTACAGAACCACCTTTCAAATATTGTTAATAAGAAAAATAACTTGTACAAAAGATTAAAAAAATGAGGAAATATTATGCTATAAATTAAAAAAATGTGCATAATTTAAGTGTGTCTTAATTATTACTCTTTTAAAAATAATATCATTTATGCTTTAATACGTGTATATCACATAAAAAATGGTCATGCGTTAAAATATTGGGCACAAAAAGTTAATATGAATTCTTTATTATATTGTAATTAAAGATAAAATAATTTTACTTAAAAAAAAAGACTTATAAATATATCAAAAAAATCATTAAAAAGGCAAAATAACTAAAAATTCTCAAATAAAGTAAATAATAATTAATAAAGTCAAAATATAGCTTTACAAATAAAAAATTATTTATACATATAATAACAGCAAAAAATAATATTTATATTCTACATTTTATAGGTTTTGGTTACAAATATTTAGATTTAATATTCTTTTAAGAACCTCTAAATATATAAAATATGTTGTTGAATATGACTAACCACGAATAATAAAACTAGTATTTATATATAAATATAAATATCATTATCAAAGGAAACTGAAAGAAGGATTGAATGCGTATGGAGTTGATCTATCTGTTCGGGTCAATTATCTCCACCTTTCTCACTACCCTCCTACTCTCTCTCCTCCTTCCCTTCCGCTTACTCCTCCGTCGCCGGAACCACTCACACTCACACTTTCTCTCGCTCTACGAAGGTACCGTCTGGCACGAGCGCCGGCGACCCGTCCACCACTCCTTCACCTACTCCGTTCGCTACGCCCTCTTTGACCTCGACTCTGCCTCCGCTTCACTTCAAAACCACCTCTCCGCCGATGAAGCTCGCCGGGTTGCTGGCACTACTGGCCCCGTGTAATCACTTCTCCTCACATCGTTGACTTTTAAGTTTATGTGTGTGTATTTAATGGTTTTGCGTTTGTGTTTGGATAAAAACAGGTTTCTTTTATCTATACCTGAAAGCGTTGGATATGAGCAAAATCCATTGAGTTTGTATTATTGCTATGATTTAGAAGACTCTGCCCAGAATTTGAACAACTGCATTGCCGAGGTGGGTTTAATGTCACTTTGTTTATTTTTATTATTATTATTGTTGTTGTATGAGATTTTAATTCACAAATTCCCATTGAACGACAGTTGAGTTTTAATTGATTGTAGAATTAGTTACACTAAAACATACAGTCTTTGGGAGGCAAGAAACTAGCAAAGTGCTAGGATAGTCCCTATGAGAAATTCAGCACCAGTCCTCATGAGAGAAAACTTTGAGCCAGCCAAGCTAACTCTCATGGGTTGTAAGAACATTGAGTTTTGAATGAACTGTTTTTCTATTTGTTTTCTTGTTGAAGGAAACAAGAGTTTAAAATGCTTTTAAATCTCTCCCTCTCTCATCTTTGTTGTTTGAATGGTCATAATACTTAATTACATGTCACATGTAATAGGTAGAAATGATGGGTACCCAAATTTGAGATTCATTAGCTGTACATTTTCAGATTGAATGATTAATTTTCTTTTGCTAAAAGCTAGAGCAGGAGGAAGTAGATTATTTCCTATTGGAGATTCATAAGTAGTGGCATTTTTAGATTGATTCGCTTAAAAATGTTTAGTTACTTTATAGATATAAGTTAGCAAATGCTAGAAATTACACTTGTTAGTATGATTTTTGATTAGTTATTGGTAGTGAGTTGCTTTGCTGACATTGCTGTTGGTTTTTGGTTTCAGGTAACCAATACTCCATGGGGTGAAAGAGTAACATTTGTTTTCAATCCAAAATCTGATTTAGTGGCAAAACCATTGCATGTCAGTCCTTTTATGGTATGTTTTAGTAGTAACTTTTCTCTTCTATATCAACATCCTGCTCTTACATAGCATTATGCTAATGCTCATAGCTCATAACTGTATTTGCATTTCAAAAATGTTTTCTGGAAATACAATTAATCTACAAATTCTGCAATCTCTTTTGGTCTTTGTTACATGCTTAGATGATTTATGCCCTGTAATTCGTATTTTGTTTCATGCAATTTATGCACTGCGGAATTAGTCATTTTCTCTAAGTTGCATTTGGTCTGTAGTAAATTATGGGAGAACAAAGACCCCTTATCATAATGCTTGAAGAGATCTGTAAACGAAGTAGACTTGCAAATGAAAGAATTCTGTCTATTCTCGCTCCATGATCCTTGGAAGGAAGAATTCCGTCCATCTATTTTTTCTCTGATAGGTTTTCATATGGTTGGTTTGTACGAAAAAAAAATAGCAGGATCTTTGGCTAGAAAGAAGTAATAGGATCTTCTAGGGTGCACAGAATTTGAAGAGGAGCATGAATGGGAAGAAAATTAAAATTTGGGTGGCTGTTAGGTTCTTTAAGACTAAGGACTTAAGGTGGCCTTTTTCTTTTTTTTTTTTTTTTTTTATTTACTCAGAGATTGGCATCTTTGTTTCTAATCTAAGATGGACCCTGTATCATCTTCCATTGTAGACAATGATATTTTATTGTCTTCTTTTGTAAACCTTTTGGTCTTTACTCTACAATATGGTGGCACATTTTTCTTTCTCCAACTGAAGAGAGAAAACCTTGCCATGTGTGATAAAGCTTTGTGCTGGTAAAAGAATCACTGAGGGTGTCAGGGAATGCTAAATATTAGACTTTTCAGGTGCTGATTCAGATAATTCATGAGAAGTGCATCAAGACAATGTAGTGAGTTGTCGCTAATTTGTTCAGTGCTTAAAATAAATGCCGGAGTAAGGTTGTTCTTAGCGGCCCTGATTCATTGCCAATAATGGTAATTGACTAAGTTAACTAATCAAAATCTGTATATCTGAAGTGGTATAGAGGCACAAAACTGCCTCACATTTCATCAAAATATCTTGCTATATTTGATAAATTATAACATTTTTGTAATTCTACATGGAAAAATCTCAAGATCCGTGAAAATAATTGCAGGATATGTTTGGGAATTGGAATATCAAAGCCAGTGTTCCAGGGGATAATCTATCTGTGGCTATTTCAGTCCAGCATCCAACTCTTGGCAACTATTTCACTGCTACTTTGAGAGCCAAGAAAGTTTCCTTATCGTCGGTCTCTGATCAATCACTTTACTTCTGGTTGATGCCACATAAAGTGGCAGTATGGATATATTGGCATGTAAGTGGTACATTGAAACTCCATGTTTTTTTCATTTACAAAGATCAATCACACTATCAACAGAACTTAACAACTCAATAACTGAGAATATTTTCCCTTATGTCCATATATTCCGGGAAGATGGCATAGCTAACAAACTTTTAACATGATTTTGTTTTGTGCCAATGTTGTTCTAGGCCGTCAAGCTATGGTGGAAAAATGTGTCATTTATTCAACATCCAAGGTATTCCAATCCAGCATACAGGGAGGAAGCGACTCTTCGTGATCAAAAACTTCGATGCTGTTGTGTTTCTGGATTCGATGATCTTCAGCATATACAAGCTGAACCAAATGGCACGAACTCTAGAGCTCGCAGTTTCACATGGAGAAATGCTAAGTGGCCTTGGTCTTAGTTCTTAATACCGAGCTTAAAACTCTTGCCATTTCTGTAAAGATATGTAATTTCATAAACAACCGAATGATGATTAGAATAAACAAATTTCTTTACAAGCATGTTTGGTACATGGAATTGGAAGGTCATGTTGCCCTGTTTGCTACATAATTAAAGTCAAACTATGGTACATAGTATTAATGTATACTTAAAATGGGTGTAAATATTAAAATTAAAAAAAAATCAAATTTAAATAATATCGCTAACCCAAAATTACTCAGCATGAAGTGTAATTACTCTTGTGTTCTTCATTAACGATCATCAGTTTTGATTTTGATAAAGCTGAATATACATAACTAGTGATAATCAATACAGGAGGGATTGTTTTTATTTATTGTTATTGGTATCGTATTTTCTCTGAACTAAAAAATAAAATAAAAGTTAAGAATGGACAAAATCTTATTGAATTTGTGTACTACTTCACCAGTGCTTAATTTATTTACTCAAAGTCACATTTTAGAGGTGTTTACTTTGAAAGTTGGCAGATGCCCACTATAACTTTAATCGAACCTATTTTATTCAGACAAAAAAAGGACTTGATTTAGCCAAGAAATGATTAATTTATTTTTGTTCTTATCCCACTATTAGTGAGTCAGTCTAGCCATCAATATCGTAAAAAACTTGTGTTCTTGTGTATATTGTTGACTTTTGAATTTAAGTTCTTCACAAAGTTCAAAACAAAAGAAAAAATATATGAATATTCAGTATTTAAGAAGTTTCTAAATGAAATATAAACATGGTGCTATTTCCTCTACCACATATGAAAAAAAACATGTTTTTCTTGTTTTATGTAACTTTATTTTTTTGTGTCAACTTTGAGTGGAGGGCAAGAAAGAATAAAACTAGTTGAGACGAATTTCAATTGCAAATTTCTTAACCAACTCTGAAAGTCTAGAAGTGTCATCAATTGTCTAACACTTTGTGATTCTTTATTT
This sequence comes from Humulus lupulus, assembly GCF_963169125.1. Taxonomy (NCBI): domain Eukaryota; kingdom Viridiplantae; phylum Streptophyta; class Magnoliopsida; order Rosales; family Cannabaceae; genus Humulus; species Humulus lupulus. The sequence goes on from NC_084801.1 coordinate 11,096,408, forward strand.
TATTTATTTTTGCTATTAATGGGATCTCAAGTAATATTTCTTGATTTAGAATGACAGCTGAAAATGTTATTTAGCTAGAAAGTTGGTAAAACTAGATACTACTTTCTCTCATTATAATTAGAAATTTTAAGTGATGCATTATCTTTCTCTTTTCTTTCTTAATCTTTAAGCAATATGTATTCGAATTCCTTTTTATCCTTGGTGTGTGTTCAAATTGCTATTTAATTTCTGCTGCCAAAAAAAAATTACTACTTAATTTCATCAATAATATATAGCACAGTCTTCTCTTATGAATCCATTTTCTTTTAGTCTTTCAACTTCTTCTTTTAAAAACTTAGATATTTCTTTATCGAACAACCTTCTTTTTGGTTGTACCAGTTTGAAGTTATGCTTATATATATTCAAGGCATGGCTGATAACAGTGGGGTCAATGTCTGTCATGTCCTTGTGCGACCAAGCGAATACGTCTTGGTTATTTCTTAAAAAACTTATAAGCTCATACTTGACTTCTTCGGAAAAGTTTTTCCCAATTTTTACTATCCTAGTCGGTTCGTCTTGGTCGAGTGAAACTTCCTCCAAGTCCTCAATTGGTCCCACTCCAATATCAAAATCTCCAAAGTGAGGATCTACATCTTCTCCTTCGCTTTGAGCAACTCTCTATTTGGAGCTGCTCGGTTTATCCGAGGACATTGTGGCTTGTTCTCTGATGGTGCTTACTCTCATCACTGTTGTCGGCATGCTTTCTGCTGGTCCAACAAAAATCACGTTGGTCGTTGCCAAGCCTTTTCAGCAGTTGTGATGGAGAAGTTATAGCACTCTCGAGCCTCTCTATGGTTTCACTTAACACGCCTAATTTCGGCGTTAGTGGGAAATTTCATCATTAAGTGGAATGTGAATGTATGGCTCTTAGGTCAATCAATATCGGTCTTCCAAGTAGGGCATTGAAAGCCGAGGGAGTGTCGACTACCACAAATGTGACCATGACAGTATTGTTTGTTGGTGCAGTTCCCACAATAACTGCTAGTTTAATTGTTCCAACTAGGGCCAATCCTTCTCCAGAAAGTCATATAGGGTCTATGTACAGGGCTCCAAATCTCGTACAATTAACTTCATCTGTTTAAGGGTAGTTTTGAAAATGATGTTTACAGAAGAGCCATTATCTATCATTGCTCTGGCAACGATCATGTTGGCAATCTAGACCTCTATTACCAAAGGGACGTTGTGTGGAAACTTGACATGCGCGGCGTCGTCCTCGGTGAATGTTATGGGCTTACATTCATCCAGAGTTGTTTTGGGAGTACACTCCTCGACGACCAGCACCTCATTTCCCGATTCATGGCGAAGTGTTCAAGCATAACGTTCCAGTGCCTTTCTACTTTCACTGATCAGGTGTGGTCCTACATTCATTAATCGACAAGCTACAAGAGTTGGTTGTAATGGTTGTGCTGGTGCATCCATATTAGGTGCAGCAACCTGATTTTGTTTGGCAGGACATCGAACATACCTTCTCATGGCTTGGTGATTTTTGAGTTGGTTACACTCATTGGTGTCATGTATGTAGTCATTATGAAAACAACAAAACGTGTTCGTGTCCCTTTTACTTAGATCTTTCCTAATAGGATTTGTCTTCCTATAAGACACTTTAGTCTTTGTAGCTTGAAAGACTTCTGCTCGTGACCCTAAGAGCGTAGAGTAGGTGGTAAAACGAGGATTGTACTCTCGTGGCATATCATTGGTTTTTGCTCGTTTTCTATTATTTTTTGTTGCCACCATTGGAGTTATTACTTCTGTTGACGCCGTTTTTCGTCAACAGATAAAAGAAGAGAGCACGTAAACAATTAAAGACAATGGCCAAAAGAAACAAACGAATCAAACACACGGTTTTTTACGTGGTTCAGCAGTTAAATCTGCCTAGTCCACGAGTCTCTGTTATTAACCTCAAGATTATCTCTGAACAATTCTTTAGCATGAATTCTACAGAGTTTTCTCTCAAGGATCAGAATTTCGGTCCTTTACAATGGTGCATGGCTTCTCTATTTATAGAGAAGGATGCAGAATACTATCCCACATATTTTGGGTAGTTACTCTTTTGTGAATAAAAATAAATAGCTTTAAATGCCAATAATCAGATATAAAAGGAAACGTCCCCCAAAGATCAGGGGGCGTATAACTGAATAAATAATATCCCACAATTCTTGGGGATTTACATCAATTAATGAGGGTTACATCTCATAGTTATAATACTTGTAGATATTCAAGGTGGTTATAACGTATCTTCAAGGCTCCAGCATTTCAGGTTTCATGTCATTGTGCGAGCCACTGACATCTCCCGAGCTAACGTTGCTTTCGAGATGGGATATCGAGCTCAAGACCCATGCTCCGAAGTTCCTGAAGATGAAGGTGTTCTCGGAGCTACCTTTCGAGATCGAAATCATTTCGAGATCACCGCATTCGAGATCATATATCATACTTTACAGGCTCGACTTACAATCCTAGATCACTCTAATCCTCACGAGACCATTTGCTGCGAACTCAGCTTTCGAGGTCATATTTACTATGGCTCGAAATCTGGGTATAACAACTTCGTTTACCACCATTATGGTTTTTCTTACTACCATTACCATTGGTTGTATGGTTCTTATTAGACGTACCAATATTTTTTGTTGGAGCAGTACTGGTGTAACGCCTTGCTAAATAGGGTCCATTACCAAGTGTGTTTTAAACCAGTGCTAGACTTGCTAACAAGTCATTTGGACTAAACATGTGATTAAGCCACTAAAGGTTTAGGTATTAAAATTTTTGGTCAACTCATAAGTATTTTCATTAAGTTAAAAAAAAGCACGTTCTTTACATGGGATCCCAAAAACATCAGTTTAAAAGTTAATTACAATACTCAGGTTACATAATAAGTCGACCTAGGCGGCAAAGCTGGGTTTAACCCTAGTTCCCCTGAGCATCTCGGTCGTGGTGGTCGAGCGGACTGCATATGTACATACCACTGCAAATGCCCTCCAACTCATGGCTGGTTGAGCTTCTCTTTACCTTTACTTGCACCACAAAGCACCTGTGAGCCAGAAGACTCAGCAAGAAAACGTAATCAACAGTTCACAGAATAAAACGACTATCAAACGGTAATAACTGAAACTTGTGCGTTCATAAAACCAAACTGAAGACCAAAGAGTCACACAAGTGCACATTGCACTTTCTTTCAAGTTGTTGGCATCCGAGCCAGTCAAGTGCATGTCACACTCCCAGGGTGGCCCAGCCATGGTGGCCTGCACTCCACGGTGCATTATGCCAATCTTAGCTTATAAACTAAGTTCTTTAAGCCCTTGACTTATAAGTCAAGCCACCACGTGCCTCCAACTTATAAGTTGAAGCCTTAGGACTCAACTTATGAGGCGAGTCTCCCAGAGTCCAACATATTCTCAACTGGTAAGTTGATCCCCACTTAACACCCTAATAACCCTCTAGTTTATAAACTAAGCTTCACAGTCATAACAGACGGTCACATGTTTCATATAGCATACTTATCAACAATCATAATGCATTATAATACATTCACTCAGCAGTCATAATCATATTCAAAATTATGCACATTACAATGTACCTAATCAGATATTCACAAACATAATTATAATCATGTTCATCAACAAAGTCCAAGCTTTATTCATCTTCACATTCATCACCTTGACTAAGCTCTAATCATGCATTCACATAATAGGTGTAGTTTTCTTACCTTTGGTTCGTATGCAAGTTACTAACGACGGGCCTTTGAGTACGATCCTTGATTCAAGCCCTTAGCGTAAACCTAGTCATAACCGTAATAAGGAAGTTCCATCAACAACAGGTAAATAAAAGCTTCCAGATCAAATCTTAGCCTCTGGGACATCGAATGCCACCTATCAAGGAAGTAGAATCGATCCCGAGCCCAAACGGTTAAGTTCCCAATCTAAAAATCCCATTAAGGCCAATTTTCCCCTTAAGGGCCGCGGCCCCACAAACCTGAGCCGCGGCCCGCCTCTAATTCCAGAGGCTCGGCCTCCCTGGAAACCAACATGCGCTGCAGCCCGCCTCTGCCTCCGAGCCCTCCTGGCTCTCATTTCTCTTCGCAGGCCGCGGCTCAGCCCCACGAACCCAGAATTTTCTGGGTTTTTCTTCAGCTAAACCCAACTAAAACCCATCTAATTCCACCCCAATCTTCCAATTCAATTTCCATAACTAACACAACCCTTTCCAACAACAAAACCCAGCTATATAACATAGTGAAACTTATCAAAATTCTCAAACTCAACCCTACAACTATCTAGCATGCATATACTTAAACTTCAGCCAACAACCACAGAAACATCAAGAGAAGCTGAGTTTAAATCTTACCTCAAAGATGAAAAACGCCATTGAACTAATCCCCAAGTCTAACACCTTGATTCCTAAGCTTTGATCTTCAATTTCCCCAAAAATTCCTCAAGCTTCCATGGCACATAGAGAAAACGAGAGAGAGAGAAAGGAAGCCGTTGTATTTCCTTTCCTTTAATTTCCTTAGCCTTCTCAAACATTCCCAGCTCACCCAAACACTATACTTAGACCAAAAATGACCATTTTTCCCTTTACCCTTAGCCTATTTATCAAGTGTTCACAAAGGCAATTTTGTCCTTTACCTCAAATCCCGCTATCCACAATTTACATCCTATAATTCCCGCTACCTCCAATATTCTCACATGGTTACCAATAAATTCCCATTACCCACTAATTCCCGGTAATGTACTAAATTACTAAAATACCCCTAAGCTCACCCCGAGCCGGGTATTAAGACCCCATTGTGACTTTTCCGCTAACTTGCTCATCGGGATCACCTCTCGTCGAGTAACCCAAATATATCCACATAATAATGTGGTCTCAATCACACAAACACATATTTGCATTTATACCACGAACGGGTCAAATTACTAAAATACCCTTCTTATAAGAAACGGGCCCATATACACATATTAATATCGCTAACATGCAAGCATAATTATATCATAATATAATTCACATAATAACTCAATTATTGCCTCCCGGCCCCCTAATCCAGGCATTAAGCCACGTTAGGAAATTTGGGATGTTACAACTGGTGCCTGCTTGATTGGCATGATCTGCTATTTGAATAGCCTCTTCCAGCTTAATGTAATCCTCCACTCGATTTAGAAATTATCTAGTTGAGTAGACGGTCTTTCTTCTAAGATCAGTCCATAAGAGACCCTTTACTTGAATCCCAGCCATGATGACCATCGGTTTTCCATCATCACTGACTGTTTTTGACCTTGCAGCTTCCTGCATGAATCCCTGCACATAATCCTTATGAGGTTCATTAGGCCCTTGCTTAATGTCCACAAGGTCGTTGAGCTCGGCTGGTGGAATATGAGCAGCAAAGAATTGTGAGTAGTAGAGCCTCACAAATGTATCTCAGGATGTAATAGTTCCATATTCTAGTTTAAAGAATCATTGTTGAGTAGAATCAGCTAGGGTTGTAGGGAAGATTCTGCAACGAACATCATCCCTCACCCCTTGAATATCTATTTGTATTTCGAAGTTATTGAGGTGTGAGATGGGATATTCTTTTCTAGTATACATCTTCCAAGTTGGCAAATTGAACTTGGGTGGAATGGTAAAAGCTTTTATTCGGCCAGAGAAAGGAGACCCTTTCCTTCTCTCTAAATCAATATCAGTAAGTTTAGGAGCAGTTAGCTCCCGAACCATCTGTGTCAGGGCGTCTAGTTGTGCTTGGATTGTTGGGGAAACTAGTGGCACAGCTGCTGGAGCAGCGACTAGGATTGTTGCAGCTCCTCCTTGTGGTGCAAGTAGGATTACTAGTGCAACAGTTCCTACAACATTGGAACAGTTGCCTTCCCGAAGCTGGTCGAGGACATCACGCAGGTCGGGCCCTCTGGTCCTAAGTCTATCAAAGACGCTTCCTCCTTTGGATCGCCCCCTACATTTTGACTATCTACTCGAGGAGAGGGCCAGAAGGTGGTCTTTCTGGACAGCTCGATGGCTTTTGCTGCCTTGGTGGGGCAAACGGTCATTCAGGCTGAAAAATTTCCCTTTGTGGGATATCTTGAGGCCCAGGTGGCCTTGGCAGAACAAACTTTCCTCTTGGGTTTCCATCGTTATGATGGTCGTTATAATATTGATAATCACATGATTGGTAGTATCGACTATCCCCCTCATCATTATCATAACCATCTCTGTATGTTGTTCGAAAACTGCTACTGGCTTCCTGATCATTCCTCCTTCAATTTCTTCTATGAGGATGACCATAATTGTATCCAACATGTTGAGGTGGTTGGGCTTGGATCTGGCTAGCTGGTCTTTCGTTTCTTGGTTGTCAGAATTGCTGACCAGCTTCAACATTAGGAGGTTGGCCTTCCCGTGAGGTTGCACGCCTTGGTGGTTCATTAGTAGGCCTCCCAGTTCCAGACACTTTTATGGCACAGCCTTGCTCTCTGTTGGGCAACACTTGCTCATCTTGATGAAGCGGTCGCTGCACCCTAGGCTAAGCCCCTCTGTTCGAGTGTTGGCGTCGAGTTGGCCTAGGGGGACTACTTGGTCTCGAGACCGTGATGGTTGAGCAGGTCCTGGAGCCCGACCAGCTGGTCATTGGGCTTCAGGATTTTCCTGATCAATGTTCTCAGGCTCAGGATTCACTGGTCAGGATCTCGTTGCTTAATTCTGTGACAAGACAACCTCTAGCAACCTTGCCGCCTCAGCATTGCGACAGTCAACTTCCACTTGTCGGGCCTCAAAAACTCGTTCCCTTTTATCCAACCAGGCTTGAAAATCTTGTCTTTGTTTATTGAAGGCTTAAGATATGACCTCTTGTGTGACAGCCAGAATCCTGTGATTCGTAAGGGGAAAGAGCGGGTAAAGTTGTGCAATCCCACACTGCCTGGGGAAGGTCAATTGTGATGATTCTAAGACTGTGTAGGTATGGGACTACATAGTTGAAGATGACTTAAATGGATTGATGGGTACTACCTATGCCAACAAGATGCATCTTCTTTTCGGTAGTCCATCACTTGAGAACTCCAAAGTTAAGCGTGCTTGACCTGGAGCAATCTGATGATGGGTGACCTCCTGGGAAGTTTTCCCAGGAAGCGTGCAAGTGAGGACAAAGCACGATGGAAAGACTCGTGTTGGTTTGTAGGGTCAGTCGTCATTCCAAGAAGCAGCCATAGTGATGCGGGGCGTCACAAATGGTATCAAAGCCTTGACCCAGCCGGAAGTGTGGCCGACGAGGACGTCGGGCCCATAACGGGGGTGATTGTGATAGTCAAAATCCCGTGATCCGTAAGGGGAAAGAACGGGTAAAGCTGTGCAATCCCACACCGCCTAGGGAAGGTCAAGTGTGATGATTCTAAGACTGTGTAAATATGGGACTACACAGTTGAAGAGGGCTTAAATGGATTGATGGGTACTACCTATGCCAATAAAATGCATCTTCTTTTCGGTAGCCCATCACTTGAGAACTCCAAAGTTAAGCGTGCTTGACCTTCCCAGGAAGCGTGCGAGTGAGGACAAAGCACGCTGGAAAGACTCGTGTTGGTTTGTAGGGTCAGTTGTCATTCCAGGAAGTAGCCATAGTGATGTGGGGCGTCACATCTTGAGCTGATGCTTGACTCTCAAGCATGGCAATGAATTGTTCCTTCATCTGCCCCATAACCCCTTTCAGTTGTTTAAGGTCGTGGTGCAGATCTTCTCCTAAGTCAACATGGGGCTCATCATGCCTAAATGTGACTAGTGTAGGCAGGTTTCCAAGAGGAGGAAATTGATAAGTGGGGCGCAAATGATGGATCTGACTGCTCAAGGAGCGATGAGAATGGGCAGTGTTAGGGTTCCCCCTTTGTGGTTCTTGACTCTGGCTTCTAGTAGTGATAGTCATTGCTTCAGATGGATCTAGAAAATAGGATGTTGGATTTCAACTCTCAAAAATATCTTAGGATATTTCACAATATCTCGTGAAATGTGGATCCTCTGATAAAATTGTCTTGCATATCGAGCAGCATCTGTCTCCAAGGAGCTTCAATAGATAGTGCTTACTTGCTCCTTCTTGAGCAGGACACTTGGTTCTGAAATTCCGTTTTTTTATGATTACCAACTTAATTATTTAAATTAAATAATTAATTGTTAAACTGTTACAGAAATGTTTAAACAGATACCAAGACTGTTTGAACAGAAACCAGATATGTTTAAACAGTTTGTGACCAGAAGATAAAAACGAACATAAAGTAAAGAACACACGAATTTTTACGTGGTATCAGCAATCTTTGCAGATTGCTACTAGTCCACGAGGCCACGCTCAGAGAATGAAATTTATTAGAAGAATATCTAAATGATTACAAAACCAAATTGACTTATACAAATAAATACTCCCTCTTGAATTTGTCGCAACTGTTGTAATCTAAACTTCTAATCAAATTTCTGAAGTGCTAAGATCTTGAACTCCCTTCAAATCATAACACTTGCACTTTTCCTCCCGAAAAGTGACTCACGAACAAGACTTCTCCCGAAGCTTGATGACCAATGTCCAAGTGTGTTCAACCTGCACAATTAACACAAAGGAAAACAATACAGAAGTACACTGTAATAAACCACTAAGAACTTGCTGGACTCAAGTTCTTCACATAATAAAAAGTCTCTCTAAAACTTGAAAAATATTTGGAAAATAATACCCAAGAGAGATAATCAAAAACCAACGTCCTAAGGATGATTATATACATTTTAGAATCCCTTTAGGTCGTGGAAAACAAATCAGAAATCAAACAGCCAATAAATGGAAAATCTTCCAAAACAGGAAAGTCAGAATCTGTTCAAACAGACTGGCAATCCGTTCAAACAGATTCATTGAACCTGGACAGTTTTTCAACCCAGTTTCCTTAAATAAATAAGGAAACAATATATCTTTTATGATTGCAAGCTGTACACGATTTCTGGGCAACCAAATCAGATAAATAAAATAAATACTAATAATTTCCAATTCAAGAAAAAGATAATCTTTTATAGGAAAATATATATATTTATTTTATTAACACATAAATAAAAATCTGAATAAAGAACACATTTCACCAAAACAAGAAACTACCCATTTTCGAAATTCACCACAAAATATTACAAAAGAGGAAACTACTAATTTCGAAAATACCCTTTTAATTAATTTTGTCTTTATTATCAAAAATGCCAATAAAGGATTTTACAGGTTCAAACAGATTATGACTGCTTGTGTTGGTATGGCTTCCTCGAGCAACTATCTCATTTCGACTAGCTCTCAACATTTTATGTCGTTTTATTGCCACATGTCTTCTTTAAATGTCACGTCACTGAGTCCAAAATTGGGTTAAACAATAAGATCAAATGTGTTTTGTTACATTGAACTGAACCGATATTGATTATTAATAAGATAAGTAAGTATTGTTATCATCTAATCTAATCATATCACAACGTTGACCATAGGTCAATTCAATATTAATTCTGAGTGATTAATATTATGCTAATTGTATTATTCAAGTCTTTTGATTTGTTCGTCACCAGCTTACCCTACGAACTAGCTCATACTTACATATTAGAGATTTGAAAATATAATTTAGTGGGAGTATTTATCATAGACATGAAATCTATAGCTTTTGTTTAAGAAGTGAAACGATGATTTCCTTATATTCAAGTTCAAGTGTTAAATGATAGAGTACTCATTTATGTAGGAACTAAGTGGAAGTTAAGGATAAAATACCAATGGGGGTAAAATGGTAATTTGCACCCATCTCATTAGTAGATCATCTATAGAGGATTGAATGACGGTGATGGTTATAACAATAGATAACGTATTTACATTTGGTGTAAAGTGTTCTATGAATTCAATAGTGCAATTTCGAGTTTATAGTAGAATCACGGGGAATTAATAAGCTAGTGAGATTATTTGTTATAAATAGACTCACGTTAACTTATTGGAGCTTGAGTTCATGGATTCATGATCCTCATGCCATCTCTTATTAAAATTAATCTATTAGTCTTGAATAGTTAATTTATTTATTAATTATAAAATATCATATTGACTAGGTCAATGGAAATAAATAATGTTAACTTATTTATTGATATTTTGTGAGAAAATAAATAGAAGAAACTAGGTCAATGGAAATAAATAATGTTAACTTATTTATTGATATTTTGTGAGAAAATAAATAGAAGAAACTTTGAGAATTTTTATTGCAAATTTGCTACAAAAACGGGCTTTCCCGACAGTTTTTAACTGTCGTTATTGAGCAATGACGACAGTCGACTAACTGTCGTATTTACCTATGATGGCGTAGGGGTAGCTACGCCGACAGTTAATAGGTGTCGTCGTTGTTAGCTACGCCGACAGTTAATACGTGTCGCCGTTGCCGGCAACGCCGACAGTTAATACGTGTCGCCGTTGCCGGCAACGCCGACAGTTAATACGTGTCGTCGTTGCTGGCAATTGAGACAATTTTGTTATAGGCAATTGAGACAATTTTGTTAATATTAATTAGTTGGTATTAATATTAATAAAATGAATTAAATAAATGTCACAATTATAATTGGTTAATTTTGACAAGTATTTAAATCATTATAATGATTAAATAATTAAAATAAAATGGAAAACTAAAACATATTTTATGTCCTAGCTAATTGTCAATATATACTAGTGTTATAGAATGCATTGTCAATGAATTTGACTAGGTAAAAATTCACTCCTAATATTCTATACCTAGCCGCCCACTCTTTCTTAGTTTTCTCTATAGGAATTTTCTTCTCATGTATTGAGACTTGCCCGCACAAACATTAGGTTGTTTTAGAGAAAGATTTGGAAGACTGTGGTATTGTTTCAAAGAGATTTACATTTCTTACAATACACGGCATTCAACAAGGACAAAATGTTAGAGAATTCAAAGGATGTGGTCTTATTATGTATGCAAATTACATCTATACATGTATTTATGTTTTTTATTATACATTATTTTGTACAATAAAAAACATGCATATAAACTTATAAAATAAGATCATACAGTTATGCTCCCCCAGTATACTTCAAGTGATAACAATTAGATGACAAAACTACACATAAAATAGAGAAAAATGAATAGCTAATAAACAAAATATATATTAGCAAATGAAAATTAAATAAATGGTGGAAAAAAGAAAACTTTATGAACAATAATAATGACTACCAAAATAATTATAAAAAAAAAATCATTTATAAGGAACAAGAAGAGCAAAAATCCTATTTTTTAGTACAATTACTGTCAGCAGTGTATCTTTCAAAGTTTATAGCTGTTCTATGAATCTTAAATCAGATGTGAGAACTCAAAACATGAGTAATTCAAATAACTAATAACTCCAATAACTATGAATGATAATAATAATAAATTAAATTGGCGGTATAACTAAAGCAGTAGGAAAAAGACATTTACCCTTTAAAAAATTGAACAAATCTACATGTAGTAATATAATTTAAAAAATTAAAATTTATATATAGGAATTAATAAGGATCAATATATATATATATATATATTATAAATTATGGAATAATTTTAAATAAAAATAATACATTAAGATACGTGATGTAATAATATTACAAAAGAAAGATAAAATAAATAAGAATAATGTAATTTTGGAAAAATAAATAATAAATCATTTATAAAGTAAAATTATTAAATAATTTTTTTGAGATAAATAATTAAATAAATTTAAAACAAGTAACTAAAAAAACTATCAAGGCAAATTCAAATAAGTAAATTAACTTAAAAGAACATGAGCAATCGTCATCATACATGAACTTACACATTTGCTACTTGATCATTAAAGAAATGTAGAGACTACTACTATACAATCTTAGTAGTGTCTTGTTCCTCCATCCAACATCTTCTAGTGTCTTGTTCATTCGAATTATTTGTTGTTATGGCACAATAGACTCGGTCATCCATCTGCGAAAATTATAAAATTTTTATTGAATTTTTGTATTATTCCACACATTAGTAAAATGGACTCTAATTTTTGTTCCGCTTGTTGTGTGAAGGAAAAATACACAAGTTTCAATTTCCTATTTCAAAGTGAATTTTAAAGCTCAAAACAAATAGAGAATGAGTTAGGCTATTAAATTAAAACTCTCCTATTTGAATGGGGAGGAGAGTACCAAGCATTTACTCAATTTCTTACTAAACATGGTACCAAACATGGCCTCTCAAGTCCAACAACTCATGAACCATTTCGTTCTAACTTATATATAAATTTTTATTGGGTGGTCAGTGCATTAGATTTTCCTATTATTAAGTTTGTTACAATTCAAATATAAAAATTTGGGAAACTGTATCAAATAGAAATAAATATCTTAAAACGGCTAACTAATCAGTGCTCCAAAGTACACATTAATTGTAGAAAAATAATATAATAAATTGAGTTTTAGTTAATATTCTTATGGAATTTATCATATATATTGTATATTTAAAAATATTTAGTTTTGACTTAATTTATTTAGTTTTGTAGGGAAATATTGGCATTTTTGCAAAAGAAAAGGATTAAATAGTCAAAAGAAGCTTAAAAGCCAAAGGAGAGTCCAAGTCCATGTAGCAACCCAATCTGCCCAAGTCGTCAAAGCCGAGCCAAGCCAGCAGCTACCTAGTTGAGCCGCAAGCGAAGCCCAAAACCATTCAAGCCCCGTTGGTATTCTACCCCACACACTACGCTAGTGGTGTATCCCACGCCCCAATCCATAGCCTTGGTCGACGCCATTGTGCCATACATTGTAAAAGTAAATTTTAGAAATTTAGTTTTAAATGATATGATAACAACAATAAACGAAAAAATATTAACGTTATTGTGTATAATATTTGGACTTAGATTTTAATTACATATATCATTATTTATATAAAATAAGGTTAAGGGTCTTTAAAATACTTTATATTTTTTAAATATTACATTATTATACTTTTTTTAATAAAAAAAAAATTCAAAATTACTAAAATATAACATTTAAATACTCAATATTTTTTACAAAAAAAATACTCATTTTTTTATATTTAAATGTTATATTTTAGTAACTGTGAATAATTTTATGCCTAAAAAAATTTAGGTATAAAAGTAGAATATTTTTTAAAATACCAGCCACCATTTACTCTATAAAATAAATTATAAAATACAAAATCAAGAGACATGGTTAAAAACTAGTCTAAATATGCAATTACGTATGTTTATTCGTGTGTTCTACCTAATTAAGCACATAAATAATCTCATAATCGAAACGAAAAGGCTTCAATCTGTTGACTTGTGAATGGACTTGGCCGCCACAAAACACCGGCGTTACGCACGTGACATATCAATTAATCACGCGCACGCACGTGACATCATGGTCCCAACTCCTAACCCTATTATGATTACTGCGCCTTTGTTTGGTCCACTGAATCACGTGACCACTTGCATTAGTCATTTCACATTCACACGTGACAAGTAATATGATGTAATTAAAGGGTTATTCAATAGTATAATACCACAACGAAAATCAAATATATTCTTCTAGTTAAGCATAATTCAAATACTAAAATAAGATTGTTCTCTTAATTTTCAATAAATGATTATATAAATATATATATGTGGTTTTGAAGTTATCTCCAACAACAACCAAAATAAAGCATATGATAAATATGATTTATCAATACCTCTAAGATTTGGAATAAGCCCTTTTCTGTAATTGAAAGATTACCAAATATAAGTCAGCAAATTGAAGTGAGAAAATAAAGATTATCTATGAAATCTTAAATTCAAAGATTTTATTGTACGACATGTTATGAACACATGCTCGTTTTTATTATTTATTATTAGAGTAATATAATTATCAAATATAAATAAAACTTTTTTATTAAAAAAAAGTACTATTATTTTAGAGTCTAAACATCCAATTTAGATAGGATATATATGAAACAACTTTAAAGTTTATTTTTTTAATGTATTTATGTTATATATTATATTAAACATTTTTTTTTATAATATGACATTGTTTATTGATTTAGAATGTATATAACAATTAAAAATATATGATAAAAATAAATTATTACATTTTTTTTTAAAATAAAACTAAGCAAACGTACATTATACGTTACTTTCATCTAATAAATAAATATATATATGGAAGATTTGCCAATTGTTACTACCCATATATGGGTACTAACAATTATAATGATGTATTAACATATTGACTTAGTATAACAAGTCACCAACATATAAATAATTTTTTTTCTACATTAATTTCGAATTTAATTTTTTTTGCCATATTTAATGGTATTTCCAACCAATGAGAAACACTAGTTACATTTAGAAATTGACTTGCATTTGAAAAATGAAAATTTTATAATATTATATTTTCATAATAAATACACGTTTTTCTTTAAGTAACCATTCCAAAAATTTGAAAAAATCAAAATTTATTTTTATAAATATTAATTAACAACTATAAATATGGATCATTGATCTTAATCCAATGGTTAACATTAAAGTAATCATACATTAAAGTAACCATATATGAGTAGTAACTATTAAGAGTGCACACACACATATATATATTTGTTTATGTATTACATTACTTCTATTGACTCAATTTTTGGTCAACTACACATATTAATAAATGAAAGAGTTGTTTATGCATAAATTTCTAAATGGAATATTTCAGAGGAGTAAATGACCAAAAACATTGAATTAAATGCGATAATTAATAAAAAGAAACACGAAATTTAGAGTGGTTTAGCCCAAAAAAGATGGCCTACGTCCACTTTAGACAATATATTGATGAGAAGTTATAAACACTCAAGACTATGATTAAATCCTATTCTTGAGGTAGCTTGGATTACAAAGAGGAGTAAATGCTCTATAGGGCAACTTAGTTTTGGAACCCTTTCCACTGTTTACGTATCAATATTTTATAGTGGTGGATATTGGTAACTAGTTTACCATGTGCACAGCGAAATGCACAGAGTGGTGGCCCAGAGATTTCAAAAAAAATTATTTAAACAATCTTTAAATATCGGATCCACTAACATGCGTACATTAATCAATGATATAGAAAAAGATACGGAATTTTACCAATTGTAGAACTATCAAGATTCTTCGCTATCTTTTTGTATCTCCTACGAACATCCAATCCTTAGCAACCTCCAAAATACTTAGACCAAGATCTTCAAAGATGTATCTATACACCTCAAGACGCAGGTGGACACGTAAAGTTATTGTGGGAATTATAGTGATTCTCAAGATATTCTCAACACATGAGATCTTGGAATTTTTCAAGTCGAAGCCAATTTTTAGGGATAGACAAAAATAATACAATATCTTATTTTTGTGAAAGCTTAGAATTCTCTTGAATATTCTTGAAACTATTTTTTATCTGATAGAATTATAAAAGAATAATAAATTCAAATTATAAAAAAATTATTAAATAAAATAAATAAAATTATTCAAGACCCATTCTTGAATATTGTTATAGGCCTGACTAGCGTGTAACACATGTCATTTTATTTATTTATTATTTAATGATTATTTATTTAAAAATATCTAAAACCTAATAACTAATCTTATCATATTAATATTTTAATTATTTATTATTTAATAACTATTTATTCAAAAATATCTAAAACCTAATAACTAATCTTATCATATTAATATTTTAATTAATGAATAAATTTTAAACTAATTCAAACTAATTTTGAATTATCTTATTTATCTTTTGATAGTATTTAAATAAATAAAACTAATCAATTCAAAATTAATTATTCTAATTATTTAAATGACATTTTTGAAAATTATAATTATAATTAAATAATTAATTTTGAAAATTCAATTAATTAATCATATTAATTTCGAAATTAATATGATAACTAATTAATTTATCTCAATTATATATTTGACCATTAAGAATAAATTTCTTCCAAATATGTCATTTCCCTTATTTTTCACGGGTTATCACTCTTATTAATTAAAACCATCTCGGGGACCAATAGACCTATAATTTCAAGCTCCAATAAATTTAGATTATTAATTAAAACTCTTTAATATAATAACCTTAATTTATTAATCTCAATATTATTCCACTAAAAATATGAGACTATACTCTTACAATTATAGACATTTATTTATTGAGTATTTTTTAAATATAAAAAAACGTCCATCGTTTTAATCATTGCATAATCATCTATTAATGGTTCATTATTAAAGTAGGAATAAGATCACCGTTTTACCTCTTTAATTATTTCTTGTTTCCTTAAGTATCATTAACTTTACTAGTGAAGGTTAATTCATAAATTGGTTTACGAATTTGAGTTCTATAACCTTGCAGTTCCAAAAGCTAACCCTTAAGAGAACCATTATTCAATTCATCTCGGAAAAGTATAGATTCCATATCTGTATTTTATGTCTCCAACCATTCCCCTCAATGAGTCCCCAAAACAACAGATTTCAGGTTGATCATTTTGACAAACCATAATGAATGAATCAAATGACTCAAATGACATGAATAAGAGTTCATAATAACTTGAGGAATAAGATCAATTTGTATATGATTATCTTATTGATATGTTTAATTAATACTTATGAAACAAAACAATATTCAATTAAATATTAATAACATATTAGGTACAGTTCATGTATAACCACATTATACAAAGTACATCTACTAAGATGTCTTACTACATCAGTAATCTGGATCTAGATTACTCATATTCATAATACTAGTGAACCATACTTGCAGTATTTAATCCAAATATTCCATACAACTTTGTTTTACTTTTGAACTATTTAAATTCGTTCCATATAGTCTTAATCATCTCGTACCAATACAAGATTGTAGTCACAATAACGAATTTGTGAATTTTCTCATATTCATATAATATTATTCAAATAATAATAATAAACAATTAATATATGTAAAAATTCATCTTAATTATTTATTTCATAAAACATTATCCAACTAATATGCTTTCAATGACACAATTCCTAACAGTGGAGAGGGATGGAGCTAACAGCGGCACTCTGTTTCCCGATCAAGCTAATTCTCGTAAGATAAGGGTTATTTCAGGCCTTAGTGTTCCTTCTAAAATGGTAATCCAACTAGCTGCTTCAATGAGTCATTCACACTCAATTTTAGGCTAAGTGTGTTGAAAGATACAACATTCTTGAGATCTCAAGGTAGTGACGACCCTCATCTGAGTGAAGCGGGTGAGGGCGTCAACTCTGTCAAACTAGCGAGGGTCTCCTCATAATTGGCGAGGGCATCATTCTTTGAAGGTAGCAATGGTCACCCCCATTGTATCTAGTGAGGGCCCTCTGGTTTATGATGATGGCGAGGCCCTCTTCCCTTTGGAAGTTGGCGATGTGGATGTGATTAGCGAGATGGCTTCACTTAGTCGGTTGATGAGATACACTCGTTTGCAAGGTGGGCCTACCTTATATTTTTGTTGCTTGCCATATTATTGTGCCAAAAATGAGTATAACAACTTCGATATAAGTTAACAATTGAAAATTTGTAAAATACTTATTTTTTATAAAAATATTTAAATTCAATTTTGTAATTTAATTTTAATTAATATATTTATTTTGAGATAAATTTAACTCACGACTTATTAATCTCAGGTAACTAAAGGTATTGTGTGTATGGATGTCTACGTGGTATGAAATTTGATGGGAAGCTCAGGTCCCTTCTTTGTGACATCTAGCTAGTAATATATAAATAATTCTAAAATTGATATATTAAATAAAAAAAATGAAAAACATTCATAATCTAAAAAAAAAAAATTGTCACATAGTTATGAACCAAAACAACAAAAGTTGTCTCAAAATAAAACTAATTTTTTAAAAAAAAAATCATTATAATCTACCATATATATTAGGTAAAAATATATTAATTTTTTTATTATATTTTTTTAATTATTTTATAAATTTTAAATAAATAAATAATTTCATATGTTTTATAAAAAAAATGACATAAACATATTAAAAACACTAAAATATTGTCAATAATTTTTAAAAATAAATAATAAGATAAATATTGTAATATAAAATATAATATTATTGAATTGAAGAAAAAGATATTTTTCCGAATAGAAACAACTCCTCAATTATTACTAAAAATATCTCATATATATGTTTGAACGTTTTTTTCCACTTTCTCTAGAATGACTTGGAAATCGAATTAGGTAAGTAAACGATGGTTGAGGCACGTTTCTTATTATTTGATCATTTTTCCTTGTAAACAGACACGACCAAAGGTCACATTTTCAGTTTCTAAACTTTCAAATGTATTTTTCACTAAATAAATTTTTAATTACATTTTCCAAATGTCTCAATCAATTTCTAAGGTTCTTGGGCTGCCAAACAACCAAGTCAAGAAGAACTTCAAGAATAAAGAGATGAGGATTTTCTTTTTTCTTTTTTTTCTTTTTTGTGATATATAACACCTTTCCATTTTTCAAACAAAAAATGATACAATTATTAAATTCGTCCCATCTATTATGATATTTTATCGTTTACAGCGTGATAAGATTGAAAAAAAAATCTTTATTGTTGGGCTAAAATTGGAGTTTAAGATGAATGGTTTAGATCAAGACAGACAAGCAACGTATACCATACAAATTAAATTGAGGAAATTACATTTTATATAGAATTTTTAATAGAGTGTGCAAAAATATGACTTTTTTTTAAAAAGTTAATAGTTTTTTTAAGATTTTTTACTTTTATGGGTTTATTTTCCCATATTTTTCTATAAAAATTGGTTTATGTCGTAATTTTACTCTTAATCAAGTTTTTATTAATTTGGAAGGTTATGTTTATAATTTGATTATTTTTTCTTAGCTCATTTGTTTTTTTATATTATTTTTATATAACTAATTTTATATTAAATTTTTCTTTGGTTGTTTTGCAATTTTTTTTTGTGATATGAATTGTGTTTATTATTATTTTTATTTATTATTAATATTTTTTTCTTAATTTTATATTGTACATTATTTTTTTTCAAATTATGAGTAAGGTGACCAGTTACTTGATTGATATTTAACAATTATCTAAAAAAAATCCTAGAGCTAGGTTAAATAACATGTACCAAGAGGAGTAACTTACTACCATAAGAGGGGTAACTAGTTACCATAAGAAGGGTGACGAGTTACTCATATTAAATATGAAAAGAAACATCAAATCTGAATGAAAAAGAGGAAGACCACTTCATAAAAAATAAAAAATAAACTATGATTTTAGTAACATAGGTAACCAGTTACCCCCATAAATATACACACAAATAATGGGAAGATAACCAGTTTCCACAAATTCGAAGATAGAAAAAAAACAGTGAGATCCACCCCATTTCCCTTCTCTCTCATCTTTTTCATATAATTTTTTTCTAGATTTGAATGTTCTCATCAAGGTAACTGGTTACTCATTCACGTTTTCATATTTTTATTAGTTTTATTTCCAAATTTTGGTGTTCCTATAAGGGTTACATTAAAAAGAAAATGCTGAAAAAATTGATTTGATTTTTTTTACATATAGTGGAAAAAACTATAAAAAATTATAATAAAAAAAGATAATAAATAAAAAATAGTAAAATAATTATGTAATGTTAAAATATATGTGAAAAAAGGGAAAAATGGAATGAGAAAAGAATAATTACAAAAAAAGAAGGAAAGAAAACTTAGGAAATAAAACTAAAAAAATATGAAAAAAAAAACAAAACAAAAGAAATGATGAAGGAAAAAAAATAGATATATGAATAAAAATGAAAAAGAAGATGAAGAAAAATAATGGAAAAATTGAAAGAAAAAAAAATGAATGAAAAAATTGGTAAAAAAAGTGAAAAAAAAGAAGAAGAAGAAGAAAAAAAGAAAGAAAAAAAAAAGTTCATATGTGTGAAAAAAGAAAAAAAATGGGAGGAGAAAATAATAAATGCAAAAATAAAGAAAAAATAGAAGGAAAAAATGAAAAAAAAAGAAAAAGAAAGAAAACTAAAAAAAACAATACAAATAAAATAAAAAAAATAGATAAATTAATAAAAATGAAGAAGAAGAGGAATAAGAATGGAAAAATGGAAAGAAAAAAATGATAAAGGAAAAAATTGGTAGAAAAAAAAATAAGTACGGAAAAAAAATAAAAAATAACTGAAAAAATAATTATAAGTGAAGGAAAAATAAAAAATTGAAAATAATAAAATAAAATCACTTTCAAAATCAAAGAAAATATAACGATGATAAAAAAATGTGGCATTTCACTAATTGTGTTTCTCTTACTTTAATTTTGTCTTTAATAAATTTTCCAATACAAATTAAAAAAAGTATAATTCTCATATTTTTGTAAATTGATATTATAAAAGTCATATTTTTGAAAAATTCCCAATTAAATTTAATTATAATGGCTACACATTTTTTGTCTATAAAAAAAATATTTACAGTTTAGATTAAACACAACATCTAAAAATTAGATGTGAAATTAAAAATTACTGAAGTTATAAAAAATTGCATATGCACTTTTCAAATTGCATGATTTATTTTTATTATTTTGAAGTTATATGTTTTATATCAATAAAATAAGATCATGCATAATGATTTTGTCAACGTAAACATATATGTAAACAAAGTTTTTTTTTTTTTTTGTAGCATAAAATTTTATAACACACTTATGTTTTTTTGTTAAATTATAATTTAGTTAACTTGTGTAGCTTTTTTATATGTTTTATGTTTAGTAGCCCATCATAATCTAAAATTTAATATTTCTTTATTTTGAAGTTTACATTAGTTCATAGTCATTATGTTTAGTAGCTCATATTATAATATGCATTATGCATTTTAATTTAAATTAAATAATCATTCTTTTTAAGAAAATATGAATTTAAAAATTAAAATATTTAATTATATTAATATCAAGTATAAAAAAAAGAACAATAAAAAATAATCGAAGTGGTATATATAATAAAATAGAAACTCACTTTCACAATCCATTAATTAGAACAGATAGAAGAAACAAAGTTAAAATAAAAAAAGGCTGAATAAGAATTAGATTAAAAAATTAGAGAAAAAATCGAAAGAGAAAAAGAAGTAAATGTATACCGTGTATTTTTTTATAAAAGTTTTGGTCAACAAGTCAAGTAGCATAAAATAATAATATAATTAAAAGAAAAGAAATAAAAAATAAATATTGTTCGCAAAAAATTAGATCAACAGGTCAACTATCATAAAATAATATAATTAAAATAATAGAATTCATAAGGGATTACACTAAGAGCACTCCTAATGGAAGAGCTAAAATATGTTATTATTTATAATATAGAGAAAAAATGGTTAAGTAATATTCCAATGGATGATGTAAAGTTATATTTTTTTTACCTAAACGAATAGTATTTCATTATACTATTCATCAAGCTATTAATATTTTATTATTTTTTTATAAACTTTTGTATATATACTGTTACACCCAGATTCGAGCCATAAAGATTATGACCTCGAAAGATAGATTCGTAATAAATGAACTCGTAAAGTTTGGAACATGTCCGAAATCTAAGCATCGAGCCGGTGAAGCAGAGACAACTTCGAAGATGATAGCCTCGAAGATCCTCACAAGCTCGAAAGACAGACCCCGAGGTACGTCTATTCTCGGGATAACCTCGGATCAGGGCTCCGAGCCTGGCACACGTATGAGCTCGAAGTCATGTGGTCTCGGGAAGATGCTATAGCTCGAAAATCGATAAAAGACATGGGTGAATAGGGCCTTGGCGATATAGGATAATAACTTTGAATATCCTAATGAATCATCTGTAAGAGACGCGGTCTACATTGATTACTATAAATCCCTTATAATCAAGGGATATTATTTGTTCAGTTATACGCCCCCTGATCTTCATGGGACGTTTCCTTATATATAGGATTGCTGGCTTTTAATGCCATTTAATTTATTTGCATATACATAATAACTTCCCGAAATATGTGGGATAGTATTCTGAAATCTTCTCTATAAATAGAGAGGTCATGCACCATTGTAAGGCACGGAACTTTGGTGATCTTGAGAGAAAACTCTGGAGAATTCATCCTTGAAGGATTTTCAGAGATAATCTTAAGTCTTAATAAAAAAGACTCGTGGACTAGGCAGATTTAACTGCTGAACCACGTAAAAAATCTCGTTTGTGTTACCATATTTTTATTGGCCATAACTGATTATTGTTTTCGTGCTCTTCTTTCACTGTTGACGAAAAACGGCGTCAACAGTTTGGTGCTTTCATTGAGAGTCTTAAGCATTCACCCTGAACAAGTTATGGCCGCTAATAATCAGAACATTCTTGAAGAAGATTATCCAAGACGTCTTGGGAAACAGCCGATGGAAAACCCAGATGTCGAAGAAAGGAGTGGATCCTCCGATTCTCGGGGACCACCTCCTCCACCAAGAGATGAGGATATGTATTACAATCCTGAGAGATATATTCCTATTGTGGAACTTGAGAACCAGCAGTTGAAACAGCAGTTGGCTGAAGCCAACAAGTAGAATGAGGAGTTAGCAAGGATAGCCGCAGGGGCGCAGGTGGCTCAGCCCTCGCCTCCGCGTGAAAACCAAGCTCCTCCTCCTAGGGACGTGCATGTTCCTCCCCGTAGGCCCCGTGGGCATCCACGAAAGAATGCTGCCACAAGAAGGCCGGCACAACCTCCGGCACCAGCAGAACCATCCGCTCCCCCTAGGACCCAGAGAAGTACTCGGGCTAGGGCCCTGGTTAATCCACCTGTGGAAGTACCTGCGGGAACTGAGAACAACCGAGCCCCTGCAGAGGCTCAGACTCAAGTCCCTGGGAGCGCACCACACGCAACCAACCCATCTCGGGCAAACTCCGGACCATCTAGGCCACAAAATGGGTGGCAGCCACCGTCACCCATATGGTTCCCTCCATCGCCTATAAGGTATCCTTCACCTCCTCGCAGGAATACACAACCAGTTCGAGATCAAGACGAAAGGCGTGCGGAGAGGAGACAAGGAAACAAGGGAACTTTTCAGGAGCGGAGAGGTGCCTTATCTGAAAGGAGTCAAACATCTCGGTCTCGCACAGTGGAAACGACGCGGCACAGAAAAGACCCATCTCGAAATAACCATGCAACAAGTTTTACTAGTGATGACTCTAGAGATACCAGATCGGTCAGCATGCATGATCGAGGTCGTAAGAATACTGGAAGCCGCAGAAATTGCTCTGACTTGCGAGAACACCTGAATCAAAGTCGGGGTAATGTTGACCCGATAAACCCGGACCTGAGAGATCGCTTGAATAGGCGTAAAGATCCCTTAGGGAGGCGCGAGCCTGGAATTGTGATCGACGACAACCGATTCCAGACAGTATCCCTCGCGAACCTAGTCCAAGAAAGAATTGATCAGCTGGAAAAGGCCTTTAGGCTTTTGAAAAATGAGAAAGGACAAGATCGATATGAAGATTCTGATGAGGAGCTTGAACCATTTGCTCCCCATATTTCCAACACTCCATTTCCCCAAGGATTTCAGATCCCTCACGTCCCAACGTTTGAGGGAAAGACCGACCCGTACGGCCATCTGAGTACGTTCAACACCATAATGAGAGCCAGTAACGTGAGTTACGAGCTCAGATGCATGTTATTTCCAGCATCATTGACAGGACCAGCCAAAAGTTGGTTCGAAAAATATAAGAGACACTCAATAACTTCTTGGGAGCAGCTGTCTAAAGACTTCAAGAAGCAGTTCAAAGCCATGATGGGGGTTAGACCTGAGGTATCAACCCTAACTAACGTTCGGCAACAGCCGGGTGAGACATTAAAAAGTTACCTTACAAGGTTTAATCTGGAAGTTGCCCGAGCTCGGAATATGGATGACAGTGGACGCTGTCCAAGCCGGAGTAATTCCAGGAAGTGCTCTCTGGGACGACATGCAGAGAAAACCGGTGAGGTCCCTAACCGAGTTTAATAGACGAGCGCAGAGGTTTGTCAATGTAGAGGAAGCGAGGTCGACACTTAATGTGACTTCCCAGCCCGAAACTACAACGATAAACGTAAACTCTGCCTCAACCTTGGCGAACCCAGTAGCTTCAAAGCCTGCTGTGGAAAACCCTTCCAAGAGAAAAAAGAACGAAGGGAGTAACCCCGAGGCTGAAGGAGGAAAGAAAAAGAAAGGGGAAAGATATTTCTCCGTGTACAAAGTGTACACCGAGCTCAACGAGTCTCGGGAGAACATATACCTGGCTAATGAAAACCAGGTCCCCTTCAAGCGGCCGGACCCAATGAGAAATCAGAAGTCCAAGAGGGACTCCAGCAAGTATTGCCGATTTCACAGAGACACCGGGCATACTACCGATGAATGTCGACAGCTGAAAGACGAGATCGAAGGATTGATCTCGAGGGGTTACTTCAGACAATATGTCAAGAACCAGAGTACTAATCAGGCGACCGCGAGCCAGAAAGCAGCCGCGTCGCAGCCCACGCAAAACAATAATTCCCGAACTCGGGAAGAAGACAGGCCCCCGCCGATAGATGGAGAGGATGTAATAACCATCTCGGGAGGGCCTCATCCCGTAGGAACGGGCAGAAATGCCCAAAAGAGATACGTTAATGAGCTGAAGACTGGGGACGGGTCTCCCTACGAACCCGAACCTAGAGCTTAAAAAAGTCAGAGGATTGAATCCCAACCAATTACTTTCACTGAGGAAGACGCGCCCCATGTTCAGTTTCCTCACCATGATCCGCTGGTCATCACTCTCCAGCTGGCAAATAAAGGGGTCCACCGAGTTCTCATAGATAATGGGAGCTCAGTTAACATTATCTATAAAGCAACCCTCGAAAAGATGGGACTCTCCCTTCACGACCTGAAAGCATGTGCGACTACTTTGTACAACTTTTCAGGAGAAGGGACCGCCTGCATGGGATCCATTGAGCTCCCCGTAACCTTGGGAGACTACCCAGTCTCAGCAACCAAGATGATGGAGTTCGTGGTAGTGGATCTACCTTCAGCCTACAATGTGCTGCTCGGGAGACCCGCCCTGGTTGGGCTGGGGGCAGTCTCATCAGTAAGGCACCTGGCCCTTAAGTTCCCGACCCCTAGCGGCGTCAGAACATTAAAGGGAGATCAATTAGCTAGGAGGGAATGCTACAACATTTCCTTGAGAGGAAAGAAACAGACGAGCGCACAAGCACTCGTCATTATTCAAAGTAAAGACGGGACGTTCTTAGAGATTGATGAAGAGATCGATCGAAGGGTTGAGGAGAAAGCTGACCTCGAACCCTTAGAAGAGCTTGAAGAAATTCAGCTCGAGGAAACTGATCCCTCGAAAAAGGTGAAGGTTGGAAAACACCTCCAGGATGAGACAAAATAGCAACTAATTTGCTTTTTAAAGAAGAACCAGGATGTCTTCGCATGGTCACATTCGGACATGGTGGGAATAAGCCCGAATATAGCAAGCCACGCACTAAATATAGACAAAAGCTTCCCTCCGAAGCAACAAAAGCGAAGACAGCTGGACGACGATAGAAAGAAGGCACTGAAAGAGGAGGTTGACAGGTTAAAAACAAACTGATTCATTAGGAATGCCTTTTACCCTGACTGGGTAGCCAATCCGGTGTTGGTCCCAAAGCCTAATGGGACGTGGTGGACCTGTATTGACTATTCAGACCTCAACAAAGCTTGCCCGAAAGACTGTTTCCCATTACCAAGGATTGACCAGCTCGTGGATGCCACGGCAGGGCATGGCCTGATGTCGTTCATGGATGCCTATTCTGGATATAACCAGATTCCCATGCATGCCCCCGACCAGGAACATACGAGCTTCATAACGGATAAGGGGCTATACTGCTATAATGTCATGCCATTCGGGCTCAAAAATGCTGGGGCCATATACCACCGGCTCGTGAACATGATGTTTTCAGAACAAATAGGCAACAACATGGAAGTTTATGTTGACGACATTCTTGTCAAGTCTCAACTTAACAATAACCATGTTGATGACCTCGAAGAGTGCTTTGGCGTGCTCCGAAAGTATAACATGAAACTGAATCCTCAGAAGTGCACTTTCGGGGTATCTTCAGGAAAATTCTTGGGCTTTATCGTGAACGCTTGTGGAATAGAAGCCAGCCCGACAAGATCCAGGCCCTGATTGACATGCCCTCACCTCGAAGACACAAGGATGTCCAAAGTTTGACCGGAAGGATGGCGACTCTAAGTAGGTTCATTTCAAAATCTACGGACCGTTGTCTCCCGTTTTTCAACCTTTTGAGGGGAGGTAAGAAATTTGAATGGACAGAGGAGTGCGAGCTGGAATTCCAGAAGCTTAAAAAGCACCTCGCTGAACCCCCCATCTTATCAAAACTTGAAACGGAAGAAGTACTGTACCTATACCTTTCCACCACCGAACACGCAATAAGTGCAGTGCTCGTTCGAGAAGAAGAAAAGGTACAAAGACCCCTTTATTACATCAGTAAAAGGTTACTGGGGGCAGAGTCAAGATACCCTTTGATGGAGAAGCTGGCTCTCAGTTTAATTCATTCATCTCGTAAACTTCGCCCCTACTTTCAGGCGCATCCCATCCATGTGTTGACTAATTAACCACTTAGGCAAGTCTTATCTAAACCGGAGGCTTCAGGTCGACTTCTTAAATGGGCGGTTGAGCTCGGGCAGTTCGAGATCACCTACCACCCGAGGACGACCATTAGGGCACAAGCATTAGCAGACTTTATAGTAGAATGTACTGGCATGACCAATGATGAAGTTATAACCCCGGCCCACGAGCTGTGGAAACTTTACGTCGATGGCTCATCCAATGAAAATGGATCGGGGGCTGGAGTCATTTTGATTACCCCCGCAGGGAGCAGATTTCATTCTGCCTTAAGATTTAACTTCAAAGCGTCGAATAATGAAGCCGAATACGAGGCTTTACTGGCAGGAATTCGTATAGCCAAAGAGCTCAAAGCTAAAGTTATACATTTCTATAGCGACTCCCAGCTCGTGGTTAATCAAATTTTGGGAGAATACCAGGCTCGTGGCACGAGGATGGCAGCTTATTTAGAAAAGGAAATATCCGCATTAGAGCATTTCGAATTTTATGCGATCAAACAGGTTCCCCGAGAGCGGAACTGAAATGCTGATGCCTTAGCTCGGCTTGCCACCTCCGCAGAGAACGATGAATTAAACGCTGTGCCCATAGAACACCTCTCGGCACCTAGCATTAACGAGCCAGAGGAGGAAGACGTGTGTATGATTGAATCTGAGCCTACCTGGATGACCCCGATAGTTGAATATCTCGAGACCGGAGTCCTTCCAAAAGATCGGAACCAGGCTCGAAAGTTAATGTATCAACTTCCCCGTTAAACCATTTTAGACGAAAAGCTATACAGAAGGGGGTATTCCATGCCATTACTTCGGTGCGTAACTCCACTTGAAGCTAAGAAGATCATTGAAGAAATTCATGAAGGATTCTGCGGAGATCACACTGGGGGGCATAGCCTATCCAAGAAAATCATATGCCAAGGATATTTCTGGCCTACCATTAAAATAGATTCTTTCGAGTACGTGAAGAAATGCGACAAATGCCAGAGATTCGCCGCAATTCCCCGAGCTGACCATGTTGACTTCCCCATGGCCATTCGCGGTATAGGGAATCAACCTCATAGGCTCTCTCCCAACTGGCAAGGGCAGCGTGAAATATGTTGTCGTCGCTGTGGATTACTTCACAAAGTGGACGGAGGCTGAACCATTGGCAACAATAACTTCCAAAAAGGTCCTTGACTTCGTGGTAAAAAACATCGTATGCTGATATGGGATGCCGAGGAAGATTGTATCCGACAACGGAACCCAGTTCGATAGCGACTTGTTTACCAACTTTTGTGAAAAGAACGGAATAATAAAGAGTTTTTCGTCAGTAGCTCATCCTCAGGCGAATGGCCAGGTCGAGGCTGTAAACAAAACTCTCAAGAGTTCGCTAAATAAAAAGTTGGAGGAAGCGAAGGGACAATGGCCCGAAGAATTTCCCCAAGTCCTATGGGGATATAGGACCACAGCTCGAGCGCCAACGGGGCATACTCCGTTTTCTCTAGCATACGGTTACGAGGCAATGTTGCCTATCGAGGTCGAAATTCCAACAGTCCAAGCTCACATTTACGACCAAAACTCAAACCACTCTCAGCTCGAAGAAACCTTAGACTTGATTGAAGAAAAGAGAAACGAGGCTCAGCTGAGGAATGCTGCCTATCAGCAACGAGCTACCAGGTATTTCAACAAGAGGGTTCGAGATCGAAAGTTCGGTGTGGGAGATCTGGTGTTGAGACGAGTATTTTTGGCAACACAAGATCCAGCAGCCAGTGTGCTCGGGCTGAATTGGGAAGGACCATACCAGATAGAGTCAGTCATCCGGCCCGGTGTTTACAAGCTAGCGAGATTGGATGGGGGCCTGGTACCGCGAGCATTGAATGGCGAACACCTTAGACCTTACTACTAATAGTATAGGAAAAGTGTTACATGTAACCATGATTTTCTATCTGTATTAATCTGTTTGCTTTTGAATTCCATCAAATAAAGATATATTTCGTTCAATATGTTATGTCTCTTTTTATTTTTGCAATCTCTCTTAATTTAATAACCTATGGTCACACTCATAGGATATTAAGGGGGCATCATTGGTATATATACCATCAGCTTAAAAAATAAAATAACATACACGAAATACATACAAGTGTTTGGACGTAACCAAATGCGCGGGCTTAGATAGTTTGGACGTAACCGAATTATAAAAAACATACAGGTATTTGGATGTAACCAGATGCGCGAGCTTAGATAGTTTGGATGTAACCAAATTATCAAAAGACAAAAAATGTTTGGATATAACCAAATATACGAACTAGGTTAAAAATATAAGTGTATGGATTACAAACCAAACACGACCTTAATAGGTTTAGAGCAAACCAGCTAAAGTTAATCGACGATAAGTTGGAACCTGAACCTACTTCGAGATAAGTCGAGATCGAGGCTAGAATATCTTAAGGGAAAATAGTTTCGAACTCATAACATCGGAGAAATAACCGAGGGCAAGAAAAGTAATTAAGAAATAAGATATAACTAAACCGTTCGCATTACATACCATACAAGTACTTTCGGGTTCATAGTTAAAGTAACATACAACCTTGATAAATAACAAGATTGGAAGCGGATATTTCGAGCAAACAATGCATGAATGCGTTGAGTCTCGAGCCTAAATCCAAATTATGTTTGTCTGAATAAATAAACATAAACGATTTATTAAAATAAAATGTGCAAAATATTTCGAACCAAGGAATGTAAAGCATGTGTATTAAAATAAAGAGAAATTGTATCAACCCTACGGGTATAAATTAAAATAATTACAAAAGATAAAGGGACGCAGCCCCGAGGTGAGGATCAGGAAGGAGCAGTTCCCTTGGCTTTCTCAGCGTCAACGGCACTAGACCCCCCAGGACGAATAGCATGACTATCCTTCTGAGTAGCCTCCCGAGCAGCTTCACTCGCCTCAAGACGAGCATTCCACCGCTCTACATACTTGGCCTCAAGAGGACCCAGGAAGCTAGTGTCGAGGTCGGCATTGTCAACCCAAATTTTGTACATGGCTTGGTCGACCGCCTTCTCCTTCTGCTCTTTGAACTCGTCTAGGAGGCAGGCCTTCTCGCTTTCCATGATGTCGAAAGTGGAAGCTTTCTCCTCCTCGAGCTTAGCATTAGCCTTCTCCAGCTCCGCAAGATGAGTCTTCGCATGTTCCAGCTCGACCTTTATCTTATCCAGCTCCGTGAGATGAGTCTTCCCCTGTTCGAGCTCGGTCTTCACCTTCTCGAGCTCGGTCTTCGAGTCCTTGAGTTCATCAGCCATTTTAAGCTAGAGATCCCTCGAATATTGGGCTAGAGACATGCTTGTGTGCACCTCGTTGGTAAGCTTATAATTAAGCTGTGCTAAAACGACAAGGGCCTGAAATACAAAGAATGAATTAGCTCACGAGCCGAGACATAAGCAATTAAAGGAGAGTTGCGAAGATTACCGCGGCAGTAAGTTCAATACTCTTATCATAAAGAGTATTACAGTTTGAGGCCTTGTGCACAAGATTCCAGTGGTCAGCGCCGAAGCCTGAAAAACTCTGACCCACTCGAGAGAGAATGTCCGAGCTAAGCACAGCTCCTTGGGTCCCAGCAGCACCATCAAGCACGAACTCCTCAACATGAGGTCGGGCCATCGGCAGTAGGACCTTGGAGATGGAGGGTTTCTTCGGAGGCCGGGCGACTGTTATTTGAGTGTCGGCTGGAGGAAGCAAGATGGGCGCGGTTGAAATAGATGCATCAACCTGGGCATTCGGCTCCTCGGCTGTGCTTGCTGTAGCCTGAGCCGTTGGGGTCTTCTAAGAGCGTCTGGGGACCTTGGATGGCAGATCGGACCTCCGCGAGGCTCTCGGGCGCTTACTCTTCTGAGCTCCAACTCCCTCATCACTAAAAAGCACAACGTCAAGGTCGGGATCCATAGCGCCTGCACAGTATCAATCGAGGTTAAAGATAATTCTAATAAACTTGGAAAAAAAATAATAAAAACCAAGTAAAGGAGGACCTAACTGGAACTCTCCCCCGAGCTTGAGCTCGGAGACCACGAAATTCCCCCATCTTCAGAAGAGGCGAGGGGAGTACCTTCCCTATAGGTGGATGTCAACCTCGAAAGGTCCCTATAGTCATTGGTCCCATATTGGACGGCTATCCCGTCCCACACCTTGTTCAGACTGTACATAATGTCATACTTCCCGAGCCAACTATCAAACCTATGAACTCGGTCATCTACCCAAGTCCATATATAGAAGTGGTCTCTATCATCGGGGCATAAAACTAACCTATCGGGTTTGTGTTTTAATAAGGTGGGGGACCACATTTTCTATCTAAGGATGATTTTACCTTGATGATCCGAGTCTGAGCTCGAGGCTTCATCGTTAGCCTCGTTCCCCGATGGCGGGCTTCTTCGGCGAGCTAGAGGCGGGGGCCTCACCTCTCTCCTTGGAGGGAGGACGCCTGTAGGCAAAGGCACGTGCTCCCACTGGTTATACTTCTTGTTGGACCAGTCCGAGGTGGACTGGCCATCTCCCAAAAGCCCGCAAGCTCAGAGCTTACTTTCATGCAAAAGGTATGAGAGAGACCTCCTACCATAAGGGAGTTGGAGCAGAGCCTCTCTATGCTCCTTCATCGCGTCGTCGGGAGTAGGACGGTGAAAATTGGCTGGAAAATAAGACACATTTCAACTAAGTACAATCCTACAAACAAAAGCCCGAGCACAGAGATAAATAAAGTTGGAGTACTTACGAATCCGTCTGAATGAGTAGCATCGAGATGGGGACAAGCCATATGTCCAGAAGAAGGATTTCTTAAAGTCAGGAGGATGGTTAGGAAGGTCCTTAAACACCTTTTTCTCTTTGGGGTAGCTCGAAAGATAGTAGAAGCCGTCTCCTCCCCGAGCTCGGGAAGGGTTGTTTTTCAGACAAAAGAGATACAAAATCTCTCGGGGTGAAGGTCCTGTCCACTTCAATTCATGGTACAACGACCTCAGGGTAGACAGAACCCTGTAAGAATTAGTATTGAGCTGGAACGGGGCCAACCCAACAAAGTCCGTGAAGTCCTTGAAGAAAGACTTCAAAGGTAGTAGCGCTCCTGCCTTCATGTGCTCCTGGCTCCATGCCGCATAACTCAACCTGTTGTCAGGGTTTCCATTCCCTGGAGCATAGCAGCTTCGTTCACTAGAGGTCGGAGCTCGACATCTCAAGGAGCTTGACAACCTGAGACCATGGAAGGCCAGGATATCAGTTACCTGATTTATCGAAGAGACCGAGCTCCAGTAGTGCTCGGCCTCAAAGAATTCCCTCCTCGGTTGCGAGGTAGAAGGCTCCCCCATGAGTGAGAATTGGAGCTCCCCCGGACTGTACGCAACGGTCACTTTTAACCTAGGATCGAGGGGGATCGGTCTGGGCCCTGAATTGGATTCTGGATAAAGAGCCTCCCGAAGAGTTCTCCTCTTCTTTTCTATGACCTCAACGATTTGGCGGCGATAGTAAGCTCGGGTCTCCTCCTATTCGCCCGCGAGATCGTACTCACGAATTAAACGTTGATTCCGAGCAAACAGCGACTCTGGGCTCGGGGTTTTGGGCGAGTAAGGGATTGCCAGCAACGATCGCCACCGTCTTTCCAGATTCTGTGACATCTAGCGAGAAAGAGAAAATGGTGAGGGCCATGCATGCAAGGGTTCAAGAATTACGAGCTTGACAGGACAAGCTCGGAACTTAAGAATGAAACGAGCTCGATACTAAAACCCTTATTAAAGAGTCGGAACGTGTATTCTACGAGAAAAAGGAGGAGAGTGGACAATTTTTTTTTTTAAAATCCCGAAATATCGGGGGAAAAGGGTGGCGATTATTCAGAAAAGGTAATCTTGGGTATCGTGCGTTCTTTAAAACCAAGGTTTTGTACCCGATATCTTGGTGTGCAAGATATGTCATTTAAATTTTGAAACCCAGAAAAAAGAAACCTTGTTCTACACCGAAACTGGATTTAGAACCAGTGATTTAAACCTAGCATGGAGACGTAAACGTGAAAGCCTATTGGTAAAAAATATCCTAGAGTGACAAACTAAGAAGGTAAACTAGTGCATTCACAGAAATTGCATTCACAGAAATAACAAGAACAACACAGACGGAAAACTGGCATAAAGGAAAACAAAAAGATAATCAGATGCTTACACAATGATGGCGATTGCAAAGAAATCGTTTATTGAAGGAGAGGTTGCAGGTATGAGCTTACGATCTCGAACAAACTGGCGGTCCTCTGCTTCCTCGGCTGAGAGAACATGCACAATCAAAAAGTTCTCAGAGATAGTTTCTGGTTTTGCCTCTTTTTCTTCTGATGAGTGCAAAATAAAAGGAAGAAGATGATTTGGGGTCTTATATATAGATGGTAAAAGAGGATTAATCTGAGCCATTTAACAGAATCCTTATAAAATCCAACGGATAGGGATTTATGACATGATGGTACCGAAAAGGCGGCAGACGAACGATCGTGGGTGGATTTTCAAGGTACTCGAGTACCTTGAATGGGCAATACCCAACTGACACGTGTCCATTTTCAAGTATGCGACGGTACGGTTCCCGAAGAAAGTAGTTCAAAAGTTTCCTTCTCATAGGATTCGAACAAATACTTTTGAGGGGAAAAAATGTTACACCCAGATTTTGAGCCATAAAGATTGTGACCTCGAAAGATGGATTCGTAATAAATGAACTCGTAAAGTCTAGAACATGTCCGAAATCTAAGCATCGAGTCGGCGAAGCAGAGACGACTTCGAAGATGATAGCCTCGAAGATCCTCACAAGCTCGAAAGACAGACCCCGAGGTACGTCTATTCTCGAGATAGCCTCGGATCAGGGCTCCGAGCCTGGCACACGTATGAGCTCGAAGTCATGTGGTCTCGGGAAGATGCTATAGCTCGAAAATCGATAAAAGACCTGGGTGAATAGGGCCTTGGCGATATAGGATAATAACTTTGAATATCCTAATGAATCATCTGTAAGAGACGCGGTCTACATTGATTACTATAAATCCCCTATAATCAAGGGATATTATTTGTTCAGTTATACGCCCCCTGATCTTCAGGGGACGTTTCCTTGTATATAGGATTGCTGGCTTTTAATGCTATTTAATTTATTTGCATATACATAATAACTTCCCGAAATATGTGGGATAGTGTTCTGAAATCTTCTCTATAAATAGAGAGGTCATGCACCATTACCATTTAATCTTCTCTATAAGGGATAGAACTTTGGTGATCTTGAGAGAAAACTCTGGAGAATTCATCCTTGAAGGATTTTCAGAGATAATCTTAAGTCTTAATAAAAAAGACTCGTGGACTAGGCAGATTTAACTGCTGAACCACGTAAAAAATCTCGTTTGTGTTACCATATTTTTATTGGCCATAACTGATTATTGTTTTTGTGCTCTTCTTTCACTGTTGACGAAAAACGGCGTCAACATATACGAGTATGATACTATTATATTTAATTATTTTATTTCTTAAAATGAATAAAATATTTTTAAAAATATAATATATAAATGATGTAGATCTATGTAAATGTATGGTATAATGTAATAGAGAAGCAGATGTATGGTATAATGTAAAAGTTTGAGGTAAATTATAAAAATGTATGTTTTGGTGATATATTTTGTAATACGCTCTCTATAATATTTAGCTAAAACTCATAAAAACATCTTCCATCAGCTCCTTTATACATATATTTATAATAGATATGCACAAATTCCAATTAATTCATATCTACATTTACATAACACTTACATATCCTTTATATAATATTTTAATATTATTATTTTTCTTTATAAGCTTTCTCTCTCCATTTAGTATATATTTATTATTTTTTTTATTTTTCAATTATTTTATTTTACTTTAAGTAATAAAATAAGTTTAAAAATATAATATTTAAATGATGTAGAGAAATATATAGAAAAGCTGATGTATGGTATAATGTAAAATTTAGAGGTAAAATAGAAAAATGTAGGTTTTGATGAGGTATTTTAAAAGATGGAGTAGAGCACCCATTGGGAGTGCTCTAAAAGATCATTCCATTTTCGCTAAAGGACTTAAAGTGGCTTAAAAGATTGTAGGATATACTGTTACACCGAAAATTTTAAAATGTAAATTTATAAAGATTTAAAAAAAAAATCACATATATAAATTTTCTAATGATATTCTTAGACCCCAAATTTTGAGATATAAAAAAGCAGCATTGAAATGTAGGCTCGTAAGTGTAAAAATTAAATATGTACGGGATAGTTAGCATGACTACTTACGCTAATAGTCAGTCGCATTAAGACGCCACGTCATTCGCACCCGAGCCTATAAGGTGAGATCGATGGCAAAGGCTTCTTCCGAAGGGTTGTCTCGGAAACCTGATAGTTTACATTGGAGACACGCTGAGCTCGATACATGAAGCAGACTCGAAAGCGTATATGCAGCTGCAAAATCCCTACAATCGTGGAGATTTAATTTAAAGTATGTAATCAATCTTAATTGTTTAGGGATATTTATTTATAATTAATGCAATTAATTGTATTTTGATGTACATAATTGTATTTCAAATTCAAATAAGATATATTGTAACTTTCCTAAAATTAAGGGAGGATATTTTGATGTACCAGGCCTATAAAAAGTCTGGACGATGGTCTTTAGAGGACACGCTCAATTCTTTTATGCAAAAACTTTGTGAAATTGCTCTGAAAGCTTTAACACAAAAAGATAAATAACAGTGACTCGTATACTAGATAGATTTAACTATTGTTACACCCAAAATTCGAGAATGGAATTTTCGATCTCGAAGTGTAGGCTCGTAAGGTGTAAGCTCGGAGTTACAAGTCGAGCTCGAAGTTACAATGACAGGGGTTCAACACTTGTATAAATCTCCTAGTTCAACTTTCGCCATCAGACAAGACGGCTCAAGCCCAGGTGTTGTGAGCTCGGGAAGGGATGATCTCGACAAAGTCACTTGTCAATATTGAGGTAAACCAAGGTAGTGAGCTCATGATGGTCAGCTGATCTCGGAGGCGTTCGATTATTCGAGGTCAATAGCCCAGTGTGAACATAGTTACTGTTAGGAAATCCCTATATATAAGGGATTGGTTGTAATCAGTTGTAAAAACCTGAACATCATAGGATTTATACGCATATTGTATAATTATATGCATTTAATTATATTTAATTTGTGATTTTGAATAATAACTCCCCGAAATGTGAGGGGAGATATTCGGTAAGCCAGTCTATAAATAGATTGGAGCTATTCATTTGAAGTGGACGGAGAAATTTGTATTGGGGAATACTCTGTTAAATTGCTTTCAAAAAGCTTTGAGAGAATTCCATAGTTGAATAACATCGACTCGTGGGCTAGGCATATTTTAACTATTAAACCACGTAAAATATCATGTCTTTTAGTGTTTGTTTCCTCTGGTATTTTGTTTAATTGCTCTTCATTTCTAAGTTGACGAAAAACGGCGTCAACAATTATCGAACCACATAAAAATCTATGTTCTTCTTTTATTTATGAATTATGCATTTTCTTAATTGCTCTTGTTTTTAGTTGGTGAAAAACATTGTTAACAGTTTGGTGCTTTCCTTGAGAGCATTAAGCATTCTTGTTCTTTCAAACCTTCCGTTGAACAAACAATGGATGCACTCGCTGGCAACGTCCTTGAATCTAGAAATGGTCAACCATTGCCCAGAATCCCTGAGGAAAATACTCCTAAAACGGAAGAACATCCCCAACGACCTGACAAACAACTAATGAATGAAGAAAAATTTGTTGAAGGGAGTGCGTCATCAGCCCTGCGAGAACCTGGTCAGAGGTCTAGGCCACCTAACAAGGGTTATTATTATAATCTCGAGAGATATATGCCAATGGAGGAGTTGGAGAACCAGAGGCTGCGAGAGAGTTTGGCTGAGGCCACGCGACTGAATGAGGAGATGATGAGGAAGGTAGTGGAATTACAAGAACCCCCACAGTGGACTAGGGGACGTCCTCGAGGTAGTACTGCGGCAAGGGTAGCCGAACAAAGAGCCCAACAAAGTCAAGTAACAAGAACTGGAGCGAGTACTGGAACCAACCAGTCGGGGTATGATCTCGAAACCCCTCATAAACCAACTAGCCAAGGGAGGTTTCAGTCACCACTGGGAATAATTGAGCTGCCCCACAAGTAGCCCGGAATGATAACCCAGAACCAGCGATGCCAACCACAAGAAACGAGAGACCACCTCCATCTCCAATCAGGCATCCTCCATCTCCTATCAGACATCCATCACCCATTCAGATTGTACCGCCACAGGCGCCTAGTGGACCACGAACTGACGGGGGAGCTCCGCAACGGCTAGCCCAGAGTGTTAGGAGTTGTAGTTGAGACAGGAAACATCGAGCTGGGCCTGAGCGTAGAGATGGCCGCAAAGCCCCCGCAAAAGCAAGCCAAAGACAACCCCAGCCGTCTGGAAGATTAAACATGTACATATATAAATTTTCTAATGATATTCTTTGTTATCCCCAAAAATGGAGATTGATGACGTGGCAATAGAGGTGACAAATGGCCGTACATGGTCCGTAAAAGACACATTAAATAGTCAATAAATACATTGACTCCTCAGAGTTGTGATAAAGTGACCTGGTAGACTGATGAAGAGTTTTGACTGCTTTAGAGTGTCACGTCCAAGCCAAGTACATCCGAGGAGCAGTCCAAGTGCCCGGTCGGACCTTGGTCCGATGGAAGGCCAAGGTGAGGTCGGACCTTGGTCCGAGGAGAACCCAAGAGAGTGATCCTAGGAGACCCCAAGAGAGTGGTCCTAGGAGACCCCAAGGATGAGGTCCGAGGAGGAGACCCCAAGGATGTGATCCTAGGAGAGCTAAGAGAGTGGTCCTAGGAGACCCCAAGGATGAGGTCCGAGGAGGAGACCCCAAAGATGTGATCCTAGGAGAGCTAAGGAGAGTGCATCCTAGGAGAGCTAAAGGGTGTGGTCCGAGGAGAGACATGGCATGCTAGAGGAAAGTGCCATGTTAGAGGAGAGGAGTGCATGTCCTACCACCATGCACATGTCCGACCAGCACTTGAATGGGTGGTCAGTAGGAGGTGGATCAACTAGCTAGAGGAGGACTAAGTCAAGATTCTCATAAACAACTTCAACAAGATATGCAGGAATCTCTCATTCTTCCCACAAATGGGGGGTTTGTTACATTTTGAATGTTTTTTGTAATTTAAATGTAATAAATATAATAAAATATCCCGATTCTAGGAGATATCAGATGTATGACCCTAAGCCTATAAATATAGGGCTTATGGGATTAGAGAGGGGCTTCTTCTTTCTAGAGAGAGAAATTTGGGTCTGAGTATTCTAGAGAGAGAAAGTGCTGATATTTGAAAGAATTCTTGTATTTTTGCAATCTGTACTGGAGAAACTCAGTTGGCTCAGTCCATCTGATCTTGAGTACAGATCTATAATCACAACTCTAAGTGGATTAGGCTATTACCGACTATCGGGGCTGAACCACTATAAAAATCTTGTGTGCTATTTACTTTTCTTGTTTAAACTGTCTGTTGTCGTTTACATTGTCTTGAAGGCTTGTCGTTATTGACGTTCTCACGTCGTTGGCTAAAAACACAGTCAACATTCTTAGACCCCAAATTTCAAGATATAAAAAGCAGCCTCGAAATGTAGGCTCGTAAGTGTGAAGATTAAATATGTAAAAAGTAGTTGGCATGACTACTTACGTTGATAGTCAGTCGTGTTAAGGTGCCACATCATTTGTACTCGAGCCTGTAAGGTGAGCTCGAGGGCAAAGGCTTCTTCCGAAGGGTAGTCTCGGAAACCTAACAGTTTACATTGGAGACACGTTGAGCTCGATACTTGAAGCAGGCTCGAAAGTGCATATGTAGCTGCAAAATCCCTACAATCATGTTAATTTAAATTGTGTAATCAACTCTATTGTTTAGAGATATTTATTGATAATCAATGCAATTAATTGTATTTTAATGTACAAATTTGTATTTCAAGTTCAAATTTGATATATTGTAACTTTCCTAAAATTAAGGGAGAATATTTTGATGTACCAGGCCTATAAATAGTCTGGACAATGGTCTTTAGAGGACACACTCAATTCTTTTATGCAAAAACTATGTGAAATTGCTCTGAAAACTTTAACACAGAAAGATAAATAAAAGTAACTCGTAGACTAGATAAATTTAACTATTGAACCACGTAAAAATATTTGTTCTTCTTTTCTTTCTGAATTATACATTTGCTTAATTGCTCTTGTTTTGAGTTGGTGAAAAACGTCGTTAACAGATGTATATTAGAATATAATAACAAAAAAAAAACCTCTACTTTATTATAATTTTTTTTGATTCAATTATAAATAAGAATAGCTTCTAAATTTTAATAGGTTATAATTTTTTTTAGTCCCGTATTAAGAAAATATTACTCTATATAGTAATAATTATATATACAGTTAAAAATTATTCTTGGCCCCTACTCACTGTGCATGAGATTAATTATACATAAAGATGTGATAACAACTCTAAAGAATAAATCAATGTGCTAAATAATTTTATATAAATATTTTTTAAATAATAATTATTAGGGACATTCATATTGTATTGTTATTCAAGTTGATACTTTTGGTTATTGGGATAAAATTTTGTATCAAAATTTTATTTGGATATAACCTATTGGAAAATTATAGAGTGCACCCCATGTTTTTGGGAGCACCGGTGCACTCATTTTTTGTTTTCAGTATTGGAATAATTTTCGGCGTAATTTTGTTTCATGATCGTGTACATTGTCATTATTTAGAGCATCATGCAAATTTTCAGGAAATTTTGAATAATTTACGATATCGAAAATATAGTTTAAAGAAGTTATCTTCTATGCGCATAAGAAAAAATAGTCACGAGTGCAACAAACTATTTGAATATTGTTTTTGGTACTGTAAACTATTTGGAATTTCCTGAAAATTTACAAGATGTTCTAAATAATTATAATATACATAGTCATAAAAAAAATTCATTGAAAATCATCCAGGTTTCAAAAAACAGGAGGGAGTGCACTGATATGCTCATTTTTAGGGGTGCACCCTAAAAGTACACTAACCTATAAATTAAAATGCAATTAATTTAGTTATAAAATTATTCTTAGATATAAATTTTACTCAATTTTAATGCCATTCGGTAGATAATAAGTATATAAAGTATGTGTGGAAGTTATTAATTAATTTG
The DNA here is from genome assembly GCF_963169125.1 of Humulus lupulus. NCBI lineage: Eukaryota > Viridiplantae > Streptophyta > Magnoliopsida > Rosales > Cannabaceae > Humulus > Humulus lupulus. Next base: position 11,136,253 of record NC_084801.1, read on the forward strand.
TAGTTATATATATATACCGACTTAAGCACGTTTTATATTTTTATATAAATCACCGATATATAGCGTTGTCAAGATGAATAGTTTAATGAATATGAAAGCAGGGAAAATATACAAATTTTGTAATGAAATTGTGCTAAGAACCATACAAATAAATAACTTTAAAAATAAAAACTTTATCACTTCAAAATTGATTGAGATGTGACAATCACGTGTGTTGTTATTATAATAGTTTATTGTTGTAATAAATAAATAATATTATGAAAGTACCACAAGTAATATAAAAATTAGAAATAAATAATTACTACTACAAGAAATATTACATTTTGTTCTTCTTGTTTAACTTTTTATTTTAATACAATTCAATAATAATTTATTAAAATTAAATAACAAACACATTCAGATTTGATTTTTTTCTCATTAATTATATGATCATTTTTCCTAATTACTAGTTCACCAAACGTACCTACTTTGTATATCTCTTCTATCTAAAAAGTGTGTAGTTTAACATAATATTTTAAATATTTAATAAAATATATTTTTAAAATTAACTAAAAGTAGATATTTATTAATTACATTAATATATATTCAAATATTATAAAATAACATTATTATAATAATATTAAATATATGACTACATATATCACAATTATATTAATATAAATATAAATTGAAATGTTATAAAATATTATTATTATAATATATAATATAAAATAAATATTTAATAATTATATTAATATAAATTTAACTATTATAAAATATTATTATGATAATATTATATAATTATAATATTTTATGAATTCAAATATTATAAATATTATTATAATAATATTTATGTTGATGCCGCTTTTTCGTCAACAGTGAAAGAAGAGCACATAAACAATAACTAGTAATGACCAATTAAAATATGACAACACACAACACGATTTTTTACGTGGTTCAGCAGTTAAATCTGCCTAGTCCACGAGTCTCTGTTATTAAACTCAAGATTATCTCTGAAAATTCTTAAGCATAAATTCTTCAGAGTTTTCTCTCAAGGTTCAGAATTTCGGTCCTTTACAATGGTGCATGACCTCTCTATTTATAGAGAAGGATGCAGAATACTATCCCACATATTTTGGGTAGTTACTTTTTTTGTGTAAATAAATTAAATGGCTTTAAATGCCTGTAATCCGATATAAAAGGAAACATCCCCTGAAAACCAGGAGGCGTATAACTAATCAAATAATATCCCATGATTTTATGGGATTTACAATAATAAATGCAGAACACGTCCCTTATAGACAACACTTGTAGATATTCAAGGTTATTATCATATATCTCCAAGCCCTTACTCTACCAGGTTTCTCATCAGCTTTCGAGCTAATGACATCTCTCGAGGTCACATGGCTTCGAGATCGTACATGTGTCAGGCTCGGAACCCTTGATCCGAGGTCCTCCCTGAGGATAGATGCGTCTCGGGAGCTACCCTTCGAGATCGTGAATATTTCGAGACCACCACATTCGAGGTCGTCTCAGTCTTGCAGGCTCGATATTTAGTCCTGGAGCATACTTCAAACTTTACGAGTTCATTCGTTGCGAATCCAACTTTCGAGGTCGCATTTAACATGGCTCGAAATCTGGGTATAACAATTAAATACAAAACTAAATATTTAATACTTATATTAATATAAATTTAAATATTATACAATATCATGATAATAATATATTATACATAATTTTAAGGGATTTTTTGCCAAATACATATATCAGGAACTTTTTTTGCAAAAATACGGTTCTTATATATTTAATTCATTAATATATATGTATTTTAGATTGTCTTCAATATTACGGTTTGCAAGTGGGTCTCCCACTCTTCCTTCTACACAATTTCCATCTCTCCCATCTTCATGATCTCATCTTTTCTTCTCTACCAGCCATTGCCGAACTGTATAACTTCAACAAAGCAACCAGAAATCTCCTCCCACCAAATAAAAAACACTCAAATCCGCAACAAAAAATTGAAAAACAAACAAAAACTCATCAAAATCTGCAATTAGGTTGAAATCCTATTGAATTGTGACTTCAAAAACAAACCCAACCACTCAAATCATTGCAACTTTCAGGTAAGTTCTTATTACTTTTGTTGCTCTGCTTTTTGTTGTTTGGTGTTTCAAATGTTGCTCTGAATATTGAATAAGTTGCTTATGGGTTGCTCTGAATCTAGTACATATTGCTGTAAATATTTAGGTTGTTGCAAACAAAAGATTGGCAGTGAGTAGGATAAGAGAGCTATTGTCAATTTCATGAAATGAGATAAAACTGAATTTCTGGGTTGCTGATTATGTTGCTGACTAGTTCTTTTAAGTTTAATGAAGGTTGCTGACAAGCTTGCTTAAGATATTCTCTAATTTTTTTTATATTTTCTTGATTGATTTGGTTGAATTTGAATGGGTTGCTGTAAATATTTAGGTTGCTGCAAACAATCAATTGGAAGTGAGTAGGATAAGAGAGCTATTGTCAATTTTATGAAATGAGGTAAAACTGAATTTTTGGGTTGCTGATTATATTGTTGACTAGTTCTTTTAGGTTTAATGAAGGTTGCTGACAAGCTTGCTTAAGATATTCTCTAATTTTTTTTTTATATTTTCTTGATTGATTTGGTTGAATCTGAATGAGTTGCTGTAAATATTTAGGTTGCTGCAAACAATCAATTGGAAATGAGTAGGATAAGAGAGCTATTGTCAATTTTATGAAATGAGGTAAAACGGAATTTCTGGGTTGCTGATTATGTTGCTGACTAGTTTCTTTAAGTTTAACGAAGGTTGCTGACAAAGCCACCATTAAAAGCCTTTGAACTACCTAGATAACACCCAAACTGGTTGGTGATGAGAGATAATCCCTGAGATTTCAGTGTCGTGGCCGAAGAAAGAGGGTGAAGGAGTTTGTTGATGGAAAGAGGCCCTGAGATTTCATAGTCGTCAGAGAGAAAGAGGGTAAAAGATGACTGTTTTGGCAAGGAAAAAGAAGGAGAATAGGGCAGAAGTAAAAAATTAAAATGTAAAATAAGTATAAACAGTTAAAAACAAGTTATAAAAATAAAAACTATTCTAACAAAGCGTATTATTGTAAAAATAATTAAAAAGGGCGTATAACAGGTAATTTCCCTAATTTTAATTTTTATTAAAAAAATTATCATTTATATTTAAAAGTACTATCTTATTACATATATTTAAAAAAATCATAAATAATATTTTGATTTAATTTTTTATTTAATATGTTTATGTGAATGTCATTCTTTTATATATAATATTGTTTATTTATTTAAAATTTATACGATAATGATATAAATTTAATAAAAAAATTAATAAATTCTATAAATAAGAAAGTTTTTCGTAAATATAGTGAGATACATATCACAAAAATAAAAATAAAAAATAAAAAACTCTATTGAAGACTTTGGAAGAAATTTACGTAAAGTAATGATTCCATTCCTTTTCTTATATATTCCATTTTTTAGAGAGAAACGTGAAGCAATACGTACTCACTTATATAAAAATATATAGGTTAATTTTACAATAGGGTAGCACTTTTATTTTTATGAGTAGGTTGATATTTAGATAAATTATAATTTAATTTTTTTTATATGAGAATATATATTGTAGTTATATGTGACATCTTATTACTTTCTCACTAGTTGTTCGTGTTTTTTTTATACGTGTGCAACTAACTATTTTAAATCATGTTTTCGGCACCGTAAATTATTCGAATTTTCTAAAAAATTTGTGAAATATATGTTATAAGTATAATGTATACCATCATATAAAAAAATATTATTATATGACGGTATATATTGTAGTTACCATATGTATCCCACTAATTTTCGAAAATTTTTAAATAATTTATGATGTCGAAAATCAGAGTTCAAACTAATAAATTACACGCCAATAAAAAAGCATACATGAGTGCAACTAACTATTTGAACCAAATTTTTGACACAGTAAATTATTCGAAATTTCTCAAAATTTGGTGGGGTGTCTACTATAACTACAAAATTTATATTTATATAAAAAAAATAAGTTATAATTTCATCATGTGCCGAAAAACAAAGATGCTACTATTAGTAGGCACAAAAGTGGCACCCCACTATAAAATTTCTATCTGGTAGATATATAAGAATAGTTTTTTTTTCACACATATATCCATTAATCAATAAAAAAATATTAATAATGTATAGTAAAAATATATTACATATGAATCATTACAATTAGGTTGATATTAAATATTCTAAGTATGAATTTTTTTCACCACTCCCATATATATTTAGTAGAGAGATAAACTAACAATATTAACAAAGATTATATCGAAATATATATAACAATTTTTTTATAGGGCTTCACTTTAAGCCATACTGGTAGGGCTCTCAGTGTTTCTCGATCTGTGAACTGTTTTCGGTGCGACCTTTTATGAGTGTGTATATTGTAGCTATTTAGAGCATCCTGCAAATTTTCAGAAAATTCCGAATAGTTTACAATACTGAAAACTAGGTTCAAACATGTTGTTTTCCACGCGCATAAAAAAAATTAGTCACGCTTGCAATAACATGTTTGAACCTAGTTTTCGGTATTGTAAACTATTCGGAATTTTCTGAAAATTTACAGGATGCTCTAAATAGCTACAATATACACGGTCATACAAAAAATTGCGCCGAAAACTGTTCACGGATTGAGAATACTGAGAGCCCTACCGGTAGGGCTTAAAATGAAGCCCCTATAGGAGAATTCCCCTATATATATTAGACAATTCTTCTTTTATTTTAAGTTTTATTAGTGGCGCTCTTAGCGTTATTGACCCGTGAATAATTTTTGGCACAATTTTTTTTATCACCGTATATGGGTGCTATACTTTTTAATTATTTTAAATTCAAAAGTCAAGTGGAGCAGCTTTCCAACTCGCCTACCTCTCTATACTCTGCCCAACGCCTTGTGTTAATTATTTTTTATTATAACATCCACTCATACCAACTATTTGTCCACAACTTTAAGTTAGTAAGTTTGGTAAGAAATAAATATTATACTTCAACTCTATTCTATATACAATAATAGTAAGAAATTTAATAACAACTTACCAAAAGAAAAGGAATAATAACGACACTAATAGTTTTTTTTTTGTCTATTTATATAATATATAATAAAGACATTTGGTGAGAATTCTATTTTCACTCTTATCTTTTGCCTCCACCATTTTTAAAAATAAATTTTCTAAAAACTTGCAAAGTTTACACTTCTTAATATTTAGGAAAAAAATATTTATTAGTAAAAAAAATGAAAAAGAAATATTTCTACACCCCTATACTTTATTATACTAGAAAAATATGTAACTACACTTTTGACCATTTTTTAATTATTAAAATAATCACAAAATTGATTTTTTATTCTCTTAAACGTAAAATAAAAGCAAAGAAATATAAATATGATTATCATTAAAAAAAATTACCTCTTTGAAAACAAAATTATAATTAGTAAATTATAAACCAAAAATATATTTAGTGATTATTTTTAATCGCTACTTATTGTTATTTTTAGTATTTTTGGTATATAGATAAATTATAATTTTATTTTTTTTACATGACCGTGTATAATATAGTGATAGGAGATCTCCCATAAATTTTTAGAAAATTTTGAATAATTTAAGATATTGAAATCAATATTTAAACAACTTGATGCATGAGTATAGACTATTTGAATCATGATTTCGACTTCTTAAATTATTGAGAATTTTCTAAAAATTTATGAGAAATCTCTTATAACTGCATTATACACTATCATGTAAAAAAAAATTAGAGTTGCAACTTATTTATGTATAAAAAATACTAACGGTACCTATAAATATTCAATAATTCTCAAGTATATATATATAATATTTGAGCTATAGAATGATAATAAAATTATACTTTTTTATACATAATGGTGACGGTGGCTAAGTATTTAAATTAAATTAATTAATATTTGCTCATGGAATTTCTTTACAGAGAAAAAAATACATAAAACTATTTAGATAAAAAAAATTCCCAAAATGGAAGAAGACATATCTGCAAGCCTCTCATATGTATTTATATTAGGTGTCCTAATGGTATCTTTATTAGTCAAATATTTTGTTGTCGTTATTATTATCATTTGGATGGATGCTAAAGAGTTCATAAAACATGATAAAAGAGGTATAAAAAAATGGACCATACGAGAAGAAAACTTGAGGCAACTCATGACTTTAAACTAATTGACATTGTGGCTAAGGAAAATCATTTTAAATGTTCCGCAGTGTTACAAATTTAATTGTTTAATAATAAAGAAAAAATAACATGATAACAAACTATATTTGTTTTTTTTTTTTATATAGTTTCGGTGATTTTTATTAATTAGTCATGTGGCTTTGTTTACCTTAACGTTCATCTAAAGTATTATGACATGCCTTACCATAATTATTCAGTCAAATCAGCAAAACTGGTGGACCAAAACTAAATTATATATGTTGATGAGAATTTAGACTTAGAAAAAAATGGATTCATTTCCCATTTAATTGTTGTTCGTCTATATTATATGAATAAAGCAAATTAAAGATTCAGTTATTCATTATTAATTGAGTACAACTCAAAATTGCTTTCGATTATTGCCTAGTGATTATTTATTTTCTGCTGATTCTGAAAATATTGTACTACAAATAAACATAATCTAATTTTGTCGCAATTTTTTTTCTTCAAGAAAATAAAAAGTTGAATAACAAACTACAGGTTGCTAGCACAGAGGAAAATACGAAGTTGTTTGACTGTTTAACTAAAAGGTTGTTTTTTTGTTTTTAAAACTTAAAATTGGTTTTCTGAAAACAAGTATGGTTGTTTCACATTGTTTTCAGAAAATAATTTTTAAAAACAAAGTTACAAAAAATAAATTTTTTTGAAAATAACATAAATTTGTTTTTAGTTGTTGTTAATTTTTTTTTGTCAATTTTTTTCTCACGTAATATTTTTAATTATTATTATCTCACATCATTTTTTCTAACATTAATATATATCATCATTTTTTCTCTCCTCACTTTCCCTACCATTATTTTCTCTCTCATCAATTTTTATCTCTTTATTTTCTGTCTCATCACTTATTATCTCATTATTTTCTGTCTCATGACTTCTTATATCCTTATTTTCTCCCTCGTCATTTTTTCTCTCTCATTTTTTTTCTTGCATCAATTTATCTCTTCTCAATTTTTCTCTCATTACTTTCTCTCTCCTTATTTTTCATCACTTTTTCTTTCACATTACTTTATCTTTTGATGTTGTTTTTCGTCAACTTAAAAAGGAGAGAAATTAAACAAGAATATATCAGAGGAAATGAAAGAAGATGAAAACAATATATTTTTTACGTGATTCAGCAGTTAAATCTGCCTAGTCCACGAGTCTGTGTTATTAGTGTTTTAGAGTCTTCTGAAAACTTTTCAGAGAATAGTTGCCCAGGGTTTTCCCACCAGATCTCAAGATTTCGGTCCCTTACAAATGAAGTTTCCTTCTCTATTTACAGAGAGGGTTTCAGAATTCGTTCCCACATATTTCGGGAAGATATTCTATAAATAAAATAATATAATATCATTTAATGCATTATTCGCTACGTACACAGAAACATCCCATGGGATTTGTTAACAAATTATATAATATCCCTTAAACATAGAGATTTTACAACAATAAATACATTCATATGTAACCGGTTAGCTCAGATATGGAATCCATTACATCTCCGAGACTATTCACTTATCACGAGCTCGTCATTTTACTTCGCCTGAGCTTATAACAAGTAATCATTGACGAAGTCATCGCATTCGAGCTTACACTTCTCGAGCTCGAACCATCTTGTCTGAAGGCAAAAGAAGCATAAAATATACATATATATATGTGTGTTGAACCATGGCTATTGCGAGCTCAGAGCATATTCGAGGCTACACACTCCTCGAGCTTTCGAGGTCATCATTTACAGCAAAATGGTCTAATTGAAGAATCATATGACAACCATACTTATTTCGAGCTTACACCTAACGAGCCTAGATTTCAGGATCGTAATTCCACAACCCCGAAATCTAGGTGTAACATTTTGCCCCCTCAAAAGTATCAGTTCGAATCCTATAAGAAGGAAACTTTTGAACTGCCCTCCTTGGAAACTGTACCGTTAAATGTACTCAAGAGTGGACCAGCCAGGGATTGCTTAATCAGAATACTTGAGTACTTTTGTACCATACCCATGTCTATTCGCTTGCCAACTTTATGCCGCCATCATCACCTTTGTACCCAACCGTTAGATCAAATACGGAATTAGGCCAATGGCCCAGATTAGCCCGACCTTTGGCCTCCATTTGGGATTTACATATATATAGCCTCTCATCTCATCTCCTCTCCTTCTTCACTTTCATTTTCAAGCTTTCAGAGAGAAAAAAGAAAAACTAGAACCCAAATACTGTCTTGTCCTTGCATGTTCTCCAAACCGAGAAAACAAAAATCTCTTGGCGTCTACAACTCCATGAAAGCTTTCCTGCAACCACTTCTTCGATCGTCAATTTCTCTGTATCCACCAGCCACCGTGTGTAAGTCTCTGTCATCGATTCCATATGGTTATACGTACTTTTGTGTTTTTGTTGCACTGTAAGCACATTTACCAGTTTTGCACTAGAATGTTTTTTGCCGATACTGTGTAGATTTTGGGTTCTTTTGATATCATGGGTTTCAAACCCATATTTTGTGTAGAGGATGCAAATATTGATTTTTCTTTTGTTGTTATCTTTTTAGACTACGGGTAACGTATCATGTAGACCAAGAAATGGGGTACTGAATTAGAGTTTTAAATTGCACGTTCCCCAATATTGTCACATTTTTGAGTAACCGTCAACTTTTTCCTTGAAAATCCGGGATTCTTTAAAATAAATCCACATTCCCCCCTTCGCGTAAAATATACGCTCGAAGTCCGACCTTTTTAATAGCTCGGGTTTCTTCCCAAATTCAACCCCGTTCTTTCGAGATTTCAATCGAGTTTATTCCATGGTTTCGAGCATTTGAGCTCGAACTATCTTGAATTTCATCCTTTATTTCTTGTATTCCTGGCCCTCACCCATTTCTTTCTTGCTAGATATCACAGAATTTTGAAAAACGGTGGGGATCAGTGCTCGCAATTCCCTATTCTCCGACAACTCCAAGCCCTGAATCTCCCTTCACTCGAAATCAGCGGCTAATTCGTGAGCACAAAGTGAGGTGTGAGCAAGAAGATATTCGAGCTCACTTCTGGCGTCAAATCGACGAGGTTGAAAAGAGGAAATGGAAAAAACTTCGGGTCACGATCTATCCAGACCCGGATCCCGAGCTTAGACCGATCCCTCTCGATCCCAAGCTCAAAGTAACGGTTGCCTTAAAGTTGGGTGATCTCATATTCTCGCTGATGGAGCATCAAATCGCCCGTCCACCTCGCAACCAGCTACCATTCCTACCTCGAGGGAGGAATTTTTCAAGGTTGAGCATTATTGGAGTTCGGTTTCTTCGTTAGGACAAATCACCAAAATCCTGTCTCGTCACGGCCTAGGGTTGTCAGGCTCGCTGAGGTGTCGAGCTCCTAACTCTAATGAACGAAACTGCTACACCCTGGGAGATGGTCGTCCTGACAATAAACTGAAGCTCGCGGCCTGGAGTCGCGAGCATATGAAGGCAGGGGCTTTATTGCCCTTGAAGTCCTTTTTTAAGGACTTTCTAGATTTTGTTGGGCTCACGCCCTTCCAACTCCAGACCAATTCATACAGGGTATTGTCAACCCTAAGGTCGCTATACCACGAACTAAAATGGGAAGGAACTTCGCCAAAGGAGATCCTATATCTGTTTTGCTTGAAAAGTAACCCCTCCCGAGCTCGGGGAGGGGATGGCTTCTATTACCTGTCGAGCTATCCCAAGAAAAAGAAGATTTTCGAGGGCATGCCTAACCATCCTCCCAACTTCAAGCTGGCATTCTTTTAGACAGACGGCCTCACTCCCTCAAAGTTTTATTCATTCAGACGAACTCGTAAGTATATGACCCCCTTTCCTTTCACGCTCAACTTTCGCTTAGGCTCGAACTAATTATAATGTATTCGACTCTTCAGCCAATTATCACCGTCCTACCCCCACGGACGCAATGAAGGAGCACAAGGAAGCTCTGCTCCAGCTGCCATACGGTAGGCGCTCCTTGTCTTATCTTCTTCATGAAGATAAGCTTCGAGCCTGAGGTCTTCTTAAGCAGGACTAGTCAACGAACGACACTGCCTATCGGAAGTACACCAAGTGGGAGCATGTGCCACTCCCCACTGACAAGCTTCCTCCAAAGCGAAGCTCGAAAGCACGATCCCTAGCTCGCCGTCACAGGAGTCCGTGCTCGGGGAATGATGCCAACGACGAGGCCTCAAGCTCGAGTGACAGAGGTAAGGTCATTCACAGCTAGGCCTTGTGGTCTCCATCCCTTCTTAGACATAGACCCGACACCCTGATCCTATTCCCGGATTTTAGGGATAACTTCCATGTATGGTCTTGGGTAGATGATAGAGTCCATAGGTTCGATAGTTGGCTGGGGAAATACCAAACAATGTATAGTCTAAATGAAGTTTGGGATGGGATAGCCGTCCAATACAGAACAAACGACTATAGGGACCTTTCGAGGTTAACTTCCATGTATAGGGAAGGGACTCCCCCAGCCTCCTCTAAAGATAGGGGGATTACTCGGTCACCGAGCACGAGCTCAGGGGAGAGTTCTAGTTAGTTTTCTTGTCACTTGTTTATTTGTTTTCATTAATTGTCTGCTTCACATTTACCTTAGCATTTTAAGCTCACTTTCTAATGTGATTTGATTATGCAGGAACTATGGACTCCGACCTTTAGACCATGCTCAACAGCCGTTCGGGGGCCAAGCAAAGCAAGCTCCCAAAAGCGTCACAAAAAACTAGTCGACCTTCCAAAGTCCCTAAAAGGACCGAGGTGACTCCTCCTCCTCCGGCCCCTCCAGTTCCGAGTCAAGTTGCGACCTCCGACCCCCAGGTCAGGGTTCCTATGGAAGTTGTTCCTTCTCCGCCTCCTGCTACCCAAGCCCTTCGACTGACTGCACCAGTTCCGAAGAAACCAGCTCCCACTCGTGAGCGCTTGTTTTCAATTTTGACTCATGCCGATGAGTATGTCATCGACAACGCTGCCGGGACTCACGGAGCCACTCTTGGCTCGGATGTCCTGTCTCGAGTGGGCCAAAGCTTCAGCAATCTCAGGGCTCCCCAATGGCAGTTTCTGGTCAACGCTCGGGACTCCAATGTCCTCTACGACAAGAGTACCAAGCTCATCTCCTCGGTAATTTTATCTTCATTATTTATTGGATTTTTACCCGAAACTTGTTCTAACTTGATTTGTTTGTGTGTTAGGCTCTTGCTGCAGTTGCTCAGCTAAATTACAAGCTGAACAACGAGGTTCATGCGAGCATGTCCTACACTCAGGAGTCGAAGGGTCTCCAGCTTAAGCTCGTTGACGAGTTCAAAGCTGCAAAGTCGAAACTGGAGGCTGAGTTCAAAGAGAAAAACTTTAGGGTTGAGGAGCTTGAGAAGCTAAATGTCGAGCTCAAAGAGTAGAGCTCCAGGGCTGAGGAGCTGAATGCCAAGCTCGAGGAGGAGCAAAAGGTCACCTTCGGGATAATAGAGGGTGAAAAGGCTCGCCTCCTCGAAGAGTTCAAGTAGAGGAAGGATCGAACAGTTGACATGGCCATGTACAGAATTTGGGCCAACAATGCTGATCTCGACACGAGCTTCTTGGGCGCCCTTGAGGACGAGCTTCTGGCTAACTGGCAAGCTCATCTGGAGGCGAAGGAAGTTGAGAAGGCTAAGGGGGATGCTTCTGCTTCCTAGAGCTCGATCATGGTCTGCGTCCCAAAAAAAAATTGTAATAGTTTAGGGCCTTTCTTTTTTATGCCTGTTATCCCCATTTCCTGACGTGGGCCCGGGACGATGGTCCAGGCCCAAGCCCGCTTGGTACAGGAGTATCCAAGGGCCACGACCCTAGTGTGATTCTGGGCCTGGACAGTGTCCGGGATGGTGATCCAGGATCAGTTGTCCGGGAGACGTACAAACAGCTCGGATCCCCGTTGAAGTATACGTAAAACGGTCCCGGAACCTGGTAACGGTCTGGGCCTGTGGTAAACGAAGAGGGACAGAGGTAAATGAACCCGGATCAAGTCCTCCTGGTACGGCAAGTAAAAGCATCCGTGACCCTGAAGCCGGCCCACGACGCGTGGGGGTTGTCCCCACTTTTCACCTGCGGAAAAGGCCAACTCGAGATTGCACGCTGCTGTTTAAGACCTGCGCTGCCACGTACTCTGACTGGTCTTGTCCCCTGAATCTGCCTCGTAACTCGAAGTGCCCAGACCAAAAGCACCATTTTGTCGGGCGAAATATAGTTCTTGGGCCGCCCTATTGGGCCTTAATTAGTCTTAAACTTAAGTATGTTTTATCTTTTATATTGGGCCTCCACCAGAGAAGCCAAGAGTATTCACACCTTTGATGGGCCCGGGTCATACCCGGCCTAGATCCAGTGTCCCTATGAGCCTATAAATACAGGCGATAGAGCACTGAAAAAATGACCTCTCTTCAACTGATATACAGTTACTCTGTCAAAAAATAGAGAGAAACTCCATTGTAACAGACTTTCCAAGCTCTAATACAACTGACTCGTAGACTAAGGCTTATTAACGCCTCAACCACGTAAAAATCTTGTGTTAATCTTCTACTTTCCATATCATTATTCTTAGCTAATATTCATATGTGTGGTTTCCGAAAATCTCGGTAAACAATGCCCTTGGGGCGAAAACAATTTAGAGCTCGTAAAAGAGCTATTTTTGTTTATTCAAGTTTACACTTGGTATTTATTTTAATATTTTTGCCTTACATTTCTCATATCGAAATATTTTAAGCAATTTATATTAAACTTTTGCCTTTTATGTTTGTTTATTCATACAACCATTTGCTGGATTCCATCTCGAGTTTCGATGCATTTATGCATAGTTTGCTCGATGTATCCACATCCGATCTCGTTTTGTGTCAAGGTCGGATCTTACTTTTACCACGTACTCGAAGGTACTTAATTGATATGTAAGCTAAGTAGTTTAGTTGTATCTTGATTTTTATAGTCATCTTTCCTCTTCCTCAGACAGTTCCTTGAGGTTATGAGGTCGAAACTTTTGTTACAAAATACTCTAGCCTTAGTATCGACTTAGTTCGAAGGAGGTTTATCTTTTTCCCACTTGTGTCGATCAGTTTTAGCTGGTTTGTTCCAAACCTATTTGGGCCGTGTTTGGTTCGTAATCCATACACATATATTTTTGATCTAGTTATATCCAAATCACACTAGTTCATGTATCTATTCGTATCCAGACACTTTATTGTCTTAGCTCGCGCATCTGGTTATATCCAGACACTTTATTTTTAATAATCTAGTTACGTCCAAATTATCTTAGCTCGCGCATCTGGTTATATCCAGACATTTATTTCGAGCTTACACTTTTAACTTCTATGTCGGGTTAATGATCCAGACACTTTTCTTTTATGTTGTTTATTTTTTCAAACTTATGGTATGTATGCCAATGATGCCCCCGTAATATCCTATGAATGTGACCATAGGTTATTAAATTAAGAGAGTTTGCCAAAAAATACAACATATAGAAACAAAAATGACTTTTGATCAAAATCGTACACTTTATTAATAAAAAATTTGTAAAAACAAACATGCTTGGTTACAATGAGACATCATTCCTACACTATTGATAGTAAGGTCGTAGATGTTCTCCATTCCAAGCTCGTGGTATCAATTCTCCGTTTAATCTTGCCAATTTATAGACTACGGGTCGGATAACTGACTCGATTTGGTAAGGTCCTTCCCAATTAGGGCCAAGTACGCCAGCAACCGGGTCCCTTGTAGCTAGGAACACACTCCTTAACACCAAGTCTCCCAATCCGAACTTCCTATCTTGAACCTTTTTATTGAAATATCGGGTAGCTCGCTACTGATATGCTGCATTTCTTAGCTAAGCTTCATCTCGCATTTCTTCAATAAGGTCCAGACTTACTTCGAGCTGCGATTGGTTCGAGGCTTGACCATAAGCATGGCTACGAATAGTGGGTATTTTGGCCTCGATTGGTAACATGGCCTCGCACCCATATGCTAGGGAAAAAAGGGTATGCCCAGTTGAAGTGCGAGCTGTAGTTCGATATGCCCACAAAACTTGGGGTAACTCCTTAGGCCATTTTCCCTTAGCTTCTTCTAACTTCTTTTTCATAGAACTTTTGAGAGTCTTATTTACTTCTTCGACTTGGCCAATTTCTTGGGGATGGGCAACGGAGGAGAAGCTTTTTATTATTCCATTTTTTCACAAAAATGGGTGAATAATTCGCTGTCGAATTGAGTACCGTTATCTGATACTATTTTCCTTGGCATTCCATATCGACAAATGATGTTTTTTACCACAAAGTCCAGGACTTTTTTTGAGGTAATCGTTGCCAGAGGTTCGACCTTGGTCCATTTTGTAAAATAATCGACCGCGACCACTGCATACTTTACTTCACCTTTGCCGGTTGGCAACGAACCTATGAGATCGATTCCCCACATCGCAAATGGCCATGGGGAGGTCATCATGGTTAGCTCGAATAGAGGAGCTCGCGGAATTGTAGCAAAACGCTGGCATTTATCACATTTCTTTACATACTCGAACGTATCTACTTTGATAGTGGGCCAGAAGTATCCTTGTCTTGTAATTTTCTTTGATAGGCTATGCCCCCCAGTGTGGTCTCCACAAAATCCTTCATGAATTTCTTCTAGGATTTTCTTTGCCTCGGGTGGAGTCTCACACCGGAGTAATGGCATAGAATATCCTCTCCGATATAACCTTCCTTCCACAATAGTGTCTCTTGGAATCTGGTACATCAGTTTCTGAGCCTTGTTCTGTTCTGCTGGGAGGATGCCGGTTTCGAGGTAATCAACTATTGAGGTCATCCAGGTCGATTCGGAGTCAATCATGCATACATCTTCCTTTTCATGCTCGCTGATACTAGGAGTCAACATGTGCTCTATTGGTACTACATTTAGCGTATCGACTTCGTTCGACATGGTGAGTCTGGCTAAGGCATCCGCACTTGAGTTTTGTTCTCGGGGAACCTGCTCTATGGTATAGAAATCGAAATGTTCGAGCGCTGCTTTAGCTTTTTCTAAATATGCGGCCATCATTGTGCCACGAGCCTGATATTCCCCTAGAATTTGGTTGACCACCAACTGCGAGTCACTGTAACAGTGTATTGCTTTGACCTTGAGCTCCTTGGCTATTCGGAGTCCTGCCAACAGAGCTTCATACTCAGCCTCATTATTATATGCTACAAAACTGAACCTTAAGGCGGAGTGAAATCGTTTTCCAGTTGGAGTGATCAATAATATTCCTGCCCCCGATCCATTTTTGTTAGTAGACCCATCGACATAAAGTTTCCACAGCTCGCGGGCTGGGGTTATAACTTCGTTGTCAGACACTCCTATACACTCCACGATGAAGTCTGCTAGGGCCTACCCCTTTATGGTCATTCTAGGATGATAATTAATCTCGAACTGTCCGAGCTCAACGGCCCATTTTAACAATTTGCCCGAGGCCTCTGGTTTGGACAAGACTTGCCGTAGTGGTTGGTTAGTCAGCACATGGATGGGGTGTGCTTGGAAGTAAGGTCAGAGCTTTCGAGATGAATGGATCAAGCTAAGAGCCAATTTTTCCATTAATGGGTATCTCGATTCTACCCCCAGTAACCTCTTGCTGACATAGTATACTGGTTTTTGTACCTTCTTGTCTTCTCGGACGAGCACAACACTGATAGCGTGTTTGGTTGTAGCGAGATACAAGTATAAGACTTCTCCCGTCACAGGATTTGACAAGATCGGAGGTTCCGCGAGGTTTTTCTTTAGGTCTTGGAATGCGAGCTCGCATTCCTCCGTCCGCTTGAATTTTTGACCTCCTCTCAAAAGGTGGAAGAATGGAAGGCAACAGTCTGTAGATTTAGAAACAAACCTACTTAATGCCGCCATTCGTCCAGTTAAACTCTGAACATCTTTATGCTTTTCGCGGTGAGGGCATATCGATTAGCACCTGGATTTTGTTAGGATTAACCTATATTCCTCGTGCATTTACGATGAAGCCCAAAAACTCCCCAAAGACACTCCAAAAGAGCACTTTTGGGGGTTGAGTTACATGTTGTACTTTCGTAACACAGCAAAGCGCTTTTCAAGGTCGTCTACATGGTTATGGTTATGTTTAGATTCGACCAACATATCATCAACATAAACTTCCATGTTATTACCTATCTGCTCGGAGAACATTCTGTTCACCAGCCTTTGGTACGTTGCTCCAGTATTATTAAGTCTGAAGGGCATAACATTGTAACAGTACATCCATTTATCGGTTACAAAGCTCATATGCTCTTGGTCTGGTGCGTGCATGGTGATCTGGTTATATCCAGAATATGCATCCATAAATGACATAAGACCATGCTCAGCTATGGCATCTACGAGCTAATCGATCTGAGGTAGGGGAAAACAATCTTTTGGGCATGCCTTGTTGAGGTCGGAGTAATCGATGCAAGTTCGCCAGGTCACGTTGGGTTTCGGGACCAACACCAGGTTGGCGATCCAATCAGGATAGAAGGCATCTTGTATGAACCGATTTGCCTTTAATCTGTCGACCTCTTCCTTTAAGGCTTTCTTTCTATCATCATCCAGGAGTCTACGTTTCTGCTGCTTTGGGGGGAAGTTCTTGTCAATATTAAGTGCATGGATTATTACATTTGGACTTATCCCTACCATATCCGAATGTGACCATGCGAAAACATCATGGTTTTTCTTTAAGAAGCAAATTAATTGATATTTTGCTTTCTCATAAATATTTTTCCCCACCTTCACGGTCTTTGGGGGATCGAGTTCTTCGAGGTTGACCTCTTCGAGCTCCTCCAATGGCTCGAGGTCAGCTCTTTCCTCTACTCTAGGGTCGATTTCTTCGTCGATTTCAAAGATCGCCCCGTCCTCATTCCAAATTATGACAAGTGCCTGTGCACTTGTCCCTCTCGTAGAAATGCTATAACATTCCCTCCCCATAAGTTGGTCCCCTTTTAGAGTCCCGATGCCACTAGAAGTCGGGAACTTGATGGCCAGATGCCTAAAGGACGAAACTACCCCCAGCCCTACTAGGGCGGGTCTCCCAAGCAGTACGTTATAGGGCGATGGAAGGTCCACCACTACGAACTCCATCATCCTGGTTATAGAGAGTGGGTAGTCTGCCAAGGTCACAGGGAGTTCGATGGATCCTATGCAGGCAATCCCTTCTCCTGAAAAGTCGTACAACGTAGTTGCACAGGCTTTTAGGTCGCGAAGCGTGAGTCCCATCTTTTCTAAGGTAGCCTTATAGAGGATATTTACCGAGCTCCCGTTGTTAATTAGGACTCGATGTACCCTCTTATTCGCGAGTTGAAGGGTGATGACCAGAGGGTCATTGTGATGGAACTGTACATGAGACGTGTCATCTTCAGTGAAAGTTATGGGTTGAGTTCGTAGGGAGATTCGTCACTAGTCTTTAACCCATTCGCATATATTTTCTGGGCATTCCTGCCCGATCCTGCGATATGGGGTCCCTCCGAGATGGTTATAACATCTTCTCCATCAATCAGGGGGGGTCGTTCATCTTCCCGAGCTCGGGAGTTATTGTTCTGGGCAGGTTGGGCAGCTGCATCCCTCTGGCTGGTGGAAGCCTGATTAGGGTTTCGGTTTCTTACATATTGACTGAAATATCCCCTCGAGATCAATCCTTCGATCTTATCCTTTAGTTGTCTACACTCATCGGTTGTGTGTCCGATATCTTTGTGGAATCTACAATATTTGCTAGAATCCCTTTTCACCTTTTGGTTCATCATGGGATCAGGTCGTCTGAAAGGGACTTGGTTTTCATTGGCCAGGTAGATATTCTCCCGAGACTCATTGAACTCAGTATACACCTTGTATACGGAGAAGTATCTTTCCCCTTTTTTCTTCTTTCCCACTTTTGCCTCGGGGTTATTTCCTTCATTTTTCTTTCTCTTGGAAGGGTTGTCCCCGGGGGGTTTTGAAGTTGTAGGATCCGCCAAGGTTGAGGCAGATTTAGCATTCGTTGTTGTAGTTATGAGCTGAGAGGTCATATTCAATGCTGACCTCGCCTCCTCTACATTAACAAACCTCTGAACTCTTCGATTGAACTCGGTTAAGGACCTTACAAGATTTCTTTGCAAGTCTTCCTTGAGAGGACTCCCAGGCATTACTCCAGCTCGAATGACCATTAAATGGCCACTATCGTCGACATCTCGAGCTTGAGTGACTTCTAAGTTAAACCTTGTGAGGTATCCTTTCAAAGACTCATTTGACTGTTGCCGAACATTGGTCAAGGCTGAAGCCTCGGGTCTAATGCCGACCATGGCTTTGAATTGTTTCTTAAAATCTCTCGACAATTGATCCCAGGAGGCAATTAAATGTCTCTTGTATTTTTCAAACCAGTTTTTGCTGGTCCTTTGCGAGAGGCGGGGAGCAGCACACACCTAAGCTCGTAGCCCACATTGCTAGCTCGCATAATTGTGTTGAATGTGCTCAAATGGCTGTACGGATCTGAATTTTTATCAAATGGCGGGACATGAGGAATTCTAAGTCCTTGAGGAAACGGGGTGTTAAAGATATGTGGGCCAAAGGGCTCGAGATCCTCATCGAACTCTTCATCCCTTTCTTGGCAACGTTCGTTCTATAAGAGCCTGAATGCTCTCTCCAACTGCTCAATCCTCTCTTGGACTGGATCTACTGGAGGCCTGACCTGAACTGGAGGGGGCTGGTTATCGTTGATTACTAGGGCTGATCATTGGGCGGGTTGGTCGGGTTACAAGGCATTTTTACCTGTCCAATGTCATAATCGGGTTAGCAAAAGTGACCCGTAACTTGCCCAATTAAGAAATTTTTTATTTTAACCCGTCCAATAATTTGGGCGGGTTGGTCGGGTTAACCCGCCCAAACCAAAATTGCATTCTTTTTTTGGTGGGTTGGACGGGTTGGTCGGGTCAACTCGCCCAAACAAAAGTGGTATTTTTTTTTTTTTTACATTTTTGTAATATTTTTCTTTTAAATATTAGTACTAATAGTGTGAAGTTTATCTTTTTAAGCTTAAAACCATATTTTAAATTTATAGTAAAAAAATTAAAACAAAACTTAATTAATTTATATATTTATTTGAATATATTAAAAATAATAAATTCTTAATTAGGCGGGTTGGGTTATATTGGGCGGGTTGATAATTATTTTCAACCCGCCCAATGTAATAATTGGGTGGTTTAAATTTTGGTCGGTTTATTCGGGTTGCGTTTTTTGGCGGTTTTTTCGGGTTGGTTTGGGCGGATTATTCGGGTTGGGCGGGTTGTAAAACTTTCTGCACATCCCTATTGATTACAACTCAAATCCCCCTTCTCGATGTAGGATTATACATCGGCTGCTTGCGACTGTTAAGATGATCTCGTAGATCTAGATTCAGGGGATTATCATGCCCCCGATTATGGTTTTAGTATTCCCGTAGGTCAGGCTGGTCTCCTCGATTCCCGAAATTCCTTGGCTCTGTGTCATAAATGCTCACAGGCCTAGTGTAATCTGAGCTTTCGCTTACGTAGCTCATCGCTCTGTGATTATGAGGTGGATCCCCTGGTTGTCTCCTTGTCCCAGCAGCTCGTGACCGTGATTTTTGGCTTCTGGTAAGTTGAGGAGCCCTGCGATCTCGGGCAGCGTCTCCATTTCCACATCCTTGTCCAGCCTGATGATCCCTATTTTGAGGGGCAGGTCGCAGAGCATCTTGAATTGGTGAGGGATGCCTTATCGGTGATGGCAGGTGTCTTATGGGAGATGGTGGCTGTCTCCCATTGTTGGGCCTGGAAGGTCCCGAATTCACCCGGTTAGGTTCTAAGATATTCTGCGTTGTACCAAGATTTGGGGTCCAAGTCGACGAGGGGGAATCGGTTATTCCCCATTCCCGTGTGTGCTGCTGCAGTCGAGTTGGCAGTGGCCTCAACCTGATTTCCCCTCCGTGGTCTTGGCTGAACAGGAGGGGATGTTGGTGGTGGTGCTTATTCCATTCTCCGTGTGGCCGCATTCTTTCGAGGATGTCCCCTAGGCCTACGACGTGGGGCCTGAGTGTCCCGCGAAGGCGGAGGCTGGGTAGATTGTGGAGGCAGGGTCTGAGCCGCCTGTGCCTCAGCAGCTAGCCTGGCTAACTCTTCATTGCGTTTTGTAGCTTCAGCCAACTGTTTACGTAGTTGGCAATTTTCGAGTTCCACGATTGGAACATATCTCTCTGGATTATAGTACATATCCTCATCGGCCCTGGGGGCAGGTGGTCCCTGGGAGTTAGATGAGTCACTCCTCTCATCGGGATCAGAATTCATCATAGGCTGCTTTCCAGGCCGTCGTGGGTATTCATCTTCATTTAGAATTTCCTCCTCAGGTATATTAGGATCATTCGCAGCCATTGCTAATCCGAGAGGCTCTCTGACTAAACAGACTCACGTACTGTTTAATGGCTCTCAATGAAAGCACCAAACTGTTGACGTCGTTTTTCGTCAACTTAAAAAGGAGAGCAATTAAACAAGAATATATCAGAGGAAATGAAAGAAGATGAAAACAAGATCTTTTTTACGTGGTTCAGCAGTTAAATCTGCCTAGACCACGAGTCTGTGTTATTAGTGTGTTAGAGTCTTCTGGAAACTTTTCAGATAATAGTTGCCCAGAGTTTTCCCTCCAGATCTCAGGATTTCAGTCCCTTACAAATGGAGTTTCCTTCTCTATTTATAGAGAAGGTTATAGAATTCGTTCTCACATATTTCGGGAAGATATTCTGTAAATCAAATAATATAATGTCATTTAATGCATTATTTGCTACGTACACGGAAACATCCCATAAAATGTGGGATTGGTTAACAAATTATATAATATCCCTTAAACATAGGGATTTTACAACAATAAATACATTCATATGTAACCGGTTAGCTTAGATATGAAATCCATTACATCTCCGAGACTATTCGCTTATCACGAGCTCATCATTTTACTTTGCCTGAGCTTATAACAAGTAATCATTGACGAAGTCATCGCATTCGAGCTTACACTTCTCGAGCTCGAACCATCTTATCTGAAGGCAAAAGAAGCATCAGAAAATAGATATGTGTTGAACCATGGCTATTGCGAGCTCAGAGCATATTCGAGGCTACACACTCCTCGAGCTTTCGAGGTCGTCATTTACAGCAAAACGGTCCGACTGAAGGATCATATGACAACTGTACTTATTTCGAGCTTACACCTAACGAGCCTAGATTTCGGGATCGTAATTCCTCAACCTCGAAATATGGGTGTAACAATCTCATTATTTATTATAAACTTTTAAAATACTTTTCTCTTTGTAAATAAATTTATTAATTTTTTATTTTTGATTTTTTTTAAATAAAACTAAAAAATTATTTTTAGAAAACATTAACCAAACACCTGTCGTTTTTTTAAAACTACAAAAACTGTTTTCTGTTCTCATTTCTGAAAACACAATTTTGAAAACAAAAAACAATACCAAACATGCCCTAGGTTTTTATATGATTTAGTTCCCATCTCAAGTGGTAATGGATACTATCCTAATATTTTTTGTTTTTCCTCTAGTTATTGCTATCATACATCATTAAGTCATTTTTAACAATATTAGTGAGTAATTTTGTAACGCCCTACTTCGTTAGAGCCGTTACCAAGTGTGTTTAAAATCGTGCTTTCAACTCGCTAATCGAGGTTTTAATTCAAAACGTGTAGCTAAGCCATAATTAAAAAAAAAAACATTAGAGAAAGTAGTTTTTCATATCTAATCATAAAAGTTTACACTTGGGATCCCAAAACATAGTTTAGAAAATATTTACAATACAAAACTGATCAGAGTCGACTAAACGACAAAATCTAAGTTCATTTACAAGCATCTCCCAAAATCCCCTAGTTGTGACAGCCAGGCTAGCCGGACATGTACACGCCGCCTCACGCCAGCTGTGCTCATGGTTGGCTGATCTTCTCTTTACCCTTACCTGCACCACAGAGCATCTGTGAGCCGAAGCCCAACAAGAAAACCCATAACAGATAACATATACAATACACGAATCAAACATATAAACAGGCCACCAATGGCTAAACACAAACGGCCTAGCCATCCCAGGCGTTTACCAAGCCCTGGGTTCGCGGACCACGCCGTAAGGATATCCCAAGTATCCTGTTAGAGACTCGCCTTGGCAACTCATACCCCACGTGCTCAACGCCGCTCCCGGCCTCTTGCCGTTCTCGGCCTTGCACTCATCATGCTTGACGCCGTTCCCGGCCCCACGCCGTTCCCAGTCTACACCATTCTCGGCTCTTACCGATCACACATATAATATCAAACACGATATAGCAACAAGCACAGAATTCAAGCATAAACAGATAAAGAGCCATGCTCTACAATTTTAGTATATAGGGCTCGGCCCTGCATGTCATTTCCATTCAATATATTGGGCTCAGCCCTGCACACAAGCTCTATGGAAACAGGGGTTTTCTTACCTGAGTTCCGAGCTTCCTGAGCACCGATGCCCCGAGCACAGTCCACAAATGTGAGCCTCGCCAAAATCCTAGTCACAACACATAACAATATCCGACCATCAAATTCTAACCCAAAAAATAACCTCAAACCATAACCCTAACCTCCGGGACCTTGAATTCTATCAATCCGAATGATAAAATCCATCCCGAGCCTTACCCTTTAAGTTCCCAAGTCAAAAATATCATTAAAATCCTCACTGACACCAAGGGCCGCAGCCCCACCCTCTAGAGCTGCGGCTAGCCTCAAAACAGAGGCTAGCTCCGCGGCGCGCATGAATTCTCTCAGCCTCCCATGGCTGCGCGCACACGTGGGCCGCGGCGCACCCCTCCTAGGGTCGCGGCGCAATACAGCGAACCCAGATTTCTACACCAGTTTTCCATCCTTCCTTCAAGCCAATTCCCACCAAAACCAAGCTAACATTCCTAACTAATAACACCATCATTCCAGCTTAATTTCAACACCAAAACCCAACAGAATTCTACTCCAAAATATAACTAGAACACCCAAAAACAGCCTAGATTCTACCCACATGCAAAGCTTGAAAACACAGCTGAAACTTGAGCATATCTTCCATGGAAAACTTACCTCTTGCTGAATTCAAACCCTTGATGTTGAACCTTAATCCTTAAACCTTAAGCTTCTAAGTTGACACAGCTGAATCCCTTGCTTATGCTAGCTTGCACCAAGAATTCCCTATGAGTTTCCTCTTGAGTGTTGTCTTAGAAAGTGAGAGAGAGATAAGCACAAACTAACTTTAGTTCAAAGAGAAGTATGGGTAGGTTTCTCAAGGTTTCTGTAACGCCCCAACTACTAGGACCGTTACGGTGTGCCTTGTAAACAGTGCTAAACTCACTAATCGAGTCATTTGGCCAAAACGTGATCTAAGTATGATTAGCAGTTCAGGGTTTTAAACACTTTGGTTATGATGTAACGTTTCATTAGAACGTTTAATATATATATATACATTGGGATCCCAAAAAAATATAAATTTCAGAGTTTATTACAGAAAATATTTACTACAAGCCGTTCTAAGCGGCAAAACAGGGTTCAACCCTAGTTCCACTTTAAACCTCAGTCGTGGCGGTCGAGCAGCTGCATATGTACACGTCATCACCTAAGCTCTCCAACTCAAGGATGGTCCAGCTTCCTCTTGCTTTTACCTGCACCACATAGCACCCGTGAGCCGAAGCCCAGCAAGAAAACATAACACTTTTCATAAGCATTATCAAATGATTATCATTATAATCACACTGAACATAAAGCTTTCAAACCAATGGGTGAACATCACATGATTCTAGCGGGAGAGTGGCTGTTAGATAAGCCACTAGCCTCCAAGCTCTCTTTTCTAGCAGGAGAGTGGCCGATAGATAAGCCACTAGCCTCCAGGCTCTGTTTTCTAGCGAGAGAGTGGCTGATAGGTAAGCCACTAGCCTTCAAGCTCTGTTTTCTAGCGAGAGAGTGGCTGATAGGTAAGCCACTAGCCTCCAAGCTCTGTTTTGTTCATCGACCCTCAGGGTCGGTCAGGCATTAATGCTCCTTGAGTCATTCAATGCTAGTAGTCGATTAGATCTAATCTCTGTTGGCTTGCGTGATTCACGCTAAGGCCGTTCTGACAAATAAATCAGCGCTACCTGACCTCCAGTATCACTGCCGAACCTGACAAGTAAGTCACAGCTTCACAGCTGATACTAACACTTTTGTCGATTCTGACTGAAGAGTCAGTGCATACACAAGTAAGCAATGCTATTAATATATATCATATGCCAGTTATCCAAGAATAGGGCATTCAACACGCTTACTAAACAGTTTATAGCGTAGTCATGATCATGCACAAACTCAGAGACTCAAGCTCTGACCAATCTCATATTCATCATTCATGGCATGCCCTAATCACATGTTTCTCGTGCATTACATGAATCACACTTAATCATCCAGCATGCCTCAACAATAGTCATATGCAAATGGGTGAAATCGTCAAACATCCAACATGCATCAAGAATAGCCATGCATGTCATGCTCTATAATCAACCAACATGCATCCATAATAGCCATGCATGTCACATATACACAGGGTGCAGTTTTCTTACCTTGAGTTCGAGCGAGAACTAATAAAAGAAACGACCTTTGAGAACGATCAGCTTTTAGTCCTTTAGCGGTCACCTAGTCATAACCAATCATATAGAGTACCATTAATAAAATAAATAATAAAATGTTCCCAAACTAAAACCTAACCTCCGGGACCTCAAACACTACTCAACCGGGTAGTAGGTTCAACCCCGAGGCCTAAGGCTTGAATCCCCAAGCTAAAAACCCCATTCTGGCAAAAATGACCTTAAGGGCCGCAGCCCTCCTTGGCCATGCCGCGGCCCACCCCTCAGACAGAGGCGCCCAAACCCAGTTTACACCAAGGGCCGCGGCTCTCCTTGGCCATGCCGCGGCGCAACCCCCAGTTCAGCCAAAACCCCTGTTTTTCTTCCCCTACGATTTCTCTTGGAACCATTCCATCAAACCCAGTTTAAACACCACTCAAACCTCCAATACAATCCACAAACTTGTTCTATACCACACCTTAGCAAAACCCAAGACAAACCCCGACTAAAACTTCCATCAATTCCAACAACCCTCCATAGAAACACAAGCTGAAAACTAGTATCAAAACAGAGTATGCACGAGAAATTAATGCTAGAAACTTACCTCCAACACGATTTGAATCCTTCCCTATGGCTGTACTCAAGCTAAACCTCCCCAAGCTTGACCCCCTAGCTTGTTTCCTCAAGATAGGCTCTCAAAACTCAAAGAAAAGGGTGAAGGAAGACTTGTACGGGAAGGAAGGGAGGAAGATAAAGATAGGCTCTGTTTTGGTTCTGTTTCCACAGCCTTCCTATGTTATATATATCCAAAACTCAAAATGACCAAAATACCCTTAAGCCAACAAAAGCCTCTAAACCATTTCAAGGGTAAAATTGGTACTTTCCACCTATCCCGTTAATCATAATTAACGCTTCCCGATTCCCACTAATCTCCATATTCCCAAATACCAATAAATCACATCCCATTACCCTTTAATTCCCGGTAATGCTCTAATCATTAATATCACCCCGAGACTCACCCCGAGCCCCGAACTTAAGCCCGTTATGACTAGACCGAACACTTACATCTCATGATCGTCTCATGTCGAAAAACTCAAACCACTCCACACACAATGTGGTAAAATTATAATTAATCTCAACCATGCACCCAAATTATACAATTACGCCCACAGTGGCCAAATTACCAAAATGCCCTTGCATTTAAAATATAAGCCCATATGCATGCATTCACCATCATATAATAATATAATTCATATAAACATGCATATAATCATTAAATATCATAATAAATCAATTATGGCCCTCCCGGCCTCCTAATCAAGGTCTTAAACCTTATTAGGAAATTTGGGGCATTACAGTTTCTAAACAGTTCCTTTCTTTTATTGTTTTATATAGCTTAAGTCTAAAGGTTATCTCAAGGCTCGGGGTGTCAAAACGTCCCCGAGGGCAAAAATGGTAAATTCTCCAAATATTCCCACCTAGACATTCTATCCTCAAATATATATCCAAATATTTATTTCTATGTTCCGATAATCCCATAATTCAACTAATACCCGAATTACCCCTCGACTCGCCCCGAGTCCGAATCTCAACCCCGTTGTGACTCTCTGGCTAACTGCTCCCCAGGACTGTCTCGGATCGTGCTGTACAGACATATCACACATATACAACATATATTTCATTTATCACATTTATGCCCCCAATATCCAGACGGGGCCCACATGCACATTTAACTCAATCAAACATGCATCATAATCATATATACACATAAATTCACATATAAGCAAATTAAACCACTTATTGCCCTCCAGGCAAACTAATCACGGCCCTAAGCCCGATTAGCAAATTCGGGTCGTTACAATTATCCCCTCCTTACAGAGATTTCGTCCTCGAAATTACCTGAACAACTCGGGGTACCGCTCCCTCATCTCTGACTAAAGTTCCCACGTCGCCTCCTCAACCTTGCTGTTCCTCCACAACACTTTCACTAAGGCGATGGTCTTGCTCCTCAAGACCTTATCTTTTCGATCAAGAATCTGAACCGGCTTTTCTTCGTAGGTCAAATCCTGATCAAGTTCCAAATTCTCAAAACTTAAGACATGCGTTGAATCTGACATTACTTCCGGAGCATAGATATATGGAATACATCATGAACCCCTGATAAAGCTGGAGGCATCGCTAATCTGTAAGCTACCTCACCAACTCGTTCCAGTATCTCGAAGGGGCCAACAAACCTGGGGCTCAACTTACCCCGAACGCAAAATCGTTTTACACCCCTCATGGGTGAAACCCTAAGGAACACATGATCACCCACCTGAAACTCCACGCTCCTGCGTCTCAGGTCTGAATAACTTTTCTGTCGACTCTGGGAGGCGAGCATACGTGCTCTGATCTTCTCAACTGCCTCATTGGTCCTTTGAACCATCTCTGGACCCAAATACCTTCTCTCACCTGTCTCATCCCAATGAATAGGTGATCGACACTTTCTTCCATAAAGCATCTCGTACGGAGCCACACCGATGGTCGCCTGATAACTATTGTTGTACGAGAATTCGATCAAAGAAAGGTACCTACTCCACGATCCCCCAAAGTCAAGCACACAGGCCCGCAACAGATCCTCCAATATTTGAATCGTCCTCTCGGACTGCCCATCCGTCTGAGGATGATAAGCGGTACTAAACTGTAACCGCGTGCCCATAGCCTTCTGCAAGCTCTCCCAAAACTTGGAAGTGAAGGTGGGGTCTCTATCCGACACTATCGACCTCGGAGCCCCATGAAGTCGAACAATCTCCTTTACATACAACTCAGCGTACTGCTCAACAATATAGGTTGTCCTAATAGGCAAGAAGTGGGCGGATTTGGTATACCTATCCACAATCACCCACACAGAGTCATGCTGTCCCACAGCTCTCGGTAAACCAACCACAAAATCCATAGTAATATCTTCCCACTTCCATTCTGGGATCCCCATAGGCTGCAATAGCCCCGCTGGTCTCTGGAACTCAGCCTTGACCTGCTGACAAGTTAAGCACTTAGCCACATAATCTACCACATCCCTCTTCATGCCCGACCACCAATATAAAGGTAACCACTTTACGGGGAACATGCTTGTAATGACCCAAATTTCCTAATAAGGCTTAGGACATTGATTAGGAGGCCGGGAGGGTCATAATTGATTTATTATGCAATTAAATTTTTGTATGCATGATTATGTGAGTTATATTATTATATGATGATAAATGCATGAATGCGGGTCCACTTTTCATTTTAAGGGCATTTTGGTAATTTGACCAGTTGAGGGCATATTTGTATATTTTCATGCATGTTGGTGAATTATGGATGAGGCCACGTTATAATGTAGATATGTTCGAGCTATTCGGCATGAGACGATCTTTGAATGCAAGTTAGCGGTTTGGTCATAACGGGATTATTTACCTGGCTCGGGGTAAGTTTCGGGGTGTACGCCCTAATTTTCCCACCGGCTATTAGCGAGCTGAGATGCGACCTAAATCATATCAGCCGCGTGGATCCCCCATGACCGGAGCTGCTGTCGTCAGGTCCTACCTCGTTAGCTCGGGTATCCAAAGGGTTCACCAAGATTACTTAAGGACTGAGTCTGGACTCTGAAGGCCACAGGTCGAGGGAAGCATCCAGCTCGTGGTACGAGATAGAGTTGGAGGCTGTGACCTTTTGTAAAGTCAACCATGCAAGGTAAACATGCATATATCAGACATCACGTGTCTGATATATCCCTGACTTCTCGGACACGCAGCATCAACGTGCGTATTCAGGCGCCCACGACTGGGTTGGGCCGTGCGGCCCATTATCCCCCTTTCCTATTGATTAGACCACACATCATGTGTCAGGTTTTAAGAATTCATCATGAATGTCACAGAAGTGACATGATAGGTAAGAAGGTCACGGGATGACCTTCTTACCAACTCCCAGGTGCCTTCTCCTATAAATATGGAGACCCTGGGAATTGCAAAGGGTTGGATTCGATTGTATAAGGAAATACCCTGTAAAAGAATACCAAGCATATAGCAATAATATTGGCTGGTGGATTAGATGGATTTTAACCTTTGAACCACCTAAAAAATGTAATTGTGTCACCAGTCCATTTCCAAAAATTTCATTCATTTATTTCGGTTCATCGTTAAGCACTAATCCCTTCCTCCTATTTTCTTAATTACCTGTTGGCGAAGAACCGCGTCAACAGTTTGGTGCTTTCATTGAGAGCTAGTTAGATTGGTGCTATCGCAAACATCCAACTATGGTGACCACTCGATCAAGACATGGTAACGAGACGGAACAACATGATGGGCAGGAGGCCCATCGTGCCGCCATCTCCGGTGAACAAATTCCTGAGGTCCAATAGCGGCCAGGCAAACAGCCGGTGGGCCAAGATGACACTGGAAGTTCGGCCCCCCGGCCACCTAATCCAAACCCAGATTTTTACACTGCGGTAGAGATGGAAAATGCTCAGCTGAGGAGCCAACTAGCAAAAGCTAATCAGCAGATCAAGGAGGTGTTGGCCCGACTACCCCCTCTTATAACCGACGCTAACGTCGGAAAAAGGCAAGGCGAGACTCGTAAGTCCCGCCGGGGTAATCGGTCCAGGCCTCGCCGCTCGGACAGATCGCAAGCATCCAACTCTGTTCCCTCATCGCACCGTCGAGAGGTAAACTTCAAAGGAATGCCTAGAGCCGAGCAACAGTATAGCCGCTCGGTCCGAACTTCAACTCC
Organism: Humulus lupulus; assembly: GCF_963169125.1. Taxonomy (NCBI): domain Eukaryota; kingdom Viridiplantae; phylum Streptophyta; class Magnoliopsida; order Rosales; family Cannabaceae; genus Humulus; species Humulus lupulus. The sequence continues at coordinate 11,165,810 of NC_084801.1, forward strand.
CAGTTCACAGCCAGCCTCGAACCTCGCCCAGATCGCCAGGCGCGGGACCCGCAAGTTGGCAGTGCTGAAAGGCCCCCACCTAACTTGATCCGCCCTGACGGAACCAGGATTGCATCTCCGGTTAGGCATCCTCCGTCTCCAATAAGATATCCGTCTCCTCCTCAGCCCATCCGAGATATTCCAGCCTATGGAAGCAGCAGGAGAAACCCGTTGTCCGCAGGACCTTCCCGACATAGCAGGGCGCCGAGAGAGAGCCCAGATCCTCACCCCCAGAGGCGGACTCCGAGCTTCTCTGACAGGAGCAACTGGACTGGCAGTCGCCGGAGTGACCTTTCTGGCGGAGACCTGCATCAACGTTTAAGCTCGGTGCAAAGTCCTCAAACCACCCAGGGGGGAGACCTGCGAGATCGCCTAAACTCTCATAGGGGGGAACCAGTAGGAGGTGGCAGCCATGCTCGCTCAAGGGGTGACCTGTGCGAGCTGCGTAACGGTGGGAACGCCCCAAATAACCTGTCTCAAGATAGGATGGGCAATAACCCACCAAACGTATACAATGGATCCGGAGCTGTCGAGCAGCCCCGGAGTAACCAAGGAAATCAGGACAAAACCCTTGAGCGCCTGGCTCAGATGGAGGCGCTAATGAGGAAGCTCCTATCGGAGAAAGAGAAAGACGAGTATGATTCGGGGGACGAGCTTGAACTCTTCGCCCCCAGCATAGCAGCAACGACTTACCCACCTGGTTTCCGTATGCCGCACTTGTCCAAATTCAACGGAGATGGAGACCCGTCGGATCATCTGGGGATGTTCAACACCCTGATGATGGCCCACAACATTGGCCCTGAGCTGAGGTGTCTGATATTTCCCTCCACACTGACAGGCAGTGGTTCAAACAAAGCAAAAGACAATCAATTAGCTCCTGGAAAACTTTCTCTGCTGACTTCAAAAGGGAATTCTGAGCCTCCCAGGCTGCCCGCGTCAAGTCTGACTCTCTGACTAACGTGAGGCAGCAGCCCGACAAGCTTTTGAAGGCTTACCTGAGCAGGTTCGTGAATGTCGCTGCTCGGGCCAGAGACGCAGATGACAGCTCCAAGCTCATGGCCTTGAGTACTGGAATCCTCGTCGGAGGGGGACTCTGGAAAGAAATACAAATGAAGGGAGTTAGCTCAGTGAACGAGTTCCTAAATAGGGCCCAGGAATGGATCAACTTGGAGGAGGCCGAAGCCTCAGCTGCAGGGACCAGCCAGGTCCCTGAGCAGCCCGCTGGAGTAGGAACGGAGGTCGTGACGGTGACCCAGAACGTTACACAGAATAACCAGTTCGGCGGAGGCAAAAGAAAGGGGAGCGGCGAGGGCAGCCAGCACGACCCAAAGAAGAATAAGTCCGTAGACAAATTTAAGCTGGTCTACGCGACTTATACAGAGCTCACCCACTCTAGGGAGAACATCTTCCTGGCGAATTCTGCTTGCCTCCCCTGGAAGAAGCCGGAGCCATTAAAGCAGCAGAAGGGGAAGAGAGACACCTCCAAGTTTTGTCGTTTCCACAACGACGTTGGCCACAATACCGATGATTGTAGGCATTTGAAAGATGAGATCGAAACTCTCATCAGAGCTGGCCCCTTGGCTCAGTACGCGCGGAATAGGGTTCCAGCAAGCCGACCTACTCCGGAGGCCCCGGCCAGTCATCCCCGGTCTCGGGTGGATCAAGACGTCCCTCCTCCAGTGATAGGAGGAGAGATATCCACAATCTCGGGAGGTCCGCATTTACCTGGCATGAGCAGGGGTACCCAAAAGATGTGCATAAACGAACTCAAGGCGCATAATGGAGTAGAGTTCGTCCCGGAGCAGCGTCTACAAAGCAGCAATGATTGGAGAGGCAACTGATCATTTTTACAGAAGAAGATGCGGGCCATGTCCAGTTCCCTCATAATGACCCTCTGGTCGTAGCAGTGCAGCTCGCTAATCGGAGGGTTAGGAAGGTGCTGATTGATAATGGGAGCTCAGTGAACCTTCTATTCCGGTCCACGCTGGAGAAGATGGGTTTAACTGTCGCCGAGCTGAAGGCGACCTCCATAATGCTGTATGGTTTTTCGGGAGAAGGATCAGCGGCCACAGGGACGATCGAGCTGGTGATCACCCTAGGAGAAGGACCTCGAACAGTCTCCAAACTCCTCGAGTTTGTGGTCATTGACTGCTCCGCTGCATACAATGCTATTTTGGGTCGACCCACACTCATAGCTTTTGAGGCCATCACCTCCGTTTGCCACCTCACGCTGAAATTCCCTTCTTCCACGGGAATATGCATGGTCCGTGGTGATCAGTTCACTGCTAGGGAATGCTACAGCATTTCCATGAAGGGAAAATCGAAACCCGGGCAGCTAGCAATGGCCATCCAAGGTGGAGGAGAGGAATCTCAGGAACCTTTAGCTGATCCTGAGATTGAAAAACCTCAGAGTGCCGAAGGGGAAAATATTCTCTTAAGTAAGGATATTGACCCCGAATAGGCGAGGATAAGTCCGAGCTCCAGGCCATTGAAGAGCTCGAGGAAGTAAGCATCGATCCACAAAACCCTTCACGGATGGTCAAGCTCGGGAAAGGCCTCTGTAACAAGAGGAAAGCGGAGCTGATTAAGTTTCTACAGGATAACCTGGATGTGTTTGCATGGTCACATGAGGACATGGTGGGAATCAGTCCAAATGTCATCATGCACACCCTTCATCTGGACAAGAGCATTCCTGCGAAGTCCCAGAAGCAGAGGCGCCTGGGAACAACCCGGGCTGAGGCCTTAAAGGAAGAAGTAGCCCGGCTCAAGAAATGCGGCTTTATCCGTGAAGCCAAGTTTCCGATTTGGGTCGCCAACCCCGTGCTGGTCCCGAAGCCCAACGGGAAGTGGCGGACCTGCATCGACTTCTCCGACCTAAATAAAGCCTACCCCAAAGATTTTTTTCCCTTGCCAAGGATTGACCAATTGGTGGATGCCACAACGGGGCACGAGCTCATGTCCTTTATGGACGCGTACTCAGGCTACAACCAAATCGCCATGAATCCGACGGACCAGGAGCACACCAGCTTCATGACCCCGACTAACGTCTATTGTTACAAGGTCATGCCATTCGGGCTGAAGAACGCCGGTGCTACGTACCAGAGGTTAGTAAATAGAATGTTCTCCAACCAGATCGGGAAGAACATGGAAGTGTACGTTGATGACATGCAGGTTAAGTCAAAGACTGTCGATAACCATGTTTCCGACCTGGAGGAGTGCTTCAAAATACTACGGGAGTATGGCATGAGGCTTAATCCACAAAAATGCACTTTTGGAGTCGCATCTGGAAAATTCCTGGGTTTCATCGTCAATACCCGAGGAATCGAGGCAAACCCCGACAAGATCAGGTCATTACTCGAGCTTCCCTCACCCAGGTCGTGCAAAGACGTCCAAGGCCTGACAGGAAAGGTGGCAGCCCTCAATTGGTTTATTTCAAAATCCACTGATAAGTGCCTGCCATTCTACAACCTGCTCTGAGGAAATAAGAAGTTCGAATGGACAGAAGAGTGTGAAAGTGCTTTCCTCGACCTGAAGACACATCTGGCCGAGCCACCCATATTATCTAAACCAAAGGCAGGAGAGCCCCTTTTTCTCTACCTAGCTGTCACAGAGGATGCAGTTAGTGCCGTAATGATCCGAGAAGAAGACCGGGTTCAGAAACCTGTCTATTACATCAGCAAGAGACTTCTCGGGGCTGAATCCCGATACCCATTGATGGAAAAATTGGCGTTCTGCCTCATCACGGCCTCCCGAAAGCTCAGGCCGTACTTCTAGTCCCACTCAATACACATCATAACCGATCAACCTTTAAGGCAGGTTTTGCAAAATCCTGAAGCATCGGGACACCTATTAAAGTGGGCTATCGAACTCAATTAGTTCGAGATTTTATACACCCCACGAACTGCTATAAAAAGTCAGGCCCTGGCCGATTTTGTAGCAGAGTGCACAAGATTCCGGGAGGATCCTGTAGAAGACTCACCCCAGCTCACCTCAGCCCAGGCGTCATGGAAGATCTTTGTGGATGGCTCCAGGGCGGGAATCATTCTGATATCCCCTGAGGGACATATATTCCACTCAGCTCTGAGATTCGCATTCAAGGCCTCCAACAACGAGGCCGAATACGAAGCTTTGCTGGCCGGGCTAAGAATAGCCCAGGAGCTGAAGGTGAGCTCTGTCCAGTGCTTCAGTGACTCCCAGCTCGTGGTAAACCAGGTTCTGGGCGAATATCAAGCACGAGAACCAAAGATGGCTGCCTACCTGGCAAAGGTAAAAGTTGAGCTGTCCGTATTTGGGCGAGGCTCAATCGAGCAGATACCTCGGGAGTAGAACGCTAACGCAGACGCTCTTGCCAAGCTCGCCACCTCCGAGGAGACGGAGGCTTTGGGGTTAGTGCCGGTAAAATTCTTGGAGAAGCCAAGTATAGAAGAAGTCAGGGTGGAGGTTGAGATGATCGACGCCAGGCCGACTTGGATGACCCCCATTCTTGAATATCTCGCCGAGGGGAAGCTACCTGAAGGGCGTAATGATGCGCGGCGGGTACTGTACCAGGCCCCAAGGTATACGGTGGTAGACGGGGTGCTATACCGGCGTGGACACTCCCTACCTCTCCTACGATGTGTTCTTCCAGGCGAAGCAAAGGCCATCCTGTAGGAGGTGCATGAGGGCTTTTGCGGGGATGGCACTGGGGCACAAAGCTTGGCCCTAAAGGTCTTAAGGCAAGGGTATTACTGGCCCACTCTGTCCAAGGACTCGATCTCATATGTCAAGAGATGTGACAAGTGCCAGTGGTTTGCCACAGTTGCCCGATCTCCCCCAGTCGAGCTGAAGATGATCTCTTCCCCATGGCCATTTGCGGTCTGGGGAATCAACTTGGTTGGCGCCCTCCCTACTGGAAAGGGCGGGGTCCGATACGCTATGGTGGCCATTGACTACTACACGAAATGGGCTGAGGCAGAACCTTTGGCAATGATAACTTCCAAAAAAGTCCTCGACTTCGTGGTTAAGAGCATCATCTGCCGATTCGGGCTGCCCAAGAAAATCATTTCTGACAATGGGACTCAGTTCGACAGCGACCTATTCACCGAATTTTGCGAAAGGTACGGAATCGTGAAAATCTTCTCGTCCGTGGCCTATCCTCAAGCAAATGGCCAGGTCGAGGCCGTCAATAAGACCCTAAAGGCGAGCCTTAAGAAGAGGCTAGACGAAGCCAAGGGGGTCTGGCCAGAATAGCTCCCCCAGGTCCTATGGGCATACCAAACCTCGCATTGGACTCCTACGGGTCATACTCCTTTCTCCCTGGCTTTTGGGAGTGAGGCAGTCCTCCCTGTGGAGATTAAGGTACCTTCACATAGAGTCCAGGCATATGACCAGGACCGCAACCAGGAGCTACTTTGCGCTTCCCTTGACTTGGTTGATGAAAGATGAGAAGATTCGCAACTCCTGCTCGCACATTACCAGCAAATAATCACTCGTTATTTCAACTCAAAAGTCAAAAAGCGCGCCTTTAGCATGGGCGACCTGGTCCTCAGGAGGGATTTCTTAGCCGGTAAAGATCCCAAAGATGGAGTATTGGGACCGAACTGGGAAGGGCCATATCAAATCATCGAGGTCATTAAAGAAGGAACTTAAAAATTAGCTCGGCTCGATGGAGGGGTAGTCCCACGAACTTGGAACGCCATCCATTTGAAGAGATATTATCAATGACACCTTTGTAAGGCCTAAAAGGCCATTTTTTATGTATTAAGCAATGAGAATTAACTTTTCATTTATGATTGTACATGTTTACAAGTGTAATCTAAAGTAACCACGAAAGACCCTTTTCTAGTTACTTGGGGGGCATATGGTGCCTGGATATAACCAGGTCGCCTTAAAGACTTAGAAGTTAATTCAAATCGATTGATCGTTGTTTTTCTTAAAAAATGCGAGATATTGATAAAGGATTAACGCGAACTAAGCTCTACCCTGGATGCAACCAGGTTCTAAAACTTGGAAGTTAATTTAAATCGATTGATCGTTGTTTTTCTTAAAGAGCACGAGATATTGATAAAAATTAACGCGAACTAAGTTTTCAAACTAAGTTCCTGGACATAACCAGGTCATAAAACTTAGAAGTTAATTTAAATCAATTGATCGTTGTTTTTCTTAAAGAGCACGAGATATTGAACTAAGTTCCTGGACATAACCAGGTCATAAAACTTAAAAGTTAATTTAAATCGATTGATCGTTGTTTTTCTTAAAGAGCACGAGATATTGATAAAAATTAACGTGAACTAAGTTTTCAAACTAAGTTCCTGGACATAACCAGGTCATAAAACTTAGAAGTTAATTTAAATTGATTAATCAGTGTTTTTTCTTAAAAAGCACAAGATATTAGTAAAAAATTAACACGAACTAAGTTTTTCAAAGTAGTGACTAAAATGCGTAGAGGCAAAGGGAAATAAACCAATTAAAAGAAAAAATTGATAAAACCAATTATCTCGAGGTGGAAAAACCTCATGCAAAGTCAACAAAAAAATGAGAATATTAAAGGAATGGGTGCGAAAAGGAAAGGCCCTAAGCTCCACCAGGCTGCCCCGTGGAGGTCGCTGTCTCGCCCTCCTGCTCGGCTACGACGGGTGCCTCCCCGGTCTCAGAAGGTGCCTCCTACTGGAGGCGAGCTTTGAACCCCTCTAGGATGACCTCCCCGTCCGCTCCTAAGAAGGAGAAGTCGTCGTTCGGGTTATAGGCCTAGCAATGGTAGAGCATGTCCTCCATGGCGGTGCTGGAAGTTGCCTTCTCCATTTCCAAGGCGGCCTTAGCCTCCTCGGCCCCAGCCTTCGCAGAGTCTAGCTCGACCAGTGCGGCAGCGAGGGCGGCTTTAGTAGCCTCGACCTCTTGAAGCTTGGGACGGGCTTCTTCCAGCTCGACCTGTACGGCCGCCAGAGCCTCCTTGGCTTCCTTTCCCTTCTGTTGGGTCGTCTGCAAGGAAGTCTGATGGGTGGCCAAAGCCGCCTGAGGCTCGCCCCTCATATCCTCAAGTTGGGCCTTGGACCTGGCTATGCTCCAGTGAAGGGCCAAGACGCTCTGCAAAAACAGAGGCAATTGCCTTAGAAAAAAAAAACAGAGAGGAAAAACAAGGCAAGGCATGATAATAAAAAATAAGGGTAAAGTGAGCTTACCATTAGGGCAATGCCCAATGAAGATTCCATTACGCCCACCGGGCTCCTTGTTTCGATGGCCCGCAGCTCCCTCTCATTGAAGCGGTAGAAGTGGTCGCGGCGTAGCTCGCCGTCTCATACATCGTCCCCCGAAAGACGTCTGGAATCTTCTCCAGGGCCTTGGGGTCCACCAGGATACGCACCTCGGGGACCGCGGTTGCCGAGGCCCCGAGCTCCGCTCCTGTGTCCCGGATAAAGGCCGGAGCCCGCGAAGGGGGTGGGGGCATGTTCCCCACAACAGTAAGAGGTGCAGTTTCCTCGGCCTGGGCAGGTGGGGTCTGCTCTTTCCCCTTTGCAAGGGACTTGGTTGGGGTCCCAGCGGCTTTCTTCGCCACCCGGAGCTTCTTCATTTTGGGCCCAGAGGCCCCAGCTGAGGAGTTCCCTCCGGTGAACATAGCTCGCAGATTTTTTCCCTCGGGCTAAGACATATCCTCTGGCAAAAGAAAGACAACATCAATATATCAGCAACCAGTCATGCAAGAATAAAAACAAGGGGAAAAAATCGAAACTCAAGTATATATATATACTAAAAGTAATCCTACCCCCCGAGCTAGAAGAGGAATCTATGGTCACGACCATCGGCCCCGAAGCTTCTGCGGGGGAATCTAAGACAATTACTTCTCGAGCTGGCGCGGGTTCTGGATCCGAGGCTGGCTCAGGACTAGACTCTTCTACATATTGCCTAAGACCTGGAGCTACGACACCCTCCCGGAGTGATGGCCATGACCGAAGGTTGGTCCCATACTCCTCAAATAGGACCGACCTAAAGGCTAGGGTGTTGTCTACAACTATGGTACCCCTAGGGCAGCTACTTTCATAATCCAACACGAGTCGGTCGACACAATGGAGCAGGGTTACATCAAAGTCTGGATCACTTCGATGGCGTTGGACGAGCTGTGTGGGATTGAACCTAGCTAGCTAGGGATCTGCAGTGGCCCTATCTAAGTTCCTAAACATATATGGGTTACCTTGGCCGGAGGGACCTGCAGCTGCTCCGGACCGGATCCTCTCTTCGTCCGTTCTTTGAGCGACCTCCAGCGCCCTCTTCCTCGTCCTCACGAGGGGCACCTCGTCCTCCTCATCCTCATCCCCCGCGGCCTCCTCCTCGGGGATAGGCCTCATATCGCAAGCTGGGGGAGGCACCTGGGGCCTCCTCAGGTTCAGAGTCTGGCCTGGGGAGATCAGCTTGCAGGCCAGCATCGTCTCGTCTGTCACGAGCTGGCGATAGTCCTTTTCACTGGGGGGCAAGCCCGCCAGTGTCTCGTATTGACTCCCGAGGATCATAGACTTCTCCGTCCTTGCGAAAATGGCTGCAGAATTGTTCCAAGTCAGAAGCTAATAAAAGAAAAAGGAGGGGGGGGGGGGGGAGCTAATCGATACTTAACTAATGATCTAAGGATAACAGGCACTTACGTGGACGGTTGAAGTAGTGCAGCTCGCAGTTGCGAAACCCCGTGGACATGAAGAACTGGTCTTTGAAGTCGTTGGGGTGGCTAGGCAACTTGATGATCGCCGTCGTATTTGGAAACCAGATCAAGTAATAGAACCCGTCGCCTCACCACCGCTGCTCCGGGCTGGCCTTGAGGCAGAAAACGTACAAAATGTCTGCCGGAGTAGGGACCTCCCACTCCTGTTTCAGAAAAATGTATCTCAACCCCGCCAACAGGCGGTAAGAGTTGGGGGGAGTTGGAAAGGCACCAACCTCACATAGTTGAGGAAGTCGGCGAAGTACTGGTCTAGTAGGAGGAAAGCCCCCGCCTTGAAATGCTCGTCACTCCACGCTGAGAACACCTCGTCGAGCGGCGCGCAGCTCCGCTCACCTTCCGTGGGAGGTCGGGCAATCAGGGCGCCTCTCCCCAGTTCGATGTTGTGGGAGAGGAATATTTTATTCACTCTCCCCTGGTCGGTGATCTTCAAGACGATCCTCTCCGCCTCGAAGAAAGCATCGGGCGCCACCTCGAGCTCCCGCTCCACTGCTGGCCCGAATGTGGGGATCGGGGAATCAGCCATCACCTCCTTTCTCTTGTGCTGTTGGGAAGACGAGCTGCCTACGTTCTTCTTGGGAGCATTTTTCTTGGGTCCCATCTGGTCGCCTAGCGAACAAAAGAAGAATTTTTAGAAAAGGCGACCTAAAAATGGAGAAGAATCTGAAGGTGTTCCCTTTGCACGAACCTAGGTAAGCTCAGCAAGGGAAGAGTGAGACCACGCAGTTCTATGAACACGCGCCTGTACTCCCAACGGATCCCCATTTACTTGGGATTCGTGTGTCAGGAGGGTCAGGATGAAAATTTGCCTTGGAGGGAAAGTTTCAGTAGGCAAGGGGTGCAAAACCTCCTATGAAGCGTGCCTCCTAAGCTACCCGGTTTGGCACCCAAAAGTACTGAATATTTTAAACAACCAAACCGAAAATCCTACCCAGAAAATTTCCTTAGAAAATGCATCCTATAAACCGTGTTCCTAAATGGTTTTCTACTACAAGCGATACCCTAACCTAAAAGGGCTTTCACCCTTCATGCCCACAAAAAACCAACAAAATCTTGCATGTGGCTACAGTAAATATTTACCTAGGCTACAGTGAAAAATAATTTCAAAACATGCACAATCAGGGGACTTACGGATTATTCTGGTTGGAAGAGGATGAAGGGATCGTCTGGGTTGGGGCTTCGTCAAGGTAGTTGATTCCAATACTTCAAGGGAACCCTTACACCTAACCTCTTGAGTGCTGAGAATGGCGGCTGGAAAGAAGACGGTTTTTCTTTTGAAGATGAAGAAGAGAGAAGAAGAAGGAAAATTCTGAAAAATTTCAAATGAACAGGTGGCCCATGCGTAAGGTGGCCACCCCTTTTTATATACGTGAAAGGCCACGTGAGGAGGACTGTTGGATTGCCCTGATGTGGGATCCAAGGCTCTCCACTCGAAAGGCGGAACGACGGCTGAGTGAGGCTAGGCCATTTAATGCGGTTCTCGGAAGATGTACCGTCACCAACCACGATGTTCCACGTATTCGGCGCCTGCATAAAATGTGGAATATGAAGAGTTCGTGGGGAAGCCTAAAAGCCCCTACTGTGGCCCTACACGACGTCGTGTACCACGAGCAGGGGATTGGGGGGAAAATTTACGCCCTAATTTTCCCACGGGCTATTAGAGAGCTGAGATGCGGCCTAAATCATATCAGCCGCGTGGATCCCCCATGACCGGAGCTGCTGTCGTCAGATCCTACCTCATTAGCTCGGGTATCCAAAGGGTTCACCAAGATTACTTAAGGACTGAGTCTGGACTCTGAAGGCCACAGGTCGAGGGAAGCATCCAGCTCGTGGTACGAGCTAGAGTTGGAGGCTATGACCTTTTGTAAAGTCAACCACGCAAGGTAAACGTGCATATATCAGACATCACGTGTCTGATATATCCCTGACTTCTTGGACACGCAGCATGAACGTGCGTATTCAGGCGCCCACGACTGTGTTGGGTCGTATAGCCCATTATCCCCCTTACCTATTGATTAGACCACACTTCATGTGTCAGGTTTTAGGAATTAATCATGAATGTCACAGAAGTGACATGATAGGTAAGAAGGTCACGGGATGACCTTCTTACCAACTCTCAGGTGCCTTCTCCTATAAATATGGAGACCCTAGGAGTTGTAAAGGGTTGGATTCAATTGTATAAGGAAATACCTTGTAAAAGAATACCAAGCATATAGCAATAATATTGACAGATGGATTAGAAGGATTTGAACCTTTGAACCACCTAAAAAACATAATTGTGTCACCAGTCCATTTCGAAAAGTTCATTCATCTATTTCGGTTCATCGTTAAGCACTAATCCCTTCCTCTTATTTTCTTAATTACCTGTTGGCAAAGAACCGCGTCAACACGGGGTAATTTGATGTTTAATGCATTACAAAGAATTAAAGGATAATGGGATATGGATTATTATTATTATTTGAGAATATTAGAAATAACGAGACTTGGAGGACGTTAATTATGATTAGCGGGATAAATGGGAAATGACATTTTTGCCATTGGTGGCTTACAAAGGAAATAAATACGCTTGGGGGCATTTAGGTCATTTTACCTTAGGATATGTTTACACTTAGAAAGCTATAGGAGAAGGAGGCCAAAATAGAGTGCTCTTCCTTATCTCTCTCTCGATTCATCTTTCTCTCTCATTCCCCATTAGATCTTTGAAGCCAAACTAGGGAATTCAAGCTTGAGGATTGTAGCTTGAGAGTTTAGGCTTGTGATTAGCAGCTGTAAGGGGTTTAATTCGTGATTGAGGTAAGGTTTCAGTTCAAGTTTCTGGTTCTTGCTCTGTTTTTGAGTTAGTTCTTATCTTAAGGTTTTGATCTTGGATTTGGGTTTGTGTTCATGTTTTGATTGCGTTTGGACTTGGGTTTTGATGAGGTTGAGATGTTTTTGAGGTTTTGGGGTTAAATAATAGGTTTGGATGATGTTTAGGTTGGTTTGAAGCTTGGGGTTCAAAGGAAAACGCAGGGGAGAAAGACCAGAATTTTTCTGGTCTGTTAGTGGTACCCCAGCGCTAGGCAGAGGAGAGAATGGGGTTCTCTCTTACTTGGGGCAATGCCCCAGCGCTAGGTCATTTTTAGCAAGACCTATTTTTAGGGCTCGAGATGACTTTGGGGGCTCGAGGGAAGGTTCCACTACCCCGTTTGGGTGGATTGGAAGTCCCGAGAGCACGGGATTGGTCCAGGGAGCGAGGTTTTAGATTATAAACCTTTTTATGATTTATTTTAGTGGTGGAATCTCATATTTGGTTATGAATAGGTAACTGCTAAGGAATCAAAGGATTGATCGTTCTTAAGGGTCGTTCTTTTATTATTTCTCGCTCGAACCAAAGGTAAGAAAACTGCACCCAATATGTGATGCATGAGATACATGTGATTAGGGCATGACATGAATATTGAATATGAGATTGATCAGAGCTTAAGTCTCTGTAAATATGCATGATCATAATTATGCTAGTGATTGTTAAGTAAGCATGCTGAATGCCCTACATTTGGATATTTGACATATGATATATGCCTGATTGCATTGCTTACTTGTGTATGTCACTAACCCATGAGTCAGAAATCGACATGAGTTATATGGTATTGGCTTAAGAGTCAAGAACGACATTGATGTGTTCAACATAAGCATTGAATGAATCATCATGAGCATTAATGCTTGACTGACCTCAAGTTCGATGAAATCAAAAGTGCTTGTCTAGTCTAAAGTCTAGTTACTTAGAGCTAGGGCCAAAAGGCTCAAGTGACTACAATGTCACATGGCTATGGGTGCTGAGCCCAAGTTCGTGACTCACTCATCAGCCACTTATCTGATTAGGGTGCGGAGCCCAAAATGTGACTCTTTAGTCACTTATCTGATTAGGGTGCGGAGCCCAAAGTGTGACTCACTCATTTGATTTGGGTTATAAGCCCTAGTATGATTACCAAAATCATAAAGTGATATTCACTCATTTGATTAGGGTACGGAGCCCCAGTGCGTGATTTAATAGTCGCTTATTTGAGTCACTTATTTTAGATGGACACATTGGTCGTCTATTCTCATTATGACTTGATAGTCATCAATACAAAGGGCAGGGCCCATAAATCATCTATACAAAGGGCAGGGCCCACAACCATTATTTGGACTTATTTGCATGCATGAATAGGGCTATTATTGCTAGGCATGCCTATTATGATTTAGTAACATGTTATTACTGTTCATGAGCATATTGATTTTTCTTGTTGAGCTTCGGCTCATGGGTGCTATGTGGTGCAGGTAAAGGCAAAAAAAAGTTGGACCATCTTTGAGTTAGAGAGCTTAGGTGATGATGTGTACATATGCAGCTGCTCGACCACCACGGCCGAGGGTTTAAAGATGAACTAGGGTTAAACCCTATTTTGTTGCTTAGGCCGTCTGTGTGTAAATATTTTGCTGTAATTAACCTTTAAATTATATTTTGGGATCCCAATGTATACAGTAAACGTTTTAGTGAAACGTTGTATCTTTAACCAAAATTTTTAACCCTAAACTGTTAATCATACTTAGTTACACGATTATGGCCAAATGACTCGATTAACGATTTTAGCATTGGTTAAATGCACACCGTAACGGTCCCTGGGTAGTAGGGCGTTATAATGCCCCTGGGACTGTCGGGCATGCTGTATGTATTCATGTGTCAGGCGGCGTAGTGGGTGCGTGAATTGTCGAGACATAAACTCGACAAAATTGTTGACGGATCGCCCACAAAGGTTGTCAGACGATCCTCTGACTCTGAGAACCCGCTCCTACTGACACGCCACTCCTTGTCCTAGGTCCGAGAACTAAGACCTCAGACCTGGGAAGTGATCGAGAGATGAGACCCCTTGCCTTAATTGTCTGAGCTGGAGAACTTCCATCTTCGAGATCGAGCATCGTGGGGGTAACTCACCAAGGCATCTACGACCCCCTTCAAGGATAAGGCCTCATTTAGGAAGACCCTTGTTCTGACTATAAGCCTCAGGCAGTAGCATGCCCCGAGGATGTCTACGAATGTCCTAGCTAGGCATTGGGGGTTGCCATGTGTCGGTGGTAAAAAATATGGACAACATTTGCCCCCCAAGTCTCTACTTGACCTTGGACAGTAGAGACTTCAATCTAAGGAAGATTTCGAAGAGTCCTCGGATGGTATACGTTTGGACTTCCACTTATGTCACTCTAAAAAGCAGAACCATGTGTCAACACCCCATTGTTGGGCCCATCAGCCCATGCATTTAATTAGGGGTCACCTTTGTAATGCCCTAAACTCCAGGGACCGTTACGGTGAGCATTTTAAATAGTGCTAAACTCGCTAATCGAGTCATTTGGCCATAATCATGTGACAAAGTATGATTAGCGGTTTAGGATTAAAAATTTTGGTTAAGATGCAACGTTTCACTAAAACATTTAATGTATACATTGGGATCCCAAAAATATAATTTAAAGGTTAACTACAACAAAAGATTTACAACTAGCCGACCTAAGCGACAAAATAGGGTTTAACCCTAGTTCCTCTTTAAACCCTCGGCTGTGGCGGTCGAGCAGCCGGATATGTACACATTGTCACCTAAGATCTCCAACTCAAGGATGATCCATCTTTATTTTGCCTTTACCTGCACCACATAGCACACGTGAGCCGAAGCCTAGCAAGAATACTCAATATGCTCATGATCAGTAATAACATGTTACTAAGTCATAATAGGCATGCCTAGCAATAATAGCCCTATTCATGCATGCAAATAAGTCCAAATAATGATGGGGGATCCTGCCGTCCTTAATGGATGACTATCAAGTCAATCCTAATCAGATGAGTGATTTAACACTTTGAGGTTCTGTTAACCATGATGGGGCGTGTAGCCCTAGTCAGATGAGTGATTTAACACTTGAGGTTCTGTTAACCATGATTGAGCGTATAGCCCTAATCAGATGAGTGATTTAACACTTGAGGTTCTGATAACCATGATGAGTGAGTCACTAACGTGGGCTCAGCACCCATAGCCATGCGACGATGCAGTCACCTAGGCCTTCTGGCCCTGGCTCTAAGTGACTAGCCATTGGGCTAGACAAGCGCTTTTCGTTTTCATCGAACTTGAGGTCGGTCCGACAATAATGCTCATGATGAGTCACTCAATGCTTATATCGATTAGATCTAATCTTTTCGGCTTGCATTAAACACGCCAAAACCATTCCTGACTCTTAAGCCAATACCATACGACCAGTAATCAGTTATACTGCCGAACTTGACTAGTGAGTCACAACTTCACAGTTAATACCGACACCATTGCCGATTTCTGACTCATGGGTCAGCGCCATACGCAAGTAAGCAATGGAACTAGGCATATATCATATGTCAAATATCCAAATGTAGGGCATTCAGTATGCTTACTTAACAATTGCTAGCATACTTATGATCATGCACAAACACAGAGACTCAAGCTCTGATCAATCTCATATTCAACATTCATGGCATGCTCTAATCACATGTTTCTCATACATCACATATTGGGTGCAGTTTTCTTACCTCTGGTTCGAGCGAGAAATAACAATTGAACGACCCTTGAGAACGATCGATCCTTTAATTCCTTACTGGTCACCTAGTCATAACCAAATATGAAATCCATCAATGAAAATGAGCAATGAAAGGTTCTCGACCTATCCTCACTCCCGGAACCCCGAATCATACCCAAACGGTGAGTAGATTTGATCCCGAACCTTAGAAATTGAAACCCCGAGCCAAAAACCCTCAAAAGTGCCCAAAATATGAATCAGGAAAAACAGGGTAGCGCTGCCCCCCTAGCGCCCCAGCGCTACAACCAGGATCGATTTTCCCTGGCTAGCACTTTAGTGCCCTCCCTTGGGCGCTATAGCGCTAGGACCAGGCTAATCAGCCCTGGTTTTTCCCTCCTTCGAGTTTTCCATTTCCAACGTGAAAAACAAGCTTCCAAACCTAAATTAAACTCCTAAATTAACCCAAAAACCATATACACAAGTCCTAGGCATCATAACCCAAGTAACCCTTGCCAAAAACTCCCATCAATTCCCATTATTCAACTTGAAAATCCAGCTGAAAAACCAAAACGAAAACAGGGCAAGAAACAGAGTTTTAATGGTTAAAAACTCACCTCAATCTCATAATCACACCCTCTTCAATGGTAGAACATAACCCAAAACCCTCAAGGCTTGGTTCCCTAGCTTGGTTCCTCAAAAGAACTTCAAAATCCAAGGAGAAATGAAGGGAAGAAGATGATCGGGAGAAGGTGAAGAAATGATGCTCTGTTTTACAAATTATACAGCCTTCTAATGGCTAAATATAAACTTAGAGTGAAAAGACCATATTTCCCCTAAGCCTAATAAAAATCCTTAACAGCCACCAAGGGAAAAATCATCATTTCCTGCCTATCTCGTTAATCATAATTAACACCCTCCAATTCTCGTTATTCCCAATATTCTCAAATGCTAATAAATCATATCCCATTACCCTTTAATTCCCAGCAATGTTCTAATCCTCAAATTACCCCGAGACTCACCCCGAGCCCCGAAATTAACCCCGTTATGACCAGAGGGATAACTTGCATTCAAAGATCGTCTCATGCCGAATGGCTTGAACAAATCCACATTATGATGTGGTATTATTCATAATTCACCAACATGCATGAAAATACACAATTACGCCCTCAACGAGCCAAATTACCAAAATGCCCTTACAATGAAAAATGGACCCCTATGCATGCATTTATCATCATATAATAATATAATTCACATAAACATGCATATAATTATTTAATAACGTAATAAATCAATTATGGCCCTCCCGGCCTCCTAATCAAGGTCCTAAACCTTATTAGGGATTTTGGGGGCACTACAACCTTGATATCCCAAACGTCTACTCTATGCCCGAGGTGTCTTATCCCAAAGAAAATAATGATTGCGATCCACGCCTTTTAGACCCTGATCGTCAGATTACTTTCGTGAATCTACTCATCTAACGATTGTGGGGATGTTGCTTCTCTGATACGTTTTACTGGGTATAAAAACCCAGAAAACCTTCAGTCTCATACCACATCCATTCGAAAATCACAAAACCTCTCAACGCACCCTCTTCTCTCTAGTCTTCAACCCCTTCCCAGAGTTCTGGACAACTGGCGTGAGTCTTCTTATTTTTGGTCTGATGGCAAGCAGTACTTCAAAGTGAGAACTCGCCTCAGCACCTATCTCCATTTTATCTTGGGTAAGCATCTTTAATCCATTTTCTTTGGTGTGTGTTTGGTGTTTTTCGATATTTTTTTAGGTATAGCAATAGTGTAGGATTCCAGAGTCTATTCTTCATATTCACAAGTCGTTTTAGGCATATTTTGACATTGGGTTCTCTCGAAACGACCTTCATGACTTTTCTATCAACTTCGCGCTTCTGGATTTGTGGCCGGAATATGGGAATTTTCCAAATTTCGGTAGGTTTATCTTCCCCAGCCTGTTGTTAGGCTCCGGAGATGCCCTGTATCCCCAAAACTTTCCTTTTCCTTCCGAGCAGTATTCTTAGAGTCATTTGTGTTTTGGCCATTTTTCCTTTAGTCAGAATGCTAACTGCTTGGATTTTAGTCTCAGATGTCCGAGGAGATCCACCAACTGTACGAGCACAGATTTTATCAATTCGATCAGGAACTCTCTGAGATGGCCCGCGCGTGAGATACTTCTGAGGGCAACGCAGGGGCAGAGGCCCGAGTTCTGGACTGGGAACAAACCATCTGCTCCGACCTCCAAGTGGCAGTGAGCCTCTCAGGTGTGAGGATTCATGGCTCACCGTGGAGGAGGTCAACAGTGCTCCCGTTCTACACCCGTCGCAAACATACGAGGGTGAGGCGTTCGAGGAGAAATACTATCGTACACTGCTCTGACATCTCGAGGCCATGGAAGCAATCATGGGGTATTACTTAGTCGGAGACAAATGCCTCATCCGCCTTTGCTGGGAGTCCGAGCGGGTGCACCGCAGCGTCTAAGGCCTGGGTGCTTGGAGCCAAGCCCACCTGATGGCAGGGGCTACCTTACCCCTCAATTAGTACTTCGTCAACTTTCTGATGTACATGGGGATAACCCCCTTCCAGCTCTCCCCCAACGGCTATAGACTACTTGTAGGGATGTATGTTTTTTTTCTGGAGACAGAAATGGCCGAAGCCCTCACCGGCATAGATTCTGTATTTCTACAGTCTAAGACCACCCCACGAAAGAAGGGATCCAAGCGGGATGGATACTACTCTCTGGTGAAGTACCTCGCTTCCTCACTCAGCTACAAGGCTCCCTATCACAACGAGAATCACGCTCGGGATTACAAGGATGCATTCTTCTTCACAGACGGCTTCCCGACCTGTAGTAACCCGACTTTAATTCTTGACTTTGCCCGAGTAGGTGAGTATTCTTCCAAACACTGTTATTTTTTGCTTCGCTAGGGCCTCTGTATTTGAAACTTAGCAATTTCCCTTTGAATCGGTCATTTCCACTGAACCCCATTCGTTCAACTCTTCAAGGATCATCTCCAAACGATGAAGGCTCTTCCCGACCAAGACTTGGACCTTAGCTTCTTAGGTCAGGGATCCTCAGCGTGGAGCAAGGGATAAGCAACCTGGATCTGACTAAATACCGCCAATCCAAAAAGTCTCGGGAGCTAGCGTCCCGTCATATCAACTATGTCAAGGGGATAGCCAAGAAGGCATTCCACAAACGATTGGCAGAGGAAAGTTTGGTGAACGCTCGAGCCATAGAAGAGGTGCGAGAGGCCCAAGAAGATCAGGAGCTTGAGGAAAAACTTCAAGCAGGGATGGAAGCTTCCCACCTGAACTCAAATAACTTACCTCTCGTTCTGTCATCTGCTGCCCGAGTAGGTGATAAGATAAGCCCTAGTCATGTATGGGCTTCTCCAACCCTCCACCGTTGTGGTCAAATCTCACATCGGCGTTGGACTAGGGAAGAATTTCAAGACTACCTAGATCTCATAGATGCATATCTCCACCACCCTAGGAGGCAACCTGCCTCCCGCGGGTTCGTACCATTAGACCGAGTGACATCTTTGACCTCGACCTGGTTTTGCTAGTATGGCACCAAAATTAGATGTGAGGTAAAGAATAGGATAGCACACCCTCACTGCTTGCACCAAGGCTTAGCCCCTGGTGAGCCTCCGAGTATCTTATTTTGTTGCATTGTCCTTGTATAATATATGCTAACCGTTTACTTTGTTCTTGTAGCTCACATGGGATTGGCGGATATCGCTCGATCTACCTTAAGGTTGGGAGTGCCCCCCAGCTTTTTGGTGGGAGAGGGTCATCACGTCCTTAAGAGTAACCCGACCCCTCTCCCCCGGCTAAGAGGCTGAAAACTTCCACCCTTCTCACGAAGACCCTTGCAGATGACCCGGTCCCGAGGGTGGTGATCCTTTCCTCGCCCAATTCAAACAAGGTGGTGCAAGATGCTAGGTCGGAGGGGGAACAAGATGTACGTCCGGAGGGGGAGATGAGAATAGGCCAAGAGTCGGCTCACAATTCGGAGTCGGAGGTGGTGCCACCCCAAATCCGTCTCCTCGTGTACCTTGAAAGGTATGAGGGGGACTTGTTGGAGTAGTATAAGAAGATGCTTCAGCACTTCGAGGCAAGGCTGGAAAAAGGCAGCAAAGCCTTGCACGAGATAGCTAAGGCTCTTCGGCAACTCAAACCACCCCGAGAAAGGCCACTCATCCCCCCAATCGGCCGAGCCGAGTTGGAGACCTTGTTCTCCAACAACTAGGGGACATCGTTGTTCCTCTGGCCACCGAGCTTCTCCAAGGGATCAACTCCACCATGTGTGAGCTGACCGCTTGTAGCTTTTCTCAACTCAACGACTGTAAGCATCTCTCATGGCTTTGTGCCAGTATTCTTCTGTCCGGGTAAGCTGGTCACTCCCGCACTTGGGTTTAACTTAACTAAATGTTGTAGCTGGGACACTTATTCATATTTTCCTTGGTTTTTTGTTCTACAGTCCGCCTTAGCCTGCCAACGCCTAGAGGAAATCATGATGGAGAAGACGTACGAACTCCAAAGATCCCAGGACAAGATTGCCTCCCTCAAGGAGAAAATGAAGGAATCTCGGGAATAGCTTTTCTGAGCCAGGGTTGCCCTCGAGGTCGAGCGCAAAAACTCTCGGGAAGTTGAGGACTCCCTACAGAAGGCCTCCAAGGATTTGCAGCTAGCTAAAGAGGAAAAGCAGGCGGCCATTGACGGCATGCAACGAGCCCAGGAGGAGGCCAAGAAAGCTACGACAGAGATCGCCCGAGCGGCCCTGGAGAATTCTCATCTTCAGGAACAGGCTAAGGAAGCTACCTATCAGGCTGAGCTAGCTAAGAGGAAGACTCTCCAAGCCATGGAGATGAACAGGTCTGCCATGTGCTAGGTGGAGCAACTCAAGCAAGAGACCGAGTCTATCGCCGAGGATGCCTTTTACATGGCCTGGTATCATAATCAGGACTTCACCGGGGATCCCAAGAAATATAAGTTCCTCTTCAATGAACGTCTCTGAGCAACCCAAGCTGTCGAGGTGACCCAAGTGGTTTCGACAGCCAAAGCAACCCCAACTGCCGAGGCCATTCTACCAACTGAGGTAACCCTAACCGCCGAGACGGTCCATGCAAGGAGTGCCCCGAGTGAAGATCCGATCTTTGAACTGGTGACGGAGGTTCCTGAAGATCACTTGTAGTTTTTGCATTCAGGCCCGCATGCCATAAGCTTTTTCGAGTGTAGAAGAACCGTTGCTCGAGCCCCCGAACGTAGTTGTAACTATTTACCCAACTAAGAATTATGTAGCTTGCATTGCTTTTTGTTTGGTTTGGTTCTGTGAATTCGCCATAACCTAGAATGTCATGAGAACAAGCACTCAAACTGATTTAGACCTTTGGTTCTATAAATTCAACGTAACGCTAATGTCACGAGAACAAGAACTCGGTCACTGTTTTAAATATGGTTCTATAAATTCAAACGTAACATGAATGTCACGAGAATAAGAACTCAAATTATTCTAAACATGGTTCTATAAATTCAAACGTAACACGAATGTCACGAGAACAAGAACAAGAACTCAAATTATTCCAAACATGGTTCTATAAATTCAAACGTAACACGGATGTCATGAGAACAAGAACTCAAATTATTCAAAATATGGTTCTATAAATTCAAACGTAACATGAATGTCACGAGAATAAGAACTCAAATTATTCTAAACATGGTTCTATAAATTCAAACGTAAAACGAATGTCACGAGAACAAGAACAAGAACTTAAATTATTCCAAACATGGTTCTATAAATTCAAACGTAACATGAATGTCACGAGAACAAGAACTCAAATTATTCCAAATATGGTTCTATAAATTCAAACGTAAGACGAATGTCACGAGAATAAGAACTCAAATTATTCTAAACATGGTTCTATAAATTCAAACGTAATACGAATGCCAGGAGAACAAGAACTCAAATTATTCTAAACATGGTTCTATAAATTCAAACGTAACATGAATGTCACGAGAACAAGAACTCAAATTATTCTAAACATGTCCCGCATTTACTCTCTGGTAGGCCCATAGTCCTAGAAGTGACTTTGACGCGGGATTTACCGCAGGCCGACCCTATACCCCAAAGATTCAGACTTTCAGGGATTCGGAAGTGCAAAAACAACTGGCCCCGAGTGTACAATACTCGAGGAGCTGAGAGTTTCAACACTGCCCCCGAGTGCATACCTATCTCCTAGGCTATGTTCTTGGGAAATGAGGTTATGGAGAGGCCCAGGCATAGGCCGCCTGTGCACTATACAGATTAGGATTTGATTATTACTCTTCGGGTGTGCGCTGTCCTGGGGAGGTAACCTAAATTCCTGACTGTTATCCTGGCTTTCCCAGATATGGGATACAACGATACTAAGGGTGCTTTGCTCATAGACTAGCAAAGCTCCCCATATCGCGGATCTCTCGAGGCCAAGTATGGGTACTCGACCTTCTGTTTGCATCTCGAGATAAATAGACATGGTAAAAACTCCTTAGGCACCGTGTCCGCGGGAGATGACCAATATATTCTCGCGCTACTTGGGTTATCTAGCTCTTAGGTGCTAAGCGTAGTTTTTGTCCAGAACAGGCTACCTTCTAGGCTAGACCTGGTTAATTTCCCGAGATTTTCCACTCTCGGGTTGGCGACATTAGGCTTACTCTTGGCCATACAAGTTTAGTAACTAGGTCGTCTCTTGTGCAGTGTAGTGCTACCTTAACTCCATTCCCCCCAAGTGATCGAAGACTGGTCTGTGGTCACTTGTTCGGACGCAGGTGCTCTTAACACAACATTAATAAAAATATAACAGAAACTAAAGAAAAAGACATAGGTAAAACAAATAAATTTCTAACCGTGTTTTACTGTATACACGGTTTCCATTGTATGTGCCCGAAGGCTACAAGGGGTTTTATAGAAAAGAGAAAAATGTTTGTTGCAGATGCTACTGGTTATACCGGTGAAGATGCTCAGCATTCCGGGCGTGGGGAATAAGCTCTTTACTAAGTCGGGCCAACTTATATGTACCCGGACATATAACGCTCTCAACTTGGCACGGGCCATCCTAGTTGGGCTCGAGCACTTCTGCACTTGGATCCCGGGTGGCTAAGAAGACTCTTTACAACACCAGGTCTCTGACCCCAAATATTCTGTCTTTCACTTTGGATTTGAAATACCTGGCCACCTTCTGCTGGTAGGATGCCACTCGTAGCTGAGAAGCTTCGCGTAGCTCCTGCATGAGGTTCAAGGACTCCTAAAGTAAGGCATGGTTCGTGTTCCGATCATATGTATCCCGTCGGTGTGTGGAGATTGCTGCTTCAACTGGGAGCATAGCCTCATACCCGTAGACCAGCGAGAAGGGAGACTGGCCAGTGGAGGTCTGGGCAGTGGTACGATTGCTCCACAATTCCCTGGGCAACTCCTCGGGCCAAGCTCCTTTTACATGCTCTAGCCTTTTCTTCAGAGTGGACTTGAGTGTCTTATTCACTGCTTCCACTTGGCCATTGCCCTACGGATGGGCTACAGAAGAGAAGCTCTTGATGACACCATGTCGTTGGCAGAAGTTGGTGAATACTTCACTGTCAAACTGCAATCCATTGTCGGAGACTATCTTCCTCGAAAGCCCATACCGGCAAACAATATTTTTTATGACGAAGTCCAAGGCCTTTTTGGATGTAATGGTGGCGAGCAGTTCGGCCTCAACCCACTTCGTGAAGTAGTCGACGACCACTATGGCATATTTCACCCCTCCTTTCCCTGTAGGCAGAGATCTGATAAGGTCGATCCCCCAAACAACAAAAGGCCATAGGCTAGTCATATGAGTAAGCTCATTTGGAGGTGCTCGAGGTACGTTGGTGAAGCGTTGGCACTTGACGCATCTTTTAACATAATCCATCACATCACCATTCATGGTGGGCCAGGAATATCTTTGCCTTAATATCTTCTTGGAAAGGCTTTGTCCCCCAGCGTGATCGCCGTTGAAACCTTCATGTATTTGTCGAATAGTGAACTTCCAAAAGTTGTGCAGCATTTCCTTAGTCTTTGACAAGTATGCTGCCATTTTTGTGCCTCGAGCTTGGTATTATCTGAGAATTTGGTTCACCACTAGCTAGGAATCGCTAAATATCTCGAGCCCTTCAGCCTTGAGTTTTAGTGCCACGCAAAGTCCAGCAATTAAGGCTTCATATTCGGCCTCCTCATTAGAGGCACTAAATCCGAAGCGCAGAGTGCTATGTACTTTATTCCCCTCGGGGGAGACCAAAATGAGTCCCGCCCCTACACCATTCTCATTTGAAGACCCATCTACGAACAATTTCCACAAAGGTCCAATGACCGGGGTGTATTCGGATTTCTCTTGATTCCCAGTAAACTCGGTGATGAAATTGGCGAGTGCCTTTTCCTTTATGGCAGTCCTCGAGAGATAGGTGATGTCGAACTGACTTAATTCCACCGACCATTTCAAGAGCCTCCCCAACGAATCAGGCTTCTGAAGGACCTGCCTAAGCGGGTGGTGGGTTAGGACCTTAATTGGGTGTGCTTGGAAGTAAGGTCTTAGCTTCCAAGAGTCCACCATCAAGCAGAAGGTTAACTTCTCCATCAGCGGATACCTAGACTCCGCTCCGAGGAGCCTCTTGCTGATGTAATAGACGGGGTGTTAAACGCGGCTTTCCTCCCTAACCAGCACGACACTAATGGCTTCCTCCGACACAGCCATGTAGAGTAGGATGGGCTCTCCGTCTATGGGCTTGGACAATATTGGAGGGTTTTCCATATGTGCCTTGAGTTGTTGGAATGTTCGCACTCCTCTGTCCATGCAATTCTTTGGCTTCCTCTGAGAATGTTGAAGAAAGGGACGCATTTATCTGTTGCCTTGGAGACAAAACGGCTCAAGGTTGCGATCCTCCCTATCAGGCTCTAAACATCCTTATGCTTCCGGGGAGAGGGCATTTCGATTAACGCCTTGATTTTTTCAGGGTTCGCCTTGATCCCTCGAGCGCTTACGATGAATCCTACGAATTTTCTTAAAGCCACCCCAAATGTGCACTTCTGGGGGTTGAGCTTCATCCTGAATCGACGGAGCACCACGAAAACCTCAGCCAGGTCGCTTACATGATCTGGGGCGGTCCAGGATTTAACCAACATGTCATCCACGTAGACCTCCATGTTCCGTCCCAACTGGTTCTTAAACATTCTATTAACCAGCCTTTGGTAACTAACACCGATGTTCTTCAGCCCGAATGGCATCACGATGTAACAATATACACCCTTGTCGGTCCGAAAGCTAGTGTCCTCTTGATAAGCGACATGCATGGATATTTGGTTATATCGCGAGTATGGATCCATAAACGATAACAACTCATAACCGGAGGTGGCATCAACCATCTAATCTGTCCTGGGGAGTGGAAAACAGTCATTCGGACATGCCTTATTAAGGTCCAAAAAGTCTATGCATGTCCTCCAAGTGTCATTCGACTTTGGCACAAGGACAGGATTGGACAGCCATCTGGGGTTCTGAGCTTCTCGAATAAAGCCATTGGAGAGGAGCTTGTCTACTTTAGCCTTGAGGGCCTCTTTCCAGGTTTGATCGAACGTCTGTTGCTTCTGCTGGATGGGGGCAAAGTTTGGGTTGGCATTCAAGGCATGGCATATGACATTGGGATCAATGCCACTCATGTCAGAATGTGACCATGCAAACACTCTTGGTTCTTGTAATGCCCCAAATTTCTTTATAAGGTTTAGGACCTTGATTAGGAAGTCGAGAGGGCCATAATTGATTTATTATGTTATTAAATAATAATATGCATGTTTAGGTGTATTAAATATGCATGTGAACCCATTTCTGATTAATTGGGTGATTTTCATATTTTGGCCATTTCAGGCATATTTGGCATATATGTGACATGTGTGTGGTACTTTATTATTATTTGGTTATGCTATGGTTACTCAGCACAAGACGATCCTAGGAGATAAGCTAGTGGGAAAGTCACAACGGGATTTATACTTGACTCGAAGTGAGTCAAGGGGTATTTAGCATTACCGGTCTATTGGGTAATGGGAATAAGTATTTGATGATAAATTGGGAGTTAGTAAGATCAGGGGGAAATTCTGGAGGTTTTGAATATTTTGACCCCAGGGACGTTTTCGGGACCCCGAGCGTTAGGATTTGTTTGAGGCTACTTAAGCTTGAAGTAACCTGTTAAGAAATAAAAAGAACGTTCTGTAGGTTCTCTCTCCCTTAAAGTTCCATTTTCGTCATCTAATCGCATTTTTGAAGGAAACTTGAGTTCTAGGATCGGATTCAAGTGAGGATTGAGGCATAGCGATCCTAGGGAAGATTAGAAGCTTATTAGCTGGAGGATTTAGTTGGGAAACAACTCAATCAGAGGTAATTCAAGTTTTAAGTTCTAAATTTTTTAAAGTTTTTAAGCTTGAATTGGTCTTTGTGTTTTGATGAGTTTTTGATTGAATTGAAACTTGGGTTTTGGATCATGGGAATGTTTGGAAACTTTTATTTTTGAGTTTGGAGATGTTTGGGTAGGTTTTAAAATGTTAAAAATGAGGAAAAATGGTTGGTTCGTGGTTGGGCCGCGGCCTTGTTCTAGGGTGCCGCAACCCAAGCTTGAAGAAGAAGGAGGAGAGCTCTGTCTGGGGGGCGGGCTGCGGCATGGTGTCTGGAGGGTCGTGGCACTTAAGGGAATTTTTGCCCAGAATTGTGTTTTTGTCATGGGAACTTAACTTTAAGGGCCTGTGATCGATCCTACTACCTAGTTGAGTGAGATTCGACGTCCCGGAGGCTTGGGTTGAGTTTGGAAATATTTATTTACTCATTTTGATGAGGTTTTATATCATGGTTGTGACTAGGTTTTCACTAGGGGCTTGGAATCAGGATCGTGCTTGTGGCTTGTTTATTGGTAACATGTGCTTGGACCAAAGGTAAGAATACTGCACCCAGTATGCGATGCACGAGAAACATGTGATTAGGGCATGCCATGAATGTTGAATATGAGATTAATCAGAGCTTGAGTCATTGTGTTTGTGCATGATCATAATTATGCTAGCAATTGTTAAGTAAGTGCGTTGAATGCCCTACATTTGGATATTTGACATATGATATATGCCTGGTAGCATTGCTTACTTGTGTGTGGCACTGACTAAATAGTCAGAATTGGCAATTGTGCCAGTATTAACTGTGAAGTTGTGACCTACTTGTCAAGTTCGGCAATAATAC
Source organism: Humulus lupulus (assembly GCF_963169125.1). NCBI lineage: Eukaryota > Viridiplantae > Streptophyta > Magnoliopsida > Rosales > Cannabaceae > Humulus > Humulus lupulus. The sequence goes on from NC_084801.1 coordinate 11,192,338, forward strand.
TGAGCACTGGTCACATGGTATTGACTAAAAAGTCAAGAATGGTCTTAGCGTGTTTAACGCAAACCGATAAAGATTAGATCTAATCGACATCTGCATTGAATGACTCAAATGAGAATTTATGCCGAACCGACCTCAAGTTCAATGAAAACTAAAAAGCGCTTGTCTATCCTAAGGCTAGTCACTTAGAGCCAGGGCCAGAGAGCCCCAGTGACTGTTTAGTCACATGGCTATGGGTGATGAGCTCGAGTGACTTACCCAGCAGTCACTCATTTGATTGGAGCCATGGCCAGAGGGTCCAAGTGAATGTTTAGTCACATGGCTATGGGTGCTGAGCCCAGGGGATTACTTAGTCACATGACTGTGGGTACCGAGCCCCGTAGTGACTTGTTCGTCAGTCACTCATCTGATTAGAGCCATTGCCAGAAAGTCCAGGTGACTGTTTCGTCACATGGCTATGGTTATTGAGCCCCGTAGTGACTTGTTCGTCAGCCACTCATCTGATTAGAGCCATTGCTAGAAAGCCCAGGTGATTGTTTCGTCACATGGCTATGGGTATTAAGCCCCGTAGTGAGTTGTTCGTCAGTCACTCATCTGATTAAAGCCATTGCCAGAAAGCCCAGGTGACTGTTTCGTCACATGGCTATGTGTACTGAGCCCCATAGTGACTTGTTCGTCAGTTATTCATTATGGTTAAACAGAACCTCAAAGTGATATTCACTCATATGCTCAGGGATATAAGCTCTGTATGATTATAATGATCACCATTTTCATGGATGTGGGTGCTGAGCCCTGTGGTGACTTGCTTGTCAGTCACTCATTATGGTTACCGGAACCACCAGTGTTAAACCACTTATCTGATTAGGATTGACTTGATAGTCATCCACTCAGGAGGGCAGGATTCTTTATCCTGGATACCCATCATTATTTGAACTTATTTGCATGCGTGATTAAGGCTATTATTGCTAGGCTTGCACTTTATGATTTGATGACATGTTATTATTGTTCATGAGCATATTGAGTTTTCTTGCTGGGCTTCGGCTCACGGGTGCTATGTAGTGCAGGTAAAGGCAAAAGAAAGTTGGACCATCCTTGAGTTTGAGAGCTTAGGTGACGATGTGTACATATGCGGCTGCTCGACTGCCACGGTCGAGGGTTTAAAGAGGAACTAGGGTTAAACCCTATTTTGCCGCTTAGATCGGCTGGTTGTAAATTTTTTGTTGTAATTAACCTTTAAATTATATTTTTGGGATCCCAATGTATACAGTAAACGTTTTAGTCAAACGTTAAATCTTAACCAAAATTTTTAATCCATAAACTGCTAATCATACTTAGTTACACGATTATGGACAAATGACTCAATTAGCGAGTTTAGCACTGTTCAAATGGCACACCGTAACGGTCCCTGGAGTTTAGGGCGTTACAATTCTCCCAGAGGAAGACCAATAATGCTTCTCGGACTTCTGGCTTCAAGTCTCCCCCGACTTTTACCTTCTGGTCGGAGATGGAGGTATCTAGAACCACCTCCTCTATCTCCTCTATGGGTCCAATGGACCTCTCCTCTTGAACCCTTGGGTCTAACTCGTCAGGCCCCGAGTCCTACATATCTTGTACCTCCAGTGTTTTTAAGATCTCAGGAACTTCTTCCCTTACCATCATTATGGGAGCCTTAAGGGCAACATTATAGCATTTTCTTACCTCCTTTTGTTCACTGCGGACGGTGTCGATTCCCGCATCCATGGGGAATTTCATGCACAGATGGCGAATGGAAGTGACGGCTCCGAACTCCACTAGTGTTGGCCGTGCCAAGATGGCATTGTATGTCGAGAGACAATCCACCATCACGAATGTGCAGTACTTAAAGGCTTGGCGAGGTACTTATCCAAGCGTTACTGGGAGCTTTATCTGTCCCATCAGGATGAGGGCCTCTCTCGAGAACACATAAAGCATCAAGGTACTCGGGGACAGGTCTATCGTAGTCAATCCTATCTTCTTGAAGGCTAGTCTAAACAGGATATTCACCGAACTCCTGATGTCCACAAGAATCTGAGCCACCATCTTGTTGGAGACATGGCTTTCAATCACCAACGGATCGTGATGTGGGAAATCCACTCTCCGAGCGTCATCTTTGAAGAATGTTATGACTTCTTCAATCATTCGTGGCAGTTGGGTAGGTAATTGGGTCAAATCCATTACCTCATCGTCATGGTTCAAAGCTCGCGCATATCTATTCTGCGAGCTTTGTGAGGTGCCCCCTAGGTGAGGCACTCCTGATATGGTTATGACCCACCTATTCACTGGAGGAAGTCCTTGGGCTGTTGGCTGCGGGGGACTCACCATAGTCGCGGTCAAGACCTGAGGAGCGGCAGGTGGGACGGTGGCCCCAGCCACGAATGGCTGTGTTGGACGCAGGGCACCCTTAGCATACTGATGGAGGTGTCCCAGCTTGATGGGATTCTCAATCTTGTCCTTGAGCTGGCGACACTCATTAGTGTGATGCCCGATGTCGTTGTGGAAATAGCATAATTTGCTAGGGTCCCGCCTATTCCTGTCTCTCCGGATGGGACACAACTTCCTGTATTGTACATGTTGTGCCGTGGCCACGAAGATGTTTTCTTAGGAATCCACCAAATCAGTATATTCAGAGTACTGTGAGACATAATTCTCGCCTGATGTGGCTCCCTTCTCGGGCTGCATGATTCCACTTCCCCTGGGTTTGCGACCCTTGCCCTCTCCTCCGTGCATTGTGCCACTGAGAGCCCAACTGGATTCAGCCGGCTGGGATGGGGCTACAAGTCTAGCACTGAATGCAGGCTGAAAAGCGTTGTATCCAGTGGGCGCTGCCCCAAACCCCATCGGAGACACCCTAAATCCTGGAGCTGCCATGGTGCCATAGCCAGAAGGGACGATGCCTTAGCCAGGTTGGGATCCCAACGACCCCAGTTGAAAGTGAGCATAGGGGGAGCATTGGACTCCTGATGCCGAAGGTCCTGGAGTGAGCATATGTCTGATGTTATTAACACATTTTTCTTTTATGTATATAGATACACTATGGACCAATTTCGATCATAATTTAATTCCGACCAGACACAAGCACTTCGCCAAATTTATTTACTTATTTGTTTTTTTTTTTAAGAAGCGTTTTCTGTTTTTCTTCTCTAAATACTATCAATATGTGTTAAAGATGCGGCGGAGGCATGCCATTTATTTATTGTTATAAATTGTGTATAATAGTTTTGTTTGGGAGGTTTTGTGGTATGGTATAATTTTTTTTGTATGATATTTTTGTGATTGGGGGGAAAGTAAAAACTCAAAAATTGAAACCAAACATCAAACTCACTGCCCTGAAATTGAATTTCGGTTCCATGCCATCACTAAATTTGGCGGTTAGTTACGGTTTCAGTTTCCTTGACATAACACTCGATTTTAATTTTGGAAAAATATAAAACAGTTGAATTGAAATTGATTGTAAAATATATATTTATATAATTTATTATCTATTAATAACAATTAGGTTAGGGTTCAAAACTTTGTGCTTACCATTTTTTTAATAAAATTGTTAAAAATTTGCAATAGCACAAGCATAAACCTTTGTTATTGAAGTTGGATAAAGCTCAAACCACCACTATGCGAACACAATTATTTGTTATATAATATAATTGTTAAAATAAATATTTATTATTAAATAAAAATAAAAAATAACCATCAAAACCAACAGTAACTGAATGGCTGGTTATTTTATTGTTGGCGGTTGGTTTTGGGTTTCTTCCAAAGCACACCGAAACTAACTAATCGGTTATAAAATTAGTAAAAATTGATCGTAATCAACTGAATTTCACCACTGCTATGTGATACAATATAAGTCGTCATCATCGCGTACCACCGAGCACGTGGCCTAGTGGTAATAGTGACATTCTGGGAGCTAGAGATCAATAGTTCAAAACTGGGTCGCTATGTGTTCTGCTAGCCCAACCACCCTATCATTTACCTAAGGATCCTAGTAACGCGCGCTAGATTGGTTGGGGCTTAGGTGATGCACCCCATCGTAGGTGGGATGACTCGTTGGTAGAGTCTCGGCGGGAGTTGGAGCTCTCTTGGTAACGTCTAGAGTGGGTAGCCATACTGGTTGCCTCCTCCTCTTTTCAGCATTAAAAAAAATTATCATCCGCCCACTCAATGCACCTTCCCACATTTGATGATAGTAATGGTTTCTCATCTTTTTATTTAATTATTCTAAAAGAAAATGATGTTATTTTATTTATAACACTCTCATCAAAAGTGAGAATGTTCAACGTGTGAACGCGTAATCTGTGATTACAATTATACTGCACAAAAATGATAAATTCACATGCCACTTTGCAGACTTTTCTAAATTTAGTTATATTTGATTTTTTACCCTAAGATTTACTAAAAATAAAAAAAAAAATTAAATGTTACTTTTATAAAATATTGTTTATAATTAATTATAACCTTTGGCAAAAGAAATAATAATCATCTAACATTCACTTATTCTTCCACTATGAATAAATAACAACCATAACTAGTTAGGTGCAACTTTTATGTATAAAAGAAAATTAATACATTTATATATATATATATCAAGAATCTGACCGACTGGTAAAATAATTAATAGTTTTCAAAATAACAGAGTTGGAATCTTAGTTAGGTTAATGAAAATAATATATGAAACTAAAATGATGTGTCTAATTTTTCCGGCAAAGAACAATGTATTTGATTATTTAATTGAATGTCTCCAATACCATACACTATTATTTATTTTTGAAAAGAAAACCATTTACTTTATTATATACCAGTTAGAAGTGTTATTAAATATAGATAGTATCGACCATAAATATTGTTTACCTTGAAAAATATTTACTTGCTGCGTGGCAAAATCAGTGAGCGCGTGGGTTGCACATGACTATTTAGTGATTACATTCAGGTCAACCAGGGACCAGAGTATAAGCTGCTCGATGGATTCAAGAAAGATTATGAACAGTACAGCAGAAGAGGTGTTGACATATGCGACCAGGTTTGATCGTAACGACACCCGAGTTCAAATACAGTTATAAGGCAGCTATTTTAAAGATATTTAACCATATTTATGTGTAAAGATTATGATTTCTGTTATTATTCAAATGTGCTTGTAACTAAATTAGACACGGCCCATCGGCCCATATGTGCATCCTTGAGCCTATAAATAGGATTCATGGGACTCATTTAATGAGATACGCCATAATTTGTATTCAGAGAGAACTAGTGCTTTTTATACACGACTTTTGTAGCCTTTTTTGGAGCTTGTGAAACTCAGTGAACTCTAGTTTGCTGATCACATGTTTCATAATACATCAATAAAAATACTAAGTGGAAGTAGGTTATTACCAACATCTGGGGCCGAACCACTATAAATCATTGGGTTGTTTAGTTCTTGTATTTAGCATATAAATCTTTATCGTTTTAGTGACTCCGTGTCGTTGGCTAAATAATCAGTCAACATTTTGGTGCTTTCGTTGAGAGCTAAACTCAAGACTTTCAAGAAAATCAATGACGAAAACCTCCAGGAAAGCGGGTTAGATAAGGCAGTCTTCTGGAAGTATGCCAAACCAACCTCCTCCATAAGATGTAGCAGAGGAGGAGCCACAGGTAGAACAGGAAGAGGAGGAGATGGATGCTGAAACCTTGTGAACAACTTTGATTGTATTGCAAGAGGAATTACCTACTCTGAGAGCTAATTAAGAGAATGTGGTTGAGACAATGGTGTTGCAGCAAAGGGAGATTGATCAGCAGCGCCAAGAACTGAATGAGCGGCAAGCTGACATGGATCGCCGACAGAGAGATGCTACAGTGTAGCTTTAGAAGCAGTCATTCAGTTAGTACGAGGACAACCTGCACCTACCCCCCAACCAGATCAGCCACCCAGCACTCACCCTCAACAAAATCCACAGTCAGAGCATCCCTAGTACCATCACGATCCACCACAACCAAGGATTCCTCAAGGACCAAAGCAACCAACCGCTGCTCAACAGGAAAGACCGATCCAAAATCATGACAGAAACAACGAGCAGCAACCACCCTCTCGAGCTGGTCGAGATAACGTTCAGCAGGAAAGGCAGAATAAGGTTGAGCAGCATCCCAGAAGCCCTAGACACCAGATTGCTGGGGAGTAAAACCCTCCTAGCAGGGGACAACGTCCCTCATGAAGCAGAAGACAGGTGGACTCAGGCTCTGCGGTATGGGGTCCCCCATGACACAGTAATTTCAGAGGACCTAACGACCAACGCAGGCATCCCCCTGTTTATCGAGACATACCAACAAGGAGAGAGGGGAACAGTGCGTACAACAGTCGCACACTCATAGGTCACAATTTAGAGATGGCCATGATTATAATGAGGCAGAATCTGGCACGAATAACGAAGGTCGGCAGCAGATTAAAGTAAGGCAAGGACGCTTCAGAGACAATCGACTCAATTTATTTTGGTCGATGGAGTCTTGTATAGACGAGGATACTCAATGCCTTTATTACGGTGTGCCTCTAAGGAAAAAGCTAAGGAATTGATGCAAGAAGTACATGAAGGTTTCTGCGAAGATCATGCTGGGGGCAAAGTTTGTCAAAGAAGATTCTCCGGCAAGGATATTTTTGGCCTACCATGATCGAAGACTCTATTGAATTCGTTAAAAAGTGTGATAAGTGCCAAAGATTTTCCAAGATACCACGAGCAACCCCAAACGAGCTTAAACAGATGCAAAGCCCATGGCCATTCATATTTTGGGGAATTGACCTGATCGGGTCTTTGCCTATGGGAAAAGGGAACGTCAAGTATGCAGTAGTTGTTGTTGACTACTTTACAAAGTGGGTCGAAGCTGAGCCACTTGCAACAATCACGACCAAGAAAGTATTGGATTTTGTCGTCAAAAACATTATATGTCGATATGGATTGCCGAAAAAAATTGTCTCAGATAATGGCACACAATTTGACAGCGAACTTTTCACTGATTTCTGCAAACGACACGGTATTACAAAGAGTTTTTCGCCAGTTGCTCATCCACAAGCCAACGAATAGGTTGAAGCTATTAACAAAACTCTTAAAAACACACTGAAGAAAAAGCTTGAAAAAACAAAGGGGGTGTGACCAGAAATATTGCCAGAAGTACTCTAGTCGTATAGAAGATCTCACCGAGCAGCAATATGCCATACACACCCTTTTTCTTGGCCTATGGGTATGAAGCCATGTTACCGGTTGAGTTAGATCCACCATCGCATAGAAGGCTGACATACGACCAGAGCACAAATAACTAGTTATTAATGGAATCTTTGGATTTGGTCAACGAAAGGGGAGAGCAGGCTCAACTCCGAGTTGCAGCATACCAACAAAAGGTTGCTCGATATTTTAACTCTAAAGTATGCAAAAGAAAGTTTAACGTGTGTGATTTGGTACTTAGAAGAGTTTTTCTCAACACTCGTAACCAGAATGCTAGAGTACTCGAACCAAACTAGGAAGGTCCATATCAAATTGAAGAAATTCTTCAACCAGGCACATATAAACTTGCTCGCTTAAATGAAGATCTCGTTCCTTGTTATTGGTATGGAGAACACCTGCACAAGTATTATCAATAAATAATTCTTTTTAAAGAATTGGCTTGTATTAAATTTACTTTTTACAAGTTTGCGAACAAGGGCTGCCCAGTTAGATGGCTGGTCGCTTATAAGTGTAAGATCAATTTTTGATCACACGTATAGACGTGAATTTTGTCCAATTTATTACGAGAAATAAAAGGAACTGTGCACAGCCAATTATTCTTGCCAATTATTGTATTTATTACAAGTATTTTCTCATTACGTGTGTTGTTTTGCTATATTATCAACGATTGTTTACAAGTACGCGAGCAATGATGTTCAAACAAGTATTGGTCATGGAAAGTGACTGAGAACCTTAAACTCCTCGATCACTTGGGGGGCATATAAGATCCTAAGCAAGCAAAGCATATCAACAATCATATATTAACACACGAGCAAAATAAAGGAAAGCATACTACGACACTTAGAGTATTTTTTTAAAAAAAATTAGTTAATTGTGAAATCTTAATAAAGTGTTATGCTAAGTTTGGTCATACGAGCAGATGTTATAATAGCAATGAGAATAAATTATAATATCACAATGAAATGTCTTTACACTACGAGCAATTTCTGCTCGGATGTAATTAAAAATATTAAAAGGAAATTAAAGTTTCCTTAAGCAGCAAAATTATCTTAACATTACGAACATTTGTTCTTATGTTTTAATTACATAGATAAAATTGCTATTGTGGAGTTGGAGAAGGGTCTTGTTGTGACTGTTGGTCGACTGAAGTCCCGGCGTCTTCTTCAGCACCATCGATGTCTGTCGCCAAAGATATTTTAGGAGAATCCGAGGCATTCTGGGCATTCCTTTCATCCTCTAGACGAGCAGCGCACTTGGCGAGTTCAGCTTGTTTAGCCTGCTTGGGAAGATAATCAAAGTTTGCCTCTGGATTGTTCTTCCAAAACTTGTAGAAGCAGTTGAAGGTAGCTCCTCGGAACCTCTCCAAGTTTGGGAATTTGTCTCCTCGAGCAGCTTCACTCGCTCCTCTAGACCAGTTGCCTCCTTCATGATCGCTTCCAGATCCTCTTGAAGTTTGGCTGCTTCCTTGTAGATAGCCTCGGAGGCTTCCTCAAACTTCTCCTTGGCAGCAACGGCTTTGTCCAGATCTTCTTGGCTCATCTTCAGCTCCTCGGTTAAAGTGGCAATTTTTTCTTCAGCCACCTAAATCCTCTCCTCGCACGCCTTGATCTCCTTGGCATGTTTTGCATCGACCTCCTCGGCGCAACGCCAGCCATTGTTCATGGTTAACAAACCCGGCGACCATAGAAGAATGAGGCTTTTAGAACTAATCAAAGGAAATGTTGTTCGGCTAAAACACAATACAGAAGAAACTTACACTGAGCAGTTTGTTGAACCCACGAGCAAGGACTTGGCTGGGTTTCAACGCAGGAAGACAGGCAAAGGCCTCCTGGCTGCGACGGTGCTAAGACAATCTCTGCAGTTTTTCGTTTGTTGAGATATAAGCATTACTCAATAAATCTGCAGACAGGGATCTTCCTGCCTGGTTGGTGGAAGGAGCAGTGCGAGGAGGAGGAGGAGGCGTAGTTGATTTAGATGAAGCAGGAGCTGGAGGGTCCTCTGGTCGAGCTCTTTTTCTGGAGGGCTCTCCACTGCCTTCTCTGGGGTGTTGTTTGCTCGATTTCTTCCTCCTCGGAGGAGCGTCTGCGAAGACGTAGATATCGAAGGCGTCGTTAGATGGCATGACTACAAAACAAGAACAAACGAGCAGGAATGTTAAAGATAGTTTGGCACAATAAAGGAATAAAGTAAAGAGAAATTCTAAGTAGTATACCCGAACTATTATTACTGGTCATTACATTATCTAAAGAATTATTGTTACACTCACTATTTGCCTCGAAGAAGTCCAAGCTAAAACTATTGGTCGTAAATTTAAAGTTGTCATCCCTATCGAATAGATGATAAGGGATCGGCAGATTATCTAGGAGTGAGAAATCTATACTGTTCTCATTTGAAGATTCGAGTATAGTGCTGGTGTATTCAGTTAGTTTTTATTTTCCCCTCCCATGTTGGGTAGGGGTATTAGCAGCTCAAGTGCTAGGGGTTGGTTCGGATGGTCACTCCCGTTGGTTGCCGCCTCTGAGGTTGTGACACATCTTGTTGCTGCTCGGGGATGTCTTGTCCTTCGGTGCCCTCTCTAGTGGCACTCCCCGCGGTGGATTCCCTCACTTCCTGGTGAGGTTCTAAAAGGCCGACTAGCCTTAAATTGCTCTCCGTGACCAGCTCCTTGACGCTTTTTTCTATATTTGTCATGCTGTCCAAGGCTGCAGCTCTTATCTCCATTTCTGGAGTGGGATCTAGTCGATACCATGGAACTAAATGCAACATAAAACAACTAAGGTCAAGGAAAGACAAAAAAATGAATAGATAAATGTTGACCAGAGATTGAAAGTTTACCTCCTCGTGTGAAGGCCAGGTTGTCTGTAACCAAGTCAGTTGTAAGGAAGTACTCTTGAAAGTACCTTCCTACATTGAACTTATAGGTAATATCACTCAAGAATGTACGAGCAGATTCCTGGGGGCAAAAGTGGAAGAACCACGAATTGTTCTGATTGGGGTTGGTGATAACTCTACAAAATAAAGTTATTTTACCATATTTTATATGCTAATTGTTGCTTAGTTCTTGAGTTTTTAATTAATTTATTAATTTTTTAAGTAATTTTGAATTTATTAGTCTTATCATGATTTTATATATTTTTGTGTGTTTTTATAGATATTTTATTATAATATGTTGTGGTTTAATTATTTGAAATTAGTCTTGTTAAGTTAGAAGTAAAAGCATGCACTTTTGAGATTTAATGTTTAAGTAAATTAAGTTTTAATTAATATTTTCAATGAATTAATATGATTTATTTTATAATTGAAAATATTTGATTATGATTTAATTTATGTTTATTCTGTAAGGAGTATGTTTTTTTTTTTTTGCTTTGAAAAGTAATGAAATCAAAAGAAAGAGTGGCATTTTTTAAGAAAGAAAATAGAAAATGAGGAAATTGAAGCTCCATAAGCCCAGCTGACACCCTAGGCCCGCGCCTGGCCCACACCAGCCAAGCCCACTGAAGCACCTACCCAGCCTCCTGGGCCCGTGTTTCCCCAGCCTTCCTAGCCCGACTAGGCCCGCCTGCCTCAGCCCCACGGCTCGCACCTCCACTCGGCCCAGCCCGCCTGCAGCCTCTCTTCAGCCCAACATCCCCAGCTGCCTCCCAATGCCAGCCACCTGCCACAGCCCACCACGCCATTTTTTATTTATTTCCTTTTGAGCCCATCAAAGGCACCAATGGTCTCCTTGTTCCCTTGTCCCACAATGCCCTAAAATGCCACCTTTTTACCCAATTTTCCACACATTTTACCCCAAAATCATCACTACATCTAAAATTTACCCCTATTTTCCATATCATTCTTCATTTCAAATTCAATTTAATCAATTTAATTAATTTAAATTTATTATTTTAAGCACTTTTTTGGCTATAAATAAGGGATTGGTGTGCTTAATTTGGGGAGGAGGTCACACTACAAAATTTCAACACTTTCAAGACTACTTCATTCTCTTCATCTTTTTCTTCTTTTTGGTCATTTTTTCTATGAGTTTTTAGAGGAAAAATTTGGAGGTTCCTCCTCCAAATTTTCCTATTTATGTTTGTAATTTATATTCTAGTTATGTGTTTCTAATCTTTTTCATAAGATTTTTAAGATCATGATGAAGCAACTTGCAACTAGATAATATTTATGTTGTATGTTGATTTCCCTTGTAATGAAACAAAGTTTATGGATTTTTCTTCTTCATATATGTCTTTCATCTTTAATATCTTATATTTTGGATTGTTAGATAATATTGCTTTGTTCTTCATTTTGCAAAACATAATATTCTTTGTGTAAGATATGTCATTAAATTGTTCACATCCAATGCTTAGAACAAAAATATCATGTTTTTCCTTATAAATAATGTTATTTGATTTTTTGTTGTTTCATTAGGTTGATTCACATTGAGAAAAATCCTATCTTTTTAGAAATAATTTGTGCTTAAAATTATAAATCTATTTGGAAAATGATAGTTTGACTTATTTTAACTATCACTAAAACTTGGGAATCAATATACTAATAAGTATTATTAAACTTACATTTTGTGGATTCCAGTATCTTAATAATCTTTTTTTACAACTTATTTTCAAATCATAATTGGTTTATTTTTATTCTCTTAAATAGCTTCATTTTAAATCTTTTATTTTATGTTCATGACATTAAATCTCATCAATCTTTGGAGCTAGGTTAGAATTTATTAATTTTGGTTTAAAATAGTTTTCTTTTTTATTTTAGACAACTCCTTTGGGTTCGACATCCTTGCTTACACGATCACTATTCTATATGAACGATTCGTGCGCTTGCTATATAAATATTTAAAACATACCCATTTTGGGTCCATCAGTTGGATTTGAGATCAAACATGTAATTGATCTCATGTGGAGTAGGCACATACCATTTTTTGTGGTTGTATAAGATATGTAGTCCTGAAAGTACTCTATATATGTTGGGTGTTATTTGGAAAGGGGCGACCTCGAAATAATTGGCCACCCCTCGGAAAAAGTCATGCAAGGGCAAGACTGCCCCTGCTTCAATATGATACCTCGACCAGGCGCTGTAGGCACCTCCGGGTACGTTTGCTCTCTAGTCGGGTGTTGGTTTCTCTAGGGTAATCCCAGAAATCCCATACTTCTTAGGGTATTTTGCCACCATCCTATTTGATATGATGCTAGGAGGGGCAATGTACAAGTCTACCTCTGCCCGAGGGCTGGCACAGGGACAAGCTTTGGGCTGAATGTCTGGTGGAGAAACGTTTAAAGGTTGAGGGTCACTTGAAGGACCCTCGACATTGGAAGGTGAATCTGTGGTTTTCTTTTTCCTGCGAGCAGTGTATTTTACACGACCCATGTCTGATTGGTTCTGTGGCGGATTGTATGGAGGACTGGTCGTAGGGTTTGGGTGTGAAGGCTCAGGAAAAGGAAAAAAAGGTTGCTCATGATCGTCGAATAGCAAAGCGAGAATATCGTCGTCTATTGGTCTCTCACCTCCCCAGGGATCATACATGAATATCTGAGACGAGCAAAGGGGGAAGTGAGAATCTACGACCAATAGATAAAAGAAAGAGAAAAGCAAGGATAATGTTGCTCATGAAAAGTTAAGCTTTTATACAACCAGCAGCTTCTTGATAAAAACACAATAAACATGCGAGCAAGTTGGAAAAACAGATTAAAAAGTGAATGTGAAAAGTTTTTTCAGAAAAACTTTTCAACTCCGAAAACAGGCGGGAAAACCCCAGTTTTTCCGAAATACTCAAAATCGAATTTTCACTTCGATTTTGGGCCTGAAATCAGTGAACCTATACCCCACATTGATTTTTAAGCATTGTATAGTATTTTATATTGCCTAAAATCCCTATTCTAGCATACTTATTCTATGTATGTTAGCCTAAACCCGATTACCCAAGAAATTTCTCAAGAACAGTAGAAACCCAGTTACAGAAACTCATGAATCAAGACCAGAATATACGAAAATTTCTACAAAAATAAGAGGATGGATTTGAAAACTTACTTGGAGTATGTATTGTAGGAGAAATCACGAAAGTTTGGCTCGGAGTTGCTCGAAGACGTCTCGAATTACACTAGTCTCTGGGTGCAGTAATAAAAGGTAATGATGGGAGTAAGGTTTCGATGTGTGGGAAATCACAATAACCGTCACAACATTTCTGGGAAACTGTAAAAGTCATAATTACTTGCTTTTTCGAAAAAGTACTGACAGATGTGACAAGTCAGATGGATTGCTGGTCAAGTAAGTTTATTAAATGCTGATCGTATTAAAATAAACTTGGGGGGCAAATGTTTACCCTGAAAAATATTTACTTGCTGATGTGGCAAATCAGTGAGCACGTGACTATTTAGTGATTACATTCAGGTCGACTAGCGACCAGAGTATAAGCTATTCGATGGATTCAAGAAAGATTCTGAACAGTATGGCAGAAGAGGTGCTGGCATATGCGACCAGGTCTGGTCGTAGTAACTACACCCGAGTTTAAATACAGTTATAAGGCATATATTTTAAAGATATTTGACCCTATATGTGTGTAAAGATTATGATTTCTGTTATTATTCAAATATGTTTGTAACAAAATTAGACACAGCTCATCAACCCATATGTGCATCCTTGAGCCTATAAATATGATTCATGAGACTCATTTAAGGAGATAAGCAACAATTTGTATTCAAAGAGAACTAGTACTTTTTATACACGACTTTTGTAGCCTTTTTTGGAGCTTGTGAAACTTAGTGAACTCTAGTTTGCTGATTGCAGGTTTCATAATACATCAATAAAAACACTAAGTGGAAGTAGGTTATTACCAACATCTGGGGCCAAACCACTATAAATCATTAAGTTGTTTAGTTCTTGCATTTAACTTATAATTTTTTATCGTTTTAGTGACTCCGTGTCGTTGGCTAAATCATCAGTCAACAAATATAAAATAAAGGGATATTTGCGGTAATAATGCCTATGTAGTTCAGTTTATTGCACTTAAATGCTTATGTAAAAATTTTGGCGGCAATAATGCCTACCGTTACGATTTTAGAGCAGCCGTCGGTCCCTGGGCCGTTAGGGGTATATTTGATACACGTGTCACGACCCGATTGAGTTAAATTATTAAAATTTAAAAACAAAACTATATTTATTATTCAGGTTTCTAATCTGAAAAAAAAAAAAAAAAAAACTAACCTTCATTAATTAATTTAACAAGAAAAACCGATTGTCTAAAACAGAGACCCAAAATCTAAAACAAAAAAAACTCAAAACTCCATACCCAGAAAAATCATCTTTCCCCCCACGATCGAAGAGACGACGACAACCGGAACCGGAGGAGACGACGACGACACTATTGCAATACAATGCCGACCATTCGACAACCGGGGGAACAACCACCCGACTACGGTGAGTTCTTTTCTGTTGATTGGGTTTCATTTCTCAAAGTCTTCATGCAGTTATTTTTGGGGGAGAATGATAATGATGCTCTATATAGAGCAGTTTGGGCGGGGAAGGGTGTCGATTTTAAAATTTTTTGGGGGTGAGAATATTGTTGATTTATGGTAGGTGGTATTATTAAATTTGGGTAAAAATGTTGTTGGGAAGCATGTGCATGCAATTGACAGAGTGGGGTCCATTGAAATATATACTTTGTTTATTGAAAGGAATCTTTGTTGTTGTGGTCCATGGTTCAATCGTGTGGCACACTATGTTGCTCTTCAAGTATGTGAACTATATTGTGTTTCGGTTTGTGTGTGTGTGAAGTGTTGACATTGCATTTTTTATTTCTATTGACAGGTGGTCATACTAACATCTTCACTATTGCAATACACCATGGGGGAAGCTGGTTTACTCCATTCGGCAATAGAAGATATGAGGGAGGTAAAGTTGATTATGTTGATTGGGTGGATACTGATTACTTCACTAGGATGGAATTGGATGGAATGGCCTTGGACTTAGGACATAAACTTCCAGTGGGTTTTATGTACAAACCAATAGGAAAGGTGCTTAATATGGGCTACGTGGTGGTAGGGGATAAGGAGATCCTAAGAATTGTAGAGGATATTGAGAGGAATCGGGCTACAAAGATTGACATATTTCTTATTTTTCCTGAAATAGTTCTACCTTTAGATTGGAAGGAAGATTCAGAAGCTGTTAAACATGTCCCTGCTAACATTTTACCTCCTCTGAAAAGATGTATTATAGAGGAATTACCAGATGATTGTGATGTCCCTACAGATGTTGTTGGTATCCCTGTTGATGCAACCATTGATGGGGAACAAGAAGAGTTTGATGCTGATCAATATTCTGAGGAATTTCATGATGCTGCCTTTGATGAACCTGATAAAGAGGAATATGAAGAAGAGTTTGACTACATGGATGATGAAAGTGATATGGAAGACCAAATACCAGAGGTGGTTGTGCTTTCAGATTCAGAGGATGATATTGGTGATGTGAGGGAGGATACAGTTGAGGAGAACCAAGACCCGGTTCAAAGTGACAGAAATAGGAAAGGAAAGCAAGCTGATGTGAGGGAAAATACATCTGAGGATAGCCAAGACAAAGTTCAAGCTGATGTGAGGGAAAATACAGCTGAGAAGAGCCAAGACAAAGTTCAGCGTGACAGAAAAGGGAAAGGAAAGCAAAGTGATGAAGATTTCATATTGGAGGAGGAAGAGTTTGAGCAAGATGTTGAAGCTGAGATAGAGATGGGTACACAGTCTGACCCTAGGAAGTGGTGGCGATCAGTTTCAGATTTTTGTACTCAAAATCTTGATGATGGAGACTCAGATGGTATATGTTCTGAGGAGGAGTTACACGAATTGAAGTTAGATGATGAGTTTGATGCTAGTAAAAATTCCAAAGAATTCAACCCGAAAACCAAAATGCAAAACTTCCAATTTGTTCTTGGCATGGAATTTGCCACTGTTACAATTTTAAGGAATGCAATAAGGGAGTACTTTATTGAAGGTGATCGAGAATATGTATTTATTGCCAATGATTCAAATAGAGTTAGAGTTAAGTGCAAGGGTGCAAACTGTGAGTGGATGTTGCTTGCTTCAATAGTTAACAAGATAGATGGCAAAACAATGAGGGTCAAAACACTTGTAGACAAGCATAGTTGTGGCATTGTTTTGGACAATAAAAAGATGACCTCAACTTGGCTTGCAAAGCACTTTTTGGAGCAATTTAGGCTAAATCCGAGTATGGAATACAATGTATTTAGGGAGATAACTGCAAAGACCAAGTACTCACGTGTGTCTAGCTGGACATTTTACAGGGCCAAGACAAAAGCAAGGAAGATGTTGGATGGGTCTGTCAAGGAACAATACGCCATTCTTGATGACTATTGTAAAAGGTTGTTGGCTACCAATCCTGGCTCTACTGTGAAGTTGAAAACTGATTTGATTAATGGGAGAAGGCAATTTCAGCGTATTTATACTTGTCTTAAGGCATGTAGAGATGGCTGGTTGAGGGGTTGTAGACCTCTAATTGGTCTTGATGGTTGCTTTTTAAAAGGATATTGTAAGGGCATTTTATTGGCTGCAGTAGGCATTGACGGTAATAACTCCATGTTTCCCATTGCCTACTGTGTTGCTGAAAAGGAAAACATTGAGGTTTGGACTTGGTTCTTGGAGCTATTGAAGGCTGATATTGGGAGTTTGAGTCCCACCAAGGTGACAATGATGAGTGATCTTCAAAAAGGATTAGAAAATGCAGTGGGAGCCATCTTCAGTGGGTGTGAGGTGAGGTTTTGTGTTAGACATCTTCATGCTAACTTTAAAAAGGAATATCCTGGACTTTTACTTAAGCAACTTTTGTGGGCAGCAGCTAATACTACAACACAAGCTGAGTTTGCTCGAGCAATGCAATAAGTCAAGAATGTCTCGGATGGTGCAAACTATTGGCTGACAGGGAAGAACCCCACAGAATGGACTAAGTCACATATTTCAGAGTACCCGAAATGTGACATTTTGGTGAATAATTTGTGTGAGAGTTTCAATGCAGCCATACTTGATGCTCGCGACAAGCCAATTATAACTTAACTAGAGAAAATTAGATTTTGGTTGATGTCTCGGTTTTATAACAAAAAAGCTGAGTTGGAGAAGATGGCTCAACCTGTGGGGAAGAGAATTTTGAAGATAATTGAGAGCAAAAAGAGGTTGCAAAGCATTGTCTGGTTACTAGGTCTGACAAGTTTCAATTTCAGGTTCAATGCAGCAATGGTAGTGCCTTGGTTGTCGATTTGGAATTCAGAACTTATACATGTAGGAGGTTTCAACTATCTGGGCTTCCTTGTGGCCATGCACTAGCTACTATCTGGTTCATGGGAGGTAATGTCTTTGATTATGTCCACGGATTCTATAAAAAAGAATCATTGCAAAAAGCATATGGACAGAGTGTGCATCCTATGCCTAGTCCAGATATGTGGCCTCAGACAGGACTCAACCCAATTGATCCACCACCTGAGACGAAGCTGCCTGGAAGACCTAAGAAAGCTAGGAGAAGGGAGACAGATGAACCTCCACCTGCTTTAAAGAAAGCTCGAAGAACTGGACAAGTTAAAACATGCAGCAATTGTCTGAAAACAAGCCACAGGAGAGAAACATGCAAATCTGCTAAGGTGGTTGAGGTATAAACTTTATGCTTTCTTCTCAGTCCAGATAATTTTTATCATTGATTAGTTGCTTTATCATTGTTTTGTGAATTTGGAGCTAAATATTTGTTTGTTCAACCTATTTTAGAACCGTGTGGTCAAAAAGCGAGGTCGTCCACCACTGCAAAACCCAACTGAATCCAAACTTTTAAGGAAGGAAAGAAGACTGAAACAGCATGCTAAAGGAGGAACTAGTGGTGCAACCAATGCTCAACCCGATACTGTCTGACTGGAAGGAGTTTCATCTTTTGATTTTATTTTGAACTAGTGGTCGAATCTTGTATTTTGGTGTCTGTTATGTTGACCATTTTAGAGTCATGTATTTTGGTGTCTGTTTTTTGAGTCATGACAGGGTCATGCTGGCCATGATATTGGTCATGTACAGATCAGATACATTTGGCTTTTTAGGCCTATATTTTTGTTCCTTTCTCTTATGGTAATGAATGTAACTAGTTGTTGATCATATTTATTTCACAAAATACATAAACTAGAACACTGAATTCAAAATAGACCAAGATAGATTACATTGATTTGGGGTTTCATTTTACAACAAAATTCATTACAAATCAATGCCTAGGGTGCAATAGCTTTGTCATTGTCAATACTGCACATGAAGATTACCCAAAAATAAACTAACAATACCAACAACTTCTACTTTGATTTTGTAGCCCAAATAACCACAACCAATAGAATTACAGCAAAATACATAGTATTCAAAAAGTAGTAACACTGCATTCGACCTCCATCATTTACTCTACCCCTGCTTTCAGCACAACTTTCACAGCTTTCTCTTCCAACATTTTGAAGGTTGTGAGATTGTGTCTCAAATCCATTTGGAGAACCACTGCATTGCCGATGACTTCCAATGTCAGTTGTCGTACTTAGGGATGTGATTTCAGTTTCAAGGTCACCAATTTTTCTTAGTAGTCCAGGGATGACCACCTTTGCTCGATGGCACATTGGAGGGTCTATCCATTCAAAGAAATTACACCTACCGTGAATCTGAGTTGACCAAAACATACAAAATTTCTAGTGAACACCCATAACCATTTATTCAATGAATCAGATTACAAAAACAAATGGAGATCTTACCCGATACTTGTTGCATGTTCTTAATCTTCGCCCAGGATTTTTGTTTGTCCAAGTCGTTCTTTTTACCACTGGCCTTGGTGGTCGACAATGGCAATTTTTTCCGTTCTCCATTAACCCGATGCAAAAGATGCCCTAACCCCCAATTCGAAGGAATTACAAGTTTTCTTCTACTGGGTTCACGTGCTATACTGTCGGGGGTGGATCGTCTGGGTGTGGTCGGGGGGAAAGCTTCATCTTCATCGTTTTTCTGGGTATGGAGTTTTGAGTTTTTTTTGTTTTAGATTAGTTTTAGAACTTGGTTTTAGACAAACAGTTTTTTTGGTTATATTAATTAATCACAGTTAGTTTTCTTTTTTTGTTTTTAATTAAAAACCATAACCATTAATTGTTTTTGTTTTTAAATTTTAATAATTTAACTCAATCGGGTCGTGACACGTGTATCAAATATACCCCTAATGGCCCAGGGACCAACGGCTGCTCTAAAATCGTAACGGTAGGCATTATTGCCGCCAAAATTTTTACATAAGCATTTAAGTGCAATAAACTGAACTACATAGGCATTATTGCCGCAAATATCCCTAAAATAAATACCAATTTATTTGTTAGTGATAAAAAATGGAACTAGGTCTGGTCGTAGTAACGACACCCGAGTTGAAATACAGTTATAAGGCAGATATTTGACCCTATATATGTGTAAATATTATGATTTCTGTTATTATTCAAATATGTTTGTAACAAAATTAGACACGGCTCATCGACCCATATGTGCATCCTTAAGCCTATAAATAGGATTCATGAGACTCATTTAAGGAGATACGCAATAATTTGTATTCAGAGAGAACTAGTACTTTTTATACACGACTTTTGTAGCCTTTTTTGGAGCTTGTGAAACTCAGTGAACTCTAGTTTGCTAATCGCAGGTTTCATAATACATCAATAAAAACACTAAGTGGAAGTAGGTTATTACCAACATCTGGGGCCAAACCACTATAAATCATTGAGTTGTTTAGTTCTTGCATTTAACTTATAAATTTTTATCGTTTTAGTAACTTCATGTCGTTGGCTAAATCATCAGTCAACAAATATAAAATAAATACCAATTTATTTGTTAGTGATAAAAAATTGATATTTATTTTGAAGTATCGACCATAAATGTGGTATCTTCTATTACTAGATTATACATGGTCATGTTAAAAAATAGAATTACAATTTATCTATGTACCAAAAATACTAAAAATACTGAAAAGTAGTGATTAAAAATAATAACTATTGTGGTACACAATATATATATATATACATATATTAGGTGTCTTAATGGTATCTTTATTAGTGAAATATTTTGTTGTCGTTATTATTATCATTTGGATGGATGTTAAAGAGTTCATAAAACATGATAAAAGAGGTATAAAAAATTGGACCATACGAGAAGAAAAGTTGAGGCAACTCATGACTTTAAACTAATTGACATTGTGGCTAAGGAAAATCATTTTAAATGTTCCGCAGTGTTACAAATTTAATTGTTTAATAATAAAGAAAAAATAACATGATAACAAACTATATTTGTTTTTTTTTATATAGTTTCGGTGATTTTTAATAATTAGTCATGTGGCATTGTTTAACTTAACTTTCGACTAAAGTATTATGACATGCCTTACCATAATTACTATAAAAATGAAACTCACACCATAATTTAATATGACGGATCCCATGTGTGATGTGACCACCATTTTATATATATATATATATATATATGTCTAATGTTATTAACACATTTTTCTTTTATGTATATAGATACGGACCAATTTCGATCATAATTTAATATGACTGATCCCATGGGTGATGTGACCACCCTTTTATATATATATGCCTAATGTTATTAACACATTTTTCTTTTATTATGTATATAGATACACTATGGACCAATTTCGATCATAATTTAATTCCGGCCGTACACAAGCACTTAATTCATTTACTTATTTGTTTTTTTTTAAGATGCGTTTTCTGTTTTTCTTCTCTAAATACTATCAATATGTGTTAAAGATGCGGCGGAGGCATGCCATTTATATATTGATATAAAATGTGTATAATAGTTTTGTATGGGAGATTTTGTGGTAAGGTATACTTTTGTGATTGGAGTGAAAGTAAAAACTCAAAAATTGAAACCAAACATCAAACTCACTTCCCTCAAATTAAATTTCCGATTCCATGCCATCACTAAATTTGGCGGTCAGTTACGGTTTCAGTTTCCTTGACATAACGGTCAATTTCAATTTTGAAAAAATATAAAACAGTTGAATTGAAATTGATTGTAAAATATATATTTATATAATTTATTATCTATTAATAACAATTAGTGTAGTGGCAAAGTATAATTGCTTTCTTTTATTAGGTTGGGGATTCAGAACTATGTGCTTGCCATTTTTTTTAATAAAATTGTTAAAAAATTTGCAATAGCACAAGCACAAACCTTTGTTATTAAAGTTGGATAAAGCTCAAACCACCACTATGCGAACACAATTATTTGTGATATAATTGTTAAAATAAATATTTATTATTAAATAAAAATAAAAAATAACCATCAAAACCAATTGTAATTGAATGACGGGTTATTTCATTGTTGGTTTTAGTTTTTTTCAAAAATACTCTGAAACTAACTCGTCGGTTATAAAATTAGTAAAAACCGATCGTAATTAATTGAATTTCACCATTACTTTGTGATACAATATAATCCATCATCATCGCGTACCACCGAACACGTGGCCTAGTGGTAATAGTGACATCCTGGGAGCTAGAGATCAATAGTTCAAAATTGGGCAACTATGTGTTCGGCTAGCCCAACCACCCTATCCTTTACCTCAGGATCCTAATAACGCGCACTAGATTGGTTGGGGCTTAGGTGATGCACCCCATCGTAGGCGGGATGACTAGTTGGTAGAGTCTTGGCGAGAGCTAGAGCTCTCTTGGTAACATCTAGAGTGGGTAGCCACACTAGTTGCCCCCTCCTCCTCTCTTCAACATTGAAAAATAATAAAGAATTCATCACCCGCCCACTTGGTGCACCTTCCCACATTTGATGATAGTAATGGTTTCTCATCTTTTTATTCAATTATTCTAAAAGAAAATTATGTTATTTTATTTATAACACTCTTATCAGAGGTGAGAATGTTCATCGTGCGAATGCGTAATCTGTGATTACAATTATACTGCACAAAAATGATAAATTCACATGCCGCTTTGCAGGCTTTTCCAAATTTAGTTATATTTGATTTTTTTCCCTAAGATTTACTAAAAATAAAATAAAAATAAAAATAAAAAATTACTTTTATAATATATTGTTTATAATTAATAATAGCCTTTGGCAAAAGAAATAATCATCATCTAACATTCACTTATTCTTTGACTATGAATAAATAACAAACATAAAGTAGTTAGGTGCAACTCTTATGTATAAAAGAAAATTAAAATATATATATCAAGAATCTGACCCACTGGTAAAATAATCAATAGTTTTCAAAATAACAGAGTTGGAATCTTAGTTAGGTTAATAATAATAATAATATATGAAACTAAAACGATGTGTCTAATTTTTCCAGCAAAGAACAATGTATTTGATTATTTAATTGAATGTGTCTCCAAAACCATACACTATTATTTATTTTTGAAAAGAAAACAATGTACTTTATTATATACCAGTAAGAAGTGTTATTAAATATAGATAGTATCGATCATAAATATAAAATAAATACCAATTTATTTTTTAGTGATAAAAAATGGATATTTTTTTTGAAGTTTTCTACAACTGTTAACGTCAACTCAGCTGTAGATAATAAGGCCGACATATAATAATTCTTAGTAGCCATTTTAAGCATTTTTCCTTTTAATCTTTAGTATATTCCAAAAACTAAAATCTTTTGTCCACTTCCTTTAATGACTCCAAATTATTTAAAGATGATAAAATTAATTTTTTTTTAAAAAAAAAAGTTTTGGCCAATTGTTAAATTGTGAGAAAGTTATCAATACGGATGGAAAGTGGGTGCCGACTAAGGCACGTGTGTATATATAAATATCTTGTATATATATATATATATATATATATTTTAAAGAAAAAGCAGTACTATAGTTAAAAGTCAAAATGTGAACCAGAAAAAAGAAAAGACACAAAAATATTTAGTACAAGTATTTTAATGAAAAAAAAGTTCTATAGTTTTAAGATAATTAAATCATTCTATTTGTAGCCTTCAACAATCAAATCATTTAAATTAGGAGAAAATTTATAATTTAAGAGGACAAAATTCTTCTCTAAACTTATCCATTCACTTCAAAAAAAACAATCTCACCTTTTGACAAAATAACAAAGCTTATGAATAAAAATATATCATTATAATTATAAGACACCTATCATAATTAAAAAGTTCATTTTTAAAAATATTACTCCCAAAAATTATATTTTATTGTTCTTAAATATATTTTAAAACACAACAAATAAATTTGACTAAAATTATAATAGTGACAGTATGTGACTAAATATTATATATGTTTAGTCAATTTATTGTGACTAAATTAATATTCAATTACAAAAAAAAATATTATAACTAATTTTTTTTAGTGATTTACAAAGAAAAAATTGTTTTTTTTATTTTGTAAAATATATATATGAGGTATATTAACAAAAAAGAAAAAAATCAATTGAAAATTATAATTTTGATAGCACAAATGATAAAATTAGAATGTTAAGGACGAAGTAATAGAGTAGTATAATATCTTGGGTAAATACTTATTTGGTATCCTGTGTTTTATTGAAATATAAACTTGGTACTCTCTCTTTTTGATAATTATCAATCAATACTCTATGTTTGCAAAAACTATATAGTTTGGTACAATTCGTGTGCTAAAATTTTTAATATTCCCAAATTACCATTCATTTTAGTGATTTATTTTATTTTTAATTATTTTATTAATTTTAAATTATTTAAATATATTTTTCAGATTTCATATAATAAAATAAAGGTTTAATTAAAACTTTAAAATAATTTTAATAAACAAAATTATTTTAAAAATAAATTTAATTAATTAAAAAAATTGGAAATAAAAATTAAAAAAAACTAATTAAAATATTATTGATTAACTTTAAATAAACCTAAATTTTAATTTAATTAATGAAAAAAACTCGTTTGTTAATTAAATTAAAATTTAGGCTTATTTTAAGTTAATTAATAATATTTTAATTAGTTTTTAATTTTATTTTATTAATTAATTAAAATTATCTTTAAAATAATTTTGTTTATTAAAATTATTTTAAGGTTTTAATTAAACATTTATTTTATTTTATGAATTCTAAAAATATATTTAAATCATTTAAAATTAATAAAATAATTTAAAATCAAATAAATCATTAAAATGATAGGTAATTTGGGAATATTAAAAATTTAAACGCACAGAGGGTACCAAACTATGTAGTTTTTGCAAGCAGAGAGTATAGATTAATAATTATTAAAAACAGAGAGTACGAAATTTGTATTTGGATAAAACACAAGATAATAAATGAACATTTACTCTAATATCTTTAACATTTTATAATTAATAATAGAGTTTATACTTTTTTGGACCATGTGTTTTGTCTCATTACCTGTTTGGACCCTGTGTTTTGACAAATTGTTTTTTGGACCCTATGTTTTGTAAAATTGTTCAAATAGAGCCCTAAACCCGATTTTTGTCAAAACTTTCTCAACTGAAATCACAAATAATTTACCAAACTAACAATTCAGAACAAAAATAAATTCATTCTGCTTCAAAACTATATTGTTATATTCAATTTTTTCTTTATCAAAATTGAGTTTAGGAATCTATTTGAACTATTTTATAAAATATAAAGTCCAAAAATAAATTTTTTAAAATACAGAGTTCAAACAAATAATAAAAAAAAACACTTGGTCCAAAAGAAAAAAAAAATATAAAACGTTAATAATATAAATAAATAATAAGAAATTAAAAGAAGGAGAAGAAAGTAATGATAGGTGGCGGTTTTTGTGGAAATGGATTGAACTTGTTGTAAATAATTTAATAATCGCATCATCACTACTGTTATTATTATAATAATAGAAAGAAAAGAAACAAAGGTGACAATTAATAAAAGAAGAAATAAATAAAAAAACGTGTTGCATATGATGGAATTAGTAGAAGATGTTTTTGGGTGTTAAAGGTTTGTGCTTTA
Source organism: Humulus lupulus (assembly GCF_963169125.1). NCBI lineage: Eukaryota > Viridiplantae > Streptophyta > Magnoliopsida > Rosales > Cannabaceae > Humulus > Humulus lupulus. Next base: position 11,217,497 of record NC_084801.1, read on the forward strand.
CGTGTTTGAAAGTTCATACATCACAGTTTTAGAGGGCCCCACTTTCTTACAACTCACAGCTCTTTGGATTGGACTCTCTTTCTCTTTCTATATTTATATGTTACACATGTATAAATATAAAACCCAACCAAGCCTTCAGCCTTCAACTCAAAGCATCTTTCTTCTTCTTCTTCTCTTGTCTAAAGTACTTACAGAATCACAAGCAAAAAAAATATGAGGAGGAACTGCAACTTGGAGCTTCGACTCGTACCTTTTTCAGTCACTGATCTTAATTCTGACCCCTACCCTATTCGCCACCATCACAACTCCATGTAAGCTTTCTCTCTCTTCTCTCTCTCTCTCTCTTGATGTTTATATATATAAGTGTTATATATGTATATATATATTGAATGAATATATGTTGTTATGTAGGAAAATGGAAGAGTACTCGAATAGTATTAGTCCAACTAATAATGCGATCATGAGCAGCAGTGGATTAAGTACTCCAAATCAAAATCAGCCACTTACCATCTTCTACAATGGAAAGATTTGCGTTTGTGATGTAACTGAGTTTCAGGTACTTTCATTAATTTCTTCCCTGCTTTTAATAATTTTTTTTTTTTTTCTGAGATCAAAAGGAAATTATTTGAGGGAATTCTGAGTTTCCCATTTGAAGAAGAAAAAAAAAAACTGAGTTTCGTCATAATAATTTGTTATTTTTTGTTGTCTTTTGGATTAAAAAACTAAACATTGTTTTGTTCATCATAATTGATTGGGTTTCAGGCTAGAGCTATTATTCTTCTTGCGAGTAGAGAAATGGAAGATAGGCTGAAGACACCAACGGCGGCGATGGCGACGACGCCGGTGTCGGAGCCATGCTCGCCGAGCGTTCAGTCACCGATTTACAGCCCAACAGCGGCTCTTTCGATGAAGAGATCACTCCAAAGATTTCTCCAAAAACGCAAGCACAGAGCTCAAGCCACCTCCCCTTACCATCGCTAGAATTTGATCACTATTACTAGCTTGTCATAAAATTGGGGTCTTTTCTTGTAACAATTTTCTTAGATGATACACAACTTTTTTTTTATTATTAATTTTTTTTTCTTTTATGAGGGCTTCTCTTGTAAATTAGTCTCTCCATGAATTATATAAAATTTTCAATTTTTAGATTTCTCCCTCCATTTGTTCACAAATTTTGATATAGTTTGAGTAAGTATTGATATATGATATATACGAAGGATTTTATTTTATTTATTTATGTGTGGTCTTTAGATATGGGACATGATTTGGTGGATATGATAATGATAATGTTATAATGAAATGTGATGTCGATTTAGTGGGTAAGATCTATTGTCACCATTTGATACGATATAGAGATATAAATTTATATATATAAAAAAAAAAAACTATTTATATCACATGATAATTGATATTAAAAAAGGCTAGCTATTTATAACACGTCAACATTATATATATAATAATTTAATGTCACAAAAACAAACATTATATATATTTATCAGTCGGTACTGGTTACATTACCATTTACCCATTAGTAGTTATATTTCCGGAAACTCCACCAAATAACCTTCTTAAACCTTATAAGCATATACCATTTTAAAAAATTTCACAAAACTAACCTTATACCCTTGTGAAAAGTCTTCAATGTCCTTAGGAGAAATAATCTCTCTCTTTCTCTTCTCTCTTCCCCTTCTCTTCTCCTTCTCCCCCAATCTTTCTCTTCTCCTCTCTCACCATTTTGCACCCACACCCACTATCAATTTTTATATTCTTTCTTTCTCCTTACCTCACTCACAAATTGCAACTAACATCTTTACCTATTTCAAATTTTTGATATTCCTCAACAAAAGTTATCAAAGTTAAATGAAAAGTGTTATTGTTGTGTATAGATTATGGGTGTGTTATATAATGGTTTGTAGTTGTTTTTCGAACTATTTTGGGCTTAAAAATTTGTCAAATATGAATTTTATGTTGAGATAAAAAAAATTTAAGTGCTTTCTGCGAACTAATATTTTTATGTTCGGACATGGTTCGCACATTGTTCGTGCATGGCTCAGACAGGGTTCAGATATCGTTCGCACATGGTTCATACATCATTCACACATGATTTAGAGATGGTTCAGACATCATTCATCTACGGCCCATGTGCAAACCGTCTCCGAACCATGTGCGAGCGATGCTCGAACGATGTCCAAACTGTTAGCCCAATATATGTTTCCAAGATGGGAGGTGAATTGGAAATTTAAAACAATATTGCAAATTTAAAACTCAAGCTATCAATGTATGCAAATATAGAACATTAAAGCAAGAAAATAGAAAAGCAAATGTAAAATCAAGATAGATATTTGAAATGTAAAGAGTTAAGGGATAGAAATATCAAACTCTCAATTTTACATGGTTCGGTGAAGCTAAAGTCACCTATGTCCTTGGTCTTCAAATCTAGCACGTGCTTTGAGTTCTAATATCAGATCAAGTTATGGACTTGATCAATCCTTTATACTGCTAGGGAATTTTCACCAAGGTCTTACCCAAACCTCTTGCAATAGTTTCTCACAAGGACTATCAACCTCACTTGGATTGTTGAAGTGCCAATCTCACCTATACCAGGTTGTTTACAATATTGGTGCCAACCTCACCTCAATACAATGAAATGATTTTGAAAAATTCTTTTTGGAAATGTCTTAAAATGAGTAATTAGACGTGTACAAGCTTTCAAAAGGGAAAGAAGTTCAAAAATTTTAAATTTTGGTCAATTTCACCAATTTTATCCATAAAAAATCAATTTTGAATAAGGAATGTGTCAAAAGTTTGTTTTAGACATAGTTTGAGTAAAAGAAACTTTGAGACAATATCAATATCCTTAACTAGACATGTTCAAGTAGTCAAAGGCATACAAACTTAACAGTAACACAAATTTTGCAAAAATGGTCATTCTAAACAAGGAAATAAACAAGTCACATACCAAAAGATGGCACAATATCATTTTTCATATTCAACCACTTTAAACCATTATTTGAAACATGCTCAAGTATATTTTGCATAAAGAGTAGGTTATATGGCAAACATAGCATACATTTTATTTAAGTAAAATCTTATGTTGACTCATTTTTTTGTTAACTCGTCTAACACCCAAAAAATAATATTAAGAAAATTTGTGAGAGCTAAATGAAGTATATAAGACATTTCTAGTCCTATAAATAATTGATAGAGAGAGTTTTATGGTGGTTTAGCCCCAAATAGATGGCCTGCATCCACTTAGCCACTATCATTGATCTTGGAAGTCACGCATTACATTTGTATTTACCCTTTTAACTATTTGGCTCTATTGAAGATGAAGAGAGCTCTCTCTGTGAAAAGCTGCCCTAAGTTATTGGGCTTGGCCCACTAATTAGACAAAGTAAAAAGTGACTGGGCCTTAGGCATGATCTGGGCCGATGGGTAGTGACACTCCAAAAATGGGTATAACAATACCCCCCAAGTCAGTCTTCATGTTAGCATAAGGTTGACTTATCGTGTGAACTCTCTCCTTCATGAGGACCAGATCTCTAGGCCTTGGACATATCATTATTTGACTTCGTTTATCTTTTAATAGCGACAGTAAGAAGATCTGACAAGCTCATAGGATAAATGGGTGAGTTTGTCCGAGATGCTTCACTTTCGAACTAGGCGAGCGACTCCAAGATCTGAGATGGACGAGATGAATGCTCAAGGTTTTGAGGACCTCAAGGAACCAAGCAAAATGAATGCTCAAGGTTCCAAGGATCTCAAAGAACCGAGCAATATGAATGCTCAAGGTTCTGAGGATCTTGAGGAACCGAGCAATATGTATGCTCCGGATTCTGAGGACCTCAAGGAATCGAGCAATATGAATGCTCAAGGTTCTGAGGATCTCTAGGAACCATGCCAAATGAATGCTCAAGGTTCCGAGGACCTCGAGGAACCGAGCAAAATGAATGCTCAAGGTTTCGAGGACCTCTAGGAACCATGCCAAATGAATGCTCAAGGTTCCGAGGACCTCGAGGAACCAAGAAAAGTGAATGTTCAAGGTTCTGAGGACCTCTAGGGACCATGCCAAATGAATGCTCAAGGTTTTGAGGACCTCGAGGAATCGAGCAAAATGAATGCTCAAGGTTCCGAGGACCTCGAGGAACCGAACAATATGAATGCTCCAGGTTCCAAGGGCCTCAAGGAACTGAGAAATATGAATGCTCAGAGGTTCCGAGGATATCTAGGAACCATGTCAAATGAATGCTCAAGGTTCCAAGGATCTCGAGGAACCGAGCAATATGAATGCTCAAGGTTCCGATGATCTCGAGGAACCGAGCAATATGAATGCTCCAGGTTCCGAGGACCTCAAGGAACCAAACAATACGAATGCTCAAGGTTCCGAGGATCTCGAGGAACCGAGCAATATGGATGCTCAAGGTTTCGAGGACCTCGAAGAACAGAGCAATATGAATGCTCGAGGTTCCGAGGACCTCAAGGAACCGAGCAATATGAATGCTCAAGGTTCCGAGGACCTCGAGGAACCGAGCAATATGAATGCTCAAGGTTCTGAGGATCTCGAGGAATTGAGCAATATGAATTCTCCAGGTTAACTCCTCCCTTCAGACAATCCCAAGCGACCCTAAACATGCAGTAGATCTTGGGAGTGACATTTTTCCTTAGGCACGCTCCAGTACCTGAGCACACCTTTGGTAATGGGTTCCCATATTCGACTAGCCTCAGATGTACGTATCTGAGGTTATTCGCCAATGTGGGGGGCTGATGAGCCGATCTGCTAGCCACTGTAGCGATATGTCTAAGATATTGCCCAACAAAGAAGGCTTAGAAGGCTATTCGTTGGGGGGAAATTTCAGTGACTCCAATGTCTCTTTCCTTGTGTTCAACTCTCTATGAAAGCACCAAAATGTTGACTCGTTTTTTCGTTAACTCGTCTAACACCCAAAGAATAATATTGAGAAGATTTGTGAGAGCTAAATGAATTATATAATACGTTTCTAGTTGTAATAGCTCAATACAATGATATATGATTGATATTAGGTGTGTATTGAGTCTAGGAATAAGTCTATTTATAGAGAGAATAGAAATAGAGCAATTGGGGGAATTTTGGGGCTCTCTGACTTCAGCCTAGCGAGCAACCGGCCGACTGGCTAACAGAGTCGTTGTGGTTGTACTGCAAGAAAAAAAAATTGCCAAACTGTAGGGCCCACAAGGGGTGACATGCTGGTCGACCGACCTGTGCAATTTCTGAGCGGGTGGCTATTTTTAATTCCTTTTTGTTCTAAGTTTGTTGCTACCAATTTTAGAACCTTATTTTATATTATAAAATATTTATATAACTATGGAGGTATTTATAAAGTAAGTATTTCTCTTCTAAGGACAAATATATATATATATGACTATAATATTTTTTGATAAATCTCTCAAAAATATTTTTCATTGAAAAATGATTTTTAGTAAAACTTTTGATGAAAAAGAATTGAGTCAATGAGTGATTAAATCATAAGTGATGCATACAACTCTTTTTACAAGACTAAAATTATATGTAAACTTTAACCACACTTAGTCTTGACTTCTTTGAGCACTTGAAGTCTTCTTGGAATCCTTGGTTCTTTGATTTCTTGGAATAGTAGTGTTCATGTGTGTACTACAAAGTCAAGAATAAATTAGTAACAAATAATAATCAAATATTTATTTTGTATATCATCAAAATAAGGTCATGAAGACTTTGAGTCAACATGAACTATGTCCAAACATAAAAATCATAGTTTGCAGAAAACACTTAAAAAAATTTCATCTCAACATAAAATTCATTTTTTTGACAAATTTTTAAGTCTGGAATAGTTTAAAAAACAAGTATAAATCATTATATAGCACATCCATAACCTATACACAACAATAACAGTCACCCATTATCCAAAACTATTTTCTCCTTCAACTTTGATAACTTTAGAAGAGAAATATCAAAATTTTGAAATAGATAAAGAAGTTAGTTGAATTCGTGAGTATGGGGAGGAGAAAGAAATAAGACAAAAGTTTATGGTTGGCGTGGGTGCAAAATCTTGAGAGGAGAAGAGAAAGAGAAGAGAATAGATAAAATAAAGAGATATTATTTCTCCTGAGGGCATTTGAGGACTTTTCACAGGGGTATAAGGTTAGTTTTGCGAAAAACTTTTAAGATGTTATATGGTTACACTATAAGGTTCAAGGAAGGTTATTTGGTGGAGTTTCCCTATTAGATTATTATTTAATGGATGTAATCAATTTAATAGTTACCAAAATTATTTAATAAGCATTAAATCAATGACTTGGTAAGATGTTTACGGATTAATATAATATTTATTTCTTTAAAAAATCTTAATTAATTAAGATTAATTCTTTAAACATTAATTAATTAAGTATACACATATTTTTAACATGAATTCAATTTTGATTTATATTTTTTTAGTTAAAAAGTTAGAATAAATAGTGTATATGCCTCCTGAACTATGACTATTGCTTGAACGTGCCCCTTGAATGATTCACAGTGTTCAAAATTTCCCCGAATTATACACGTTACTGAAATATGATACTTTTGTTAGATTTCGTCCTAGTTGACTAACAGATTGATGATGTAACACTTTATTATTGATGTGACAATATTTTGTCTGAATCAGAATTACTATATAAATTATGAGAACAAAAATAAAATAACAAATAACACCAACAATTTATGCTAGTTCGTATTGGTATTAAATATGAAAATCACATTTAAATAAGGGTAATCACTATATTTTGTACATAGACTATGATTACAAATATAACGAATTTATAGTTAGCTGTAGTAAATTTTTAATTGTAAGTAAAATTACTCTTTATTATGACTTGAAATTATCCCTAATAATACACTATAAATTAATTTTGAAAAATGAGTTCCCATAGTAAATAATATTCAATATGTATTACACGAGGACAAAATAAAAGTGGGTGATCTATATGTAGGGTTTCTTCCATATCAAACAAATTGTGGTTCATTAATTTCTCTTTGAATTATTCGTTTAGGGAATTAACACAAAAACGACTCAAAGTGACTTTTGCATATTATAAAGTGGTTCATTCCCCAATTTGAATTAAAAACGTTTTTAAATGAAACAATGCAGGCACTTTCTGTATATGACTTTGATACAATATATGTATATATATATATATAATTGGCTAATTAAGCTAAATAACTACATTTAGGTATTAATTTATATATAATAATCAAGACGCAACCCAAAAAAAAACTTGTGGTTAATAAGAAGACACATGCATCACTAAAATTTGTGGGCCACAAAAGTATTTATATAAATATATATATATATATATTTATAGGATTGATTAGGTATGCATGCAAATGCAAGTTAGAAAACGAAGCCACCCATTTTATTAATATGATTATTTATATTAATTAAAGGGAAAGTGCTAGGTAGTTTCCTAGAAATTAACTTATTTTTTCAATTAATCAAATCAAAGTCGGTTCATTCATTCACTACAGGTCACCTTAGTTGCGGCTATGCTTAGCTGTTTGTTATGTATTTTTCAATTGATATAAGTTTTGAGGAAAATTCATCGAGAAATAACTTTTTTATAAAAGCACGAGACGGATATTTAAGGATTTGTTCGAGAAAAAACATGGTAAAAGCATATATATATATATAAATATATAGGAGGAAATATCGTAGGTAAGCTGTGCAGAAATTTTTACCACTCGCTCAACCCGAATAAACTGCCCAAACCAATCCGAAAAAACTGTCAAAAAATGCAACCCGAATAAACCGACCAAAATTTAAACCGCTCAATTGTTACATTGGGTGGGTTGAAAATAATTATCAACCCGCCCAATTAAGAATTTGTTATTAATTTATTATTTTTAATATATTCAAATAAATATATAAATTAATTATGTTTTGTTTTAATTTTTTTACTATAAATTTAAAATATTGTTTTAAGCTTAAAAAGATAAACTTTACACTATTAGTACTAGTATTTAAAAGAAAAAAATGTAAAAAAAAAATACAATTTCGGTTTGGGCGGGTTAACCTGACCAACCCGCCTAAATTATTGGACGGGTTAAAAAAAAAATTCTTAATGGGGCAAGTTACGGGTCACTTTTGCTAACTCGATTATGACATTAGACGGATAAAAATACTTTGTAATCCGAACAACCCGCCCAATAATCAGCCCTAATCGTAGGTAACTTTGTGGTGGAGCCCTTTTTATTCATTTTTATGGCTACTACCCGTAAAAAAAATATGACAGTGATATTTTAATTAACTTCTTGATTTGAGTATTGAATTTCGATCAATAATCTAGATTTTCTTGTTTTTAAGTCTAAAAATTTCTAGGTGGTAAAGGATGTGATTTTATATTGTAGATCATATCGATGATATGATATATAGAGCTTATTATTCTTGGCATGTTTTTATTACTTAAGGATATTCTCATTCATATACCTAACAATTTTGTGATAATGTGTTTCCCCTACCTAATTACCTAACAAATATCATTGAGGGTTAAAAATGTTCTTTAAAAATAAAAGATAATTTTGTTCTTTAAAAATGTAACTCATAAAGTAACTACTTTATATTCTTTTTAATAAAAAAAAATTAATTCAATCAATTTAATCATTGATTACATTTTTTTGAAAATATAAACAACATAAAATAATTTAGATTCCCTTCCAGAACCATTTTAATAAACAATATAATACAAATAAGAATAATTTTGATTCTTTCACATTTTATGCTCATTAATTTATTTTGATTATGATTACACTTTAGTAAACATGCCATAAGGATTAACATCATCAGAATATCTTCATTGTGTGAAAATTTAATGAGGATTAAGAAAAAGTTCTCTTATTAATATATTGAAAATTGTGTTAAATTTAGAAGAAAAAAATACAGGTAGTATAATAATAAATGTTACACTTTCTTTAATAATTATATGCAATTTTTCTTCATTTGTATGAGTTTTTCATTAAAAAAAATTACAAATTAAATAAAATAATACAAAGGATTTATATTATTTGGGTTTTTATTTTTTTAATAGTAGTTTAGACCATAGTTCAAATAATTATAATCGGATCTTTTATTTTGTAAATTTATATATAATATAGTATTATCAGCTTAAAATTTGATCAACAACTTAATGATGTATGATAGCAACAATTAATGGAAAAACAAAAAAATATTAGGATAGTATCCATAACCACTTGAGATGGGAACTGAATCATATAAAAATCTATTTTCCTCAGTGCTAGCAACCTTTAGTTTGTTATTCAACTTTTTTATTTTCTTGAAAAATAAAATTGTGACAAAACTAGATTATGTTTATTTGTAGTACAATATTTTCAGAATCAGCAGAAAATAAATAATCATTAGGCAATGATCGAAAGCAATTTTGAGTTGTACTCAATTAATAAAGATTAACTGAATCTTTAATTTGCTTTATTCATAAAATATAATAATATAGACGAACAACAATTAAATGGGAAATGAATCCATTTTTTTCAATCAACATAAATAATTTAGTTTTGGTCCACCATTTTGGCTGATTTGACTGAATAATTATCAAGTGTCGTTTCATGCTCTTCCTCACATGCATCTAAGATCTCAAAGCCAATTTTTGGTTTGGTTGGATTACAACATCTATCTAATTCTACTTTTGATGATCCAATGAATATATTACTATATGTTATTCTTATCTACAATCCAATATTTAAACTAAAATAACAATACAAATTCTCTAGTTTTCCATTGTACTTTTTGAGGGACTCATTATCATGTGTTTAATATGTTATAAAAAGGTTGACTAATCTTTGTTACAGAACAGTAGTAATTTAATTTTAAAAAATGCATACAGAATTAAGATGTGTAATTTTGATATATATATATTTTTAAATTAAAATCAATTGTAGGGGTAGAGTAGTAATTTTAAAAGAAGATTTTTAAATAAAGTTATCAGAATATTAATAACTAGTCTTGTGATAAAAGTTTATGAAGACATTTAATTTTCCATTTGAATAATTTTAGATACAATTTATGAATAATATAATTATGTGGCACTTTGATTTAGAGATAAAATACTCAATAAATTTAATTTTTTATATTTGCAAAATGAATATATATTTTTATATATAAGAAGTAATGAATTTTTGATTTAATGCTTTTTTTTATGTCAACTTGAACATATTCTTATAATTATTTAACGGAATATTTTTTTTTTCAGCATTAACGGAATATACTTTAAAACCATTTAGAAAATAGAGTTGATTAGATATTTAATAATTATATTAATATAAATTCAAATATTATAATAATATTTAGTACACTACTGAATATTTAATAATTATATTAATTTAAATTTAAATATTATAAAATATAATTATTATAATACTATTCAATATATAATTCTAATTAGTATTATTATTGTTTTCAAAAAGCATGTTACTCTTTTTTATTATTACTTAATCTAACTTATATAAATATATATCTTCATATAATTAAATAATAACAAACATTATGAATACATTATAAATATGTGGCGTGTGTACAAAGAGTGTGACTATGTAATTATATAAGAAATTACAATAACATTACTCTTCTAGCAAGAATCAACAAGTTTATTATCCAAAATCACTGGGATGTGCTTTGAATGACATCATAGATGAATATTTTGTACATTGAATAAAATTAACTAAGACACTCTGTGATTTAAAAAATTATTATATTATTTATTTTTTAAAGACTATAGACAAAAAATTTGGTTTAATTTTTTTTAATATATTTATGTCATTCTTTTATAATATATATATGATATTATTTATTTATATTTTAAAAAATTCATAATTGTGTGTAACTAATATTTTATTCAACTATTATTGAAATAAAAAAAAAATACAAACAAATTTAGTATTCCTTCCATAATATCACTTGTAGTTACCATTGTATGTGCACGGTATCATATAATCTTGATTATAATATCATGAATATAGCTAAAATGGAATGATTTTTTATTATTATTAAGGAGATTACACCAAGTATGGTCTTTTTTTTAACATGTTATGGGAGTTTATAGATTTCCCTATCTTATGGCTTTTTTTACTCATAGTTTTGTATTAAATTTTGATATTTTGATTAAGCCATAGTATTAATAGTACTTGAGGTTTTAAAGTAAGAGATTAGTTTTGACATCTCGATGTTATATTTTTATTTTTATTTTTATTTTTGTTTGTTTTAATATGACTATTTTTTTAATTATATAAATAATTTTTTTTGCTTAATTATTTGTAAGGTAAATCAAGTGCATTAAGATGGCAAACAATGTTGTTGCTAAGAGTAGTTCATCAGCTGAAATTAGGGGTTGCTCTGGCTCTGGTTTGTCTCGTAGTTCAAGTGGAGAATGAAATTACAATGGAAAAAAAGAAAGTAACAACAAACAAAGACTTAGAAAGCTATCGCAACAGATGGAACTGGAAAAAGACATAGATTTAAATCACTTTCTATGTCAGTCTGTTCAAATTTTGAGGGAGAAAGTTAATAATTTGTGGGCTCACATATATTTTAAGGGTAAATGAATCATTTTATACACATGAGTTTAATATTACCTCCTCCAAGTCTCTTTACAATTTCTAACACAACTCAACTACTCAAAACAAACACTCTCTTATTCCCTTATAGTCCTGGAAGATGCCAAGAGCGATATGTTCCTTGTTCAGCTCTCCATTGCTACCATTCTTCCTCGCCCATTTTGCCAGATTATTATGGGCTACAAAGTTACAGCTCCTCGAAATGTGTTGAACTTCCGCCATGGCTAACTCTTTGGCTACTGATTGGAATAGAAGGATTGGGTCCGCAATAGCGTGGTGACATTGACCGCCATCACCACCTTGAATCATGTCAATGACATTTTTGCAATCACTCAGAAAAACTACCTTAGACCAACTTAGTCTTGCAACAATCTTCGCTCCCCACTCTCCTAATTAGTTCTTCAATTCTTGTGCTTGAGCCTCCATGGACTTGAGAGTAATTTGAATTTGCTATGGACCTTTGATCCCCAAATCCATTTGAAAGCTGGGTTCAAGCCGATTTGAGCGAGAAGCAACCAGAACTATCTTCCCTATCTGAATTGGCCAGTATTGTCGTATTTTTTGGGATTGGGTTAGCTACTATGGTAACTTGTTGCTTATTTTGTGCTTAAATTGTCTATTTTGTTTCGGGGGTAACTGGTTTCCATATGCTTGGAAGACGTTATTTGATGATAAATCTTGAGAATAATTTTTGGGAGCAAAGTTCAGGTTTGGCATAATGGGAATGTGATGACCGATTTGAGGAAAATTCTTACCCAAAAAAACAACAAGAAATATTTAGGGAAACACCTTTTGGTCATTTCCTAGACATGGCTAAGATTACATTTCAGGTGGAGTTATTTCATAGTGTAATGCTTATGGAAGCTTACCAAAATAATGAAAATGATGAGTTTTGGTTTAAACTTAGGTGGGAAAGTAGTTAGGTTTTCTACTTATAAGTTTCCTCTTGTTACTAGTTTGAAATGTGTAAGGATTAGGGAGTGTGATGGTATCATGTTTAATGAGGCTAATTGTGATCTTAGGATAATTGTTTATAAGAATATTTCTTGGAAAGTTAGGAAAGATGAGCTTAGGCAAGCTTTTCTTAAGTCCCTAAGGGTGATGAGAATGTTGTTAAATTGACCAATGTTCATTTGTTAGCCAATAATTTGTTTGGGACACAATATGATATAAGGGTGGACGTACAAGTTATTTTTTTGCGATGGTTGATTTTGAGTTCCCTCCGTTGCGTAAGTTTGCATTTGGAAATATTTTGTGGCAGAGAACTAGGCGTTCAATGCATGGGACATTGAAGGAGAAAATGAAAAATTACTCATAACATAATAAATTTCAAAATACAAAACTTTAACAAAAATACGGATAACAGTTTGTAATAGTTCTGGCATTGCTTGTTATAATTTTCTATTTAGTCTGTAAATGTTCTTTGCAAAATTGTAACATTCGGTTACAAACTTATAAACCTTAGTTAAAAGTTTGTAAACTTTGGAGACAAAAAAATTGCTTCTTTACAAATTTGTAAACTTAATTTGTTTGCAAAAAAAAAAAAAAAAACCCTTCATATTTACGACTATGCCCCACCATATTTTTGTAATTTTTTTCATATTCCGTATATTTTAGTATTTTTTGTTTTTAAATTCTTAGGTATTTTTGTAAACCTCCCTTTGAGAAAAATGAGTTGATTAGGAAAGTTCCTAGTAAGGTTGATGGTCATTTGAAAGCTATTCTTATGTGTTTTGGGCTTCCAATTGCTTTCCTAGTGTGGAATTATGAGAAATGAGTTGATTAGGAAAGTTCCTAGTAAGGTTGATGGGTCACTTGAAAACTTTTCTTATGTGTTTTGGGCTTCCAATTGCTTTCCTAGTGTGGAAATATGAGACAATTCCTCATTGTCTACCTTTTCATGTTGGAAGACTTTCTTTCTTTATTTATTTTTTTATTTTTTTATTTTTTATCTTTTTTGTTGTCGAGGACTCTGAATAGGTCTAGCAAGGATAGTGTCTCATATGAACAACTAGTGACGAATGTATTTATGGAGGATGAGGTAACCAGTTACTCTATATTTTGTTGTGTTTTATGTATTTGCTTTTAAAAAATGGGATAACCTTGTAAGTATCTGGTTACTTTATATTTTGTTTGGTGGGTAATTTTGGTTACCCTGTTCGAGGTTTTTCTTGAAATTATTTTTATGTTTTTATGTGCAGCATGATGTGAATGTTGTTATTCCTACTGGAGCTAAATCGATAATTTATTTTGTCACTACGGGAGGTTTACTAAGACTACAATAAACATCATTATATAAAAATCTTTTGACGCGAAGAGACCATACAAACCACCCACATCGCACTAGTCCACACCAGATTGTGTGATTTTAAATCATTCTTAGTATGGTGTGGATGGTTTACAACAACATCAATAGGATACAGTTGGAAAAAAAGAATACAAGTGACTATGAATGGTATATTTACGAGTCACTCTTGTAACTAATGTAAAGCAATGGATGATACATAGAAATGAGATGATAAAAAATTCTTGTATACTCAGGTCAGGCGATTGTCAACCCTTCTGGAAAGTCTGGAATGGATTCTTTATCGGAGTTGGGGGAGAGAAATCTTCGACAAGCGTAAAAAACAGCTGAATGGAAACCGCTGTGGTTGTCTATGAACACAAAGTGCCCCGCCTGCAATTGAATCCACAAAATCATTCAATTCAACAACTGTCAAACTGCAACCACACCAGCCTATGACCTCAAACACAAGTACATATAGAGAGAAAGAGAGAGGACCTGAGGAACCCTGATGATCTCACAGGGGACCTTCATATTCTTGCGAGCTTCTTGAGCCCCTTGATAGTTCATCCAGTCTTCATGCCCGTATATAAATGTAGTTGGCACCTTCCACTCCGACGCACTGTGTGTAGAAAAAGATTCATCATTTTTAAAACTCTACTGCCTCACAAAAGTTCTAGGTTAGATACACAGCATAAACTTATTGGACTTGACCTTTGGTTGAAGAAAAATCTATAGCCAAAAAGACATTTCAAACAGCATAATTAAGGGCATGAAAGGATAAGTGCTTCGACATAGTAGAAGGATATAAACACACCAATTTTCCTTCACCTACTTTTAAAACTTTTTGTCGGGTTAAATTTTACAAAAACAAGAAAGAAAGGAAGAAATTTTGATAGAAAGAGGATCGTCAAACCTGTGAAGTAGGGGCATCCTTGCAAATGCTCCAAAAGAAAAAATATATTTCAAGCACAGCTCCCCACTAGCTTTGGCTGCTAAAGTATGGTATACATAATCTTCAATTGGAAAATAAATTATTAGAGATACAGATACAGTTAATTGCATGATATGTATAAACCAAAAATTGAATCTTAATTACCAGTTAGCAGTTTAGACTCCTCTTCAGTCAGCACATTCCCTGTAGAATAAGAACTAAATCTAGCAGTTGTGTACTTCTGCACAAGTTTTGGACCCCATGGACCTAAACCCCTACAAAGTACAAAAAACACTAGATTAAGGCGCTGGTACAATTCTAAATGCAGCAGTCCTCTGACATCAACTGATTTAAAGTTGCAAATTTCATTCAATAAAAATGTTGCAACCAGAGCAGAATCTCAAGAATTCCCACAATGCCTTGATATATACCAAAGAGTCATAGTGGCTACGTGCACTAGCACGAACAGTCACATTTGGTGTCCGACAACAAAAACAAAAGGAAGACGTAAACGAGAGATTGAAATAATGGAAACTTAGAGTTATTCAATTTTAATCCCTGAAAATGCAAAGAATGTATTCAAACTAAAAATTAAACTATCCTCCCGCTGAGCCCTACAATCTTTGGGAAGGAGGAAGCTGTCCCATCAGAAATTGAAGACTTGATCAATTGACCTAACACTAGGTTCATGCAATTAATGTAATTAAAACTACAAAGGAAAAGAAATAGACACCTGACAATCTTTTGAGGGGTAAAATTAGATTCCCACAAATAGTTCAAGAGTGCTCCTTTCCATGTTGCTCTGAAACGAGTAATCCGCTCAGACATGCCATCTGCCTCAGAGGAAAAGCCAGCAGGTCCTACCAAAATCAAGTGCTTAACGTGCTCTGGATGCTTTATGAAGATAAACAAGACATCAGAGATGTGAAAATGACACCAGCATGACTTCAAAGTTGAGAGAAGAAAGAATTTACCTTAAGAGCATACTTAGCAGCAACATAACCTCCAAATGAATGTCCAAGTAAAATAAAGTTGCTTAGGTTCTTGGCTTTTCGCCATTCTTCAAGGGAATCAATGAACCATGCCTCGGTTTCTGACATTTAATTGTAAGCTTAGAACATGAATATAACATTTTTTTTTTCTCATTATGTTAAAACATCTAACATAGTATTAAAGCCTACATATATTGTAGATGAAACTACCTTCGGTACTTTTGCAAGTAAAGTCAGGCCTGCTTGATCCACCCCAACTGTAAGACATTAAATCCAACAATCTAAGTCGCAAAAGCAGTATTCAATATAAAATATATATATTTATACTGAAATTACAAGGCATTTCGCAAAATAAATTATAGCAAATTGTACTCAAGATCTTAAAGGCAAAACGGCAAGACAACAAAATTTAAAATATGTATTACAACTACACTTTATCACCAAATGCTTACATAAAAACTCAAACAGGGATCACACTTTTAACAGTTGAAAGTGCAAAGTTCCATGACATGTTAGCATAAGAAATATTAAAAATAAAAAAAGGGAAAAAAAAACCCCATCGTTTGACAAAAAAGCGAACAAGAAACATGCTGAATACCTACCAAAAGTTCATCCTAGGTTGCTAGATTATGCAAAAAGTTTTTCATTTAGACGAAGAATTATACTGCAAACAAAATTTAAGAAATACATACTTTAAAGTAAGAACAACTGTAACAATCAGATGAAATTCAAGCAAGTCAAAGTTCAGAACACCATCATTGTTCATTGATATATCCACACACACGTACACAACCTCCTCCCAAAAAAGAAAAGGAAAAAAAAAACAGTATTATTACTACCAGAGCTTACCCAAGCTGATCAATAGCAATGACTCTGAAACGACTAGCAAGAGCATTAAAATTCCTGAAGAAAAAGCCTTGAGAAGCACCATAACCATGCACCATTACAAGAGTTGGAGAATCACTTTTACTGTCAAATGAAACAGTGTTAATAAACCTTGGCTCATCGCTTGAAGAGCGAAACCACCTAATTTTCGAACCCGGTGGGCCTGAGCCTATATTCACCTGCTCTTGAACATAAGGAGTCCTGCAATTGAAGCAATTCAGCCACATCCAAATGAGACATCAAACAATTAAAAGGCATCAAAGCCAATCTATCGAAACTCAACATAACTCCACATTTGGCCATCGCACGTAAGCAGAGTTTGATAGAACCAGTCAATTCATAACAGATAGCAATTCGGAAAAGTTGGTAATGGACAAGGCCAATTGGCAATAATTTACAAAAGTTGGTAAGCCCAATAGATTCTACGACCTTTGTTTAAGGTCAAAATCCACTTGAGATTCAAGGAAAATGAATAATTAGGGTTTAAATAAAGCATAAGACGATTTACCTCAGACAAAATGAAAAGCACATACTGAATAAGTGAAATTAGGATTTGAACGGGAAAAGTTAATCCAGAACAAAAGTCGAAAATACAAATCAACTAACGAAAAGAGAAATTACTTGACTATAGAAAGAAGACGCTTTTCGGAAGCGATGATATGATCGGTGGAGGTGGGAATCCAACGAAGTACAGAGGGCCACAGCGCTCTCGACTTCGCTACAGACGCTGTCGAAGTAGCGGCGGAGGATGAACCAACGTCGGCAGATTTACTGATCTCCTCGGCCATTATTCTCGACCACCGGAGGCGAAGCCGGTTCATACAATAACTTGATCCCTACGAAAACTTAACTGAATAATCTTACTTGTCTTTAATGGCGGTAATGTATCGATCTCTACATATAGACTAGTTTTTCAAAGCCGTTGATTTTTATAAAAAAGTACTTTATTTAAAAAAAAAATTAATATAAAAAATCAAATAATAATATTTAAATTATAGATATATTATTTAGCAATTTTTTTTACTTTTTATTTGCCAAATTTTTGTATTGGTGCATGAAATGATAGGTGCTGTAACAAAATTATTCCAAGCTAATTAAACATTATTTTGTTTTATGTTAGTAGTAGAAAATATAACAGTCATTGGCGCAGATTTTGTAATGATAAAAAAATTTATAATTTTAAACTTGATCGGTAAGATTGTGTGGTAAGGAATTTTTTTTACCTTATCTGTGTAACATATTTCCAATTTTTTTTTTTATAATTGTGTTCGTTGTATAACAAATAATTAAAATGTTTAAAATAAAGTTCAAATAATTTTTTGTGCGCCTAATTTTATTTATATATTTATTATTATACACTTTGGATGATTTTTTTTTATAAGAAGTCTAAATTATGTATAAAGAAATTTATGGTTTGTGCAAGGGTTATTTTGCCCAATTACTGATTATTTTTCAAAATTAACTTTTACACTTCGTATTTTGTCAAAAAATTAAAAATCTTCTATATAATAAGTGTGTAGATAACGGAAATTCTTGGTTTAAACTTTTTTATTTTTTTAATGTTAACTTTAACGGAATATTATTATATTTAACAGAATATTCTTATATCTAAAAACTTAAATAAAATAAAATAAATAATTAAAAAAATTAAAATATGATATTTTTGAGATATTTTACAATGATAATTATTTATAACTAATAAATAATTAAACAAATTAAAATATGATATTTTTCAGATATTTTACAATGATAATTATTTTTAAATAATAAATAATTAAACAAATTAAAATATGATATTTTTAAGATATTTTACAATGATAATTATTTAAAAATAATAAAACATATGTTTTATAACTTGAATAAAATTTAATTAAACTTAAACTCACTTATTAAAATAATATCATATTAAACATATAATATAATCTACTGTGAATTAGCAATAAATTACTTTTTTTTTTAGCTAGCAAGAAACTTAAATTTAAAATCCACGTATAATATTTAATATTACATTAAACATATAATATATAATCTCTTGTTGTCATTCATAAATTCAAAAACTATAACAAACATAAACTTAAACAAAAATAAATAAATTATTTAATTAAAATAAGATATTTATTTCAAAATTTATATGACATTAATATAGATTTAATAAAATTAATTAATAAATTATATAAATGAAACCAAACAAACGTGCATATTGCACGTTGATTGTATCTAATATAAATAGATATATCGATTATTTGAACACTCTATTATGACTAATTACCTATGTTGACGCCGTTTTTCGTCAATCAATGAAAGGAGAGCACGTAAACAATAACTGATAATGGCCAATTGAAATATAACAACACAAACACGATTTTTACGTGGTTCAGCAGTTAAATCTGCCTAGTCCACGAGTCTCTGTTATTAAACTCAAGATTATCTCTGAAAATTCTTAAGCATGAATTCTTCAGAGTTTTCTCTCAAAGTTCAGAATTTCGGTCCTTTACAATGGTGCATGACCTCTCTATTTATAGAGAAGGCTGAGGAGTACTATCCCACATATTTGGGTAGTTACTCTTTTTGTATAAATGAAATAAATGGCTTTAAATGCCTACAATCAGATATAAAAGGAAACGTCCCCTGAAGATCAGGAGACGTATAACTGATCAAATAATATCCCACGATTCTAGGGGATTTACAGTAATAAATGAGGATTACATCTCGTATGGACAGTACTTGTAGATATTCAAGGTCTTTATCATATATCTCCAAGGCTTTAGCTTTCCAGGTTTCTCATCAGCTTTCGAGCTAGAGACATCTCCCGAGGTCACATGGCTTTCGAGATCGTCTGTGCGTCGAGCTCGGGACTCCAGATTCGAGGTCATCCCTGAGGATGGATGCGTCTCTGGAGCTTCCTTTCGAGATCATGAACACTTTGAGGTCATCATATTCGAGGTCGTCTATGCCTTGCAGGCTTGATACTTAGTCCTGGAGTATACTTTAAACCTTACGAGTCCAATTGCTAGTGAATCCAACTTTCGAGGTCACATTTAACATGGCTCGAAAACTGGGTATAACATCTTGCCCCCTCAAAAGTATTTGTTCGAATCCTAAGAGAAGGAAACTTTTGAACTACTTTCCTCGGGAACCATACCGTCATACGCTTTTTGAGAATGGACACGCGTCAACCAGGTATTGCTCATTTTTGGTACTTGAATGCCTTGGAAACATACCCACGATCATCCGTCTGCCACCTTTTCGGCGCCATCTTGTCATTGATCACCATCCGTTAGATCTAGCAAGGATTTCATTCAACGCCCTGGATTGATCCCCCCTCTTTCATCTATATATACGAGACTCCACTCTTCATCTTCCTTTTTATCTTTGTTCACCAGAAGCAAGAAAAGAGAAAAAACGAAACCAGAGACCTCCCTATAAAGCTTCTATCCCGTGCATGTTTTCTCAGCCAAAGAAACAAAGAAACCCTGGTTTGTTCGAGTCTGTGAGTTCTGATAACTCTACAAAATAGAGTTATTTTACCATATTTTATATGTTAATTGTTGCTTAGTTCTTGAGTTTTTAATTAACTTATTAAGTTTTTATGTAATTTTTAATTTATTAGTCTTAGTGTAGTTTTATAGATTTTTATATATGTTTTTATAGATATTTTATTATAATATGTTGTAATTTAATTATATGAAATTTGTATTGTTAAGTTAGAAGTTAAAAATGTAATTCTTTTGAACTTAAATGCTTTATTAAATTAAGTTATAATCAATATTTTCAAATAATTAATATGATTTATTTATAATTGAAAATATTTGATTGTTATTTAATTTATTTTTATCTTGTAGGAATTATATTGCATGCTTGAAAGAAATGAGAGAAAAGAAAATAAAAGTGGCATTTATGAAGAGAAATTAAGCAAATTGGGCATTTTTCCCCCAGCTGCCTCCATTGTGGGCCTGCCCCTTTAAGTTCGGCCCAGCCCATTTCCTCCCTGCCACCTTTGGTCCGCCTGCCAGCCCACTTGCTCCAGCCGAAGACTCCAGCCTGCTGCCTTCAACATCTCCTTCAGCAATTGCCAGCAGACCAAAGCCACGCCAGCTGTCACCCAAGCTTCTCCTCAGCCATCCACGCCTGCCATCCTTCAATCAGCCTCCCAGCAGAGCTTCCACGTGACCAAGCAGCAAGGTCTCCACTTCACTCCATCATCAACTTCATTCCTTCGCCAGCCCAAGCAGCCAGCGCCCAGGCCCAGTCCGCCTGCCCCAAGGCCCAATCCAGGCCCAACCCGTGACTCCCAGCTCCTCCAGCCCCAGCCTTGCCCCAGCCAGTCCGTACGGCCCAGCAGGCCCCTAGGCGCCCCAGCCGCCTGTCACTGCTCCCCAAACACCCCTTGAGCCCATAAATTTACTCATTGTCCTCTTGTCTAAAATGCCACATTTTTACCCATTTTCTACACAATTTTTACCCCAAAATCATCATCACTCCTACAATTTACCTACTACTTCTGCTACTCATTTTGAGCTTAAACCCGCAATCATTCAATTATTGCCATCTTTTTATGGGTTAGATAGAGAAGATCCTTACATGCATGTCAAAGATTTCTTAGAAATTTGCTCAACATTTAAATTTCAAAATTTTTCTGATGAGTCGGTCAAACTAAGATTGTTCCCTTTTTCATTAAAAGACAAATCAAAAGCCTGGTTAAATTCCCTTCCCACGGGGTCTATAACTACATGGGATCAACTTTATAATAAATTCTTACTGAAATTTTTTCCTATGTCTAAAACTGATAGTCTAAGGAGAGAAATCTCCGAGTTTTTTCAAAAAGATAATGAAGAGTTTTATGAATGTTGGGAAAGATTTAAAGATTTATTATTAAAATGTCCTCATCATGGTTTTGAAAAATGGAGACTTGTAAAATATTTTTATGATGGTTTGACTCCCTCTAATCGTCAAATGATTCAATCTATGCATACTGGAAAATTTTTAAAATTTCAAGGACAAGAGGCGTGGGACGCCCTTGAAGATTTATCTGTCAATTCACAACAATGGAATTATTTTGATCCTAGGTCTAGGTCAACTAATTCACCAAAAAGAGGAGGAAGGTATGAAGTAAAAGAAGAATTAGACTTAAGAACATCCTTAGATAAATTAGCGAGAAAAGTAGAAGCTTTAGCCATAAGCCAAACTATAAACTCTCCAATTCAACCTAGAAAAGATGTTTGTTCTATATGTTCTAGTCCTTGCCATAATGCCCAATCATGCCCTTCCTACCGAGAAGCCTTTTCTGAGGAGGCCAATGCACTTCATACTTATGGGAAACCAAATGATAGCCCATTTTCATCCACCTACAATCCAAATTGGAGAAACCATCCGAACTTTTCATGGAGACAAAACCAACCCCAAATGAATCAAGGGCATCAATACAACACACAAAACCAAGCTCATGCCCCACAAAATCAACCATATCCGCAACAAAGAAAACCTTCCTTAGAAGATACTTTACAACAATTTATGCAATCCACCCAACAAATCCTACAAAATCAATCTCAATCTATTACCAAACTCGAGACACAAGTAGGACAACTCGCCACTGCTTTAGCTGATAGAGAAAAAGGAACATTCCCTAGTCAACCTATCCCTAATCCAAAAGGTCAATATGAGATAGGAAAGTCTAGTCATAATGGAGAAGTCAAATCAATTTCAACTCTTAGGTCTGGAAAGAAAATTGTCAAACCCGATTACATACCCGAGGTTGAAAACGAAAAAGAAAAAGAAAAGAGTCAGCCTTCTAGTTCTAATCTCAATGACTCATCAAACAAAGAAATTCCAATCCATCCTTTCATTCCAAAAGCCCCATTCCCACAAAGATTGCTCCCAATTAAAAAAGGCAGCCAATATAATGACATCTTAGAAGTTTTTAAGCAAGTTAGTATCAACATCCCTTTCTTAGATGCCATTAAACAAATTCCTGCCTACTCCAAATTTTTAAAGGATCTTTGTACTGTTAAGAGAAACACTAATGTTCCTAAAAAGGCGTTTTTAACTGAACAAGCTAGTTCCATTATTCAATATAAGAGTCTTGTTAAATATAAAGATCCTGGGTGTCCCACAATTTCATGCATTATTGGTGATCATTTTATTAACAAAGCTTTACTTGATTTGGGTGCTAGTATGAATTTATTGCCTTATTCTGTTTATAAGCAACTTGGTCTTCGTGAGCTAAAACCTACCTCTATAACCCTTCAATTAGCCGATCGTTCTGTGAAAATTCCTAGAGGCATTATAGAGGATGTTTTGATAAAAGTTGATAAATTTTATTTTCCTGTTGACTTCATTGTTCTTGATACTCAACCTGTGGAAAATATGCATGCTCAAATTCCTATCATTTTAGGTAAACCATTCTTAGCTACATCTAATGCAATCATAAATTGTCGTAATGGTGTTTTGAAATTATCTTTTGGAAATATGACTGTTGAATTGAATGTTTTTAATGTGGTTAAATCTGTTGAGTGTGAAGAAGTGCATGAAGTTAACATGATAGATAATATTTGTGAAAATGATGGAAATGACTTATTTGATTTTTGTGAAAAATACTTTGGTATGAACTTGCATGTTGATGACTCTAATGATGATGTGAATTCTTTGGTAGAGCCTATACCCTTAAATGAAACCAAAGTTGAACCTTTTTCACCCTTAGGTCATGTTCAATCAATTTCTAAGTCTCCAAAGTTAGACCTTAAACCTTTGCCAGAAAATTTAAAATATGCTTTTCTAGGAGAGTCTGAAACCTTACCTGTTATCATAGCATCCGCTTTAGATAAAGAACAAGAAGGTAAATTGTTAGATGTCCTTAGAAAACATAAAGAAGCCATAGGTTGGACCATTGGAGACATTAAAGGAATTAGCCCATCCATATGTATGCATAGAATCCATCTAGAAGAGAATGCTAAAACCTCTCGGGAATGTCAAAGAAGATTAAATCCAAATATGAAAGAAGTAGTTAGAGAAGAGGTCATAAAATTGTTAGACGTAGGTATCATTTACCCTATTTCTGATAGTCAATGGGTTAGTCCAGTTCAAGTTGTGCCTAAGAAGTCTGGGATCACAGTTGTTGAAAATGAGAAAAATGAATTAATCCTTACTAGAGTACAAACGGGGTGGAGAGTGTGCATAGATTATAGAAAGTTGAATAATGTTACTAGAAAAGACCATTTTCCATTACCTTTTATTGATCAAATGCTTGAACGATTAGCTGGCCATGCATATTATTGTTTTCTTGATGGGTATTCGGGATATAACCAAATCCCCATCGCCCCAGAAGATCAAGAAAAGACTACTTTTACATGCCCTTTTGGAACTATTGCATATCGTCGCATGCCCTTTGGATTATGCAATGCACCTGCGACTTTTCAAAGGTGTATGATTTCGATTTTTTCTGACATGGTTGAAAGATTTCTTGAAGTATTTATGGATGATTTTTCTGTGTTTGGTTCTTCCTTTGATGAATGTCTGCATCATCTTTCACTTGTTTTAATTCGTTGCAAAGAAAAAAACCTTGTGCTTAACTGGGAAAAATGTCATTTTATGGTTAAAAAAGGAATTGTTTTAGGTCATGTAATCTCATCTGATGGAATAGAAGTTGATAAAGCTAAAGTTGACCTTATTTCAAAACTTCCCCCACCTAAAACTGTGAAAGAAATTAGATCATTCTTAGGCCATGCCGGTTTTTATAGAAGATTTATAAAAGACTTTAGCAAAATTTCTCAGCCTTTATGCCATTTACTTGGAAAAGAAAATGCTTTTGTCTTTGATAATAATTGCCATGTTGCCTTTGAAAAATTAAAAAATTTGTTGACTACTGCACCCACTATTCGACCTCCTGATTGGAAAATACCTTTTGAAATAATGTGTGATGCTTCTGATTATGCTATAGGTGCTGTCTTAGGACAAAGACTTGAAAAAATACCTCATGTAATTTACTATGCTAGCAAAACTTTAAATGATGCTCAATTAAATTACTCCACAACCGAAAAAGAATTGCTTGCTGTTGTTTTTGCATTGGAGAAATTTAGATCTTATCTGTTAGGGTCTAAAATTATTGTCTATTCTGATCATGCTGCATTAAAATATCTCTTGTCAAAAAAAGATGCTAAGTCTCGTTTGATCCGTTGGATCCTGCTTTTACAAGAATTTGACTTAGAAATACGTGATAAAAAAGGATCTGAAAATGTTGTTGCTGATCATTTATCTAGACTAGTTGTTGAAACTATACATGATTCCACCCCTATCACTGAAACTTTTCCTGATGAACAATTGATGTACATTTCTTCATTGCCTTGGTATGCTGATATTGTTAATTATTTGGTCACTAATGAAATGCCATCTCATTGGTCTAAGCATGATAAATCTAAATTTTATTCTGAGGTGAAAAACTTTATTTGGGATGATCCTTACTTGTTTAAATACTGCCCTGATCAAATAATTAGAAGATGCATTCCAAACTGTGATCAATCTAAAATCATATCTTTTTGTCATGATCATGCATGTGGAGGACATTTTAGTGGTAAGAAAACAGCTGCTAAAGTTTTACAATGTGGTTTTTATTGGCCTACTATCTTTCATGATACATATGTTTATTGTAAAGCTTGTGAACGTTGCCAAAAGTTAGGAAGTTTAACTAAAAGAAACATGATGCCTTTAAATCCTATTCTTATTATTGACATATTTGATGTTTGGGGCATTGATTTTATGGGACCATTTCCTAACTCTTTTGGTAATCTTTATATTCTTGTTGGAGTTGATTATGTGTCTAAATGGGTTGAAGCTATTGCATGCCACACTAATGACCACAAAGTTGTGCTTCGGTTTTTAAAAGAAAATATATTTTCCCGTTTTGGTTCACCACGTGCTATAATTAGTGATAACGGTACTCACTTTTGTAATAAGCCATTTGAACATTTGATGAAACAATATGGCATTACACATAAAGTCTCAACACCATATCACCCACAAACTAGTGGTCAAGTTGAAGTGTCTAATAGGGAAGTTAAGCACATTTTAGAAAAAACTGTGAATCCAACTAGGAAAGATTGGTCCTTAAGACTCACTGATGCATTATGGGCGTATCGTACCGCGTACAAAACGCCCATTGGCATGTCACCCTACAGACTTGTGTATGGGAAGGCGTGCCATTTACCTGTTGAGTTAGAACATAGAGCCTTTTGGGCAATTAAGCAGTTAAACTTTTCTTTAGACAAGGCAGGTGAAAAACGAAAACTTCAACTAAATGAACTAGACGAAATTAGGAATGATGCATATGACTATTCAAAAAAGTATAAGGATCGCATGAAATTTTACCATGATAAAAATATTTTGAGAAAAGATTTTTATCCAGGTCAGAAAGTCCTTTTATACAACTCTCGTTTGCATTTATTCCCGGGGAAGTTACGCTCTAAGTGGTCCGGTCCTTACATTGTTCGTATTGTTTTTCCACATGGAGCTATTGAAATTGAAAATCCTAAAAATGGTGATATATTTAAAGTTAATGGACAAAAATTAAAACCATTTTTAGAATTAAAATCTGATGAAGTGGATGAGATACTCTTTGAGGACCCTGTTTACCATGCTCTTTAATTCCTATGTGATCTTAATAACTTGTGTTTTATTTGTATTGTTGTTTTATGTGTGATTTAATTTTTGTTAGTTGTATCTTGTTCTCTCTTCGCATTGCACAATATCGAGGTACAACCATTCTAAACCTTACACTCTTGTCAATTTTAAATTTATATTTATATTTTGACACATTGAGGACAATGCTTAAATTAAGTTTGGGGGTATCGAGTTTTATTGTGTATGTTTGTGTTTTATTTATGTTATTTATGTTTTATTGTGTATGTTTTGTGTTTTATTTATGTTATTTATGTTTGTTTGAAAAAAAAAAAAAATTTATTTATTTATATGTTGCTGATTTGTTAATTTTTTTTTTATTTGTTCATTTTCATAAAAATTCAAAAAAAAAATAATATATTAAAAAAAATAATAATAATAATTTTGGTGATATTTTTAATTTTCAATGATAAAAATCCTGATTGAGTTTGAATTTAATTCTCTTAAAAATATGAATAATTTTTAAGCTTTGTTTTTAATTATAGGGTCAATTTTGCTTGTAACAAAAATTACATTTTTCATAACAAAAACATTCTTATTTCCTATAAGTTTAAGTGAAAAATAATTTTAATGAAAACCTATTTTCTAAAAGCAAAATTGACAATTTAATTAATTACATAAGCTTAAATTTTATTCATAATAATTTCTGAGATTTATTTTCATTGTGCAATTTTTGAGAAAATCATTTTTATATCACCAATAAAATATATATATATATATATAGATATGTGCATTTTAATTTTTCTTTTGCTTGAGGACTAGCAAAACTTTAAGTTTGGGGGTGTGATAACTCTACAAAATAGAGTTATTTTACCATATTTTATATGTTAATTGTTGCTTAGTTCTTGAGTTTTTAATTAACTTATTAAGTTTTTATGTAATTTTTAATTTATTAGTCTTAGTGTAGTTTTATAGATTTTTATATATGTTTTTATAGATATTTTATTATAATATGTTGTAATTTAATTATATGAAATTTGTATTGTTAAGTTAGAAGTTAAAAATGTAATTCTTTTGAACTTAAATGCTTTATTAAATTAAGTTATAATCAATATTTTCAAATAATTAATATGATTTATTTATAATTGAAAATATTTGATTGTTATTTAATTTATTTTTATCTTGTAGGAATTATATTGCATGCTTGAAAGAAATGAGAGAAAAGAAAATAAAAGTGGCATTTATGAAGAGAAATTAAGCAAATTGGGCATTTTTCCCCCAGCTGCCTCCATTGTGGGCCTGCCCCTTTAAGTTCGGCCCAGCCCATTTCCTCCCTGCCACCTTTGGTCCGCCTGCCAGCCCACTTGCTCCAGCCGAAGACTCCAGCCTGCTGCCTTCAACATCTCCTTCAGCAATTGCCAGCAGACCAAAGCCACGCCAGCTGTCACCCAAGCTTCTCCTCAGCCATCCACGCCTGCCATCCTTCAATCAGCCTCCCAGCAGAGCTTCCACGTGACCAAGCAGCAAGGTCTCCACTTCACTCCATCATCAACTTCATTCCTTCGCCAGCCCAAGCAGCCAGCGCCCAGGCCCAGTCCGCCTGCCCCAAGGCCCAATCCAGGCCCAACCCGTGACTCCCAGCTCCTCCAGCCCCAGCCTTGCCCCAGCCAGTCCGTACGGCCCAGCAGGCCCCTAGGCGCCCCAGCCGCCTGTCACTGCTCCCCAAACACCCCTTGAGCCCATAAATTTACTCATTGTCCCCTTGTCTAAAATGCCACATTTTTACCCATTTTCTACACAATTTTTACCCCAAAATCATCATCACTCCTACAATTTACCCCTAGTTACCATATTATTATTAATTTAATCAATTTACTTAATTTAAATTGATTATTTTAATAATCTCATTTTGGCTATAAATAAGGGTTTTGAAGACCATTTTTGGGGTGCTTAATGTTTTGGTTACCATCTTTTTCTCTCATTTTCTATCTACCATTCTCTATTCCATTTGGGTTTTTCAAGAGCATTTTGCAAGTATGTATGTCTTTTATTTTGTAATTTCTATTCTAGTTATGTGCTTCTAATCTTTTTCATAAGATTATTAAGATCATGATGAAGCAACTTGTAACTAGGTAATATTTATGTTGTATGTTGATTTCCCTTGTAATACAACAAAGTCTATGGATTTTTCTTCTTCATATATTTCTTTCATCTTAAATATCTTGTATTTTAGATTGTTAGAACATTTTTACACTTTGTTCTTCATTAGTGCATAAACATAATATTCTTTGTGTAAGATGTGTCATTAAATTGTACACATCCATGCTTAGAACAAAAATATTATGTTTTGCCTTATAAATAATGTTCATTGATTTATTTGTTATTTCATTAGATTGATTTACACTAAATGCTTTGAAATTATAATTTTGAAAAGTGAAGAAAAATCCTATCTTTTTATAAGAAAATTGTGCTTAAAATTATAAATCTTTTTTTGGAAAATGATAGTTTAAATTATTTTAACTATCACTAAAACTTGGGAATCAATATACTAATAAATATTATTAAACTTACATTTTGTGGATTCTAGTATCTTAATAATCTTTTCTTTTAACACTTATTTTCAACTCATTATTGGTTTATTTTCATTATCTTAAAGAGCTTTATTTTTCAATCTTTTATTTTATGTTCATGATATTGAAACTTATCAATCTTTGGAACTAGGTTAGAATTTATTACTTTTGATTTAAAATAGTTTCATTTTCGATTTTAGACAACTCCTTTGGGTTCGACATCCTTGCTTACGATCACTATTCTATATGGACGATTCGTGCGCTTGCGATATATAAATTTTTAAACATACCCGTTTTGGGTCCATCAAGTTCTTACTTGCAACCTCTCCTTCATTCAACGATCTCTCTACAATCGCCATTATTGTGTAAGTATGCAATCTTTGTTCTTCATTTTGTCAGTTTTTGTTCATGCTGTTCTTGCTGTGCCTGTGTATATATTAGTTTATATCCTTAGCATAATACGATAGGAGATTTCTATCCGATAGGCTCTTGTGCTCTCTTTTTTTTTTTTTGAACTCCCAACACATGATTTACATCTCTGGTTCATATCCAGCTTTGATGTTTGAACGAGATTCCTATTTTCTGGGTTTTAAAATTTTAAGAGACGTTTCTTGTACACCAAGATTTCGGGTAAAAAGCATTGTCCTTGACAAATGCACAAAACCCAAAGCTGCCTTTCCTGGTTAACCGCCACTCTTTTTTCCCTTGATTTTCGGGATTTTCAAAAAATTATCCACTCTCCTTCCTTTCACGTGGAACGCACGTCCTGACTCTTTAATAAGGGCCTTAACATATAGCTTGTTTTGTTCCTAAACCCCGAGCTCGTAACTTCGAGCTCGAAACTCTTGCATGCATGACCCTCACCATTTTTTCTTTCTCGCTAGATGTCACAGAATCTGGAAAGACGGGGGGGGTCGTTGCTGGCAATCCCTTACGAGCCAAAAACCCCGAGCCCAGAATTGTTGTTCGCCCGGAATCAACGTCGGATAAGGGAATACGAGCTTGCACGCGAGCAGGAGGACATTTGAGCTCATTACCGCCGCCAGATAGACGAGGTCATAGAGGGGAAGAGGAGAGTTCTTCGGGAGGCCCTCTATCCGAAATCCAATTCAGGACCTAGGCCGATTCCCCTCGACCCTGCACTTAAGGTCACCGTCGCATACCATCCAGGAGAGGTCCAATTTTCACTAATGGGGGAACCTTCTTCCTCGCAGCCGAGGAGAGAAATGTTTGAAGTCGAGCACTGTTGGAGCTCGGTTACCACAATTAGTCAGATAACTAAAATTCTGGTTTTCCACGGCCTCAGCCTATCAGGCTCCTTGAAGTGTCAAGCTCCGGCCGACCATGAACGAAGCTGTTTCGCCCCTGGGGGCCACGACGCTAGGTTGAAGTAAGTGGCATGTAGCCAGGAACATATGAGGGCGGGAGCACTGCTGCCCTTGAAGTCTTTTTTCAAGGACTTCACCGATTTCGTTGGGTTGGCCCCGTTCCAACTCAACACCAATTCTTACAGGGTGCTGTCTGCCCTGAGGTCCTTATACCACGAGATGGGGTGGAAAGGACCTTCGCCCCAAGAGATTTTGTATCTCTTTTGTCTGAAGAGTAACCCCTCCCGAGCTCGGGGAGGGGATGGCTTTTACTATCTCTCGAGCTATCCCAAGGAGAAGAAGGTCTTTGAGGATCTTCCCAATCACCCCCCTGATTTCAAAAGGGCCTTCTTCTGGACAGATGGTCTGTCCCCATCTCGGCACTACTCGTTTAGGCGGATTCGTAAGTATTCTCGTTATTTTTGTTTCTGTGCTCGGTACTTTGGCTTATAGATCCGTACTTAGAAATATGTCTTGTCTTTCAGCCAATTTTCAGCGTCCCACTCCTGAAGAGACAATGAAGGAGCATAGAGAGACCCTGCTCCAACTTCCCCACGGCAGGCGGTCTCTCTTATACCTTTTACACGAGGATAGGCTCCGAAAGTGCGGACTTTTGGGGGAGGGCCAGTCCACCTTTGACCGGTCCAATAAAAAATATGAACACTGGGAGCAGGTGCCCCTGCCCACAGGCCCCTTTCCTCCAAGGAGAGAAACGAGGCCACCACCTCCAGTTCGCCTGAGGAGTCCGCTGTCGGGGTATGAGGCTAATGATGAAGCCTCGAGCTCAGATTCGGATGAAGGTAAAGTCTTTCCTACCTCAAGAATGTGGTCCCCCACCTTACTAAAACATAAGCCCAATAGGTTAGTCTCATGCCCACAGGATAGATACCACTTACATATGGAGCTGGGTAGATGACTGTGTCCATAGGTTTGATAGTGGGCTCGGGAAATACGACACCATGTATACCATGGACGAGGTGTGGGACGGGATAGTTGTTCAGTACGGGACCAACGACTATAGGGACCTTTCGAGGTTATCACCCACATATAGGGAAGGCACTCCCCCCGCCTCCTCTGAAGACGGGGGAATTTCATGGTCCCCAAGCTCGAGCTCGGGGGAGAGTTCCAGTTAGGTTTCTTCTATCATCACTTTATAAGTCTGTGATACTGAAACAACTTGTATGCTTCTCTTTTATTAATTCACTCTGTGTTGTGACTTGTGCAGGCAAGATGGACTCCGACCTCGACAACATCATTGACGGTGCTGGCGCCAAGAGGAGCAAGCGTCCCAGAGCGGGGGGGCTGAAGACCGATCGGCCGAGCAAGGGCCCCAAGAGGTCCAAGAAAACCCCTCCTCCTGCTCCGCCGGTTTCGAGCTTCATCGCTGCGGCGACTTCCCAGGCCGGCGCTTCCACAACGGCGCCGTCCTCGCAGGTCGTCGCCTCTGCAGTGGCGCCGACTTCGCGGGTCGGTTCCTCCGCCATGGTTGAGGCCCAACCTCCTGTGGTGGCTCAGTCATCCTTAGGTTTGCCTTCTAAAAGGCCTTATGCTTCTCGAGCTCAGAAGCTATCAATTTCCACCCACATGGATACATATGTGGTCGACAATGCCGCTGGGTCCCATGGATCTACGCTGGTCTCGGATGTTATGTCCCGGATCGGCCAGAGCTTTGGCAGTCTCGAAGCTCCCCAATGGCAATGCTTGAACTATACCCAAGACTGCACTGTCCTCTATGAGAAGAGTATCGAGCTCGCTGCCGCTGTAAGTATCCTTCTATAGTCCTTCTTCTTGGTTATAATCACACAAACTTGGTGTTAATGATGACTTTTTCTTTTTCAGTCTCTTGCCTTTACCGCCCAGCTCAATTATAAGTTGAACAACGAGATTCATTCGAGCAAGTCTCATGCCCAAGAGGCGAAGGATCTCCACCTCAAAGCGAGCGATGATCTGAAGGCAGCGAATGCGAAGCTTGAGGCAGGAGCCAAAGAGCGTGAGGGCATGGCCACCGAGCTCGGGAGGCTGAAGGCTGAGCTCGAGGAGCATAAGAAGGAGATCACCCAGCTCCAGGAGACCAACAAGAAGCTTGAAGAGGAGAAGGCTGCCACCTTTGACATCATGGAGGATGAAAAAGCTTGTCTCCTTGCCGAGTACAAAGAGAAGAAGGATCAAGCAGTTGACTCGGCCATGTATCGAATGTGGGCCTACAATGAAGACCTGGACACCAGTTTCTTGGGTCCTCACGAGGCGACACTTCTTGACAGGTGGAATGCTCGGCTCGAGAATGAGGAGGCTGCTCAGCTTGAGAAGGAAAAGGCTGCTCGGGAGGCCGTTTCGGAGGGAGCTCAGGAGGACAGTCATGCTATTCATCCTGAGGGATCCGGCGCTGCTGATGCTGAGAAGGCCAAGGAGACTCCACTTCCTTAGATCTGATCTCGGGGAAATCATCTATTGGGGCTGCGTCCCCTTATTTTGTAATTATTTTAATTTATGCCCACGGGGCTGATACAATTTCTTTAAATATTATTTATATATGCTATATATTTCTTGGTTCGAAATATTTTGCACACATTTTTTTTTATAGATGAATCATTTATGTTTATTTATTCATACAAACATATTTTGGATTTAGGTTCGAAGCTCAATGCATTCATGCACAGTTTGTTCAAATTATCCGCTTCCGACCTCGTTATTTTTCAAAGTCGGATGTTACTTTAACCATGAACTCGAAAGTACTTATATGATATGTAACGTGAATGGTTTGGTTATATCTTTTTTTGCTTAGTTACTTTTCCTCGTCCTCGGTTTTTATTCCAAGGTTAAGAGTTCGAAACTATTTTTCTTTAAGATATTCCAGCCTCGATCTCGACTTATCCCGAAGTAGGTTTAGGTTCCTACTTATCGTCGATTAGTTTTTTGGCTGGTTTGTTCCAAACCTGTTAAGTTTGCACATCTGGTTAACTCCAAACGTTTTCTGTTTTTAATAGTCCGGTTATGTCCGAACCATCTAAGCTCGCGTATTTGGTTATATCCAAATGCTTTATATATTTTTTGATAACTCGGTTATGTCCGAGCTATCTAAGCTCGCGTATCTGGTTATATCCAAATACTTTATATATGTTTGATAACTCGGTTATGTCCGAGCTATCTAAGCTCGCGTATCTGGTTGTATCCAAATACTTTATATATTTTTGATTTTTTAAGCTGATGGTATATATACCAATGATGCCCCCTTAATATCCTATGAGTGTGACCATAGGTTATTAAATTAAGAGAGATTGTCAAAAATAAAAAGAGATAACATATTGAACGAAATAGGTCTTTTATTTGATGGAATTCAAATGCAAAACAAATTAATACAGATAGAAAATCATGGTTATAGGCAACACTTTTCCTATACTACTGATAGTAAGGTCTAAGGTGTTCTCCATTCCATGCTCGTGGTACCAGGCTCCCATCCAATCTCGCAAGTTTGTACACACCAGGACGGATGATTGACTCTATCTGGTATGGTCCTTCCCAGTTCGGCCCGAGCACTCCTGCTGCTGGATCTCGAGTTGCCAAGAATACGCGTCTCAACACCAGGTCTCCTATTCCGAACTTTCGATCTTGAACCCTCTTGTTGAAATATCTGGTAGCTCGTTGCTGGTAGGCAGCATTTCTCAGCTGAGCCTCTTCTCTTTTTTCTTCAATCAAATCTAGGGTTTCTTCGAGCTGAGTGTGGTTTGAACTTTGATCGTAAATCTGAGTTCGGATCGTTGGGATTTCCACCTCAATGGGCAACATTGCCTCGCAGCCGTATGCTAGAGAGAACGGGGTATGTCCTGTTGAGGTTCGAGCTGTGGTCTTGTATCCCCAAAGGACTTGGGGCAATTCTTCGGGCCACCGTCCCTTTGCTTCCTCCAACTTTTTCTTTAAAGAACTTTTGAGAGTTTTGTTCACAGCTTCGACCTGGCCATTCGTTTGAGGGTGAGCCACTAATGAGAAACTCTTTATTATGTCGTTCTTTTCACAAAAGTTGGTGAACAAGTCGCAATCGAACTGGGTTCCGTTGTCGGATACGATCTTCCTCGGCACTCCGTATCGGCACACGATGCTCTTTACAACGAAATCAAGGATCTTCTTTGAGGTTATAGTTGCCAATGGTTCAGCCTCTGTCCATTTTGTGAAGTAATCCACGGCGACTACAGCATATTTCACTCCGCCTTTGCCAGTTGGGAGGGAGTCTATGAGGTCGATGCCCCATACCGCGAAAGGCCATGGGGATGTCAACATGGTCAGCTCGGATGGTGGGGCTCGGGGTATCATGGCGAATCTCTGGCATTTGTCGCATTTCTTCACATACTCAAAAGAATCTGTTCTAATGGTTGGCCAGAAATATCCCTGGCGTATGATCTTTTTGGACAGGCTATGTCCCCCGGTGTGATCTCCGCAGAACCCTTCATGAATTTCTTCAATGATTTTCTTAGCTTCGGGAGGGGTTACACACCTAAGTAATGGCATGGAATATCCCCTTCGGTATAGTTTTCCGTCCAAAATGGTGTAACGGGGAAGTTGATACATCAACTTTCGAGCCTGGTTCCGATCTCTTGGAAGAGTTCCATTTTCGAGGTAATCAACTATCGGGGTCATCCAGGTCGGCTCTGTTTCGATCATACACACATCTTCCTCATCTGGCTCGTTAATGCTAGGTGTTGATAGGTGTTCTATGGGTACAACATTCAGCTCCTCATTTTCGGCGGATGTGGCGAGTCGAGCTAAGGCATCTGCATTTGAGTTCTGTTCTCGGGGAACTTGTTCGATTGCATAAAACTCGAAATACTCCAATGCGGATTTTGCCTTCTCCAGATAAGCTGCCATTCTAGTGCCACGAGCCTGGTATTCTCCTAGGACTTGATTAACCACGAGCTGGGAGTCACTATAGCAATGTATAGCTTTAGCTTTGAGCTCCTTTGCTATACAAAGTCCCGCGAGTAAAGCCTCGTATTCGGCCTCGTTATTCGATGCTTTAAATCCAAACCTTAGGGCAGAATGAAATCTACTTCCTGGAGGGGTAACTAAAATGACCCCTACCCCCGCTCCATTTTCATTTGACGAGCCGTCGACGTAAAGTTTCCACAGCTCGTGGGCCGTGGTTATTACCTCGTCGTCGGCTATACCAGTACATTCCACTATAAAGTCCGCCAATGCCTGTGCCTTAATAGCCGTTCTTGGGTGGTAGGTGATCTCGAACTGACCGAGCTCAACAGCCCATTTAAGAAGTCGACCTAAAGCTTCTGGTTTTGACAGGACTTGCCTAAGTGGCTGATCAGTCAGCACATGGATGGGATGTGCCTGAAAGTAGGGACGGAGCTTACGGGATGAATGAATCAGGCTGAGCGCGAGTTTCTCCATTAGTGGATATCTTAACTCTGCCCCCAGTAATCTTTTACTGATGTAGTAAACGGGTCTTTGCACCCTTTCTTCTTCTCGGACGAGCACTGCACTTATCGCGTGTTCGGTAGTCGAAAGGTACAGGTACAATATTTCTCCCGTTTCAGGTTTTGATAGGATGGGTGGTTCCGCAAGGTGCTTTTTGAGCTCTTGAAAGGCCAGCTCGCATTCCTCCGTCCATTCAATTTTCTTACCTCCTTTCAGCAAGTTGAAAAATGGGAGGCCACGATCAGTAGATTTCGAGATGAATCTGCTTAGGGCCGCCATCCTACCAGTCATACTTTGGACATCTTTGTGCCTTCGAGGTGAGGGCATGTCAATCAGGGCCTTGATCTTGTCGGGGTTAGCCTCGATTCCACGAGAGTTCACAATAAAGCCCAGAAATTTCCCTGAAGATACCCCGAAAGTGCACTTCTGAGGATTTAGCTTCATGTTATACTTCCTGAGCACACCAAAGCACTCTTCGAGGTCATCAACATGGTTCTTGTTAAGCCGAGACTTGACAAGCATGTCATCAACATAAACCTCCATGTTGTTCCCTATTTGTTCGGAAAACATCATGTTTACGAGCCGCTGGTATGTGGCTCCAGCATTCTTGAGCCCGAATGGCATGACATTATAGCAGTATAGCCCTTTGTCCGTGATGCAGCTTGTATGTTCTTGGTCGGGGGCATGCATGGGAATTTGGTTATATCCAGAATAAGCATCCATGAACGACATCAGGCCATGCCCCGCCGTGGCATCCACGAGCTGGTCAATCCTTGGTAACGGAAAACAATCTTTTGGGCAAGCTTTGTTGAGGTCTGAGTAGTCAATACAGGTTCGCCACGTCCCATTGGGCTTCGGGACCAAAATCGGATTGGCTACCCAGTCAGGGTAAAAGGCGTCCCTAATGAAATGGTTTGCCTTTAACCTATCAACCTCCTCCTTCAGTGCTTTCTTTCTATTTTCGTCCAACTGTCTTTGCTTTTGTTGCTTTGGGGGAAAGCTTTTGTCTATGTTTAGAGCGTGGCTTGCTACATTTGGGCTTATCCCTACCATGTCTGAGTGCGACCACGCGAAGACATCCTGGTTTTTCTTCAGAAAGCAAATTAATTGCTATTTTGCCTCATCTTGGAGGTGTTTTCCGACCTTCACTTTCTTAGAGGGATCAATTTCTTCGAGCTCCTCTAAAGGTTCGAGGTCAGCTTTCTCCTCAATCCTCGGATCAATCTCCTCGTCAATTTCTAAAACTGTTCCGTCTTTGTTTTGTATGATAACGAGTGCTTGAGCGTTCGTTTGTTTCTTTCCCCTCAAGGAGATGCTATAGCATTCCCTCGCTGCCAATTGGTCTCCTTTTAATGTTCCGACTCCGCTAGGGGTCGGGAACTTAAGAGCAAAATGCCTTACTGATGAAACTGCCCCCAGCCCGACCAGGGCGGGTCTTCCGAGCAGCACATTGTAGGCAGATGGTAAATCTACTATCACGAACTCCATTATCTTGGTCACCGAGACTGGATAGTCTCCCAAGGTCACGGGGAGCCCAATGGACCCCATACAGGCAGTTCCTTCTCCTAAAAAGCCGTACAAAGTAGTTGCACATGCTTTCAGGTCGAGAACGGAGAGTCCCATCTTCTCGAGGGTTGCTTTATAAAGGATGTTAACTGAGCTCCCATTATCTATGAGTACTTGGTGGACCCTTTTATTGGCCAACTGGAGAGTAATGACCAGCGGATCATGATGAGGGAACTGAACGTGGGAGGCGTCTTCCTCGGTGAAGGTTATT
Source organism: Humulus lupulus (assembly GCF_963169125.1). NCBI lineage: Eukaryota > Viridiplantae > Streptophyta > Magnoliopsida > Rosales > Cannabaceae > Humulus > Humulus lupulus. The sequence continues at coordinate 11,254,941 of NC_084801.1, forward strand.
GGTTGTGTTTCAATCCTCTGGCTTTTTGGTGCCCTAGGTTCAGGTTCATAAGGAGACCCGTCCCCTGTCTTGAATTCATTAACATACCTCTTTTGGGCATTCCTGCCTCCTCCTGCGAGGTAAGGCCCTCCCGAGATGGTTATTACATCCTCTCCATCAATCGGCGGGGGCCTATCCTCTTCCCGAGCTCGGGAGTTATTGTTTTGTGTCGTCGGGGGCGTGGCTATTCTCTGGCTCGTGGCCGTCTGACCAGTACTCTAGTTTTTGACATATTGCCGGAAGTAACCTCTCGAGATCAACCCTTCGATCTCGTCCTTCAATTGTCGACATTCATCTGTTGTATGCCCGATGTCTCTGTGGAACCGGCAATATTTACTGGAATCCCTCTTGGATTTTTGATTTCTCATCGAGTCCGGATGCCTAAATGGGACCTGGTTTTCATTAGCCAGGTATATGCTCTCCCGAGACTCATTGAGCTCGGTGTATACTCTATACACGGAGAGATATATTTCCCCTTTCTTCTTCTTTCCTCCCTCGGCTTCGAGGTTACTTCCTTCATTCTTTTTCCTCTTGGAGGGATTCTCCGTGGCAGGCTTTGGAGCTGCTGGGTCCGCCGAGGTTGAGGCAGAGTTAATGTTTATCGTCGTAGTTTCGGACTGGGAAGTCGCTTTGAGCATCGACCTCGCTTCCTCTACATTGACAAACCTCTGCGCTCGTCTGTTAAACTCGGTTATTGACCTTACCGGTTTCCCTTGCATGCCGTCCCAAAGGGCACTTCCCGGTAATACACCAGCTCGGATAGCCATTAGGTGCCCACTGTCATCTACCTCCCGAGCTCGGGTGACTTCCAGATTAAATCTTGTTAGGTAACTTTTTAGTGTTTCGCCCGGCTGTTGTCTGACGTTAGTTAAGGTGGACGCCTCTGGTCTGACCCCCATCATTGCTCTGAACTGCTTCTTAAAGTCTTTGGACAACTGCTCCCAAGAAGTTATTGAATGTCTCTTATATTTTTCGAACCAACTTTTAGCGGGTCCTGCCAATGATGTTGGAAACAACATGCACCTGAGCTCGTAACCCACGTTACTGGCTCTCATGATAGTGTTGAATGTGCTTAGGTGACTACACGGGTCGGTCTTTCCTTCAAACGTTGGAACGTGAGGAATCCGAAACCCTTGAGGAAATTGAGTGTTGGAAATATGGGGAGCAAACGGCTCGAGCTCCTCGTCAGAGTCCTCATATCGACCATTCCCTCGTTCATTCTTTAAAAGCCTAAAGGCTCTTTCGAGCTGATCGATCCTTTCTTGGACTGG